>NC_089390.1:5638873-6855123 GCF_003171515.1 Pyrenophora tritici-repentis
AAGAATCTTCGCACGAAACGACCAAGCAAAGGACTCGACAACGTCAAAGTCGGACCATTTTTGATTCTCAATCGGAAAGGACCAGTTACGTACACACTCGACCTTCCACCAGACGCTAGAATACATCCCAGGTTCCATGTAAGCCTCTTAGAACCAGCACACCCAGATACGCCATTACAGAAAACCTTCCACTACGAAACGGAAGAAGAAAACGAATTTGAAGTCGAGAACATTGTCACACACAGAGTTGTGGACAACGGCACAGAATACCTAGTCAAATGGTTAGGATACCCAGACAGCGAGAACACTTGGGAACCGGACACAAACCTTACGAACTGCCGCCAGCTACTTGCGCAGTACCACCGTAATCAAGACCGGCGAACTCGGAATCATCCCCAGAGAAAGTAGGCATAAAGACGCCCCAATCCAATGCCAAAGTACCAGGCATAAGACCGTCTTCCAGATGCGCTACCTCTCGATTCAACGCCTCGACCGCTTCCAACGCCTCGATATCCTCAACAAACTTTCCCGACTCATCAACCCATTCTTGCTCACGACGCTTTAACTGCTTACGCTGCTTGCGAAGACGATCCTTCTTCGCACGCGCAGCCATCAAAGCATCCAATGCCGCAGACTCTGCAGCATCCGCTTCGGCCTCTTGTTGTTCAAGACGCGCCATCTCCTTGTCCAACTTTTCAAAGTTCGGGACAGGAACTTCCACAGGAACGCACGACTTCACACCGTTGCGATAACAATTTCCACATTCTTTCTTTAACGACGACATCCGACACTCGAGCCCCCGCTTCGCACAATATTGACAAGACACCATCGCGATTGTACCGACTAGGTTGATTCGGTCACCAAGGGTATGACGATGGGCGGTACTTCTGGAAACCATGACACGTCAGCTCATGAGGACATGAGATTAGGAGAGGGAGGATAGTGTTACGAACCTAAGGAGAGGACACAGTGCAAGATATGAAGGGCAGAAGGATGGAGACCTTGTCGGAATCCCTTCTCAGACAAAGGCGTACAAAGGTGTACAAGGACCAATGACGTAAGCCTGCCCCGCATCCCACAAAGCTTGGCGGAACGCCACCATGGGACATGTCACGTGTGTCCCAAGGAATCCCACGATGTACCACGAGGTCCCACGCATGGGACAGTGTAGGACAACGTAGGACGTATAGGACATAGGACATTCGTTAGTATATAACAATAGGCAATGAGCCCTTACGGTTCATTGTGTTCAACTTTGAAATCTAAGGATTAGTACTTGATTCTCAACTCCCCGTATATTACATCGATCTACCAATCGTGCTATACACCCTCGTGTCCATCGCATCACTCTATCCCCGAGAACCAACCCAAGATCATCTTCGGACGACCTTCACAAATATACGCCCCGCGGGCTCGCTGTTAGATGTACGACTTCTAATCTATAGCTGCCTTAAGTTTCTCGCCCTAGCGTTTCTAGATAAGGGAGATAGTGTTGCTATCTATTGTGACAACGTAGCTGTTAAAGTTAATCTTATTATCCTTAGTAAGGACCTCTTTCTCCTTCGCGTTAAAGCAGAGCTCGTCTTTCTCCTTAGCAGCGAACTGCTCGTCGGATAGACTAAGCGTATCGTTAGTCTAGATACCTACAATCCTAACGCTAGCTGCCGTTGACTTAGAGATAAGGAGGCATAGGTTATACGTAGACGTCTCTATCTGCAGCTTGTCGGTGTGGTGCTTAAAGTACGTAGACCACTAATACACTCTAGCTTCTGCGATACCGTACAGAGGCTTGATCACGACTATAATTGTCCTGTCCGGGTACAATCCGCGGAGCTAAACAGGGAGGTCAGCGATGATGGTCCGCTAGAGGGCACTATTAGACTAGGTATACGCCTAGGTGATATCTCGGAGCTATAGTATCATGCCCTCAGCAATAAGAGACGGAGCGAGGGCAATAATAAGACGTTGGCTCGCTCGCTAGATAGTTGTCAGATATTCACTCTCATCTGGAATACTGATGAAATAGGTAATGAATGGTGATGATGTTGATTATTGATTGTGTCTTGGTTCTGTCTACGGTTGTGGGCACACCTAGGGGGTGCCAAGCCTTCCTGTGATCCGATTGGCTCTCACAGATGCCAGGTCGCGCTAGTCTAACTGTTGCGGTTTGTGAGGCAAGGGTATTGCGCATGTCACGTGCGTTGTCCTGGCGCTCCTCCCTCCCCTCCATGAGCACCTTCTCCCTCACCAGCATCAGAGATACGTCATGTAAATAGACCCTGATTATGGCTACATATAAGGTGGCCATGACAGCACAACAACAACACAACACAATATACTCTAATGACTGCCTCGCGCGGTTACACTTTAATTGACTGCATTGTACACCAACAGTTATGAGCCCGGATTGCGACTAAAAAAGCTCGCTCACTCACAACGACTGACTGGCACCTACGATCGGGATCAACATTGATCATACTGTACGGAGCCGCCGACCTATTAACAGGCACCCACGATTGAGGTCACGATTGATTATACTGTGCGGAGCCGCCAAACCACTCATACACACTATAGACGATGACGATTGAGTCATCAGACCCTGCGGTCACCCGAGTGACTGTCGTCCTCGATCGAGCTAACGACTGGCACAAGTGGCTGTTTATTCGAAAGGATACTGCACAGAAGCATAAGCTCTAGCAGTACGTGGACCCTACCACGAAGGCAGCGGACCTGCCTACGTTACTAGCACCAATCAAACCACAGCTTACGGATCACGCTGCTGGAGCGACGTCAATTGCTCACCTTACTGCCGCGCAGCAGAAGCTGTATCAATGGGAGTACGAGCGATGGGAGCGCAAGGACCTTGAGTTCAGGCGTTAAAGAAAGGCTCTCGCTAAGTTTAACTCTGAGATTAGCAAGACGATCGCTGCAAAGCACCTTTACTTGATCGAGAACAAGGACACGCTATACGAGCGACTGACGACGCTCAAGAAGCACCTTGCACCGTCCGACGCAACACGACAACGCGATCTAATCGCACGATACAAAGCCCTTCAGACGCCGCCACGCAGTAGAAAAGTTGAGGAGTGGCTACGCTCTTGGTGGAGGTCACCAACATGTGTATCTCTGCAGAAGTTCCTGAGACAATAGGATCAAGGGCACAAGAAGATTTCCTTGTCGCCTGCAGAACGATCGATCCTGAGTATGGTACGTCAGGCCTGCGAGCCCTGATCGACCTGGAGGACGCTGGCACTGCCATCCATCAGTGGAAGACTACGTCAGCAAGTTCACGACCTACCTCAAGCGTGTGCGACCCACAGTCCGCAACAATCAATTAAGTGGGTCCTAGAAGGTTCAGATTGGATTGATTGATTACCGCTTTAAGCCTAGTAGTTACCTATAGGAGTTTAAGCCCTACCTAGATAGGTAAGTGGGTCTAGGAGAGTGACCGGATTGAATTGATTGTTGCGGAGTCTAGTGCGACCGCTGTCGACAGGACTTAGCTCAATGGCAGCGGAGCTGGACGTTGCGAAGTCTTAGCAGCAGAACAAGGATGCTAACAACAATAGCAACAAGACGAAACCAAAATGCCCATGTGGCTTAAAACATTACTAGGTTGACTGCTAGTTGATCAACACAGAGCACCCACGAAGGCCGAAGACCTACGCCAATGCACTTGGCCGAAAGAAGCTCGACGCCGCCCTGGCCGCCGACAACGACTTGAGAGACAAGATCAACAAGGCGCTCGACAAGTGGCGCGCAAAGCAGCAAGAGAGTGGAGGGAGCATCGCCATAGACGATGGCAACCGTCCCACAAGACCTACAGCGAACACTGTACGATACATAATACAAGACCAAGAGCGATCTGCTCAGGACTACAACGAGACGACTCATAATAATCGAGTCGAAACGAATACAATTGCAGACGATAGCTTAAAGCCAAAAGGCAACCTCTACACAGCAGTGAGCATGGAAGAGGATATCGACAAGCTCAGCAATCGATGGATCCTTGACCCTAGCTCCAACACTCACGTGATCAACACTGAGGAATGGAGTGGATGGACAAGGGAGTACAACGCTGTCGCTACGGACTTTGTCGGAGCTGGAACAGGACGTGTCCAGATCACAGCCTGGGGAAGCATGGAGCTTATGGCAAACACGCCAATAGGTGTACGATCACTAAGACTTACTCACGTCGCTTACGTCCAAGGCTTTATTACGAGCCTAATTAGTCTGGCACGCTGCCGGAAGCTTGGCATACACTTTGATTCAGGACGGGATCTACTGTACAAAGGCGACCCAGGAACAGTACTTGCTTATCTTGAGCATGATAGAGGACACTAGCTAGTGGACGCTGATGCCTTTAGTCGCCCGAAACCGATGTTGCTGTCATCTTTTGGCACTACCTACAGACCTTCGAAGGCTCCGCGCCCAGACCAGAAAGTCGATGCTAGGATGGCACACCAGATGTGGGCTCATCCTGGCAAGAAAGCGATCGAAAAGCTTACGTCGAATGTCGATGGACTTGTTATTAAAGGCGACACTAACGACTTCTGTGCTGTCTGTACAGAGTCTAAGTTAACGAAGCAGATATCTCGAAGACAGCAGGAGGATCAAGCACAGAAGCCCTTCTACCGGATTGCTGTAGATGTAATTCAACTATTGCCACAAGGAGAAGCATGCCTCAACGGTGATCGATGGGCTAGACACTCCGTCGATCAATACTCAAAATGGCACCAAGTGTCTACTTTCTCAAACCGATCAAAACCATTCCTAAGTCGATAGTTGATCCAGGACATACGCAGCATACAACGCGTCTTTGATTGCGACATAACCGCTATCAAGACAGACAACGAACGTGGATACGGCACATCGCCAAACTTCCTAGAAGAACTTTGCAGAGACCTTGGTATTCGATACGAGCCACGAGCCGAGTACACAGAGGAGCAGAATAGACTAGCAGAGCGAGTGGGATCGCTGCTTGTCATCCGAGCCAGAGCCATAAGGATCCAAGTAGGACTACCAAAGTCCTTGTCCTATGAGCTGCTTCGAACAGCAGCATACGTCCTTAATCGGACACCAACTAAAGCGCTGCAATAGAAGACACCATACGAGATTGTATGGAAGACGAAGCCAAAGGTTCAACATATGCGTCCGATTGGATGTCGAGCCTACGTTCTTAACCGATCACTTAAGCGCGGAGACAAGCTCGAATCGAGAGCGCTTATTGGCCACCTAGTTGGCTACGACTCTACCAACATCTTCAGGATCTGGCTGCCTACCAAGGACCAGGTCATACGCACGCGAGATGTTGTATTTGAACCCACGAAATTCTACGATGGTCCACAGGGCTACGCTCGCGAATCTATAATCGAAGAGGTTATTGAGCTTCTATCGTTTCCAGAGGAGTTCGAGCTAGACGACATAGCTATCGAAGACCTACTGACTTCTAGACAACGTCGTCAACAACAACCTTCACATGCATCTGCGCTCCCAGAGTCACAGATGGGGGGTGAGGAGATAGAGCAAGACAAGGAACAGTACGAAGGAGGACTACCGACTCCAGAACCCTCGAATTTGAGTCTACACAACGATCAAGACTTAATCTCAGAGCAACAGGCCATAGACGAGCAGTTAGTTCAAGAACAACAACGCAACGTTGTACAGGGATCTCAAGACATTTCCGCGACTCAGATCGAAGGCTACATACCTGATCGATATAAGAACAACGCTCCAAGACGTCGAAACCTTGATCTCAGCACGGATAATATTATTGAAGGTCCACGCCGTACACGAAGAATCGCTGATCTCCAAGAACCAGAGAGATGGCACTCTCACGCTGTCACATATGGAGGATCAGTTGACAACTATCTGAAGGCATTCTCAACTGCCCTAAGGGCTGAGCCGACAACAAAGATACATTGCACGCAGGTGCCGAGAGCTCCACAATCATATCGAGAGCTGGACCATCATCAGTTTGGAGAGCAGTTCCGAGACGCTGCACAAAAAGAGTATCGCGAGATATGGGGCAAAGGCTGCTTCGCCAAGACTACACAGACAGCAGAGACTGCTAATGCAGAGGTGCTACCCCTGATGTGGGTATTCACATACAAATTTGATGAGGATGGCTACCTCTATCGATTCAAGGCACGACTTGTGGTCCGTGGTGATCTGGAACAGCTGTATGGAGACACCTACGCTGCCACATTAGCCGCTCGAACGTTCCGAGCACTCATCGCAATAGCCAATCAGTTTGGACTAGAGCTGCTCCAGTACGACGTACCGAATGCATTTCTTAATGCTACACTTAATCGAAAGCTTTATGCTGAGACACCAGACGGTTTCAAGAAAGATGGAGAGCTACTACAGGTGCTCCGAGCCCTGTACGGACTGAAGGAATCACCGCTTCTATAGTACAAGGACCTAAGAGAGACACTAAAGTCTCTAGGCTTGACGCCTATACTGGGATTTCCATGCGTCTACGTCAATAGCTGGTTGATCATGTTCGTCTACGTTGACGATATTGTTATGGCTTTCCACCCATCAAACAGACATCTACACCGAGAGTTTGAGAAGAAGCTTGAAGAGCATTATGGCCTGAAATGCCTCGGAGAGCTCAAGTGGTTCTTAGGCATACGCGTCGTTCGAGACATCAACGCACGCACAATTCACTTGGTGCAGGACGCCTACATTGACAAGGTTGCTGCCAAGTACAACATTATCTCAGCTGGCCGCCCTTCTGAGGTGCCTATGCTGGCGAACTATCTGGAACAGTCTCTGGAGGAGCCGAACAAAGCTCGGACAAAGACCTATCAGGAGCTTGTAGGCCACCTTGCCTACCTGACACAGCATACCCGACCTGACCTGGCACGCGCTCATGTCATTCATGCGTCACATTTGATCAATCCTGGTCAAGCACATGTCGAATCTATTCGAAGGGTGTGGCGTCACATACTTGAGACGAAATATCGAGCCCTACAAGCGCAAGCTATTAATGAAGTGGAGATTCAGGAATACCTGGCCACACCGCAGGACTATCGCGATCCTATCTTCTTTGGAGCATCTGATGCCTCCTTTGCTGACGACGTTGAGACGCGCCGGAGCTCTCAAGGATACGTATTTCAGCTCTTTGGCATGACTGTTGACTGGAAGTCAACACTCCAACGCACTGTTACGAAATCAACAACGGAAGCAGAGCTTCTCGCTCTATCACTCGCTGGATCAGAGACAGACTTTCCAACAAGCAAGTAAAGCAAGTCACCGCTCTAAACTTGCAGACTTTCCAAAAAGCAAGTTGACTTGGATTACTTGCTTGACTTGCTTGGTTTAAACCAAGCAAGCAAGTCAAGTAAGAGCTGGGCAGCTAAGCAAGCAAGTCAAGTCAAGATACTTTGCTTGCTTGGCTTACTTGGTTTACTTGGTTGTTTTAGCGTTACTGTGATGAGGGTGCTAAAACTGCTGTACGGTAGATGTCGCGATGGTTTTGAAGTGTTGCAGTTGCCTCGGTTGAGTCCCAAACAGGCTAAGCGGCTATCAAATAACGTTAGCCTTAGTCTAGCGCATTGCTCCAATCTCGACGTACGCCTGTCTAGAAGCCTATCGCAATGCAGTATCCCCTATAGCAACGCGTTTTCCAGTGATTTATACTGCCCTGATACCCCCAATATGGCCAAACGTCGCCTACCACAAACTTCTGCTCGGAGCAAACGTACGAAAGTAGCCGCTGCCACCAACAACGTCGCCTCAACTCCTGAGGCTTCACCTGAGCCTGCATCTAAGCCTGCATCTAAGCCTAGACCTCAGCGTCGATCACCTCGCAAAACCCTAGCTGCCGCAAGCCAGGCTAACGCCTCGCCGCCAATACCTACCTTCGAGTTGCAGTTCTTAGAGTCGCAGGCGGAGGCTGAGATTGTCGCGCCCACCGAGGGCAGCCGAGCTGGCACGGTGGCTACAACTGAGGCTGGAGAGGGTGGTCAGGATGAGACAAACAGCGCACTAGTTGAGAACTTTGACGGCATTGACTGGGCACGTTTACCTGATTTTATCAAGCCATTGGCGCGTTCTAAGCGCCCAAAAAGTTGGATCTTTCAGTATGGCTACCGCGTTGTTGAGCGCCATGCTACATCTCGAATCTGGTTTGTGTGCAAGTACTGCCATGTACACAAAACTATCGACGCTGGCCGTGGTGGTTTGTTTAACATTACTCAGGCTACAACCTCAGCAGCCACCCATCTCAGCCAACCAAAGCCTGGCCACAACCTTACGAAAGATGGCCCAAAGTTAGCGCAGAGAGCTCGAGGCCAGCTGTCGTTGCGGCAAGCTTTTGACGCTGGTTTAGACGTACAACAAAACACTGCTAACGCGTTTGGAAACTTCGACGTAGAGGGCTTTCGAACAGCCACTGTCATGTGGCTTGTTAACCGAAACCACCCGCTCAGCGAACTTACGACGCCTGATTTTAGAGAGATGATGAGATTTGCCAACCCAGAGGCAGAGGCAGCGTTGTGGGTAAGTAATACCAGCGTTTCTACCTTTGTGATGAGGTTGTTCCGGTCTATACGACCGCAAGTTATCGACACCCTGTCAGGCTCAGTAAGCAAAATACACGTAAGCTTTGATGGCTGGACAACAAAGGGTGGTAAACGTGGCTTCTTTGGAGTAGTCGCTCACTTTGCCGACGCAGCTGGAATAATACGAGACTTACCAATCGATCTGCCTGAGCTCGCTGGCGCCCACACCGGTGAGGCTATTGCCAAAGCTATCTCGACGACGCTCTCAGCATACGGAATAACAAGCGACCGATTAGGCTATTTTGTACTCGACAACGCTACCAACAACGACACTGCGATCGCCGCGCTCGCGCGCGAGTACGAATTTGAGTCCGCTCACCGGCGCCTCCGCTGCAGTTGTCACACGCTTAACCTCATCGGCCAGGCTATTATATTTGGCACCAACAAAGACGCCTACGGCAACACTCAAGAGCAGTACAATACCGAGGAGCAGTATATGCGAGAGTGGCGGAAAGATGGCCCTATTGGAGTGCTAGTTGACGTCATCAACTATATCAAAACGCCGCAACAGTACGAGCTTTTTCGTGGCTACCAGCGCCTTGCCAACAACAACCTGCCTGCTGAAGGGCGTCTCAAAGTACTCGAGCCAGTCAAGCCTGTCGTCACTCGCTGGAACTCATACTATGCTGCTTTTGAGCGCGCTACCAAGCTTCAAGCCGCGTATAACTTGTACGCTGAGCATCATATCAATAGGGTTATCCTTGAAGATGCGCACGCTGCGCAGCGGAATAATAAGCGGCCCGACGCCCCAAACTGGATGAGATCAACTGGGCTCCGAGCTGCTGACTGGGCGGTGATTGCAGAGTACCAGGACTGCTTAGAGCCGCTCAAGTACGCCACAAAACGCCTCGAGGGACGCTCTAAGGATGGCAAATACGGCGCAATCTATGAGGTTATACCCGTTTTTGAGTACGTACTCAGCAAGCTTGAGGCCCGGGCGCGCCCGTTCGAGCACGTCGACTTCAACGCTCATGCCGAGGCTCCAGAGGATCACCTCAACGTCAACCTCCGCGCCGCGTGGAGCAAAGCCAACGACTACTACAACAAGCTCGACGACTCGCCCGCTTACTACGCCGCTGTTTGCCTACACCCGTACTACAAGAACTACTGCGATGTGGCGTGGGCAGACAAAGCTGATTGGCTTACTAGTGCCAACGCGTCGTTCCAACAGCTTTGGGCGGCATACAAACCTCAACGAGCACGCCAGCGGTATACAACTGCGCCGAGTAGCAACAACATAGACGAGGCAATTATTGCTATACTTAGCCGCAACAATGACCGAGAGGCTCCACTTGACGAGTTTGAGCGCTGGAAAACACAAGAGCCGCAGTGGACGCAGGAGCAGTACAACGCAGATGGAAATCCTGTCCAATACTGGATACAACTACTGCCGAAATACCCGCATTTAGCGCAGTTTGCAATCGATATCATGACTATCCCAGCATCAAGCAGCGACTGTGAGCGCCTCTTCAGTGAGCTTGGCGACCTTCTTGAACCTAAACGACGTGCTCTGGGCAGTGAGCTACTCGCAGCTCTTCAATTAGTAAGGTCATGGGTGCGAGCTGGTTATAAACCGTACAACTGTAGCGAGGCTAAGCTTTCAGATGAGCAGCTTGTAGGAGATTACAACATACTAGAGTGGAACACTGAGTTTTGGTAATTTGTATGTAGCTTAATCTCTTTGTAGTAGTCAAGTAATCCAAGTACTTGCAAGTAATACAAGCAAGTCAAGCAAGTAAAAAAATCACCCCAAGCAAGTCAAGTAAAGCCTATGTTTGAACCAAGCAAGTCAAGTTTACAGACTTTCCAACAAGCAAGTAAAGCAAGTCACCGCTCTAAACTTGACTTGCTTGGTTCAAACATAGGCTTTACTTGACTTGCTTGGGGTGATTTTTTTACTTGCTTGACTTGCTTGTATTACTTGCAAGTACTTGGATTACTTGACTACTACAAAGAGATTAAGCTACATACAAATTACCAAAACTCAGTGTTCCACTCTAGTATGTTGTAATCTCCTACAAGCTGCTCATCTGAAAGCTTAGCCTCGCTACAGTTGTACGGTTTATAACCAGCTCGCACCCATGACCTTACTAATTGAAGAGCTGCGAGTAGCTCACTGCCCAGAGCACGTCGTTTAGGTTCAAGAAGGTCGCCAAGCTCACTGAAGAGGCGCTCACAGTCGCTGCTTGATGCTGGATAGTCATGATATCGATTGCAAACTGCGCTAAATGCGGGTATTTCGGCAGTAGTTGTATCCAGTATTGGACAGGATTTCCATCTGCGTTGTACTGCTCCTGCGTCCACTGCGGCTCTTGTGTTTTCCAGCGCTCAAACTCGTCAAGTGGAGCCTCTCGGTCATTGTTGCGGCTAAGTATAGCAATAATTGCCTCGTCTATGTTGTTGCTACTCGGCGCAGTTGTATACCGCTGGCGTGCTCGTTGAGGTTTGTATGCCGCCCAAAGCTGTTGGAACGACGCGTTGGCACTAGTAAGCCAATCAGCTTTGTCTGCCCACGCCACATCGCAGTAGTTCTTGTAGTACGGGTGTAGGCAAACAGCGGCGTAGTAAGCGGGCGAGTCGTCGAGCTTGTTGTAGTAGTCGTTGGCTTTGCTCCACGCGGCGCGGAGGTTGACGTTGAGGTGATCCTCTGGAGCCTCGGCATGAGCGTTGAAGTCGACGTGCTCGAACGGGCGCGCCCGGGCCTCAAGCTTGCTGAGTACGTACTCAAAAACGGGTATAACCTCATAGATTGCGCCGTATTTGCCATCCTTAGAGCGTCCCTCGAGGCGTTTTGTGGCGTACTTGAGCGGCTCTAAGCAGTCCTGGTACTCTGCAATCACCGCCCAGTCAGCAGCTCGGAGCCCAGTTGATCTCATCCAGTTTGGGGCGTCGGGCCGCTTATTATTCCGCTGCGCAGCGTGCGCATCTTCAAGGATAACCCTATTGATATGATGCTCAGCGTACAAGTTATACGCGGCTTGAAGCTTGGTAGCGCGCTCAAAAGCAGCATAGTATGAGTTCCAGCGAGTGACGACAGGCTTGACTGGCTCGAGTACTTTGAGACGCCCTTCAGCAGGCAGGTTGTTGTTGGCAAGGCGCTGGTAGCCACGAAAAAGCTCGTACTGTTGCGGCGTTTTGATATAGTTGATGACGTCAACTAGCACTCCAATAGGGCCATCTTTCCGCCACTCTCGCATATACTGCTCCTCGGTATTGTACTGCTCTTGAGTGTTGCCGTAGGCGTCTTTGTTGGTGCCAAATATAATAGCCTGGCCGATGAGGTTAAGCGTGTGACAACTGCAGCGGAGGCGCCGGTGAGCGGACTCAAATTCGTACTCGCGCGCGAGCGCGGCGATCGCAGTGTCGTTGTTGGTAGCGTTGTCGAGTACAAAATAGCCTAATCGGTCGCTTGTTATTCCGTATGCTGAGAGCGTCGTCGAGATAGCTTTGGCAATAGCCTCACCGGTGTGGGCGCCAGCGAGCTCAGGCAGATCGATTGGTAAGTCTCGTATTATTCCAGCTGCGTCGGCAAAGTGAGCGACTACTCCAAAGAAGCCACGTTTACCACCCTTTGTTGTCCAGCCATCAAAGCTTACGTGTATTTTGCTTACTGAGCCTGACAGGGTGTCGATAACTTGCGGTCGTATAGACCGGAACAACCTCATCACAAAGGTAGAAACGCTGGTATTACTTACCCACAACGCTGCCTCTGCCTCTGGGTTGGCAAATCTCATCATCTCTCTAAAATCAGGCGTCGTAAGTTCGCTGAGCGGGTGGTTTCGGTTAACAAGCCACATGACAGTGGCTGTTCGAAAGCCCTCTACGTCGAAGTTTCCAAACGCGTTAGCAGTGTTTTGTTGTACGTCTAAACCAGCGTCAAAAGCTTGCCGCAACGACAGCTGGCCTCGAGCTCTCTGCGCTAACTTTGGGCCATCTTTCGTAAGGTTGTGGCCAGGCTTTGGTTGGCTGAGATGGGTGGCTGCTGAGGTTGTAGCCTGAGTAATGTTAAACAAACCACCACGGCCAGCGTCGATAGTTTTGTGTACATGGCAGTACTTGCACACAAACCAGATTCGAGATGTAGCATGGCGCTCAACAACGCGGTAGCCATACTGAAAGATCCAACTTTTTGGGCGCTTAGAACGCGCCAATGGCTTGATAAAATCAGGTAAACGTGCCCAGTCAATGCCGTCAAAGTTCTCAACTAGTGCGCTGTTTGTCTCATCCTGACCACCCTCTCCAGCCTCAGTTGTAGCCACCGTGCCAGCTCGGCTGCCCTCGGTGGGCGCGACAATCTCAGCCTCCGCCTGCGACTCTAAGAACTGCAACTCGAAGGTAGGTATTGGCGGCGAGGCGTTAGCCTGGCTTGCGGCAGCTAGGGTTTTGCGAGGTGATCGACGCTGAGGTCTAGGCTTAGATGCAGGCTTAGATGCAGGCTCAGGTGAAGCCTCAGGAGTTGAGGCGACGTTGTTGGTGGCAGCGGCTACTTTCGTACGTTTGCTCCGAGCAGAAGTTTGTGGTAGGCGACGTTTGGCCATATTGGGGTATCAGGGCAGTATAAATCACTGGAAAACGCGTTGCTATAGGGGATACTGCATTGCGATAGGCTTCTAGACAGGCGTACGTCGAGATTGGAGCAATGCGCTAGACTAAGGCTAACGTTATTTGATAGCCGCTTAGCCTGTTTGGGACTCAACCGAGGCAACTGCAACACTTCAAAACCATCGCGACATCTACCGTACAGCAGTTTTAGCACCCTCATCACAGTAACGCTAAAACAACCAAGTAAACCAAGTAAGCCAAGCAAGCAAAGTATCTTGACTTGACTTGCTTGCTTAGCTGCCCAGCTCTTACTTGACTTGCTTGCTTGGTTTAAACCAAGCAAGTCAAGCAAGTAATCCAAGTCAACTTGCTTTTTGGAAAGTCTGGGGCTGCGATCTCAATGTGATTGCAGAAAGATGGGTCAAGTATCTCGCGTATATCTACCTCGTCTCTGCTAAGGTAGCACAGTCCGCAACAATCAATTAAGTGGGTCCTAGAAGGTTCAGATTGGATTGATTGATTACCGCTTTAAGCCTAGTAGTTACCTATAGGAGTTTAAGCCCTACCTAGATAGGTAAGTGGGTCTAGGAGAGTGACCGGATTGAATTGATTGTTGCGGAGTCTATAAGGTAGCACAAAGATACAATGTCGTGGTCGTCTGCCAGTGACCTGAGTGTTTGACTGACATTGGCAGCACCATCACCCATGCCATCGCCACACTCATCCAGCCCATCCACTACGATCCGTACACAGACTCCGCAACAATCAATCGATTGACATGATTGATTCCTATATAGGTTAAAGAATTACTTCATTAGGCAGCCTTTAACCTAGATAGGAATCAATCATGCCGATCCGATTGATTGTTGCGGAGTCTGTCCGTACATCCTCGAACGTTTTTGCCATTTCCTTGATCAATTCAACAAGTTCGTCGACTTCTGGGCTGCGTGGTAATTGATTTTGTGGCTTTAGCGTGGAGGCGTATGCCTGGAGTAGCTGGAAGCTTTGCTCATTCTGCCTCGCAAGCTGCGACGTAATGGTACCTAATATGCTCACCAGCTTCTGACTTTTCTTATCTTTGTAATCGCAGTAGAAGAATGCCACAGCTCGCTGTTGTGTAGCTTGATCTAGACACCGTTGTACAACCAAGCTCGACAGCACTGTCTTGCCCGCACCAGGTATACCACTTAACCAGATGCTTGTTCGACCCACGTATCCAGCTTGTGAAGGTGTCATTCTCGATCAGCCAGAATCCGGTGTTTGAGTGTCTGAGTTTCGAATTCGCCTGGAAGATTCCTTGAGGATTGACAAAGGGAAATGAGTCCAGAGTCCTTTGGCGCTCTTCGTCAATCGCCATGCGCGTCTCGATATCAGCCTTTTCTCGTAGCTTAGCCTCGACATCGTGGATTTCTTGCAGTAGGACATCTTGTGTCGCAAGGCGTTTGAGCAGCGCTGTCATACTATCTGCAGACAAGACGAAGTTGAGATTGTTTCGGTGTTCGCGAATCTCGTTAGTGACCTGCTTGAGATTGACGACTTTGGACGGCCAAGTAAGCTTTTGCATCTTTTTACGTAACGTTAACGTCTTCTTGTTTCCGAGACCGAATTCATTGATATCGGCCTCCAACCTGTACAACGTAGCGAGGCACGCATTGACGTGACCTGGGCGAATAGAGTAGTCTTGCGTATGGTTTGATTCCAGGTCCTCGGCTATCAGATGCATATTATGCAATACGCCATTAAGCTCCGCAATCTCATTCTTCAGGGTCAGGACCTCCTTCTCCGCGCTCTTCACATCTTTGACATAGTGGTAAATGTAACGGTTTGGGCCTTGCCAAGACCAACTTAGGTGAGAGTTGGGTACGGCTATCGCTACCACACTTTCTCATCACACACACCTATATAGCTGCAGTTCCTCCATAGCTACACAATGCAACGCAGTCCTCCTCCTCCTCCTCCTCCTCCTCCTCCTCCTCCTCTCCTCACCCCGTTACAGTAAAGCTTCCGAAAAATTGTATCGCCTAGAGAAACGAGACCTGCAATGGACGAGGCTATCGATAAAGGGTCCATTGGCCCAATAAAGAGGGGGGATATTCTTGAAAACTAAGACGCGTGTAGCTGGCGATTGCAAGGTCGTCCGTTGTGGTCTTTTGGTATCATTGGGGAGTGACGGTCTTGAGTGAGAACAGAATGCAACCTTCGGATCTTTGTCTTTAGATTCTACTGCATGTCTGTCCTGGTTGTATCTCGTCACTGAAGTGGCAATGTAGTCGCGAATCGGTTTTGTTTGCTGTCGCGGCAGATGTGTCGCGACCTTAACTTATCTACCTCGCTTACCTCTGCATACCTAAGTGGGCTTACATCACGCCTCCACTTGTTCTGAAAGGTGCATGTGAAGGCTGACTGATCAACAAGGAAGCGCACTTTCAGCTCCTGCGCGTTTTTCTAAATGACGGAAAATTTTGTAGGAAGTTGCACATCATAGAACCCATATCTTATGAGCGAAATACAACATTGTAGTGTTAAACATGCACTTGACGATGCGTGTTTCCAATCTGCTGTAGCATATGTAGTTGCCAACCTACATGAAATATCACTCGTGGTACAACATAAGTAATTCCTGTGCGATACGTGGCATGTGAGAAGTCGCAATACAGACACGGCACGAGTGGCCCCCAACAGCTGAAGTGCCGGTGCCAAGGCAACGAGCCGAGGGCAGGAATTGTCGCGAACTGCCGCGAACATGGTGAAGTGGGAGGCAGGAGGACTTACTTTGACGGAAGATGCATGTAAAGCGACATGTGTTGTCGATAACTATTTCAGCTATCGTGGCTCCGTCAAGGACTGCCCTTGCGTAGCGCAGCGTTCCCCGGGCCCATCATGTCCACTTCGCGTACTAGCACACAGCACATGTGACTCTTCAATAATCCACCGTAAGCGGTACTACAACATGTTTAGTGCATCAAATACATCTGGTGTTGACCTAATGCAGAGGGGCTGAGGCGGAGACGCCGCATAACCTGCGCTAAACCCAAGGCGCCCTGCGCTGACGTAGCAGTCTGTAGCAACAACTCTCAGACTCCAGAGCCTCGTCTTCCAACGCCGTTTGTTGCGGGGTATCGGAAAGGCGCTTATCCGACCCAACACGACGGCAGATCTGTGGTAGTATACCTATAGATATAGGATCCCGCAACCTTAAGAGAAGCCGAATCGGTAAAATCGCCGCTTGGAACGCGGAAGCAGGAAGCGCCCAGAACGCGTACTCTGCACATCACGACGCCACCAATCCAGAATCGCGTACCCACTGACTCTGAGACAGCATATCCAGGTCAAACTTCAAGTTTTTGAACATTGCCAGGGCGCAGGTGATGCGCTTACTGGCTTCCAAAGATGCACGATCCAATTGAGCTGGATCTTGGGGCTTTATCCAGATGCGGGACGACGCCGGAATCAACGCGAATTCTTGATGCACGCCTAGCTGCCATGGATGTTCCTGATGTCAGATGGTTCTGCCTTCAACTAGACGTGGCATCCATGGCCCGTATCTGTTTCACGTGCATCAGCATCAGGTACCAGCAAAGACCGCAAAGTTTGTGGACGGAGCAAAGAGGCGGAGATACGCATAAGTCTACACATTAAGATTGTCGAGTTCGATCGGGCGCAAACGGGATAGTACTGATCTACGCGACGTGGAGCTAAGAGATGATCGCGGTTAGAGATTCAAGGTCGGACGTGTGCCCCTCGAGGTTTTAGAGCGATCATTACTTGAAGAACGAATTGCAATGTCGACATATCACGATGATCCTTGATTGTATTTGTGTATATTCAAGGGGACCCTGATCGCAAAAGGTCCACAAGATGTTCTGGAACAGGGGCCACCAGCCTCGATTTCTGTCGCGAATATACTGACCCATCGGCTGCTTTCCCGCCGCCGTCGGCCGGAGTTCTCCCTTGGTGGCAATCAAGTTATGACCTGCAATTTGAAGCCGGGTGCATACAAGCAGCCCAATCATTCATCACCAGAATCCGATTAGTGACTTATTGCCTGTTAAACCGCGAGGATACCATGGCTTGCACGATGGCGTAGGGCGTTGATGCCATGTAAGGCTAACGGCGGAAGCACGTCCGACGTTTCATCTGGACGTATAGTAGACGTCGGAGCGGCAGACTCAACCCGCGAGCATTGAATCATGGACAATCAACCTCGCCTGGGCGCTCTGAATTTGCTTGTCCATTGTACAGCCCTGAACACGTCTGCATTTTAAGGTTCAATTTTCTGGAACCTCGACCCTCTTATATGCACATGGCACACTTGGCCCCTATAAGTGTTCAAGACGCCTTGTAGTTGAGGCCTCGTATCGTACTTGTGCTGCCAACCCTCTTTGAAATATTCAACATGGCCTCCGGATCTGCGCTTACACCGGAAATCATTTTTTCCTGGCCAAAACCTAATTATGTTGATCCAGTCTCGCAAAAGGCTTCTATCGATGCTGCTGTCTATGCAACGACCATTACAATGATTTGTTTTGTCGCCGCCAGACTCTACGTTCGAGCAAATCAGAAGTCGGGCATAGTAGCAGATGATTGGATTATGGTAGCTGCAGCTGTACGCTTGTCCGATATTCTTTCGCTGCCCATTTAACATATTTAGGTGTCCAACACTGCGACTTCTGTCTGTCTCCTGATCTTGACTACCAAAGGTCTCGGTCGGCATCTTTACGATGTCAAGATGGGATGGCTAGTGCCGTTTGCAAAAGTATGTAACCGTCGCCAAACGAATTTCCAGGCACTGATAGCTTTAGCTCAATCTCGCCAGCCTCACCTTATACACTGTCTCCATTACTCTCACCAAGGTGTCAGTCTGTATGACCTACTTGCACCTTTTTCCCTCGCGAACGAATAGATACTTCTGTTGGACAATGATCACATACCAATCGCTATGGTGTGTAATCACTTCGGTACTCTATATTCTCCAGTGCATGCAAGTCACCCGATCCAAAATCAGATGTGAAGTCTTTGCTAACAGTCCTCTCTCAGTCCGATCCAGTCGATTTGGGATCCTTCCATTACCGACAAAACATGCCTCGACTCTCGTCAACTACTCACCGCAAACGCGGCCCTTGGCGTTGTATCTGACTTTCTGATATTTCTCTGGCCCGTCGCACCACTCTGGCAAGTCAAGCTGCCTCTTACACAACGTGTGCATCTGGTTGCGGTATTTTCTTTTGGGGTCTTGACATGTGTGGGAGGCATCTTGAAGGCTATATGGGTCCAGGACTACTTCAAATCGTGGGATGCAACCTGTAAGTCACTCTGTCTGGCAGGGCTACGGTTCGTAATACTGACATGATATATCTGCAGGGGTTGGGTCTCGCGTCACCATCGCACTCTGCATCGAGTACAATGTTGGCACGATGAGTGGTTGTCTCCCTTGTTTACGACCGCTCCTGGCAATGGTCGCCCCGAAACTTTTTGCAGGATCCTCTGTCGCACGCAGCAATGGCTACCCCGCAAATCCCGGTGGGGGATCATGGCGCAAATCCCCCTTTAGTTCGAAGAACGCAAACTCACTTAAGCTGGGCTCCACTGGACCATCAGACTATGACGACACGCACGAACTCACCGACGCCAAGTACCAGGGAGCGCCGCGCACAAGGATCGTCAGTGGGAAACGGGCATCACGAGCTGACATCGATACCGTGCCTCTGCCTGGTATCCGAGTAACCCAGGATATGTATATTCGTGATGGGAATGATTCCCCGCGCATTATGATCAGTGACACGACTAGTGAGGAGTGGATCATGAAGGAAGATTCTCACAAATGATTCAGGAAACAGTGGTAGACAAGTCTGGTTATATAAGCATCCACGAGTTCACACAGGTACCCCGCACGTTCACTAAAGTCCAATTGAATGAAGAAACATATCACTAAAGCATGTTCGTTGAGGACGCTGTGCAAAGATTGGTAGCTTTTCTTTATGGTCCCAGGGGCTTACAGGCGACGAGCGGCCTTAGCCAGTTTGAAGGCCTGTTACTTGAGGATGTAGATATTCGGTACGTCTGCTACTTCAAACCTCAGAAGCGGCGTCTTGTTTAGGGGCAAGAAGATGGGCAGTGCTGCGCTGCAGAAGCGGCGCCCGAGACACTACTCAAAACGACAACGCGCGTCCGCCAGGTTCACCTTGCACAGAAAGAGAGAGATAAGACGATTTTTTTGGTAAGCATCTTGTTACCACAAAGCTACAGGATCGTGTGATAATGTAATGGGTGTCATGAATGCGTCCACTGCCTCGTCATCAGCTGGGGAAGGCTCGGGTAGCGCGGTGGCTGGAGGTTACGCGTCGGATAGTTATTGGTGAGCCACAATTGGCCCGATTGGGTTATTGTGGTTTTCGAAATACCTTGAGCCGCCTGGATCTGGTTAGCTTGGTGCCCAAGAACATCAACTCCCATAGTAATTTGTTAGTAAATTAATGCAGCAGCCGTTTCCCACCTCCAGAAGCCCATGAAGCTAGTCCTGTACTCTAAATCGTTCGTGTATAGCGTTTTGTTTGTGTGGAGCTTGTTGCGAGCTCAATCTAGCTGCTGTTGGGATGCCGCCCAAGCGCCAGCGTAAGCCGAAGCAGCCATTCGATCAAGGCGTTAACCCGTCCTCCCAGAAGCGTAGAGCGCCAGCAACTAGACAAAATCCTACCCATTTAACGCCTAAACGTGTCCGCCGTGAGGCGCTGCCGTCGCCTCCAGCGACTGCCCCGCCGCGCCGTCAAAGCCCGTTGTCCGAGCCTGAGCTGCAAGCCACCCAAACAGCTGCCTCCGCGCAAGCTGAAGATATCGTTGGCGAGGATGAGGATACTTTCGAGGATGGAGATGGCGATCCGCTGCCTGAGGATGAGGATGAGATCGCTGCTAAGGGCGCTGCCGGTAGTGTTGAGGATGAGGGAGAGCCAGCGTACCGACGTCAAGAAGGCACTCCATGGCTGCCTCGCTCATCGCAAGCGCTAGAGGATGAGGTTAATCCTGTACTGCGCGTTAGGTGGAGGGCTTGCCTTGGTGGTGATATGGAGAAACACTTTATTCCTGAAGCTGCCGATAGCGAGCACGGCGTACGGCTGTACTCGCTGCATTTCGACGACCTATGGCAGTGGGTAGATGACGTTGTTGCAGAATTACGGCCAAAAAGAGCGAAGATCTCATCTGTTTGCACTGTTGTTTACCCAGCTAAGCAGGCCAAACGCGAGCGCGCGATAAAGCGATTGCGGCGAGGTGTTGATGCAACGTGGAATAGCTTTCAGCGCCTTGTTGTAGAGGTTGATAACTATGTCAGCGAGCCAGTAAACGTCGATTTCGAGCTCATCTTGGCTGAAATTCCAGGGGAGCAGCAGCCGTTGCCAACGGTTGTCGACGGTCCTCGTCGACGCACCGCAACGGTGATTCAAGAGGAGGGGCTTGCTGGTGTAATAGCAGCTGAACAAGCAGGTAGCGGGCATGCTATTGCTATCCGGGATAGATGGCGCTGTACAGATACCCATTGCGAGAACTATCCTTATTGCTGCTGGATGGCGCCAACAGCGAGGCAGCCAGCGCGCTTCGAAGATCACCTCTTTGTCAACGGCAACATTATCTCCATGTGGGCAAGAGCAATTACAGCGAGAAGGGCAACGTACGATGAGCCATCTGATGATGTACGGCTTGCAATTTTGAGAGCAAAGGACCTGCGGGTGCATGAGAAAACGCGCAAGTTGCGGGCGGCTGGAGATGGCGACGATGATATCAAAAGCTTAACAAAACTGCTCATCGTTGGACAGCTTGAGCGGATGAACAGGCAACCTCAACAGGAGTCTAACTTGCAGGCAGCTGCACCAACGATAACAAGAGCTGAGGTATCTAGTGCATCTCAGTGGGCGCCTATCCGATATGATCATGAGCAGGAGATTAACGAGCATACTAGTAATTTCTTTAACTACCTTAAGTTAAAATTTCCTACAGTTGGAGAGGACATTAACGAGCTTTATAAGACTCTTGTTATTGACGGAGCTATGGATATCAACCTCTTGATGCAGCCATCTGGTGATATCTTGAAGTTGTGGACGCAGCATTTCAAGCAGCCTCCTGGCTGGTTTTTCACGCTACAAAACACTGCAAAAGAATGGCAAGCTGGGTACCAGGGTCTCACAGATCGTAACTGGAGACGAGT
This sequence comes from Pyrenophora tritici-repentis, assembly GCF_003171515.1. Lineage (NCBI taxonomy): Eukaryota > Fungi > Ascomycota > Dothideomycetes > Pleosporales > Pleosporaceae > Pyrenophora > Pyrenophora tritici-repentis. The sequence goes on from NC_089390.1 coordinate 5,660,180, forward strand.
CGAACGTTGTAAGAAAAGAGAAGAGATTGCGCGCAAGAAATTGGTGGTTGAACCGTCTAGCAGTGTTGTGGAGGATGATGGCGAGAATGCTTGAAGCTTAGTGGCCTGAGCGTTTTTGGTGACAGCGGCCCGTGCCCGCTATAGTGTTGAGGTTTTTCAGGCGTTTCAAATGCGCTGCAACAATAGTCTATTTGGATAGCCCTATGTACAACACTACAACGTTATGCGATTATAACAGGTTAACTTCCTAAGATAGTTCTATATGTATAGAAATAGCTCTTATTTTTTAGAATTATTAAATCGCTTTTGTGGGTTGCGCATTAAGGTGTAATCGTTCGCATTTGTATGGTATCATCTACCTATAGAAACGTACTGTGGCATCCATTTAAAAGCACAATTAATAGGGATAGCCACACCTATGGAACCAGCTTCTGCAGTTAATATTACAGCACACCAGCTGCGCTGCATACTCAAGAAAGACCCCAAAGTCAATGAAGTTCTCCGCTTGCGCTGAATTCCTTTTCATCCACCCCTTGAGCTGCTTAAAGCTCTTCTCGATGGGGTTGAAATCTGGTGAGTATGGCGGCAGATACTCAAGGAGTACTCCAGCACTTTGGCAAAGCACCCGTACACGCTCTGATCGATGGATGGAGGCGTTATCAAGCACGATTACTGAGGCTGGCCCTGGGTGAGGATTGCAGAACGGCAGCACTTGAAACTCTAAGAAGTCTTCTAGGATCTCAGATGTAATCGCGCCTTGAAAGATCTTATAGCTTATGTAGCCATCTATCGTCATGGCTGGCAGCAGCGACCACCGTTCTGATCGCCTGAAGCTGTGTGATAGCTCCACCGGCTCCCCGATTGGAGACCAGCCATACTTGCGGTCGCCCGTACGCTCATTGCAGGCGCTCTCGTCCAACGCAACGATCTGCTCCGCCTTATAGTGTTGCGCCATCCTGGCAAGATAGAGGCGGCGGAGTGGCTCACTCTGCTCCTTTGCCCGCTTTGTTGCAAGCTTGCGAGACCATCTCATCTTCTCTAGCTCTCGGTAAACGCTCGCAAGGCTTATCCTAACGTCGTACTCGTCGTACAAGAAGTCCCTCATCTCATCCATGTATGCGCCCGGTGAGCCATTGAGGTATGCCTGAAGGCCTTCGCGCTGAGCTTGCCGGAGTATAGATGGCCGCCCAAGTCGAACGCAGCGCGGCGGATAAGGCACGCCCCAAAACTCTAAGCTCAACCTCAGCTTTGCTACTGTGTTACGGCTCGCACCTGTAGCTCTAGAGATGGCTCGATCACTTTCGCAGGCAGCAATTCGGTCGAGGATAGCCTGGAGAACAGCGGGCTGCAAGCGGTGGCCGGTGCCTGGCATCGCGATGAGATGGGCTCGAGAAAATTGCAACACCAAAAACGCGAGTCAGTAGAGGCGATCGCAGCAAACAATGAACTTCAAATACGTTGTGGGTGTTAGAAAGCGTGGCTGCATCGATTTACTAACAAATTACTATAGGAGTTGATGTTCTTGGCCACCAAGCCAACCAGATCCAGGTGGCTCAAGGTATTTCGAGAAACACCCATAGAGCTCCCGACTGCGGCCCTACTCCCATTCCCCGTCCCTAACGCCTTTCACAGCCCGGTTCTTGCTTATGAATTGCTGTGGTCGGGCCCGATCCTCCCAGTGCTACAGCCAGCATCATCGCTATCCTCCACCTCATTGGACAAACTTTTATCTTACCCGAATGACGTCAAAGAAGCTTGGCAGAATGGTGCGCAATGTACCGCATCTATTACTAATCTTTAGACTCCTCTCAAGCCAAGGTTCTGACTAGAAGAGGGATGTGCCGAAGCCTCGTGGTAGTTGTAGCTTGAGACTTGGTAAACTCTTATCCAGAAGCTTCCAAATCATTACCTAAAAAACTCGTCATGAATACTACGCGCAACGCTAGTCCGACAATGAATAGAGCATTTGCTCGGTTACTATAGTTAGTGTGTGAAGACATCTTAACTAACCGCGTTGCAGGATTGTCGAACGCAGAGCTTAGACTTAGTGGTGACCCAATCGCGACCGAAGCAGCATCCAGGGTGTCACTCCAGGAAATTTGCTTTTGTATCATGGTAGGACGAGTAAGAAAGCGGAGACTACGTAGCACCCGATCCAATGGTCTTTCCAAGAGAAGCTTGTCACATTGTCACTGCCAGACACGTCGCCGAGCGACTATCTCCTTGCTTCATCGCGCATAAGAGATGATTCCTCAAAGTTAAGGCGTCCTGCCTTAATATTAGTTCAGGAGACGGTTCAAGGGGAACCAAGAATTTCTTTGACCAGCTTCTCGGTATCGTCACAGCCGGCTTGGGCGCGCTTGGAGCCAAAATTCTTGGCCGTGGACGAAGACGGCAACTTACTCGAAGAGCGTTCTAGATGGTGCGCTATCCGCCGTCTTAGCAGACCAGGAAGGGCCGTCTGGCTAATTCAGGCGTCTGTTGAGAACTCTATAGGCAAGGGTAACTGAGGGGAGTTGGCCTGGGGAAAGCAGGGGAAGCGCTAAGGCGGAACTTCAAGAAATTGATGGGTGGAGCCAAGTGCAGTGACAGGGTGTCAGACACCTTCCACAGTGCTGAGGGTCTGTGCTTCCGGTGATGACAGAGCACTCGTCAAGTTCGAGGTTTTGAAGGTTGACACACATGGAAAAACTATTTCTGGGTGAGTCGAAATCTCCATACCTGATCAAATTGGAAAGACCTACAAATTGATCAAGCAGTCGATGGGTGGCAGAACCAGAACTCGAGTGCAGATCAAACCCCAATGAACTCTGGCTGTGATGTCTACTCATCTATAATCGGGCTTGGTCGTCGAGTGTGAAGAGAACGGCAGTTTGTAAAGTTGTGGGATGCCTCCCAGCAGCCCATCATGCCTAGCGTCGTTGGGCCGCCTTGCGCGTTAAGCTGAATGGCCTGCATCTCCGCATTTTTCAAAAGACGAAGTCCTTCTCTAAGCCTTGAGAATTTCGTGCAGTAAGGGTATCTTTGATCATGGTCCTGTTGGTGGTGTTGTTAGTGTCGAAGGCTTAGTGCTGCGAGATTATGGATAAGCGTTCAGCCGCCTCGGGCGCTGCCCGCCCGTCTGACCCGGTACCTACGTTAGCGCCGGGGGTACTCTCAGAGGATACGACCCTGATGCACGACTTACTTTGTGCACATATTCCGCCATTCCACACCAGCGCTTGGACAAATCTCATTAGGTACAGGTGGTGATCAGGTCTCACCAAGATATTGTTGCCGTGCGCCAATCCCATTACCTACGTCATGTCACTTCGAAAAGCCCATACCAAGTCACGTTTTGGCTGTTTGCCCTGCAAGAAGAGGCATATCAAGGTAAGTATCAGCGAATCGTACTAAGAGAAGAGCGTCCTACTTACTAAGCAATTGACTCTAGTGCGGTGAAGAGGTTCCCTTGTGTCAAAATTGTGTCTTTCGGAAGGTGATTTGTGAATACGGAATAGCAGCAAGAGCAAGTCCTGGCATCCTTGCCAGAGCTGCAAGCTTAGATGACGCCAGATCAACAGTTTCTCCACCACGTGGTGGGTTGCAACAGTTCTCGACGACACCGCGTACCCGTGAACCAATACCTTCACCAGGAATTAGGGTTCCCAGGCAACAAGAGCTACAGCTCATGATTTGCTTTATGAATAAAACCAGTCAAACTCTGGCACATGGTGACGAAGATCTTGTCATTTGGAGAGAAGCAGTTCCAGATGAGGCTGTAAATTGCGACTTCCTCATGGATGGGCTTCTAGCAATGGCAGCGCTTCATTTCGCCTACGAGAACCCCGATTCGCGGTTGCAGTACACCGAACTCGCTATGAGATACCAGAACTCAAGCTTACAAGTGTACAACAAAGCTCTGGATAATATCAACGAGGAAAACTGCACTGCCCTTTTCGCGTTTTCTATTATTGTCAATATCATGGCGCTTGCTTAGCCAAACACGATTCCAGATTCGTCGCCTTCTGCATATACTGAAAGCATTATGATTGCGTTGGAACTTATTCGAGGCATTGGTCTCAGACACTCCAGCGCCATTTCAACACATAGAACTGGAAAGCTTGCATCGATTTGTCGACCTTTGCTGCCAAATCTCCAGCCTGAAGATGAGACACTGGCTGCCCTTGATAGACTCCGTCAACGAGCCAATACTCTTCTGGCCTCTGAATACGTCGAAGAGAAACGTCACGCAGTCTATCTCTCCGGTATCCAAAGCCTCGAAGTAGCTGTTGGATGTATGAAAGTGTCCAATCATCTCGGACGCATCATTGGCTGGCCTGCTTCGCTCCGGTCACCAGAGCACTGCGAAGAGCTCATGAGGCTCTTCAAACACGGCGATATCATGACAAAACTCATCTTTATGCATTATGGTGTACTCTTACTCCAGACACGGCATCGTTGGTGGGGTCGACGTACTGGAGTCAGTCTCATCCAGGACTTGGCGATCTCTGTACGGGCTGCGGGTCCAGATTGGGGTTTTGGAATGAATTGGCCAATGAAGGTCGCTAAACGTAGTATTGATGGAGTTGAGAATGCTTTTGTCCCGCGAGACTCATAGATCGTTAGGTACATGATACGCGTGTACAAAACCACTCGCCCTAACAGCACAAGTCTTTACTCAACGTAACGAATAAACCGAAACTAGCCCCCGCACCACCTTACCCTTCCCTCCCTTCAAAAGTCCCGTAATCTCACTCAGATGAATCCATGCCATCAAAACCATAGTCCCCAACATAAATACCGCATCAAATCCATAGAAAAACGCCTCATGCGATGTCAGAAACTGTCACGGTTTGGTGATGGGACTATGCCTATCTGAGACTAGCGCTGTTTATGGTCACTCACCTACATAAACTTTCCATAGCTTGTACAATAGAACCTCAGTCAATCCTCAACTTCTTCCCTATGCGTAGGGTTCACCCACTCCAACAGAAACCCATTCCTCCCCTGCACATACTCCACAAGCCGGAAAACGCACCGCACAAGAATAAGTAAACTAGACCCATAGAGTGTCCCAAGCTGCCTTATCCACGGTATAGGCTGTGAGTGCAGTTTCGCAGTGGGCTCACGCAGTAACCTAATATGGAAAACAACTCCAACAACCACGAAAAACCCGAAGGAAACAAGCTGCACTACCAACCCAGCTATAATAATCTTCTCACCAGTATGCACAGCCGTAATGGTTCCGCTTGCCATGATACCACCACCTAAATACATCCAGATGTCAGCTTTCTGCATTCCCCACTCCTGATCGTATAGTATAGTGGGAAGATTACTCACCACCATCCTGCATCAAAAATGACACGACATCCCCCGCAACAAACGTCTTCGTAAGCCAGTTCCTGGGTATAACCGCGTATTCTTCGCCGTCGGTGGCTAAGATGATTCGGCCGAGCATCATGTACACGCTCGCTGCGAATAACGCGGGTGCGACGAGTAGTAGAATGGTTTGGAGAGAGTATACTGCCACGGACCAGTTCGGGGATTCGTGGGCCGAGATGGCTCGCTGGGGTGGTTAGTTGGATTAGTTTCTACGTGGTGTTGGATGGTTGGGTGGAAACATACGCCTATGTAGCCGATGACTTCAACTTGGGGGTTGTGTTAGTGGTGAGGCTTCAAGAGAGGACGGGACAGGGTTGTTTGGGGAGGCTTACAGACGCCGCCGAGGACGAAGGAGATGAGGATCCAGGTGCGGTACGCAGCATTTGGTAGAGATGCAGGATTGTGATGAAGAAAAATAGGATTGTGAATAGAATCGCTGCAGCCATCGATGGGTCATAGCGGTATAGCTTAAAATGGACTGTTTCTGTCGCCATGTTGATAACTTTGGAGAACTGGGTTACGGAATGGAGTGAGTGAGTATTGAAAGCGACACGGAAGGTAGAGACGAAGTTGAGTTGGGTTGTGAGTCGGAGACTTCATTTTGGCTATTCATCTAGGTATCTGACTTTTCCCCTCGACACTGCTCCCATTAGGCATCCTTTCGAAGATACTTATGCGGGTAAAGCGTATGCGTATGCGTATGCGTATACGTGTTGTTCTGATTGGTGCGCAGAAACTACGGAGCAATACGTACTCGAGTGGAACAGTCACTCCGCTGCCAAGACCATACCACAATGTACCACAAGTAGACCTAATGTACAACAATCTATAGTGCGCATCCGACGGATATATCCAAAGCGTTCTTCTGAAAACATACAAGATTGATCGCGTAGAGCGTTACAGCATGTAAGTACAAGTCCTCGTGGAGTTCCGATACGGACCCCAGCAGCCAATCACATCACCGCTGAAACCGCTGACACGGCCCCACTCCCTTCTCGCCGCGTCCGTCGCGCAACGGTGATGCCGAAATGAATCCATGACGGCAGAGTCGTAATCCGGACTTGATGTTTAGCCGTTCCGCCAGAGGAACGAGCCACTCGGCTCTCCGCCATGAGCTGCGAATACACCCACTAGCCACAATTGGCCAACTACGTGCGTAAAAGCTACCCCCCGTACGTGCGTAAAAACAGAAAGAAACGTCAGCGACTTCCACTCCCAACAACTTCTCTCCAACCGGTTCTCGATAGCAACTACAACATCAATTGCAACCATCATGAGTAAACCACTTCATCCAGCTACCGTGCACTTCCCCATCACCGCTGCTCTTGCTACTGCGGCTCTTGATGTCGTGTACTTTCTCTCGCAGTATGGTCCTACAGCTACCATTGTAGCTTCTACCTGTATGCTTCATCCTCTTCCACCCCTCCAAAATATCACCAATACTAACCCACATCCCTAGTCAAAAGCCTCGACATAGCCCTGAGCCCTAGCCTCTTCCCGGTCCTCTCCTACTACACGACCATCCTGACGCTCCTCTTCTCTATTCCCGCCGTCCTGACCGGGATCCCACAAATGCTCCCGCTCATCCAGCGCGACGGCTTCAAAACGAAGAAAGCACAGATAGCTGTTGCGCACGCTGCCATCAACTACTTGACGATTGGAGGGGCGGCGTATAATTGGTGGACGAGGAGGGAGAACACCGGGTTCCTGCCGAGTGAGATGAATATCCTGGTTTCTAGTGTTTTGGCCATGCCGGCGACGGTGTTTGCGGCGGGTCTTGGGGGATCGCTGGTTTACGTGTATGGAATGGGTATGGGTGGTGGTGGTGGTGCTGCGAGGGCGAAGAAGGCGCAGTAGATGGAGGTGCGGAGTAGGAGAGGCGGGATAACGACGAGAACAGGGTACAGGAAGAAATGACGAATGTATTACGTGGGTATCAAACCTGAACGCTGAACAACAGTGCAGCGTAACAAAAGCAGAACAGCTCGCATCGCAGCGGCTTCTACAAGCCAAATTCAAGTATATCACAATCCTCGGTCCCCTGACAACACCGATGAGCCTTACCCTCCGACTCGCCCCTCAGCGTCTGCTCCAGCAATACCCCCATCTGTACCGCTCCCAGCAGCTCGCACCGCTGCAACTCTAACAAGTCACTCAAATGGCAGTGAAAGCACAACTCCACGTCCTCTGACCCCCCTGTCTTAGTCGCTTCAGGCAAGAGTATGACAGCAAACCCCGAAATGAGCCATTTCCCACTCCCTGGATCTAGCCGCGCGATAAACGCGTTGTTGGGATCACTGAGCCCGGAGAAGGTGCATATACGATCCCCAGGTCCAATCTCGTAGGAGCCTGGTCCGCCGCCGCATGCTAGGCCAGTGATACCATTTGTGCCTACAAACGATGTGTAGCGCGCATGTCGTTGATCGGTGTTTCTGCGAGCCAGCCTACTTCTCGTGTCTAGATACATGCCTGCAGCGTCTAGCGTCATACTTCTGGTAAAGATGTCACGAACGACTACACTGCCGTTCGACATAGTGGCATTAGCAGCGTGGTTCTTTTCGACAGGCGCTTGCACAAGACTGGCGATTATTAGATCGGCGGATTCTCCGATCATTTGGCGGCGAATCTTTTCGGTGGGACCGGGGTTGCCGGAGGGGACGTGGGGGTCGGAGAAACTCAAGACTACATCTTTTTGCTCGGAGAGGATGTGTGCGCCTAGCTCGGAGATGTCTTGGGAAGAGATACCTGGAGGGTGCATTTTTGAGCGCGACCACGTGCTTTTCCAGGTGCTGGGGTGGAAGGCTTCGTCGTAGTCTAGTAGTTCGCCTACTTGGGTGATGGTGCTGATGAAGGATATGCAGGGTACGACGCAGGGTGTGGCAACGAGGACGTAGATGTGCGTTTGTGCTTCGGGGGCAAGTGATAGTACGTGCTGTGCTAGCTTCTCGCGGGATACGTGGAGAGCTTGCATGAGAAAAGCCAGAAATTGGTAGTCGTCCTTGTCGCTCCTCTTGGAGTCGGCACCGTGAAACTGGTTCCGTAGTACATCGACGAGCAACTCCTCGGGCGCCTTGTTGTAATCGGGCTGGATACGTTCGCCGCGACCTTGAGACGCAACACCCAGGAAACCATATACCTTGTCGAACGACTCCGAGCTCTGCGACGACGCAAATGCCTGTAGGAGATCTCGCAACCGAAATGTTGCTTTCACCGTCTTGCTATTCCGACGCCCTAGAATCTCTCTCCGGTAGTGTTTGGTGTGCTTGAAGTCTCGACGGTACTTGAAGAGCAGATATCCGCGACTCATATATATCATACTCGTTGGAGACGCAATAGGCGTAGAAGTGAGGCCATTTCTCCAAATACCTTCGACTATTGCGGCATCTACTGCAAATTCTCCACACCAGATATCAACAGATTGCGCGAGTACGAACTCCTGCACAACCCACACCCGACCCCAATACGGCTTGTTCAACACGTCGGCCAATGCAGTATAAAACTCTTCGACACGCCGTAGATCCGGGTATCGCGCGAGCAGAAAAGCCAATTCTTCATTCTTCTGCGCAAGCCCTAGCCAGACGATGACGGATCCCGCTCCAGTATAGACATCGCGCATGAGGGAGACTTGGTGATTGCGTTCAGGAATGTTGGCCTGGTCGATGCAAATGGCATCGATCCACAACGGGATACTCTTCTGAGGCTCCTCTTCGTAGCATGTCTTCAGGTACTCTTTCTTGCGATATTGCTGTAAGAAGTTCCATAGGCTCGCACCAACGACAAAGCTTGTTCCGTCTATTTGTACATATTTCTCCACACCATCCTTGTCCCACGTGTAGGATAGTGCAATGTACGAGGGCTTGTCGTCTAGGTCACACACGACTAGGTTTGCCTTGAGTGGCGAATATTCTGGTGCTGGGATTATTTCCAGGAGTCGCACACTTTTTTTGTTTGCGTCCAGAGGGCTGTATTGTAGACTGGGGGGCGATGTTGTCGAAGTTTCAGACGAGGATGATACAACGGTGCTCTCAGGGGTGTTTATTGGCGCGCTATGATTGCGCTTGAGTTTCTGTAGTCCCAAGGAAGATGCAAAGGATTTGAACGGCTTGCGCTTTGGGACGTCTGCTGAAGGCATAGCCATGGTGGGGGCGGGGTCATTGGTTAGAAAGGAGCATCGGGGTCGGACATGTGTCGCTCCGAACCATCCTTGGTCTTTTCTCCAGCTGTTATCTGGCACGATAAATGGCTGTCGTGCGATGTTGCGACGAGGTTGTGAGAGACGGGAAAGTGGAGCGGCTCGGTTGAACAGTGGACCCATGACAACGCCAAACGGCCCGTAGCTCGTGCCCCTACCGCTTGTCTTCATCGATTGACATTGTCTCTGTGTTTCCGTCACTTTCTTTTTGTTGTAAGGCACAATGTCATCATGTCAGCCTCGTGGTACGCCATTATGGTCCCCCGCTTTTAGCCTCGAAGCAATCTATGGCGCTGACTATGCAGGGGCACAAGGCATCCAACCCCTCTTTTAAATATAACCATGTTTGCAGCTGTCGGTACACACCAACGATATTCTTTGCTCGTAATTGTGGTTCCCACTTTAGAATACGAGTATCGAGAAAGATGTTCTCCTTCATATGGCAGGTAACACTTGGCTTGGCGCATCTCACTTGCAGCGAGCTGAACCTCTTCCAATACTTTTCATATAATATCGGGTGGAATCCGAGGATTCTAAAACTCGTACGTTGAAGAATGCAGATACAGTGATCGGGACAAGAAACATTTAAGCTGTTGTACCCTGCTTGCTGTCCAATATCGCACGCTGCTATAGCCTTCATCATGCATCGACTACTGCTATTGGCCACTCTATTAGCCACTTCACATGGCGCCATCCAACCATACATTCCTAGGGCAGCAGAGTACCGAACCGAATGTAAGACATGTCCTCGGTCTCTATGTCCCAATCAACTCTATTACGACTACGATGAAACCTTCAACGCAACATGCTGGACGCACGGAACAAAGATCATGGGTGATAACTTGTGGCTCAAGAGCGAAGCCGGATGCTATGTTACGCAATACGACGTCGTCGAGTACCCCGGAGACTGTAAGATCCCATCGCAAAACTCTCCAACCAGTAATTGACGAGACTAGATACCACCGATCTCAAATACTGCGGTCCCGAATCCGAGATACAGCACTTGACCATCGCCGACGCAACCACAAAATACAAAACCGAATGCCGAATATGCCCCGACCTAACCTGCGACGCGATTTCCTACCTCAAAGAAGACACAGACCTTGAGCTAACATGCTGGTACCCCGATGGCCAGCTCATCATTGATGACCCGTACGCATCTTGACACATCACCTCTTCTCCAACAACTCACTAACATATATTCAGATATTGGCTCAAAACCAGCAACAATTGCTACGTCGCCCGCAAAAACCTCTACGAACCACCCGACCTCACCCGCCTCGACAACTGCGGCCCCATCCCTTTTCTAGAAAACCTATGGCACAACAACGAAAACGGGACCAGCGATGTCAACAAGCGCGAGGCTGCACCTTTCCCAGGGCCTTTTTCGGCAAACTACCTCGTCAATGTTACTGTGGGAGAGGAATATTCCTACTGCCGCTCGTGCACAAACACGACGTGCGAGGTAGAGAAGACATACGAGTTTGACCAAGAAGTTTACGTGCAGTGCATTGCACGGGATAGTGCAGATATATGGTGGAGCTTGACGACGGATTTCTGCTATGTGCCCAATTCGGACTTTTGGCAGTCTGTAGAGGGGGATTATTATAGAATGCCGTTGTGTGAGTACTTTGACGGAAAGCCGCCAGGTAGCGACGACGTGGCTTTGCAGCGGCGAAATGATGAGTAGGTGTTATGTAGGCACTTTTGTATTACTGCAAGATGAAATAAGAGATGGTATTTAAAGAGGGATATAATGTGAACAAAGGAAACAAAAGTTGTGTGAGAAGTATGAACTGCCAAGTGCTGAAGAGAAGAGAAAAGAAATGAAGAAATGAAAATATCAAGATCGCCTGAGCCGAAACCACGACAAGGGATTCAGAATGTCCACGCCATTCCTGTCCTTAATCAGATCTGCCGCTTTTTCCGCAACGGCATACATTGTTGATTGAAGATGTGTGGCAGGGATCAAGGGAATGATACTCGCGTCTACAATGCTCAATCCCGATACGCCATACACGGCCAGATCGTTGCCCACACAGCCACCATAACTCTCCGGCATCATGGAACAGCTACCCGACATGTGCGCAAATGACGCCGCTAGCGAGCTCTGCTGAATGAGGGCTTTTATAATCTCATCGTCGCTTTGCGCCTGCGTGCCCGGTGTAATTTCGACAGGATCGAACTTGTTGAGTTGAGGCAATGCCCAGTGTTTGCGCGTCCACTTTACCATTTCAACGAGGATTTGCTTGTCGACTGGATTTTGGAGAGCGTTGAATTGGACTTTGGGGTTGCCGTACTTGTTTTGGGGGTTGATGGTGATGGTGCCGCGGGAAAGTGGGCGTTGCAGACAGCTGATGGCTAGGCCAAAGGGGACCATGGGGAACTCGCCGGCAGCTGCATCGGGACTGGCATGGAGATTTGCAATGATTTCGCGTTGTTTGCTGAAGCCGCGGAGAAGAGCGTAGTCATCATAGACAGAAGGAAGGTAGGAGCGTACGTTTTGCGCCTTGACAGTCGATACGATTGAGCTCCATTTACTCGTGATGCTTTGCAAGCTCAAAAAGGCCAGGCTGCTACCGTGGGCTTGTGTAAGTGGTCCTGAATCGTTATCTTCGTATTCTGACCATGCCGTGGCATTGTAGCTTGGATCTTGGCCGCTAAAGGGATTTGGAACGGACAGGTCCTTGAGGTTGAAGTACATGTTGGCGTTAGGGTGGTCTTGCATGTTGGCACCGACGGCTGGCATATCCCTTCTTACATTGATCCCTGCCGCATTCAGTACACTTCTAGGACCTAGACCGCTGAGTTGTAGGATTTGAGGCGTGAAAACGGCACCAGCAGCCATGATGACTTCGCGCTTGGCGTAGACCTTGTTGATAGACCCATCTGTTCTTGACTTATACTGGACGCCATTGGCAGTGTATCCGGTCAAAAGGCCAGTACCAAATAAAATCTCATTCACAGTCTTTCCAGTGATGATGAACAGGTTTGAACGAGTCTTTACTGGATCATAGTACGCATTCTTTGCATGGCATCGTGTTTGTGACTTGGGCCATAATGCAGTGGGTATCCAAAAAGCACCGACAGCCTTGCCTGCCGCATGTTCCTTTGGTAATGGTACACCTTGGGCCTTGAATGCCGCCCAAACAGTCTTTGTGTCTTCGTATTCGAAGTTGGGGAAGGAAGCTTGGATAGGGCCGTTGGTTCCGTAGTAGTTAGCATCGTATGTGGTACCAAAGTTCTTGATATTATTGGCCGTGGGCGGAGTAAAGGTAGTCGACTTTTTGAAATAGGTCAAGAGGTTGTTGTAGTTCCAGCCAGTGTTGCCAAGTGCCTCCCACGCATTGTAGTCGGCAGCAGATGCACGATCAAACGCCATGCCATTAACTACTGAGCCGCCACCAACAACTTTGCCTACCCAGACGGGGTGTGTGCCCCCTGTGCCGACATCGTACTCGGATGTGATATCGTACATGAGCTGTTGATTGACACTGTTGGCGAAGGAGGGCACTCGGGTAGTGATGTCATCGGTCATGTAGCCATTTTCAATCACGAGCACGGTACCTGGAAAAGTTAGATGTGGATGACCATATTAAACGTTGCACCTACGGCTCGAATCTTCGCTCAGGCGGTTGGCTACTGTCAATCCGCTCAGTCCACCACCGACGATGATGTAGTCAAACGACTTTCCGGCAACGTTGACTTCATTGGCATTACTTCCAGTCACACTGTCGTAAATTACACGCGGGACAAAGGTGGAAAGATAGAAGATGCTCGAGAAGAGAGACGCCATGATGGTAGAGGAATCTCAAATGGCCAAGTGAATGGCGTAGAGAGGGGGAACCGACACTTTGTCCAGACCGTAAGCTAGGAGTCATGGGTAGCTTACCTATAGGTAGTTATATCATGGCCGGGTTTTGGTAGAGAACCGCCCCTGAGGATCTGGAGGAGCTGATGGGCTTGCCGCCAGGTGTCTCGCTTGCGAAATGATCATCATGGCTCAACTGCTGTCAGGCCCATGACCAGGACCTTGGGAGTGGCGTCAGGACCTAGGGCCATTAGCAACGGTACCTAGGTACAGTCCGAGCCATTGGCTAATAGTCGACCGAACCTGGCAACATATTCCCACAACGACTGAGGGCCGAGACTCGTCAACTGTCATGGTGTAGGTTTACCAATGCGGCCAAAGTGTGATGCATGCAGGGTGCATGAATATGGCGTGGATGGTCGCCTGGCTCCCGTCCGGAAACGCTCCGTGCGTGAAAATGACGTGCGCTGATTGACCGAGACATGACGGACATGACCTAGTGGATTGCGCACTTTTACAACAAGCTAGAATGGACGCGATGGCTGAGAAAAAGTTCATCGGGGGTCAGCGGAAGAGAACGTCAACGTGATCAAAGTTCAGAACGCAGGTGCGGCTGTGGAGCGAAACGAGAACGAAAATACACCATCAACCATTCTTCCTCTGCATCGCCACTTGTTTCTCTTCTCTCGTATGTTGGTTCTTGCTAGTTTGTATATTTTGACTTTTGGTGCTAACAGACTAGGTTTCCAAAAGAAATTTCGCCGTCTAGCCTATAGGTGGCGTCCGGGGACCAGCCCGATCCGTTCTCGCGTTCGTGTTCCGTGATGCGACCTGGGTCTCGTCGATCTCGACACTTTTGCTTACACCTTGTGGTACCCTATTCTGTTTACGGGATGAAGAACTCAAGAGTAGCAGCTTGAAAGTTGCACGTCAAACGTCCCGTTATACCAAATACGTCATGTCGAGGTAGAAGACGTGTGACAACCAAAACAAGGACCATTGATCGACAGAATGCTCAATCTACCTCAGGTTTTGACGCAGAAAAATCTCCACGGCAGTCGCAGCCTAGCATGGCCGTTTCGAGGCCAATGGCATTTGGCCTAGTCGCCCGACCAGACCAGCCTCCAACGCAGCGGCGCGAACCATCAACATATAGCCCACCCATTGACATATAGGTATCCAAGCCACAGCTGACAAAGTGACAGATTACCTGCTTGAAGCTACGGCAAAAAGATTACAACGGCTCGTTTAAGTCCATGCTGTGTATGCAAAGTTGGGCAGAGAAGTTTGGGAGACTATGACCCCAGATTTTGTTAGGGCAAGTCACCCGGTCTGAATCTAGAAATCTGGACCCTCTGTAAACTCTAAGACTCCTGAAAGAGTCCTGAACAAAACTACTAAATGGGATTTGGCATGTGCACAGCCTCGCCTCAGCTTTACCTTGTGTAAAGATTTGGAACCCACGCTGTCCCTCAAGACATACACAATGATTGCTAACGCTAGAGGGCGGGCCTTGAGGCTAGACAGGTAGCATAAGCCCCTCATGCATAGTTCGTTGCGTGCTCGCGGGATTGGCTGATTTCGACATCTCCGGCATCCAGCCTCTCCCATGGGCCCTGTCTGGATACCCATAACAGAGCAAATATAACTATAGGACCCGCCCGTGCAGTTCGTGCCGAGCTATCCGTGCAGCCTCATCTACCACTCAACTGCAGTATCTCGACTCGATCGTCTTTTCGTTTGTCTGTTCTCTATCATGGCTTCTCCTTCGGGCCCTCCACCCAATCTCCCTTTGGATGACCGCTCGCTTGAACTCAAGATCCCCATAATATCCCTTATCTGTTTCAGCTCCATATTCGTATGCCTTCGCCTCGGAGTAAACTGGAAAAACAAGAACTTTTTCATGCTCACTGATCATTTGCTATGGACGGGTTATGTAAGTAGACGCCTCAAGTCTTTTGGATGCATTGCTGATAGTATTCAGGTTCTTGCCGTTGCAGGTGCAGCTTGTTGTTACAAAATGGCAGAAGTCGGCGGTGGTAAACACGTCTGGGACCCCATCATGACGCCTCAGAATTTGGAAAAGTATCTCTACTTTCTCTGGCTGGGCCAGATATTGAACCTATACGGCATGGCTTTGATCAAGCTCAGTGTTTGCGCATATATTTTCATGCTCGACTTTTCAAGAAGCTTTCGGATCATCATCTGGGCCTCCGTGGTTATCCATCTGGGCATCAATTTCGTCTTTCCCACAGTCATCCTCTTTGGTGAATGCACACCATACTCGAAGCACTGGGACGTTACCAACACCAAGCCCGGCTCGTGCTGGGGCGCCAAACCTAGAGTCATTTCTGGGTACTCGGGAGCTGCGACCAACATCTTGACCGATATGCTCTACACAGTGGCTCCACTCATCTACATTGCACGAGTTCAACTCCCGAAGCGCACCATTTGGGGTGTCCGCGCGGTCTTTCTCTGTGGTCTCGTGTATGTCTATTCGATTCTTTTACTTTTCTCCACTAACACTCTTAGAACTACCACCGTCTCAGCACTCAAGCTTTACGAGATGAAGTCTTTGAATGTATCAAAGGACCCAACCTATGATTCCGTCAACCTCAGCATCTTTGCCATCTCCGAAGTGTTTGTCGGCGCCTTCACAGCCTCACTGCCACCGCTACGCAAGACGTTTGAAAACCTTCTCAAACAGGTCCTTCCCACGAGTCTTACAGGAGCCTCGCGTACACCAAAGGGATCCGTTGAAAGCTACGAGCTTCCCCACTCTGGTTCCAAGCTGAGCGACAAGCCGAGACGGCGAGGGGGTGATGTTGATGATGACGATAGTGAGCTCGGCATTCTTCCAGATGAGGAAGTGTTCCGGGAGCGAAAGGATTCAGACCAGTCCATTACAAAGACTACACATTTGAGCGTGACGGCGGACAGCAAGAGTATTGCATCGCGACGTCAAAGCGACTGGGTCTAATCAGTGGCTTTTCCCATATAAACCTTATCAATAATGACGCTTTGATACGGAATACTAGCTGCCTAACTCATCTCAATCGTGATAATATTCCTAAATAGAGATGATGCTAATTGTAGACTGGTATCTTGTACCCGAAAACAGGTTTGCGGGAAACATAGGCACGTGGAAAGAGGATGATCAACACAGGCTGGGAAATGCGAACACGTCCGTGATCTGCACCAGGGTCTGTTACCCTGACCCTCCACAAGTAGCGTAGCCGAGGTACACCCGACCTTGACCCCAACCTCAAACCAGTGACACGACATCTTCACCTCAACATGGAAAAGCCATTCATCCCATATCGTATCAACCTTTCATTTCGCGGCTTCGCCGAGGGTCTCACCTATCTCAGCAGTGACAGCCAGCCACTATGCCACTACTTTGGCGGGGTCCCGTATGCCCTTCCGCCCGTCGGACCCCTTCGTTTTCAGAAACCGCAGCCACTGCCACCATGCCATCGCTACGGAAGTAAAGCTCATCCAGGACGCTATACGCGCGGCTGCGGATTCTGTCCGCAGCCAGGGTCCAGTGCCGAGACACTGGATCAAGGCTCGTGGGACGAAGATTGTTTACAGTCAAACATTTGGGTTCCCGCTGGGGATGCACCAGCCCAAGGTAACAATCGGCTCTCCTATATAAGCGAGCCTCAAGCCACATTTCTGACTCGGACTACTAGGCTGGCCAGTGCTATTCTGGATCCGTAAGTGAACTTGTCTTTGCCCAAGCTCGGTTGTTTAGTGCCTGGCACCGTCGTTTCGCGGCAACGTGACCGCTCAACTCCGGCCGAACAAGTGCCTTGCGTGATGACTGACTCCTAGTAGATGGCGGGTTCCTGCAATGGGGTAGCCCAAACGGCAGCGACCTCCGAGCGCTATTGAGCGAGTCCCCAACTAAATGCGTCGTCGTCGCTCCCGCATATCGGCTAAACGTGTTTGGTTTCCTCGCCAGCAGGCAACTCGTCGATTCGTGTCGAGATTTCGACGTCAATCTCGGCTTTTGGGACCAGCGCGCAGCACTTGAGTGGACGCACCAAAACATTAGCTACTTTGGTGGCGATGCGAGTAACATTTCTCTCGGTGGATACTCTGCCGGTTCACACTCGGTTTTTCACCAGCTATCGTACGATCTCGGGCTGCCCGATCGCAAGGCCATTGTCAAGAGGGCACTGATGTTATCGAATGGGCCAGGCTTACAGCCCAAGAGTTTTGACGAGGCCCAAGACCAGCTCGATCAACTATTACAAGCTTTGCATATCGATTCGAGCTTGTTGCCAGCTGAAAAACTCGCCAAGCTACGGGCCTGCTCCCCGCGAGAGATCGTTGAGGCCAGTAACAAAATTCAGCTCCATCAGTTCCGAGCTGTCACGGATGGGTCGTTTGTACGCCATTCTTTACTTGAGGAACTATCAAATGGTGTGTATGCCGAGCGTATGAAGCGCCGTAACCTACACCTCATTATTGGCGAGTGCAGCGACGAACATCACGTCTATGGGCTGTGGCGACCTCCGCAGCCAGGCTACCAAAACATGCTCTCTCGGCTTCAAGCCGACTATCCCCGCAAAGCATGTCAGGTTCTCATGACACATTACTTTCCAGATGGTAATTTGCCAAGCAAGTACGAGAGCTGGCAAGCAGTCTTTGGGCACATTTACGCCGACGTCCAGATTCACACTCTCGAGCGAGGCATGCTCAACGCGCTTGTTCAGCATGGCGCTGGTCATCTAATCCACAGGTACCGCATAGAGTGGCGCGCAAAGTGTGTAGACAAGGACTTGCCAACTCACTTTGGTGCATCACATGGCTCCGACATGGCCATTTGGTTCTGGGGCGCATTGTCAGACGACGAAAAGAAGGTTGCACAAGAAGCCTTTCATGAACCACTAAGCAGGTTTTTGAGAGGAGACGAGCTTGGCTGGGGCACGCAGCATGCGCTACAGCTGAGAACTTTAAAGAGTAACGGACGTGTAGTCATCGAAGAGGATACACGCCTGGATGATGCTTTGGTCCTCTGGGACGCACTGAAGAAAGTTGGTGCGACAGGCGACCCCAAGGAATCCGCAAAATTGTGAAATGTACATGTTTTTGGAAAGGCTTGCACAAACATAGTGCCTCTATCTGATCCTTTTATGACTAGTTTTTTGAACCACAAGGGCAGCAGCGTCCAACACATGCGTCATCTTTCTTGGAATTTGGAACGCTCAACACATTATAACGATCTTCTTCGTTTTTGCAAAACCGCCATCGGAAAGCTCTTGTTTTATTTTGACACGTCTTAATCATACCCCGACAACAATCCCTGCAGAATTTAAGATGGACAGCGGGGAAACAACGCCCAAACATAGGCTCTTAGTAATAGCTTTTTGCAACAGAGTCATGCCGTCCTCTTCCATGCTTTTTGGATACTTTTGACGGTAGGATAATAGAGATAAAAACCCGACACACCGTGGGAAAACCCCCTATTTATACCCCCAACAACAACCCCTGAAAATTTCGAATTAGAGCGCGGAAACAACGCCCAACAGATAGGCGCTTTGTACACGATTTTTACAGAAGAGTCGTAATGTTCTCCGCCACCTTTTTTTGATACTTTTGACTGTAGGATAGAATAGAATGGTAAATTCAACACCGACGGGAAAGTCCCTATGTATAACCCCATCAAAAGCCCCTGCAAATTTCGAATTGGGGGTGCGGAAACAACGACCAGCACATGAACGTTTTTGGAGTCCACTTTTACAAAAGAGTCGTCACGTCGTTTTCTGACATTCTATTTGATACTTTTGACTGTAAGATATAATAGAATGGAAAGTGACACCGCGGGAATGGCCCTCATTTATACCCCCAGCAACCCCTGCAAATATCAGATTGAGATCGCGGGAAAATGGCCCAACACATGTAAATCCTTGTTAAGAACTTTTACAACAGAGTCATAAAGTCGTTTTCGGTTTATTTTGTTGACACGCTTGAAGGTACAATAGAGTGGAATGGAAACTCCTACGGGAAAAGTCCCTTTTTATACCTCTGATGGCAAACACTGCACTTGGCAATCTGACTAATATCTTCATGTAATAATAAGGGATAATAGTGGAAGTAGAAGTCTCAGTCGTCTTTATAGCCGGCAGACTAGCCGGTTTTTCTAAGAAGAAGGGAGGAGAGAGAAAGAGCACATGTTGACTAGTAATAGTAACATGGTTGGCAAGCGAGCGGCCCACGCAAGCGAGCGGCCCACCCCACCAACTTTCTGCGCCTTGTAAACTCCTCCCTATTATGGCTCCCCCAATTCAAGCCCTACAAACCTCTTCTGAGGTTAATATACACCTTGCAATCTCAGCTATCAATAGAAGCCAAATTCAGTCTATAAGAGATGCTGCGCAGACATTTGAAGTCCCCCGAACGACGCTCCGACGCCGACGCGCTGGTAAGCCTGCGCGCGCAGATTGCCAGCCCAACTCAAGGAAGCTTACCCAGAGAGAAGAGGAGGTGATTATCAGCCATATACTTCAGCTAGATTAGCGTGGATTTGCGCCTACCTACGCAGCTATACGTGATATGGCTGATAAGCTGCTAGCTGCGCGCGGCACTGGCCAGGTTGGGCAGAAGTGGCCAGCCAACTTTGTCAAGCGTACAGACAGTCTTCGGACGTGTTTTAACTAAGCGTACGATAGGCAGAGAGCTCTATGTGAGGATCCAGCCCTAATTAGGACCTGGTTTAAGCTTGTAGAGGAGACAAAAGCCAAGTACGGCATCTGCGATAAGGACGTCTACAACTTTGATAAAGCTGGCTTTATAATGGGCAAGATTACAACGCAGCTAGTTATAACAGGAGCAGAAAGGAGAGGTAGGCCGAAGACTCTTCAGCTAGGCAATCGCGAGTGGGTAACGCTGATCGCTGCTATCAGCGCTGCTGGCTGGTTAGTCCCACCGTTCCTCATCTTCGCTGGCCAGTACTACCTATCAGCCTGGTACGAGGAAGCTGAGATCCCACGCGACTAGGCGATCGCAGTCAGCGACAATGGCTGGACGAATAATGAGCTTGGAGTTGAGTGGCTAAAGCACTTTAACGCTCACACGCAGGCTCGTAGCATAGGCGCGCGTCGCCTGCTTATTGTTGATGGCCATAAGAGCCACTAATCTCTAGCGTTCCAGGAGCTCTGCAAAGAGAACAACATCTACACGCTCTGTATGCCACCTCACTCATCCCACCTACTCCAGCCGCTTGATGTTGGCTGCTTCTCGCCATTAAAGCGCGCGTACAGCCGTGAGGTGGAGAGCCTCATGCGCAACCACATCAACCACATCACCAAGCTAGAGTTTCTGCCAGCATTTAAGATAGCATTCAATCGCGCCTTCACGCCAGCCAACATCTGCTCAGCCTTCCGCGGCGCAGGCCTTGTTCCTCTACAACTAGAGGCTGTTCTATCAAAGGTAGATGTACAGCTGCGTACACCTACTCCTCCAGCAGCTCTACCAGAGGCTCCCTGGGTAGCTCAAACGCCGAGCAACGCGCGTGAGCTTGAGGCTCAGTCAAGCCTCATACGTGAGCGCGTGCGCCAGCACAAAAGCTCATCACCAGCTTCAATTATTATAGCAATTGACCAGCTAAAGAAAGGCGCTGAGGTGATAATGCTCTCTTCTAAGCTAATGCGGGATCAGATCTCTAGTCTTGAGAAAGCCAACAGCGCAGCGTCAGCGCGTAGGCGGCGCTCTAAAAAGCATATACAGAAGCATGGAGTACTTACAAAAGGAGCTGGAGAGGATATACTGGCTCAAAATAAGGCTGACCAGCAGATTGCTCATGAAGAGCGTCAAGGAGGAGCACGATCAGGCGTCAGCCAGCGGGCTCAAAGGCGCTGCACCAGGTGCAAGGAGACTGGGCACAACTCACGCACATGCAACACTAATACTATTAATATAGAGTAATCTACTGTATTACTATCTAGCAATAATATTATCGCGTTGTTGAGATGTATCGCTTTGAAGTTGCAAAAGTTGGTGGGGTGGGCCGCTCGCTTGCCAACCATGTTAGTCTTTTCGCAAAGAAACATGATGGTGTATCTTTGCGGTTTTTTCTAACTCGATAAGGTACTGCATTCGCGTTTTTAGAAAGGAGGGGGGAGAAGGAACACGCATGCCTGCGTTGTGTAGGTAGTTTCAGGAAATGAGAATATATGTGCGGGATGAAAGGATTTTATCACCTCGACGAAATCTCTTGGGGTATTTTTCAAGTAGACGGAAAAGGAGCGGGACAGACATGCACAGTATATTTTACATTTTCTATCGTCTCCATGAATGGCTGTAGCCTATGTTTGAGTAAAGAGAAAGAGAAGTAATATGAAGTGCGGGTATATTTAACATCTCCATATTATGGTCGGAATCATGTTTTAATTAAGAAAAAGAGAGAGAAGCAGACATTCTTGAACAGGGACTTGCTTTTAAGAAAGGAGGACCTACTTGTTGATACGGCTAAGGTATCGGAATCACCTTCGTTGCAACGAGTTGAAATGATTGTGATTGTTCTTGTTGTTCTATGGAGGTGGAGGGAGGTCGGCAGTAAGGCTGCAGCTAGAGCTCGGACCACACGGCTTAGTCAGCCGTGTAATCCAAGCTCGTGCATGCAGCAACCAGCTGCCTTATCTACCGCAGGTTCGATTCCCAACACTACTCAATGTCTCAAAGCTCGAAATTGTTTTTGTTTCTTAAGTAGAGAGAGGAAAGAAACGAACAGACATCGTACAATTCCCACATGATTTTTAGGAAGAGAAGATGTGTAATCTTAGATTCTGTTTTTAAAGAGCTCAATGCTCTCTGATACTTGGACTTTTTAGAAAGAACGCATAGGAAGAAACAAACAGCCCGGGTATATAGTGTGATTTTAGGAAGGAGCAGCTACCCTGTTTTTAATGCTACTAGAGTTTTCAAGTACACAGAAAGAGGAAGAGGAAGAGGACGGACTATACATCTTATCCCATTAGTTGTCGTTTTAGAAAGGAGCAGTCAGCTACTCATAAGCCAAATGACTGTATTTTTTTTCAACCTGCAGTTCAGTGCGCCTGCTCGCGTGACCTCGATCCGTGCGGCCGATCGCGTGGCTGAGATATCGTTGATATTCGTGATCCGACACATACCAATATAGATGCAGGCTTTTGGAAACAATGATTTTCAAGTGTGAGATTAGAAACCAGGAGCTGCAGACCCGAAAGAGGGTTTATATGCACACTGGCCATCTCATCTTCACCAAATCTTGGCATAGTGGCTGCGGTATGTGAAGTTGGATGCCGTGAGGGGGCCGCCATGCACAACAACGGAATAATTCCGCTCATGCTTTCCGTCTGTCAAACACGACATCGCAAGTCACCACACACTTCATTGTAACGATATATGGTTACAGTTCAGTAGAGAAATAAACTAAAGTTTCTTCCTGTTTCAATGGAATCAGAGTGTTATCTCAGTCGATATGAAACAAATTGTAAAAAAGAAAATGGGTATCGCAGAAGCCTTTTCATCCATATCCACCATATACAACAACAGCAATGACAACAATCCACAGTCTGTCCCTCTCCTCCTCCTCACCATCTGTGTGTATCCAGAAAGCCAAAAGAACAGTCTTCAACCTTCAATCCTCACAACAAAAGAACAAATACTACAAAGGAAATTCGGGGTATACATAATCTTATCGTAAAGCGCTCATTCTGTGATTGAGCAAAAGTAAAGTAAAAATTTCACCGATCCTCAAACCAATCACGGCAAATCACCATATGTCTTCTTGCGACTCCAAAACTTGCGGCTCTTCTTCTCCTCTTCCTTCTTAACCGGCGCGCGCGACACAGGCGGCTCAGGTGGAGCCGAGTTTTTGAAAAAGTCGGCTAGGTCGCTGGTAGCGGCACGGGAGCTCACGGTCGCTGCGTCTGCGACGGCCGGGGCCCGGGCTTGTAACCGGGGCTTATAGGCGCGAGGGGCGTCCGAGGCAATAGAGGCCGTTGAGCCTGTCTTGGGTGGTGGTACACCATTGCCGTTGCGCGTGGAATTTGCGCGTGCTCGTGCGGCCGCAATGGTTTCTTCGCTGAGGACAAAGGGCTGAGGTTTGGTATTTGATGGGGGCTCCATGTCATTGAGAAAGTCCATGAAACTTTCCTGCTTTGGTTGTGTTTGCCTAGACCCTTGGGGTTGGCTGGGCGATGGGAGGGCAGTCAACTGATCTTCGTCCTCTTCGTCGTCTTCTTCTTCGTCGGAAATGTCAATGGCATACGGGTCCTTGACGCGTCGACGAGTCTTGGTAACGTGCGGTTCGTTGCCTGGGGCAGACATGCTTCCACTGAGTTGTTGTGGAGTGTTGGAATAGGCCGGCTGCACAACACTGGGAGATGGGATAAGACCAGTTCGCGAGTTGATTGTCTGGGTACTGTCTTTACTTTCCAAAGTAGAGGCAGCAGAACCATATGCAGACTCGACGTTGCCATGGCCACCAAGCATACTATCGAATTGGTCGGAATCTACCGTGGTGCGAAAGGGCGCAATGTTTTTTGGTATCCTAGGTTGACCTTTGTGAGCATCCGGTGGGCCTTGGCGAATAAAGTCAATCAAGTCACCATTGCCACTAGAAAGACCTGCTGGACTGCGTGGTTCCATGCTAGGGCGTGGCCTATGAGACGCGCCATGTGCACCGCCGGGACCGGGTTGCCTCGTTGATAGTTTGCGTCCCAACGACGATGTTGATGCACTGGCAGATCTGGAGCCGTTACCGCTAATGTTGACAAAAGGCCGCACGGGCTGTTCTTGTCCTGGAGAAGGGCCGGTAGATCGTATAAAGTCAGCAAAGTCACGCATTGACTCCGATTCGATTTTTGGATCCCTTGCTAGCGGTCGTGTCACTACTTTCCGGCTTGGAGAGGGCTTGTGGTTGGAAGCTGTAGGCCCCTTGCGAGCCGTCGACGTGTTTGGTAGATTTGCAGTGCCAAAGGACGCATCGTCAGCATTGACCCGAGGGTACACGGTAACTGAAGACTTTGAAGGTCTGCGAGCAATGCCTTTTTTCTGCACGGGTTCCTGACTCGTAAGCAAAAGTAAACAACTGGGAAACAAAAACACTTACATCCAAGTCTCGCATGCTCTGCGGGGTCAAGGTAAACTTCACCGTGTCCTTGCCCTTGACTAGAGAGTCAAACTCTCGCGCCCGATCTTCTTCGGACATGCGGCCACTGAGTCCACGCGAACGGTGGCTGGATACAGACTCACGCCCGCTGGAAACAGGAATGGCACCCAGCCTACGCACAGATGAAGAAGTCGACGGGTGGCGTCCCAATGAAGTATTGTCAGAGGAAGACCTTTCACGCGTCGATTCTTCCGTAGACACGCGGTGTAATCGTTTATCCTGCAAAAGTACATCTTGACCAAGAGTAGTGGGGCTACGCTTGGGACTGTCAGTATGGATGCTGCGGGCATTAGTGTGTGTAGAAGCAGTCTTTTCCTTGCGTGATGATGGTGGACTACTGTCCACTTCCTGCAGAGCAGGCAACGACGAGCCTC
Source organism: Pyrenophora tritici-repentis (assembly GCF_003171515.1). Classification (NCBI taxonomy): domain Eukaryota; kingdom Fungi; phylum Ascomycota; class Dothideomycetes; order Pleosporales; family Pleosporaceae; genus Pyrenophora; species Pyrenophora tritici-repentis. The sequence continues at coordinate 5,685,085 of NC_089390.1, forward strand.
GCGACACACTGCGAGATACGTCAGGTCGCCGCGGTGAGATGATGGCACCCATTTCTAGAGATAAGTTGGCCGCAACTTCTTTGCGTACCATACTCCGGTCGGGCACAATGGGCCTACCGTGCCTGCCATCAGGCGGTGGGGTACTAGCATGAGCAAGTGACTTTGGTGTAAAGCTTCGCGGCTGCACTTCTACATAACCTCCACTCCTGGAACGTTCGTGGGGCGATTCTTGTGGTGTGGTCGATGCTGATTGTATGACGCTATCCGATGTTTTGGCAATACCAATGGCGGCGGGCTCCTCGTCATCTGAGACGCCCATGTCTAGGTACGAAGTTGGGTCATTGTGTACAGTCGGCCTTGGTGTTGTTCCAGGCGTAGAGTGTGGAGACTTTGGGCCATTACTGCGATTACTGCGCGTTGAAAAGGTACGCACCAAGCCAGGAGGACCAGGTCTCTCAATGGACATGCGCTTTGAGCGCATAACCTTGACCTCGCTCTGAGGACTGCCATTGTCCTGTTTGTCAGCCTCGTCGGATGTCACTGGGTCGTCCGTATTCATTCCAAAACCCATGCCTGTAGTCGCCGCAAAGGCTACCATGGAAGGATCCGGGGAAAACTCGGCTTGGGTCGGCTCTGGCTGCTCATTTCGTATCGAAACTGTCTCGGTAGAATTGTTGCTTAGTCGCCCCGAGCCGCTGTCATCACTGCCGTGCAGCTTGTCCGAAGCTTCAATATGTTTGGCGGTGTGTTCGGAAGTCTCGGTATGACCGTTGGCGGGTTTGTCGGGCTGGTTAACTTTTTGGTCCTCGGCAGCTTGCTCGGGTACGGAGAACTGTGGTATTGAAGGCAGCGGTGTAGACGTGGGACGCTTCCTTTGGGCTTTCTTGAAAGACTCCACTGGAGACAACACCAAGACGCTCATTGGTCGCGGCGTCCACGATATTGGTGTCGACGCGCTCGAGTTCTCACTCTCGTCCTCAAACGTCGGTGCCAGGCCAGGTACTTCGATTTCGTCCACGTCGCGCTCGCGAATCGGAAGGGGTATGTTTGCCGCAATATCGGTTTCTGTCGGAGGGTGCTCGGGCAGCGGTTCGGGGTCGCTGTGCAGTGTGTTTATTGTGTCGCGGCTGGCTCTGTGACGAAGGAGGCTTGAGTAGCTCGAAGAGGCGCGTACACCTCGTCCGGGAGACATGGGCGATAGGGGAGATCGGACACGTTTTCTCCATGTCCTCCAGAGCCTGCCCAGTGTCGAATTCAGCGCAATCTTCTCCACATCGGGCTCCTCGATGATGAGGCGTTCAATGGCGATGGGTTGATCTTCCGTCGCCAGTTTCTTCATCCTAGACGCCATACGAGCGAGCGCTGCCGAACCCGAAACGAGCAGCAGTTGCTCAGCAACATATTCGACGACTGAAGTCAGAAAAATGGCCGAAGACCAGGATACTAGGCCAGCCTCTTCATCTTCGTCGTCATCCATGCTGAGCCCGCGCTCCTGCTGGACGAACCTCTCTTCGTCCTCGTCCTCGAATTCACCCAGTCGCGTGTAGACCATGATGCGTAGGCGGGTACGTTTCCACATCTTCTCCACGTCCCACGAGCCCATGGTCTTGTGTTCTTGTGTAATTGCGTCATCGTCATCTTCACCGGCCAACAGACCCTCGAGCTCCTCATCGGCGGCCTCCATGGCCTCGCGGGCCAGTCGCGGCTTGAGCACATCGGATATGGCGGGTCGGATTGCGGCGAGCGATGGCGATCGCGCCGATGTCAAAAATGCAAAGAGGAGGTGGTCGAGAAAGGCATTCAAGAGGGCCAGAGCGGGTTCGGAGAAGATTGCATTTTGCAGCTCGTCGGCGTCCACGTCCTCTTCGCGCATCTGCGCATTGTGATGATCGGTAACCGTCTGCGAGGCGACCGAGGCGGCGATATAGGCGGGTGACGGGCGAACAGTCGTGGGCATCTGGAATCCAAGGGAGCTGGCGAGCGAGGGCGCCTTGTCGCTGCTGAAGCTCGCGCTTCGACACGGACGTGGTGACGGCATGGCGGCCGTCTCGGAGTATGTGTGTCTATGCATTGAAGATGAAATGTGAAGAAACGTGCGGAGTGTAGGCAAAGACTATGTTTCTGCGGGTAATATCGCGGCGCGCCCGTAGCGGTTGTCGCACTGCGACCTGTAGCTGAAGCAACAGTACAAGGAAAAAAGGGCAACGAGCGGTGATGGTCAAGAGGCGTGCAAACGGCCAAGGAGTGACTATAGCTTGCTAAAAGGAAAAATAGGCCGTCAATGGCACATGATGGTACGCAATCTTTCCAGGCCAGAAGGGATGGCTCAAGGACAAGACGGGATGTGAGACGAGAGATTGAACGAGTGTCATATCATCGGGGGTATTGTCTGATGAGAAGACATCCCAGACGACGATCAATCGACCCTGGTGTTCGCTAGGCTCAAGACATGCTGGCCGCTTTCGTACGGAACACGCAATGCGAATATCGTGTAGCCTTGACCCTGATTCATGGGAACAACGATAATAAAGGCCACACGTCGCCGCGAGCTTTGTATCGCGTTTTGCTGGTACTACAAGTGGCACGCCGCCTGTGACACTACCGACTGCTGCCGTCTGCTTGATCCAATGTGCATGCCTGGAACCACGGCCGAACCATCACGTGGCCGCCTGTACAATTCGCTGCTCCGTGCATATATAGTCTCGTCAAAACCTAGCACTAGTATAATCCGCCAGGTTATCTTTTCTATCGCAAACGAGGACATGTCAGGAAGAAAACCCATGTTTCCAAGCATTTGCAAGTACAGCCGTTGGACTGTGTCAAACCAGCGTACAGGTGCACATGTGGAGTCGTCGCACCATGAAACCGACGCCTGGCCCGACTGCTTTCATTCCCGGCACCCGCACCTATCCACTGCCCTGACCACGTTTGATCCCGATTTCTGTCTGCATGGCGAGACGCATATTCGTGATCGCGTACGAGAATTGGCCGACTTTCTTTTTTGCAAATATGATCTTCCGGATGATCTGTTCCGGTGCGGTGGTCGTGCAGCGTCGTCGGCCCAGACAAGTCAGTTTGCACTCTTGAAGGTTTTCGCTAATCTCAGGGGAAACCTCGCATTGTCGTGTCAACCGCTGCTACTCGTCCTGAACCCACTGCCAGGTAATCAGAATGCCGTGTATTTGCTTTTCCCACCGTGACATGTGTACGGCACGGTCCGTACAAGGGTGCTCACACACGTCTTTACATGAAACAATGGAGCGGCATAGCGAAGCCTAGCCAAGGGCCAGTAATGTGATTACCTACACATGATCGGGTTGCTCGTGCCTGGATTCGTACAGACGATAGCGTATTCACAAGTTGTGTATGTACCTAGGTTTGGTGCCGAGGCTTTTGTGCCGTGCATTTCAGGCATCCACAATTGTTCACTTCGATGACATGTGATGCTCGCTCTCGTAGATTCGTCAACACTACAACTGGCATTTCCAATGTCGATGCTGGATAGTTTGCCTAGAAAGGCCATGTCACAAGGTGCAAAGGAAAGAGCAACCCAGTTGCTGTTACCTCATGGCAGCCTGCTATTGGTCGAAAACACCGTGCCAAGACATATCCCCTCATCTTTCTTGAACATCTTGACAACTACACGACACTTGAATCAAACACTACCCTTTCCACTGTTGTCTTCTTCGTTGCCTCCAGCTCGACGTGTTGTTTCTCGTCGTCCTGTTTCATTCTTGTTTTGTCTTGGCGGCAATGGCACACAATGACAAGACGGTGCCACTCGTATCGATGCAATCGTAAAAACCCCAATCGAACCGGACCTCCTTCGACGATTCCCAGGACTTTTTTCTATTGAATCAGCCGTTAAAGAACTTGGAGCACTTTCAGACCATGCCGAATCTTCCGACTATGCCATGACGGCACCACCCTAACGATTCCCTACCAACGATGCCAGGTTCAGTCGATGGGCCTTATACGTCGGCCATTTTGTGTTGTAGTGTCTCTTGCAGCCTTGCTCTCTGAAAGGCGACGACATGAGACAAGGGTCGACATGTTCCCCCATGAGCTAGGCGGTACTTGCAGATACAGCACGCTTCGTTGCTGCTGACTGATCCCATGTCTTGGATATGCATGCATGCAATGGCATGACCGTTGGCGAATCGACATCTGCAGCAAGGTTCGCCTACAAACTGGTCGCGGCCCCAATGAGAACAAGGCCGATGGTAGACGTGTTCGACCCAGCACATGTACGCGATCTGGCTCGGCGTGTCTGGTTGTTGCTGTCTTGATCTGGTCGAACTGGAACCAAGGGACGACTAAGTTTTTGTAGGGACTCATACCACGGCCATTTGCAAACATGCAAACACACCTCACACAAGGACCAAAACATTTACCATGTCTCCTACAATCCGTTTGTGGCTTGCTCTTTTGTCTCTATAACCACAGGCGCTTGGCGTACATGCTGGTAGAGGCACGTCTCTTTCTACATCTCCACGTCCCCCATGCCAAGGCGACCCTGTACGAGCTGAGAAGCGGACGGATTCTGATCGATCCCACTGGAACAATTGACGAGACTGGTCTTATGTTTCCTTCTCTCATCTCTTCTGGGTCTTTGTGTTTTGGAGGCGTCGACCCATGTCGGAAATCTAGTGCGACGACTGCTGCCCCCGGATGAGTAATGGCAAGGACCAGATTCGACGCCAGGCCTCGCAAACCCCACGCGGATGATAGCTGCCCAACCACCACAGCTTCAACCGCTACGTGGTCATACGAAAAAAAATGAAGATTTGATCACGGTCATGTCAAACGTAACGAGGCCGACGTCCGCAGGACACTCAACTCAACGAGTACCACCACCACCCCAAGTCTACCCCAGAAATATCATGCGTCATGCAACTGGCGCCATCTGCAAGCGTCTAGCTGCCCCGAAGGTCGGACTTGCCTGTAACGGTCCCCGTTCTATTCTGAGCGATTCGCTGAGAGTAGCTTTTTGCCTCCTGCAGGTACACCCGCTGGAGGCACCCCACCAGAAGCACCTGTGGCTGCAAGTCATATCTTGCACCGGTCCGAACGAAGGGGCCGTGCAGAATGGGTGCCTGCGATTGCATAACGAGCATGGCGGTCGATGGATCAGTGCCACTGCCTGGAGCGGTGTTGTTGCGTCATGACGGAACCCTGAGGGACAGGTAAGACGAATCTACATCTGGGACCTCGATCGGATAACGTAGCTACCGTGGATTGGCTTGATTCCAGGCATGGTGTTGCATTTCCCATCAGTGTAGGCTGCGCGTCTGGTGGCGGCCCAGCACCACCCGACCTATCGGATAAGCCTGGCGCGAACCATTTGGACGTGTCTTGCGCTCGATCAGCAGCGAGCCATGATCTGGGGAAAATATAAGCCTTCTGATATCCCTCCCAACACATGGGACGGACCTCTAGCCTTATCAACGCTGACCTAGTACGCCACACGCACGGTTCCGATTCTCCACGCGACTGTCAGACTATTTCAAACATGTTACAATGTCTTGTTGAACATTTCTGACAGCAAGATATTGTCGCGGTGAAAATGGGGAAGGGGGGAACATGGCGACGCTGTCGCGACACGGGTTCAGTGGCCGGCGGCGTTACTCGATTGAGAAACGTAACATCGGGACGTGGATTTTCCCCTTATCTTTGGTGGGCGGGCTTGCGGGCTTGGCAGATCGACGACAGGCCCGCAACCCCGCTAAGCCCAACGTTCACGCGCGATTATGTTTTGCCGATATGTTGATGCGGCTTTTTCTAGCAAGCCAGGCACGGCTATTTTATTTCTTCTACATGCTACATTCAGCCCGGCCGTGGGGTTTCGGTGCGAGAGACTCTGGGCAATACTGGCCATTACAAACCGCATTGACGGCCATTCGTGCGATTCCAAACAGTCAACGTTTGCTTTTGGGCGTGCAGAAACTGTGGGGTTGACATGCAACTCGTGCAGTCCGTGCCTGGACGGCGGTGCTTGGAAGCCCATGCTGCACCCAAGACTCGTCATGGTGTCCTTCTGGAACAAACGCACGTCCTCGACCCAGAGAGCAAGTCGGAGGCCCCGTGCCGGATAGTCAAGGTCCCTTGAGTAAATAGTATCATACTGTGGGAACGTGTCGTGGGAATAGTTGCAAAAAAGTTGAAAATGATGTTGTTATGACGAGAGCGTCTAATGGGAATACGGCCATTGGCTGCAAGCGTGCTTATCGCCCCCCCAACATCAACCCGGGGCTGCGGCGCCATGCCCCCCAAGACGGCGGCCGTATGCAGGGTGTTGGACGAGGTTGTACACAGTCAGCTTAGGGACCCCCGGGACTGTCGCAGTCGCACTCGTATTGAGGCATAAAGTTGACGATACGACGGCGGTCAGTAGTCTCTGAGACGGTGTGGGGCAGCGGTGTGTGCAATAGTAAGAGATTCCCTGGGTCAGGGTGAATAGCATGACCAATTTGGTACTACGTACTCTGGCGCGGGTAAATTTAGCTACAATATGGCGACGGTATCCAGCGTGGCTGCGGTCAAAGTCGGGAGGCCATGAGGCTGTGCGTCTGGGGCGCCGCGCCAAACCGAACCGGTACGTGCGCTCCTTTGTTCCTGGACAACACCCGGCCAGCATTGAGGGCAACGACATTTGGAGACGACAAGGGAAACGCGTAACATCAGCAACCCGCCAGCATCCAGCATACGGACAGGTAAGCCGTACGTGTCGTGGACTTGCGGGAAAAAGGCTTTAGCGGGGGCTAATTACTGGGGGTGCGCGGCGGAGGGAAAAAGTCGCGCGTTTAGAGCAGCCATTGCTTCGTCCATCCCACGGATGCAGTTCGGCGACGGCTCTTGGCTACGGCTAGCCCAACGATTATCTGACCACGGCTAGCCCCGCTACAGGCCGAGACAGTCAAGTCATTCCACGACACTTACCTTATAATCAAACCCCCAGCCCGCTGTCCTTATCTTCTTCCCCATCACATCTCCCCACTTCAAACAATCACCCCTCCATAAAACCGTCCTCGTCGACGTGAACTTGCTTCTCTTCTTTACCACCACATCACTACCATCAGCATCGTCACGTATACCATCCGCAATCATGGTACGTGTCTTGATCTTTTCAATACACATGTCTTTTGCTAACAAGTCATAGGCAAACTCGACAATCGTCTCCAATGCCGCCAACGTATGCTGCTCCTGCTCGTGTACCATCACAACCACCCATGCTAATTTCCGCAACAGCTCAAGAAGTACCTTGACTTGCCCCAGAAGGGCTCAGTCATGGCCGAGTATGTCTGGATAGACGGCTCCAACGGCATTCGCTCAAAATCAAAGGTCAGTTTTTTGTACTTATCCAGTCTTCCCCCACTCGAGGCAGTCTGTGGTTGCGATACACATTTCCAGGGTACGGGAGCCGCGATGGGCCAAGTCTGCGCGTATGACGTAAACTGGGCCAATCGCTCCTTCTGCACAGATTCCTGGCGTTCCTTATCGCAACCCCACGATAAGCCACCGATTGCAGACGGCAGGACCTGCATGAGGTCTGCCGTATAACCCCTCCTTTGCCTCGATCACTGCGTCACACACGATCGCCAAACAGCCGCTGACCTAATGTAGACTTTGAAGAAGAAGGTTGAGAGCCTCGACGACCTCCCAGAATGGAACTTTGACGGTTCGTCAACTGGTCAGGCGCCCGGTGACAACTCGGACGTCTACCTCCGCCCCGTCGCATACTACCCCGACCCGTTCCGTCTAGGTGACAATGTTCTGGTCATGTGCGAGACGTACATGTCCGACGGCTCACCCAACGCCTACAACTTCCGCCACGACGCCGCCATCATCTTTGAGAAGCACAAGGAGCACGGCTTCTGGTTCGGTCTCGAGCAAGAGTACACTCTTCTCGACGAGTTTGGCTGGCCATATGGCTGGCCCAAGAACGGCTTCCCCGCTCCTCAGGGCCCATACTACTGCGGTGTCGGTACCGGCAAGGTCTTTTGCCGTGACATCGTAGAGGCTCACTACAAGGCGTGCATGTACGCCGAGATTGCCATTTCCGGTACAAATGCCGAGGTTATGCCCGCTCAGTGGGAATACCAGGTCGGCCCTTGCCCCGGCATTGACCTTGGTGACCAGCTCTGGATGTCGCGATTCCTCCTACACCGCGTTGCCGAGGAGTTTGGTGCCAAGGTTACCTTTGCGCCCAAGCCCATCCCTGGTGACTGGAACGGTGCCGGTCTCCACACCAACGTCTCCACCACCGAGACTCGTGGCGACAACGGCATGAAGGCCATTGAGGCCGCCATGGAGAAGCTGTCCAAGCGCCAGGCTGAGCACATGGCCGTCTACGGCTCAGACAACCAGCTCCGCATGACTGGCAAGCACGAGACTGCCTCGTATGACAAGTTCACCTGGGGTGTCGCCAACCGTGGCTCCTCCGTCCGTATTCCCCGCGCCGTCGCCGCCGAGGGCAAGGGATACTTCGAGGACCGCCGTCCCGCCTCCAACGGTGACCCATACCAGATCACTGGCATAATCGCCGAGACCATGTACGGCAAGGTCGAGGGTGCCGACGTTGCCAGGTTTGCCAAGCAGGCCGAAACTGTCGAAACCGAGATGGTCATTGACATTCACAAGCCATAGATGGGTATTCTGTTTTGCTCCTCTTCTTCATACCCCCTTTTTGTGCATAGACCGTGTTGGATTACGTGGCCGCTCTTGTAAAATGGTTGGCTTCGGTATAGTTCGGTAGTTATTTTCTTCGTTTGAGTTTTACATGGCCTGATATGACGAGACGGTAATGGCATGGGCAATGAACTACATACACTGATACTATTTTTTGTTGTTGATGCGTGATGTGTTTTGATGTCAATTAGATGAGATGGTGAAGAAAAAGATGATACGTGTTTAATTCTCGAGAGAAGTTTGGCTGGTAGATGTGGTCGAATGCCAAGATACAGAAGTTCCGGTGTTGCATCTTTCAATACAAGTCATGTTTGAGATGTCATCAAGTATATGCAGGAAGATGAGTGAATACATGTACTGTGTAATACCGAGTATAATGTACAGGGGTAGTAGATAGTACCTTGACTGCCTACTTATATTGTTGTTACAACAAAACTGTGTTGTGAACATCTGCTACTAAGCATCGACATCACTTACATATACCATTATAGGAAAGAAGATGGCTCAGTCAATGTCCTGTCCTGTTTAATCACACATATACAAGTCCATGTTAAATAGAGATGATTTCGTTTTTGGATATTCCACTACTGCTGAGTGGATAATCACCAACGCCTTTTCATCCTTGAATAGGGTATCACTATACTAACAATCATCTCTTTTACCTTCCTACTCACGCCTTCTCCATCCTCATCCATATCACATACCCATCCTTATCCCCCATCTCTCGTCGTCCCATATCCTTTCTCACTCCTCCTCATCCCTTCACCAAATAACACTAAGCCCCTCCCCAAACTGCGTCAAAAAGGCTTCCTAAGTCTCCACACCCACTACTGCTCTCCTGACCCACTCTGCAAACGCACCCAAATGCCCCACGGCATCCATGACGCGTCCTAGCTTCTTAAGCCTCGCATCAAAAGCTTCTGCCTCTGCCATCTGTGTATCCATGTCAACGTCTCCGTTCTGATTCTGATGGAACGACGACGCCGAGACAGGGGCTTTGTACAGGTTCTGGTCTACGACGACGAGGTCGCCGTTGGCGTGAAGGTCGAGGGTTACGGTGAGGGGGTCGCGGTAGGTGGTTGTGTCATCGGGGGAGGAGAGGAGGTTGGAAAGGAGGTGGGATACGGCGTCTGTGGTTGATTTGGGATTGGAAGTAGGTGTGGAGGGGTGGGGGACGTGAATGGTGATGCGCGGGGTTGGAGGCGCGTAGCTGAGTGTTATGTCGACTGGAAGCGGGGGCTCATCGTCATTGTCAGACGGGCGTTTGGGGGTAACGGGCGGTGTGAGGTTTTGGCCTAGTTTGTGCGTTGGTGTGGGTTTTGCTGGGGGTTCGTAGAAGCTGTCGCGGAGGAGGGTTGTGGCGTGTGCATATTGTCGTAGTATGGGCAGGATTTCTACAAGCTGTTTTGGGTGGCTGAAGGGTAGGCTTTCTAGAGTGCGGCTGTATTCTAGCTTGGGCACGTAGAGGCTTGTCTTGTGCCACTTTTCGGCGTACTTGCCTGCCGAGTCGACGACTCCTACAAGCCGTGAGCTCGTTATGACATGTGTGCTCTCGCCCGTTGTGCTAGACATGCCCGGGTCTACTGTCCCAGGCCGCAGCGCCAGACCCACAAACGTTGTCGGCCGGAACTCGTCAGTACGTGGCTCAATGCCGACGAGCTGGTGGAGTTGCATGTATATGGCGAGGGGAACGACGAGCGGCGGGTTGAATTTGGCGACGAAGCGTATATTTGGTAGCCTTCCTGCCGCAGAGTCGAGATTCATGGCATCGTCTGATTGTTCGGGGGCTTCGAGGTATGTTGGCTTCGGATCAAGCCAGTTTATAGACGACGTGTTAAGGAGCATGCTGTCCAAGGTAGTGGCGTCGTTGTGGTCCGTCGCTTTTTCGATTTGGTCGCTAATCCAGTCGTTGGAGATGCGAATGGGTGTGTAGAGGGTCGAGGGCGATGATTCGCATTCAATCGTGAGCGAGTATAAGTGATTATCACTTCCGACGACATCTTCTGGATACGAGCTCGACGCTTTCGAGTCAGTACCCATCTTCTCCTTGCCCTTGTCCGATAATTCTTGCGTCGATTTGGAAATGACCTTGCGCCTGTCCATCCAATATTCCAAACTTAGTCCCAGACAAGAACCACCATTGAGCCGCGGCCGTCCACTCTTCTTGCACAAGACCTCCCTCTCCGCCTTGTATGTTCTAAAGCGCTCGTCGGGCGCGCGGTTGGCAAGCTCCACACTCTTTTCATGCTCGAAGAGCTTCCTGAGACTTGTGTAGACACCAGCAATGGCATTATAGCAACTAACCCCTCCATTCTGCGGTGAACCCAACTTATCAAGCGTCAGAAGTTTCTCCAGGCTTTCGGAAAAGCGCTCGAGGGTAATGTTGAGCTTGCTCTGTCCCGGAAGAGGCCTTAGGCTTCGTACCAGGATCTCCGAGCCCGATGCGCCAAAGTTGAGATCTGGCCTTGAGTCGTCCAAGCCCGTCTGTAGGTTTACGCTTGCAATCTCGTCGTCCTTGAACGTGATGTCGCACAAGGCCTCATCTCCAATCAACAGACTCCAGGTGCCTGCCTCGTCCATGTGCTTTTCGTACGGTATGCCTAGTCGCTTGCAGAGCGCAAGCAGGCCCTCTTCACTGACCCGACCCGGCTTCTTTCCGATTATATCAATAATCTCTCTTAGTCGGCGCGTCCTCTCTGCCTCGTCTGCGCGACCCATGGCGCTTGTCGTTATGCCCAAGCTGGACATGCCCAGTCCGCTCATGCTGATGCCCATGCCAACTCCGCCCATGCCTGAGCTCGTAACGTCGTTGAGCATATTAAGCACTGCGGGCGAGTCGTACGACATCATGGGAGGAACACTGCGCGGGGCGGGTGAAAAGGCACTGTGGTTCTTTGACGGCGTCTTTTCGTCCTTGGGCACGGGTGTGGGCGTTGCCATTTTGGGGCGTCTTTTATCCGATCGGGGAGTCGCGATTATTTATGGCATTTGTAGAAGATACGGACTGAGACGCTTGAGAGCAATGTTGTACGTGACAAAGTTGGAGGCGGAGGAAAGGGCGCGGAGCTCCAGAATCCAGATGAAGCGGGCACGCCTTGGCATCCCCGACGCGTTACCCCACACATTCTTCCAAGGTTCAGAGTTGCCAGTCCAAATGCCTATATTGCGAATAGATTCGCGGGTATCATGTGATCTAAACCGTGACCAAAACGCCAATAACTATGCTCGCTCAGCCTCGCTGCTTATGTGCTTAATCCACCTCAACCACCTCATCGTCGACCATTTCGGCCCCCTTGGTCTTTGCTCTTGCAACCGTGGACCTTGTCTTTTTCTGCTTTGCAACTCGAGACATGTCCAGGGCGTTCTGTCCCAGTTCCTGGTATTCAATGGCGCGTACGCGCTTCTTTGGCCGCTGCCCTTCCTGCTCTGTCCTGGTCTTGGCCTCGGTTTCCCATCGCTTGCGAATCTCGTCTTCTGCCTTGTTTTCCATGCTGTGGAATGAAGCGTGGTGACCGCAGCCGTCGCATTCATAAGAGGACGCTACCTGCAGACATTAGCAACGCATGACGACAAACTCACAGACGTCCGTACCTTGAGTGGATGTAGCATGAAGCGTAGACATGGACATGTTGACGAGAGGAGAGACGCCTTGTGGTTGCATTGGCCGCGCGGGGGAACATAATTCATTTGCGTCCAAACATTGGGGGTATTGGCCATTGTGGTGAGGCGATGCAGAGGTTAAGCATATAGTGACGCAGGCCTGGCAAGAGTTCGGACGTGTATTGGCCAACAACGCCAAAATGTCTCGCAATCACGTGCATGAACAAACGAGAAATCGCCACTCCGCGACTGCATTTTGCTTGGACGGGTTGGCGCATTGACCAAAACTCGGATTTTACTATGAAATTAATCTATTACTCTATACGATACGTCGTATGCTAATCGGGGCTGCATGCGAAAAACTACCATTTTGGACCTGGACCTCGGCTTCTAGTGCGACCTTGGTCCAATATGACTACCAACAACACATAAAGCGCCAGCTGATTGCCTGAAACGTCCGGGCCAAGGGGTTTAGATTGGGCCAGTAACTCATCCTCCGGCCACATGTCGGTCGCAAGTAGCCGCAGAACTGGACGACGAGCGAGGGGTCAGAGGCTGACGCTAACTTGCTAAGTGACCGGTGCAGTGGGGAACTTGCGATAGGGCGCTTGTACAGTCGATCGATCCGGCGGGGTAGATGATGGATATAAAGTCGCACGTCGTGTAGCAGTAGAGTCTCCTTGTCAACATCTTGTCAACCTGCAATAACTACTCTTTTCCCTCTCCCCTCTTTTCCCAATACCAGCCAACATGGCTCCCGGAGGATGCATATGCGGCAACGTCCGCTATGAGGTAGAAGGCGAGCCCGAAGCCAAGGTATGTCGTGTGTCTTGCTGATATCGGCGATTCTAACAGGGTATAGATTATCTGCCATTGCCTCGACTGCCGCAAGATTAGCGGAAGCACCTACTCTTGCAACGGCCTGTATCCGGGAGGAACGCTCAAGGTCACCAAAGGCACCCCAAAAGAGTACAAGACCAAGGGTGGTAGTGGCAATGAAATTGTTTCCGGCTTCTGGTATGTATCAACCGCCCTCCTTGTCCTGAAAACTTCTGACGTGTGTACAGCGGCGACTGTGGTTCAACCTTGTTCCGTTACGGCACCAGCTTTGGCGACAAGCGCATCATAAAGGTATGTCCCATGTCCCCATATCTGACTGTGAAAGCTCTGTTGACCCTCTGCAGATCGGAACTCTGGATGACCCCAGCATCCTCAACAACTTCAAGGCCAACGCCGAGTTGTTCACAAAGGACAGGGTCGAGTGGGTTGGCGCATGCGAGGGAGCTGCGCAGAAGCAGGGCATGACGTAGACAGATTTGCGAACGAGCGGAGGATCTGCGGTCGAGTGGGCGAGATGGGAAACTTGTATCTACTCGGAATCTGAACTTTCCGGCTCCTTGAGACGCTCCTTCATCATCTGTTCAAATCAGTGCCCCGTGCGTGTCATCTGTCATGTATCGCCCACCTGGTTCAGACGCGCCTTGAGCTCGTTGATTCTTGTTTCTTTGACCAGAATATGTTCCTCGTCCAGCTCCTCGATGATGTACTCGTTGCCACTCTTGCTGTCAATATCGACCAACATGGCTTTGATGGACGCGTCGCACTTGACGAGGATGCCTGAAGTGGTCAATATATCAGCCCGTATTATCATACGTCCATAATTACCTCGTGTAGCTTTGACCATGGTGAAAGGTAGTAAAAGAGATTGCGGGGTGTTGGTTGATAAGTTCAAGCAGAGTGGACAACAGGGTACGAGCGCGAGCGTGTCGGCAACATCCATCCACATCTGAGGCGATCGCCTCTCCGCCCTTGGCCCTGGTCCTTGTCGTGCCCCGGAAGTTAGCCCGCCAAGGATCCGAACGGTCGCCAATCCTCATCACTTTATGCGACGCATCTTCTGCCTCGTCACATAGGCTCAATCTGGCAAGAAGGAGAGCATGCTTACAGATACATCTTCGTCGTGCCGTAGAAACATATCTAAAAGATTTCATGGCGCAAGCCTCGCGCCTTCGCCCAGCGCGAAACGGCAACCTCCTTCTACTGCTGACGCCTGCCCGAAACACAACTCATGTAGACCTTGCAATGAATGTATGCCATGGCCGGGAACGTATATAGGAAATTGCCCTGGTCATCTTGGCTTCTGAGTTATATGCCCTACCGCCTCGCCTTGCCTCCACGTACGACACCTGATCCGCACTCCTTCCTCATGGCGCCGACTTCGATACCTACCACCCGGCATGCTCACATGGCCTTCGCCGCCGGCATACCTACACATGCACACATCTCTGTTCGCCAGGCCTTTGGACTTATCGCTGAACGGGTAGACGACGAGTCCGACAGCGACAGCGAAGACGAGGAGAACTTTTCGGCAAAGGACTTTGAGCTCGACCCCGTTCACTACTACTTCATGCTCCTTCTTATGATATTCGTCGTCGCTATACTATTGTTTTGGTTCATATACTGGCGCAGGACGCGGTCGAGGAAAGCTGGGCGTCCAGCGACTGGGGAGCAAGCTCGAGAGATGAATGTGCAAGGCTGGACCAACACATTGCACGCCAGATTTATGCCCAACAACACTACTCTTGTTCGTCGAAGTTCGAATCCGACTCGGTACGACGAACCACCGCCTCCATACCAAGCCAAGGCGGACGACACCCCCCCCTATCCTGCGGTCCCACTCCGAGCCCTTTCATGGGATGAAAACAACCATCGTTCAATGCCACCACAGTATACAACTGAATACTATGGACCAAGGCCGGCAACTGCATGAGGGTACAAGGCTGAGGGGGATGATGGAATAATTAATAAAGGCACTACGGAATAATAATCATAGACTTGGGCAGTGCTTATGAATGTCACGATAGCACGGCTGGCTTGGGCTTGGAGTTGAAGGCGTTTGGGCTGCTACTAGCACCGTCGGAGCATTTGCAATGAACTTGTCAGCTACCAGAACAAAGCTATACGACTAGTGACTCCTTACTACTTGCTGCAGCCACCATCGCATCGTGACTATATTCCACAGTCAGTCATCACAAAGCAACAGTGCCAAGGCGCCCTATTTGCGCCAACAATCTAGCGTCGAAGCAGGTTATTCAGCGGCACGTCAGCTTACGTCGCCGTCGCTTCCTTTTGATTTGCATGCATCGTGCCTTGCCTCTTCAGGCCAGCGGGGCAGCAACGGCATGACGACATGCCGACGGCTTCGCGAGCTGCGAGCGCGTGGCAGCAGCAACAACACCTTGATGTTGGTTTAGTAATACTCCGTCCAGCAAACCTCGAAACTCGGAACCGAATTTGTCGTACAGCATTGCTATTCCAACAATCCGCATCATGCACGCAATCCGCATAATCATCCTAATCGTGACTCCTTCCACATCTCGAACGCGCAACCAAACGGCTGTGCAAAACCTAAAAAAGAATAGTCTTCTAGAAAAAAACAAATACCTACGCTTATTCAGAAACCAGCGTACCTGACTATAGCCGTAGAAGCATACGAATACAGCCCGCAGAATCATCATACCCCAACCTTGTGGCTTGCAGCATCGGTGGCTTGCATGCGCATGGCCATCTCGACCGAGCAGGCTCGGTAGCTGGTAGCTCAGACCCGAATAGAGGCACCCCTGGCGTATGCAAGCCAATCACTCACCCATGGACTGCGCTTACTAGCGGGCAACCTCGTTCACGATAACCGCCACTTAGGGCATGTTGGTAACGGATTAGGAGTGTGTAACAAAGCACACACCACACACCACACACCACACACGCACTACCATCATCATCATCATCTCTTGGCATACTTTTCGATCGACATGGTCCGAGTTTGCCGGTCCTGGGGTATCCAAGCCTTTCTTGCAATCTACCAATTTAACTAGCCAGCACAACGTTCGGTGACTGTGGCATTATTAATCGTAAAAAGAGAAAATCCCATATCATTTTCCATGCTTGTTTTGCTTTGTTACCAAAAGCGTGGCCTGGTGATCTACAGGCGGGTGCTTCCCGCATCTAGGTTCAGGTCGTGTAAGGGATGTGTAATCAGTCTCCTACTGCGAGATGATGCTCGGAACAAGCAGTTTTAACGACAAGGTAGGTGGTGTTGTCACGATGGATGAAGTCATCAATGTGACATTTGCACGATGGGCGTTGATGGAATGCCGCGGAAGCAGTATATTCGGCCGGTGTTGGAATGCGTGGAGGTATGTGTGCTTGTATAAGACTCAGTAGTATGAGAGTCAGAGGTATTCCAGTCAATGAGTAAGTGAGTCAGTCAGCAACAGCAGTGATATAAAACCGCCTTTTCCAACATCACCATCATCATCACCATCATCAACCAAGCAAGCAAGCAACGCCAGCCATCATTTCAATAAACATGTCAACATCCGCCGGCGGTTCACTCGTCATCAGTAAGTCCACCCCTCGCACCATCCACCCTCAAACCCCATAACTAACAACACACACAGTCACCTGCAAAGAACCTAAACCCGAACTCGACCTATCCCCCCTCTTCAACCTCAACCCAGACAACACGTCCGTCATCCCGACCCCCGGCGGTCGCACTGAAGGCACTGTCGGTAGTATATATCAGGCTGACCAGACGAAACGTATTGCTATGATTGCTGTTATTCAGCATGCCGGTGGGTTGTCTTTCCCATCTCCTACCTATCCCGTTTCTACTCCCTTCCTTCCGTCCACTGCCAAGAAGATCATGAGCGCAGTGGATGGGAATTGAGCTAACAATAACAACAAGATTGCCAATACACAGCCAGCCTCAGCAGCACAGTCCAAGAAAACATCCGCGCAGACCAGCATGTAAGAAAAGAGATTGTGATCTTAGGATATGTGCTCGATACGCAGACGAGGACGTTGAGTGAGGTAAAGTATGTAGATTCTTTCTCTTCCTTACCTGTTCATACGCATCCATATGTTATTTTTCAGAATCCAGTGTATCCGCTGCTGTGGCATTCGGTAGGGTCGCCATGGAGAAGATAGAGAATGGGGTAGGATGGAATAAGTGGGGCAGACCTGTTGTGGGGAGATATGCTGATTTTGTTATGTTGCAGTGTCCCTCTTCCCCCGCCGGATGCCGAAGCAAGGCAGCGTGTTTTGAATCAGATGGGGGATTTTGGGCCGTTTTGGTGTTAAATGCGTTGAACCCAAATCGATGTTGTTTTGCTCATGGGTCGAAAGTCGGTCGTCGAGGATAATTGGAGCTGGAGCTGGGCGTGAGGATACACTTTAACAATGCAATGCCGTTTCTGATTCTTTTTATTTCTCATGCCGATGTGTCGATCTCAGGCTGGACATCCATCAAAAAAAATCTAGTGCAGTTATTTCGGCATGTTCTGCTCCATCCAAAAGTGCATTCGAAAACTCCATGTCCCGCAGATCAGATCCATCCACGCTTTGCCTAAACTGGACACACGGTCCTATATAAACCCCTGTTACCTCGCACCCTCTCCTCTTTCTCATCCATCTCCACATTCTCAAAAGCTTTATCAAAAATACAGAAAATCTCACTCGACGTGCTGCGTTTTTCTCTGCACCCTAAAATTACAAACAGTCCCGATCATATTCTCTGCTCCTCTGAAAAGTCAAAACATCTCGGGCCGTCACTAAAGTGTGACATGTTATTTCTACTATTCTAAAATGATTGCCTGTAGAAGACCTATGATCGTTCTCTTCTCGGACTTCTAAAAGTAAAAATATGGGCTCGTATGACGGGCCCTACTGCTTTTCCCTGTTTGCGCACCTAGAAATCAACCCAAGAACCACTGTGCGTGTGGCGCGTTGGGCCTGCTGTTCTAAAATACATACAACAATTGGAAATGTGGTTTCTCTCTTCTCGCGGGTTTAAAATACAACAAGATCCGGATGATGGGTGCTGTTGCTTTTCTGCTCTTTCTTAAACAAAAACATTTCCAGGAGGTGGAGATATGTGTCGCGCGCTTTCCGCTGTTCTAAAAACTAGCCCGTTATTGCCCATGATTTTCTCTGTTCGGTGTCCAAAAAAGAATTGAATCTTGTATCATGACGGGTTCTGTCGCCTTTCTGTTTACCTAAAAAAAAGCTTATGGTCGGACGTGTATGTCCGGCTGAGACTGTCGGGGCGGCTAGTGAATATAAAATGCTGCCACCCTGCACCTTTCTTCTTCTTCATTCCTCTTCTATACCACTCCTTGTTTCAATCAAAATAAAGAGTGACACCAGCTGTGTGCGTCGCTTCTTCTTCTAAAATAGAAATTGATACGGGTACATGGAGTTGTTTTCCTGTTCTTCATTTTGAACCTGAAAATTCACCCGGCTTTGGCGTTTAGCACTTTCTAGCTCGTAGGTCGGAATTAAAACGGGGGATGAAAGATTTTATGTGTGCTTTGTCTCCCCCGCTCTTAAAATCGAAAATTTTCCGGATTCTATCGTAAAAAACTTTGGGTGGACAAGATGTCGGTGTCGCCATCCGCCGCTCTATAAATACTCGGGGCATCATTCGATAACTTTGGCGATGTCGAGAGAGCCTTCTTCTTCTACGATGCTGGAGCTACTCGCACATATTTCTACTAAAATTATTCCGAATTTTGCTCAAATCAAATGACGTGCGAGTGATGTTGCGCGCCACCAGTCGCCCTTTGTAAACGAAAATCCCTGGACCGACTTCGGATAGTCCCCGTGTGTCCAACGCGGGTGTATAAAAGTCTTTCTTCTCACGCTCGTATCTATTCTTCTACACACATTTGGAATTTCTAACAAAAATTACGAACAACACCCACGGATGTGTCTGCTGTCTCCTTCTTTCTGAAGAACAAATTCCAACCAACAAAAGATTTCCTCCCATTTGAAAATTGTTTCCTGAAATATCCCGCCGCTGGTTTGTGCTATGTATCTCATCTGTTGACACGGCAAAGGTGTCGAATACTAGCAGTCGTTGCAACGAACAAAGTGTATAGTATTTGATTAGTAGTGAGCAAGAGCTGGATGGAGAGATCTCCATATGTACGGTTGCGAGCTAAGCGGGAAGCTTGGTCTAACTAGTGGTCCAAGCTTCCGGCCCGGAAAAACTCGCCGGGCTGGCTGTACGCGCATGTTCCGACACTGGCTTTTCTTCTTTTTGTGACGGCGTACAGTCAGCTCCCAAGTACCCCGAATCTGCTACAATATCCTGCTCCTAGAAAAGTATCTAGTTTCCTATTCCGGCTAACGCAAATACATGCAACCCATTCATCCCTTGTGTGTGTGTGCATGTGTGTCCGTCTCAGTTCTCACCACAATCAATCGTGGGCTCGGTGCCATCGCTCGTAGGCTCGGTGCCTGTCTTGTTTGTAGGCTCGGTGCCTGTCTTGTCTGTAGGCTCGGTGCCTGTCTTGTTCGTAGGCTTGGTGCCTGGCTTGTTCGTAGGCTCGATGCCTGTGGTGTCGCGATTCACCCATCCCTGTACACGAAGTTCGAGCTCGTTGGTGTCAATGAGATGCTCTAAAGCAGAGTTGCTCGCTGCCTTTGTCATCGCATCTGCTGGGTTGTCTCTGCCGTCAATCCAGCGGATATCCATGAGATCGTTGCGCTCGTATGCCTCGCGCAATGCCATGATGTCTATCATGAGACGTTTCTCCTTAGTAGTGCCGAGTTTGACGAGACAGTCGTACAAGGATCGTGAATCCGTGCATGCGACAATAGAGACCTTAGGGAAAGACAGTCGGTCCATAATCATGTCAATCGTGGTGCCGATGGCCAGTGCAATGTCAACGCCATGTGCCATTGCATAGATCTCCGATGCTAGAACGCTCCTTGTGACGCGTTTGCATTTAGTGGAGGACCAGTGAATAATGTTGCCACGTATCTTAAAGCTGCCGTCTGAAGATGCAGTCTCGTTACCAAGAATAATAACGTATCCCATTTGAGAGCTCATGTCCTTGTTGTTGGCAAACGAGGCGTCCACCATCGTGTATAGCTTGAGATCTTTCATCTCAATAGGCACGTAGCTAAGTCCGCGAGAGACGTTTTTCTTCTGCCAGTTAATGCGCTTATTCAATCTGGATATTTCTTCTTTTGTCGGTTCAGTCGCTTGCGCTGCAGCGGCGAGATCAAAGCTTGCCTCTGGTTGACAGATAGTCGCGATATATGCTCCTCGTGCTCGTTGTTGTATGTAGGACTTTGCATCAACAGCGTTCTCAAGTTTCTCACCTTGCTTCTTCTGCCGTAAAGTAATGACGTTGCCACTGCCAAGATGTACCATACAGCCATTAAACTCGATAGGGTCAGTGTCTGTGAGGTACTTTTTGTCCTTAGCTTTGAAACGGAGCTCCTTGTCCTCTCTATCAGCGAATGCGTTGTCTGAGAGACCAAGAGTGTCGTCGGTTTGCATGCCAACAATGCCGAAACCTGTGGTTGTTCCAGCGTCGGTGGCCTTGGAGATGAGGAGGCATGGGTCGTACGTAGACGTCTCCATGTTGAGTGTCGTCGTGTGGTGTTTGAAGTATGTTGACCACCAGTAGGCACCTGCTTCGGCGATGCCATACAGTGGTTTCACCACGACCATGATGGTTCCTTGTGGGTACACTTTGCGGAGTTGTACAGGCAGGTCTGCAATGATAGTGCGCTGGAGGCGGTCGTCGGACTGCGTGTACGCCTGCGTGATGTCTCGGAGCCATAACTTCATGCCCATTTGGATCAATACCGGTGCAAGAGCAATAATGATCCTCTGGCTTGCGCGTTGTATCGTGGGGCTCTGGGTGAGTACAATCTTCTTGCCATCATCGGCGTAGCCTTGTACAACTAGTCTAGATTTCTCGTACGGCTTATCGGTGGTCTTGCCTTTCACTTCATTGACAATGCGGGACTTGAAGATCCGGATCCCGCCATGCTTGGCTAGATTGAATGGCTCAAAGCGGAAGACGCCGCGGGTAATGAGAGCGTCAATCTCTGTCTTGGTTGACAGCTCAAAAGGTTCTCCAGGTGTCGTGATCTTACCGGTAGTGCGCAGTGTCCTGGCTAGCACTATGTCGTCTTTCTCGCGCTGTGCGAGGTTAGCAGCGTGTGTCTTCGGCTTGTTCTTGGAGCCTTTGGGACGGCCGCGTCCTCGGCGTTGCGGTGGCTCTTCTGGGGGAACAAAGTCGTCATTGTCGCGCTGATGCTCGCTATGCTGTTCCTCATCGCCGTGCTGTTCCTCGTCAGGTCGCGGGAGATTTGTAGTGTCGTCTTGATGATACGGCTGGACAGAGGTGATGCGGAAACTTGCTTGTTTCCCATGAGCGTCGACGATAGCAGCAGTCTGATCGTCGTTCAGGGCGAGGAGAGTGTGCGGGCCAGTCCATCCGAGGCCTTCACGCCACACCTTGACGTTGCTCTGCAGCGGTAGTTCTAGTACTTGCGTGACGATGTTGTTTGGCCCGTTACGGGTACCTAAAGCTTCATTGACTTGTCGCTTTGCCTTAATCTTCCGGACTTCTGCCATCGCTTTGCGTATTGCCGTTGCGCGCGCGGTGATTGAGGGAGATGGCGGTGATGTCTTGGAGAGACGTGGATAGGTGCCGAATACCAGCAGCGTTGGTACAAGTCCTTCAGGTCCGGCGGTGTCGTTGACAGCCTTGACAGCCATCTGGAGGATGTCATCCTTCGTCGTCGTAGATGCACCGATGTCGGCGGAGATGACTTCGAACGCTCGTCGGATGGCAGCATGGTAGCGTTCAATTTTGCCAATCGAGTGATGGGCCTCAACTGGTACTTCGTGGACTTATGTCAATCCACATAGCGCGCAGCGTGTCCCATGTTGTGCTTGCTTTTATGTCTATAAGAAAGCGGGCGGCTTGAAAAGCAGTTGCTTCGTCAACGGCGTGGAGGACTGGTTTACTGTCAATGTACATAATGTCGACGATGACGCGGGAGTTGAAGTCGAGGTTGTCATCGCGTAGAGTAAAGCGGAATCGGCCTGGTGCTTTAGCAGTTATCTGGCACTGATGACAGAACTTGTTAATCTCATCAATTAGCGTCTTGTCAATGTCGTCGTGGCCTGCCTTTACTAGGACTTTGTAGAGGCGTGCGGCGGCTGGATGCCCAAAACGTCGGTGGAGTTGCTGGAGTTCTCCTTCGGTGAGATAGTGGGTGGCAGTCTCCTGCTTGTTGAGAAGAAGCCATGGATGCCCCCACTTGCGGACAATTGGGTACTCCTTGGACTGATGAACTAGCGTATTGTCGACGTTGTTGAAGTAGATGCCATGGCGGTCCATGTCATCAAGACAGAGTAAGAACGGTGTGTTAGTAGGCATTACAGCGAACCTAATCACTCCAACGGGTGTCTGGACGTTGACGTCGCCGATAGAAACACACTCCGGGTTATCCCCAAATCGGATCCGGTGTCGGCCAGCAGTTGACTTGTCAATCCATAACGGTTGGATGCGGTGTAACGCTGTAACCTGTTGCTTGCCTGCTGTAGACACTCCGGCCGCGCCGGTGTCTGGCATGATGCCTTGGAACTGCTCGCGCCCGTACCGGTGATCGAGTGTGAAGAGGTGGCTTGCCTCTTTGGCAATGTCGTTGCCGGCGTATGGGTCGATCTTCGTGATCGCGTGTAGAGCGGCGGCGTTGTTGAGGTTGCGTACCATTGTTCCTCCATCAACTGCACCGCAGGTAGCAGTGAGAAACTGGTGCTTTGTATCAAACTGGTCGTTGTTGAAGAACGCGTCGAGTTCTTCGTCCGTGCCGCCGTTATCGTCGTCGTCATTAAGGTCAATGCCCTCAAACTGGGCAAGGAAAGCTTCGTAGTCTATATCGACGTTGCGGGTCTGCACGTACGTCCGGAAACGTTGTTGCGCTTCCTTTCGCTCTTCTCTAGAGTGACGAGTTGACCAGCAGCCTGGCTTGCTACAGACGTAGCACTTCCTGTTATTGCGGCGCTGTGTATCATCGTTGTACTGCGATCGGGGTAAGCTGCGTTGGAAGCGGGATCCTCCGCGGTTGTAGTTGCGGGATCCTTCGCCTTGGCCTTGTGCGCTATAGTTGCGCGGTTTGTCGCGTTGTCCGCTATCGTTGCGGTTGTATCGGCGGTTTGTGTAGAACGCGTCTTCGCTCGGATCGGACTCCTCGCAGTTGAACTGTGAGCGCGGATGGCAGCGCGTCCAGTTGCCGACAGCGTTGCGGAGTTCTGAGGCAACGGCTTCAAAGGTTGAAGCTGGGCGGATAAGGACTGCGCTACATGCTTCGACGCCTTGACAGGCAGCAATAAGTTGGCTTGTAAGAGCGAGCTCGCTTGGTCCATTCTGTTGAGTCATTGCCTGGTGCAGCAGCTGGAGCTTGTCGATGACTATGTCGAGACACTGGGTGAGTGTCTTGTCGGGGTTGTTGGCGATGACGTCTTTCAGCATAATGGTGCGCCACTCACTTAAGAACATTTGGTAGTTCTCGCTCGTGTGAAAGTACTCCCCTAGTTTCTTGATAATGCTGTCGTAGTCTAGGTTGAGTGGAGCAATGTAGTTGTAGTAGTATGCTGAGGCCTTGCCTCTAAGCATAGTAGAGACTGCAAGTTTGTACTGTGCTGGTGTCGTAATGCCAACCTTTTCGCAATGGTCTTTAAAGATGACTATCTTGTTGTCGAGGACGTCATACTTGTCGCCACTGAACTTCTCCTCCTCACTGTATACCTTTGCGAGGTTGGTGAGGGCTGTTACGTTTGCCTGAGCAGGAGATGGCGCATAGTTTATACTGGCGCTTTGAGTTGGCGGGTTGCTGCTTTGTTGAGTTGTTCTAGCGTGTTGTGCCTCTTCTGCTATCTGTCGGCATTTGAAGTCTGGGTTGAGTCGCATAACGTTGAGCTCGTCAATGGGCCAGTCGGGAGAGCGTGTAAGGCTAAGGAGATTGACTAGCTGTTGTGCGATGGTGTTGCGGCTGTTCTTCTCGATGTAGACACCTCGGTCGCGGAGTATGTTCTTGACTGCTGTACGGACTCGCATGTCCATTGCATTGAAATGATTGAGAGACCATCCTGCAAATGTCTCTTGGAAGTCTTGAATAAGCATGATGTCAAAGTCTCCGTTCTCTTCGGCCTGTATCATCCAGTCGATAGCAATAGTGCTTATCTGACCAGGGATAATAGCATCGGTTGCAATGTCGAGTTGGGTATTGGTGTACTCGTCCGCGTACACCTTTGGGTACCATTGCCGGGTAGTAATGCTTGTAGGCATGATTCCGGTGGGTTGCTTGTGAGTCGCGGGTTGCCTGTGGGTCGCTTGTAGATTGCCCGTAGGTCGCTCGTCGCGGGTTGACTGTGGCGGGGTTGCTCGCCGGTGATTTTGTCGGGTTTTGGTGCGTAGTTGACGCAGATCCCTAGTTCTGGATCTCTTTCAGACTCCGTCAGCCGAAACGAACGCTCGTGGGCGGATCTGTTCTTCGCACTGCTTAATACGATACAAGGTCGTACTAAGAGTCGCTTCTTTACCTAGGCTACACAGACGCAATGCTGATGGGCCCTCTGTACACAGATGTCTTGCCGATCTGTGGTCATATCAACCACTGATCAGTGTTGACACGGCAAAGGTGTCGAATACTAGCAGTCGTTGCAACGAACAAAGTGTATAGTATTTGATTAGTAGTGAGCAAGAGCTGGATGGAGAGATCTCCATATGTACGGTTGCGAGCTAAGCGGGAAGCTTGGTCTAACTAGTGGTCCAAGCTTCCGGCCCGGAAAAACTCGCCGGGCTGGCTGTACGCGCATGTTCCGACATCATCAAAAAGCCACTACTATTTTGCGCCTTTTAAAACAAGATCAAGAAATAATATGTGTTGCGTCCTGCCTCTTTCTCCAAAAGAGATAGGTATAAGATCACACGAGTGCTTCTACTTCTCAAATAGGTCTATAGATGCTTCCCTACTTACTCCAACTTGTCGGATCACAGATATCAACGATATCTCAGCCACGTGATCGGCCGCACTGATCTCGGTCACGCGAGCAGGCGCACTGGCATCAGTCACGCGGACAGGCGCACTGATCGCGGCGTCCGAGCAGCGCTCAGACCAGACCTCCTATATCTAGCTCTTCCATAGTTCTCCTTCGCAAGACAATCAATCAGAACCATCACCGAACAGAATGCATTCCTAGTTAATCGTTATTTCCTTTCAGCACTAGTGCTACAGCCCTACCAACAGGGGCTAAGTTAAGTTTTGTACGTAGTTGTTTTGGTCTAGACTGAGCTCCAGGCGTCATGTGGGTCCTCCGAGCAGGCCAGACCAGTGAACACCATGTGGGAACTCTGTATGCGAATGGGTCAGACCAGGTGTTTGCTTGCTATTGCGGCTCGCAAATCCCCGCATAATCCTGCGGGGATGGGTACCTAGATCCGGACATCTGCCGATGATCCCGCTTGCTCACTAGTCGTCGGGCCATGTAGCCACGTAATACCCAGGTACTCAGTGGGATGTGATCCTACACCATTGGAACCTATTTGGCTTACACGTGGGTAGGCACCTGCAAAAAGGTAGGATGATGATATGCCAAGCGCCTTGGTCACCACTTTGCCACCAGTCAGTCGCTTGTGCCGCCATTATAGGCTAGGGGTTTTCTTCAATCGCAAATTTGCTGCGTCGATGTAATTATTTGAAGACTTCCAGATGCGGTAGTTTTAGGAGAGGTGCCTCGCTATAATATCAACTGTACTATAGTATTAGTGTTAGTACCGTATTTCAAGCTGCCATTATATGGTGAACACTCTACCAAGATAACAGAGCAAAGCAGCTCATAGGACTAGTAATTTTCTCCCTTATTTTTGGACTCGCAGCCATAGTCGAAGGCTATAAACACAGTGCCTACGACTAAAAACCTGCCCTTTACCTACCACGATATTATCCACGTCTCGTCATAGCGTGCAACTACCTACACTCTCAAGCTTTACACTCCACGATGCTTATTGCTGCTCGCGATTATTTTTATTCCCCATCCTTTTATCATGATGCATAATTTTCAAGCATCAGAGTCGTTGATCTTGAACAATCCATGTAATTTTCATTGCATGGGCGAATTTGCTTCCACCTAGCAGACTCCGCAACAAACAAACATGAATCAAACATAGGTAGCTTTTTTTACCAAACAAACAAGCATAAAGATTGTTACATTTGCAAATATTTGCAAGTATTTGGTGTTTTGTTAGGCTAAGTTTTTGCAGTTTGTTAGGTTGTGAGCGCGTCGATTTTGGTGTTTTGGTGTTCTAAATGAGCCATCTGAACTTGCCCTTACACTAACCGTGCGTGTGACGAGCCACTTCGCGTGACGAGCCACCCCAACAAGATCAGACGACAAAAAAGATGAGGTTATTGAGCCACCCACAAAAGCTATTATCGTGAGACTTTTTGGTATATTAATATATAGACGCTACTAAAGCGTTTGCACTACTTGTATCTCGCTGGCGTCTTGATTTGGCGGTTGCGCAGGCTAAATTTGGGTGGAGGAGACGCCTCGGGCGGACCAGCAACCACACCACTTGATGGAGCAACAACACGACGACGCTTTGTCGGTTTTTTTGCTGGCTTGTGTGAGGCTTCTCGCTTACGCTTATTTGCTGTATCGCGACTTTTTTGAGCGGTTGCAGCTTGTTGCAGCTTTTTAAGTGCCCGTTTGGCAGCTTTCTCCTCACGCTGCCGTAACTGCTCCGCATCCTTAGCAATTTTGGCTTGTTGTCGAGCCACCTTTGCAGCTTCTTGAGAGCGCTTTTTCTCAGCTGCTTCTGCCGCTTTAATCTCTCTATCGCGAGCTTTTTGGAGTTGTAGCTCCGCGGCTTCGTCCAGTTCTGCGGCCTTGCGCGCGCGCTCGCTGGCAAGCTTCCTGGGACTGTAGAATACAGCTCCGCCGTGCCACTCGTCGCCTTCTCGTGTAGTCAGTGTTGTAGAATTGATCGGGCGCTTTCGAATGAGGTTGAGTTCAGCGCGTAGCTCCGCGTTTTAGAGGCGGAGAAGCTCGTTGTTGACCTACAGCGAGTGCAGGCCTTGGGATAGCCGTTTGGCTTCAAATTTGGCCTTGTCAGCCACCGCAGCGTCAAAAATTTTGCGCAGCTAAGGCCAGGTATCGCCGTCGCCTTGCTCCCCAATTCCTGGGTCGTCATCTTGTTGTTGTGGGTTGTTGTTAAAGCGTTGAAGTACCCGGCTTGCGTCCATCGGCCATATGCCTGTAGCTTGAAAACTCTTCAATATGAGATCGTGAGTCATTGTAGAGCTCCACGCAGGCCAAAAGTGACGATAGAAGTCCTGTTTGGTGATCCTTGAGAGACCTTGGGTTCGCTGGAGGTGTTGAGTAAGCTCCTTAGTGTAGTGCTTCGAAAGCGGCCCAAAGAGAACCACATCCAACGGCTGTAAGCTGTGGGTTGAATAGGGAGGATAAACCATAACCATGATACGTTTGGCTTCACAAAACTCCAAAAATTTAGGCGTAAGGTGGCTGGCGTGCCCGTCAAGGATCAGAAGGCGCCATTGACGGCGAGCTTTGGCTGCTGTATGACGTTCGAACACCTGTTAAAGCCAGGCAAGACCTAACTCGTTGTTGGACCATCCCGAAGCCGAGTGGGATACAAATACTTAGTGTTGTTGGGTCTCCAAAAGGTCGTGAACCTAGCTTGATTAAACCCCAGAGGTGCCCTGGTAGATAAGAGCGGGCGGCAATGCATCTCTAGAAGCACATACGCAAGCTAACAGCGTAATCTATTCTCTGTTGCCATCCCTCATCGCCTAGGTACGCTCTCCCGCCTCCTAAACTGCCTTGGAGAAGATCCTCTTTCTGCGGTCGGCGACACCGACAAAGAAGCCCTTCTCATCCATATTGTACGTATTGCGCTCGTCAATCCCGTGTTCCTCTATCTTAGAGTGCAGCAAGTTGAAGTACAACTCGTACTTATGTTTGCTGTCAGCCAGGTGACGCTCACGATCGATACCGGTGTCCCATTTAGTGGTGAGCTCGTCGGGATGACGATGGCGAAACCGGTCAACCCAGCTATCAGAGACCTCTTGCTGCGCAACAGCGCTTCCAAAATTTTTCAAAATACCCCGTATAGGCGGTAGACCATCTCTTGTAGCCCTCTCTATGTAACCAACAACCTCATCCTCTTGTTGTAGGTTAAGTCGTTGTTGATTTGCTATTTTAGCTTCATAGGAGACCTGCAAACCCTTGTGCCGCCGCGACAGCGTTGTTCGATCAACTCCGAATACTTTTGCAACTTGGCGGTACGAGAATTTATCTCCAGCCTCACGCGATTCTATATATTCAATTGCTTCTTGAATTGCAGTCATGGTGGTTGAGTTATGACGCGTTGAAGATGGGACCACGCGCAATGTTGGGATGGTGGGGTGGCTCGTCACGCGAAGTGGCTCGTCACGCGCACGGTTAGTGTAACGACGCTAGCGTACATTATCAACCTTAGCCTGGCCGACGCGCGCGATCCCGTGACAATCTGTCAGATTTTTATGGATGGGATCAAGTGTGTATTCTCTGTGTCTGTCTACGGCTCTGTCTGTGGGAGGTGGCCTCGCCTCGGGCTTGGCAGTGCTAAGTCCCGGCGCTAGCCCTGGTTTGGGGGTCTCATGTCCTTCCCCAACCACCATCGGCTCGATCATGGAGCAAAACCTCGCCTCAATCTGACACAATCAAAGTATCGCGACGCCCACCATTATGCCCCCTAAAGCTTCTAAGAAGCGCGCGCGTTCGTTAAACGTTCCTACAACCTTAACGAAGCGATTAAGAATTTCAGCAACCCCGCCACTACCTACAACACCCTCACAAGCTTAGGAGAGGCAGCAGCTCGAGTCACAACCTCAAGAATCACTGTCTACGCCCACCGAGGGCAGCTACGCTGGCACTAGCTCTATAGCAATAACAACAGAGATAGCTAAGGATGACTATATTAATAACGGCGGCGATAACTTTAATAGGCTTAATTAGGAGCGGCTTAGAGGTCGCTATATTAAGCCCTTAAAGCAACCTAGGAGAACACAAAGCTAGGTATATACACTGTGGTGTAGTAGCTTGTCACGTGTTCGGCGTTAGGTAATCGGCGCTAGGGTTGAGTATTTTAGGACGACTCCGCGTAGAGGAGCTCGACAGTTATCGTACACCATTCTTAATACTACCGTTTATTGTTCGGATACCTTCTTGTTCTCTACTCTCTACCGATTGCGGGTCGGCAGCCTCTCTTCTGACTATTGAGGCTATCCCTCTACCACAACACACAGATACTGCGTCGTGCGTATAGACCAACCTACACGCCCGCTTTAGGTGTGTAAATACTGCTATATATATAAAGCACTATCCGTTATCATTAACTGCTTAAAAGCCACGTCCTCCGCCGCCGCCTACCTCGCCTAGCCTATTAAGGGCTATAGCCTTTGCCGTACGGGCTTAATTACTATACTAAAACGCCCAATTAGACAGCTCTTACTGCGCGAGGCGATTAACGGTGGCTTCGAAATATCACAGTCTATAGCTAACGCAATAGGCAACTTCGATATGCAGCGCTTCCGCCACGCGTTAGTGTTATAGCTCCTTAATAATAACTTGCTAATAGAGATTATTAGTAGAGCTTTAACACGTGAGCTTTTTAGAGAAGTGAGTACAGAGGCAGAGGGCGCGTTGTGGCGATCCCCGCGTAGTATTGCAACCTACGCGATGCGGCTGTTCTACGCTATTTGGCCGCAGATTGTTGACGCCTTGTCTAGCGCTGCTAGCAAAATACATATAAGCTTTAACGGCTAGACGACAAAGGGAGGGGCGCGGGGCTTTTTTAGGATCGTTGCTCACTTTGCCACAGCGTTAGGTGAGATCCACGACCTGCCTATCGCTCTGCCGCAGCTTAACGGTGCCTACACTAGTAAGGCGATCGCTATAGCTGTTGTTGCAACACTACGGGCATATAGGATTACGTTAGATACGCTAGGTTACTTCGTACTTAATAATGCTAGCAACAACGACACTACGATCGCGGCTGTAGCGCGCGAGTTTAGAGACTTTAACCCGACGCAGCGACGCCTCCGCTGCGGCCCTTACACTATTAACCTTATTAGGCAGGCTCTGCTGTTTGGCAACAACAAGGACGCGTACGACAACGCTGCCGAACATATCGACGACGAGGAGGCGTTTATAGCAGCGTGGCGTAAGTATAGCGCTCTTGGTACGCTCCTCTCTGTAATTACATATATTAAAACACCATAGTAATACGCGTTATTTACTAAGTGCCTAGAGGCCTCTAACAACGACCTCCCCGCCGCTGCGTGCGTTAAGATACTGCGACTGATTAAGCTAGTTGTTACGCGCTGGAACTCATACTACAGCGCTCTCGAGCGGGCAACCTATCTCAAGGGCGGCTTCGATCTCTATATTGAGAAACACGTGAGCCGCGTCGCCTACGAGGAGCGGCGTGGCACCCAGGGCGACGCTCCGGCGTGGATGAGGTCGGGCGGGCTCTAGGCAGCAGATTGGGCGGTCGTTACTAAGTACTAACGATGCTTTAAACTACTAAAAATCACTATAAAACGGCTGGAGGGGCGTAGTAAACACTATGGCAGTAGCTTCGGAGCTATCCACGAGGTCTTGCCCGTGTTTAAGTATCTACTCGATCAGCTTGAAAAGCTAGCCGAGCTATACGCTGACGTAGTGTTTGACGCACATAAAGAGGCGCCTAAAGATTACCTTTATATTAACCTACGCAACGCTTAGGTAAAGGCTGAGGAGTATTACTGTCAGATATAATGAGATATTGCACAAAAGTGATGGATGTTGATGATTGTGTGTATTGTGTTCTGTCTATCGTGTGTCCGCGCTTGTGGCTACGCTGGCAAATGGGTTGGGTATACCCAGTCTTGGGTTGGGGTTGGGTTGGGGTCGCACAGACCATGGGTTAGGGTTGGGTTGGGGTCGCACAGACCATGGGTTAGGGCTGGGCTGGGGTCGCACAGACCAAGTGGTAGGGTTGGGCTTGGGTTGGGTTGGGTTGGGTTGGGGTTGGGTTATATTTTTTGGGTACTTTAACGGAACAACACTTAATTAAGATAATGTGTACACGTTGATGATATAGTAGATACATAAAACGAGATATATTAACACAGCTAATTATCACGGTAGCGCTGAGGACGCTGGCGCTTTCGAGGTGGCAATTGACGCTCCTCCTGGACCTCTTCCTCCGACTCTTCTTCTGTAGTCTGGTTCTCCTCATCTATATCGAAGGTATGCTCTAACGAGGCTGGAAGCTCAAAAAGATCATTAACCTCGTCAATTGGCTCTCCATCCTCCCCTAATTGAGCAACTAGGTAGTCTAGACCCTGTTCTTCCTCTTGAGATATTGTATCCTTAAGAACCATTATCTGCTGTATTGTCCGGGCAGATAGTCGGTGCCTCCGACTACCAATAACATCCTTAGCAACATTGAAAACTCTTTCAACCCCAACCTGAGCAATTGGTATTGCTAGTATATCCTTCGCCACTTGGGATAGTCTATTAGCAGATGTCTATGATAAACAGCTGTGATAACTTACCAGACTTTTTCTGGGTAAACCGCTTCTCTGAAAGTATATCCCACTCTTTCTCTAGCAGCTTAGCCTGTCTAGCACTATTTGCTAATTTATACTTAGGCTGTTGCAAAAGCGATTTCTTCAGTTGGTACTTCGCGGAGCGGTCGGCTGTTCTAACGCTTTCAAGTACCTTCTCCTCTTTATCGAAAAGAGCTTTGCGTTCACGTTGAGCAATAGCACGGGCGCTACCACTCAGAG
Organism: Pyrenophora tritici-repentis; assembly: GCF_003171515.1. Lineage (NCBI taxonomy): Eukaryota > Fungi > Ascomycota > Dothideomycetes > Pleosporales > Pleosporaceae > Pyrenophora > Pyrenophora tritici-repentis. The sequence goes on from NC_089390.1 coordinate 5,717,086, forward strand.
AGCCAGTATAGGGGACGCTCAAATTGATAGGTCGGCCTTTTCGTGAACCCCCACTACCTCTTTGATCTAAGATACCGTCAATCTCGTCAGCTTCACACGCAAATCCCTGCTTATATTAGCATAAGCTGTGATAAATGGCTGTGATTATTACATCGGTAAGCTGCTCCCACTTATCTTGTTCGAACCCAGGCGGAGGTTCAAGTTTGATGGCTGGAACTAGGCCTTCAGGTACGTCGCCGACTTGCTCTTTCGCGACAGGCATGGCGGGGACTGTGATAATGCGCTGTTGTAAATGGGGTGTTTTCAATGTAGTAAAGAGAGTTATTAGGTGTTGGGAGTTACTGGGCGTCAGGGGCTGGAGAAATGGGTAGACAGCATTATGCTCACCTAGAAATGGTCCGTGCGCTGCTGCCTGCGCTAGCGCGAAAACGCGGAAATTACCCAAAATGATCAACACATCGATGATTCCTTCATTTTTGGGCTGTACGCATGCGCGAGCTCGGCGTTTATCACAGCAGTTTAACACGTTTGTATGATATGCTCGCTACTGATTTTGCAACAGAAATGGTTGTATGCGATCGTGAAACAGCAAATTACGTCATGCAGTCCGTGCGCTGCTGCCTTTACTAGTGCGGAAATCGGGAAATTGCCGTCGCCCAAACTTTCCAGCTACCTAACTCTTTCAGCCTACTACTTTCTTAATTGTCGACCACATTTATCACAGTAATTAATCACATACGTCGCCTACGTTCATCATCTACTCTACTACGCAATGGCAAGGACAAAACCACGGCCTAAGGTCACCGGTAAAGCCGGCCGGGGTGGTCCTGATGGCAAGACAGTTACTGGCGGCAAGCCGGCTCAGAAGGCCCTTGCTAGTAAGGCTAGACGTCAAGTAGCAGGAAAGTCTACGCGAAAGGCACCTGTAGCTGTTAAGAAGAAGCGCAAGTTTAAGGCCGGCAGTAGGTTATCACAGTCGTTTATCACAGCTATTTTCTAATTTAGCTTAGCTGTCGCATTACGGGAAATCAAGAGATACCAGAGAGGTTTTGAACTACTCTTGCGAAAACTCCCCTTTTCCCGCGTAGTGCGCGAATTTGCACAGGTGCACAAGGCCGATATCCGCTTTCAACGATCTGCAATCGAAGCTCTTCAGGAAGCTACAGAAGCTTTCTTAGTTGGTTATTTTGAGGGTATAGTCTATCTACCCTATACTATTTTTCATTTAATAACTTTTATAGACTGCAACATCAATGCTATTCACGCAAAGAGGGTTACTATTCAAGAGAAGGATTCTCAATTGGCTAGGCGCTACTTTGCGCGCGAGTTACTAGCTTTTCTCTAGATTATAAGATATATCTAGATACACGTGCTTAAATGCTAGCTGGCGAAGCCTCTGTATATTATAAATGAAACTAGTTAATGCTACACTGTGTTAATCTACTGTGATACTATATAAACTTTTCTTTTATTGAAATCTATATTATACATCTTGCAATTTTTTTACTATAACCCAACCCTAACCCATGGTCCGTGCGACCCCAACCCAACCCCAACCCAACCCTAAGCTTGGCGCTGACAAATGGGTTGGGGTTGGGTTGGGGTCGCAAAATTTCTAACCCAACCCCAACCACACCCCGACCCATTTGCCAGCGTACTTGTGGCCCTCTTGAGGGGCGCACTGACCCTCTCTACGCTGATTGGTTGCTGCCAACGTCGAGTAACCCTGCTATCTGACAATTACCGTAAGCTCGACGACTTACTAGTACATTACGCCGCTACTTGTCTCTATCCGTACTACAAATACTACTGCGAGAACTTATAGGAGCATAAAGATGGATGGCTACGTACTGCAAACGCTAGATTTTAAGAGTTGTGGCGGTCATATAAGAAGGCACCGCCGAGTCCTCCACCACAACCAGCTCGTACAGGCGCGATCGACGACGTGATCGAAGCCCTCACCGCGCGTCGTAACTGTGCGAGGAGAGACGGCGGCGACGAGTACGATCGCTGGCTAGAGGAGGAGCCGAGTTGGAGTACTGCAACGTATCACAACGATGGCAACGCAGTCTGATATTGGATGACGATAGCGCCAAAATACCCCTAATTGAGCCGTTTTGCAATTAATATACTAACTATCTTAGCATTAAGCTGCGAGTGTGAGCGACTATTTAGCGAGCTCGGCGATCTACTAGAGCTAAAACGTCGCGCTATTAGCAGTGAGCTGCTCGCTGCCTTGCAGCTTATACGCTCTTGGACCCGGGCTGGATACACCTACAACGCCAAGCGTGGCGACGACAATAGCGGCGACGGCGCTATTAGCGACGACGAGCTCGCCCGCAAATATAGTATACAAAACTGGGTAGAGGACAATCAGAGCGACGCATGAGGCGTCTAGCAGCCGCCTACAACACTAAAAACTAACGCCAAGACTTTTATACAACACCAAATATTTGCAAATCAATCAAATATACAGCTTCAAAACACCAATCAAACAATCAAATACGGCGCGGTTGCCAAGCCTTCACCAAACAATCAAATACAGCAGGCGATATTTGATTGATTTGTTTGTTGCGGAGTCTGCCACCTAGACCCTCTGCACACGGCAAAATCCACACTCATTATGTTGCCAGCAATTAGGTCTAACCTAAGAGATATCGACAAAAATACTCGATCCCTTGCGTACTAGCTTGCATGATATGATTTCTATACAAGGTTTGCTCGCGCAAAGATGCTGCATCAGGGTTGACTGCTACCGGTCGAGCTACCATCTGCGAACCACGGGTTCGTCTACCACTATTCACCCACCGAAGATTATTAGAACTAAAATCACTGCTGAGCGCCGGCGTTTTATGTCCTTTGTCTTGAATGGTTGTGCCGTCGGCGTGTCTTCTGTCATCTTTTTCATCTGCTGCCGACCATGCCGTGATACCGCAATACCCGCCAGTCAGGGCAATGTAGCCGATCATATTGGCTGTCTTCGGAAAATTGGCCGCCGAAAACCATTACTATGTCGTGTTGAGACTCATGTCGGATGACGTTTGACAAGACTGGAAGGAGGCACCGATAAAGTCCCGGCGACTCGACATTGCCCAAGAAGCTTGCCTCAAGAATCCTCCATGAAGTTTTGACGCCAGATTCCCATCCCCAAATTTGGCGGCAGCGATTATTAGAAATAATGCAAATGTCGGCATTAAGGCGGTATTCATTACCATCATTTGTCATCATGTAAAGTTACTCCTGCTAGCGATGTAAACACCTCACCCGAAGATAAGCGTCACAAACTCATGTTCGAAAGAATTGGATAGATTAGATGGGTAATAGACGGATGCTGTTACAAAGCCAGAACATTTAGCAGCTATGTTAGCCTTGTGAGGGTGATGTAGGTAGCAGTTCATAAAAAATTCCTTGGCCGAATGCTAGGCTAACCGATTTACTGCACGTAAGACTTTCCGTATCGACTTTTCGTATCTATTTCATGAATCAGACACATATGCATCATGAACAACAATGAAGTAAAGAGGTAGAGTAATCATTTATTCATTGGTGTATCTTTAGTGAGCTTAAAGCTTGTCCTTTCCGTATCATCTTCGCCTTCCTTGCAATTGCCATGGAGGACAGTCTTCCACAAATAATGTTCCTTTCCAAGTCCGCATTGCCCACTTCAATTTGGTCCCTTTTTCAACATAGGATCCGATTTGCAGCAATAAGTAGGGGCCGCCACCTTTTGAAAAATGGTACCTAAAGTCGCAGTCTCGTCAGCTACTTGTCTGAATTACCAAGAGAACCTGTTGGACACATACTGCACGGTGTTGGTGGTTCAGCCGGTGGGGCGCACTAGATCACAGTTGGTTTAGTAAGATAGACGATTTGATGGATGCAGTTATTCCTTACAGTGATGATGATTTCCTACGCTTTGTTAGTGGATCCAATATCTGATCTCATTTGCAGGATACTCACATTTCCTGGGCAGTTGCCTTTATCGTGATATCCGCAATTCTGGGCGAAAGATGATGAGGCAAGCAGAGCGATGGCTGCAAGGATCTGCGTAGACTTCATTAGACTCCGCAACAATCAATTCAATCCGGTCACTCTCCTAGACCCACTTACCTATCTAGGTAGGGCTTAAACTCCTATAGGTAACTACTAGGCTTAAAGCGGTAATCAATCAATCCAATCTGAACCTTCTAGGACCCACTTAATTGATTGTTGCGGACTGTGGACTTCATGATGGGCGGTTGGTTGTATTGGGGATGAAATCAAGTTGTGAGATGAAGATACTGTCTGATGGTTGTGTATTAAACAGACAAGCAGTATCCAGTCTCTTTATTTATGCTTCTCTGGCGCACGCTTCAGCCGTTGGGCTAGGCCTGTTCACTGCTCCATGAATACGATATCTCCATGCCAATACCCAAAAAAAGACAAGTATGTATCCGGCGCATGTATCCGGCGCGGTCCATATACGAATGTCGTCTAGACTGTTTGGGACTGTTCAGACATCGAGTTCCTGATCCCGTATAATGTGAAGTTGTGCGCTATTTATAGTGGGATCTAGGACTGAGGCAAAACAGCGGTAACTAGCCTCATATTGATCGCTACATTACCCTGAATAGCTCATAAAGACGACAGAAGAGTGGATGAGCTCATTGAGGTATCTAGGAGTCATAGAAACTACCAAGAGTTGCTAATTCCTACAGTGAACAAGTACACAGGTACGGTCCGATTGATCGTCGCATATCGCAAACAACGATCGGGAAACAACAGGGACTTTCAAAAATAGTAAGGTTACGGGCCGAGTCCGATGGCAAACAGGACCGTAGATTTGACACTGGCACATCTAGATCTTTGACACGAGATGACCCAGCCTCAGGGGTACCGTATAAGCCCCCGCGTCCTTCCCGTATTTGACCTAGCGTAATCTTGACGGGACGGCATTCAACCGCATCGTATCTTTGGGCTTCAATGAACAAGCGCCCATGAAATACCAGACAGTCGGCAGTTGCAAATGTTCATGTCGTACAAATTCACTCATGAAGCTCCAGAGCCCGCTGGGTGCCGCGTAACTTGCAGTGTACGCGACGTGGACCATGAAGGTAAGTCTGTTTCTCATGAAATAGCTCATAACACTAAAGCCGGGATTATGCGGAATACCAAGCGAGAATGAGGACTGTGGGATGGAGTGAGACACTTGGTCAAAGCTGATGAGGTTGTGTTGCCTCCGGTTTGCCTATTGCGGCTACTATCAACTTCTACCCATGCGCTGATTCAGGGTAGGGGTTCTCATCGGTCGCGAGTTTGCTGCGTCGATGTAATCATTTGAGGACTTTTGGATGCAGTAGTTTTGGGGGGTGCCTCGGGTCGGCTGTATTATGGTACGCGCTTATTCAAGACCAAGCATGCTCCTCCTGAGCAAAATATCTCCTCCAGTTACACCACTTTGCCCAGTCTTACTCTCCTTGAGTATGCCGGCGTCGTATAGATCCGCGATAAGCGAAAACAACATACCATCACATCCCTTTGCCACCAACAGGTCGGCTGTCACAGGTAGGTATTCAACATGCCCGGTGATGGTGGAGTTGTATGGTGCGTCACCGAGCGGTACAACGAAGTCAGGGACTTCAGCCATGTTTGAGATACGGCTATAATCGAAACCGAACGGTAAACCCGGCGGCTTTCGATAAGCGTTGCGGTAGACGGTACCAGCTGTAGAGCCGACGTACATGACCAAAGACTCCGAACACGACTGATACGAGGGGACTAAGAAAGTCTCATTAGCCCAGGTTTGAAACATGGTCTTGTTGGCAACGCCATCTTCCAAAGTCAGAGTTTGATTGTCGCCCCACGCCCATCGATACAAAGGTACGGGATTCACAAATGGCAGACGGCCATCGTGCTTCTCCGCATAGTCAGCGTAGAAAGGCTTCTTGACAAGCTCCGACTGCTGCTTCGTAATCAGGAGTGCATACGTAAGGTTCAAAAACGTAGCAAGAGGTGCCACATCTGGGTTCGCTGCATCGAAATCTGCCGAAATATTGTATACCGTCACCTTGGCGCCCAGAAACTCGGTTACGTTCCCCAGGAAGTCAATCAAAAGCTGGTCGGCGACATTATCTGCTTCCGTCGGCCATCCAAGCGTTTGAATGCTGGTGGGGTAATCTTTGGTGAAGGTGATGTTTGGTCCATACATTGCTTTGGCAGCTTCCATCCAGATATGTGGATTGCGCGCAAGCAATCCGGCGGTGTCGAGTACTGGGCTGAGCGGCATGACGTGGTCCAAGGGTACCAAGCCGTGCGACGGACGATTGCCATACAAGCCCTGGACCTGGGCCGGAATGCGCACACTGCCGCCCGTATCTGAGCCAAGGCTGATGTCCAACCACGAGTACGCAGCCGTACCAGCGCCGCCACCAGAAGAGCTAGAGGATGTGTCCTGGTAGCCATCACCGCGGGGGTTGAATGCTTCATGATAGTCGACCCAGTCTGCAGTAGCAACCTCGCCATTGGCAAACTGAGATGTAATCATTTTTCCAACAATGACAGCTCCAGCATCGATCAGATTTTGGACAGCTGGTGCAGTAATATTTGCCGGCGGATAAAGCCAATACCAAGCCCTGTTGCCATTGGAAGTTCGTAGACCTTTGATGTCTACAAAATGATATCGTCAGTGAGGCCCCCGGAACAGATATAATCTCAAGCTCTATAGGCTCAGAAGCTGGGAGAAGCCACAGGATGCGCATCATAGCTTGTCCATTTCGCCAGGTTGATACACGTACCATAAATGTCCTTGATTCCAATGCGCATGCCCGCCAATGGCTTTTCAGCGGTTTTGGTGAAATACAGACGAGACGGAACAGCGACTGCTTGCTTCTGACCCACGGTCCCAGCGGGCAGGACCGAGTATGATCCGTCCCCACTCGCAATGGCAGACTCTGTGAAAGCGCCTTGTACATCAGAGTAGAGTCTCCAAGCTTCGTATACATTACCCGCCGCATTGATAAAGTACGGCCCAGGCGCAAGTTCACAGGATGAGATGCCAGAAAGAATGGTTACCGAAGTATTCAGGGACCTGGAGTTGCTACCCTGGATGTAGAGTGCTGTAAATCATGTCAGCATCGGCTTGTATCATGTAATCTCATGTGACCTACCTTCCATAAATCCAGTTTGCCAAACATCATCCTCGTCGTAACCAGCCGTCAGAGACGCGATATCAAATCCACTGTCCTTGGCGTTCAGAACCGTGAATGGGACAAAAAGCTCATCCCCGAATGTTGATTGAAGCTCATCGCAGCGGGAGATCTTGGCGACCGGCTTCGGCGGCAAGAAGTAGTCAATATCCGTCAAAGACACAGTAAACCCTGTCGAGGATACGGCAGCTCGCGCATTGGTGACCACGAAGGACACTATGCTCGCGGACCAGAAGAGATTCATACTGCGACGATAAATCTCGGTGGACTTTTCAGGTCTTGACACAGTCCTCGGCTTTCACAGGATATGGTAAAGCCTTTATACATGCACCGCTAGAATATGTATGCCGAGTCATGATAACTAGTCGAAATACCTAATCATCTGCTTTACTCAATATTGATATCAACCTCTAGCTCAGTTGATGTTTTCTTGGCTGGGATTAAGATCCGTCGGTGTCCGTACAGCCTGGCGTGGGCATTCCAAAATATGCCATTACGCAGATAAGCAGTCGACCCTTTATCCTTACTGGTCGGCTATCATGGTCTGTCTTGTGGAGCTGTGCAAGTACGTAAACGGCGTTCCTAGATGTGCGATGCACGATAGCTTCCCGAAGCCGCTTCCGATGACTCGCGCCAACGACGTGCCGGTATGTCCTTATCGCGCGGTTGACGTGGAGTCGCTGCATCGCACGCGGGCCGACAGGTGATAACGCATATCCGTACTGGAAGTGCAGTGGAGAGTTTAGGGAATAGATGCAGTGTAGTAATCAAGGACAGTCAACAATAGCGGTGCGTAGTTCTAGATGACAGATGCCATTCCGAAGCTCGGTCGAACAACAGCGGAAGCACATCCCAGACCCGTGGCATCGGGAGAGAAGGAGCCACTCTGGCATTGCACCATGGCTCTAAAATCAGTCTCTATGCTGCCACAATCCTAAACATTGCCAATTAAGCTCTGATTATTGCTAACGCCCGCGGCCGTTGAAACCGGGGAAAGGGCGGGGCATCAATCCTAGCAGGAGAACTTCGGCCGACACCCCCACCCTAACTAACTACAAACATATACTCATGCCCCTTCGCTATGCAATACCCACACTTGAACAAGAGTACCATACAGCTTTTTAGCCCCAGTACGGTGTTCGCAGACCCACAAACGTTGATCCCACACCGTCACCCGAGTCTTCTTTCTTTCGTTGACCGGCAAGCTGCGCAGGTATCAGCATGAACTACTACCAATGAAGCGGTCGGGCTAGAGTACCTCTAGTTGTATATGTCTGTGTACATGCACAAGCCAGTCTACATAGCTTTGGGCCTCGTTGTTCCGGTCTTCATACAGCAGCCTGGCGAATTCGTATTCGGCACCGTCCAGGCCTTGTCGGGCAAGTTGAATGGTCAGAGCCTTGGACGCTCTGGTCGTCTCTAGGTATTGCAAAATGTTCCGCACTTGTGCATTGAGGTGGGTCTCGAGGATGGGCAAGGTGGATTGGAAGGGGTCGAGCGCTTTTAGACTGTTGTTGCCTTCGCCGAAAAGGTCTTCGAGTAGGTTGGGCGAGACCTGTGCGTGCAGCCATAGCAAGCATACTTGTCCGTTATCCACAATATATGCACCGCCTTCTTCTACCTTGGAGAAAGACGCTCGTATGCCTTCGGGCATTACCAGATGTCCTTTCTCGTTGGCAAAACCATCTGTCGGGTCAAGATTGTGGATCGCGATAATCCGTGGGTAAAGGTATAGCGACAGTTCCAACGGACCCATCGATTTAATCATCCGCATATCATGAACTCTCCTATCCGTAGGTTCCTTGCCGCCCTTGAAGGCTCTCGACTTGATCAGCCCGAGAATATACATGCCGAACTCCTTGAGGTTCTCCGGTAGCACGAGTTGACCAGGAGGGTTGTTGCCGGTAAAGTTCTTTCTGTAGCCAGCAAGGATATCTACAGTCTTCTCGGTCAAAGCTCCTCTGATGTCTTTGAGACTCTTCTCCGTCATACGCGCAGCAGCTTCCTTGGCGATGATGTTCACTACGGCATCCTGGTCGACAAACTTCATGCATTCACCAGTATTTGCGCTCACGCTAGCCACAATATTGGTGCATCGTACTCGTCGCTCGCCGCCGGCAGTCGTGTAGAGAAGTGCACTTTGGAAGTGAGCATCAAGCTTAGGGTCTAGTTTGCCATCGTAACTGAACATGACACCAATGGCCTTGTCAGCATCGATGACTCCAAACTCCAAGTCGGCACCGAAAGTGTGGTGGTAAAAGTTCCCGTGGTAACCGGAGACCTGCAGACCGTTTGAGCATCGAACCTTCATCAGCGCTTGATAACCGGTTTCTCGTGTGACTGTATGCTGGATCTCCTTGGACAGCTTGAGTAAGTCCCTGGGTGAGTGGAAGTTTGGGTAGTAGAAGACTTCTCCACCTGTTATGGCAGAAACATGACCTGGTGGAAATTAGCAAGAACCATGATCATCCAGGGAAATACCATACCGATAGTTGCAATATCAAGGTAGCCGCCGCTCGGTGCTGCCAGAAAAAAGTCCACACCAATGCCATTTTGTACCATCTTCTCGGCAATCTTTTTAAACCCTGGATGTTCGGTCTGGAGAAGCTTCCTCTCAGCGTCGGTGTTGTGCATATTACCGTCGTCACGAAGCATCAATCTTCCAGGACCCCAGGTGGGAAGCGCAGCCAACGAACATACTATTTTTCCGCCTGTGGCTGACAAAGCTGCCACCGCAGAGTTCAGGGTAGGAAGTAGGGCCGGCTCAGGATTCTTGACTTCAGAGAACATATTTGGTAGTTGCGTGAGGAGGGATGTGATGACTGTCTTGGATTCCACAGGGTCAACGAACAAGCCTTCGCTGAATGGCAAGAAAGGATCCTCAAGATCGGACATGACCAGCATCTGAGCGCTTGTCAAATTGGGATTGAGGTTGTAGAAATGCATTTCTTTGTCGAAAGTCACAATGCCAATCTTGGCACCTTTTGGTATCCGACATGTGGGTTCGGTCTCATCGGTCTCGCTTTTCGAATCGCCGTACAATGCGCTCATTATACCTTCGCAGAAGCCATGGAGAAAGCCACGATTGACAGCCTCGGCCGTGACATCAACCAAGAATAGCCAACGTAGCCCAACAGGCTCCTTGGACCAGTATTCCTTCGGTACCAAGAAGTCAACCGTGCCAAGTGTAAGCTCCGGTCGTTGCAATCTGTCTGTTCTTACACCAGACTGATCTGTAGGCGCAAAGTATTCTCCGGGAACGTCGTTGGGATATGTACAAAGGTTGCATACGACCTTGTTTCCGCCAGCCTTGAACTGCATGAATGGATTGATGTACGCTCTACATCTTGCACACCTGGGTGGCCCAATCTCGCCAAAGTCTAGTACCGGTATGGCCTGTTCACCTTCCTGCTGAGTAGCCAGCGGTTGTAGAACCATTCCAAGGGGTAGGGAAGTTGCAGCGAGAGCTTGTGCGGTGAGCGGAATGTTGTTGAGTGTTAAGCGTGCGAATTTAGGTGAGGAATTGCCTTGGTCAAAGGCAACGAACGGAACGGTGGCGGGAGGTGGTAGGTGGTGCTCCATGGTCGGGTACACATGCTCGAGGTAGTATCTCGCTGGCGCATCTCGCGATTTGGGCACACTGGGTATCTGCTCGGGATCAACACGTCCTTGGGCTGAGCCTACGGCGGCACCTCCTGGCTGATGAGGCGCCGCCGGTGTTCTTGCTGCGTATTGCATGGGCGAAGCTTGCGCTCCTGGGCTGAACAGCGGATTCACTGGTGCAGGGAATTGGCTCATGGCGGGGGTGATTTGAGGCTCCATCCATTGCGCTCCTCCCGGCTGCGGCGAGTTCTGATTCATAAATTGCGACGGTATACCATTCTGAGGCGCGCCATTGAAGGCTTGCTGACTGCCTCCAGGACCTTCAATGTTGTGATATGCATGCCTGTTCTTCTTCTTGTGCTTTGGTTGCGCCGCCTGATCGACACCCAGCCCGACCGCGCCCATCTGTCCTGTCAGATTGTTCATGTCCTGATCGCCCTGATATTGGGGGTGCGCTTGTGGTGCCCCCTGCTGTGGAAAGTACCCTTCATGCTGCTGGACTGGCGTCCCATACTGCGCTGGTGTGCCCGCATACTGGCCCGGAGGTGGAGCCATTGCAGGGCTTCCAGCCTGGTAGTAGCCAGCAGGACTCGCGGCAACTGGCGGGCGCTGTCTATTCGGATCATTCGGATTTGGAGAGCCTGTGCCCATGGCGTGGTACGCAGCGAAGTCGGACATGGTCGCGGCGCGGGGATGCTGGCTTGAAGTTGACAACAGACGAGATGAGTACCGACGGTGGGTGTCAAGCGTGTGGCCAAGGAAGAGCCGGGCGCGGAGTAATATTGGAGATGTTCATATCACACGACGAGCATGCTGGGTCGAATTTAAGCCAGGCCAAAGGGACAGATTTCGAAGAAGCAGGATTGATGATCTGGCTGCTCCATGACCATCGACTTTCCAAAAGAGTGCGTCCGTGCACCATGCCTACACATGCAAGAACGAGACAGGGTCCTTTGGATCGCGTGTCACCAATCGCAGTAAAGACGGGGGATATTGCGGTGGGGGCAGTATAGTTGGCGCAACGCACATGTTATTTCACGTGCACCTCAATGCTGTGCAGATACCCACGTTTGAGCCATGTCTTCTAGAAGCGCCCTGTAGGGGTTCTATACGCTCCCTTCACTGCGTAATATACGTCATATCTGTATATCGCCGTGTGCACACCCCAAGTCCAGTTTCCATGTTCCCATCTTCTCTTTCCATCGTGGAGCGCTGACCCTAGCTGCATGTGTGATAATCTCAACCCGCGGCCACGCGCACAAGTATACCCACCATATTTCCATGGCGCTCATTCTAGTTTATCAAGATGCGCCAGCCGTGTCAAGACCACCTGTTTACTTGTCTCTTCGATCTCGCCCGCTAGGAACACTTCGTCGAGGATAGCGTACACCTGTGAACATTAGCCATCGGTCTTTGCCCTTTGATTCCCAATCGAAGCCTATTCATCCCGACCCGTGTCGCAACGTACCTTGTAGAAGTTGAAGACCAAATCCAGCTCACAGACATTACCAAAGAACGCGTCCAACACCTCTACAAAGAAATGTATCGCCTCCAAGTACGCCAACTCATTATCATTTGTATCGACGCATGCGCAAAAGAAGAGGCCAGCGTATCGGCGGTATACGATCTTAGACATGTTTCGGAATTCGACGAAGTTGGACTGGTGCTTCTGGTCGCGTGGCGCAATGAGGCGATGAACCTTTTGTACTCTCTCGTCAACGTAGTTCTCTCGCCAGTACGCGTATCGACAATTGGGGCGGGTTCGTCGCGGAGATTCGAGACTGAAAGTTGTCGCATACCTCGCCCTTCAACTTGACCTTCTCCTCATCCTGCCACAGCAAATTAGCAAACCACTCTTCTCATAGCATAAGTCTGCAATACTAAACTCACACTATACGGCGCATACCACTTTGCCAACCGCGTCTTGCCTCTGCCAACAAGTCAGCCCCTACTTTCCCTGCTCAATCGCTCCAAACAAAACATACTGCCTGTTCTGGATCAAGATGAACGAGAGCACCATGTTTGCAATGTGCCTTTCGTGAGGATAGGCTCGGCGCGCTAATAGAAAGACCTTGGAAAGTTCCGTCTACAAGACAGAAGTGTCGCACAGCCCAGCAAGCCGTTCAGGACCGACCAAACCCCCATGGAAAGGGTAGCCGGTCCGTGCGCAGGGCGGACCCCTGCGGGCGGAAGTCCACTTTTAGCCGCATTGTTCTTGTCTGGAGTTGGTTGGTCAACATCGAACTTACATGTAACGATTCCTGCTCAAGCACAGCGCGAGTATGATTACAGCATGTTTTATTGTCGCAATACATCCGCCAGCAGATGTTTCTACTAAATGAGTGAAGAAGTCTTTATACAAAATAGGTAAACATGAGAACACCGGCGACTACCTCATCTCCTCCTACTCCTCACCCTACTCAGCGGCTCCAGCTCCTCCAGCAATACCTGCGGAACCATCCATCCTACTTTTTCCTCGTTCTTCACCGCAACCGGTGGCGGTGGTGTAGCAACCACCAGCACCGTATATGCCTGGTCTTTATTACCTTGCGACTCTGAACACGCGGGTACTCTTTCCCGACGATACCTCCTCTTGCTAATCAACCCCATGAGCGAATTAACCGGCGATTTGATATCCGACATTTTTGACAAAGAAGAAGAAGGAGCAACAGGCTTCTCCAGTACAGCAGAATCAGCATTTTCCATGATAACATCGCCATCAGCATCCCTATTCAGCCCCATCAGCTCGCCTCCTTGTTGCTCATCGCCCTCCGCTTCCTCCACAACGGTTGAAAGAGGCGACGAAGCATGCATTCCGGAATCCACACTCTTCCTGCGCTCAGCGCTCGCAAGTAGCGCGCCCCAGAAAGTAGCCTTTTCATGCTCCATCGACCTCTTAAGGCTCTTGCAGTTCTCGGGCTTGAGGATGCCTTCAAACATTGTATTGGTCACGGGAGCAGTAAGCGTAGACATGCTGTTACTGACTTGCAAGGTAGGGAAAGTAGTCTCTACAGGCGTGTGGACACCGTATTTCTTGCCCCACCGGCATTCAGACGGGTACTCGCATGTGTTCCAGCAGTCTTTCTTTCCCTGGCTGGGTGTTTGCGAGACGACTACGGGGTCGTTATTGAACTGGTTTAGAGTGGTATTCTTTGTTCCGCCTCTTCGCCATCGCCCCCACGTTTTCCAGCCCGAATAGTCGAATTCGCTGCCGCAGGCTCGATGCTTCTTTGCGCGTCGTGGGTTCGTCGACTTTCGCCAGTTCTTGATTGTGGTGGTGCCGCTGCAGAACTCGTGGCCGTCGTCGAGACAGCGTCGTGTTACGCCCAGACGGTAGTTGCGGTGGCATTGGTGGCAGGACCATACCCAGGATAAGGGGCTTGGTGGTGCGTTGATCGCAGGCTGTGGGTAGATTGCAGAGTCATTCTGTCGGGATTGGTACCGGGACGGGAGATTCGCTGTAAGAGGTGTGCGTGGAGAGAATGGCGATGGAGGAATTGAAAGCAGCGAGGGTGTGAAAGGCGCTGGGGAAATCCTGAGAGGACTTCGTGACGATCGGTTTGACATGTCTGTACAAGCGTGCTTACAACTTCGAGCAGTTTATGTTGAGGAAACTGAATCTGTTGGCAGTATGCAGTTGTTCGCAAAATCCAGCTTTGCAGTGCATCAAAATAGCAGATTGCGTAGCGAATATCGTAAGGAAACAACAGGGTAACAAGAACTGAAGGACTGAGATACTAACCCAGGCCTGAAACAGCTGACCTACCTATTTCTAGAAAAATGTCAATGATCAGCAGTCGCCGCACCTTCAAAACGCCATTCCTTTGTGCAGACATCGGCGATGCGTTACGGAGAAGTTGACAAAAGATGGGGGTTGGTGTTCACCTTTGTTCTCATGACCTAGCCCCGTCATGATGTAGCGATCTCACGCGGGCTGCGCAATCCGGCTCTTTGTTGAAAACGGATAGCTCGTAGGCCTGATGACCCGGTCTCGAATACATTTCCGCTTTGTTAGTGGGGCTTTCGAGCGCATGGCAGGTCCCAGTGCTTTGGGACATCTCGTTCTCTTTGGTCACTGCGGCAATTGAGGGTGTGCTCAATTATTGTTTCTGACAGTTCCTGCATGTGCTAAACTTGTGCTGCTTTGAAGACATGTCCACAAGAAACATCTGGCGATACAACGACAGAGTTTCTGCATACGACGCGTTTTGGCAAATAGTCATTATATCGGGCTGTGTCAATCGCTCGCGGTCATCATGTCTCAGAACAACTGGTTACAAAAGACCGTATATGCTTTCGTCGACTATCTCCATTGTGATGTCTCCTTCGATGGGAGAATATTGCTGTACTGCCTGCTCTTCAACATAAATGAAGCATCTCATTACTGCCTTTGCTAACCTCCGATGCCCCTTTACACCTTCCACCCCATCTCCACAGTGCCCTCCTTTGATGTTAAGAGCACAGGCAGTAAGCAGCTGTCCATATTGTCTAACTCGTAATCTTCAGGATAAGACTTCATGACCTTAATCCGCACCACATCTTCCATCGCAAGAATGTCATCTTGTCCCCCTTCCTCTTCTAGGTTTTCAATGTGCCGCCAATCAAAAGCAACCCTACGTCTCCGTGGACGATTCCTCGTGAGGGGACCGACTTCAATTTTTGGAACATCCCTGCGTGCAACGCCATCTTGTCCAGCTCGAAAGACAGCTGCATTTTTAGCATAAAAGTCGGATTGACCGCTAAAATGTCCTGCTATTTCAACCTTTCCATCTACAAGGTACCGGTAGTCATCGAGGAGGTGCGAATAGTCGTACTCTATAGTTCCTGGAGTAGTGGGATAAGGAAGGTGGGCCTTTGGACCGTAGCCTGTCGACGGGATTCTCCCTGTATGATTCATCCGGGGTGTGGAGAAGAGGGAGTCTTGGCTCTCAGTCTCAAAAACATCAGTACCGGGAGGCTGAGTCAAGGTTGCTCTGATGGTTGCTGCAAAGCCCGCTTCCAGGTGGCCTCTACCTTCGATGAGAACCTGTTCAACTCCGCGGATGCCTAGCAGCGCCTTTGAGGACCCCTTTTCCGTGCTGTTGATCATGTATGGCAGTTGTCCCTTCTCTTTCCGTGTCAAATTGCCAGTGATCAACTTGTCAAGTCGCTTGCCAACTACACCAGACATCGCGGGGGAACTCAAATGGTAGCTGTACCGCGTGAAGAGTAAGTTACCCTTTACAACCAGCTTGACAGTTTGAATATTGTGGAGATTTGTGCCATCTGAGCATGGATGAAGTTCTGTTAGAGCCACAGCGAGTCAGTAATCCGCAAAGTCGTCCAGTTTGCTTGTTTCTAGATGAATTTCCAGGGTATGGATGTCACATAGATGGGTGTTAGAGCGATTTGCAACGTTGGAGAAAGCTTCACAGTCGGACGTGTTGGAGAGGATGATTTGATCGCGCCTTGGGAGTAAACTGGGACTGGCTTTTGGATGACGTGTCCTCCTCGTGGGTAAGAGCTCGGGCGACGAACCCTTTGTACACCCCTCGTCCTCACCCAGCCCCTGTGATGAGCTGTGTTCTGTCTAAGATTCAGTCGTTCATTCAGTAGAGATTGCAGGGTACAGACACGGTAAGGTGCGTCCCTAGGTGGAGAGACACTATGTCCCGAGACAGGTTGGTGGTTCGGAGTTTCGGCGCCTCTATTAGGAGAAGTTATAGAGCTGATCTTTATATACGGTGTTAATTAATTGATTCTTGTTTAGACTAACAGGGTCCGATAAGGATCTCTGAAGTGTTGGTCGTGCTGTCGATCGTTTCGCCGACACCGTCGGACAATTCCCCATCGATAACCCCCTGTCTACTCGCGATCTAGACAATTTCATCAAACGTCGGAGACCTTAGGAGGAAGAGCAGTTAACGAAGACTATGTTCCTCGACTTTAAAGGTCACTTAAACGTAGTAGTGAGCTCGCCGAAAGCCCCGAAGAGAGAGAGAGGGAAACCCTACAGCGAGACACAACCCAGCGGGACCTGCCAGCTAAGCTTAGCCTACGTTGGCGCACTCACTAGCTACTAGTAATTTAATGTAATTAATAAAACGCTATGCCTTCTTTGTATTAGCCGTAAAATAGATGTAGCGCATGCTAATAGCTTTCTAAGAGTATCTTACGCTGCATATAGAGAACTGTGCCCCGTGTCCTTTTATGCGTTAACTAAAAGATGCTTACTATGCACCTAAAAATACTTGCTTAGGGCCTGAGCGATGCTATTCGGACCCTGATACAGTGTTGCCTTCCTAATGTTGATGAGCACCCGCATCAAGCAGCGTCTTGACTACCTGTTCGTAACCTCCAGCTAAAGCTGCCTGCAGTGCGTTGCCGTACTGTCCACCCTGCGCGTTGACCTCGGCGCCCGCGTCGAGCAGCATCTTGACTACCTGCTCGTGGCCTTCAGCTAAAGCTGCCTGCAGTGCGTTGCCGTACTGTCCACCCTGCGCGTTGACCTCGGCGCCCGCGTCGAGCAGCATCTTGACTACCTGCTCGTGGCCTTCAGCTGAAGCTGCCTGCAGTGCGTTGCCGTAGCCTCCACCCTGCGCGTTCACCTCGGCGCCCGCGTTGAGCAGCATCTGGACTATCTGCTCGTGGCCTCTGTGTGAAGCTGCCTGCAGTGCATTGCCGTAGTATCTACCCTGCCCGTCAACTTCAGCGCCCTTGTTAAGTAGCATCTTGACTACCTGCTCGTGGCCTCCCCATGAAGCTGCGTATAGTGCATTGCCGTACTCTCCACCCTGCGCGTTGACCTTAGCGCCCGCGTCGAGCAGTGTCTTGACTACCTGCTCGTGGCCTCTCCATGAAGCTGCGTATAGTGCATTGCCGTACTCTCCACCCTGCGCGTTCACCTCGGCGCCCTGGTCGAGCAGCGTCTTGACTACCTGCTCGTGGTCTTTCCTTGAAGCTGCCTGCAGTGCGTTGCCGTAATGTCCACCTTGTGCGTTCACCTCGGCGCCCTTGTCGAGCAGTGTCTTAACTACCTGCTTGTGGCCTCTAGCTGAAGCTGCCTGCAGTGCGTTGCCGTAGTATCCACCTTGTGCGTTCACCTCGGCGCCCTGGTCGAGCAGCGTCTTGACTACCTGCTCGTGGTCTTTCCTTGAAGCTGCCTGCAGTGCGTTGCCGTAATGTCCACCTTGTGCGTTCACCTCGGCGCCCTTGTCGAGCAGTGTCTTAACTACCTGCTTGTGGCCTTCAGCTGAAGCTGCCTGCAGTGCGTTGCCGTGGCGCCCACCCTGCGCGTTCACCTCGGCGCCCGCGTTGAGCAGTGTCTTGACTACTTGCTCGTAACCTCCAGCTGAAGCTGCCTGCAGTGCGTTGCCGTAGCCTCCACCCTGCGCGTTCACCTCGGCACCCTTGTCGAGCAGCAGTCTTGTGACTGTACTAAAGCCTAACAATGCTACGTAGTAAAGCGGCATAGGTATGCAATCAAGCTTTTTTCCCAGATTTCGCCCCTCCCATGTGCGGTCTGGATCATGCAACCGAATCCAGTTGAGATATGCAGGCTCTTCCCTAGCCATTAAACCCATAATTAGCTGACTAGCTTGTTCTACTTTGTCTCCTGTCTTTCGAAGATGGCTGCTCCAGAACTCTGCTGAGTATCTTGCAAGTGCGGAAGCCTTAAGAGTCTCCCTCGATAGCGGTTGCTGGAACTGGATCAGGTACTCTAAAGAGCCTCTCGCTATCGCATTGTGACATTCAGCCTCTTGCATGCTGTACTGCTTTGCTGACCCTTGTTTGATCCTATCTGACACAAGATACTCCTGCACTGAGTAGTGTGCTAGAGCGATGATCTGTTGGGCAGGCCTTAATCTTCCGCCCGCTTCGTTTTTCGTGATAGTGACTAGACTAGAGCAAATGTCCAGCGCTTCTAGCGGGTCTTCTAGCACCTCATCACGGTCGAACGCTGGGTCGCGCGCCACGTCGATAGCGACGACTTCGGCGATCTCTTCGACAGATAGCGGTCGCTCAGAGAACGTCAGCCACTGCAGGATGCGCATCGCATACTCAGAATATTCCTCGCTTATCGCGGAGAGGATGCGGTCGTATGTCTGGTCTAGCGTCCGCGGTAGAGTGGCAAGAGATTTCCGCAACATTGCTCGATTGCAACACTTTCCTAGTGTGTCCAGCTGACACACAGCCCATCGAAACCTATGCTATTGTTAGCTTTAGCTCTGCGGAAAACTGAGTAAGAACACGTACATCCCGCGAGCTCCGCCCATGAGCGCAGCCTCGATTTCCTGCCGGACAGCATCGTCTTTGTTCCATTTCGCTAAGCCCTTGTCGTTATGCAGCCTTTGTTGAACGTATCGCTGTATGTCTTGATCTACTACGTCCCTTTAAAGACAGATGGCGCTCTCTTCCTTAATGTAGCCCTCCAAAGACCTTTCGATGTCCCGTTCTTTTCGGCTGGTCATAAGCAGGTGCAGGCTGTTAAGCTGCCACCCAGCCACTGTCTTAAGTATGTCCATCAGCTCTAAGCGCTGCGAACACTCATCAAGAGCATCAAGGATGATGTAGACGTGCGCGAACTCTTGCACTACCTGACGTATCACGTCGAGGAGTGCATGCAACGATGGCTTTCGTAGTCCGTTCTCGCAAGATAAAAACAACGCGTCAACGCCCTTAGGTATCACGACTGAACGCTGGAGGGACTGGCATAGCAGCGAGCGCAGCATAAGCTCTGGATCCTGTTTCTGTGCATCGTTGAAGTCAAAGTAGAAGTACGCCGCTACCATACGAGTGTCATCACGGCAGTGGTGCAGTAGATGCTCGATGATAGTGGAGCTCAGGATAGTCTTTCCACATCCTGGAATCCCGTACAGCCATAGCCGGGACGCTGCGCTCTCCTTCCATTTTGTGAACTTTGCGCTTTCTAGTAGCCAGAACCCAGTCTTAGCCTGCCGCTGCTTGTACGCTTTATGATAGTTTGTGGACGGGTCAGGTGCCGAAAGCCAGCTGCAGATCTTGCTAAGCCTCTCCTCCTGGTTTCGGCTGCGAGCATCGGAGTTGTCAGCAGGAATACTCGCGACTTGCTCGAAAGACTCTCGTATCTCTTTTCTTAGCCGCTTCAGCGCGTTCTCTTTGCCCTCGCTATAGATCAGGGGTAGATGAATGCCGAATATGCCTAGCAGGCAATAAGCTCTATCTTCTGGGCGTGTCGTCTGGCGGTTGTACGCCCAAGAAAACCGCTCAGATACGCTAAAGTTGGACACTTCTTTCCCTGACAAAGCCTCGATAGGTATGCCTGTGATCTCATGGATAGTGTCTTTTAGAGACTGCTTATCCCCTAGCAGATCTCCCTCTTTTGAATAGAACGTCACTGATGCAGGAGCAAGCAGTTCCTGGAGTGTCTAGCCTCTAGTGAACTACTTGCTCTTCCTGAAGGTTGGCTTCCACCTCCAGCTTGATTCACTTTCCGCATTAGGAGTGTTGCACTCGACGTCTGGAAGGTAGACGTAACACTTCTTTGCGTTTTGATACCAGCGGAACATAGAGTTGATCGCTTCCTGAAGCTCTTGGCTGTTCGTCTTGTCAATGCAGCAGGTGTCTACCCAAAAGTAGTCTAGACTATCGCGCTTAGCTTGCTGAGCGCAGAAGAATATCTTTCGATAACCCTCCTTGACTTTTGCATCTACTTCCTCTATATTGCTATGGTTCCGAAGGTCCTTGAAGGTTGCCTCCTGCCCGCCCCAGGTGTGCGACAGGATCGCATACGAGGGGATCTTGTCTCCGACCAAGTCCTCAGTCCACCCAAGTCCCCCATCGCCTATCGTGTATAGCAGCCGCATCTGGCTGTGTATGTGTCCGTATGCGCGAGTGGTAGGAGCATCGAAGCAGGCTGACGGAATCGACGGCGCACGGTGGCTCGCTCGCGTAGGGCGTGGAGATCGTAGCTGTTAGGGTGGTTTCGAGTGCTAAGTAACGGTTTGTGGAGTTAAAGGTGAGGAAGACTGCCCTCCTCGTTGTTAGGGCAGGCTGCATCTCCAGCACCTAGGACAGGAGGCGCAGCCCGCCTGCGCTGTGACGTGAGGCTAGCTGGACAAGGCTGACAACGCATAATCGCGCGACAGCCACCGTACTGCAAACAGAGAAGCAGTTATTGTCTAAGGACGCGATCTAATAGTGCAGAAAGCGCGAGTTACGGACCGTTGTTTACTATAAGAGGATGTTAAGATGTATGTGCAGCGCGTGCTGGCTCGTGCAAGGACACACTGGCCATAGGGAATCTAGGCCGCTAACTAACTTATCGTAGGGCTCGGAACGCAATACAGCGACGATAGCGTCAAGAACAACCCCGAATATCTTAAGTAACGCATTTGTCTAACGCCAGCAAGCGGCTCTAACGCGGACAACGAAATGCTATCGATGCGCATTATACTAAAAACCATGTTCACGCAGCCTTCGCCTACCTAATCGCGACCTAAAACTAAAGCAGACCAGAGCACCCTCATGCACAACCGCCACGCCTATTTTGAGAGATATACGAGATTTGCATAGCGCCATATTGTTTACGATAGGATACAGCGGGCGAAAAACGCGCTAATGCCGGCTGATGTATGCCAAGCCACGTTAGCGTATCCTGCCAGCTCGGGCTCATATTGAGAGATCTCTTGCTTCGCACTACGGAGCTCGCGGCATGCTCGCTCCCACGTCGGAACGAGACCATAAGCTAGGAGAATCGATTTTCCTCCCTCGCGCTCTCTTTACAACCCGCCGAGTGGTTAATTACTCTACATGATTGTTAATGGACAGGGGGGTGTCGTTAAAGAGTCGATTGACGACGTTAACGCAACGATCAATAGCCTAGCCAACACTACAGTGATCTGTATCGGAGATAAGTTAACTTGCGAAATCGTAGCTAGATAATTGTTAGGTGTCATTTACATCTCAACAGATTTAGGAGGAAGCATTCCCGGACGTCCGAAGCGTGAACCTGTCTCGCGACACGGTGTGTCTCTGCACTTAGGGACGCACCTTACCTTCAATTTTGACCTTTGCCCCAGCTTTGACACGACTCTTCTCCTCTAAAGGACTTGTCTGACGACGATCATCATGACTAGAAGATGTGTGACTCCTCATCAAGACAATCCGAGACGGGCTTTGAGTACCGATGGGTTCGCTGAGATCGCTATGAGCTGGGGCGACTTGTTTTAGACACAAACCCGGTCGATTCATTTCCTGTCTAATGGGCAAAGATTAGTAGGGATGTGGAAGTAGAGAAGAAGATGTGTAAATATAGAGAGGTGATATGGGTGCTCAGTAGCAGATGTTCGCAATGCGAAAGGAAGACTTGCGTGTGGAGCGTTGATGGGTGAAAGAATTTATAGGTCAGGGCCAGGGCCGCCATTGACAATCAACGTGGAGTGAGCATGATTACAACCCAGAGCACCACGCGCTATCTGAAGTACCATGGGATCAACTATGAGAAAGTCCCACGGTCACTTGCGGAACTTGAGTCACGACTAGCTTTCTCGTACGCTCTCCACCATAGTGCCATGTTTGCCGCGACCAACAGATCCATCATCTTCAACCCTTCATCCTCCAAAATCATCTTGCCAAGTTTTGCTTGTTTGCCACCCAAGCCACCACCCGCAAACTCCTGGCCTAGGGAGAGGTCGTACCGGTCCAGGGGGTTTCTGGCGTTTCCAGCGCCATCGTTTCGATCAATCGATAAAGATGAGTTGTTGCGACTATGTCGACCTCGTCGGAAGATTGACGAGCGTTTGAGAGTTGCTTCACCCGTAGGAGTAGAGCCTTTAGGGCTACTTGGAAGGTTAAATCTCAACTCGCTTACGGTCGCAGCAGTGGGCGGTGCTCCTTGGAGCCCAGGAACGATATGTCGACACTGCAAGATTCGTTAGCCTGGCCTGCAGATGAGCATCATGATACTTGTTGCATTACCTTCAGCGATCCGCCACCTACGCCAGTGATGAACTCGCATCGACCATCCCACGGACTGGAGAACACATAACCACGAAAACTTGTCTGTCTGTCCGATACCTGAATACTGCCGTAAGTCTGATCCTCGCGAGTCAAGAACGAAGGCGTTGGGGTAGGGCGCATTTCGGCTTCCCCATTGTAGCTGCCCTTGGAGCTGGGGCGGCCGGTATTGTAATCGTGGGAAGTGTTCTTTCTGTGTCCAAAGCTACCGCCTCCGTGCTGAGACCCTTCCATCCATATGCGCCGACGGAACGTGTTTTCACTTGCTAATCGGTGGCTCATTTGCGATGCTGGTATTTGAGCTTGTCCTACTTCGTGTGATCGCACAGATAAACCAGTATTTCTGGTGGGTAGAGGAGGCCTATCGCCGGTATCCGAGTATAGAAACTTGGAATAGCCAGGATTGAAGATCTCAATGTACATCGGCGCCCCTATTTTCTTCTTGATCCTGGGATCATCGATTGTCGTAGAGGAAATATCTAAGACAGGCGGATCCTCAATACGAGCGACATTCCACTGAGCGCCAGAAGCTGGGTCTCGTCGGATGAGGGTAAGGGCTGGACAAGCGCGTGGTGGATTCATGGATCGCCTGCGCGGTACAGCTTCTGGTCTTTTGTTTTCCTGTCGGTATTGTGTTGAGTCGTATGAACGTCGTGGCGGTAAATCCGGGACTGCTCCTGATGATTGTGCATACTGGTTTGCCTTTATATTCTGATTGCTTGAGTAGTTGTTGATGGGCGCCAGAGCGCCAGGTACAGGTTTACGAGCGGGAGCAACAGCTATAGCGGGAACACCCGGTACCGCTTTGCGTTGAACAGGCGGAGCAGAAGCCGGATAAGATGTGGATTGGCCTTGTTCTAGAAAATCATCGTCCAAATACGCAGGACGGTCAACAAGATTGGCATCTTCCGGTTGTTCAACATGTACGTAGTATAACGAGCTTGTTATGTCTTCTGCAGTCACCACCTTGTCCCGTGGCTTCATAGGCGATAGGAACACATCTAAGGCCTGTTAGGGTCATCACAAACAGGCGTGTTTTGACAGCCGTACCTCTGCTGCCAGGAACACGGGCGATGTACAGTACTAGAGGCTCGTGTCTCACATGGGTTGGGTTCCTTGGATAAGCTGGCGGGTTGAATGCCAGTGCCGTAAGGGTTGAGAGGGACTTTGCTTCAATAATGGGCGCAGCCATTAGAACGAGAAATGATAGCACTGGATACGATGGAAGAAAGATGAGATGGTGGCTTGTTTTTGCTGGGAAGACTATGGAACGGTTGTTAGTGGTTGTCGCAGGCTGTGCCTGGCATATATGCGTGCAATCAATGCTGATGTTGGGTGTGCGCGTGGCTGTGCATACGCGTCTCCACCAAGCTATTGTGTACAGCAAAGACGTCGTCGTGACCTATCACTGTGGCTACAACAAACAAGGCTGGTGCGGGTGTGAAGGAGGAGCCTGGAGCATGCGAGTCCCCTTCACGTTAAGCTTGGAACGGCAGGCGGTGGCTGGGCTGGAGAAGTGGGTGCCTGGATCTATTGGTTCACGTAAAGTACGGGTCCTAGCGCCTGAAAGTCTGCTCTGCGAAATCTTGGCCTTGATTTTCGCGACCCGCACACGACACAGCTTTGAAGACGCCCCGCCGACTCTGTGCCCTGCGTCTTGTTTAGAAAGCTACAATACACCATCACGAGACGTGTACCGTGTCTAATATCACACACCATGGGCGACAACCTGGAGGTATGCACCGGGAAGATGCCTGCCCCATCGCTCTCGCCGCTAACTGAGAGCTGCAGGAGCGATTGAAGAGCCATGCCCGGGCATTTGAGGGCCTGATGTCTTTGATACCTGCCAAGGACTACTATGGAAAAGATGAGAGTATCACCAGCGTATGCATGTCTTCGCCCCCATGCCCCGCTCTTTGCTGATATCTGTTCGCAGACACAATGGCAAAAGAAGGGGAAGAAGCAGACCCTCGAGGAACGCCAGGCTGCCAAGCGCGCAAAGCTAGATCCCGCCTCACATAAGAGCGCCAAAGACGTCATGGACGAAAATGCGCTTAAACGAAAGCGTGAATTAGAGGGCGACGTCGAGGTATCCGAAGCCGAGTCCTCCGACCTCGACATGGACATCACCAAGGAGAAGCCCCTGGAGGGAATCAAAACCAAGGCAAAGAAGCAGAAGACTCAACCCGTAGAGCCCGAAGTCGAAGAAGACGATGAGGCTGCTGAGACCCGTGCGCTATCGAAAGCGGAGGCCAAGGCCGAGTTGAAAGCCGAGAAACGGAGAGAGAAGAGGAAGGAGAAGCAGGCAAAGAACAAGCAAAAGCTGGAGGCGAAGAAAGCGCAAAAGACAGCCTTTACAGGCCTTGCCGCCACCGACAAGACTGAGGAGCCCCAGTCCGAGGACGAAGAAGAGGACGAAGATGACGACGGGGACGACACCGAACACCCAGACGATCGCATACAAGCTTTGGACGTCAGTGGTCTTGTCGAAGAGGGTCAGTCTACTGCTCCCTCCACTACTGCCAATTCCAATTCCTCTACAGCCTCAGTCGCGTCTGCTGCCTCATCGACGTCATCAATGCCACAATCCACTGAAGACGCACCATCGAAGAAGGCGAAGAAGCCCTACACAATCGATCCGCAAAGTCATGAAAACTTCCGAGCCAGACTAAATGCGAAGCTCGAAGCTATGCGTGCAGCACGGAAAGCCGACGGCCCCGACGGCCGGCCTGCGCGGAACCGGGCGGAGCTGATTGAGACGAGGCGGAAAAAGGAGGCCGAGCGAAAAGCGGCAAAGAAGGCTCAACGTCAGGAAGCAAAGGAGGACGAGGCACGGCAACAAGCAGAAGAGCAGCTCGCACGGATACGAGGCGGTTCGGGCTCACCTTCAATATTCCCTGCCAGATCACCCGAGACTGAACGCAATTTTAACTTTGGCAAGATTGCATGGGATGGACAACAGCTCGACAGCAATCTATCTGGCTTCTTAGAGAACAGGAAGAAGAAGGGCAAGTCAGACGCGAAGACGGCGCTCGAGGCCGCTCAGAAGAAGCAAGCTCGAATTAATTCCTTTGACGAGGACAAGCGCAAGGACATCCAAGAAAAGGACCTGTGGCTAGCTGCCAAGAAACGTGCCCAAGGCGAGAAGGTCTTTGACGATGTAAACCTCCTCAAGAAGAGCCTCAAGCGTCAACAGAAGCAAAAGGATAAGAGCAAGCAGGAGTGGAAGGAAAGACTCACCAATGTCGACCAAGGAAAGGCAGCCAAGCAGAAGAAGCGAGAGGAGAATCTCAGGAAGAGGAAAGAGGACAAGGGTCAAAAGGGCAAGAAGAAGGCGGTTAAGAAGCCTGGTAAGAAGGTCAAGCGACCTGGGTTTGAAGGCACCTTCAAGTCCAAATAAAATGGGAAGAAGACGAAATATCAAAAGGACAGCGACATGTGTACTAGCTAGGAGGGCATTTGGCGTTTGATACCATATCATGGCTGGCATCGTATGAGCGTTAGGAGTATATGTGACGTTGAATATTGACATGTCTATTTGCGAAGTAATGACTGGATACATATCATAGTGTGAAGAGTTGCTGGTCTGGTACTTGATAATAGATATGCTCGACTTGGTAGTCTCAGCTAAAATGAGCTATGCTGGGTGTTTGGTCATAGGTTCTAGTGAGATACAGTATGTAGCAATTGAACGGCAGATTGAATTAGTCACAAGTAGACGTTGCCTACATTAGCGCGACCTCAACTACTGATGCATCTACAAAAGAAATATGACTTGGTCTGTGACATTTAACCACTGTCTCTGTATATACAGTTGCTCCGCTTCACAACCCCCATCATCTGTATGGTGCGTCCGCACGAGCTGCCGCCGCAATCTCCGGCTCCCACTTGTCTCCGTTCGCTAGCAACTTCTCCTTGTTGTACAGCAACTCCTCTCGTGTCTCGGTCGCATACTCAGCATTGGGTCCTGGGCAAGGTTAGCAGGTGTTTTCGACTGTTTATTGTGCCAGACGTACCCTCAACAATCGCATCGACAGGGCAGCTCTCCTGGCAGAGACCGCAGTAGATGCACTTTGTCATGTCAATGTCGTAGCGTGTGGTCCTCCTGCTGCCGTCCATGCGCTCTTCAGCTTCGATTGTGATGGCTTGGGCAGGGCAAATGGCCTCGCAGAGCTTGCAAGCAATGCAGCGCTCCTCACCCGTGGGGTACCGCCGAAGAGCGTGTTCGCCTCGGAAGCGGGGTGAGATTGGACCCTTCTCGAAGGGGTAGAAGATTGTGTATCTTTGCAAATGTCAGGTCTTGCTTTCTTTGCATGAAACAAGCCAATCGCTTGTACTCTGAGGGCTTCTTACGGTGGTCGGAAGAACTGCTCCAGCGACACATACATGCCCCGGAACATCTCCATGAGCAAGAAGTACTTGCCCGCCTGGTCCAATGCATTTTCTCCCTCGTCCCACTTCTTCGGCTGCGGTAACCGGAAGCCTGGCGGAGGCGGTCCTGCTGGGGTGGCGGCGCGGGAAAGAGTCGTAGAGAAGAAGGCGACGGTGGCGGGCGAGGGCAGGCGTCCTGACGCGAAGTGTGGTGACCGGAGCAACATCGCGGCTGGGCGGCTGCGTGCCAACATTGTCAATGGCTTTGCGCTGGCCATTGTGGGCGTAGTGACGGCGCGGGCGGGTGCTGTGGGTTGTTGCTGGGGTTTGCGGAGGTTGTTGTCGAGCTCGAAACTGGAAGCCGTCGCTTGTAACACGGAAGCTGCGATTGGCCAAGAAGACCAATGACGGCGACGACAGTGGGAGGCAACTCCGCCGTCGGAGAAAATGTGTAAAAAGTCCTAGATAGTCTTTCCAGACGCTTCCTACACCCAATACAAGTGTATGTTACAGTTATTTCAGGTACCGAAAGTATGCGTGTTCGCGGCACACAGTGTATGTTTCTCTCGATGGCTGACTAACGTAATGTAACTTTAGTCTGAAGTTCCAAACTCTAGTCGAGCATCAACATCACTACCTCCACCGACCCTCTTGCCTCTCCCCGCCGTCTTCCGAAACCGCTCGCCATGTTCCGAACAGCACTCCTGAGGTCCGCAAGGTCCGCCGTTCGCGCTGCACCACGATGCCAGGCCGCAATGGCTCGCCCCGTTGCGCGAAGCGCTTTTGCTCAGCCAAGGCAAATCACCCCCTCCGTATACTTCCAGGCCGTTCGATGCTACGGTGCGAGCGCTGGTCTGTCACAGGATGAGGTCACTGGCAGAATAATGGAACTTTTGAAGAACTTCGACAAGGTAATGGACATGCGATTGGAATTTTAGGCCGTGGCTAACCCACCAATAGGTTCAGGATACTTCCAAGGTAGCTACCGACAGTTTGTGTGAATTTTTCCTGGGGCCAGTGCTTATAATTTGCAGCTTAACGCCGAATCGCACTTCCACAACGACCTCGGTCTTGATAGTCTGGATACCGTAGAAGTGGTCATGGCAATTGAGGAGGTTAGTCGCAATCCGTGCGGCATACGGGAAGCAAATCTAACAGCATTGAAGGAATTCAGCATTGAGATCCCCGACAAGGAGGCGGATGCCATCCACAGTGGTATGTCTTTGGGATAAAAACACTGCGCATATTACATACTGATGATATCACAGTCAAGCAGGCAGTGGACTACATCATGGCCCAACCCGATGGTGAGTTGCAAATGAAATTCCAACACAGTGCGCAATGCTAACTTTGATACAGCGCACTAAATGACATGCAATAAGGGCATGCTGAGTAGGAGATGATAGTGGTGGATTTGCTAGTCGGTCCTTCCGATGTGCTATATATATGCCTCCTTGTAAAACAGTAGCCTGGGGCGGCACAGTGTACCTCTTCTAGAATTGACGCTATCCACCTCCCAATTGCTTTGACTGGCGTGTTTGTTGTCGGCTTACTCACTTGAGCATATGCGGCGTACACGCGGTACCTAATCTTGGCAAGTTCCGAGACCAATGACCCTGTCCCTTTGACAAGTGTGACACGAGGATCAACCCACGACTTATTATACACGTACACGCGCCTTGCGATACAAACCCCTTTATCGTTACGCCTACTCTGTGAATCCGCTGCCTTCCTCCTTGATCCTGCATTCACCGAGAGTCCCACAAAACCCGAGACGGCGCATGCGCTGCCCAAGCGTTCCCATCCCTGCGCCCATTGAGGACCATCACCCATAATTTCAACAAGACACCCCCACCAATTCCACCACAACATCCCATGGCTTCGAGCTCTGGTCTGACGCGCCGGAGAGGAGGCGGCGGCGGCGCAGCAGGCAATGGCGAGGACGAGAGCAGCCGGGTGGGCTCGCCTGCACCCAAGCGCAATGACGACCGCACCCCCGAAACCTCCTACGAGAGCTCCGAGAACGGCCACAAGATCGCATTCGACCCGCGGGACATTAGCGAGAATGCAGAGCGAAGCAAACAGCCCAAGCTGACGCTCATGGAGGAGATTATCCTCATGGGCTTAAAAGACAAACAGGTGCGTACCGCGACATGTGATGCGGCGGCCGCCTAGGCTGATGCGTGAGAATAGGGTTACCTGTCCTTTTGGAACGACAACATTTCGTATGCATTGCGAGGATGCATCGTCATAGAATTGGCCTTTCGAGGCCGCGTGAGCATGCAAAAGGACTCGTCACGACGACGGTTCCCGCTCGCCGACAGAAATATTGAGGTCATCGACGACACCCTGACGGGTGAGGTGCTGCTGGACGAGGCCCTGAAGATGATGAAGTCGAGCGAGAAGATGAGCGTCAACTCGTGGATCGACCTCATGAGCGGTACGGTTGCAGCAAACACGACGGCAAGGCTGGCTTCTAGGCACTGACTGTACGCACAGGAGAGACATGGAACCTCATGAAGATTGGCTACCAACTAAAGCAAGTACGCGAACGACTATGCAAAGGCCTCGTCGACAAGGGCATCCTGCGCACCGAAAAGAAGAATTTCCTGCTCTTCGACATGGCTACACATCCCGTCGCTGATGGCGGCGCAAAGGAAGAGATTCGGCGTAGGGTCCGGAATGTGCTCACGAACCGCACCGTTGTCCTCCCCGGCAGTCAGTTCCTGCCCGAGGAGCTTGACTTTAGGGTGCTCCGGACCATCACCATGGTCTGCGCTGCTTACGCGGCTAACGTGCTAGAGAACGCGCTGACCACGTTGGGTCACGAGGCACGGGAACGAGCTTTTGCACAGGTGGATGAACTGCTCGCAGAATACTCGCAATGGCCTTTTGCAAAGAGGCAGGGCGGCTCGCAGGGCGTGGGTGCCAATCTGGGCCAGCTCATCACGGACGAAGTCAACAACAACAAAGATAAGGAGCTTCAGCTCGAGGTGAGTTCATTCTGGGATTCCGCATATCCTTGACAAAGTGCTGAGTTTGAATTTACAGGTGGTTGCTGCGTGCTTGAGTGTGTTTACTCGGCTCGACTCACTGCTCTAGACATGGACCATGTGTCAAGACGAGCGGTTTTACTGGGCTGCAGGGAGCAGGCCTCACGATGGGCAAGGCTCGACGTCTGGGGCATGTACCGCTAGTACTTCAGGTGCATATAGCCGGTGAGGCTGTATGCAGTAGGTGGCAGCGTGACGAGGCGGGGAGGCTCCAAGTGTAGGGTATTCTCCATTTTTAGCGTTGATGCAGCGGAGAGATGGATGTGGAGACGAGGGCGTCGGCATGTGCTCAAAAGGTGTAACACCAGACGCTTCTTCTTCTTGTGCTGCTGAGCGGTTCTTTGCCCAAAAATATAAGCTTTATTCGACACTGAGCACCTGCCCGGGCAGTCACCAGTGCATTACGCTGTGGCGTGCAAAGCAAGTTTATGCGCTAGCACCCGTCCACGGTACTTGAGGTGTACCCACAAGGTGTCACTGGCGCCACACGTGATGATTGCGTGGAGACGGACAGGATGGCTAGGCGGAAGCCCATGTATTTGTGGAAACGGTCGCTAAATCCAGATTCCTGGTCGTCGGCCTTTTGGGGGTGGTGGACATTTACGTTTGCATAGACGGTGGCTGCGTTTCTTCATTCACGGGACGTCGTGTTCGTGCTGGTCCATGGGCTGGCTCGGCGCTTGCAAGCGGGAGCGAGGCGCAAATCCATCAGTGCCTCTGTCTGACACCCAACACATCATTCCGAGCTTATCCACGGCCACGGCGGCGACCCCTCACTAAGGTACCGCAGCAGGTGTTTCGCCGATTTAGGAGCCTGCCAATACTCTCGCCTGTGAAAGCCTTACTGACGGACGGGCTGCTGCGCTTGACTACCCGATCGGCACTTCTTTCCCTTGACAGCCAAACAGGAGCCCAGCCCCAGCCCTGTGACCTGTGACGACGCGCAAATTGCATGCTTGCAGAGGTATGTCGTTTTCTCTTTTCCGCTACTTTCCTCCTTGTAGTCGTTGTCATGTTGCCGTGGTCGTTGTTGTTGTTGTTTCCCCAGTGTGCGGCGCATGGGGTGCTGTTGCTGTCGCATACCCGCCCCCTTCTCCGGGCAGGCGCGACCGCATGGGACGCCCATTGACCCACACGAGCCTCCCGCATCACGTATCTCGCATCTCGCATCACGCTTCTCGCATCCACCGCATCCCCATCCATCACTCCTGCCTCCGTCCATGCCTCGGCTCTAACTAGGGCAGCTACACGCAGGTCGCTCCTGCTGCGCGCATACGCGATACCCACGCCATGCCCTCTCCGCCGCTCGCCGACACCCAGGCGCTCGATTCATCGCACGGCGCGTCCACAAACGGCATCAGCGGTGAAGGTGCTGTCCAGCCCGCAAACGCTCCGACCAGCCTCAATGGATCCGACACCGCGTCCGCCGAAAACAACGCGATTCGGGACGGAAAACAAAAGGCAAAGGCCGTCATGGTCGCCTCTGGCCTGAACCTCGCTGGCGCGCAGTCCGACACAGCATCGCCAGCGCATCCCGAAGCCATCAATGGCGCGTCGCCCAGTCGAAAGCGATCGCGTTCGGGCACCCGCAAATCCTCCCACTCGCCCTCCCAAGAGGGCGCGGCGCGACCCACGGCCTCGCAGACCCATTTGCTCAACCGCTACATTGCGCGCGACTTGTTGGACAGTGTGAACAAGTACGAGCGCAACAAGCACTCGGAAAAGGTCTACGGCGAATTGAACGACCTGCGCCACTTTTATCGCGATGAAGTATATCCCGTCCGACGCCAAAACCCCGGCGCAATCTTTGGCTATGGCTATGCCGGTTACGGCAACGGTCTGACTGATATCCCTCCGGATCCTAGAGACCCCCGAGCCATGCCGCAAACGAAGCTTCTGTATCCTGAACATGCCAAGCGCGCTGGCCGTCGTCTCGCTCCCCAATTGAAGGTTTCGAAAGAGAAGGGGCTTCAGCAAGCAGAGCAGATTGAGGAGCTTGTGCCCATAAGACTCGACATTGAACTGGACCGACTTAAGCTCCGTGATACCTTTACTTGGAACCTACATGACCGCGTTACCAACCCTGTCTTGTTTGCCCAGACCCTCGTTGAAGACTTTCAAATACCACCTGAACTGCGCCAGAATGTTATGCAACAGATTGACCGGGAGATCCATGAGCAGGTCCAGGACTACTACCCCCACGCCTTCTTCGACGACGAGCCCTTGGATCCTCACCAGCCATACTCGGCGTACAAGAACGATGAGATGCGCATACTAATCAAGCTGAACATCACCATTGGTCAACATACACTTGTGGATCAATTTGAGTGGGAAATCAACAACCCGCTCAATGCGCCTGAGGACTTTGCAAGACAAATGGCTGCTGATCTGTCCCTATCTGGCGAATTCACAACAGCTATTGCACACTCTATAAGAGAGCAGTGCCAAATGTTCACCAAGAGTCTCTACATCACAGGCCACCCCTTTGATGGACGACCAGTCGAGGACACGGATATCCAGGACAACTTCCTGGCCTCTCCACTTCCCACCGTATTCCGCCCTATGCAGTCTACGAAGGACTACCAGCCATACCTATACGAGCTCAGCAACGCCGACCTGGAACGCGCCGAACTGTCAATCATGCGTGAACAGCGACGACAGAAGCGCTCAGTCAATCGACGTGGTGGGCCTGCCCTACCAGACCTCAAAGACCGCCAACGGACTGTGCGCACATTGGTGGTTTCTTCAGTTCTACCTGGCGCTGCAGAGAGCATCGAGGACAGCCAGCTGTTCAAAGCGACTCGGAAAGTACGAGAAGGCCGTCGCCGCGGCGCTGAGGGTAGTTCGGACGAGTCTGACAGTGATGATTCTGTCATGGAATCTCCTGCGCCGGCGCAGCTGACCGGAGGTACTGCTCGGACTCGTGGTATGCGTGGAGCTGCTACTGCGGCTCAGGCTGCGATGCGTTCAGCCATTGGACGATCAGCAACCCCAGAGGTCTCTACACTTCAGACTCACCATGAGCCGCGTGCGTCAAGATCACTACGGTACGAAGCACGGGAGGAGAGCGTTACCGAGCCTACCACATTCATTGTCAAACTTCGCATATCATCTGCGAAGCTGCGAGAGTTTCAAAGAAATCCAAAAGCCTTCGCAAAGTCTGCTTCAACGCCCATGATGGCACCCTCGCAAACTCCAGCGCGAAGCACACCTACTGCCAACTCGATGCCTCCACCGCCATCACCAGCTATGCCTCCTCGTTCCACCCCAGCCGCGGCGTCCGAAGCGTCGCCGCGGCCACCAACTACGCCCACCCCGACAGCATCGAATAAACAATTACAATACAAGCCGGATGGATCTATGGAGGCGGCTTGGCCAGCGCCTCCGGTTGCACAGCACGTGAGTATTTTCCCTGTTTGATTGCAGAGACAATTCTGATATGAACAAGCCTCCCCCGCCTCCATGGCTCCAACAAGGGCTGCAGGAACTGCGTGATCGCAATCCTGGAGAGCTCTTCGAATCGACCATGCGTTATGCCGTCATGAATGAGCAATACGAGGATCCGAAGACCGGCGTCATTTCCTCCAAACCAGTCAAGATTGACACAATAGCTCCGAACGCACCACTCCCTGCGAACTACAAGGCATATTTCCTGCCACGGATTCGATGCATGGACTGCCCTGGAAAACTATATAACGCGGGACCTGAACAGACAGTCAACAATTTTGAACTGCATTTGAAGAACCGGATACACATGGAAAATGTTCGTAAACGAACGGGTCAGCCTATGCAAGGCTAGCACCAGCCTGGCCTGACTTGGAAGTAGGAAATAACTGTTTGGGAAGCATAGCGGGTACTTTCTTTGTCATACATTCCAGCGCATTCCAGGGTTTAGACGCCCTTGTACAAACAGCAGATGGGATTGGGGAGCATGTGGAGTTGCGCATACTGTACGATCAACGTGCTGGGACATTGGCGTTCTCATTTGCCGGCAACACTTTGGAAATTTATAGCCCCCATCTTGGATCATGAAGTCGAACAATGGGAACAAATGCAATCTTAGATATTTTTTCCGAGCCAGTCCTTGAATAATTGCTACTTTGTTGATATCATGATTTGCTGGGTATAAGTAGAGTGCGTAAGAAACATTAGGCTGTCATTCCTCTTACCCGTTCATGGCCGTACAAGTTATAGCACAATCTTTTTCTCGGCTTTGTTGACAAGTACAATGGCTCTACGCTTAGAGTACATTCCCTCGAATCGGCGCATCGCAGCCCATCACGTGGTCGGCTTTAGCTTATGTACATATGTAGTGAACCATAATGTTCCAAGCTTCCCTCCTCCTAATCACCCTTTTAGTTATCAACATGCGGGTCCACACCACCAGTCTGCCAATCCGAATTCTAACCCACAACATCCGCTATGCCGCTGATCCTCCCTCAGAGGGCGAGAAACCCTGGTCCACACGCAAACAACTCCTTCTCAACGAACTTCACTACCAAACTCTTCACAATGCCGAATCCTTCATCTGCCTGCAAGAAGTACTCCACTCGCAACTCGTCGACATTATGTGCGGCCTCGGCTCCGAATGGGCCTACATAGGCGTAGGCCGAGACGACGGCATAACAAAAGGCGAATACAATCCCATAATCTACCGACCAACTGTTTGGCATCTCATCAAGTGGAAAACCATCTGGTTAAATGAGAACGGTGCTGTTGGAGAGAAGGGTTGGGACGCAGGCTGCGCTCGCATCATCACTATTGGTACTTTCCAGCATCGACACAGCAAGAAGACTGTGGTGGCCATGTCAACCCATTTAGACAACGCAGGCCCCGTCTCCCGTCGCGAGTCGGCAAAGATTATCCAAAAGGTAGTTGCAAACGTCACATCGGACGTGACGTCGACTACTGTGCTCCCATTCTTCCTTGCCGGCGACCTGAATTCTGAGACGACGGGCGAGGCGTACAAGATACTTAACGATTCTACGTCTGTGCTGCAGGATACAAAAGAGCAGGCCAAGTGGGTATATGGAAATCAGAGTACGTTTACGGATTTCGATGATGGAGATATGGCCTTGATTGACTTTGTGTTTGTGGGGCCGAGGGAGGCGGGGGATTGGAAAGTTGAGGGTTATAGTGTTTTACCGAATCAGTTTGAGGATGGGGTTTATTGTAGTGATCATAGGGCTGTTGTCGTGGATGGGGTGTTGAGGGTTTGAGGGAGGATTGTTGACGGTTGTATAGTTTGGAATTCAATGCATATACGTGTGTGATGGGGATAATGAAGAGCTATCTTTTCCATGTAATCAACTCTCTGTTACTTCCAAGCTACCTTTCCTAGTTACATGTCTACTGCTGAAGGCATGTCCGGTCATCACTGTATTATGTGTTTGTCCACAAAAGCAAGCATGCGAGGGCTGCCGCTTAAAGCCCCTCATCCACGGCTATTTGCAGTGCTCCCGGGTGGTGAGCCAGACTACGAGAGTCGCGTCAAATCGGCCCCTGCATTCTTGAATGCCCAGATTCTGGATCAGGCACGCACCATTCACGCAGCGTAAACGTCGGAAGGATCAGGGCAACGTAATGCGAATGTGACGTTGTCAGGCAATCGTCGTCATTGGGCTTTGGGCTAAGCGAAAGCTCGAAAGCACCCCACTGAGGGGCTGGCTCTAAACACAGGCACGACCGCGCACCACTCCAATTCTAGCTCCTGGACCATCTTTCCACACTCAACTATACTCAAGATGGCCGAGACAACACCTACCGGTAAGCTTTCGATTCCACCTCTTTGTCAAATTGTCGATAGACCAAGCTGCTTGGCGACGGATAGCTCGAAATAAGGTCTTTTGCACAATCGCAGAAGCTAATACACTCTACAGACTACTCTCTGGCGAACCCAGATACTATCACTAAGTACAAGGTCGCCGCCGACATCTCGCAGAAAGTTCTCAAGGAAGTCTCAGGTATGTCTCACCCCAAGCTCGTAGGGCTTGCGTAACGAGGCCAAGTACCGAATTGACGGATTTCAGGATGGATTGCCGCCGACGCTAGCATTGTCGAGCTCTGTGAGCGAGGTGACAAGCTTCTGGAAGAGGAAGTCTCCAAGGTCTACAAGGGCAAGAAGGTCCCAAAGGGCGTTGGACACTGCACTACCATTTCGCCGAGCGCCTACATCACTCCCTACACACCACTCAAGACCGACGCCGAGGAGGCCGCCACGACACTGAAGGATGGCGAGGTAGTCAAGATCCAGCTTGGAGCTCAGATCGATGGCTTCTGCGCCATTGTTTGCGACAATGTAATTGTTGGCAAGTCTGACGAAGTCACTGGACGCGAGGCAGATCTCATCCTGGCTACACACTACGCAAACGAGCTTCTATTGAGGTTGATGGTGCCACCCGGTCTGGTCGCTCATGGTGACGAGGAGGAGCAGAAGAAGGCAGCGTCAAAGAAGCCCTACACACAGAGCCAAATGACCAACATGCTTGAGAAGGTCGTCAAGGCGTACGGCTGCAACCTTGTTGAGAGCACTACCATCTGGCTGTTCGACCACAACGAGATTGAGTCAAAGAAGAAGATTATTCTTGCGCCTGGCGAGGGTGTCAAGGGCGAAGGTCTACCTGAAGTCGGCGAAGTGTGGGGTGTCGAGATGGGCGTCAGCCTGGGAAGCGGCAAGGTCAAGACCAACGGCAACAGGACTACTCTTCACCGACGTACAGCTACAACCTACCAGCTCAAGCGACCCACTTCGCGAGGTCTTCTGTCCGAGGTCGTCAAGAAGTTTGGCACTTTCCCCTTCAGTCTGCGCCAGCTTGAGGACGAGAAGGCAGCCAAGGTTGGTGTCGTTGAATGTGTCCGTACAGGTGTGCTTCGCCAGTATGAAGTCGTCGTCGACAAGGACAGCCAGCCCGTCGCCCGGTTGTTCAGCACTGTTGGTAAGTTTCATGTTCCCTCCTTGCTTCGATTGCGCTGTCTGCGCGATACTGGCCGATTGTGGCGGTCATGGGTCTGTGCCAGAACAGATTTCGGCTTTTGAAAACCGCAAATGGAGAAAATGTGGGTCACAGTGGCTAATTACCTGATAGCAATCACCAAGAACGGCATGCAGCGCCTTGCTCAGCCCACTGCTATCGACGTGTCCAAGTACAAGTCTGACAAGAAGATTGAGGATGAGGAGATTCTCAAGATCCTTGAGCAGCCCATCGGAAAGACATCGACAAAGAAGAACAAGAAGAAGAAGAAGAAGCCCGCCAAGAAGGCCGCCGCTGGAGAAGCCGCTGCTGCTGAAGAGGAGGAGAGCGACGATGAGGAGTAGGTGCAAATCACGACCACATAGCGCTGCTTGGTCCCCCCAATCTTGGATCTGGACGATATGATTTGTTTTGAGGATGAAAGTGGCATCGCAGGAGAGAAAAGCTGGACGCTGCTCAGATGCGATGTGCCACATACTATGGATGCAGCTCGTTATAAGTAGAAGCGATAGCAAACTCCACAAAAGATCAGTTCTCTGCAAACCATCGTATTTGTCTTCTGCAGCTCACGTTAGTGGTCGCCTCGGTATACGTTGTCACGTTGGCAGCGCAAAAGTGATGAAGTCCTTTTTTCTTCTATGTCGCTCGGTGTTTGTCATATTCTTGGTCTCTTCACCTTCATCTTCAGGGAATCGTGAGGCATCTTGACGTCTTTACCGCATGTCGGTAAAGCCACAAAGTCTTCCAAAGCATGTCAGAGTTATGTCAGATATGATGGACCAAATACACAATATTTACCCCTGAGTCACCAGTAGACAAAGTTGACAAACTTCACCGCGAGCTCAAAAGTGGGTTACTGTTTTAGGCGGTCTCGGGCGTCTTCCAGTTTCTATTGTGCACTTAGGCGGTGATTGGGGGCTGGTGAAGGTGAGTCGAGCGCGTAACGGGACAAGCGGACGTCGAATTTCATTAACGTCCGTCCTGTTGTAGTACTGGCCTCGTGATCCCATACATTGAACCTCACGAGACAAACAGAAGAAATCTTTTCTCAAGATCTTCCAGTCTATCCTACAATCAATATCTAGATTCGACGTAGGTGTTGCGATATGTGCAAAAGTGTAGGGGGCTGACATAATGAGAAGGCCCGTCCAAGCGTCCAGGGCTCCCTCGAACAACCTTCACCAACTCGCATTCCCGCAACACCGACCCACCAACCACGGGCTCGGCATTGCGGCGTGTAAAATTGCCGGATTCTACGCGAAGTAAGTGTCCGAGTGATTACGTCTATGACATCGCGCTGACCAAGTGACAGTCTCGCCATGCCGGCCCTCCGCAAGTCTGCCCGGGAGCGCGACTTTCGATCGCAACAAAGGTCGAGCACAACACCATACGCCTCACCCACTGGCACACCCAACGAGCCCACCCACGACAAGAAGCAGCGCTCAATCACCGAGTGGACTGAACCTCAACCGCAAACTCTCGCTCCCTCATTCGAAGAGCACGGTTTTGCGCGCCACGGCGTGTTGGAAAATATGGCTCCCCTCGGTGTACCCCCCAAAGCAAAGGACAAGCAGCGCGCGCGCGCTCTCGAAGGACCGGCTCCTCGAAACTCGCTGCTGGCGAAGAGCATGGCTTTTGGCGACGAGGCTGGGTCTACGCCAGAGGTCACTCCTGCTCCCGAGCTCGAGCCGGACGACTCTGAGCGGCAAGAGGAGGATGAGATGCAGGCTGGCTTCCCCATCCTTGAGGACGACGAGGACGATGACTACGAGCCCACCAAGACGAAGAAGAAGGTCAAGGTGTCTAAAACTCCCGTCAGGGGCAAGACGCCTGTCACTGGCAAGACTCCTGTCAAAAACGGCTACAGCAAGAGCACCTCTGTCTCCGCAAGCCCTGCTGTGCAAGCCATTTCCATGTCGGAACCGGTCGAAGCCACTACTCAGCGCATACAGATTGCCGTCAACGATGCCATTTCAAAGGCAAACGGCCAACAGGGTAGGCGTTATGTGGGTGTCGCTTTGAGACGCGCTTTCGAGCACAGCAAGAACGACCCCGAACTAGCAGATGCTATAGATGCAATCATCCATGAGAACAGCACGGATGCGCAGCTCCATCGTTTCCGCAAATTCATCAAAATGGTTAAGCACGAAGAGAAGATTAAACTGGGTCTGAGCAAAGACCGACGCTATGACCAAGCATCCGCTGTGAGCCACGGGTCTTCCTTCTTCAGCCAACAACCATCCCCACGGGCTAGCAGTGAAATCGTCCCCGACGACTCCGTCTCTGCTGCATATGACTATGCGGATCAAAAGCCAATAAAACAGACGGATTTTTCCACCGGCAACACACACGAGGCACTGCAATCGGCGCTCGACCAAAAGTCGACGCAAATGCAGCCCCATCCCTTTAGCACAGCCCCTGCCCTCCAAGCAACAGCAGAATCATCAGCAGATTCAACACCAAGGATGCCTTCAAAGTCGCCCCGAAAACGGGCGACGACCAACGGGGATCGTCCGATGGAAATCGATGTTGGTTTGTCTGCAACAGCCCCCACTCCTGTAACAAGGACGCCCGACACAGGAGCAAGTGACTCTGAGTTGTCCGACGTCAACGAGGAGATTGTCCAAAAAGGTCCCCCAGAGCCGGTGCAGGTCAACGGCAAGGGTACTGCTGCTGCGGCAGCAACTGCGGCAAAGAAGGCGAAAAATGCTGCTCATGCACGCGCTGCCAAAAAGACCAAAGCCAACATGGGGAAGCTGTTCGGGAAGCATGCCTACAAACAACAGCCACCTACTGCGGAGCAGCAAGCGGAAGAAGATCGACTTTACGAGATGCGCAAGTCACTGGTGGAAGAACAGCCTATCCGTCACTTTGAGCAGAATCCTCCTCCCGTCTCTGACGTCCGCTTTGATGACGAGATCCTTGAGACTGAGTCTTTGACTGAATCTCAAATCGCCGTAGGACCACCTATGGACTCTGATCAACCGCGACGCGCTGGACGAGTTCCAAACCACGGTACCAAGCGTCTGCGAGAGGACCCGTCACGATTTTCCTCACCGCAGTTCGAGTCGGCTGCGGCGACCCGGCCTTCAACACCTGCGGTCGGGCCGGCACCCAAGCGGGTCAAGCTCACTAATGGACAGGGTGCCAGGACTAAACGATCGTAAGTACCCATCATTCTATTGTTCAAGCAGCCTTATGATTATGGTCGAAGCGTTGGTCCATGCCCGTACCCGTTTCAGCACAGGGCGTCGCGTCGACTCAGCAAGCTCTACGTGTTTGCGCGTACATGACTGTAAAACCCATCAAATCAGTACAAGACTAACCGTTACACGCATAGGCCGGTCAAAAATCGAGATGCAGGACCTATTGCCGGTGTAGCATTTACTGGTGGTGGCGGTTCGAGACAGTTGGGGCCTGATGACAATGACCCAGTAAGTGCCACTCGAATTCCGAAGCATCCAACCACACCATTCCTCTTCCACCACACAATCCATCAACAACATTTCCTCTTTTCCATCTCCCAACCCCAATGTTGCTCACTACAAATATTTCCCCTCTCAAATTCCCATATTCTCCTCCACTATCAGTTATTTCGTCGCCACTAACAGAATGCCAGCACTCGCCGCAGTCTGAGAGCGACGACTTTTGCTCTGCGTGTAGGGGCGCAGGCGAGTTTGTGTGTTGCGAAACCTGCCCACGCGTCTTCCATTTGCTGTGCTGTGATCCTCCGCGAACACAGGTACCTGATGGAGCCTTTTACTGCTACGAGTGCAATGCGAAGTTTGCCGCACACGATGACTCCGCGGACTCTCATCCATCTCTGGGTCTGCTATTCAACAAGCTCGAACGCACGAACCCTCGCGCGTTTGCCCTGCCTCAAGACATCCAGAATATGTTCGAGGGCGTTTCTGCACGCCCTGATGGCTCATATTGTGAGGAGGTCAAGAAGTTCCCACTGTAAGTGTGACGCGTTTTGTCGCGTGATGTGGCACTAACATAAGAACAGCGCAAAGAACAGTGGCTACGGGTACCAGAAGCCTGAATACACAAAAACCTTAGATGCCGAGCAGAAGGTCATCTTGTGTACCCAGTGTGGCGTGTCGAGCGGCAATAAGCGCCAGATGCTCAAGTGCGACTTTTGTCACGCGTACTGGCATTTGGACTGCGTCGACCCACCTCTTGCCAACCCACCACACATCAGTCTTGAGGCGTCTCAGCGAGATGCCTGGAGATGTCCTCGACATATTGAAAACGATCTTCGCAGTGGTTTACTTTTGCAGAATGATCTAAATTCCAATGATCAGGACGCTGAAATGGCCGATGCTGCGCCGGTTACCCGGATCCCACGCAAAGTTCGAGTGCTCAAGAAACCCGAGTATGTTGAGCCAACGTTTTCACGTGGCATGCGCAACAACGGGCTGATTGACATCATGAACGACAGCGACGACGACACTGACGGCGAAGGCAACTACGTATTCGGCGAGAACGATCCAAAGGATGTCAACTCCAAAATTTTCCGTGTTCCCGAGAAGGGTCTCATTCTCGACTTTGTCAGCAAGGTCAAGAGGTATGTTCAGTCACATCAGCATTTCATCGCGCCCAGTCACTAATGCATCGTTTAGTGGCCGTGTTGCAAAGAAGCTTGAAGCCAACAAGGCCGGAGAGCGTGCGGCGCAGCGCAAGGCGTCTATCCAACACTACCTCGCGCATCCTATTGAACAGCAACAGGCAGCACTTACGCTAGCACAGCTGGCAAAGAAGGAACCGGAAGTCGACCTGAGCGAGGGTAAAGTCCATGCGCTCATCTATGGTCTCACCGTAAGACAACTCCCTGCCCCACTGAGCTAGTCTTGATCATCGGCGCTAACATGCGTGAAACAGTCCGAAGCTCCCCCGAATGTCATCACTGCCATGTCCAACGCAGATCCAGCACCACTCACGCAAAAAGAGCGTGCAGAGTTGGAGAAGCTTCAGCACCTCATCAACATCCGTCTTGGGGCGTGAGTGCTGCGCAGGCTACACCGGATCTGAACTTAATTACTTAGCCTGGTCGTTGTGACGCCACCGTGCACCTGGACCCATCTGGACCTTGGAAACATTTATCATGCACTCAACACACGACTTTTCTTGCCCACCCGATATTCTAGTTCCATCCTTGTGCAAAGTCCTGGCGCGACAAAATGCTCAGGTCAGCTCATCATCAGCCTACCTGGTTTCCCGGTTTAGAAAATCCAACACATGTTTTATTCGCTAACGGAACGCGTGGCCAACGACCCTTGCCAGACACGTCAACGTCAACAACGAGTTTCCTCGCACCTCCTTTTGATCAGAGAAAAAGCGTTCACTCCTCCCACCCCCTGTTTTCACATCCATTTATTCAACATTGGTGGACTTCGAGTCTTATTCGGGACACATGCGTTCGCGCGCATATTTGTATGTGCGCTGCTCGATATTCTGCCCATACCTCCTCCCATCCCCATCCCGGTTACAAAAAGAGCAAGAAATGTAAACCTGCAGCTTCATTGTCTGCAGGGATTCTTACGTTTTTGCTTTTTCCCTTTTGCTTTGAGTTCATAACCGGGGTTTTTGTACCACAACTGCATAGCGAGGAGTTTTTGTGTATACATTCTTAGTTGCTCTCTCTTGGTCTTTTCGACTGTGGAAATGAGCGACACTGTTTTTATGCGTTTGTTTCGGGTTTCTGGCTGAGGGATTCGTCGTCGTCGTCGGCGTTCTTTTCGGGGGTGGATCAGGTCGGGCTGGGCTGGGTTGGGTTGCAGCTGCCTTAGGAAATTAGGCATACTTAGGAAGTGGGAGGGCAAGAGAGATTGGAGTAAGGCAGAGAGGGAGCGAGAGGCGGAGAACATACCTATTTCCCATATTTTGACGAACATATGTATCTTCACTGTCTCTTATCTAAGTTTTTGGGGTATTGTCGACGTGAGGGGCACAGTCTTTTGGTATTCCGGTGGATGTGGGTAGGATCAGGTCTTAGGCATGGATATATTGTAAGGCGAATAAGGAGCTGCCGTGATACGAATACAAAGGGGGGTTTGACTGGGTGTCGCTTATGAAACTGAACTCTCGCTGCATCTGTATGCTGAAATTGACTATATTATCATGCCAGTGACGTCTACGACTTCTGCTAGACATACGCATACACATCCGATCTACATCACACTCCTTGTACGCCAAATTGAAACAACATCATGTGCATAAACATATCCTCACATCTTCTCAGTCGCAAACCCGCCGGACACGCAAGCAAGCATGAAGTACAAAAGTGAGGCTTTCCAACGTGGTCGGCGTGGGCAAAACCTAGCTCATTCGTTGTTGACTAGGTCCACCCTTGTTAGAGAAAGACCATACAGA
Source organism: Pyrenophora tritici-repentis (assembly GCF_003171515.1). NCBI lineage: Eukaryota > Fungi > Ascomycota > Dothideomycetes > Pleosporales > Pleosporaceae > Pyrenophora > Pyrenophora tritici-repentis. Next base: position 5,760,619 of record NC_089390.1, read on the forward strand.
TGGCTTAGCCTGCACTTTGATCTTTACTAGATATCTAGAGACAAAGGACAAGAAAAACCGAGAACCTGTCAATCCACTGCTGTCAGCCTAATAAGTGAGTGAGTCATCAAAGGAACGTGGGCCGGGTGGCGGACATATAGCATAGCCCCCAAGGCTCCAGCCGAAGTGTCTTTTGTACAAAAGAGGGAAGCGAACAAGGTAAAACAGGATTCATTGGTCACACTTGTTCTAGCCTAGCTGCTTTGCGCGAATCAAGAAAACATTTCTCCATTCCTCAGCTTGACTCAGCCCCCATGCACACTCACGTTCAGCTCTGGCGAAAACTAGACCCACGGTCTTGCATCTATCGTTTGCTACGAATACCACCAATATGGGATGATTCAGCTATCTAAAACCGTTGCAGATTGGCAAGCAACCATGCAGGTAGAAACAGCGGATAATGAAACGTGTGCAGAAACACCACGAGACAACATGTCCAGCGGAACTAAGGCTTGCAGCGGCCGAAATAGCGGGGGTACAGGCAGCAGTCGCGGACCGTGTGTTGCTTGCAGAGCCAAGCGAGGAAGCGCTCGAGACCGAGACCGTAGCCACCGTGGGGTGAGGAGCCGTATCTGATTGTTGTATTAGTCAAAGGGGTTTTTTGTTATAAAAAAGGAGATGAGAGAGAGAGAGAGATGAACATACTTTCTCTGATCAGTGTACCAGTAGTAAGCCGCAGGATCAATCTGCTCCCTCGCAAAAGCAGCCATCAATTCATCGTAGTTGTCCATGCGCATACTTCCTCCAACGATCTCGCCTACACCTGGCATCAAGCAATCCACACTCTCAGTCACACGCGCGTCGTCCTTGTCCTTTAACATGTAAAAGGCCTTGATCTCCGTGGGGAAGTGGGTGAGGAAGATAGGCCTGTTTATAATATCCGTCATCCTGCGCTCAGCAGCTTCGGCAATGTCGTCACCGAACTTGTGCGGCTCGCCGTCTTCGTTGGGGATGTTGTGCTCGACGAGCCAGTCGATAGCGTCCTGGTACTTCATGCGCTTGAACGGCCGCTCTGGGAGCTGGAATTCAGGGTTGAGGTCCATGATGTATTGCTTGACGACGGGATCAGCCATTGTGACTTCGAGCACGCGGCACATGACTTCTTCGAGGTGGGTGAGCAGGTCGTCGAAGTTGATATAGTCGAGCTCGGCTTCAATGTGTGTGTATTCAGCCAAGTGGCGGCGGGTTAGTGACTTTTCTGCGCGGAACGACTTTTCGATGCAGTATACGTCGCCCATGGAGGGTAGGCAGGTCTCGAGGTAGAGTTGGGATGACTGGGTTAGGTAGGCCTCCTCGTTGTAGTAGCCAAACTTGAAGAGAGTGGCTCCGCCTTCAACCTGTGTCTGGACAAGCGCCGGAGGGCTGACCTTGCGTAACCGCATCTCCTTGTAGACTTGGTTGAATGCAAACTCGACGGCATCACGGACAATCATGACCTTGGATGCTGTTTCTCCGCGCAGAGTGAGATGTCGCAAATCCAAGAGGGTCGCGTGCTCAGTGTCTTTGGAAACACGGTTGGTAATGGCATCGTCACCACCTGCTGCTTTCCACCCATCGTGAATTTTGTAGTAGTCGGCGTGCAGCTCGCGGTCGTTGGGAGCGTGTGCGCCAGCCGGGATCTGTCTCAGTTCGCCCAAAATTTCCATGCTCGTCTCACGGGCCAGGGTAAGGGCGTCATACGTCTTTGCGAGGTTGCCGGTCAAGATAACTTGCATGTAGCCGTATCCGTCCCTCAACGTGACGAACATGACATCTTTTTGTCTCCGCTCACGATGTACACGGCCAAAAACGCGTACGCGCGTGCCCTTTGTGTCTTTGCCGTCTCCCAGAGTGATCTTCTTCGGGTCGGTATCGTCGAGCTTGATCTTAACTGCTTGTGGCAGGCTGGTGTCTTCTTCTATAACGACCTTCTTGGCCTCGTCTAGCACCTTGTTGCGATCTGCCTCTTCCTTCATGCGCGACGCAAGTTGACCCTGCTCTTTCTCAGCCTTCTTCTTCTGCGCCTTCGCGTAGTTGACCGCCTTCTTCATAGCAGACTTTGCGACTTCCTTCCATTCCAACCTTGAAGAAGCATCTGCACCCTCAGCAACCTCGCCTGTAACGCTCTTTCGCGTGAGGAACTTGTGGTTATCGCCGCGGGTAAGGACAGCGAATCCGAGCGTCTTGTAAGGAAGCGACTCATCGCCGGTTTGGTCGGCAGTGTCGTGGCCGACATCCTCGTCGATATAATAGGTGGCTTCAGCCATGGTGGGTGCAATTGGTGTCCTGTGTTGTGTTTGTTGGGTTGTCACCGGGGTCTGGAATTATATTGAGTGGGCGCGGGGTGACTCAAGGGTCAAATGCCCCTCCAATGCTCCGTGCGCGCCTACCGTGAAGCACTCCATGTATCGATAAGAGTCATGAAGCTAACTGCTCACTTCTTATCTGTCGGTGAGGAGTCATGCTATCGCGAATGATGTATGTAAGATTGCATACGAACCTTTAGTTTGCAGGGGACTACTGATTGATGTTGGTTCAAAAGTGCTTAGTGCTTCTGTACCTAGGTACCTGGGTGTGCTTGCATGACAATGTGGCTGACTCCATGGAGAGGAAGTTCAAAGCCATATATATTTCAGATTTCAAGTTTGGATATGGAAGCCTCTCCATTCTGTGTGTAACTAATTTGCTCTTCGCCCTGAGAGGATGTTCTCGACATTTACCACATGAGAATATGTGATGCGCGACCTAATTCCGCGCTGACAAACAAAGAGGCCGAAGTGCCTCTTGACTAAACCAAACATTCCAACGTCAAATATATTGCTCAGTTCAGTATCGATTCCAACAGTCTCGTTCTCTTGCCATTTTACAAGCTAATCATGTCAGAGCCAAGTCTGTATACGTATGAATCCCCTTTGAAAGGTTACGAAGGCCTCGAGCCACTGCCTAAGTATGTAATTCCTACTTCTATGAACATGTACTTTATAATCATCACTGACATTTGCACAGCGAAAAGGCAGACGACGGCAAATCCTACGTTAACCCGCCTGCTGAAAAGAGGAGTGGAGCCTACACCTCTTTCGTAGCTCCCATCACCAACGGAATCCGAGGTGGCTTTGAGTACAGCCAACATGCCGCGTAAATACATCCAAAAGACTAACACTGTGCAAGCATTCACATCTACTTCCTCCAAACCGACCCGGAAGAAACGAAATATGCCAATGAACTCTGGGAACGTATACGCCGGGAATGTAAGAGGGCCATCCAATCTTAACACTATAAACTGACAATGGTAGTTCCTGAACTACGAATCTATAGAGTCTGGGATAAGCCAATTGGACCGCATCCCATTGCCATGTTCGAGGTCAATGTCTTTACACCCGGTAGGTACTTCCCATGCCAAGCTCCCGAGCGTGTGCTAACAGCTAATAGAACAATTTGGTGCGTTTATTCCGTGGCTGGTAATCAACAGAGGGCCATTATCCGCTTTGATTCACCCCAACACAGGTGATGATGAGAGAGATCATTCACAGAGGGCGACCTGGATGGGACAGCCACTACCTATCAATTTGAAGATGTTCAAGCGCATTGCCGCTGCCAAGGTTTAATCGTCCAAATACATGGAGTGAATCTTTGGCTAGTTGTCTGATCAAGGTCACATGCCTGTACAGCGAGCACACAATCGTGGGAGGGTATATGTAATTTGCTGAGATGGTGGTTTCCGTAGGCGCAATATATCTGGATACAGACTACTGCTGCATCATCCCGTATTATTCTGCCTGACGTTCGTCTGAACCATCCCTGTGACTGCTCCAAGCAGCTCTATTCTGGTGGCATCCAATCGATGCTGTCTGCCTCATTCCCCAGCTCGATGATGACTTCCGCCGTTGAAAATCCATGACTTTCCTCAAGCGATAAACGAACATGTAAAATCCGACTATCCTCACACCTTGGTCTCGACCTTCTTCTTCTTCTTCGTCTTTTTTGCCTTCTTCTTATCCCTCTTCTTCAACCCTGACATGCCCACTTTGCATGCTTCTGCGTATTTCGCATAGAAGCTGTCTAAATCATCTGGCTGGACGATAGTGCTCAATTCGATTTTGTCGATGTTTTTCCTGTCTGTGCCTTCCTTCTTGGTGCTTTTGTTGTTGTGCGCGCGGATTAGGACGGGCAGTGGCTCCGCAGGGTGGGTATCCCACAATGGATCGTCGGCAACCTTTTCAGCAAGTGGTGGTGTAATTGAGGTCCCGAATGTCATGCGCTTCTGTACAAGATAGACGCTGCCGTGGCCTTTTGTGCGCGTGTATTCGAACAGGTCGGCGAGTCTTTTGAAGAACTAGTTATGGATTAGTACGATAAATGAACAAGATATATATTGTCGCCATTACCTCATCGTTACTCAAGTGGTCTCGCCCCATTGTGAATGATCGTGTGCTATATTATGCGCGCCATGGAGGTAGGAGGTTGCATGGTGGGATGGCTGCAGCCTGTCAGTGCGCGCAGGCGGAGACGCGGGGAAATCTGATCTAAACTCCGACCTGGGAACTTTTTTTGCGACAACCAACCGTCTCGACCCAAGTCAAGATGCGCAAATCCTTCGGAGGGCCGAAACTGCCTGCAGAATTGAGGAACCAGCTTGGGGGTATGTTTGAAAGGCACCGGCAACATCTGCCTTACTAATGTTGGTAGATCCAGCAAACAACAAGCGACGGAATGGTTCGCGCAACGGACCGCCGAATCGCAAAGACAAGCGCAAGGCCGACCGTGTAGAGAAGAAGCGTCAGAACAAGCAGGTCAGGAAGCCAGCGCCGACTCACCCACATAATGGCAGAGGACCGCGCCAAGGACCAGAGTCGGACGAGGAGGAGGAAGAGGAGATAGACTGGGACAATATCGAATCAGACGCCACACCACCACCGATAGAGAAGAAGGAACCTCAAAAGCCTCTGAAGGGCATTCTCAAAGCGAAGCCACAACAGAAAGAGGAGGCCTCGCCACCACCGGCAAAACTATCGCGCGCAGCACGAGACAAACTCGCCCAGGATGACGCTGAAATCGCTGCACTCGAGAAGAGATTGGGCGTAAAGGGAAAGAAAAAATCAAAAGGGGCTGACGATGGTTTGGATGATATCTTCGGCGACCTTGGAGACTTTAGCGACGAAGAAGCTGTACAGCCTGCAAAACGGAAACGGAAAGAGGACGACGATTGGCTCGCAAGCAAGAGACGGAAAGCTCTGGGCCAAGAATCCAGCGAGGAAGAAGACAGTGCGATGGAGGATGGGGATTCCGATTCCGATCTGGATTTAGAAGACACTGGCTTTGACGATGAGGATGAAGACGAGACAGACGACGAGGATGGTGACCTAGGGTCCGAGGACGAGACCATGGAGGACGAGGAACCGGAACGACCACGAGTACGAGAGAACCCGTATGTTGCACCTATAGCGCCCGATGCTCAGCCGACCAAGTATATACCACCCGCACTGAGGGCACCACCTTCGTCAGACACAGAAGCCTTGATGCGTCTCAAAAGGCAGATACAAGGTCTCTTCAACAGACTCTCAGAAGCCAACATACTCTCTATCCTCAAGGAAATTGAGGCCATATATCAGAACAATCCCCGCGGGTACGTCAACAACACGCTTGTTGACTTGCTCATTGGCATGTTATCAGACCCGACCGCTCTCCTAGATACCTTCTTGAACTTGCATGCCGGTTTCATCGCTGCAATATACAAGGTTATTGGACCTGACTTCGGGGCTCAAATTGTAGAACGTATTGTCGCGGAATTCGACCAGCACTATCAACCTAACAAGGACGGTCACGGGAAGCAGACGTCGAACTTGACATCGGTAGTAGCGGAGCTATATACATACCAGGTCATTGGTAGTAACATCGTCTTCGACTATATCCGGGTTTTCCTCGACGAACTCACGGAGATCAACACCGAGCTATTGCTGAGGATAGTCAAAGCAGCAGGCCCGCAATTACGACAGGATGATCCTACTTCACTAAAAGATATTGTCGTTCTACTACAGAAATCCGTAGCGAAGGTTGGCCAAAGTAATTTGCCAGTCAGGACAAAGTTTATGATCGAGACGATCAACGACTTGAAGAACAACAAGATGAAGACTGGCATAGCTTCTTCTGCACTTTCTAGAGAGCATACAACACGTATGAAGAAGCAGTTAGGCACACTAAATTCACGTAATCTCAAGGCGACCGAACCACTACGCGTTGGTCTCAAGGATATCAAAGACACAGAAAAGAGAGGAAAGTGGTGGCTAGTAGGAGCAAGTTGGCGAAACGAGCCAGGCAATGAGGAGCCTGAGGAGGAGAAACAAGCCGCTCGAACCACAGCGCAAATCGACAACGAGGACGACGACAGCGAAGTTGACCTTGTGCAGCTTGCCCGTGAGCATCGTATGAACACAGACATCCGACGCGCCATCTTCATTTCCATCATGTCCGCCAGCGACTTCAAAGACGCACAAATACGGTTGAACAAGCTTAACCTCAAGAAGGCCCAAGAGGCAGAGATACCGCGTGTTATCGTACATTGTGCGGGAGCTGAGAAGACCTACAATCCGTATTATACCGTACTCGCCCGCAAGATCTGCTCTGACCACAAGACACGGAAAAGCTTTCAATTCGCGCTCTGGGACATCTTCAAGGGTCTTGGGGAGAAACAAGATGGTGCAGATGAATCCGACGATGAAGAAGACGAAGCAAGCAGCGATACGTCTCTGCGGAAGCTCGTAAACCAAGGCACGCTTTACGGCACGCTGATCGGTCGAAAAGCCATGCCCATTACCAGTCTGAAGAATCTCAACTTCCCATACTTACAGCCCAAGACAAAAACTTTTGTCGAAGTCTTGCTCGTTACTACCATCTTGGAAGCGCTGAAGACTTCAAAGAGTAAGGATAAGCGAGACGAGCGGGTGGTACGCGAAGTCTTTGTAGAGGTTGATCAAGCTCCGGAGATGATTGCCGGGTTACAGTTCTTCTTGAAGAAGACGGTGAGTAAGACGGAGATTGTGGACAAGTCCGAAAAAGAGACTGTCCGGTGGGCTTGCAAATCGATTATGGATATGCTCACGAGGATTCTGGCCACGACCACGATGCAGGAAGACTGAGTAATTGAAAGAAGGAAGAGTCAGGCGAGCATAATTAGAATACCCTTGGTTCGCCATGTATAGTATCGAGATATCAAAGTCGCCACATACAATGAGACGGCGATGTTTGAGATGTGATGCACTTTGTCAGCTTGGCGCCACCCTTGACCCTACGGAAGCCGCATAGGCCTTCTCTGCCGAGCTCCGCAAAAAGCTCAACCACACCTGCCATCCCACGCCCCAACCATTGACGCCTGTCATCCCCGCCGTACACCTCACGGCTTTGCTTGGTAGCATTACACTCGGTTGCCGTCATCATGTTCCGCTCACTGGCACCCCGCACCATCAGGGCGACACGGCCTGTAACCCAAAGCACATTCTGCGCCTCCAACATCTACTTCCAGAACCGGTTACGACGAGGCTTTGCGTCGGAAGCTGGTGAGTCGCATTGCTGTAAAGTCGTATGCGCGAAGGCTGACTAATGATTGAATAGAGGAGAAGGACCTTGTCATCATCGGTGGTGGCGTCGCGGGATATGTCGCAGCCATCAAGGCAGGCCAGGCGGGCATGAAGGTTAGAAAACATGTCCGGAGAATTGATAGGACAGAAAGTTGACCCACGCCAATAGGTCACCTGTATCGAGAAACGCGGATCCCTTGGTGGAACCTGTCTAAACGTCGGCTGCATTCCCTCAAAATCGCTCCTTAACAACTCGCACCTTTACCACCAGATTCTCCACGACACCAAGGGCCGCGGAATCGAAGTCGGCGATGTTAAACTCAACCTCCCCGCTATGATGAAAGCAAAGGACACCTCCGTTTCCGGGCTCACAAAGGGAATTGAGTTCCTTTTCAAGAAGAACAATGTTGAATACATCAAGGGCACTGGTGCGTTCCAGGACGAGCACACCATTGCGGTTAACCTCGTTGAGGGTGGCGAGACCACTGTCCGTGGAAAGAACATTCTCATTGCCACTGGTTCGGAAGCCACACCTTTTCCCGGCTTGACTATCGATGAGCAGAAGGTTATCACAAGCACCGGCGCCATTGCGCTGCAGGAAGTGCCAAAAAAGATGGTCGTCATTGGTGGCGGTATCATTGGTCTCGAGATGGTAGGTAAATACCTAGATATATGTTTAGCTCTACTAACTACGTGCAGGCTTCCGTCTGGTCGCGTCTCGGCTCTGAAGTCACCGTTGTTGAGTTCTTGGGTCAAATTGGTGGCCCCGGTATGGACAATGAAATCGCAAAGCAGAGTCAGAAGATCCTCCAAAAGCAAGGTTTGAAGTTCAAGCTTAACACTAAGGTCACCGCTGGTGAGGTTCATGATGCTGGCGTCAAGGTCAGCGTTGAAGCCGCAAAGGGTGGCAAGGAGGAGACTGTAAGTCACTTTGCACTTTCGATGCAGAATTTGATACTAACGAACATAGCTTGATGCCGATGTCATTCTCGTTGCCATTGGTCGTCGCCCATACACTGCCGGTCTTGGTCTGGACAACATCAGCCTCGAGACCGACGAGAGGGGCCGCCTGATCATCGACCAGGAATACCGCACTAAGATCCCCCACATCCGCGCCATCGGAGACTGCACCTTCGGACCTATGCTTGCCCACAAGGCCGAAGAGGAGGCTGTCGCTGCCATTGAGTACATCCACAAGGGCCACGGCCACGTCAACTACGGCGCCATTCCCTCGGTCATGTACACTCACCCCGAGGTCGCTTGGGTAGGCCAGAACGAGCAGGAGCTCAAGGAGGCGGGTATAAAGTACAAGACCGGAAACTTCCCCTTCTCCGCCAACTCAAGAGCCAAGACAAACCTCGATAGCGAGGGCATGGTCAAGTTCCTCGCAGATGCGCAGACTGACCGGATATTGGGCATCCACATCATTGGTGCCAATGCTGGTGAGATGATTGCTGAGGGTACGCTCGCTCTGGAATACGGTGCTAGCTCCGAAGGTAAGCCAGTTTATACCGATTCTTTTGACAAATTGCTCACGAAAGTGCAGATGTTGCGAGAACGTGTCACGCTCACCCCACTCTCGCCGAGGCGTTCAAGGAGGCTGCCATGGCCACCTACGACAAAGCTGTTCACTACTAGATTCCCCATTTTCGGTCCGGCTTTCCATTTTGCATCAGCGTAGTGGTGAATAGTATTCTGTAAATTATGTCTGATGCGTCATGCCTACAAACTATCCAAGTGAATCATGTCCGTGTCATGTGGAGCCGATAGGGCTGAGTGATCCCTGCTAGTGGCGTTTTGTCGCGTGCACGTAACGCGACCGCGATCTTAAGTGCTTGAGGTGATTTATACCCCTCTCCTTTGCATGAATCGAGAAGTCTCTACCCACACTACTTACGCCACCATGAGTAACGACGACATTGAACAGCGCTGCAATGCGCTACGACTGGATCTAAAAGCCTGGGAAAAGAAATTCGCGGCGCAGAACAACGGCCGAAAAGCGGGACGCGACGACATCAAGGGCAATGCCGAGATTTGTATGTACGAACTGCCGAGCATGGGCTACTATCGATCTAACAAGACATAGCACAAAAATATAAAGAGTACAATAAGCTACGAGCTCGACAGTCCAGCAAAGCAGCGCCACAGACACCTTCAAAGCGAGGCGCAAGTCGCAAAGCAAACCTCGATGTCGAGCGCACGCCGAAAGCCGCACCCAAGGCCACTATTACCACACCGATGAAGAGGAAGAGGGATGAGGAGGGTTCTATAGAGAACGTTGATCATGACAAACTCCTCTCCCCACAAGGGCCTACGGTCATCGGACCAACCCCACAGCGTGACGGCATAGTGTTGGGTTTGTTCGACGAGCTTCCGTTCGCATACGATACACCTAGTAAACCGAGGAACGTCTTGGGGGACGTGGGTCTCAACGTGCCACAAACACCGAGCAGACGATTACAAGACGCAGCAAGCGAGACTTCACTAGAGTCTAGGGCAAGGGGGGAGAGGACACCACTATCAGCAGGGAAGCGCTTCCTGTTAAACCAATTTGTCACACCAAAGAAGAGGAGGTTAGACGAGCAAGGCACGCCGTCATCAGCACTAGGGCTGGCCACGCCTGCCTTTCTCCGGAGAGACAATGTTCTGAGCGCCATTGACGAAGACAATGAAGCAACACCTCGACCAGCGCCTTGGAAACGTCGTGGACTAGTGCGTAGTTTAAGTACTATGATACAAGCCATGAAGAAGGATGAAAACGATAAACTTGACGAAGAGGCGGATATCATGCGCGAAATGGAGATGGAGGAACAGGGCATCTCAAGGCCGCGAAAAAAGGCCAAAACGCCACAGCTTCTGGTGGAAGATAGCCAAGCGCCGATGCCTTTGGGTCCAGATCGAGGCCTCGAATCAGAAGACAATAGTGACGAAGAGCCGGAACTGGGTGCCAATGGTAAGCCACGTAAGGCTTGGAAAAAGAAGGGCCTGAAGAGGCAGACACGGCGGGTGATTAGTAAGTTTTACATGGCCCTGTTGAGGCGGACCCGACTGACTTTCTTTCAGTGCGCCCGAACATCACAAAACCCAAACCTGTGCCAGCTCCAAAAGACCAAGATGAGACAGAAGAAGAGGGGTCAGGCGTACCCGAGACACAACTCCCTGTAGACGCTGCAGACGAGTTCGGCTCGGACTTTGACGACGAGTCTGACTACGCGAGTGATGCTTCCCACACACCAAAGCCGAGAAAAGTGACGGCAAAGAAGCCCCAGCAAGCTGCCGATAAGCCTGCTGATCAGCCTGCCAAAGAGAGTCTTCTTAAAACCGCGGCCCGAAAAATCAAGGCTACGGCAAATGCCAACTATCGGAGACTGAATATCAAGGGCAAGGCAGCGACCGGTGGGAAGAGCGGGAAGGGTAAGTTCGGTAGGAGGAAATAGCGGACTTTGATTCGGTCTTGGGTCTAGGTAGATTTATTGTTTACGTGAGATGTTGTCTTGTACAGGAAGATGTACATGTTGGTTTGGTCTGATACGGTACCTTGGCCTGATAGTGTTGATCTCGATGGTTGCACAGCATACGCGGCGATGCAGTAGGTGCCCAATCGGGTCATACAAGGCACACTTTGTATACGCCTACGACGAGCTGTCAGCTGCAGTATCGCAGATACAAGTAGACCAATGCAAGAGCATCACAGTCGCCAATAGTCTTTCCAGTGCGCTGAGATAGTGTGACCACTTGGGTCATCTGCAAGACCTGGTGCCTGGCCGACCCAAGCTCGAAGCCTTACTTGAAAGCGGCTTTTCTGCATCTTTGTTCTCTCGATAATGACTTATTCTTACTGTAAAGTGAATCAAAATGGCATACATTCGCTATCGAACATTTGAGGGTTACGATGCGCCATGGCGGTCAATGAGCTCACAGGCGCTAAGCCCAGCACCACCTCCGACGCCGACGCTCTTCCGACGTAAACCACCAAAGCTCCCACTCGCCGCAACAAACATCCCGCCCACGACATCACCCGCCCAACCCACGCAATCTCCCCGATCAACATTTTCCTTATCCTCCAACGTCCCGGAATCACCACACACCATGGCCGAGAAAGAACTCTCAACCGTGCTCCAGCAGCTCCACCAGACGCTCAAGACGCACAACTACCAGCAATCACCCTCATTACTAGGCAAAGCCAAGATTGCGCTCCTCCACCTCAACGCCCTCATCCCGCAAGCCAAGTCGCCGCGGAAACACCTGCAGCTGGCACGTGAGACGCTCGAGCTAGGCGCCATCATCTCCATCAGACTCAAAGACACCGAGTCCTTCACGCGCTACTTCCAGCAGCTACAGCCCTTTTACTCGTTGCCTGAATCCACACTCCCCAAGGATGGCAGCAACGCGAGCAAAGTCACGGGCCTGTATCTGTTATTGCTCCTGAGCGAGGGCGACTACGCAGGCTTCCACACGCAGCTTGAGACGCTCGAGGTGGCGGCTGCACAGGCGGGCGCGAAGCTAGAGGCCGATCAGTTCATCCAGTATCCGATTCGGTTGGAGCAGGCGCTCATGGAGGGCAGCTATGACAAGGTGTGGGGTGAGACCAAGAGCGAGAGGGTGCCTGGTGAGGAGTTTGGTCTGTTCACAGAGGTACGTTTTACACATCATCTGGTAGAGGTGGTGATTTGCTAACATGTATCATAGATTCTCATTGGAACTATCCGCAAGGAAATCGCTTCCTGCAGCGAGCGCGCGTACCCCTCCATCCCCATCTCGGACGCCAAATCCCTCTTGTTCCTCGACTCGGAAGGCAGCGTCGTCAACTTTGCAAAGGAGTCGGGTTGGATCGTCAAGGATGGAAGGATATACTTCCCCCAGCAAGAGGATGATTATCTGAGCAGAGATATTCTGGTTACAAGTGATCAGGTTATCGAGAACACTCTGGGTTATGCGAGAGAGTTGGAGACGATTGTCTAAGCGGGTGGGGATGAACAGGTGCAGTTTAGTGTACGATACATGGGCCGGCAACGTGTGTGGACAATAAAGCAGGCTTTGCGAGATATAGATGTGGCATGGCGAATCAAAATGAATGTCATGATTCATCCAAGTTAGTCTTCTACTTGTGCGCGTGTGAAACTGATGACTTTTCGAGAGCAGCATATCTTAGAATCTGAAGCTCTCCAAGACGAAATGAGAGAGATGGTATACCTAGGTGACATAAGATACTTGACATACTAGTGTACAAAGGCCACTGTAGGCGCCAAACACGCCTGTGCTTACCCATACTGTCAAGTATTTTACATCTCCGGATGTGGTGCTAGTATTGCTATCCTCTGGATCTCATATTCCATGTTCAGCTCGAGAATAGCTATTGGTCTGAGGTTGCGGTAGTCGTGCTTGGCATATATCTTAGAGAATATCTTTCTCGACCACAGCGACGCGAGATACATGTCGTGAGCCGTAGCACCAAGAACGAGCGCGACCTTCGATTGAGAGTTATGCATTAGGAAGTTGTTGGTCTGGTACCAATATGCCTTAGATCCCTTGATCGCCTTGTTCTTGATCGGTCTATCGCCTGGGGCTAACGTCCGGTCGATTGGGACCGGTAGTGCATCAAAGTGCAACATAGATGGGCTGTTTAATGCAGATTCGGGGGTGTGATAGCCGAGCTTACTACATAAGTCCAACACTGTCGGTTATGAGAGGTCGTCTACTGTAGCATACGACGGATGTATAGCAGATACTAGAGGGTAACCAGTAATAACCATAAAGGGCGAGTTTAGATCGCCAGTTGGTTTGACTCGTGCTGATTGATCCGCTGGTAGCCAATCTGGAGTAGTGCGTGGTCGTGGTTCCTCGTTTACGACCTTTAGCCACCATGCATCCATGACCGGATCAGTGCTTGTCCATGTTGTAGGAGACGCTTCTTTCTTCGGCGTAGTGTAAGCAACAAAAGGTCGTTTCTGAATCCGCATGATGAACTGGTGTATAAGCGGGTCATCAGGAGAAAACAATGGCGCGATTATATTAATGTCTTGTACAATCTTTTCGTTGGTTGCGGCGACGTCAAACAGCTCGAAGGTAGGGATTGGTATCGGGTCGTTAGGTTCGCCAGAGACCGTGCAAAACACATTGGTAGTGATGGTTGGTGGCACGTTGTTCTTCGGGGGCGCTCGCGTGATTATGAAAAATGATCGGTGTTCTTTGCGAGAGTGTGAATAGGGCATTGGCGCTTGGGTAATGTCTCGACCTGTGTCTGGGTATCCGCTTGCTGAACCTTCTTGGTTGTTCTCAAGCTCCTGGTTGTTGCTCATAGAAGCATCGTCATCCTCTTCGTCTGTCCTACTACTGTCATCGTGGTAGAGGTCACTGTCGTCCTCGTCGTCACTTGTCTCGAGGCCGTCATTGCTATCTCCATCGCTGCTGATCTCACAGTATGATACTATGCGGCTCTTTGTTCGGGGCGTTACTCTCTCGCTCATAGTAGTATCTGTGTCCGTCTGGGAGATGCTATGAAGGGGAGTAGGGTTATCGTACGACCCAGGTGGGAGGGAGGGGAGGGGGCTTGAACGGGTAGGGGCACTGGATTAATCGTGGTGACAATGTTGTCTGCAATTGAAAGTACAATTCGATATCTTTCTGCCGAACCTATACAATGATTCTAAGGAACTATGAGTCAATCACCGCTTACGCGTACTCACTCCTATTCTCCTAACCCGGCTGCAACGCCTTCCTATCAATCCCCACAAACGCAAATCCACTCTCAGATCTAGCATACTCGACCAACTTCAGCTTTTCCTACCTCGCACCAGCCTTACTCTGCGCCCACACGGCCACACTCAATACATCCTTACCCCTCCTACTAAGTATACCAAAAGGAACCGGGAAGCGCGTCTGCAAAACGTATTTGCCGTGCTGGTATTCGTTGACGAAGAGGAGCATGCGTGCGATGATACCTTTTGGCGCGCCGACTTCGATGCCGTAGGGATGTCGAGGTTGGAGTCGATGAAGAAGGAAAAGGTGGTTGTGAACTAGCGGATGTTGGCGCTTTGGACGTCGTCGGTTGTGGGACTGGCGTCTTCCCAGGAGATGTTGAAGCTAGGGAGGTTACGGTGGACGACTAGGGTGTCATCACTAGCGACTTGTCAGCTAGATTGCGGACTTCAGAATACCTCACTAATTAATCTAAGACAACAATAATTGCTCAAATGAAAAACACAGTCTGTTAGCACGAAAATCTATTGCCTTGAGGAGCGACTGCAAAGACACTGTCTGCCAGAAACTACACATGAACCATGGACTCATAGCTTTTACTTCCGAGATCTAACATTCTAGCTTGTTTTGTGCCTCGATAAGCTTCACATAGCACTGAATTGGTGAGTGCGTGAGCTGCTCCATCGCTTCCCAGCTTCCGTACCTCTCTGGTACTGGTTGCAACTCGAATGACCAAAGAATCAAAACAATTGCAAGCCTGAGTTCCAGATGCGCTAGCCTCCGTCCGAAACAAGACCTCGGCCCCGCTCCAAAAAGCAAGTGTGGTCCGGCTGCTGCGTTGAATATTGTACAGTCTGTCGCTTGATCGTACTGCAGCCATCGATCGGGCTTGAATTTTTTTATTCCCTCCGAGTCCCAGATACCGACTTTCCCGCCGTCCGCGTTGTGATAAGACTTGCTTCGTAGGGCGCTATCAATCTCGAAGGATGGGGTTAGAATGCCTCCACCGTTGCCACACATCATAACCCTGGTTCCTTTTGGTATAACATGCCCAAGAACGACGGCATCTGTGACTGCATTCCGCGATGGAATGATGGCGGTTTGGGCGCAGCGTAGGATCTCTTCAATGCATGCATCTAGGTAATGACTTTGTGTCGTCACAATCTCTTGCGCGTTTGGAACTCTATCTTCCGAATACGCAGCGGCAAAACCTGACTGAAGTGCCGAGCGAAGCTTACTTTGAACGACCTGATCCGCTGCGAGGAGCTTCATAGCCCATAGAAGCGTTGTCGATGTTGTATCGTGTCCTGCGATGAGTAATCCGAAGAGCTGTGGAAACCGAGCCACATCATTAGTACACGTTGCCGTTCGAATACGCAAGACTCAGCAGTGACTAACCTCTGCAACCATGACGTTTGAGTGATAGTCGGGCATTCGTTTCTGTCGTTCTGCCGCCATCAACTCTCTGCGCAGCATATGATCAACTCCATTCGAAAATCGGTCCCCATTGTCCTTTGTGTGGGCCATTCTTTTCTCAGCTGTGGAAATTTGAGCATTGATAACGTCGTCCTTTAGTTTGATCCATGTGCGAATAGAGGGCATATAGCGCATAAAACGCCCCGTGAGCCTTGGAAATGGTGACTTTAGCACATACTCCAGGCTATCCGTAAGTCTCAGAATTGCGTCAAAGACCATTGGGGTTGGTGCCCGAGGAAAGTCGACTGCCTCATCCACCGCCGATGGCAGTGGGGTACCTTTCATTGGAGACAACAAGTTGATTTGATTGCGCGTAATAGTAGTGGTTTCCGCGATGCCGAAGACAGTAGCCCAGATCGCCCCTAAAGCGGTATCGTACACATCGTTCTTTACGGAGAACGAGCGGCCTTTGCTAAGCCGCATTTTCTCCGTCCACAGCTTGATTAGGTCCATGAAATTGTTATGCAGTTTGGATGCAGTAACTCCATGAAGGAAGCTCGGAGTCATCAGATCCTGCAGCAGCTTTCGCTGGGATCGATATGCATCATTTGTTGCCTGCACTGCGTGATGATCTGGAACAATGCTGAAAAAAATGTCGCTGAGCGCGTCCGGCTTATCGAACTCCTTGGTACGCCGCATCAGAATATCCTGGCTACGGTAAGCGGTTGCTGAGAAAAGTGCAATTTTGCTCTACCTGAGCTTCGCGATAATCGCTAATGATGACCCATGGCTTCCCGAACAGGTTAGCAAAGGCCTGTACGATAGGAGAGTCGTGTCTGGTGTTGTGACTCAGAATCCAATCGCTTATGGTCTTATGTGTCTTCAGGTGATTGATCAAGGATGGGATGTCACCAAATATAGATTTTGTCGCCTCTGGGTTGAATGGGATCCCCGGGATAGGCTTGGGCAAAAGCCACCTGTAAAGTAAGAAGGTCGTTAGAATGAGCGTGCTAGTGATAAGGACCACTGTGGGCGTGTTAAACGCGCGGACGGAGTCCATATCGTTGATTGAGCAGCACGGAAGCAATCTTTCCAATTGATTCAAGTTGGGAAAGGATACCGCGCAATCATCACCTACCCAGATGATATAAGTGATTGCAATCCTGAGCCCCTAATACCAAGACTAATGAGCTGACTACAAGTGACGTGAGGGGAGTGCCGTACATATACAATGCGCGAGTTCTTATTACGAAAAAACTAGGTACCAATGAACGTGGAACGCCGCATGGCAGACAAGCTGCCTGCGAGAAAGCTAGTGATCGACACTACTGGTGCGATCTGGAGCTTGATAAATGTTAACCTAGCGAAACCGAGAGCCGGACGGTGCCCTCCCGCACTACCCGATGATCTGGTTCCTATTGTGGAGCTGTTCCAGTCCTTAGATCTCGTGACTCTTTTTGAGGCCCTACTCCGCAGGAACGTTTAATAGCTCGTTGCACGCTCCCAGTTTGTACAAATCCCAATACTGACCAGATCGGCAGAGATGACGTTGAACCTGCGCTGTCATGTCGCCTAACTTCGAACGACATGGTTTGGTTCGGTTCAGATGCTATGCAAATCATGCAAGTCAGGCTTCAAGATGATTAGACGGAGCTTCGGAATGTTCAGCCGAAAGACAAGCCGAGAGCCCTGCGTCTGCGTCACCCCACTAGATCTCATTCCGGAATAGAAATGGCCAAGACAAACTCCCAAGACTGAACACCGTCACTTCGTCAGTAGAGCCTTCTCAGCACTGCCGATCTCAGGTGTCAATGATCTTGAAGCCCTCCACGGTAAGAACGATGCAGGAATACACGCTTTCGCTAACTAGGCCTTAATCCCGGTGTGACCAATTTTGTCCAAATTCGACGCTCGCTGTAATCCGCACAGCGTCTCTACTAGAGCCTTGTACAGCCTTCCGATAGATCATGAAGAAGTTTGAAAGCGGAGAAAAGAAAGCAACCCGTCCGTGTTGGGAGCACCTCAAACGGCGACTAGTGTGCGATCACACGCTGCACCACTGATGATCCTCAAACATGTGGGGTCTGCGAACGCGGTTGGTAGGCTTTTCCGAACAGGCAACAGGGAAAAGACGGAGGGAAACTTCATGACGGCCAGTGGATAGATACTGGATGCCTTCGTCTGGGACGAAGATATTGGTTGAAATCTGACTTTTTTTATAACGGCATGGCGCCTGAATCCCTAGGGTTATTGGTGGGACTTTTAGTCAAGGCTTCCTTCAAGCCATCGGTCGAGATATTAGTTGAGCTAATCATCAATCCAACTTACAACTGTGACAGGCTAAAGTCTAGTTCTATTGTTCCCCTGTGGAACATTCGGAGTCCCAGAAATGCCTAGAAATTCTTCGATTATAGAGTCTCAAGGAGTCAGGTGGATGTAAATGCTACCTTACATTTAAGATAGCTTTCTTTGTTATGCATTGAATATAATCCTGTTACTGAGCATCGGAAACCTTTGCGGGACTTCTTACACTTACTCTTTCTTGGCTGATGTAACGTAAAATATCAATTCTAATATGAGCCGGCCTACAAAAGAGCATCCTCTAAACCACTCGCCAAGTCATCCTCGCAACCCCAGCTGCTTGCTTCGTTAATGTCTCCAGTGGCCAGGTATCTCGGTTTTCTAGGGTATCGACATAGATCTCTGGTCACCAGTTCCCCATCCTGATTCTTGGTTTCCGAGGTGAGCGTCTCCGGCGGCTCTCCCTTCTCTACCCAGTCCTTCAAGCTTTCCAGAGGATCAATTGGCACTGGGCCCACCCCGAGTCCGCAATGACCCACACCCGGAGCAAGGAACAATCGAAAGTAATCATCGACTGCTTTTGTACCTCCCATATCTCTCTCAACGCGCTGACGGTACCTGATCGTGTTCTGGTAAGGTATTATAGGATCGCTGATGCCGTGCCAGCTCAGCAGCTTCGCACCAGTGTCGCGAAAAGCCGAAAGATCCGAATTATCTGTGTCCAGAATCCAGCCATACTCCTCATTCGCCTGTACCCACAAAGCAAAAAACTCAGACGTAGTTAACTTCGAAACGTTGAACGTAAGATCCTTGAGAAGAATAGCACGGGGGAAGACGTCAAGCGCTGTTGGGTCGTTCAGAGTGCGAACGCCATAAGAGTCGATGGTGATATTCAAAATAGCGTTAAGGGGTGTCCCATGAGGGAGTCCGGGGAAAATATTGATGTCGTATGGCGTGGTGGGACCCTGATGAATTCGGCGGACCACATCTGCCATAGCGCCTGTGACCTCAATTTTGTGTCCAGAGCATTCCATCTTTTGCCCAATAACACTCAGTGGATCGAATCGACAAGCTTCCGGGTCTCCAATGACTCCATCCTTGGCACCGTCTAGTATGTCGCATTCCTCCAAAGCCATCGATGCGAACCAGTCAAATTCGCAGTTGCTTACCAGTGTGCCCGCCTCTTGCATCGCAACAATTGGCCAAATCCCTGACAAGACTACATCTAGCAACTTAAGGGCGGGTGCGGCAGCCAGCACTCCATCGAGTAAGCCCGGATATCTCTGGGCCATAGCAAAGCCCTGTCGACCGCCCTGTGAGCATCCGTTCCAGTACGAGTAGCGGGGCTGTCGGCCGTAAAACTGCTCTGTGAGACTTCTTCCAACATATACCTGCTCTGCTAGACTTCTTGTTGCAAAATTGTGTACCAAATCCCAATTGATGCTTTTGTCTTCGTTCAGCATCCAATCAGCGGCTAAGAAGTCAAATAAATGTCCTCCGTCGGTGGACGATGCTGCATAGCCGCTAGCAATTGCTGGGCCGAGTGCGATATCAAGCATTCCTGTAGCCCAAGCACCGCCACCTGTAGCTTGAAAACGATCATTCCAGAAGTCTTGTGAGAGGGGTAGCCATGTCTGGACCAAAACCTTGTCGTCAGACCCTTCGTGTGCAAGATAGACCTTGATTTCGCAAAAGTTTAGGTCTGAAAGTGGCTGAAACAAACCTGGGGTTGCGGGCATGTCGACATTGCGCTTCGCTTCTGCGGTTATGGAAAGGACCTTTGCGCCTGGCACGACTGGTGCCGTGAATGTCGACCCATTACAGTTTTCACTGTGCTGAGGGGTTTCATCTGTGATGGCGGCCACAAATGTCCATAGCTGAAGTAAGACGAATAGTAACTGCATGGTAAGATATCAGAGTCGGGGTTGGATGGATATAGAAAGTCAATAACAGCAAAGTTGTAGTGGATTTATGTGCGTAGCATAGCTTCTCTGTGCCAGCAATTCTTGGTATGGGGCTTGTGGCTTGTAAACGCTCATGCTGATCTTGTATACTCTTATCAATGATAGGCACACTTACCACTACCTTCTCTAGCGTCTGTCTCTGAGTAAAGGTGGGTACGTGCTGTTGTGGCCTGACCTCATACGAGGTTCAGACATGTCCTAGTTGCCGGTAGACGAATCGAAGCGGTACTATAGTGGTAAGCAAAAGTTTTGTACATGAGCGGCTAGCAAGGGGGTGTTTTGGCTGGGGTAGACGTTACGTGCGTTTAATTACTCTAAATCGATTATATAAGCGCCGCTTATTGGTGCGGAGCGATCCGAAGTCCCATCGGATTAGCGTCTTTACATATAATGCTTTGGCCTGATACCATAGTAAGCTTGTGGCACCAACTTGTGCGAACTACCCCGGTCAGAATCTTAGCGTCAAAGCAAACTGCGAAAAAGGTGAGCGCATTGTAATGTCGTTACTTGCCGATCTGGCGATACTTCTGACAGTTAGTCCGCTGTTCCGTGTCATACTACAGTTAGCCAATTGCGATCTTGTGTGACGGAACACCACAAAAAGAATGTGCTCACCAGGGCACTTACAGCCCTCCAAACTCGGCCATGTTGCCCGAGAAGCAAGTCAGCATTTGAGAACCAACCGAAATCGCTTGTTGTAAGCGCTAGTCGTTTAGGAAAACTGGAGGGCCAAGATGGACCGCCACGAGCCACGAAAAGCGATACCGAATATCGCACTCTCTGGTTGGCATTGGCATTACAAACCGAATTAGCTTTGTGTGGCCTTTGTATGCAAGGCTATCCGTAATTGCCGCTTTACTGCTGGAATAGGATGAACTGCGCCTGCTACCTATTCGTCCTCGTGGCGATGCACAGCATCGACGCGCCTTGTTCTGAACGAAACACGGAATGTGCTGAAGACCCGCGTGAGCAATCAACCAATGAAGCATTTTGCTGCTACTGCAGACAACGAAATGTTCCACTTTCAAGCCTTTTGAGAGTTGAACCTGGCGTTGAAATGATGACAAGCTGTAAGACTCATGGTGACTATTGTAAGTGGCGAAAATATATAATTACAGGTGATGCATACTCGTCTTTCATCTTCTAGATGTTTTGTCCTTGCATCTATAACCCTGTTCACGATGAAGACGTCACCGCTACACGCTGCGGCATCGACTGCCCTGATCATTTTACCTGGTAGCGCATCTCTACTTTTCGTAAGAGAAGATACAACCTTGCAATACGACTTCACGAATGTAAGAGCTACTATA
This sequence comes from Pyrenophora tritici-repentis, assembly GCF_003171515.1. Classification (NCBI taxonomy): domain Eukaryota; kingdom Fungi; phylum Ascomycota; class Dothideomycetes; order Pleosporales; family Pleosporaceae; genus Pyrenophora; species Pyrenophora tritici-repentis. Next base: position 5,781,898 of record NC_089390.1, read on the forward strand.
TCGAACTCTTCGTGAAATGACTGACACCCGTAGCTAACAGCGAGCGAAACGCTGGACTGGAAACCTTGTTACACAAGCTTGTGAGGACAAAGCCACACCCCAAGACACACAACTGACTGAGAACAGCACATGTGCGTCTCTAGTTGTACCGCTCGACTACTCCGACGCCTCTGCTGGCAACACCACTCTAGCCATTATCAAGAAGCCTTCTCAAGCAGAGCCACCAGGTCATTCTTGAGTATGGCAAGTGGTGCTCGCAAATCTACTCCGTCAATGGCACCGCAAGATATGCTGGAACAGTGGCTACTGCGCAAGATATGCTTCACTATATCCAGCTTAGTGCGAAAGATCAAGGCAAGAATCCCGATGACGCGAAATTGTGGTTCTACGGTATCAGTTATGGAACGATCCTTGGCCCGACATTTGCGTCGCTCTACCCAGAAAAGGTCGAACGCATGATTCTCGACGGCGTCCTCGAGCTTGAAGACCACTATAAAGGAGCCTGGGAGAAATCCCTTGCCAATAGCGACGAAGCCGCACGTTTCTGGTTCAAGCGCTGCTTTGAAGCTGGGCCTCAGATCTGCGCCTTCCACCAGAACGCTACCTCATGGGAAGAGATTGAGCAACGATACTGGTCGCTTTTCAACGATCTGAAAGACAACCCCATCGGCCTCGGCGACCCCATCTCACAGGATGTTATTGACAGTGCTAAGGAAGGCACGATCGTCACCCCCCACGTCTTTACGTGGCAAGATCTTGTTAACCAGTTCTTTAGCGCAAGCTACATTATTGCACCCTTATTCTACTCCCTCCTCGATAAGACCTTGGTCGAACTGCAGACGGGCAACTACAGCCAGCTTCAATTCGTCGCCATCGCCGCCACAATCTCAACTTTCGCTCCCGTCTACGACGATCGCATGTCCCGAACGCTGATAAACTGCTTGGACGCTAATGGTCGCTCAAACTACACTGAATTCGGTGCGTACAAGGATTTCGTTAACTCCATGGCTAGTTCAAGCGCGTATGCTGGGTTGAAGGTGGCGACCTTTAGCGGGCCCATTTGCAGCCAATTGAACTTGTTCCCGCCGGAGAGTCAAGCTTTTGATGGTAAGTTTCATGGTACACGATATTTACTGTAACAAAAATTTCACACAACTCAGGCATTCCGAGGGTTGAAGGGAGGAAGCTTCCGATCTTGTTCGTCAGTGGCATTGCAGATCCCATTACGCCCTTGCCCTCAGCAGAGAGGATGCAGACGTACTTCCCTAGCTCAGGTCTGCTGAAATGGAACAACAGTGGTGTAAGTTTCTGATTGTTTTGCGTTTACAAAGAGCTGTGGTTGACTAGATATGGAAGCATTGCGCACATTTCCAAAAATCGGCTTGCGTGTCGCAATACGAGAAGCAGTTCATGCTTCATGGCACAATCCCGCCAGCCAATACCACGTGCGACATCGACCAGCCGAATCCGTTTTTGATTGCTGTTGAGCAATTGGCGGATGATGCGCAGAGCTAAGTTTAAGTAGGGAACTGTTTTGGTGTGTGGACGAAGTGGCAGCATATAGATGCAGACTATAACGAAAGTTACGTCTCCATACACGTGTGCACATTTGCTCGAATTGCACAACCACAATCAATACAGATGGTAGCAGCTCTGTACATATAGTCTCTGCACACATGCGCGAAAAATCGGAAGAACAGCGACTGCAACAACGATTTACAATATCGGTAGGTCTTTCCGCATCATCACTGCGGTCAGTAATCCAACTATACTTAGGTGGACTTCATGTGCGACCAACGCTTCTCTGTCACAGGAGATCCGAGCCAGCTTCTCATTCGTGCGCAGATATACGTGGTTGCCGAGAAAATAAGATGTTATCGGTCTCAAAGATTGTATCAAAGATGAACTGAGATGGAGCTGCAAAGGATTGTGGAACTATCTCGAGTTCACAACGGCTGCACGCCATGTAGTTGTCATTACCCCAGACTACGGCAAGGGTCTGCACACCATTGTCACCTAAACACTCTCCGACTATACAAGTCTTCTCGAGAAACCTGAAACTAAAAGCCCAACAATCGAGTACAATGTCTTATCTTGTGTGCTTTTATTGGAAAAGGCCAAGCCAAAGCTTGTTCTTTCACTTTACCTCAACAACAGAAGAGGACCTTCTCATACTATTGCGCTGGGTTGGGTTGTAGCGGAGTCGAGCCTTTTAGTTCCCGCTTCTCCGCATGCTAGTCGCGCGGTTCTAGCTATGCGTTCAGCATTAACTTTTTTGCGAGGGTGCCTGTCTTCCGCGTCGCCGCGAAACTCTGATGTACTACACATACATACCTGAACAATTTCTTAGGGCTTTACGTCACTTCACCTACTACATGACTTTTACAAAGAAAAACTTTCGTTTATAACTTACGCTGTAGGGCGCAAACCCTCTGAGCCAACTCTGGCACTAGAGCCTGTCGAGCAACAAGCCTGGAAAAGTGGAAATCGGGCGGGTCCAATTCATTGGAGGATTTTCTGAAACAGAATTCCCCTGACGACCCCCACGCACTATACAAGCTCCTCTCATCTCCTCTCTATGCTCTCTATGCTCCCCACTTATTGGAAGGTTTTGAAACACGCCTTCACCATTCTCCATGGAGAATCTCGACTCAGGAGATTCTGATCACGTCAATCATGAAGCCGGTGTACAGGTAACTGACTGGTGGCTAAGTCATCGAGTCGTGCATGTATCATTACCGGAAACTCATATACATGTGGCGTATCAAGCAGACTTGTCAACAATCAATCGATCGACATGATTGATTCCTATATAGGTTAAAGAATTACTTCATTAGGTAGCCTTTAGCCTAGATAGGAATCAATCATGCCGATCTGATTGATTGTTGACAAGTCTGGTATCAAGCATGTAGGCCAAGCAAGCCGAGCACTTTATTCACTCTTTCAAGCTTTTCTCCAGCATCAAGCATCTTTCACAATGGTTGCCTGAACTCTTGGTGTCTTCTTCACGTCGCTGGCGGCATCTGCAGTTGCAGCGCCGGCCCCGGCCATCACCCCTGCACCCAAGCCCGAGGTTGTTAAACGTGCCTCCAGCTGCACTTTCTCAGGCTCCAACGGAGCTGCTGAGGCATCCAAGTCGCAGTCATCATGCGCTACTACGGTCCTGTCCAACGTTGCCGTCCCTTCAGGCACTACGCTGGATCTCTCTAGCCTGGCTGACGGCACCACTGTCATCTTCGAGGGTACCACGAGTTGGGGCTGCAAGGAGTGGAAGGGTCCCCTTCTTGACATTCGCGGAAATAAAATCACTGTCAAGGGCGCTGCGGGATCTGTTCTCAATGGTGACGGAGCTCGTTGGTGGGATGGTGAGGGCGGTAACGGCGGAAAGATCAAGCCCAAGTTCTTCTCCGCGCACACACTAACCGACTCCTCCATCACCGGCATTACCATCAAGAACCCTCCCGTCCAGGTCGTCAGTATCAATGGATGTGATGGTCTTACCATTACGGACATGACTATCGATGCCTCTGAGGGTGACGAAGACGAGCAGGGCCACAACACAGATGGTTTTGATATTGGCTCAAGCAGCAATGTCGTCATCGATGGTGCTGTGAAGGTCGTCCGAAGATGATCTTGGGTTGGTTCTCGGGGATAGAGTGATGCGATGGACACGAGGGTGTATAGCACGATTGGTAGATCGATGTAATATACGGGGAGTTGAGAATCAAGTACTAATCCTTAGATTTCGAAGTTGAACACAATGAGCTATAGGAGCTCATTGCCTAATGCTATATACCTATGGTGCTCGCTGTCCTCGCTCAGAGGAGTCCGAGGATTCCTCGGTGGCTGACGCGCGAGGAGCACTCCTCGGTGGCGTATGTACGAGGGGTGTGCCAAGACTTTTCCTCGTGCATGCCAAGCCGAGGAGGTCACGTGATTAAGCTCCCGTGTCACATATGGAGGGGTCAGCTATCCCGCCGACGCTCCTTAACTTAACCGCCGTGCCCCTTCCCACAGGTTCGTAACAGGTGCCAAGGTCTATAACCAGGACGATTGCGTGGCTGTAAACTCTGGTACCGTAAGTATTGGCCTATGATTACAGTATTGAAGCCTGCTAACGACACGAGTAGGACATCACCTTCAAGAATGGCTTCTGCTCTGGTGGACACGGTCTTTCCATTGGCTCGGTCGGTGGTCGTGACGACAACATGATTGACACTGTTACCTTCTCCAACTCCGAGGTCACCAAGTCTGTCAACCGCGTCCGCGTTAAGGCTAGCGCTGGTGTAACGGGCTGAGCCCTAGGTCACATGACTAGGCCAGCGGCCTAGTCGCTTCCTTCCTTCTATCACTCCTTCCCCTAGCAGACCGTGGGCCGTGCACCAACCCAAACAAAGCGGGATGGCCGCCCACTGTCATGGATCAAACCCGCGACCTCTAGTAAGCGAGGTGGCCCGTGCGCCTTAAGCGAAGGCCACAGCCGAACACCAAAGTTCGACCCGCGCAGGTCTTCGAACCTGCACGCAATATCTCACTTAGTACTTAATACAGATACGGTCATCTCAACTATTGACGTCCCTCACACCCACTTTCCTCTTCTTCTCTTCATCTCGACTGTAAATAGCATCTAGATTAGGTAGCTAGAATACAGTACCTACAGACCGTTCACATATAGTCGAGATTAAGAGGCAACTAAAGATACTGAAGATAACGAAGTGACGTTATGTTAGACACCGCTATACTAGACTCTACTAAGGGCACCTATATGCCAGTAAATAAAGTAAACCTGCTGCTAAGGTAGCTACTGTAGAAGATTAAAGAAATAAGTGATAGAGAGAAAGATATAAGTGCTAGGATAAGGATGCTAGAGACGTCTTCCTAACTACCTAACTATAAGGTAGACGCCATAAAGACGCCAAAGCTGACGATACTAACTACTAAAGCGAGCGACTCACCTATCTACACCGCCCTAAAGCCACGTCTAAGCTTACCTTACCCTCCTACGTTTAGCGGTAATAAATCATAATAGTAAGGATAGAAGCTAGAGATAGAAGGTAAAATCAAAGAAAATACCCTAGCTATTAGAAGCTTTAGGGCTTAGCTACGCTACATCTTTATACGCCTTAAAGGAGCAGTAAAGACAAATATTACAACGTTCTAACTACCTTGCATAGCTAAGGCGTTGTCACGGTAATCACCCTGATTCCCTGACACCTGAACGGCCATAGACGCTAGGTGCTCCCGTAAGCACCTGGCATCTGTTGATTAGCTAAGAGCAGCTAAGACCCCGCGCTAAGCGCACAGGCCCCGCTTATATCTGCTCACCGCAACTTGAACCTGTTCTGTTTCCTTACGCAACGTCTTGTATCTACACTAGATAGTAACTACGATCAATAAAGAACTGTAAAGACTATCTTCTGTCTGTGTTCGACTGCGACGTAGTCTCTCGTGACAGGCGTAAATCCTCGCGAGTCTAGGTTAAGAATATATTAGATAGTGTCGGCATACACACGGTGTGTCGCCTAATAAGGCCCAATGTACCGCCTCGATCCTACTTCGGCCCAACTCGGACCCAACGCTATGTATACCTTCGTAGCCCCCACATTCGTAGAATCATCATACACCAGAATACCAATACACAAGATTACCTTAGCTACTGTTATTCACCGTACGATCGTACAAGGCCTTCCAACACTGATCAGTGATTGCACGGCAGTCACAGACAGTTAGGTTAAGAAGAGATAGATTCTTTACCCCGCGCGTTCCCTAGATTGCCTATATCAGCAAGGCGGAGTTATCTATGCTAAGCTCACTGTTAGCTATATCAGGCGTCGTTCGTGGCTAGCGACCGACCGTTACAGCCGTATCAGAAGCGTTCCAAGACGCCGTCTATACACGCGCCAACCGACCGGTTGAGATTTGACCCGTGTACAACCCACGACCACCGACGCATCTCTAGCGAACGCAGCTAGCGCAACAAGCGTCAACAAGAACACAATAGCAGGAGAGAGAACATCATCGGAAAGAGCACCGGTAGCCAGGACACCGGCAGTAGGAATGGCGAGCAGTAGTAGAAGAGTGGTACCCACACTAGAGGCGCTACTAGGGACCACAAACATAAAACCAAGAGAATGGCATCACATCGATCCAGAGATTTGGGAGGACAACGTTGAAGCTCCAGACGATGAGGTAGGGATTACTACAGCAACAACGTACATTGCGCGTGCGATTGCGGACTATACAGATCGACCAACAGCAGATGAAGAACTCTTTTGGGAGTTCCGTCAGGACTTTGAAGGATGGACAGAGGCAATGTTCCTACGTGCCCAGCCAATATACACAAAGGAACTAAAGCGGATCCTCCGCTTTAAGGGAGTGTATACTGGCCGTATTAATATGGCACCTAGTGAGTCTCTAGCTAGGTTATTACGCATGGAGGAGTACCTAGAATGGCCTCAGGACGTATTCCAGTCGGCTGTGTTTGACACACGATCAGCTGCGCACATGTTGCAAGAGCGGGCACTACGGCAACAACGCAGTGAAGGATCAGTACAGTCCACAGACAGGAGATTATCAAGCCAGGCCCAGAGCCGAACCCAAACGCCTGTAAGGACAAGAGGCCGAGACGTAGACAGTCGGCAAACCCGCGATCAAGACCAGACCCACGCCCGTGTGCAAGGACGACAGGAGACCGTTGAGGAAGAACAACAGATTCAGGACCAGCTAGCAAAAACGATTGAGAAAGCCCAAAACCAACCAATCCGAAGCCAGCCTGTAGAGACAACTGAATCCGCACCGCAGCCAGCCTATCAGCGCGTCCAAAGTCAGCAACCTCCCCTCACCTACAACAACTTCGACCGATTCCGCGAGTATACACCAGCATACCCGCAACGTCCGAAGGGACTGAGCGTTCCCCCAATTGTGCCCTCTGGTGAAACAGACCCGTACAAGGCAGTTCCACCAATCGAGTTTGGCAATGAGAAACTGGATCCTAAGACGATCAATGTCTTCGTGAAAATGTGGGACCGAGACAAAAAGTATACGGGAAAGCCGTACGACCTCCTAGACGATAAATTGAAGATCTTCTACAGCATCTGTTATCACGCAGACATCGAGCCAGGGCAGTTCCATGCAGTCTTTCCACGGATTCTCGACGGCCGCGCAGAGGAGTATTACCTCCACTTCGTCGATCAGCGGATGGATACGTTCTTGACTGCCTACACAAAGCTCAAGAACCACTTCGACACAGACGTCAACCACGGCCATTACTACGCGGACTGGACGACGACATCGTTTGTCAAAGTCCGCAGGGAGAACCCCGAAAAGAACCTCCACGAGGTCCTTGACATCATGCTGGACAAGCTCCAATTGTGTCAAAGAGCACTTGGACAGCAGTACATGGGAGAATACGCGCTCCGAACGACTGTAATCACAGCATGCCGAGGCGTGAAGGAGCTCGAGATGGCACTCTACAAGCCGTCTCTAGAATGCGAGGTTCTGTTTGGAGATCTGCGATCGTCAATCGAAAACTCACTCGCCATGACCGTCTCCGTCAACTTCACTGAGGCGGATACGGATAGCCAGTACTACTTGGATCGTCGGTACAACAACAACAGCTCTGGAAGATTGCGAGGGAATTACAACCCTCGCGGTGGACGCAGCGGATTCACCCGCGGACGCGGTGGGCTTCAGCACCGCTCTGGAGTCAACACACAAATCGACAAGAAATGTTACGTCTGCGGCAAGACAGGCTGTTGGTCCACAAACCATACGCTTGAAGAAAGAAAACGCTCAAAAGCGCAGTACATCACACACTGCGCGATTACGGGAGAGCAAATGGAGTTTAGCACATTTCTCGTCGCGTACGAGGGGGAAGAAGTCGACCAGTTCTTCCTAGAGGAGCAAGACGAAGATGATGAGGACCAAAGACTGGCAGTTAAGTACCTCACAGATCAGGCCTTTCTGCACCACGTGACCGGAGAAGACGTCTACAGGTGCAAGGAGCCTATTACGCCGCAACGCAGTTCCTTATCGAGGATCGATACTCGCGAATCACGTACCAAGGCATTCTTCCTGACACTGGTGCCTCAAATGTATCGACAGCCGGAAAGGAGCAGTTCTGGGCGCTCCAAACTGAGGACCCCACCGTAACTCTAGATACGTCTACTGCTGGAAACGCATCTGTGCAATTTGGCAAAGGAAGCGTCACTACTTCGATTGGAACCGCACATGTATCGACACAGATTGGAAAGATCAAATTTGAGGTCTTGAACGCACCCACCCCGTTTCTCCTCTGTCTGAAAGACATGGACCGGCTCCACGTGTACTTCAACAATACTACGGACCAGCTGGTACAAGGAAAAGCTACCTTTCCAGTGATTCGCAAATGGGGACACCCGTGGTTCCACCTAAGCAAGGCAGAGCGCGCGCGCGTATTCCTTACGGAGACTGAGCTCCGACGCTTACACCGGAGGTTCGGGCATCCAGCCGTCGAACGGCTGATACGATTGCTCAAACGCGCAGGACACGAGGACGTGGATGAACGGCTGCTCCGAGAGATCCAAACGTTCTGCCATCACTGCCAAGCGCATGATCCAGCGCCGCGCCGATTCAAGTTTAGGCTGAAAGATGATCGGGAATTCAACTTCGAGATCCTCGTAGATGTGATGTATCTGAGTGGGAAACCAGTGCTTCACGTGATCGATTCGGCTACAACATTCAACGGCGCGCGATTTCTACCGTCTATGAGCGCGAAAGACACCTGGGAAGCACTCCGCCTGCTCTGGATTGATACATACCAAGGGCCGCCAGATATCGTCACCCACGACGCCGGCACCAACTTCGCGTCAGTCGAATTCAGATCAGAGGCGAAGATCATGGGAATCACATGTAAACAAGTGCCAACCGAGGCCCATTGGTCTATCGGCAAGGTAGAAAGATACCACGCACCGCTCAGACGCGCGTACGAGATCCTGAGGACAGAGCTTGACACTGGCACCAGCGACGCCGCAGTGTTGCAGATGGCAGTCAAGGCCGTCAACGACACCGCAGGCCCAGACGGGCTCGTACCCACGCTGCTCGTCTTCGGTGCATACCCCGGATATCCATGGATTCACCACCATCTCCCTCGATAACCCATCGCGCGGAGGCAATCCAGAAAGCGATGAGGGCGCTGCGGAAGGCCTCAGCGGAACATGCGGTGAGCAACGCACTTGGTACCAGGAATGGGCCTACTACAGACGGGGTACTGTCACTGCCTCTTCAGAGTGAGGTGATGGTATGGCGCGAGAAGAATGGATGGCAAGGGCCGTATAGAGTCATCGATATGAAGGACCACGATGTTACTGTAGACATGATCAACGGCCCAACGACGTTCCGATCCACTGTCGTAAAACCGTACTATCGCGATCTGACTACAGCGATAGACGGCGCAGATCAAGGCACAGGTGGATCTCCGACCACAGACGAAGCGATTGCTGATGAACCGCCACTACCGGTACCACCGGCGGAAGCCAACCAAGCGGCTCAGCCGCGCAAGCGGGGCCGCCCACCTGGATCAAAGAACAAGCCCAAGGTGCAGTACCTGTCGAAGAAGGAGGAGGACGATTACGCCCTGGCCGTCAAGCTACGCAATGACGGCGTGATTAACGTCCCGGGCGCTCCATTCGAAGCATCCGATCAGAAGGAGATCGACGACCTCGTCGGCCGTGGAGTATTCAGTTTTGAGCTGTTTGATCCAACTCTACACGGCGGGTATCGTATCTTCAAATCGCGCATGGTCCGCGAAGTCAAAGGCAAGACCATGGTCCCGTACGAGAAATCACGCCTCGTTGTTCAAGGTTACAATGACGAGGGCAAACACGAGATCCTGACGCAGTCGCCAACCATCCAACGAGCCAGCCAGCGCCTGATTCTAGCCCTAGCGCCTGCATTACTCGATGAGGGCATGGTTGTGGAACTACGAGATATCACGCAAGCGTACCCACAGGCACAAACAGAGCTATTCCGCACGGTTTTAGCGCACCTCCCAAAGGAGCTTATAACAAAGTATCCCAAGGGAACAATTATTCGCGTAATCAAGCCACTCTATGGAATCGCGGAAGCAGGAGTCCACTGGTTTGCTACGTACCAAGGACACCACTGCAAGGAGCTCGACATGGCTACATCAACGTATGACCCGTGCCTCCTGATCACGAACGGGAGACGGGAAGCGTTTGGAATAGTGGGCCTGCAGACAGACGATACTCTCGCGATTGGGACGCCTGCATTCTCTGGTGCAGAAGACGCTGCGCTCCAGAAAGCCAATTTTCGAGCTAAGCCCAAGGAGAGACTGTCCAAAGAAGTATCACTCGAGTTCAACGGATGTACTCTAACGTTGCGCGGAGACACGATTCTACTTACGCAGAAGGGACAAGGTGCCAAGATCGAAATCATTGATCCGAAGGCAGCAAACCGAGCACAGAAGTACATGGAGCAGCGCGCGCGTGGCGCGTACATTGCGTCGATATGCCAACCTGAAGCATCGTTCGATCTTTCCGCGGCTGCGCAAATACAACAACCTAAGGACACAGAATACGTGAAGCTTAACCGCCGGCTGCAGTGGCAATCTGAGAGCATACAACGAGGCCTGCGATACGTCCCTCTCGACCTCGCTACAGCAAAGCTGGTAGTGTTCACAGACGGATCCTTCGCGAACAACCAAGACCTTAGCTCACAGCTAGGGTACCTACTTATCCTTGCGAATGAGTCGAGTCGACAAGACAGCACGTTTGATATTCGTGGTAACGTAATCCATTGGAGTTCGACCAAATGCAAACGCGTTACCCGGAGCGTTCTTGCCTCAGAAACGTACGGCATGGTTAGCGGTGTCGACATCGCTATCGCTATCCTAACAACCCTCAAGATAATTACAGGACGCCTAGGTCTACCACCGATCCCACTTATTGTGTGTACGGATTCATACTCCTTGTATGAATGCCTCGTCAAACTCGGAACAACTGCTGAGAAGCGACTGATGATCGACATCATGGCGCTTCGGCAGTCATACGAGCGTCGCGAGATCACTGAGATCCGCTGGATCAACGGAGAGGACAACCCCGCGGACGCATTCACGAAAGCAACACCAAATCGCGCGTTAGAACGTTTCATCGAAAGCAACAAGCTGTCAATCCGAGTAGAGGGATCTGTGCAGCGACCTACGGAGTAGGCACATATGCCTATTTGGAATCCCTCTCATTGTGCCCTTTTTAGAAGACCCGTTTTTCCTTACATCAGTCGTTACAATAAGAAAAGATTGCCAGTGTCGGCATACACACGGTGTGTCGCCTAATAAGGCCCAATGTACCGCCTCGATCCTACTTCGGCCCAACTCGGACCCAACGCTATGTATACCTTCGTAGCCCCCACATTCGTAGAATCATCATACACCAGAATACCAATACACAAGATTACCTTAGCTACTGTTATTCACCGTACGATCGTACAAGGCCTTCCAACAGATAGTTAGTTATTTACTATTCAGTAGTGTCAAGCGTCAAGGTTGGGGAGAATCATGTTGTATTAGAGCTGTGTCTGGAAGAGGTCTATATACGCAGTGGGAAGAGTGAGTGAAGGAGCTAGGCCGTAAAGGTACTAGCGGGTAAATGGGTGGCTGCCTGGTTGCCCAAGGAGGAGCCAAGGGATAAGCCCTATGGCCGACAAGTAGTAGTAAGCTTATAGCGGCCGTTGCGACTTTCTAGGCGATGTGTGATTCTATAGTATTAGCGAGTTAATATTATAAGAGGTATACTAAACGCCTTAGCAGCGCGCCAGAGGCTTCAAAATTTATAGTTATTATAGGTAGAAAGAGTAAACATAATTCTGCCTTCTTGGTTAGATAAATGCGCGTTTTGTTGTTAAGACATATCGTGTTAATGAGGGAGTAGGTAGTCTTGGCAGAAATTAATCCACTCGATGAGTTGATCCACTCGATGATAGAATACGTTAGTTGTTCAATCTTTTGATTTCAATAATTTTTAAAAACAAGGCAGAGAAGAGGTAGAAGGAAGACCTAGCCAGCACCGCACATGTGCTGTGAATTGTCGTCATTTAATAACACCTGAAATTTTCAGACTTTCGTAAGTAGACAGAAGTGGGAAAGAAAGAAGAGAAAGAGAGGTAGACACCAGGAAATTTCGTTGCAGTGGTCAAATTTCAAAAAGGAAATAGTAGAAATTTGTAGGCAGCACAAGGGTCTAGTCATAGAACTAGGTGGGTAAGTTTCAGACAGCAAGACATGAATCTTCTGTATTATTGGAACAAGGTCCCTCTAGTAGTATGACTACCATGGATAGCCGAGTGGGAGGAGGGACAAGGCGGGGTGGCTGCAACGTATTGTATTGACTATCGTGTTGAGTGTCTCAGACTCACTCTGTTGTGGTGGGTGCTATTGCCCACCGGGCAGTGCCTGCCACACCAGCATATCATGTGACTCCCAAGCACCTTCTACCCTGGACTGAACTCAGATATTCTCAACATGTATATTGTTTTTTAGAACATTCTCGAAAATCGCGATTTTTTTAGAGGATAAAGGCAGGACCAGAGAGCCATGTGAAAAGTTGGATAACGTTTTTCCGAGAGGAGAAAGGCAGAGACAGAGAGTTATTTGTTTGCTCGATCCTATTTTTTTGGAAAGAGGAGAAAGGCATAGACACACAGCTATTCGTCGCATCCATGAAGTTTTGAAAAAGAGGACAATAGGCAGAACCAAATATCCACGTAGTCGTTATTTTTTTTAAGAGGAAAACAGCCAGAACCATACACTCATCTAGATATGGTACACAATTTTCTCTCTCTCAAAAAGATAAAACCACACAAATTTTCAAGCACCCCAGAAAATAGAAGGAAGAAGGAGAAGCCACACAGCCATACCACCACTGACCCATCTTTTAGAAAGAGAAAAACAGGCAGAACCACACAGCCATTCCACCTATCATTTGCTTTTTTAAGAAAGAAAGAGAGAGAGAGAGAGAGAGAGAGAGAACAGGCCAGACGGTCATTCTATGTGATTTCGTAGCTTTAGAAGGAAGAGAGTAGTAGAGATTTTGAGTGAGTGTGTGAGAGAAGGAAGGAAGAAGGAAGAGGGCCCCAAGCACGCATTATATGTGCCATCACCGTGATCACGTGCGCGCCGTTGTCCAAAAAGCTCAGTGTTGTCAAAGTATGAGAAAAGACGCCAAAAAGTCATAAGCACATGCAAGCATGTGTCGAAAAACATTCAAATGATACATGATGTGCCAAAAAATCATAAACATATACAAGCATGTATTTAAAAATGTCCAAAGACCTAACTAACTACATGACGCATGAAACCATTCTACCCATCTGACCTAGATTACCCATATCCAAAGTCCCCAGGCAAAATGTCCCATCCATTCCCACCATATCCCATGCCAAACCCAGACAGATACCAGAGAAAAAGAAGGACTCCCAGACTCCCGCTATTGTTACGATTTGGTATATCCCATAAACGAGAGAAGAAACCCAATAAGACGACACAAAATGATAAAGAGAGCTTTCAATAACAAGTGCACAAGACACGCAAACGGAAGAAAAAGAGAGCCATCATGTTGCAAAACACAATCAGCAGAAGCAGAAGAAGTAAAGAGAAGAATGCCTGATCGGGGTATCCCAAGGAAGTCGGAAGGCAATGATGGGGTTCATCAAGGGAGGGCCCTTGATAAGAACCCTCACCCTCTGGCAGTAACAGAAAACAAGTGTGAAGAGAAATAACAGCAGAAAGAAAACAGAAAAGGCGATGGAAAGGAAAATCCAGACTCGCTCGTGCGTGCAGGTTGAACTCGCTCCAAGATCAAGAATTGATACGTCTTTCGTTGCGTTTGAGATCATAGGAGATTCGTTATTTATTTCTTCGTTTGTCATTCGTGAGATCATCGTTTAGGCGTGACTGAAGTAGTACTGTAGTTGTGGTAGTGGGCATGTGTCCTGGAGATTGATGATGATGACGATGTCATACGAACAGGCAGTACCATTGGTTAATCTAAGACCGGTTCACAACGGCTTGCTGCTCGCCAGTGGCTACTGCGACAAGCGCTTCCAATCGCCTCATGTCGTTATTGTTCGCCTGTGGTAGCGGCTGACCGAATGTCACGGGTCCCCGCTCGGGTTCACGCTGCGGACGGTAGCTTGAGCTAGAGTTTGAGAGGCTATGGCTATGGTAGTGTTGGTGCGGTTGCGCATGTAGAGGATGAGGCCTCTCCATGATAGAAGCCGCTGGCGAAGCAGGCTTGTGCTCTTCAACGACTGGCGCCTCCACGTAACCGTTGCTGTGCACGATAGCAGGATGGTAATCAATCATAGTTCCAGGCGTTGGAACACCTTCGCTACTACTAGAGTCCTCTGGTGATGTCCGTTGTAAAGCTCTTTGCGTTGTTGCAAGAGGCCCATTGTACCACGCTTGTCTCTTGTTCTTGCGAGGGGTTTCTGGGTTCTCTTGCGACGTCCTCGGTGACGCATTCACAGGTGGGATCTGGATAGGCTGGATATTGGGTGGTTGTCGGCTGAAGTAGCCATGCGGCGCCGTCGTCGGCCGTGCAGCATTGGTCCGACCTGCGCTGCCGGGATACTGTTGCGACCATTGCTCTCTTTGCGAGTTTGGACCGGCAATGTTCAGACGATCGATTTCCCACGAGATGCTTGTTCGCTTGTGGTGACCCCTATTGGGTGGCGGTGGAGCATGGTATGTGAGTGGACGAGCAGGGGCATCCACCTGCATAGGACTTGGCTGACGTCGAGGTAGTGGTGGCGGGGGAGGCGCATGGTCGAAACTCTCAATACCGGGGAGCCTGGTAGTTTGTGAAGCCGCAGGTTGTGAGGTGTATAGTGGTCGCGGGGCATCGGGCGTCTGATGATAGCCAAGCCCACTGGTCGCTGGTCGAGGACCGCTGTAGGTTCCTGGATGCCAAGTACGTCGCCTCCAGTCTGCGTCTGCAGTGGAATCCCTCCTAGACTCTGAAAAATTTGATACTGTCGGGCTGGCGTATGCGCTGCTCTGTACCGAGTAGGTGGGGGCGGCTGTGGATTGGAGAGGTGTGATATACGCAGGGGGACCCTGTCCCGGTGGACCAGAGAAAGGATTACCGTTGGACGAGATGGATTGTCGACGTCCAGGTGGTGGTGGTCCGGCCCAAGAGACAGGCCTTGACGCAGTCGAAGCCGGAGACTGTAGAGTGGAGCCAAAACGGGCGGGGCTGCCAGCGGCTGGGGAAAACGTGGCGGAGGTGGGTGTTGTGGGTGCGTTGGACTGATTATCATATTCCACAGGCCCGGGACTGCCCATCATGGGTGGATCGTAGGCACTCATCGTGTTGAGCGATAGGCGCGCCCTTGCACTTGCACCGCCGTCACTGGCCATGGCCAACGGGGGCGGTCTTCGCCGAACGTCCGGAGATTGAGCTACGCTCAAACTCGAAATTGTGGAGGTTATACTGGAGGCGGATAGGTTTCGGCTATGGCCTCTACTGTGTCCACCTGTGCTGCCCAGTGTGTTCGCTCGAGAGCGGTTCCCGGGAGGTCTTACGCGGTCGGTTCGGATTTGGCGTTGGAATCTTGTGCCTGTAGCGGCCAGCGATTCGGACGGAATGTCTTCGTTAAGGTGCACAGTTTGTGCATGTTGGCGGAGATTGTCGAGGCGCGAGAAACGTCGGGAGCAGTGGCACTGGAAGGGACGTTCGCCAGTGTGCTTACTATCGAGTGTTAGCAAGAAGGCGGCACGAACAGAGTACGACGTACCGAATGTGCCGCGCCAGATGTTCGCTTCGGGTGAAACTCAGGTTACATGGTGGAAAGTCGGTACAGAAGAAGCGTTGGCCCTTCTTCTTCTTGGATGGTCTGTTTGAGTCGCTGTTCACACTTTCGTTGTCCGATCCGTCCTTTTCATCCTCGTCGCCTTCGCCCATTTGCACATCTTGCGACTGTGCCGACCTGTGTGAATCCTCTCTGCTCTGCTCGCTCTTAATCGAGACGGAAGGTGTCTCGCTCAGCTCGCGCGCAGGCGACGACGGTAACGGGCGCTGGCCAGCAAGTCCGGCAAACGTGTTGCGTGTGGGCGTCTTGGCCGCGGGATCGTCGGCGCGGATATCCTCGCTCACTTTGGACTCGGTAAAGAACCTGCTGTTAGGTCGGGGAGTGGTGGGCGTGGTTTCTTCCATTTGGCGCCCTGGGGTTGGATCCGGCACCGAAAGAGTCGTGTTGACTGGGTGGAAGGTGGACATGTTGGAAAGCAGGGTGGCCAACAGTTCGGGCGAAGCTTCTCTGGGACCGCGTGATGCTTAGTGTATTGCGCAGTGTGCGGTAACGAGGCGCGTCGGCGGAGCGAGGGACACAATAGGGCAGGCGGCAACAGGGCGAGTGTGTGCCAGGGCAGACTGGCAAGTTAATGCAGGCACAGGTGCCGAGCGGGCAGCCTGGAGCGGCGCAATCAGTGTGATACTGCGGGTGGTGCCTTTGTGGAGTGGGAGTAAGAAGGCTGAAACGATATGATGACGAATAGAGGGCGGCGTTGCAGCAACAACATTCGGACGCTGCGGTCAGCTCAGTGCGAGCTATCCAAAAAGACGTGGGGGGAATGGGTAAGTCGTCAGGGAGTCGATGTTGGGAGTAGAGGCGGGTCGTTCACGTTTACAGGAACCGGGTCAGTGGTCAGGGAGTTCGCAACGACGGATAGTTACGCGGACGAGTGCTGGCTGTGTATGTATGATAAGGCGCGGCGACTTAAGGTGGCGGGGGAAAGCCAAAGCCCCTCTTTGACGCCGACTCGATGCAGGAGGCAGCTGGGCAGTTGGCACGAGCAAGAGAGACGCGGCAGAATGCGGCTCTTGGGAAAGGATGCAGCTAGACAGGTGTCGAGTACAAAAGGCCAGACGTCTCCGTCGAGATTGGTGCTGACGTTGAGGCACGACTCAACTCACGATTGCGACTGACTGCGCTGCATGCGAGGAGGGGTTGGTACCGTAAGGCACAGACGGGACCTTAGCTTCCAAGTGGTGCGCCCCCGGCTGGCAGAGAAGGCTGGGGTGGGAGAGAAGTGCCAGGATTGATCCATCTTGCGACAGAGCGCATCTTCTTGTGTGCAGACTGCAGATCTCCGATTAGCCACTGCTTGGCCCACTATCCAGCCTGCAGCTTTTGGACCTAAATGTCCTCCTCCAGTGAAGCCAAAGGCGCAGCTGAGCCGAACGCATCTCTCTGCCCGCCTGTCAGATTGCATCATGTGCGCCTTCGAGTCGTCGAGTACCATCCTACCAGGTACCACTGGGCGGGGCTCTCGACACGCAAAGCATGAGCAAAGCATCTACCTTGCTGCAGCATGCAGCAGAAGAAACCCGTGCCCGCTACTACTTTTCCTTTTCCTTTTCCCGGCTCTTTCGATGACGAAAGCCCACCGCTGTGTTTCACGTGTCATCTGTAGACCGCTTCTGACGACTTACACCAAGCCGGCTCTCTCCACACCTATTCGGTCCCACCACTGTCACGATCGCAGTCATCATGGTCAGCAAACAACGGTGGCTGTCGTCTTCTTCACGGACTGTCTGACCATGCTTTGGCGGAGCAATTGGCGGATCAATTGGTCAACGCGGATACGATAGTGCTGCAGACTAACAGGTCCGAGATGCAAGGCACTGGACCAACAGATCCACATGAAAAGTCTCGTACCTTTTGTACCTTACCGAACCGACAAGACTAGCACCGCGATTCTACCGGTCTGCGACATAACACAAATTTTGCCTCGTGCATCGCTCGCGCAAACCAGACGGCGGCGGCGGTCAAGGTCGCTATCGACTCCAGCTTGAGACTTCTCGCTCTAGTGTAGCGGTGCGTGACTGTTGTTGTCTTCTCGCCGTCGTACACGCTGCACAGTAGCCTGTACCTTGGAAGCGCCGACCAAAAGACCAAAAGGTGAAAAGGGATCAAAGTCCGCCCGACCGGTGCCAGTGCCAGTGCCAGTACCTGGCTACCAAAGCGGATGTACGCGGACGATGCCATATCGCGGTCATCTGCACCTCATCGACAAGGCCGGGCTTAGGCTTTTACCCAACCTGGTCCATACTAACCTAACAGCTCGTCATTGCCGTGTACCTGCACCAGCTGCAACCATGAATCTTGACACGTTGTCTAGACGGCATAAAACAACTTCTCCACATGTGTACCCTACTGACGCGACGTATGCTAACATCACACTGCTCTCATGTCCTGCAGCGCCAGCTCGAGGGCTAGTGAAACGCTTCTGACTTTATGCAAACCATGCAATGCCGCTCAGCCTGCGCGAAACAGCAAGGGATCTGCCGCCAGCGCCTGTGGCGGCGATGGCGATGTGCGTGGTGTTGAGGGGCAAGCCCGGTCTATCAGCCATTACTCGCGGACGGCTACTAAACTAGTGAGGTGGAGTCAGTCAGTACATGGTCACATGTCTCCTTACCGCACACGCCTCCAGCCTATTCCCCTCGACATTAGTGCTAAGAACACAACCTGGCATATACGTTAAATGCTCGTATTCGCCTCATGCAAAGAAACGTTATTCCAAGACATGTGAATCATCACTGCCGTGCATTGCTCCTGTTGTGACATAGTGACGTCTCAGCGCCAGTGACCTTTGCGCGTATTTCAAAACTCGAACCCGAGTTGAAACTTTTGTTTACGCCGCACCGCAGCCTAGTCTTGGGTTTCGTAAGCATACTTCCTAATGTTGTGTACCCATGACGGGCATGCTTACTCCTCGCTGCCAAGTCCTTTGTACAATCGTTGCACCCAGAATCAACCGAGGCAGCCGCGAACTGTAAGTTGGTATCACATTGCTCTGTCTATAACTCATGACTTTTGCCAATAGCCACTCTCCAACCACTGCTGCACTATCCCCAACCTATGCACCTGTCGTATTCGTATCCTACACCGATGCTACGAAATCAACTGCTTCACTCTACGCCGCCTAAAGTACAAGAGCACACTCAAGTCATCCGTGCTTACTGCACAACCTGAATAATTCGTCAGCATTGTGTTCCAGCATGCATGCTCATCATTGACATACCTTTTCCCGAAGCTTGCTTATCCACTGCACAATGCTCTCGCCCTGGTCTGCCCGATCTTCCACGAGCAATGTTTGTGCCCACAACTTCAGGCTTGGGTCGCCGTCTTCCTTGATAATATACAACGTAGGTAGTGTGATGGATCCTACACCCTTTGACTTGTGATCTCTTGACTTCTCGACAACTGCACAATGTTAGATGACTAGCACTATCTGGACTTGATGATATCGGCTCACCTGCTCGTACTCGTTCGGAGTATTCATTGTCCAGAACAGGCAACGAGCCCTTGCCCTGCTTCAACTGCGTACGGTCTTCAACACCAAATACGTCTGCCAAGAGCGCGGGAACAGTATCACGGCCAATCCACCTGATCATGTTAGTTTGTGCGTAGTGCCGGTCACAGGCATGTACTTACAAGAACTGATTGACACCATCGTCCAAAAGGTACAAACCGTATGGGACAATGTTAACACTGGACAAGTTCATGGCAGGCGGCATGGTGATTTGGCCAGTAGTAGGTTCAGGTACACCAGCATCATCAGGCATATCCTAAGACGTGTTAGTTTCAGGAGTAGAGAATATTCTTTGGAAAACATACATGAAGCGAGTAGAAACTCGGGTATATGTATTGCGTAAGAAGCCTCAGTGGCAGTGTGGAGAGGAGGTCAAGAGCCGCTGACCGGAGATCACTCGGAATCTGAGCGCTCTTACGAAGACCCACGTTCTTGATGAGACCCAAGAACAATATCGGGAGAGCGCGGAGGTTCTGAGGCAGTTGCAGACCGCCGCCGCCCATGCTGCCACCTGCCAGCTCTTTCCTGTAGGTCGAAAGGATCTCAATAACCTTGGCTTGCAGAGCGTCCCGTGCCGCATCGAGACCACTCGACAACGCTCGTTCAACAGCCTTGTGGCTGAAGTATGCGGTGATTGCTTGCGCATCTGCTGAGGCATACACCGATGCTAAGCTCTCTGTTGTAGGTACTGCGAGTGTCAACACCCTGATACGGCGCTGGCCACTTGAAGTGGTATGTAGCACAGCAGCCTGGAGACAGGCGAATGGCTTCGAGATTGTCTCGTCGATAGCAACTTCAATCACAACTGCTTGGTCCCTGGGGTAAGCGGGGAAGGCGCACAAATCGGAGGAGCGGTTGAAAAAGTTTCCGTAAAAGGCGGACATCCTCAATCCAGTGGTCGCACGCACTCGGAGCACAGCCTCAAGACCAATCTCAGCAGACAAGTAGTCGGACAACTCAGTTGCGATCTTGACAACATCTTCCTGTCTCGCGGCGTTCCATCCGGGGTAAAAGTATGTCTGACCAGCAGTAAACCGGGGAAGGTTAGATAATGTCGCAACATCCTGATATTGCTGAGAAAAGAGGAACATGTCCACAGAGACCTGGTTCTTGGAACATTCCACAGCGAACGATTTGTACCAGTTGTTAGCCGGTTGCAACAGACTGCCTTCTTTGCCAGTACCCAACAACGACTTGTCTTCTCTAGGATTCAGCGCGGCATGTCCAACATTGGGCAGGGAGGCACCAATAACGGTCAGCTTTCCGCCAAGGGGAGAGATGAGTTTATGTGCGGATCGAAGAGCTGATCCAAGCGCAAAACCAGAAGCGTGTGTGTTCTGGAACATGGTTGGGAGACGGTCGAGGAAATTTTCGATGTTGTTGCGGCATTGGCTAAGGCTAACGAGGAGGTCCGAGGGCATGGGTAGGTAGGGCTCGTCTAGATCGGAAACTACAAGTTGCTGCGGCTCGTTCGACTCGCTGTTATCGGGGGGAATTCCGAAAAAGTGCAGACCGTTGTCGACTGCCATGAAACCAAGGCGCGTTCGGCCATCAGCGTTCGGTATCCGTCCCAGAGCTTCCTTGATCACTCTCGACACAACGGCAAGAAGACCGTTGTTGACTGCCGCCTGTGTGCAGTCCAAAATAATGTAGTAGCACAGCGGTTGTGGAGGTCGGACCATGTACTCCTGGGGAGCAACGAATTCGGTTACAGCGTAGTTCAGCTCTGGTCGCTGCCAACGATCCATGCTCTTTTGTTGTGCCGCATCCCAGTCGAATGCCTGGGGGACGTCGTTTGTGAGGTTGCACATGTTGCACTTCCACCGATGTCCATGGTCCAGAAATGAGACGAACGGATTGATGTAAGCGCGGCATCGGCGACAACGGCTGATGACCTGGTCGTGGACTACCGGTACTGGATCCTCAGAATCGTGCAGGCTAGCATATGGGCTTATAACCAGAGCAAATGGCAGTTTACTCTTCTTGAGGAGGGAGTGGTTGGTCGGGATGGTATTGAGGGTACATCGCAGGTATTTGCTCGACTCGTTTGCGAACTCGGAGGGCGTGGCTGCGGCGTTGGATGGCAGATTGATCGGTGGAGGAGGGTTGTATAGTTCTGAGACGTGAAAAGGCTGAGCGATGAGATCTGAAGGGAACAGTTGATTCTGCTGAGTAGCAGCTGCGGGCTGCTGAACTTGCGGTGCTGCCTGTCCTGGGCCTAGGTTCATCTGTCCAAACTGCTGGCCAAGAGCATTTGGATCTTGGGTTGGTGTCTGCTGCTGACCATATTGCGCTGGCTGGCCATATGCTGGAGCAGGAGCGCCATAGGCAGGAGACGGCCCTCCGTAGGTCGTAGGAGTGTTGTAATTGTAACCACCTGGCGCGGGTGGGTTTGGTCCTTGTGCGGCTGCATCGGCCGTATTGGCTCCAAACTGATAGCCGGTTCCCGCTGCGTAGCGGTCCTTCTTCTTACGGTCCGCCATTGTCAAAGTAGCGGAGGAGAGCAGTAGAAGGGTGCGGAGTGATGGTAGTAGAATTGGCCGTAGTGGTGGGCTTTCAGCGTGAATTTAGGTGAGGTTAAGAGCTCCATGTGTCTTCTTTGGGGAAACGGCACATTCCGCGCTAAAAGGTCCCCGCCAACGCACAGACGAACATCGTAGTGGGACGCGATACATACCTGCATTCCGTTTACATCTAGAGAACTCAAGGCAGCCGTCTAATCCACCAATTTTATTCGCTGAGATGTCGCTGAACCATGGATAGGCATCACTGAAAGCATTCGAGCATACGTATCAATGAGGAAATATCATTAGTTCAGGTATACATATGCACACCATCCATTTACGCATCAAATCAATTACTACACGCCGTCATTGACGCTCAAGGCACCACCGTAAGAGACCACTAGGCAACGTTGGCGACCTCTTGTCGGGGGATCTCATGCTGTCTCTCCACTCTGTCCGCTTCTTCCAAGGGGTTCGCAGATGACGCCGCCTTCTCAAGCTCTACACCTACCGGGCTCTCGCTTCTTACTGTATTTCCGTAGGCACTAGAATCCGGAAGTGAGCTTCCAACTCCAGTTGTGGCTGCCGGTACTGGGGCTCCAGGCATCGCGCCCACTCCAAGGTTTCCTGCATTGGAATGAATAGGCTCCACTTCCAATCGATAGTGGCGAAGATCATCTTCGGCGTCAGTAAGGACTTGACGCGCCATCTCTACCTCGGCGAATGGCGGATGCACGTCACCGGGTACAATTGGCGTGTCGTCGACGAGGTTCAAGAGCCGACGGGCATGCTTAGCAAGGATTATCTGCTTCTCTGCACGCTCGATGGTGGCTGCGAAGTGGTGGTCATAGGCCTCTTTGAACTTCTGGCGGGTCTAGTAGGGTCAGCAAGTGGTATTGATCAATACAGAGCCAACATACAATGTTGCTCAGCTGCGCTTCAGCAACAAGGCTCTGGGCCTCTGCGCGAACGAGCTCCTGCTCAAGCTGTACTATTTTAGTACTCTGTGGTTCCTTGTACTTAAGTTTCGCAATCTCATCAGAAACCTATGCCGTGGTTAGAAATCGGTCACTGACGGCGATGCTATAGTGTACCTTGGTCTTATGGTCTCGGCTTGGCTGCACCGAACTCTCTGTGTTGCGGATCTGCTTCAAGATACCTCGATATTCCTCCAGAGATTGCGCATAGAGATCCTCTTGTTCGGCAATCTCTGCGAGTAGCACTCCAAGCTTGTCTGAGACGTCCGAAATCGTCTCGTCCTCGGTTGCCTCGCCCCACTCAGACAGCTGCTGAGCAATACCGAGCCGTTCGCGTGCGGCAGCCTCGTAGGCACCGATGGCATGGTTCTCCGACTTGATAATCTTGAACAGCTTCTTCGAGAGCTCCGGTTGTTGCGTGCCTCGGAGAGAGGCCATGGTGAAGCGGTGCTTGGGTACGGATTTTTCCGTACTACCACTGCCCTTCTTCGAGCGGACTGAAAGCGATCGATTCCTACGGACATTGGTATTAGCGACCACCTTCAAGGTGTGCAAAGACTCCTGAGCCAATCATGAAAGGGGGGAAACATGACTACTCCGAGACCATGTCTGAGCGCCCGAGCCTGGCTTACATTCTGAGAGCGGTCTGACAATGAAGCGTGTATTGAGTCGTGTATAGTAATCTCCTGATTGACATGTCAGTACGTATTAGGCGGGAAAAGGCGCGAGCGCAAGCGCGCGCATCGCACATGCGCTCCGTAAAACAATTGCAGAATAGATTTGGAGGGGTACCTCTTTGGAAACAATTTCAGGTATGTTATCTGAGACGTAGATATTCAGCGTTTTGGAAGATAGTCTTTGATGAGGCGGGGGTCTGTCAGCCTGAGAATGTCGCGCAAGTTACGGTGATGTCATAGCCTGGCCCGGAAGCTGCGCATCGCGAATGGCAGCCACACACAGCCAGTCAAACCTTCACCATCTGCCGACTCATCCGCTTCTCGATAATTATCACTTCATCTTAAGATCACCTATTTTGTTCTTTGCTGTATCGACTCGTATGCTGTCATCGCCCACGACGCCACCAGTTGCACGGAAAGGATGTTGCCCCCTGTAGACAGCGCGCTGGTCGAGTATTCGGAAGATGGTTTACATGGAGTAGTCCTAATATTTGGTGGGCGCATCATTCAATAGGTCAATATGGAAAGAATCGAATTTTCGCAATATAGCTGTCCGATGTCCTTGAGCCAATGAAGAGGATATTATATGGCAAGCCTTGCTTGCCATTGACGGAAGTTAGAGTCGAGAGGATAATCCACTATTCCTGTACTCTCGAGATTTCCATAGGGAAGCACTTGCTATTGTCAATTTTCAATGCTAGTGTACATCAGTAATCTCTGTAGCCAACATTCACTGCTCACAATCCTATCCGAGTGAAGGGTTTCAAATCACCTGCGATCTTCTGTGAGAATAGCAATAATGGAAAAGTTTCGTTAGCTCAAGCTCGGGGCCGTCCTGCAAGCATCATTGCATACAAGTACTGAGTGCGTCAGCTTATAATGTGAACTACCTTGCGAGACTTTGCTGCCCACTCCCCTGGGCCGTTATCTGGCCTAGTTGACTATCAAAGCCGCTTCTCTCGTGTATACAGCCAGAGCACTCTAGCAAAACCTCATTGTAGCCAGTAGGCTGTTGTATAAAGGTCGCTCTTGCCAATGTTACGTCCACTGACTTGTGCCTGGCTGGCAGGTTCCCCACTGACCACCTTGCTGCTTTGTTGGACTGCTTCCCTCTCATTTACGCCCATTCGGACATCTTCCAATCCATGTCCGTTCTTAGCATCCGCTGTCAATGTTCACCTCGGCGATGATGCCCCCCCAATGATCGAACACATATGACACGGTCGATATCAGCGAGGCAACAAACCATATCATCTTCCTACTCAACAAAACCAGGTTCAGTTCCATGGTAGAGTAGAGTTTTAGGTCTCTCGAATATCCCTAGATGATAACCTCTATGCAATTTTCATTTGCCAACGCTATCTAGTAAGCAGAACCACTTTCGCAACGAGCGATCGCACCCACCGAACAACCGATCGAGCTCACATTGCCAGATCGCAACGCCAGATCGCAACGCGGTCAGTCTGAATAGCGATAATAACGAAAGTGGCATTTCCGCCGTCTCCTTATCTTCGCCACTACAACTGAGTGCTCGGTCCTCACCCAACTCGTACGAATACTAGAAGGTTCACGGAAAGACTTAATTTCATTCGCCAATGACGTGGATGAAAAATCCAACGCACGCTCCGACAATGGTAGCTATGACGGTAGCAAGAACGAAGATAACTTTGACGAAGACAACGCGAGCGGTGGAAGTTTACAGACATGAGCAACATGGATGATAGTAACAAGATTCATAACACGGTAGGCATCAGCTTCGTCGAGATTTCTGACATTGAGGACGATGGTCTGGCTATCAAGACCTCTTCAACTACATGGCCTCTAAACACATGATCACGTTGCATGCTACACATACCATGCCGCATTTGTCACCAAATCGTCCGAATAATCGTCACTTTCATGCAAAGATGCAGCAGTATCGCCTTTTTACCTCACCGAATTCCCATAAAAGTGGAATACACTAGCTATTGGAGCACAGTAAACACGCAGTGGTGGTGCTAGGCGCATACGCCCAATCAACGTGTCATTATTGCATAGGAGAGCCGTTCAAATCAAGCCATTAGCGTCTCTATTTATTTGGAGTTTAACAACACCAATGAAATCGCACTCATAGCATTTTTTATCCAACGCCCAGAATCGTTCGTTCGTTGGTAGAGTCTTGATGACAATTGGTCTACCAGATCACCGAGCAGCAAGGTCCTACGTGTCGCAAGTTCACTTGAATACGAGGCTGGAGGAATAAGCACTTCAGAGAGTAGTCCCCCTACAACTCTCGTTTACCAATGTTAGTTTAGTTACAATGCTACTTCTCACCTCCTATATGCCTAAGTAGTCACTAAAGCTTATATAGTACTAGGTGCTAAGATACTACATTTCCTACGACCATATGTTCTTAGTGTGCCTCCCTTTGCTATTTGTATCTTCGGAGCCGTCGTCTAGAGGTATAGTCCTTGCGATATGACAAGCCATTATCAACCTAACAGAGTTGTGACAGCAGCAGTAGCAACATCACGCACTTGATGCTAGTCCACAGGAATTCTTGTGTTTGTCAAGAAGAAGAAAGACCTGCAGCTCCTAGGGCTTTTGGTATCTATAGGCACTCACACTGGAGGTCACGATACACACCCCGCTATCCGTAGCTGCTGGATTACTACTGTTACTGAGTCTATTCCAGCCCGAACTGATCTCAACTTGAGCATGCAGGCTGTCCTTTGTTTCTGGGGGGACGACCGCTAAACCAGACGACGTTGAACGGTATAGCGTTGGCGTCTTCCACGACCTCGGTTAACTACATGTCGCTCCTGCAGATAACTAACTATAGCCGGCAGGAATTGCCGAAACCTGCACCTGGCCCATCTATGGTCGTAGCGACGACCACCGAGAAAGTTAAGCAAGGCCAGATTGATGGTAGCGCATTCGGTTGCGGCGGAGCTCCGGATCCCGCAATTCTGCACTCTATTCTTGTCGGCGATAATGCTATTTACGACATGTATCCGTCATGTTGTAATGAGTTCTATATACGGAGTATGCCATAGAGAGACTCCAATCAACCCAATAGCTATGATCCCTGCTTTGAACCCCCTTAATGAATCGAATACCTGCAGACTTGGTGATGGTGAATGACTGCTCTAAGTTTGTAGTTTGCGAGCTAAACTGTTCAGGATGGAGGTATGTGGGTGCGAACTGAACGCAACTGCAGCCAACCCGGAATCATCGCATTGGTAGTTTTATTACAGAAAATGCTTGATCTGCAGAACTTGTGTAAGCTGACAATGCCCAGATGGTTCGCCGTAAGCTTTGGCGTCGCTGGGCAACGGGGGTTGTACCTTCTCTCTTCGGTGACATGCTAAACCCAGTCGCACCTCTCACTTCTCGCCCGACAAGAGTCTTCATCAGCTTTTACTAAAATCTTTGGTCCGTCTGTAAAAGTCGGGAACGCACTGTTCGTACCCTTGAGATTAGTAGGACACATCTTAAACGTCTTCACCGCCAGCCGCCACCTTCCGTAGCACTTACCGGTAGACATAATGCTGACACGAGTGGTGAAGAAGCGGTAGCGAGGCAGAATGCGGACATCCGTTATATGAGAGAGAGAGTAGGTTGCCCCTAAAGTATCGCGTGCTATTGTTAAATGACGCGTGAACAAGGATACCACGCCCATCTCTCAAATCTCAGAGTCGGGATTCGTCAACCACGTCGCTCAACCTATGTAGTGCCGTGTTGGGTGAAGTTGGTATAAGCAATCTGGTGGGTACCCAGTCCTAATGCAAATTTGTCTCGGCTTCTGTGAGCGGGGTTTTGGAAGGGATAACAAATGTGGCCGGACAATCATTTCTTTGGGCCCGTATACGTATGGGGTGCAGGTGCGGTGGCCCCAAACGCGGGGAGTCTCTGTGCCGATCCGACATGTTGCGCAACCCCGTATTAAAATTCAGCGCGCGTCTCGCGTCAGATTACTCGGGATTCCTCAGCGCTTGAGCGTAATACTGATGTTAGCTGCAATGACGCCAGCTTTTGGCATAGATGCGTAGGCGTGTGGCGCAAGCTGCTACCAGCGGACGTTGTGTGCGAGAACTTTAACAAAGTATGTTACTCATGGGATTTCTATTTTCGGTCCGACTTAATGGGAGAAGATTTCCTTCTTGAAGCGGCGATTAAACTGAATCTAACGTAGGTTGGGATCTACTAGCGCAGGCTTACGGAGAAACGTACCTGAGAAAGCAAAAGCAAAAGGGAAGGTGAAGCTAGCGAGACGGCGGGGTCCCGAGGTCCTTAGCGTCATGTTAGTGAGGTGCGCTGTAGGTCACGGTGTGATACGTATCCATGGACGGCACTATTTCGCATACTTTACATGAAGGTAGCAGCTTTGCTTTTCCTGTTGCTCACTATACCTGCTCTCCTACCCGCTTTCCAGTCATTTGGTCAGTCAAAATGCCCGGATCACGGTGCTTATGCCTCCGCACTTTCTGCAGAGCTGGTTCAATATGGCGCAAGAGCGCAACGGCTTGTCAACCTCTGTGGCGCAGTTACGGCTCCGACCCCTCTGGCCCCTTGGCGGTATCACGAAGGCCGTTGCATTCAGGTGTGGTGTGGTTCAGCGGTCGTTCGGTCAGCGGCCCAACCGGACCCCTCACAGCATGGACTACCCTAGACCTGGCGCATACCGAGAGTTATGCTCGACTATATGCACTCACGACAATGCGAAGTCTACGCCCGAGCCATGTATAGACGTAGCAGTTGCAGTTCTTGGTTCGCATTCAGGTACAGATGTGGCACAGTAAAAACGTTTGGTATATACACCATTCAAGCTATTATTGCATATCAGATATGCTATTTCGATACTGTCCACAATGCCTTGGCTTCATTGGAAGGATCCGGGTCGGTTGGGGATGGCTATACTCAATTTGTACACCTGCAGAATGCAGCGCACACCTGGGCAGCTTGGCAGCTCCTTGTAACTTGGTCACATCCGCGGACCATTCTATTTTCTACTCTCATCGTTTTCCATGAGCAAAGAGCAAAAAAGGGAATCAATTTCGAATTACCCGTGGCTCAATAAGAAACCTGCGATTAACTTAACCATGATGACATCGGGCGGTGGGTCGCACCGCCGGCTTAGGTAGCTACTTAAGTACCTATCCACAAGGTGATTTTGATTGGCCGCCCTATACAGTAAGCCCCGAGTAAAAGGGACATTTGGCTTTGCTGTCAAAGCAAGCAAACGTCAGCGCACCAGCATAGTTCCACCTTCAATAACACTTAACATGACTCAGTATCATTGTGAAACTAGATGGTGAGTCTCAAAGAGAGAGGACATGGCAAAGCAAACAGCTAACCTTGAACATTGGCAGTGAAGTACGGAATGCAGTAATAAATGTGCGACTAGTCAACTACTGTTGGTAATCAGGGCAGTCCTGGATGCAAGCACAAATTTCCGGCTTGGCATGAGTCCATTCACGGGTTACAACGCAGGCATCATAGCCAGCCAGGCCAATCCAGTATGTCAGCAATGATGCGAGAACCTCGTGATTCTGGCCCATGGGGTTTAGAAATCTTGCCGAGACGGGCCGAGATATCTGTGCTCAACGGCGGCTGGCTGCTGCGGCATCTGGGGACGCCCTTTATCACGCAGTGATCGGCCGGTCCCTTGCGACCTTTGGATGACGCTAAAATCATCACCTCTTGACCTCGAGGCTTGGCAATCGGGGTGAGCCGCCACTTCCAACCTGTTGTCCGTTGTTGGCTCCGACTAGGATCAACATCCACCCCAAATGAACAGTCTAGCCGTGTTTCTTTCCCTCAGCAGAGTCTGATGATGATGCTGATATACGGCTGACATTTTATTCGCTGATTTTGGCTTGAAACTCAGATACCGCATATTCGGATAGCTCACGGACCTAATGCATCTTTCCGAACTTTGCGCGCCGACATGCAGCAACGACATGCTGAAGGACGCCCCTGAATGATGTTCGAGTCTCGTCTATCTTGAGAAGAATGAACTTTGAATGTGTCGGCCGTCTGATTGGGGAAACGCACACGCGTTCACGTCCCACGCACGCTGCTGCTCCACCTCAACGCCTTGGCCACATGTCGGTCGCTAATCGTGGGGCACCTATTATACGCCTGTCTCTGATAGACTATCTGCGAATGGTCAATCTCGGTCGGACCCATTTCCAGAAACCTTTCGATCATGACCGACTGGTCGAAATGGGTGTCTTGCTATTTGCTAGACCACAGCGGTCGAATACTCGCCCCCAGGCTACACCCCTGTCCAAAGGATGGACCCCTAGTACCACGATAATCCGTCACTGTTTAGCGTTCGGAAAGATATAAGTCGACCGCTTTGCCTCTGCTTTTTGAGTACCACCCGCACACCTCACCTCCAGTCATTCCTCAAGATGGTTCGCGCTCACCTCTTGACCGCGGTTGCTGCTTTCTGCCATGTGGCTAATGCAGGATGTCCCTATATGGATGACAAGGCTCCTGTCCGCCGAGATGGTGCCTCATCCGGCGCTCAGTCCACCGACGAATTCATGAAGCAGTATGAAATCGACGACAAGGACGCGTACCTTACCAGTCCCGTCGGATCAGCTTTCTCGGATCAAGAGTCTTTGTCAGCCGGCGAGCGTGGCCCTACGTTGTTGGAGGATTTCATCTTCAGGCAGAGTACGTCCTTTTCACCCTCACGTGGTCTCACTAGCGCTAATTGTCATTTCCAGAAATCACTCACTTTGACCACGAGCGTGTTCCCGAGCGTGCAGTCCATGCTCGCGGAGCTGGAGCTCATGGAGAGTTTGAGAGTTTTGGTGACTGGTCGAATATCACTTCCGCCTCGTTCCTCAATGGTGCGGGCAAGAAAACGCCCACGTTCCTTCGATTTTCCACCGTGGCAGGCTCCAGAGGCTCTATAGACACGGCCAGAGATATCCACGGGTAAATAAACCTTGCTCTAATGCTATGCTTTCTATAAACTAACTGCTCGATAGGTTTGCTTTACGCTTTTACACGGACGAAGGAAACTTTGGTGAGTTTAGTGGTGGTCACGTGACTTGCGATTTCACAACTAACACGACCAGACATCGTCGGAAACAACGTTCCTGTGTTCTTTATTCAGGATGCCATTAAGTTCCCTGATCTTATCCATGCCGTCAAGCCCAAGCCCGATCGCGAAATCCCCCAGGCAGCCACTGGCCACGACTCCGCTTGGGACTTCTTCAGCCAGCAACCAAGCACCATGCACGCACTGCTCTGGGCTATGTCCGGACACGGCACCCCTCGTAGCTATCGTCATCTTGATGGATGGGGGGTGCATAGCTTCCGCTTTGTGACAGACGCTGGTGCAACCAAACTGGTCAAGTTTAGGTTTCGCTCGCTTCAAGGAAAGGGCAGTCTGCTTTGGGAAGAGGCACAGATGGCGGCCCAAAACGCCGATTTTCATCGCCAGGATCTCTTCGACAGCATCGAGAAGGGCCAGTACCCCGAGTGGATCTTTGAGGCGCAAATCATGGAAGAAGCCGACCAGCTCAAGTACGGATTCGATATGCTTGACCCAACAAAGATTGTCCCGGAAGACATTGTTCCTTTCACGCCTCTCGGCAAGCTTACGCTGAACCGCAACCCCCGCAATTACTTTAGTGAAACAGAACAGGCAAGCCTTCTCTAACCCTGCCCTCACTAGCGTACATTTCACTAACTACTGGCGTAGATCATGTTCCAACCAGCTCATTTGGTTCGTGGTATCGATTTCACTGATGACCCTTTGCTCCAAGGTCGCATCTTTTCCTACTTGGACACACAGCTCAACCGTCACGGAGGCCCGAATTTCGAGCAACTTCCTATTAACCAGCCTCGAGTCCCTGTTCACACCAACGACCGCGATGGCGCTGGCCAGATGTTCATTCCCTTGAACACCGCTGCCTACAGCCCCAACACCTTGAATGATGGCTTTCCCAAGCAAGCAAACCAGACCACCGGAAGAGGATTCTTTACCGCTCCTAACCGCTCTGTTGGCGGGAAGCTCGTGCGAGCAGTTTCGTCGACCTTCGCAGATGTTTGGTCTCAGCCTCGCCTCTTCTTCAACTCTCTTTCGGCTATTGAACAACAATTTGTTGTCAACGCTATTCGATTTGAAATTGCGCAGCTCAAGAGCACCGTCGTCAAGACCAATGTCCTTATCCAGCTCAACCGTATCAGCCATGAGCTAGCGGAAAGAGTAGCGGTCGCCGTCGGCATGACTGCGCCAGCTGCTGACCCTACGTACTACCACAACAACAAGACCATCGGTGTTCGCCCAGGCGGTGCTCCCCTCCTCAAGCTCGATGGCCTCTCGGTCGGTTACCTCACCTCGGCGTCTGCGGTGGACAAGGCCGCGGATCTGAAGAAGGCCTTTGGAGACGTCAAGGTTGGTCTGACTGTCGTCGCCGAGCACCTCGGTGAGGGCATTGACCAAACCTACTCGGCTACAAACGCAGTACAATTCGATGCTATCATCGTGGACGCACGTGCCCAAGACCTCTTCGCACCTACAGGCAGCCTTGCCAACTCGGGCAACGCCACTACCAAGGCCCGTTCAACTTTGTACCCGCCAGGAAGACCCCTTGATGTCTTCCAAACCGGATACAAGTTCGGTAAGCCTGTTTCCGTACTGGGATCTAGCAAGACCACCTTCGAGGCTGCAGGCATCCAGGCAGACACCCCTGGTGTCTATGCCTTCGATGCGGCTAGCGATGCTTCGGCAGTTGTCAAGAAGATCTCTGAAGGACTGTTGACCTTCAAGTTCCTTGACCGATACCCTCTCGATTCTCAGTAGGCGCAGCGCAAGCTCTCATAGATTGGTGTTGTAATTAGATATATAGTTATAATTGATTGGTATCGCTTCACGTATACAGCCCAGTGAAACTGAAACATGTACCGTGTTGTCACTCTTGCTACAAGTATACAAGTATGTCTGACGGTACTATAAAGCCAACAGTCATGCGTCGTATACGTCAGGTCTCATTCATTTCCACATAACTGCCATGTTCATGTTGGCCGCTAGCCAGCTTCACACTCAGCGCGTACGCACGCCCGCGCACGCTCGCACAGAAACGCCAAGATGTCCATGACAACATCCAGAGGTCCTTGTTGGAGGCATGTTAAATTTGATGACGGATGTGGTTGTTGTGACCCTCGTGGCTCAATCTCACGCTTCTCACGTGGTAGGTGTCACGGATTAGACACATGGCCGTGCTCCATCGCTCATGGCAACCCCGCGTCGCCACGCTTCACGAACGACAGCAGTTTTTGGGGCCGAGCTCGCTGCACGGCTCGCTGCAAGTCATAGGGGCAGTTGTCTGTACTACAGGTCATAGGCACGTTTCACGTAGTCGATAGAGGCCATAGTTGGTTTCCCGGCCTACGGCAAGCTACAGCAGATGTGGCTTGGCAATGCAGGGCAGGGGCAGGGTATTGGGAGATTAACTGCTACTCAACGGCGCAACCCCATTTACGCTGCTACACACTGCTCCAAGTTTTTACATACTCAACTGCCTGTCTCACTCATAGACGTTACAAATTTCCGAATACATTGCAATCTGCTGTCAAACGTCAGTCAGCCGCACAGCCACAGAGATCATCACATTACCGCTGATCGCTCTATAATTGGACAGTTGGTGTAAGCAGCGACGTGGACAACACCGACTCTTTGGGACTCGTTTCCTCGCCCTACAGAGACCTGAAAACACAATCATGTCGACCGCAACAGCAAATAAGCCACCTGCGGGTACACCTCGTCGCGAAGTCAACGCCCGAACTGCTGCAGCTTCCCCAGCAGCTTCGAGCCGCACACCTGCCCGCTCCTCGACGCCGACCTCATCAGGAGCCACAGGCGTGGCACGAACACGCTCAGTTCGCGGCGGTACTAATGGCGCACCAGTGTCAGCGCGCGCGGCTGTCAAGAAGCCCGCCACCGCCTCCAACCTGAGTAACGCATCACCGGCTGATGCTGTCGATGAAGACGCCCGAGAAGAACAATCTGCACTGCTTCAAGAACTCAAGGAACGACTGCAAAAGGCAGAAGCCGCAGCTGAGGAGCGCCAGAAGCAGGTCGAGGTTCTGAATGCTCGGCTAGACGACGCGCTGACCGAACAAGCCAAATTAGAGGAACGTGCACACGAGGAGGAAGAGAAGGTCGAGGCCTTGGAGAACGAAAAGAAGGAGCTAACACGCCAACACCGCGAGCTCGAAGGCATTTACGAAGCCGAGCGCGCGCAAGCCATGAAGGAAAAGGAAGAGATCCAGTCACGCGAGGAGGATATGCAGGGCACCATTCAGCGGCTCAAGGAAACAATGGCCTCGAAGCACATGCCCAACGGCGAGCCTGAAGACGAACATCAGTTGAAGCGATCATGTAAGTTGACGTACCGCATGTGGCGGCCATGTTTTGACCCAGATGTACTGACCCAGTCACAGCAAGCTTTCGCAACAACCCCTCCCGCAGCAACTCGTCGCAGAACCTCGAGAATGTTGCCTCGTTCGCACCACCCAATTCCGTGCAGCGCAGCAATTCACGCAACAACTCCAAGCTTATCCACCAAAAGGACAAGATCATCGAAGACCTGCGCCTAGAGCTTGCTGAATACCAGGTCAAGGTACTAGAAGTCGAGAATGCGGGTGGCGGGCGCATGCGCGAGCTAGAGAAGCAGCTACTCGAGACACGTATGACCAATGCGCGACTGATGGAGGACAACGAGAGCTTCCAGCTTTTGTTGGGCGAGAAGACGCTCAACGGCGACTTGAGCCGTGGCGAATTTCTGCGCGACACTGCTAATGCCGAAGACCGTTTACCATCTCGTAACGGCCCGTCCACGAGCCTTGCTGACGAGCTTCAGTCCGCCGAGGAGGGCGACGCTGAAGTCGTGCGCAAGCTCGAGGCTGAACTGAACAGCATGAAGGCTCAGAACCAAGCCCTCACCCTCTACATCAACAAGATCATCGGCCGTCTGCTCACACATCAGGGCTTTGAATCCGTGCTTGGCAACGACATCGAGAGCGAGCATGGTGCTCCCGATAAGAACAAAGAGTTGCCACCACCTCCCCAGGACAGCGAGCAGCCACAGGGTTTCCTGCAGCGCGCCAAGTCCGTCGCCATGGGTGGGAATCGCAAGCCGCGTCCTCTCAGCGCCATGGGCCCACCACCCATGGCAAGCCCACCGCAGCCGAGCGCTCACGAAGATCCTTCGACTGCGCCAAGCATCCCTCTTACCCGCTCAACTTCCGGGCGTCACCCTAGCGGTAACCATCACCGTCGCTCCACCTCCGAGGTGCCCAACGCTGCAAGCGTTGTCAACAACATGTACCGTCCTTCCCCGACAGGTACTCCCAACCCGGCCTCCTCCCCGGGTCTCGTTTCGCCACGCAACTCCTTCTTTGGCCTTCCCGTCAACAGCGCCAATGGGCCCACCAACCCTGTGTCAAGAGTACCTTCTGGCGCAGGTCCCATCCCAGAGGACAAGGAGGTTGACGCTAGGACTGAGTCTTCGTCTGCTAGCCACGTTGACACACCCAGCCCGCCTCGCCAGCTGACCCGTAGCGATACCAGCACCGGTGTCATGACCGGCAAGGGCATGCGCCCATTGCGCCTAGTGCAGAACGAGGAAGAAGCCATGAAGGCTCGCAAGGCAGCCAACCGCGGCAGCTGGTTCGGCGGTCTCTTCGGCCAGGCACCGCCGTCCGCTCAGCAGGAAAACACACAGTAGACACTGTCGCTGTATTCTTCCTGTTTCATGATACACAACACAACGCAGCACCCCCCATAATTACATGTAAGTATTCTTCTTTACAGACTTGTTTGGCGGCAGCCTACACATTACTCTGTAGTATTGTAACTGTGTTTGGTCCGCCTACTACCCCCCTTTTTGGATACGACGGGTGTTTGATACGACTTAATGTGGCAAGAAAGAAAACTCTGTCAAGACATGATGCGTGGAATGGATGGTGAGAATATATATATCTATAGTTTTACTCTGGGTATCATACTTGTAGGGGAGGGGAGGAAAGAGAGGATGTGAAGAGGATGTGAAAGTGGAGGGGAATTTATTCTTTGATGAACGACAAGACAAGATGAATGGAATGGTTATTATGGTATATGTTACTTTACTCGCTCACTCGCTCAATCCCCTGGCTGGCATGTACACACGACTTTCTCTTTATACCCCGTCTGCTGTCTTGGGTTCTGTAGGGTAGGGTGTTTAATGGTATTCTTTATTCTTAACTTATTCTTGTCTGGTCTGTGAATGATGCTGAGGTATGTCATGTGGTCCAAAGTCGTACTCTCGGTAACACCGCATCAAAGATAGAGAGTTGTGTCTCAACAGTGCTATGTGGAAGACAGTTGCGAAGTGATAGCTATCGCTATACATCTCCAAACTTTCCTTTCCATCGTTCCTGATACATCCAACATGACAGTAGGCTATGAGACTGCCTCCCCTCACTGCACCTCCTTCCCCTTCCTTCTCACTCCCATTTCTGTCCTCATCCCTCCCCTCTACGCCTCCACACCCCTCGGTCCAACACTCAAACTGCCGCGCCGCCCTTCCTGACACAGCACACACGCGACACTGCTACAAGCCGTCCTCTTTTCCATGCGGTGAGGACACTGGCTTGGACCCATACCATGTATTTCGGCGTGACTGCAGCGCGTATACCGGATGTGCATGATGTGGTCGCAGGTGTCTTTTGCTCCTTTTGAAGAAGGAGAGAAGGAGAGACAGGTTGTTTGGATCATGTAGCACATGTTGGCGTCTGTGGAGGTTGTTGGAGATGGTGGTGGATGTGTTGTTAAAGTGTTGTAGGCGATGTTCGCTGTCCTGGAGTAGCACTTGGGTGTGCTTTAGGTGGATGTGGCTGAGGTAGCTATGTCGATGATGTGGTATAGTGATTGTGAGAAGGGCGGTTATACACGAGCAGTGGGGATTGCTCTTATACCAATGGGGTTTGTAGGGTGTGATTGTTAGTCGTGTGAGTGACGTGATGTCTCTCTCACTTTCGAGTGTGTCAAACATTGTATTGTCTCGGGGTGAGGTGAGAATTGTGAGTAGCTTGTCTTGGGGCTGTTGCCTTGTTTTCAGGGTCTGAGACATGAGCACTGAGCAAACACATTTTATTGGACCAGACATGGTCGTTGCACTTCTTGTGAGGTTGCTTTGACGCTTGGGAGGGGAGGTGGGCCGGACACCAGAAAGGAACTGCGAGAGCAAAAACACTTGCCTTCACAAGTACACTCTAGTTGAACAGGCGGACTTGCGCTAGGCTAAGTTTTGAGACAAAGAGACGGTTTCATAATATCACCAATTCACTTTCATGGCTGGTGCTATGTTCAATTTTTGGAAGAGACGGTGTAGTGTATGAAGGCTTGTTGATTGCTTGTGTATTGACATTGATGATCATCCAATCCTCTCTCACCGGATATCTTGTTCGTGGCGCGCAATCTAGTTTTTGCCAAACCAGGTCTTGTGTCCCTGCCGAATTTGTCAGAGGTAGTCCTGCGGTCCTTGGAAGGTCGCACTTACGAGGACGAGACGACCCATCATGTACATGCTGGCGCTGAGGCTGCCGAACAGGAGGACCTTGTAACCGGGGATCATCCACTTTCCGCGGGCCTATAAATCTTCCTGTCAGCGTATATTGCTCCAAATCTCCAACTCTCTAGGACACTGTCCATATCAACCAAGCGCTGGTGCTCCCTCTTCATCCACATATAATGTGCACCGCGCTTCCCCTCTCTTATGTATTGGTAACGCACCTTCTCCCAGGTCCTCAGTCCGTCGTGCTTCTGGTGTTCGCGTTGCCAGTAAGGAACGCGGTTCTCGCGCATAACCCAGCTGGAGATTGTCAGTGTCGAGCTCCGTGGGGTGTGCTAAGACGGCTGCCGCAAGCTGCCAGCGGCGTATCGTCGCTGCCATAGTCCTCTCGAAGACGTACCCTGCCATTGTGAAGAGTGGAGATTTGTAATTCGCGGCTTGCGGGGGCAATTGGTAGTTTCGTGGGGTTGACGTTGTCTTTGAGTCGCGAGGTCGAATGATGCATCAGCGGAACATTGGAAGTCGAGTGCCAAGACGCTTAACTCTTTCGAGAGCAGCAACTTCCGAAATTCCCAAGGAAAACTGACGAAGAGTAAGAGAAAGTTGCTTGCGCCAATGGACTGATATCACCCTCTCTTCCTGTCTCGTTCATGACACTGGCCGTTGACAGGCTCCTCGCCAGTCCGGCTGCCTTGCGACTCCTGCGCTCCCTTGTCAATGGCTCAGAACTCCCCGCCGCATGTTCTGCAGCAACGATTTGCTGCCATTCGTATACAGCCCGCCGCAATTATTCAAACAATCCGACAGATCGGTCCAAATCCACGTCAAAGCCACAATGGAAGCGCTTGAAAGATGCAGCCAAAGAAATCGCGATCCGAAACCGAGTGCGCGAGGCACTGCTCAATGACGATGCGAACGATACCGCCAAGCCGACGGTTGACATTTTCCAAAATGATGTTATACGTGTAGCAAAACGAGAAGACGACCCTGCACAACTCGCCGCTACTTTGGCATACGAGGAGAGACTCTATAAGGGCCAGGGTGTGCGCAATGTCTGGCGAACCATCCGTCATCGAGGATACCATCTGCCCACTGAAGAGACGGCCGACGCCGAGGTACTATGGGGAACATTTGCCAAGTATCATCTGATTGTACCTAAATTGATAGAATATGCAGAAGAGTTGTTTCGAGAGACAGGCAAAATCTATCCTCGCCTGTATGAATTGGTCATGGCCTACTGGCTGCCACAGAGACCCAGGCAGGCGTTGAAACATCATTATGCACTGGTCAGAAACCTTAAACTCCAGAAATTACCATTGCGAAGTTTGGCCCGTTTAGGGCGGTCGACATGGAAGCCTGCCACGTACGAAGTGTTCCTCGAGATATACGGACAGAGCGACGAGAGGGACGTCTATGACGAGGTGGTGCCAGCGCTGATTGAGAAAGGAGGTATCAATGTGGCACGGCAATGGCATACAATATGTATTCTGCTTAGTGACAAACCATCAGAGTCCGTTGCGTCACACCCAGTCATTCGGCTGTTTGCAGATGTCAAGATAGCTCCACATGAAGTACGCTCCGAGGAGAAGATGACCAAGATGCACAAGCGCGAAACAATCAGATATAATCAAGACCTGTTACGACGCTTGGCAGGCCCCGATACAGCCCCGATTCGATTCGAAGACTCGTTCGTCGCCCGCATGTTCGCAACGAGGACCTTTACACCCGCTTCCGTTATACAAGGGCTGATCATGGTTGGCGTGAATGAGATTGGACCACAAGCTGTGCTTACCATGGCGGCGCAAACACAACCAATAGAGGAGCTTCCAAGGAGGTTCGAGGAATTACGGGCAGCGGGCATCGCCCTGCAAGGCTGCGTCTTCTCCTTGGCTTTAGAGAAGTTTGCAATGGAGCAGAAATGGCACCTGGCGCGCAGTATGATAGAGAGCGATCAGCATCCAGATGTTTTTGGCGATACGGGCATACAGCGAAAGCTGCTTGAATACTACCTCGAGCAAGGCGATCAGTTGCAAGCCCAACGTACCCTTGCCATTCTGACTCTCTTCCACAACGACTCTAGCCAAGAATCCTGGAATCTTCTCCTACAAGTCAACATCGAACGCACCGGACCGCACCACGTCATGGAAGTGATCGATGGCATGCGTATCCGGGGCGTCATGTTACTACCGGAGTCACTCAAGGCAATAAAAGGCTTGCTAGCCCAGCGACAGAGAGGAAACAGACCCGTCATGCGCAAATTTGACGATTTACGGTTTGTTGCACGTGTCTTTATGACGATACTAGAGAGTGGTATAGCTCCTATTGGTCCACCCCAATGGCGCGAGATCATACGCCGATTTGGCATGCTTGGGAGGTTTAGAGAGCTCCGCAGGCTCTTGCTTTGGCTTCTTTGCTGGTACGCACCGAGAGGAACACTCCAATTCACAGCGTTGCCACGGTCACCATTTTTGGAGCCGGCGACAGCGAAGCTACGTACTGCGTATCCCGAACGTTACCATTACTTCCACTTCCCAGCCATGGTTAACCAACGCGAGAACAAACGTCATCCCATTCGTCAATTATGTCCACCTCCTCTTATACAAGCACTCATTGTTTGGGGCTTCCGAATGGGGATGCTCCCTAATGCTCAGTTGGAACAACACATGCTTGGCTCCCCATTAGCGAAGAAACACTACCGACGCCGCCTGCTCCAACGTGGTATTCTTAACCGTCTCGAATGGACCATCGGCCTGCGTACAGTAGTTCAGCTACGTGATCTTGGTGTCTTTGTACATCACCACACTGTGCTCAAAGCCTTGCAGGCCCAGATGATAATTTTGTTTGGTCACGGTCGATCACTCAAAAAAGAAAACAGGATCATGGAACAGGTCAACACTCTGTCGTACGCCCGCTATGTCCGCGAGATCAACAGGATATGGGGTAAGCCACTCTTGAGGGAGCCTCAAATCTTTCGTACGCACATGGCATATGGCCAGACGTGGCATCCACGCTTGCGCCGGAAGACTAATCGCAATCAATGGATCAGCCTCGGTGAGATGCTGGGTCCGGAATGGCAGGCTCGAGATGACGGAGGGGATGCGTCCGCTTGGTCTCGTACTGCTAGCGAGCAAGACGCCAGGGTTTTTGGTGAACTCCAAAAGCGGTTTGAAATGGAGGCTGAAGCCATCAAGTCTAACGGAGACCCCAAGGCATAGCTTTGCCGTAACATGCATTGACGAATACATCATGTTCAAAACTCGCAATCTCATGTATGTATGTGTGCTGTAGCTTGCACATCGGCTTACCCAGAAGCCGAATTAAAACCTTTGAGATGCCCATCATGTCCGGCGCTCATCACATGATCTGTGCTCCAGTTGTCCATATGAACACCTCTTTACCTCCTCATCTTCTTCTTTCCTACTTCCCATATCTTCCAAAACTCAAACCTGAAACTCTAAAACATGACCAAATTTGTTCTGATGTATTCCGCTTTTTCTTGATAAATCTTAAAAGACAGTCGGCTGTTCGACATGTTCTTTCTTCTTCGACCATTCTCTTTCCCCATTTTCTCTAAGAACACCAGAAATGCGTAAGAAACAAATTGATATGAATACCTTTTTATAGGCGGATCAAAATAATATTACCACAGCTATATGCTTTCCTCTTCTCCGCCTTTTTCACTTATTTATCAAAACAAAAATACAGAGGCTCCGCTCCATGTCTTCTCTGCGACTTCTCGAATTTGAAAAGAAACAAATGTCTATGCATATGGTTGGCTGCGAATACAACAAAACAGACAAACACTACTACTATGTTTCCTGTATTCCTTGAAAACTCAAAAATAAAACCTTGACTATATGAATGTCTCCCGCCTCTCGCGCTTTTCTTGAAAACCAACACGAGTAACAAGAGAGACGATGTGTGGAGTCCGACTCTCCAGCTTCAAAAATACTGAAATCTTTCCCTGTTGTTCTGGGATAATATCTTAAAACCGCGTCGGTCCGCTTTTGTAGGGTTCCAGGCTGTGTGCCTCCTTGAAACTCTGGGAGTGGTACCTTCTTTTTTCTAAATCCTTTCTTCTCTGTCTAAGGAGAGTATTCTAAGAAACTCCTAGCAGATGTGCTTTATGTGGCTGTTGCCTGGCGTTTCTGCCCTTTAAATCTTTTCTTGGAAAAATAGTGAAGAGATTACTGGCATAGATTTTCCCTTCTTCTCTAGGAAGCTATGAGAAACCACACCCAGAAATCCTCATGTTTGCGTCGGGTCTGGGGTTCCGGCCTTTCCTATTTTTATAAATCCGCCTTGCTTACTTTGACACGGTGTTCTCCCCTCTTCTCTGGAAAAGCTACTGAAATCTCTATGGGAATTGTGGATGCATCCGCTGGGCGTAGTATATCTGGTCTTTACTATCTTTCCTAAAAAGACAGCTCCGATATAATGGAGTTCTATCTGCTTCTTCCTGAAAACGTACTGAAAAGCACATGGGACCTTTATATAAGTGTCCTGGTCCCGGCGTACCTAGCTTTTCTTTGCTCTTCTAAAAAAAACGGTACACACATTCTTGGGATCCTCTTGTCCCTTTGTTTTTCTGAAAACTTAATGAAAACAATATGGGAGCTCTACATGAGCGCGTTGGGCCTAGCGTTCCGGCCTTCCTTATTTTTCTCTAAAAGACACCATACGTGTTTTCACATGTTATTCTCTCTTCTTCTTCCTGAAAACTTCATAAAACCATCTGGGACCTGCACATGACTGCGCTGGGCCTGGCTTTCCTTATCTTTCTCTAAAAGAATCCAGTGAATACACATCATGTTCTTCTCCGTTCTTCATAAAAGCTCATTAAAACACCATTTGCGAATTATATATGAGTGCACTGGACTTAACGTTGCGGCCTTCTTTATTCTCCTCTAAAAGAAGCAGTGCTATGTATTAATGTTCTTCTCCCGTTTTCGCTTATGTCGCTTTCGCTAGGATCGTTATATTCATTCCCGTCTGTGTGTGGTTCTGGTCGTCGTTCGAATCCGCCTCAAAATTGTCGCCTGACCCGTCATCAGTATTGTCGCCTGATCTGTTGTTGGTATCGTCGCCTAACCCGTCGTCGGTATCGTTGGTATCGAGCGTAAGCTTGTATGTAGTATTAGAGTTCTTTTTGCTGCTCTTCACGACTGAAAGAGTGGTGCGGGCGCGTTGGTTGTCAGTGATTATGATGGTCGACCTGCTGGTGTGCTTGCTACTAGCCAATACCTCACTGTAGGATATTGTTTTTTTGGCTGCCCGTGGAAGAGTTGTTCGTCCAACTTCGGCATTTGTGACTTTAAGTTGCGACGGGGTTTGTAGAGGAATGTACAACGTGGATTGGAGGCGTAGCTGGTGTAGCTGGCACAACTGGCGTAGCTAGCGTAACTGGCGTATAGGCGTAGACGCTCGTGTTCTCCTTGCAGCTGCTGGTATAGGTCTGATATGCAATCCCTGACGTGAGCGCTTAAGAGGGCGGGCATCCTCATCATCATCAATATGTATCGGCATGGTTGCCGATCCTATATGACTTCTATTGTGGTGGGCACCCTTTTTGTCGTCGATGTAAATCAGAGTGGCTGCTGATCCTAGCACTTGTACTTCGATAGCAGGAGGTTCGGTAGGTTCAGTGGCAGTTGTAGGAGGCTGAGCAATGACTGTGTCGATTTCTCTAAATGAACGTTGGACTGAAAGTCGTGGTGTGCGTGTAATAAATTGGTTGATTCAAGTCTGAGATGGGTCGTTGTTTGCTCTCGCCAACCAGGATTTGACCATAGTAGCTAGGTAGAGAGGGTATAAACAATATCATGTGTAGTGCAAGCGAGGCGAGGTTTGTGATGTAGGTAAGGTAGTGAGGCTGGGAATTAAGAGAGGAGAATGAAGGTGACGAAAAGGTGCGGTTTTATTAGGTAGGAGAGGTCTAGTGTGAGCTGAGCCAAGACATGCTAAGAGTAGGCGCGAAGGACAAGCATGTGCAGGCGCAGGTGTGGTATACGCTGAGTGAAGACATCCTATAAGGTAGGCACGAGAGACTAGAAGCATGTGTAGATACCGGTATGAAGGTTGCGGCTTAGTATCGTGTGTTGTCGTACCACCTGTCGGCCTTGAGTACGGTTAGGGCTGTGTTTGTTACTCATTGGCTTCGTCTAGAACAAAGAGTACGCCGTTTTCCCGAAATCCGAGATACCGCGGAGCCATATTCAATGTTTTATATGCCGGTACCATATACATTTCGTGTTCTCCGCGCCAATGCGTTCCCGCTCTTCTCGCCGGTCTGACCGTGCCCAAGCATGCTAATACGCCGGTCGCCCTTAGTACTTTTCCAATCAGGACCAACCTCGTTTGGCGACTTCAAGTTAGCGATGAGTCCTTCGCGTGTCATCATCTTCTTCAAGGTTTGATGTGGTCGAAACGGTACGTGTAAAGACGACAGATGATGACGTGCAGCCCGACACAAACCCAGCGGAGCCTGTAGCCCTGAAAAGCTACAATACAGGTAGCTGCGTCAGTACTCGAGCGGTTTACAACACCTCATGATACCGCGGAGATGGATGTGTATGGAGTGGTGCCGCGTGGCTGGTAATACGAGAAACAGCCACGGGTGTCATGACAGCTGCGCCACGATGGTTGACACAGCACTAAACCCAAATAGGTAGAGTTTGCGAGAAAATTACCGACTACCTACCCATGAGGATCCGGTGATGCCGCTCGGCG
Source organism: Pyrenophora tritici-repentis (assembly GCF_003171515.1). Lineage (NCBI taxonomy): Eukaryota > Fungi > Ascomycota > Dothideomycetes > Pleosporales > Pleosporaceae > Pyrenophora > Pyrenophora tritici-repentis. The sequence continues at coordinate 5,825,716 of NC_089390.1, forward strand.
CACAAGGACTGCCGATTCGGACTGCCAATATGCCCATCGTCCGAACCCAAGATGGAAAGTCCTCGCTGGCTGCATCGTCTTTACACGTTTCCCTATGCCAGTCGAGACGTGCTTTCTGTATGCTTGGTGGTGCGATCGCGTCTGCCTTCCCTGTCCTGACTCCGCTCCGTGCCGAGCGCGCTCCCCTAACCGTAACCACGACCCCAACATCAATCAATCGAGCTTATCCCTGCGTTACTCGGCCACAGGAGAGTTACTCTTCCGGCCCATCTGGAAGCTTATCGAAGGTTGGCCAGCTGGGGCTTGTCGTCGCGAATTAATGTCAACGTAGGCCTGATGGTAGTCGTAGGCTTTAGAGGCGGAGTCTTCCAGAAGTCCATCAGGAGAAACCACTTTTTGCTCGCAACTTGTTTATAGCCAGAGATCGGTGCTGGGAGCCAGGCATTTGTTGATCTTGGTGCCTGAGTGTTGAGAACAGCCTTAGTCTTCTTTTCGCCATCCCTTGTGTTGCCTTTATATCACCATGGTCTACACAGGTAAGCCCAGCCGGGGCTGCGGCATGTGCAAAAGCCGCCGAATCAAGGTAAGTTCTGGCTTCTCGCGACAATTGCTACTTCCTCTCGACTAGTGGTGCTGGATTACCCGCACGTACGCCAATACGGTTACTTTGGGAGTAGTAGTTTGGGCCCCCCGCTAATTATGCCAGTGCGACGAGAAACGGCCAACATGTGGAAACTGCAAGAAATCGTCGCGATCCTGTCCAGGCTATCCAGACGATTTTGATCTGGTTTTTCGGGATGAGAACAAGGCGATGCTCAAGAAGGTGAGGAAGTGTTCTGGGACGACTTCGCCAGGTAGCAGTGCTGGAGCGTCAAGCTCGCATCCTTCTCCACATCCGTATGTGTTATCCTGGAACCCTCGTTCCGTCCCGCTCCCGCTGCTAGCTATCTATCTGCGCCAAGGAGCTCCATCGCTTACCTTTGCCACTATCTATGCATGAACCTGTGGCTGGTATGCGATCGCTTGTGGCTTTGCGTGAAATGAGGACATCAGCTGATCATGTCAGATCTCCATCTTCAACCTTTGAGGTGGTTTCAGAAGAAAAAGGCTCTGTAGGAGAGCTTGCCTTTCAGACCGCAACATCGTCATCACATGCAAGCCAGTCACAACAGGTACTGCCTTTGAACAACTACAGGGCGCAACAAGTGCCTTTTGACCATCCTTTCGACTTTGAAACTTTCGTCTGGAATCTCCAAACAGCCCAAGTGCCGCCCACGATATCACTCGCTCCGGAATGTGAGGCAGTGCCTTTCTTTTTCAAAAACTTTACCGCCCTTCCGCAACAGGCCGAAAGTACGAGAGGATTTCTCGAATACCTAGTGCCACTTTACAACCGTGCCCGTCCAAATTCAGTTCTACATCTTGCCACCACCGCTGTTGCATTGGCAGCGTGCGGACAATATCCCGGAAGACATGAGCTCCTTCGTGAAGCTGTCTCTACGTATGGCAAAGCCATCAAGAAATTAAACGAGGACTTGAAACACCCCGCAAAAGCGAAAAGCAACGAGACCGTACTTGCTATCCTCATGTTCTCATTATACGAAGTAAGTCTATCGCTGTGTCTGACCGCGTTTCCAAATTGTTTTCTTTCCTCTAGAACCTATTACCGGTCTTGGTGCTAACCACTTCAGACAATTATGAGCACCGATGACACAATCGCAGCCTGGGGTAACCATGTTGATGGTGCTGTTGCACTAACCAAACTAAGAGGAATGGAGCAATTCAAGGATCCAATGTCTCATGCTATATTCCGTGCAGTACGAACCATGATGGTAAGCACTATCCTTTCATTCAAGTGTCCAACATCTAACTCGAAACAGATCACAAGCTGTGTTCAACGTTCAAAACCGGTCGACTCCTTTCCCAGCAAAGCTGGCTGGATAGGCCAGGGTGATATCCACGACGAAAATGCAGCAAATCGACTAACCCTAATTTGCATTGACCTGCCCAGCCTACGTGCTCGCGCAAATACCCTTACCAACATGCCTTACGACCCAGCCTACGAATCAGAAGCCAAACAAATCCTCGACTTTGCGCAACTGGTGGACAGCAACCTTGAAGAATGGTACCGTACATTACCGCCGGAATGGAGGCCTCGCATAATCGGCATCGTTAGCGAGTTGATTCCATCCGAGGAACTTTCATTGGCAGCAAAATGGCCAGGGGAGCAACACGTGTATCATGATGTGCCATTGGCGAGCATCATGAATGACTACCGCGTATGTCGAATATTCTGTACAAGGGTCATCATGGCATGTGTGGAGTGGCTTAACTCGGGCCCTAACTATCGAGATGGAGATAGAGCGCGGAATAAGAGCGTCTATGTGATCCAGAAGATGGTAGACGAGATCTGCGCATGTGTGCCTTTTCATTTGAGCTATGAGCTGCAGACGGCCGCCAAGGAGATGGGACAGGAGAAGAATGGTAAGTATCAGTCATTTCTATTCTTTACGTCGTTCAAGAGCTAAATCTTGCGCAGCCGCTGAGGCCTTTGGGGGGTACTCGTTAGTCTGGCCACTATACGTCGCAGCCAATGCAGATATGATACCGCAAGAGCAACGTGACTGGCTCTTTGGCCGACTCTCAGTCATTGGCACAAAGTTTGGATTGAGTAGTGCACAGGTTCTAGTACTGGCAAGGAGACACGTGCTCACATGTGGGCCAATGTTCCCATAACGCAAGGCTACTATTGAGGGCTGGTGTTGTATGAATATGGTTGAAACGGGAGTATCATGAATGTATTTCTTTCGTTTAAGCAATAAACACAACAGGCCCTGTTGAAACGGATCTATTCCATGGCGGACTGAAGTTGAAAGAGCGAAGGTGCCGTTGCATTGAGTCATCCGCATTGAGCAAGTGGTTGCATGACCACGTATTGGAACGGGTGGGTATAGTGGAGACACGACGTTCCTTGGCACCGATGTTTCTGGCCGGGGCCTGTGAAGATGGCGACATGTTGCTGCGCTTCACATACATGACAGAGTTGATGCCTTCGTATATCAAAACAATGCATCAGGCAATGTCGACCCGCAGCGGCCCGTTTCCGCGCCAAGCTTTCGGGGTTTCATTACACGAGCCGCGCAATCGAGGGAGGCGCATCTAGACGTCCCGGCGAACTGCATATCTCCTTATCCCTTTGCCAAATTGCGGCTGTGCAAGAAGGAAGTCGTCACCATCTTCCATACATATTCTCCAGACGTCACTTGACTATACATTGGTATCGCGCTTGCTCAGATTACCCCGCCACACTCCTCAGTCGTCAGCCCACCATCAGCCTCATCACGTCACCACCACCATGGGCGCATTAAACCTCATTCCGCTCATCATCCTCTTCGCAGTCGTTGGAGGTATTGGATGGGTAGGCTACCAGGTAGGATGACCCTGCCCACATTTGCGCAATAACCGCTGATCATTGCCCGTCGCAGATCTACCTCTACTCGAACGAACTCGCCGAGCGCGGCGTGAAGAAGATGGAAAAGAAGAATGTCGTCTTCACTAAAGATGGCGCAAAGGTCGGAGTGAAGGAAGTGAGCACAGAGTCTTATACAGACAAAACACAAAGAGCATTTGTGAAGACGTGGAACGCCGCTCAAGAGGGGTATGCGTTCGCGACAAGGGCATGGCAAATTATATGCTAATAGATTGATCCAGTTCTCCCGTATCGCGCCCCTCGTCAACTCGAAAACCTACCAGATGATCGAAACACACGAGATGGAATAACCTTGACCTTCAGGTATACCTTCTCGTTTGGACGTTGCCTGGTAGCCTTGTTTCGGACCGAACGAACTGCGACTGCTTTCGACTTTTGCGAACAAGTCGGCGATGAGTGTCTGAAGTGTCGGAGCGTCATGTGCTATTACACGATATAGGCAATATATGCAGGCCTAGGCGCATGCGGGGCTGGTCAAGTCACACTTTCACTTATGAGAATCAAGAGATGGTGTTCACATGACCCACAAGAACCTCGTGTGACACTTACTTGCACTCAACAAACAATTTCGAGACGTTCCTATCGGCGAGAGCTCGTCCTGGTATGTGGTTTTCTATAGCGTCTTGGGTGACGTTTCTTTTTATAGATGCCGGTGCGGAATTTTACGTTCATGTGCTGAAGACAGTTCCATTGAAATGTGGCTATCCATGTAATCAGAAACTTACGTATGATCTCAATACCATGTGCTTGGGTTATGCCCACGTTAGTCACCCTCTTTTGTTCAAGTATAGTCTACTGTAAGACCAACCTCACGCAAGTGCTGTTACATCGTGGGGGTATATGGCCAGGGTGTGTTCAGAGCGTTGCAATTAGACTAGGGTAGTCTGCTTCCAGAACACCTAGGACAGGCATTTCCCACCGGTCAACGAGCAGGTCCTCACTAGTCGCTTTAGGCTCCCGACATTGTGTTTCCGGCTACAAGCAAGCTTCGGATCATCAAGCGGGAACTGTATTGACGTCAGCTGCTACGTCAGCAGTTACCTAAGCGTCCACTTACTCGGAGCGCAAAAGGAGGATGTCCTCTATTTCATCGGAGGGTCGCCTCAACATGTCCGACGCCAATATACTTCCTCAACAAAGAATGTCAGGTGTGTGGATCTGACATATGTCACAACGAATCATAACATAGTAAATTAGGGCTAGGGCTGCTGAGTCCTCCAGCATAAACACGTTGCTTGTTTTGACATCTGCTTCTGCATTCATGTTATGCACTAAATGAACGCAACGTCAAAACTCCGCAGACAGGACACAAAGAGCGCGGATGGTCGAACGAATCTCCGCCGAGACAACGACGCTTGGAAGGCGAAGCAAGACCATATATGCCGATCACAGCACTATGTACGTTAGTCTACCCCAGAAATCCCAAGCGGTGCCTAGAAACCACCATCCGACGGGCGTTATCGAATCATATTGCTGTTGCCTGTTGAAGCTCAATCGCAAGGCGAACAATGGTGCAGCTTGGCTGGCGGCGAAAGCAGTGATGGTGTGTAGGGGGTGAAAGACGTATAAACCGTCAAATGTCCCCCGACCAATATGGTCTACAATCAGAACACGCCATCATGTCTTCACTACATGAACAATTAACCAGGTCTGAGCTGTTCAGCTTAAGGGGTTTCGCCCTTGCATCTGGACTGACTCTTGCTGCTGTAAGTCTATTCTTTGACTGGATGTGAATTCTCTCACAACCCGCTCTGGGTGTTGAAATATATTCTGTCCATCATGAAATTGTATTGAAAACGGCTGATAGGATTTAGGCCATCACATATTCTACTTACATTGTAATATACAACCTCTTCTTCCATCCCCTCAGGCACATCCCCGGCCCACTGTTTGCACGAGCCTGTCCCATTCCTTACGCCCTCGTCATACGAAAAGGCACCATCATTCCGTGGCTAAAGGCACTACACGACAAGTATGGAGAGGTTGTACGAATGAGTCCAGGCCAAGTTTCATTCATCTCGGGCGAGACTGCATGGCAAGATGTTCAGGGCTTCCGCACGGGAAAGTCTAAAGACAGTAGCCTTTTCATGAGGGATACTAATTGGGCGTAAGTCATTTTTGTATATGATATGGACGTTGCTAATAGAGTCAGTCCCGCCTCGCTCAATGGAACGACATCAATTTTCGCATCTAACGGCGAATTGCACGCGCGCCTGCGACGCAATGTTGCCAGTGGTTTTAGTGTATCGGCTCTCCGCTTACAAGAATCTCTCATTCTTGAGTATGCTGACCTTCTCGTGTCGCGACTACGCGAGGTCAGCACTGAGGGGGCCGTCGATATGGTGGACTGGTACAGTAAGCATACTCTGATAATTCAGCACAAAACCAACTACATGTACTAACCAAGACACGATAGGCTTTACCGCCTTCGACATCATCGGTGACCTCATCTTCAGTGAACCTTTCGGCTGCCTCCGCGATGGCAAAGGTCACGAGTGGGTCCCATTCGTCTACAACGGCGTCAGCAATCTTCCCAAACTGTATACCGAGAAGGTGTGGGCGATATTCAAGTGGTACGACACGCTCCGTAGCATTTTCGAAGACCAGGAAAAGCCGCTTAGAACGCGTCTTGCCTTGTTAGCCAAGTCCCAAAAGAAGGTCAATGAATGCATCGCAAAGGTTGAAAAGGGTACCGACAAGAGAGTAGAAGCGAGTTTTTTCGCAGGCGTCATTAGGAAGGAAGGCACGGAAAGAGGTCTAACACGAAACGAACTCGACACCGTCGCCATGGGCTTCCTCGGCGCAGGCAGCGAAACAACAGCCACCATCCTCTCCGGCGCCACCTACATGCTCCTCATCAACCCAGACAAGTACGAGAAAATCGTGCACGAGATCCGTACGGCGTTCTCGTCGACGGAGGAAATAACTATGGATGCGGTAAACAAACTCGAGTACCTCATTGCCGTTTTCCAAGAGAGCTTTCGCATGTATCCCCCTGTTTCCACTGGCATCCCTCGTGTCGCACCCCCGAGCGGCGCAGAGGTCTCAGGCTACTATGTTCCCGGCGGTACAAATGTGCATATCCCACAGCATGCGGCCAACCTATCGACGCGCAATTTCAAGGATCCAGAGAAATTCGTGCCGGAGCGCTGGCTGGGCGACCCCAAGTACAAGGATGACAAGTTATCGGTTATGCAGCCGTTTGGTATGGGACCGACGGTTTGTCTGGGTAAAAAGTAAGTTTGGATTGCCTTTTGATACACGTGGTTGCTGTTGCTAACGACAAGTGTTCCAGTCTGGCGTATGTCGAAATGCGTGTTATTCTTGCAAAGTGCCTCTTTGCTTTCGACATGGAGCTCGACGAGAGTGTAAAGTCTGAGCATTGGATCAACAAGCAGCGTCAGTTCTTCCTGTGGGAGAAGCCAGACTTAAATGTCAGATTGACGCCTGTGAAACGCTAGGTTGGGGTGTTAGATTGGATATATGGTGTATGGTAGACAGAAGTGGGAGCCTAGAGATTCCGTTTGGGCATCTTTAGAGGCTGGAGAATTTGCCAAGGTTATTTTCTTTGTTGTTTTAGTCCTTTTGTGATGTTAAAATTGGGCTTATTCTGGCAATGTTAAGTATCTTGACCAATATACTAATTCACTCTGCTTCGACATGCTCACTGCGTGGTCTCACCTGTTACGCAACACTTCGTGGGTAAGCACTCGCCTAATGACGTGCCTTGGAGTGGAAAAGAGGCAATCAACATTGTCTCTGTTTAACATATGCATATCATCTGCTATGAAATCTAATCGTGCTTAGAATTCCACCTCTATTAAAGCAGGAAACTAGATCAATAACGCCACAGCAATGCAAAGATATCCCTAGATACATCCCTCATCATCTTGATTATATACAACGAATATTTGACTGCATATCTCTCTCTTACACCCCTTATCACAGACATCCTAAATAGCATACAACCACACAGCCACAGCAAATACAAGCGCATACGCACTAGAACCGACCCTCGCGTCTGCAGAAGCACCAGACCCCTTTGGCACATTATTAGTAGCCGCACCACCCAAATACCACGACCCAATATCCGTTAGTTTCCCATCCTGCGTCAACATGGCCGCATTCTTACCCACATTACTAACATCTGAGCGAAACGCACCAAAGTACGAGTAATGCGTAACGTTCCTACATCCACGCTGTTAGCCCCAGGCTTCCACATCCAGCCGTTCAGTGAGAAGAGAGAAAGGAAAGAAAACTTACGGCCAACTATCAAAACTCTGCACACTACGATTAAAAAAACTCACAGTCTCCTCCATGCCCTGATTCGGGTACCCATACTCGGTAACCCAAACAGTCATATTGGGCCATTTGGTCGTCACCTGGCCCACATGACTCATCATGCCCTCAAAGTTGCCATACCAATGGACGGGGATGAAATCTGGGTTACAACCTCCACCACACTCCTTGAAGAAATTCTCTAGCCATTGCCACCCGGACTCCGCGCCTGTGACGGCGGGAGCCCCCAATTTAACGCCGAGTTCTTTCAAGGGCTCGATTTCGGCTTTCCAGCGTGCGGCCGCGACGGCGACACCGAGGTTGGAGCCGCCGGTGCTGTGGCCGCCGTCGGGCTCGTTAAAGCCTAGGACGTGGGTTATATTTATTCCGGAGTTGATTAGTTTTCTGACGGTGTCCAGGAAGGGGGTTCCTTTGTCGGAGGCGCTGGCGCCCCAGAGCATGGGGACGAAGTGCATGGATGGGTCGTTTGCGTAGGCTGGGGAGGGGTCTTTTTCGTAGTTGTAGTACCAGGTTGGGGGCGAGGGGCCAGATGTCCAGATTTTGTCGTCGGAGGGGTTTTTTGACGACGGGACGTGGCAGAGGCCGCGTTTGGAGGATGTGGTGGCTGTTGCTTGCGCGGTTGTGGTAGTGGTGGCGGTTAGGAGAGCCGTTGTGGCGGAGAGGAGGAGTGTGTTGCGCATGGTTGGCTATTGTGGGAGGTTTGTAGATGGCCGGAAGTTTGGAGAAAGTTTGATTTTCCGTTGTGGTTTTCGGTCTTGAGTTCTGATATGAGGGAAGCTTGCGTACTCGGTACCAGCGATGGCGATGGCGATATGGGTATGATTAACCAACGACGCGATTTAGATATAATTTCGAATAGAGAAACCCCCAATACCGGAAAAAGGGTCGTCTCAAAAACACAAAAACCTCAATTCCCGAATACCCTCGTAACCTGTGGTGGTAGCAGTACTTAGCGGTAGCCGTAGTAGTAAATCCAACCCAACCAAAAAAAGAATCCCCGGCAGCAACCCACCTCTATTTAAAAGTGTGCCACACAAGCGAAAAGGCTGAGAAGGAAAAAAAAAGCTAAATCAGACCCTCTCATATCTCCCCCTTCGTTTAGCAGCCGCCCTGAACGTGGGCAAAAAGACGCTACATCTGCACCATGGGCAATTCGGCACTATCGAAAAGTGCAAGATAACGCGGCTCTTGCTTTGCCGTTTCTACCGCTATCGCGCGGGCGGGCGCAGCGAGGGAATGCAGCCTACTAGGCACATGTGTGCAGCCTCGTCGTGTTGGCATTAAGATGTTATCATCTTCCAATAGTCACACCCAAGAAAAGAGCTGCCCATCACCATCCCCATCCCCATCTTGCCGTCGTGTTGGCTCACCACATCCCCAAGTCGTTTCCCTGACGCAGGTACAAGCCCCAAGTCCCAACCCAACCCAACCCAACCCACCCGGGTCCAGCCAGCCGACCGACCAACCGACCGGTCCGCGCCACCACCATAAGCCCATCGTCAGCCTCACCGCGGCCGGTACCAGGGCCCAGGGGTTGACCCGCCAAACCGCAAAAAGGGTAATCAAAGCTGCGGGAGATCGACTCTGGCCCCTCCGCTCGACATCTCAAGAAGGGCAATTGTTCGACGTGGACGGAGCGGCGGGGTCATGGCGCCGATGCGGATGAGATGAAGTGCAGATTACTTACTTAAAGTGGGAAACGGGAAAGTCTGGCGCTGATACGGATTTGTAGAATTGCGGTATCGACCTCGGGGGAGGGAGATAGCGACAACGACAACGCACATGCGACGCGTGGGGGAGCTGAACCTGCGAGGCCAAGTTACCGACATCTGGACTCGTAAACGGGCGAAGCAAGAAGCGAGTGCGAGCGACAAAACTCGGACAAGCCGGAAGGGGTAAGTAGCTGTCGAGTCAGCCATCACGGTCTCGCTCACTCAACGAAAAAAATAAACATGGCGCGCCCAGCTTTTGCTGAGAGGTTAAACGTATGACATCAGCTTCTTAAACAAACTTCATCGGCCCAATTAGAGAATAAGCAAGCATAGTCATCAATCACAATCACACATGACCAGATACTGTACAAAAGCTTCAAATTAAAATATATTGGGTATTTGGTATCGCATCTGATTTATCTACTTTCCCATCCCTCATTCCCCGTCCGCAGTCACCGACTACGCCTGTAAAAGGATGCAAGAATATACAAATGTGGGGTTTTTTGAGCGGATGTGGGCAACAAAGCCCCAGGCTTTTGACCCTTTCCTAACTCAGCATGAGATTACAAGAGCTTGTATCAGATCTTCTTTAATGGAATGTGACACAAAGAAAGATTCGTAAATCGGGCGGCGCGACACACCGCATGCAAGATGAGAGAGACAGAGAGAGAGATGGATGATAGGACTTTCTGGTGGATTTTGACCGCTCTGTTTGTCAGTAACCATTACCATTGTGCAATGCAGGGAGCAAGGACAAATCAAAAGAAAAGGAGATATTGGTTGCCGAAGAGGCCAAATCGCTCATGTTTTCGCTCAGATTACGAGAGAGTCAGTTGCACTCTAGTATCTGTTTCCGCCCTGTGGCGCAGGTTGCCATGGAGCGTTGGAGACGTATCCCGGTGGTTGGTGGTAACCGACTTCTACATCGGCTGGGTATGGGCCTGGACTGCTGTCACGGCTTCTGCTTCGCTCGTGCGGGTTCGAGCGACCAAAGGTGGACGCATCGGCTAATAAGTGGCCCTGATCATCGCCAAAGTTGCGACCACCAGGACCGTTGTATGCCGTATTTTGTTCGGCAAGAGGAACTCGATCGTAGCCGGCTGTGCGAGGGCCAAACGGTGAAGGCAAGGAGGCACTCTTGTACTCTTGAGGGTCCATGAGGAGGGAGTTGCGTGCGTCGAGAGGAGTGAGGTTGTCGAGGTCACGGGCTTTTTCTGGAAAGGTTGTTAGCTATGTTTCATAGTCGTATAGAATAGTCGACTTACCAGCCTCCTTTCTCTTCTTGCGGTGAGGGTTCTCCTTGCAGCAGATGATGATTGCGTTGACAGCAATGAGTATACCCAAGATACCGGTCAGCGAAGCTTGCACAACGACAAGGACAAGACCAGTGACGGTCTTGGTTGTCTGACTCATGCCTAGCTCTTCGACAAAAACCAAGATACAGACAACCGAGAGCACGCGAATGACCGAGATGGTGATGTTAATCCAGGTGCTAGACTTGAGAGAGTATGGACGAGCCCACAAAAGCATGATGAGCATGAGGGATTCGACAATGAGTTGACCGGCGGCCTGGGCAAGACCGTGGCCGTTAGCTCCTGCAATGACGCAACCGCGAGCAAAGGTGAAGATGATGGTCGGTACAAAGATCCACCAGTAGCTCTTCTTGTAGTTTTCGTAGAAGATGCTGTACTTGCGCCAGACTTCCTTGTCGTCGTAGAGGATATCAGGCTTTCCCTCCATCTTCTTGAACTTGTTCGCAATGCTCCAGATCTTCCAGGTGAAGAAGGCAATGACTCCAGTAAAGGCAGCCAAAGTAACACCAGCGAGGGCTTTGACAGCCCATGAGTCTCCGTTCTTGAACTGGTAGACACAGTAGAGAACCCAGATGCCGTAAAGTAGGAGAATCAAGTTGGTAATGGTCTTTGCCAGAGTCCACCAGTAACGCTTACGGAAACTGGTCAAGCGCTTCGGGAAGCTACCAAACAGTGCCCAGGTTTCAAGGATGACCTTGAACAAAAGAATTCCGACGGTGACGGCAGCGATGATGATGGCGAAAACGAGCAGAACTGTCATGAAAGCGTTGCGGTCAGGAATTGAGTACTCCTGGATGTATCCCTGCATGTCTTTCGCGTAGACCATTATTTTGTTATCACCAGAATTATCGGTGGTACCATTGCCGTCGAGGTCGGTCTTGAGTTCGTCGCGGATCCATAGCATAGAGTCGAGACTGCGCTTAGTGGTGGTGGTCATGTTCTGGTTGACGTGGACAATGGTAGCATTCTTGAGGAACTGAACACTGCTTTGAGTGAGGTTGCCACCAGTGGCTGCGCGGAAGCTGTCGATGGATGTCTGCATACCCTCCAAATAGATGAGGCCATGACTGAAAGCGAAGTTCTGGGAAAAACTCCGGTAAACCATGGGAACATCGGCGCTCATCATGCCGTTCAGGGCCATTGACTGGAACCAACAGATGACGTCGGCAAAGGTGGGGCTCGACTGGGCCGCACCCGCGTGTCCTGCAGATGCGAACGAAGCCATACCCGTGACTATCAAAGCACCAGCTGCAATTCCAGCAGCGACATAGTGTACACCGCTGGTGGAGAGCGACTGTCCGTTGCTGACCTGTGACGTAATACAAGCAAGATCGGCACCTCCATCTATGGCCGTCAGCTGCATCTTGGCCTGACTGTCGATGTCGGGTATGCTGAAGGCAATCGAGGGGATTTGCGACATGATGCTATCGGGAATAGTCTGCTCGCCCTGTGCACCAAAAGTACCAGAAGGAACTGCGATTATTTAGCTTGGGGGACATATGCGCCGAGCTATACAAGACATACCTGGACATAGCTGGTCGACCTTGTTTTCTCCTTCGCAAGGGTTGAAGGTCTTTGTGTAAATCTCCCTGCCGTACGCGTTTACAGTGAGCGTGGCCATGACCTTTTGCTCCTTCTCGTTTGTGCCGGAGACATCAAACGTGACTTTCTTGATCGAACGGTCGAACTTGATGTTGAGCCTGTTTACTGTGATATCCGAGGGGCCGCTCAGGCAAGAGCTGAAGCCGTTGGTCTGGAGAACATCGCCGGCCAGAACGGCCAGGGGGCCCGAGGCCAATAATATAAAGGGAGCGAGCATGGCTGAATATGTCGTGTGAGGACGCATGGTCGCGGTGGTTTTTTCGCCCGTAGGCGTGTGTCGCGGGGTGGCGATTCGATAGGTAGCGAATGACGTGTGTGATTCTTGTAGGAAAAAAAGTGTCGCTTCCTCGAGGGGGCTGGGTCGTGGGTTTATTCAATAGTGAGACGATTAAACGGTTTATACGGCCGCAGGTTCAACCTTTCTCGTGCCTAGTCGAAGATGGGAAACAAAGGCGAATGCCGGAAAAAGAGCAGCAAACGAGCGAGGTATGGGGGTTTCTAGGGTTAGTGGGTAGGAAGAGGGTTCGAGTCGGACAGAGGGGAAAGAAGAAAGGTGAAACAGTCTTTGAACGAGCGAAGTGATAGAGTCGAGAGGGTCAGAGGGAGACGACGCCCCGAGCCGGTATTCTGCCTTCTTTTCTGAAACCGTGCGGCGACAGGCCAAGGGGGCTCACTCCAATGAGGAAGGGACGCGCGGCGCTAGTCTGGGTTAATTCCGCAATGGCGCAGTCGCTGAACCGACGCTATCGAAGGATGCGATGGTTGGGCCGCGTTCCAGAACACACGACGCGATGGCAGCTGGTGATTATCAGATTGACGACCTAGGGAAAAAAGCTTCAAAGGGGGGGGGGGGGAGATTTACATGTCAGCGTGCGCGCGCTCGGTGGGTTGTATATTTCTTTCTTTTTTGTACTTCAAAGCCCCTGCGCGCCGTTGTTGTCTGCGCCCCCTGCCACAAAGTCGCTGCGACTCTATAGCTGAAGAATGCGACGTGGATGTGCAAGGCGAGCCGCCGCCTATCATCCCACCCCGGTCCCGCTCGAGACCAGTCGGCCCTGAGCACGAGCGACTCATCGCCATCGCCAAGTGCACACGCTCGTATCAGGGAAGCCGCCTGAAAGAAGGCTGCTTGTTCACTCCAAGCTCTTCTCCGTGCACAAAGGCATTTGATTGCTGGCGCCAGCCTTGATGCACAACAAGCTCTTTGACCATCAGCATCAACCGCTTTGTCAAGCTCAACTCCGCTCCCTCGGCGGCGGGCGACGGGCGGCTGCGTGGCTGTGCTGCCCCCGTTATGGTAAAAATAGATTCGGATGCTTGGCCGCCAGAGGAGGACAATCGACTGGTGAAGCTGCCCAAAGACGAGCAGATCAAGTCCCATACATGACGTGCGACGACCACCTGGTAGGGCCGAAATAGACATGTTACCGTTCCACTGCCCGACAGGCATATACGTCGTCGTTGCCGGCGTGACAATGACATGCAAGGGCGAAACGTTGGCAGCAACCTTCACATCACCCTCCAAGCCTCACATCACCACCAACAGATTCACTTTGCGCCATCACCACCGTATTCGTTTGCCCTTCCTGCCTTGCCCGCGGCCTTGGAAACCTGGATTGTCATGTCTCTCTCCCTTGCCCCACCAACCTTGTATCGCAAGCGTCGCCTGAGCTGTCCGACCTACCTTCACCAGCCACCACCAGCCCTGCACTCGTGCACGAGTGCACCACCTCATTCCCGATGATATTCACACTCTTCGCCTCATCCGTTTTGTGTCGATGCACGCATGCACAGGTGAACATGTTCGAGCCGCACTTGCTGAGGTAATTTTAGAGTAATTTCCTACACGGAGACAATCGCCCCTTCCATGCATGCGCCGAACCACAATCCCATGAGAGCTTGTCGCCCGGCCAACACCAAATGTAACCACCGCAATATACCACGCAGTCCAAGTAGGTTAAAATTCATGTTGATCGCATTGTCTAGAAGTCTACAGAAATAGAGAATATGTACATGTCCAACCCGGGACCCCTTCTCTCGTCCCACCACCTAGAAATATATACATGTGGATAGAACGAGTAATGATGACCTCCTGTAAGCTTACCAATGTCTAAACTCCCTTCTTCAAACCGCCACCGTCAAGTATATACATGGAGAAAGAAAAGCGGAAGAAACGAGTGAGTCCCTACTGGCCTGACCCCCTTCAGGACAACAAGTCCCACCAGCTCCTCTTGCCATCTCCGTCCGTCTCTTCGTCGTCATCGCATTCGAGTTCCACCTCCTACTCGCTACCCGAGCTCCTCTCCTCAACGTTCTTATCTTGCAGCGCCCAGCTCATGTCCAGAGCCGCTACGCTAGTCTGCTCGGGTGCCGCTGACGTCGAAGTCATGGTGAGCATGCCAGAAGACACGGGAGTGGCCGACTGAACGGTATGCGTGCTCGACGAGTTTGAATCAAAGTCTGTAAGCGCACCAGGCGAGCCGACACCCAGCTGCGCCGCCGTGTAAGCAAGATACCACGTGCGACTGGCCCCACCATCAAGCACCTCATTGAAGCCTGGGTTAGCGAAGAAGTTGTAGGCTGATTGCGCGTCAATGAGGGCTTGGTTCGCCTTGAGGATGCCCCTCCAGCCTCCTGTCACCTGCTCGGCCCGCCCGTTACTAAAGTAGACGTCCCACTCTTCCTGGACGAACTGCTTGCGGCGCGTGTATGCAGACGAGGGGTTGAGCGGGATCATGTGGATGCCCTCGATGTACTCGGGGTTGCTACCAAAGTAGGTTGTGTGGTCAATCTTATTCTCAAACAGGATACCAGTAGCCTTGTTGTGGATGAAGCCTGCCGGCTGGTTCTTGTTGTCGCTCTCCATAAGGAAGTAGTTGTGGATACTGCGCGCTTGCACGGCTAGCTGAATGTTACCGCGAGCCTCCATGTTGGCGTCCCCGATGGTGCGGCCCCACATCTTCATACCAAAGGTTGCAAAGGTGTCTTCAGACGTCGATTCCTGGTCCTTGCCATCGCCAGACTCGAATAGGCCCTTAGCCCATGAGTGGCCGTGGTACCAGTCAAACGATCGTTGGAAGGGGAAGTAGTCGTCGGTTACGGGGTTCGCAAAGTCGCGTACCAGAGCGTTGACCCACGCCTTGTTGATACCTTGGTTGAGCCAGGTAGGATCGAGGTGTCCAATGATGGCGGCAGCATACACAAAGTATCCGTAATGGAAGTGATGGTCGTTGTATAGCGTGTTACCAAAGTCGAGGCCGGTATCAATGGGCGTCTTGTAACTGGCGCCTGACACGATACCCTTCCACACTTGATCGTAGACCAAAGGCTCGGGCTGAGTGTTGTTGACGAAGACGTTGAAGGCGTCCTTGAGTCTATCAAGTCCGGCCGCCGCGTACTGGCTGTTCTTCGTGATGGTGTTCAACGTGTAGATGATGGTAGCAAACTTTGCCAACCCCTTACCAGAGTAGTACATGCTGTTGAGCGAAGTCTGGGGGATCATGTTCTGGCTGAGTTCAGAGATACCGACTTGGTTGATCAGGTTCATAGCATTGGCGTTCAGGTTGATGTTCTCGTAGCCACCAGGGGCGTTGTTGGGGTTCTTGATCCAAGGCCCAAATCCAATCGTGTCAGGGAGGTCGGACTCAACCATGGTCATGTGGTCGGCGACGATAGCTCGTGCAACACCCTTTGTCGTAGTGACAAGCGAGATCTCAGTCAAGGCTGCTTTTGTCTGGGAATCGAACGATTCCACGTGATGCGGTAGCGCGTACATGAGCAGGGGTCGGTCTGTGACGCCACCCTTGGTCCAGCTGAGAGTGTAACTTCCAATTGACCCACTGGCAGATCCAGAGATGGTCGCACTGATTGCGTAGGCGCCGGCGCTGGAATCAAATGCCGCTTCTGCCGAGGCACCCACTGGGTTCTTGCTGACTTGGATTCTACCCACAAAGTCTGCGGGGCCAGTGATGATGTTGCTGTTGACCAGTGTGAATGGAGGTGTACCCACAGAGCCAATAGCCGTGGCGTAGAGAAGCCAGTTACTGTTGTCGTTAAGAACAATTTGATACTTGTGCGTGACTTGGTTGACCATTCCAGCATAGTCGAGGGAGCGGAAAAAGACAGTGCTTGTGATGACTGGCTTGGCCTTGTCGTAGAGAGCGGTGGTCATACCCATGCCTTGAACGACGGGGAAAGACACCAGGATACGGGTGTCAGCATTGCTATTTGGTCGAAGGTTCGCGTAGGTAGAGAAGCCTGTCAAGCGCTCAAGCGTAAGGGTTGTGTCTTGCTGAAGCTCCGCAGCGGAAAGCACAATGTGGTGAATACCAAGGGGCGAAATGAAGTATTTCGTGTTGGTTGCATCAGGCCAGTAAGAGAACTGGTTTCGCTCTGTGTGCGTAATTGCCATACCTGTGGGGCTGTTAACATCTGCATATTCTTTCATCACACATTCCTACGCACCATAAGAGCCACCAGTGCCCTTAGCCCAAGTCAATGAGTAAGGGTTTGTCCATACTGGGCATCCTTGTGTACCGAGGAACCAGTTAGCGTAAAACTTGTTCGTCTCAATTGGCACATTGCCGTCGGCGATGTGTTGTTTCTGGACGGGGTGGTCATTCCGGGAAGGAATGGATGGTGGAGGCGCGCCTGCGGCGATTGCCTGGAAGATGTTCGGCGAAGCCGCATCCACGAGTGGCGCTGTAGGGCCTGGGTCGAGAGGTGTCTCATTCGGGGCCAGTGGTACTGTGGCAGTTGTGGTACCTGGGCCACTGACTGGGTTTTTTGTGAAGCCACCCGAGGGAAGACCTGTCAAGAAGCTCTGCAAACGAAACCGTTAGTAAATCATTCATGTGCGTGACCATCTGAAGCAGTAACATACCCCAGTAACAGACGGTTCATCAGTAACAGTGGCGGTTTGCAGCGATTCAATCGCAGTGCTGTAGCTTGTGGTAACCGGGAGCGAAGACAAAGTTATCGCACGAGCCGCAACCGCATTCGCACCACCGGCAGGGAGACCACGAACGGAGACTAAGAGAGGGGCGGAAGCCAAGAGAAGTGTTGCCAGCTTCGCCATGTTGACTGAGGAGGGAAGTGAAGGAGAGACCAGCAGAAGAAGTAAAAACTATCCTGGACAATGAGAGTTGTAGAGGATCTTGCATAAACAGCGAGATTGTTGTTTATATAAAGGAATGCACCGAGGAATTCACAGTTGCCTGATGAACAATTGCTTTTCCGCGTTTCATTAGAGCATATATACTGTTGCAAAAGAAGCTACAAAAACCTGGCGCAAGCAGTGTATCACGCGCGCTCGGTACAGTGATCCCTTAGGAAGGTCGATCTCATGGCTAAGACCTGTGCCTAAAACATTTCTGTTCCGGTGTAAAGAGCAGAGGGACCAGAAATGGCCTAGCCTACCCCAGATGAATTCCCTAGAATGTAGAAGTCTTGGCAACATGTTACACAAGATTCTCGGGTACCTGGAACATGATTGTACCAAGGTGCCACCGCCAGATCCGTGGGTATCTGGGCGTACAATTGTACCATGATGCGCGTGTCGTTTCGGCTGTGCACCAGCCAGCAGACTTCCAGAGGTTTGACTGATTGATGTTCAGCATTCTCGCTGAGGCAACTACTCTGCTGGAAATTTGTGGGGTAAACAGAGTAGGAACGGGAGTTAAATTCGCGCCGAAGGAGGAACACCCAACGGGAGCTTGTGCCCAACCAAACGCCCTCGACCTGCACCGAGCTAGTCGAGGAAAACTCAGCAAAAGCCATGTTTGTCTGAATACCGTCTGTCTGAGGTTTACCGCCTCCTTCGCATGACCACATAACGTGCTCCTGCTGCACAAGGCTTACTGGCTGCCCGACTAGTCAAAGGGAGCGCAGCTGTCGCAACCTTGCTAGTGACCGTTTCCGGTGATTTGGAGGCATATGCAGGGCGCGTAAGCTGCCCTTGAAGAAGAAAACCTGTCTCCCACTCATGGGTAATGGGAGTGGGTCGCGGCAGTCTGGCAGATGACCGACATCCATGGCTTGGGCGCTGTTCCCTTGGTATTAGACTGTTCATTCTTGAGGCTCATGACCATTGGAGCATATGGGATCCTAGTCTACACCAAGTAATGTTAGTAATAGCTTGTTTCCAACAGTTAGCCTACCAAAATTATACCACATCGTTGCAGTGACGCGGAAGGTTGAAAACAGTTGCGACTCCAGTTACAGCTGTACCAGTGCGAAGCAACTGACGGCAAGCACAGCCAAACTGCACCTGAAGCAGATCATTTGCACGGCCAGAGCCACCTTGTGGCGCCGCTCTTGAGTTAGTCTCAAAGGCATCAAAGAAGCAATTCTGTTGATCGTGGAACCAGCGACTCTCAAGGCGCCATAAGCGGTGGGCACGAGATCTTACGCTACCATAAGAAGCGCCGGCTCTTGGATGTCGGTCCCGCGACCTCGATCAGACGTGCGCCTTCTGCCTCTGTGGGGAAATTTGCGGTGTGACAAGTCCACATGGTGGAGAGTCGCGGCTGTCATGCAGTCGGGCGAGATTTCTCCTGGCGTCTTCTTGTCGCCATTCGCCTTCGCGCATACCGTGAAGACTTGAGAAAATCAATACACGCCCCCAAATTGTTCTCGGAGCTGACACTCGTAAGAAAAATTGGCAACTTGGTGGTGTCACCTGTCGCATAGGGAGTGGCGATGATCATATGGGAGCATGCATCGGAGTTTGCCTCAGTCAGAGCCATAACTCCGACAGGGAGTTTTCAGCCACAGCCACAGTCGCAGCCACAGTCATAGCCACAGGTACGTACTTTGACGTCACTACAGTTTCCGCCACCTCTTTGTACAACACGCAATTACCTGCAGATAGGTAATTCACACTCCACCTACATACTCCTTCATCGTTTCACATTCAAGCCATACTTTCGATTCTCGGTACTATCTCAGTTCGTACCGAAAACACTCTACAACCACTCCCAAGAATCCACAAACTTACCATGACGACATCACATCCGCCAAATGATCCGCCGCCTAGTTACGAAGCCGCTATCTTTGATGCAGATCCTTCACCCGGGATACATCGTGTCTCTACAGATGGTCCTGCAGCCCGCACTGAGCGCAATGGCATTCCGCCTGACCGACGGCGTTCAATGGAGGATGAAATACGCGAGCTGCCCCCGGGCTGGGTGCGCTCATTCGATCCAGAGTCACAACATCAATTCTTCGTAGATACGAGAGCAAATCCTCCACGTAGTATCTGGACGCACCCATACGACGATGAAGACTTTCTCAAAACTCTCAGCCCGGAGGAGCGTGCTAGGCATACTCGCATGCATAGGACGATGACGATGGAGGATTTGGCAGCTGAAGACTCAGACGCCGAAGACCAACTTCCCCCTCGTCCTACGGCCCAGGACAAAGCGGCCTCAGCGCCTGGTGGGCCGACAGGCATTCACAAGTTCTCCCGCAAGCTCAAGGACAAGATCACCGGCCAAACACACGAGCAACGGGAACAAGCACGTACTCGTCGTGCAGAACAGGAGCGTCAAGTATACCTCCAACATCTTCGAACAAGGCAAGCAATCATTCGTGCCATGGAGACGGGTGAACCGCAGTTGTTGGGCAAAGATCGACAAGGCAGAGATGTATACATCGAGCCACCCCAGGGTCCCTTCGCACCCAGGGGCGCATATGGATACAATCCCTATGGTTCCCGACAATACCAGAACCCCAACATGCGGTATATGCGTCCAGCTGGACCGTATGGTAGACCTTACGGATATGGCTATGGAGGCGGAGCAGGTTTGCCAATTGCGGCTGGATTCCTCGGCGGCGCGATGCTTGGCAGTGCTATGTTCTAGGCAATTTGGAGCCAGGGTGAATTGGTAGTTGATGATGCTTGCTGATCACCTAGGCATTGCTGAAGAGTGCGGTCATGGTTGGGTGAGACCAGCAACAATGGCATATGTAATGGTCGGCAATCGGTTAAAGGTGGACTTCCCGATGGGTACTCTAGTGCAGATAATATCCTATGTAATGCATGATCAGAGCCCACACAATTCTGCCTGGCCTGTACTGCATAGCAGACAATGTCACAAGTATATGGCCATTGTATGTAGTTTCGAGATCAAAATTCCTCAGCAATTGCTCGTGTCATAGCTGACGACTGCCATGTTCCAAACCTAGCCTCGTAGAAGTGGGAGGCGGATTTCCCCGATGACATGATGCGCATGGCACTGGTGCTGAATGCAGTCACTTTCTATTTCGATAAAGCACTGAGAACGATGATTTTTGACTGATTTGAAGAACCGGGCAAGATCGAGGCCAACGTGAGATGATTTGTTGTCGACATGATGGGCCGCCTGCCGTCGTGTGGAGAGATTGGAAAACGGGTCTGGACCGCGTGCGAACAGCTGGACTGTTAACCGCCAAGCTTGTACCATTTCTGGTTGATCGAGCATTTAGTAATGTGCCAAGTTCTACAAATAGAGTTAGTCTTTGTATACAGCCTGTGCTTCAACTTTACGCCCTGAGACTAGTAATGGGTTCTAGACGTGGTAGAACAATCGTGTGGTTGCCATGTGCAAGTCTGTCTCACTCATTGTGCAACGCGTCGATCTTTTCTTGTGTTTGTATTTGCCGTCCTAGTGCCGTCCCACATCTAGAAGGCGCTTGTGCGGCTGTAAGCTGACATGCAGTACGAGCAGTTTGAGAGTGATGACTATGCGGAGGAATTGGTGATAGTCCATGACGCGTCGCTCAAAACTGAGACGCTCAAATGGCAGGTCCTACGAGTGAAGCAAGTAAGTGGTTACGACGCTAGGGGCCGACGGCGAGTAAGTCAGCTTATATTATTCAGTGGAAACCACGGCTTGATAGAAGGGCGTAAAGACGTCCAGGCTATCTGTAGAGGATTTGTACTCCGGAGATAGCAAAATCCTCCGCTGTGGTGTTGAATTGGTCGAAGAATTGATAGGGCACAATACACCAATGATGAGATTCAAGGTTACCTCAAGGCCGTAGTCAGGGCTCCGAAGCCGGACGTGTGGTCATTGGCCGGCGGATAGTTGTTTCGTTCGGGACGTGCTGGAATTGCACACATGCGAGATAGACAAGCACAATCCCACACGTCACAAATGTTGGCGGCCAAGGACTCGGGGCTTCCGGAAAGTGGACGGTCGCGTGCGACCCAACGAGAGCGCTGTACTCTTAATCGATTTCCCCACGCTGGAGGGGTGTAACACACTCTCCACGAGCCCACCACGGTGGGCGTGCCTCAGCCCCACTGCCGACAGGGCCTGCTTCTGGGGAGGCTCACATGCTTTCGCGACAGTTTGCTGCCCATGATCGCCGGGCGCGTCCGGAAATGCTGACACGCAGCTGTGCCCTGCATGCCACACCCACGGGTCGTCGTGCAAAAAAAAAAACACATACAACAGCTTCAGCTGCCAATGCTTTCTTTTGTGCTATTGGGCGTCAGCATGTAGACGGAGATGACAATCATGTTGCTCCTGAAGTGACGCTGAAGGCGCTTCATTGGAAGTTGGTCAGCATGGTCAGCCGCGAGATAGGACCGCGTACAAACAGGGTCCTGGAGAAAGTTACGTGCGTCGTCCCGCATTGTGGGAATGGTCCCAGAATTAGGTTCAACAGTCTCAAGTCAATGTCTAGCGGGCAGGAATAGGCTATAGTACTACTGTGGCCGCGGTCATAATCCAGGATGCCAGACACCAGACGCAGGTCGGACGGACGGCTGTTTCGACCGCTCATCAACGGGCGATTTTTCTGACGCCTCAGTTGCTTCACTGGACGTGCACGCAGTAGTGCAGGGCAAGCTGCAAGAACCCACAGGCTTGGGTATCTGGGGGTTGTTGGCGCCCGAGGCGGCGTGAGATGATGTTACGACGGCCGAATTGAGGTCGACTATCCATCACTATCCATAGGTTTGACCAACGAGACGGGTAAATGGCGACGATGGGGAAATGGGGGTCTTATCGCACGACGTAGGTGAATCGCATAAACAAACTGTTAGGGACGGGTGGCTTTCGCAGATGAGTGTGCGGAATGGCGTCGCAGAACGGCCGGGCCGAACACGGCGCCAGAACAGGCTAGCGGGCTGCCCTGCCGAGGTGACATCTGATAGGCCGGTGCTGTCTGCTTATCTCTGCTCAGAAATGCAATTGACACCACGCAACGCTGACCACCCACTCGCCAAGCGCTCTGCCCTGGATGAAACTGGCATGGCCTGTCCATATTATACGGATGTGTTGACATGATGCCGGCGAAGAAAGCGCCTCGCGAGGAACCCCCCCTCAGGACCGACGCCATCTGCCCATCAGCCAGTGTGGGCGTTGGTCCTTATCTAGTCTTCTACCGTCACGTCTTTGAAAGCGGCGAGATAAGGCACCAAGTGACCATGACGCAGCCAGCAGCTTCGATCGATTGTCGGCAAAAAAAGAACAAAGCTCTGCATCTGACGCGAACCCCACGGCGACATACCCTCGCGCTCGTCTATTTGGCCTCGAGTGGTGGCCCGTGGACCAGGGTAGATAAGAGTACTAGTAGTACACTCAAGTGCCACCCATAAAGCACCCGGCGCATCTACCGTAATCGACAGTAGGGCTTCCGGTTTCTCCCTGGTGCTGTCATATATTAGTGGCACTGCCATCCCTTTAAGTGCTTCTCTATTCTTTCCATAGGCTTTACCCTGGAACAGTCTCTCCTTTCCCCCGGTACCCAAGGTTCCGTATATCCTTAGTACTTCGACAACCTTCTGGGAATACGGCCACCATGTCGCACTCATGGATCGGCGCGCCCGCCCAATTCAACGGCACTGATAGCGTCACTGGTGGTGATTCTGGTGAGTGCGAACCTTTCTGCACAACTACGCACGTGCCGTGGCCAACACCCGTGGCTCGCGCGACATGTCGTGCACCATGAGGGTTGCGCACACCAAATCGAGAATCAAGTATACTAACATGGAAACCTACAGTCACCGAAAACCTCAACCAATGGTACCAATCGGGCGACCAGGCCTACATCCTCGTGGCTTCGGCCATGGTGCTGGTCATGGTACCGGGCCTAGCCTTTCTCTATTCAGGTCTTGCTCGCAGAAAGTCTGCCCTCTCCCTCATCTGGGCTTGCATGTTCTCTGCCTCCGTCATTACTTTCCAATGGTATTTCTGGGGATACTCCCTTGCTTTTGGTCCCTCTACAAATGGCTTCATCGGCAACCTCGACAAGTTTGGCCTCAAGGGTGTGTTGGCTATGCCCAGCCAAGGAAGTCCTCTGATTCCTGAGCTGCTATACTCCTTCTACCAGGTATGGCAAATATGTACATTTCAGCAAGTATGCCTGCTAATCGAACTCATAGCTACAATTCTGTTCCGTCACTGGAGCCATTGTCGTCGGTGCCGTAGCCGAGCGCGGTCGTTTAATTCCCATGATGATTTTCATCTGGCTCTGGGCCACAATTGTATACTGCCCTGTCGCATACTGGGCCTGGAACGCAAACGGATGGTTCTTCAAGTGGGGTGGAATGGACTACGCTGGTGGCGGTCCCGTCGAAATCGTCTCCGGTTGCTCAGCTTTGGCCTACTCCATGATTCTCGGACGTCGCCAGGAGAAGATGATGCTCAACTTCCGCCCACACAACGTATCTTTGATCACCTTGGGAACCGTCTTCCTGTGGTTCGGCTGGCTGGGCTTCAACGGTGGTTCCGCTTTCGGTGCCAACCTCCGTGCCGTCATGGCCTGCTGGAACAGCAACCTTACCGCCATGTTCGCCGGTATGACTTGGGTCATTCTTGATTGGCGTCTTGCTCGCAAGTGGTCAATGGTCGGTTGGTGCTCAGGTGTCATCTCCGGACTTGTCGCCGCTACTCCCGCTTCCGGTTTCATTCCACTTTGGGCCAGCGTTGTCCTCGGTATCACTACGGGTATCGTTTCTAACTTTGCCACTAAGAGTAAGTGTCGTTGCCGAGAAATATCATGCACCATTCGCTAACATGCCACTAGTCAAGTTCTGGATCAGGATCGACGATTCCCTCGATGTCTTCGCTGAGCACGGTATCGCCGGAATGGTCGGCCTCTTCTTCAATGGTCTCTTCGGTGCCGACTATATCATCGGTCTGGACGGTGTCAACAATGGACTTACAGCTGGTGCCATCACAGGCGAGGGAGCCGCAGTCTACAAGCAGATTGCTTACATCTGCGCCTGCACTGCCTACTCCTTCGTTGTCAGCGCCCTCCTCGCTTTCGTCATCGACAAGATCCCTGGTCTCCAGTTGCGCGCATCTGAGGAGGCTGAACTCCTCGGTATGGACGATGACCAGCTTGGCGAGTTCGCATACGATTACGTTGAGGTTCGTCGTGATTACCTTGCCTGGACACCCGCCAAGGGCGAGCCCATTGACGGAGAACACTCCGTACCCCAAGGCGACCGCCACGGCATCCCACAACACAGCCAAATGCTCGAGGGCAAGGCACCTTCAGAAAACTCCAGCAACGAGCACACTGGTATTGGAGGCGATAGGCACGCCATGGCCATGGGTGCTGAGCACCAAAACGAGAAGCAGGTGCATACCTAAGCTTTCGCTTGTTTGGATTTCTGCTTGAGGCTGCTTTGAGTAAATTGTTTCGAGATACCACTTGCGCTTCCGTCATTGAGCAGTGCCTTTTTTCTTATATATATATCTTTTAGACCCAGTGTACGATTATCACCTTGTTCACGCATGTGCATATAATTGAATGTATACATCACATCAAGCTTCATAAACTCATTGCTTGGCACTCTTACGTGAACTTAGTCAGTTCTCTCATCAATGTCTACACAGGCCAAGTACCACGCCATTGAAGCCCAGCTAAGCGCTTGTGCCCAGCCTTCCTTATCGGTCCAGACATGATCGACTTTCCCGTTGTCTAGTGGGGTTATACCATGCACCTGTGCCAAGTTCCTGCTCCGCATCTTCTTATCTTTTCCCGCTCCTCCACCACAACACCTCATCACAGTCTACAGCCACTCAACGCTTCTGCACCCCAGATTAGCCCGATACATGATATCGATCATGACGCCACTGTAGATGCTAATCTGACTAAATGCAAACCAGCCGTGTTTACTTTTAGCGATCAAGGTACCATACAATGCACATGTACATCATCACCTCTTCAATGTAGAACACCCTTATTGCGGGAATTCAGATCTGAGATTTCTCTGGATCACTTGTATCAAATTAAGACTACGCTTCATTTTGGACGAATGGTGCTTATCCGCTTGTGGTCACTTCTTCAAGGGTCCTCCTCCTAATTGACACACCCATGTCAAGCTTCATGGCGTTGCAGCTCTAATCTACTGGCATGTGATTTCTTCTGATTGGACCATTTCATTCAATATCCTCTAATCACCTTGCCGATCGGCCGTGGATTGTTTCACATGTTATCTGGTCGTGGGTGGTCTTGTGGGCGTCACCAAGGGATAGCGAGGGTTGTGCGGAAAGCTTGGCTGGCCGTCGAGCTACAGGGGGCACTCATGGAGGGGTAAACTGTAATATTGTATTTCCCACGCCAAGGTTGTGCTCGTCGGGGGAAGGAGCCTTGGTTGAGCCGAGGGATGCAGCAGTAGCTGTGTAAATGGACAGGGGAGTCACTCCCTCCTTTCTTAGAGTGTGGGGGTGAGAGACTCCCTAATTCAGGAGATGACGACAGCTACACTCGTCACTTCAGTTGTTCCAGATTGTACCTGCGTCTTTGATACGATTTGGGCACCGCTTCCATAGTGCTATCTCTTGTATGTAGTGGTCGGTTACGCATCTCTTCAACAAGCCATCAGTTCTGTTCACAAAAATCTACCGTCGTCTGCGGTTTCGTGGTACTATAAACACTGTTTAAACCTCCCAGGTCTATCCCCCCTAAAATCTTAGCGATATCACTGATGTCGTTCTTCGCTGTAGCTAGTAGACGCATGTTCGCCTGTCCATATTACCAGAAGGAGGGTCTCGCGAACCTTCCGCGAAGCTGACAACCGCTCTATCTTCTACTAGCCAATGTCCTACAACAATAAACAACCACAGTCTATCGTGACTTCCTTCGCCTCTAGCGCTCAGCACGCACCAAGATGCCGCCTATACAAACCATGCCATCTCACACCTCCTCCCCTTATCCACGAACAACATACTCAGAACAACCTTAGCTTCCAGTAGCATACCTTGACCCTCTGCAAATACCACCTTCTCTCACCTAACAAGCCCAAACCACGCGACACCTGCTCGCCACATTGTCAGTTCTAGCATGTTTACGGCTCTACACAGAACCTGCTCTCTCAAAATCATGCTTATCACCGGCATCATCCTCGCCCCGGCAGCCATGGCCACGCCAGCCGTACACGACCTCGCCGATCTGCAGAGCGTCATCGATGCGGCGGCGAGTTCGATCGGGGACCCGAACAATCCCAACCGTGGCTTTGGCTTCAATCTCTTGGGCGGCAGTGGCCAGATGGGCACTGCTGATCTCGTCAATAACATCACCAATTCTATCCTGAGGGGAAAGTTTCAATTCGATACAAACAAGGTATGGTCTCAAATCTGTCCCCCATCCTTCTATCTCTCTCAGTATTAAACTTTTTCAATATCCACACTAACATGAACGAACAACAGACCACATGGCTCGATCTCCCCTCCCCCTCCGTCAATAAGACCACAAACCCCATCCAACTCAACCCCACGCTCCCCATAACAGCCAGCCTAGCCCAACCCACAATCCTCCCCACCACGATCCCCACGCTCGAAAACCTCACCATAAACCTCACCGAGCCATACATGGCCTACGTGAAATCCATTCCCGACCTGAGCACCAGTCTCATAACCCTCGGCCGCAGCTTCCACCGCGAGATGAACGCACCCGTCAGCGACGCCATCGCCGGCCTAGAACAAAGTCTCACTACTTTCCAAACCACACTCCTCGAGGACAACCTCATCTCCGCTCAGGCCGTTATACGCACTATTAGGGCGAGTGGTAGCTTGGCGAATGCTCAGATCGCTTGGTCGCGTTTCCTCAATCTGCCTGGTGGCGGGAGCAGCGATGCAGATGCTGCGGAGCCAACGGCGCCCTTGGGTGCTGGGGGGTTGACAGGGAAACGGGCTGTTGGTTGGAGGAGGCCACCGCCGAAGGATGGTCAATTTTATACGCATCAGGAGCTTTGGAATAGATCGGTGGTGCAGACGGAGCAGTCAACTCAAGGTAGCACCGGGGTGAGTGGCGTTGTTGTGCAAGTGGAAGAGCAAGACACATATACGCAGCAGTCTGCTAAGAATGCTCGGGTTGGCAGACCGTTTGTCGTCTGAGCCTTACTTACTTTGCTCGTTTACCTTTTTCCCTTGCGTTATCGAACTATACCTTTTACTCTTGTACATAATTTACATAGATATGAAATCGCAATGCCCTGGAGGCTTTTCCACACCAAGACTTCACCCCATCCTGTTCAGATCGCGTATTAATGCGTAGCGGTTCGAGTCAAGATACATAATACATCACACATTCACTGGGCGAGTACTGTATTTTACTAAGTACAAGGTACAGGGATAGTGTTTTAACTGCTTACTTATATTGTTGTTACAGCAAAACTGCGTTATGAAAATCTGCTACTCAGCATCGACATCACTTACATATACCATCCTATAATACATCACACGCTCTTTGCTACCACACCAGCCCAATCTGTTGCAGACGAATAACGACGATGCTTTGATAAGAATAAACAGCTAAGCTAAGATGAATGTGGGGATATCTTCAAGACAAGAGAGTATATGCAACGCGATTGACAAAAACACCAGATCGATCTCCCCTCCTCCCCCCCCAAAATCCAACCAAACCCAGGGGGAAAAAGACGAGGGACATGCGCAAAGAGATAGAGAGAGAAAAAAACAACAAAACCCCCCATGCATGACCTCGTGACACAACCAACAACCAGCAACCAGCAACCAGCAACCGACAAACCAAAGCAAGATCGACCACCCCGACAACCCTTTGTCCCATTTTGCCTTGCCCTTGATTGCTCCTTTATCCCCTAACCCGTCCGTAGAACACACCCTCATCTCTTTCCTTCCTCGCTCGAAAATCCAAGCGACCAAAACCATGGCGATGCATGGATGAAATAGGTATAAAAAGAACCAGCAGGTACATTTGCTCGCTGCAAAGCCACAGAAGCGAAAAGAAGGATGAGAGAGTGCGAGGCAGAAGACTAAAGGGGGGTATATCCGCTCACCCTACTAAAAGAGGATAAAAAGAGGGCTTGGTAAACAACAGAATACAAAGAGAAACGCTCAAGCCTCTCATTACAACGTACATACGTACATTTACACACATACAATCCATCAACACTCAAGCCCTCTCTCTTTTCTTTCTTGCTTCTTCTTTCTTCTCGCTTCTTTTTTGTCTTGTCTTTCGCTCGCAACAGCAGCAAAAGTGTCTTCTGATTCAATCTTTTGGAGGATATAAAATGTGTTTTCTTTCCTTTCCGGTTTTAAACCAGAACCCACTCACTGCCCCTTTTGATAAATTTATCCAGCATGAGCATTACGTCGGTAAGGACGAAGCGACAGATGTAGAAGCCGAAGAATTCTGCGGCATGGCGGGCAGACAGTTCGAGACCGACGTGTGTGGGGGATGAGTGTTTGAGGCCTGGGTCTTCGACTTGGCGGGCGATTTGATCTGAAAAGCACGTGATATGTTAACATAAAATATCCTCACCTATCAAACGAAAGGGAAGAAGGAGAAAAACTTACCCAGTACTTGGACTGCATCAAACAAGCGCGCCAAGGAACCCATGTAGCCCGCATTCGGGCCCTCAAACACGACACCAGAAATGTCTCTCTTAGCGAAGCGGATCGTAGGTAGATTGGTCATAGGCAGCGTTGCCATGACGAGCGTATCTTTGGGCACCTCGGGATTTTTTGCACCGCCCGCCATACCCGCGAGATTGACGCCAGAGTTCTTGGAACGGAGTTTGCGCCAGGAAGCGAGATAAGACTTGCCCTGTGCCACGGCGCCCCTGGGTGCCTCCTGCGACCCATGCGAGCCCTTGCCGAAGCCGTCCGTAGATGCGGCCCCTTCGCCGACGGTAGTTGCGTCTTTGAAAAGGGCAGTGACTGATTGTAGGCCGACTTCGTTGCCGAGCTTCTTTGCGAGCACAGTCTGTATTTGGTCGAGTATCGTCTCCAGAGAGTTCATTTCGTCCAAGACGGCATCTGCGTCGTTCATGTCTACAGCAGCTAGCTTCTGCAGAGCAGCTGTCAGCATGTCGCAGTTGGCAATCTTGTCTTCGACGTTCTTTAACTTGACGCCCTTGACTCGCCAGACATCGCGGGGAATGAAGAGCTTGGTCGAAAGGTATCCACCACGGGGATGCGCAATCGTCTGGTAGAAGCACCGCATTAGCCAGAACGGTCGGAGGAGGTACGAATCTGGGCACGGCTCAAGAGGTATCGGTGCGTTTGTGATTGCTGGACTTGGCGACCCAGGTGAGAAAGGCGAGTGGATATCGCTCTCGAACAGGTGCATCCCTCCGCTCGGTAGTCCATCGACGTTGAATGTGGGGAGACTCGGGGTCGGCAGCGGTAGACCGGCATTGCTTGGTTTCCGTCCTGTAATGGAAAAGGTAGTGCTGAGCGGCGTACCGATGGACACATCCGAGCCATCGGGACTGGATATTGACAGATTACGCTGCTTTAGACTAAGAGAAGACTTGTTCTTCCTGATTCCTAGCGCTGACGTCTTTCCGGTCTTGGGCGAACCTGGCACAAGGCCGGGGTCGTTGGAAGCGGCGTAGCTGAGCGCTGGCGTAGCTGGTGACACAGTGGCAATAGTCTCTGCGGGACTATAGAGGGTAGGTTGCGGTGATGGGGCCGAGAGACCGGCTTGCTGGGAGACTTGCGATAGCGCAGGCAGTATTGGCTTGGTAGTGTTGAAAGATGCGGCAGCAGACTTGGGTTGGGGCGGAAGGTCTGTTGGGACCTCCTTGGGTGGTACCGGGGGTTTCTCGGTATGCGGCGCGGGTGGGACTGGTTGTACAGATGTCTCGATCTTTAATTGTTTGGCGTTTTGTCCTGATAGTCTGCGACTCCGTACCGAGGCACTGTCCTTGGTTGCGGTAGTGGGCCGTGGGGTAATTTCTGCAGTGTCTATCGTTTGCGCTGCTTGTGTCTCCGGGACCGGGGGCAAGGCAGGCAAGGCGCCTAATGGAGCAGGAATTGCGGGAGGGGAATGTACGGGAGGCTGCTTTGATGGCGGGTGTATCACTTCTGCAACCGTGGAGAGCGACGTTCCACCCGTCGTCCTGTGCGAGGACACTGAGCTGTTGTACGTGCTTCCAGAAAAGCCACTCGAGTCAGACTGGCGGGGTAATGATGACTTGGTCTGTAGGTCAAAGTCAAAGCCATCTAGCATGTACTCCCTAGTCATCTCATCTAGTAACCGCTCTTCCTCGTCCGCCTCGTCATTGAACCTCATCTCGGCACTTTCGCGTACGTGGGGTAACGCATCGTTCCGGAGCTGTGTCTCCTTGTAGCGATATCTGGCCGCCAAAATAGCCTCTTCTCGTTCTGCTTCACGTACGCGTTCCTTTGCTAGTTCGACATTTCGCAGTTTAGTCGCTATCAAATCGCCTGGCGTTGATAAATCGTCATCGTAAGGTTCGTAGCCATCATCATACGCAGCTTCGACGGCAGCATCGAGCGCGGCGTCAAATTCTGCTTCGGTCCCTCCGCTTGGGTTTCGTAGGTGTTTCCGGCGCACTCCTTCTGGTGACAATGAATGTACCGAGGACGAGCACGATGATCCCCCGGATTCGTCTATGGTGTCCAGCCATGATGTTGATTCGTTGCTCTGCACTCGTCGGTGGGTCCCCTGAGCCGCCTGCTCGGGTTGTAGTAACCGACTGGGCTCGTTTGATTCGTGATCCGATTTGGAAGTGAGGAGTGGTGATTTTGACCGGTTTGGCGACAGCGGCGGAGGCATGTACATGCGGTCCATTGCCGACTCTGCAGCGGAGGAGCGCGCAGAGGATGCGGAAGGGGCCAGTCGGCCAGGTGGAGGCTGTAAATTGAATTGTGGAGTTTGGAGGCCTCTCTGCACATCCCGAATGGCGGTCGATATGACTGACTCACGAGGACTTTCGAGGCCCTTGCGGAAGGGTAGTTGTTGTGATTGCAGTGATTGTTGTGAGGGGGCCCGCTTCTCGGGCTCGGGGTTGTCGTATACAGAGGGGTCGTTGACTATACGGGATACAGAAGCAGTGTGGATCACTGCGGGCTCGTCGTCGTCGAGCATAAGCATTGAGCGGTGTTCGTCCAGCGACTCCCCGCTCATGGGGCGAGCAGGTAATGACTTGCCGCTGTTGTTGGTATAGCTAGGGTCTAGACGGCGTAGCTCTTCTATTCTGTTGGTGTATGTAACCCGCTAATTTGTTGGATTAGTATAATGTCGGACCTATAGCGGCCAATGGCGACCGAGGATGACACTTACAATAGCATCCAGTTTCCGGCGGTCCTCCTCCTGTGAGCTGCGAATCATGACCTGCTGCAGTAGTTTGCACGCATCCTCGTACGCCTCCATGGCACCCTCGAAGTTCTGTGCATTGTCGAGCAGGACGGCCGTGTTTGCCTTTTGCAGGGCCCGGGACAACATTGTCTTCTTGTCCTTTTCCCGCCGCTCGCGGGTGCGAGGGGGAGTGCCCTGGTAGCCGTCCTCCAGTCTGGCGCTGGCGTTGCTTTCGGTGCGCAGGTGTTCTCTGGTAGGGCTACGGGCCTGGGTGCGACTAGCGCTGCGGAACTGCTCTCTGCTCTGCGTCCGGGAATGGTCGCGGGAGGCGATCTGCCTGTGGCCTACAGTGGGTGGGGGCTTTTGGGCGGAATCTCGAGTTGCCGCTGCAGCGACCGAAGGCGGTCGTACTGTAGAGGGCCGAGCTGAGCCCGGAGTTACCTCGTACCTTGCGTCGGCGTCGTGCGGGCCTGGCGACCCGAGGGGAGACTTGCCCAGCACCTTGTCCACGTGGGTGCGCGAGGGCGGGCGCTGCGTCTGCGGCTGAGGCACAGGGGCGGGTTTGGAGTTGAAATAATCCCGCTGCTGGTAACCGGTGATTAGCGTCGGGGTGAAGAGACTGGATGCCGAGGGCGAGTTGGTCGTCGAGGCGCTCGTCGGGGTATTTGGGTCGTAGACGGACGAGGGCAGCAGCACTGGGCCCAGCGAGGGTTTCCTGGGGGCGGGTGCTGCCGTCACCGCCTGGAGTGAGGAAGAAGAAGAAGAATCGTATACGGGGGATCGCGGGCGCGCGCGGGGGGGAACTCGTGGGCGAGCGAGAAGCGGCCTGCGTCCTAGAGGCGGTGCGGGGGGGGCGAGACGGGGTGCGGTGCAGCTCCATTGACGAGGCTCTGGGAGGTGAGGCTCAGCTTGCGCGAGAAGCTGTACTGGTGCTGATAGTGGTGTTGTTGTTGTTGGTGGTGGTGGTGGTGGTGGTAGTGTTGCTGGTCGGGCTCACGGGTGCTGCCCGCGGTGCTCTGGGACCAGCGGTTCACGTTGCCGTTTGTGGTGGACAAGGTGCCCGATGCTTGGTGATCCCTCTCTGCTCCAATGCCTTCTGCTGCGCCGTTGGCTGCGCTGCTCCGCCGTCGTGCCTGGGCTGGCGGCGGTGTGGCTCGCGGGTGGGGTTTGGTGGATGGGTCCGGGAGGTGCGCGTCCGGTGCCGCCAGCGATAGCGAGGCTGACCGCTTGACCGTGACGACCGACGACGACGAGATGGAGCCGCTGCGCGACGACTTGCGGCCGTGGGCGTGGGGCGGCAGCAGGTCGCTCTGGGGATTCATCGTGTCTTTTTTGGCACCCACACAGACTGGTGTAGGCTGCGTGTCTCAGGCCAAGCCAGCGGTTAATGCAATGCGCATGCAGGCATGGTTGCCGAAGCAGGAACGCGCTCAGGCAGGGCGGCCGAAAGATGCAGTGGAGCGTGGGCGGTGGGCGGTGGGCGGTGGGCGGACGGCGGACAGCGGCCTGGCAGCAAAGGCGGTCGACGGGCGGGCGTGGTGCTGTGCCTGTCTATGTGCTCGCAGTAGTAGCATGTAGTACTCCAGACCCCTAGACTAGTAAAGAGAGACGCAGACGAAAGATGCTGGACGCAATGTGGAGCCCTGGAGCTGCCCGCGCCCTCACCACGGCCAACACCAGCCTAGCCCAAACCAAACCAAGCCCCAAGCCCAGGACGCCCTGGACGGTGCAAGTGGTGCAGGGGGCTCAATCTGCCCTGCCCAAAAGTGAACGACACTGCACGCAATTGCCCCCCTACCCCCCCCCTCCCCCCCGAACACCCGCCCCTCTCTCCCAAGCCCGTAAACCAGCTCCCTATCCTCCCGTCTCATTTCCTGCGCCTTACAACCCCGTATTCCCCTCTTCCAATTGACTCGCTGACTGATATTACCATGCGTCTACTGCAGTCCAGAAGGCCGTCGCCGGTCCGTATGTATGCGCGCGCCCGACACTGACAGTGCGACCATGGTACCATACCGTACCATGCTTTCTTTGCAGCACATGTCTTTGCCGGTCTTCCCCAACTTGGCCGCACAGGCTACCAAAAGCAAGCAGAAAAGTGGCTGTCGTCCACACGCACTTGTGCCCCTAGTCCATGCACGCCCAATTGCCGTGCTGACTTTCCCATTGCCGCGTCCAAATTGCCATGGCTGCCATGGCTGCCATGCCTACTCTGCCATGTTGCCTTACTTTTTCGAACCCTTTGCACCACTTGTGCGGGTGCGAAAAACTAAGACTGCAGACTGGGCAGCACAGGCAGCCTGCGCCCTCGTCCCGCCAGTGTTCCCCGCTGATTGCACGCCTTGGCTGTTCCTGCATGCAAAGTAAGGCGACGCGATACCCTTTTCTGTCGACGGCCAGCCCGACGACGGAGCGTCTGCGTCCATCATCATTCGTGAGTCGGCCCGTTCCCACGCGCGCTGCATGGTTCCGGCTTTCCGACTCTCCCTTGGACCTTTTCATTTTGGTACCAGGCTGCCTGCTGCCGGCTGCCTGCTGCCTGCCGCCTGCCGCCTGCCATGCCTGACTACCAAATTACCAAATTGCCCTACCAGCACCATGGTCGATCCTCTCTAATCATCACCACTCACCACCATCATCTTTCGCCCCAAACTACCGAATTCCTCTCCGCTGTTCGCCCGAAATCCTCACCTGCCCCTTCTTCGCCCCACACATTAACCTCCTGTGCTGTGCGTATACGCGACGTCTGACACGAAAAGCATCTAGACTGCGAACAAGCATCTGAACAAGCAAACAACACGTGCAAAACTTCGTCTGCCTACCTCATTGGGCATGCATGGCTTCGCTTTCTTTTCCCTCCACTTCCGACGGCCAACGTGACATGTATTGCTCTATTTGCAATGCTCCCTATTTGTCTGCATCGCCCTATTCGTCCCTCTGTCCACCATGTGTCCTCGCACCCGTCCATGGTTACACCATGCTCGCCTGTGCTCTTCACTGCAAGCGTTTCATGCATTGCCATTATCGCGCCATGGATGCCTCGCATCCCCAAACACTCTACTCCAGTAGCACTAACCGCTACCAATCCCGCAAACATGTCTAATGACCTCGTAATGCATCCAAATCACATGCATGTTCCAATTGCTTATCATGACTTGTCGCCCTCACCATTCAGTGCATGTCAATCATTATGTCCTCTTCTGCGTCAATGCTGTCATCCCATGCAGTGTCCATAACATCGCCGTGCGGTCCCGACCTCTTGGTCACGCGTTTCTGGTTCTCAATGTACTCCTTGGTCAATGTCAGGCGGTAGTCGGCGTCCTTGACTTGTTCCGCAAGCCTATTTGTCCGCATCGTTTGCTCAAACAGCGCCTGTTGCTGCTGCTTCTCGCTCTTGGCCAATGGTCCCTGCGTCGGATCCAGGTAGAAACGTAGTACCACGCCTATATCCGACAAGTCCGTCTCTTCCAAGCACGCGTTCAGATGGCCATCCTTGATCAGACTCTCGACATACAGCACCATCTCGTCCGTCGTAGCGCCCAGGTGGGTGGCAATGTTTGAGACTGGTATCGCCGAGTAAGTCCGTGACAGCCGCGAAACATAGGTCCGCGTCTGACTGTTGCTGAGTTCCGTGACGAGGCCACTATTCCCGTCCTACCCGAGCTGTCAGCGCTTGATGAAACAAATCTGGCATGCTTCGCATAGCGTTTCATTATCATACCTCTGCCCAAATCTCAGCACCAGCTTGCGTCTGAGCCTTCAGCTTGGACATGTTGTCCAGCTCTCCGTACGCTTCCGCAAGCGCCTCGTACGCTTTTGACGCTGCCTTAACCGCCTTGATGGCATTACCGTTGGCTGTCCGCGGAATCGTGCCCATCTACCCTGTTAGCTCAATCCAAATGCTCACACTCGAGGTTTACATACCCGTCCCTGGACTAGACAGCTCACCAGCACCCACTTCTTATACGCCTCCAACATAAAACCGTTTGCAGTATTAGTCGAAGGAACCACAAGCACGTGCTCCAGGAAGTGCTGTGCTTTCTTGAAACGACGTAATGCGAGATATGCCATGGCCCCCAGTACATAGTACTCCTGAATTTCCGCCAAAGTGATCTTATCAGTGTGGCCAGAACTCAAGTGGATGTACTCCCCGCTGCTTGTGACATCTGCGCATGGAACAGAGTATTCGAGACCCTCGCGGACCACGATAGGGATCTTCGTAGGCAAAGTATGGATGTGATTATCGAGTATCGGTTCGGCGGCCGCGTACGATCGCGTCTCCATGCACAGCTGGATGAAGCTGAGGTGGAACAAGGTGAAGGTGCCGGTGGTAGGATCAAGTCGTGTCATGGCTGAGCGTATCGGTGCAATCGCGAGGCCAGGCTGTGGTTGTCAGTATGGTTTCCCTAGCGTCGTGATACAATGCCCTCAACGTACTGATCCACACGCGCGCGCAATCTGCTCTGTGAACTCGACCAATGTTCTCCACTCCCTTCCAACATATCGCAGCTGCACAGGATCTGCCGTCTCCAAGAACAGTACTAGTTTGTTCCACACTGCACCTCCAGGCTGCAGCGCCTCGGGCATATTCCTTCTGTCGAATAAGGTGCCGATGCGGTGGCGAAGAGCATAGGCGTATCCTATTGAGTTGACCGCGGGGTCAATTAACTATATGATTAGTGAAATCCTGCTATATTGTGCCGAGGTCGACTTACTACGAGCACATCTTGATCTGTGTCTGCTCCCTTCAACCACTGTGCTGTAGGCACGTTGGCAAGTTGTGTGGCGAAAGTGCGGGCATTTGCATCGTATTCACGCCTCGTCTCTGCCTCAGGTGCACTTAACTGTAAGGGGGAGCTCAGCAGTTGAGAGAGAAGTCCGGCCGACATGGTTGTGTCTGTGGAGATGACCAGTAGATTGAATCAGAGAGCTAACGCCGAGGGCGGTGATGTGGGGTATTTGGTTGCAGTCGTCTGCCTTGTCTCTGAATACTGGCCTTGGTTGTAGTAGGATTGTGGGGGCTACAAGAAGAATGCAGCGCAAACAAACAACCGGAAAAGAAGACGAGTAAGAGCAAAGCAATTACCCGGTACCTACGTAGGTAGCGGCGGAGGTGATTAAGCTCGCCGCGAGTTCAACCTAGGCAGGCACCTAACTACTACGCACGGACGCACCCCGCCATAAACACTGCGGCGGTGCGTTACATCATGTCGGACTTGCCATATTAGGAAAACACAGCTATCAAAACAATGGGTATCAAAACAACAAGTATCATAGCACATAAAAAGTATCTCAAGTCCAGCCTCCAATAACTCCTCCTAATGCAGCTCAACCTGCACGCACACATTAAAGACCTCATCTTCATCTCCGCTTCACGGCCTCCTCCATCCTCCTAACGAGCGCTTTGAGACCAACACCCTTCTCACAATTACCCTCAAGCCACGTCTCCATCTTCTCCCTCACCTCCCTCATCCCCTTCAACACGGGCAGCTTCCCCTCTTCCTCGCCCTCAAGATGCATCAGCGGATTCAGCAGCAGATCCAGACACTCGTGCCAAATCTCAGTTTGCCAGTATCTCTTCAGGCTCTCCTTAATCTTGTACGTCTTGGTCGCACCCGCACCGAGAGTCGCGCCGCGCTCAGCGACTGTAGAAATATACTTGCCGAACAAGAGGTTGTGGACTATGCCGGCGAGGCCATAGTAGTCGATCTGGTAAGTCCAGGGACGCAGCTCGCGCATCTCCGCGCAGTCGGCTTCGGTCGTGGGCCAGTCAGCAATGAACTGCACGTCGGGCTTGAACGCTTTCATGTCGATGCCGCGGCCAAAGTCGATGAGCGAGATACCTTTGGCAGACCAACCGTCGCGTCCATCGCGCTTGTACTCAGAGTCCCAGTGTTCGTCTTTTTGTAGACTGTCGAAACGGACGAGAATGTTGTCTGACTTGAGATCACCGTGTATTACGCCCTTGGCGTGCAGCGCCTCGACTGTGCGGAATAGCTCGATGGTAAAGAACATGGCAAGCTGCTCGTCCATCACCCCGTTCTCTGCTCGTGCGAGGTTCACCAAGTCGAGGAGTGTGCCTTGATCCCGGAATTCCTCAACCAGGTAACACTCGTCTTTGAACACGTGCATCTCATATGCGTGAACAATAGAGTCAGCTGCTCGAGAGACACCTAGTCGTCGCTTGGCTTGTCGCATGATGTAAAACTCCCATGGTGTTGGCGGATCTTCCATCTTGATCGCCTCTAGATCCTTGCGCTTCAGACCAAACTCGCCTTTCCCCATCTGCGAAGGCTTGTTTTCATCCTCATCATCAGTATCCTTGCTTTCGACGAGATACACCGGAGCAAAAGCCCCTTTGCCGAGCTCTCGTTTGATAGTATACGTTCGGTCTGTGCCAGGAAATTTCAGTGTAGGACAACAGCAAGGATTTGCCATAGTCTTTTCGGTCGCACTCTTGCCCTTAACCGATTTCGTGTATTTGCGGATATCGGCGCCCTTTCCATAGCACTCCTCAGTGTCCGCATAATAGCCATCGTAGCTGTCGAGCGGTGGTTGAATCTCTTGTAGGATGATCTTACGAATACTTTCATCTACAGGATTGCACTGCGTATCCTTGATGATCGGGCCATCGAGCTTTTGCACTTTGGCTGGGACGTCTTTGGTGGCTAATACTTTCCGTTGCGGCTCGGTCTTGGGGTCTTGCGCTACGGGTTTCGATTCAGTCAAAGCCAACTTTGCGACTTTCCCTGGACCGTCAATAACTTGTGACAGGAGGTCTGCAAAAGGACTGCTGCAAGTCTCGTCATCATCCTCAAGGATGGCAAGCGTACCTTTTGACCGAGAAGGTGTCTTCGCTGGGCAGTAGTCCTTTTGTGTATGACCAGTGGCGATTCCTAATGACGACTCGGTCTTCTCTACAATAGGTGTCATGAAAGGCAGTCGATTGTTTGCAGCTTGGACTGGGTCTCTATAGGGCCGCATGGCTGGATTGTAGTCCTCGGGCGGAACAGGAACAAAGCGAGTGGGTAACGAGGTTGGTCCTGAGGGCGATGTAGGAGTGACCACTTCCCGATCTTGCTGCTCGTCCGAATGAATATCTGCAAGTGATATTTCGTCAAAAGACTCATCCTGAGATTGATTAGAATGCTCCGACTCGTCGCCTGATCCATCTTGTTCATCTCTTGGTACATGTTTGCTCTCAGTAAAGTCAGACCATGCAGAAGCACTCTTGACGTCAGTGTCATCCCCACTACTAGCGTCTTCATTATCGTTGTTGTTATCGTTCTCGTCTTCTTCCTCATCTTCATCGTCATCGTCATCGTCATCGTCATCGTCATCTTCGGTATTGAGCACTCTGGTCCCAAGCGTGAAGTCACCACCAACCGTGGTCTCGTCACCGAA
This sequence comes from Pyrenophora tritici-repentis, assembly GCF_003171515.1. Classification (NCBI taxonomy): domain Eukaryota; kingdom Fungi; phylum Ascomycota; class Dothideomycetes; order Pleosporales; family Pleosporaceae; genus Pyrenophora; species Pyrenophora tritici-repentis. The sequence goes on from NC_089390.1 coordinate 5,865,066, forward strand.
CTCGCTCCCAGCGCAAGACATGCGGCCAGTAGCCGTACTTTCAGCCTCACTCGTATAGTCGTCTTCATCGTCTTCAGTACTCTCCTCACCACTCTGAACTTCCGATACGTTTTCGTCTGCGTTCTTCAGTGGCTCGTTGAAGATATCGTAGATCTCATCCATAGCTTCCTTGGTATGCAGAGTCATGGTTTGTTCTGGACCAGTCTTCTTTCTCCGTATCTTTGGTTTTGCAGGAGAATCTAAGTTCGCTTGAACTACAGTGTGTCAGCATACAGCTTGCAAAATGTTCAAACCAGTGCTTACTCGTCTGTGTCTCCCCGCGGACCTCTTTGACTTCCATGACCTTGATCTTCCTCGTCCTGTTGGCACGTTCCTCACGTCTGGCCCTCTTCGCAGCCTTTGCTTTATCCACATCAGCCTGTGAAGGTGGCGCGTTCTCGTCGTTGCCCATGTCATCGTCCACACTGCCCTTCAAAGGCACGGTCTTGGGCTTAGGGAGCTGCTCGGGCTCTTGTTTGGGCGCTAAAGGCGCGGGCTTAGACTTAGGTTGTTTAGCAGCGACTGCAGCCTCTGCTACCTTCCTAGCCTCTTCCTGTTCTTTACGGCGGATGGCAACCCAGTCATAGTCCATCCAGCCCCTGTATTTAGCGCGTAGCTCTTCAAATGAGTATTCTTCAGACATGGGATCTTCATGATTAGGATAGACACTTTCTAGATCAACAAACACTCTTTCGATTCTGCCTGTTCTTGGGTTGACAGCTTGTTGATGTTCACGCAACGGATGGGGGCTGACACTTTGGTCATTGAGTTTTGATTTGGTCTGAATACATGAATGGCAAACGCCCACCAATTAGTCCTGTGATCGTAAATATACGGAGGGGCTGATAGTGGGAGCTCAACTCACCTCATCCTTGAAGATTTGCATCTTCGGAACGCCCGTGTTCTTCTTGCCAACCTTGAGAGTCTCGCCAGCCCAAGGCCGCGCCTCCGTGGTGTTTTCCTTCTTGCGGTCTGCGAGCGATCCAATGTTGTCCCACCCCTCAATGCTGCCCTTGGAGCTGGGTGTCGCCGCATCGTCGCCGTCAGAGAAGATGGCCAGCTTCGCCTTGCCGGAACGAGATGCGCCCGCAGCAGGTTTTGGCTGAGCTTGCGCTTGTGGTGCTGGGCTTGTTGAAGCAGCCGCGAACGGATCCGTCTTGGCCGCAAGGGCTGGCCGAACAGCAGGCAATGCGGGGCTGGTCGGCTCAGGCACCTGTTGCGGACGGCTCTCGAAGCGGTGCTGGAATTCGCCATATTTGCGGATCAAGCGCTCGACTGGGCGGGCCTGGCGCTCAATTCCCAAGTTGTATATCTCCTCTGCCTGTGTAAAGCGACCGGCTCCTTCTAGCCAAGCGGCGAACTCCTCATAGAATAGCGCAAGTTGCTCGCCAATGTTGTGTCGTGCGAGGTATGCAAATGTCTCGCGCGGCGCATCGGAGAAGAGGTGGATGTAGTGCAGCCATAGCTTGAGGTAGCGCGCGTCGTTCTTGTACTGTGGCGATGACTGAAACGCCTTCGTAGCGCGCTCGAGCAGCGGACAGAGTTTTGACTGGGGCGTGTTTTGTGCCGAGGGGTATGCATCTAGCGTCCACTTGACGTAGCGGTCGTAGACATCGAGGGGGTCGTCGGAGTCGTCAATGGCCATGAGCTCCTTCTCAAACTTTAGGCGGGCCGCGCTGTTCGCATCCTCCATTTGCGACGGCGATGCCGTTTGACCAGGGGCGGAAGTCAATGGCGGCGTGTACAGCTGTGCGAGTGCTCTGGCGGAGCGTCCGCTGGGGAGGGACTGGATGTTTTCCTTTTGGTTTTCGATAACCTCGAAGTCGATGAGGTCGTCGGAACCCATGGCTGCGGGTAAATTGGGGTATCACAAAGAAAGAAGAAAAAGTTGGGTATCGAAATCGCAGACAGACAAGGAATTGTCCCACCTGTTGTCGTTGATGCTGAAAGTGGGTGTGTTTGAGCGTCGGCGGGGCTTGCACGTGTAAGGGGACGCTAGAGCGCGATGACCCTATCCAGATGCGTTGCCCTGACAACCCGCAGATAGGGCTGGCTCCTACTTGGGCTGCATGTCTGCAACGGTGCCGAAGTCCGTCAAGAACGAGTTTAGCCTTGGCTTACATAAAACTATCTCCATGCTCGTCCTTCCAACCGCGAATCTACCTAATCATCAAAAACGACACCCATCCGTCCCTTCGCCTTGTGACCTTTCATAAGCTCCACCATCTTCGGCACATCCTCCAGCTCAAACTTGGTCATATGCGGCTTGATCCCGTGCTTGGCCGAGAACTCGATAGCCTCCCTCATATTGTAGCATGCTGAACACGACCATTAGTCTCAAGCTCATCGTCTGACAAAATATCGGTACTTACTTCCATTGTTCGATCCCTTAATTTTGTACTTTCCCAACGCAAGATCCAGCCCGTTGAACTCGAGCGGCTGCTGCGGAATCCCCACAACCATGATGATACCCTCACCAGCCTTGACAATCGCAGGACAGTCATCGTAGGATTTCTTGGATGCCGTGAAGTTGACGGCTGCATGGACACCGCCACCAGTCAGTTCGTTGATCTTCTTCTTATACTCCTTGTCAGTCATGGAGTTGAAGGTGTAATCTGCGCCACAGCTCTTGGCTTCTTCAATCGCTCCGTCTGTAATGTCGATGCCGATGACCTTGTAGCCCATAGCCTTTGCGTATTGGATGCCCATATGTCCGAGGCCGCCACATCCAATGACCGCAACCCAGGAGCTGGGAGGCAGTTCGCAGTCTGCTATGCTGTGGTAGGCTGTTACACCCGCGCAGAAAAGAGGCGCTGATTCTCTCGGGTCCAATTCGTCAGGCAACACCATAGCCTCCCTGGCATCCACAACCGCATACTCTGCGAAATACCCATCCGCACTGAAGCCCTGCATGTTTGTCTGCCCTGTCACACACCATGAATTGTGAACGTTCTTGCAAGCGTAGCACTCGAAGCAACAGTCGACCGCGCAGAGAAACCCTACTGCATCGCCTTCTTTGAAATTCTTGGCTATATCCCCAGATCCTGTTGCAACCACCCTGCCCGTGCCTTCGTGCCCAATGGTAACGGGGTTCTTGCCGAGAATGAGACCCTGGTCGTTGGGCTCAAAGTGCATGACATCTGAGTGGCAGAGAGAGGCACATCCAATCTTGACCAGAATCTCGTGCTCGCGGGGCCGGGGAATGGATACTTCATTGAGGTGGAGTTTGTTGTCTCTTGCGTCATATTGCTGCGCCCGCATCGTCTTTTGGGTTGTCATGGTGAGGGTATTGTGAAAGGAACAGAAGAGTAGAGGTAAGAGCAAGTGCGTATCACGGAGGTATACAGAAGATTCTCTTCAACCGTTAAGTAGGTAGCTGCGACCCAAAAAGGGAAAGAGGAGCGGGAAGGCACGACAAACCATGGCTACAGGCGATTGTCAAAACGGATCCATAAACGCATCTTGTCGTTGGTACCTGCCTCTTCAATACTCGGCAATACTCAACCGATGCATGCCAGGCGACAGGATCAAGATTCCCGAGACATGGAAACTGCGCCGCAACCCCACCGCAGGCCACTTACGTTAGACGGCCCCCATTGTTCATATACAGAAAGTCAAAGATGTATTAGTAATTATTACTTGTCGCTCGAGCGTGAACTGATTGGAATCTAAACTGGGGTATACAAATAACAAGATAAGGCCAAACGAGATATTCGCGCGGAAAGAGCATCAAAACAAGCGCAAAGCTTTTCTTCAAGAAAAACATAGGAAACCGACAAAGATCGGGTATCAAAGTTGGGTTGGGTTTTGGCAGACAGGCGACCATGCATCAAGCCCCGCACCTTCCTTCGTCCCCGTGGCTCGCTCGGCTATGTCGGATCTGGAATCCCGCAATGCCAAATCGGGCGCGGGACCAGGGTCATGCGGCAGGTAAGATGGCCCTGTTGCTGCAGCTTTTCCTGTTCCTATTCCACTCCTTCCTACATTTTCTTTCCTTCATAATAAATGGGTATCTTGTGTATCTTTTTTGCTTTGTGCTTTTCAAACGGATAAATCAAACTCTTCGAGATGGGCGTTAATGCACAATGCAGTGCAACGTTTTTGTCGCACACACATCTCTCTTCCCCGCTTCCTCGCACCACTGCCTATGTCGACATTGTATGTTTCGATTGGGCAGTCGTGTGGGTGAAGGCGTTCAACGCGTCCAAGGTAGAAAACGTGCCCAAGGAGCCGCCTTCTTCTTCTGCGTAGGTACACGTTTCCCTAGGTTGGCCATGTATAGCGCGTAGCTCTTCTCCATCTTCTCGAATGCCTCTGCTTTGGCTTCTTCGCACTCCAACGGGTCGTGGTCCCAGTCGGGGTTGCTTTCAGGTGTGTGGTCGCCGCGATAGCGAGGTGAGACGGCTGGCCAGCCAAAGTCGCGGACTAGGAGCTCAGCAGGAGGGAAAGTCATTTCATGGTTCTCGTCAATGACTGAAAGGCTCGATGCGCGGGAGCAGGATGAGGAAGGAGTGAGCGACATGTTTGTGATTGTTGGCAGAGATTCGTGGTTTGCGATGCGCTGATGAAGGAATTGCTCAATGACGTTATTCGTAGTGTAATCTGATGTAGCGCGGGAGATGATGCGGGACGAGCGGAAACAAAACAAGCAGTAGACTGTAGGGAGTGGATAAAGGTGAGGTGTGCTATGTCATGCCCGCTGGCAATGGTTGGGGTGTGCTGTCGACAGGAGATGGGCCAGTCTTGGAAGTTGCGCAGAAAGAGGGAGATTACCCAGTCAGTGCGCGTCGTCGTCGTCAGGGGCGTTCCGTAGCGCCACGCATTCCAGGCGTCGCTTGAACCCTGGCTAGCAGTTTTGAAGCTGGGGAATACTTGTAATGACGTTGTTAGTTGATGATCTTCACTGCGTCTTTGGCCTAGCCTGCACTTCTAGAACACGTCGCATCCTTTTATTCTCCTGCTAACGTGATATCTATAGCTGACGCGCCCTTCACACCCACCACGCAGAAAAAAAAAAGCCCTGGTGCATGAATAAAGTTTTCGTGTCGGATGCTTCATATCGCATGCACGTGTTCATTTTGGACCGGCACAGGTGCTATACTGTTATAAACATCGCATAGGCGCCAGTGCTCCTTTTTGTCCCGAGAAGGGGGGGTGCGGGGTCTTTGTGCTTCCATCGCCGATATCCTTCATACTCGCGATACGCTTCACGACCGCCGCTGACTCAACGTCTTGTCGAGATTGAACGCCGCCGAGATCAGCGCCAGATGACTGAAAGCCTGAGGTGTGTTGCCCAGTTGCTCACCAGAGCGCGCAATCTCTTCTGAGAAAATATGCAGGTGATTCCCAAAGCTCAACATATTCTCAAAGATCGTCACGGCCTGTATCAGATACTTGTCATCATACGCGCCGGCCTGCGAACGTTAGCAAAAGCAATAGAAAAACAATAGTTTGGAGACATTAGCGCATACCCTGGTCAACGCTTCTACCAACCAAAAGGTGCACATTGAAAAGGCCCCTTCCAATCCTCCTACGCCGTCGTCACTCTTGGTGTGATTGTACCTGTACACCAAGCCCGTGCTTGTCAGACCGCCTTTCTCAGGCGGCTTCAGGATGCGGTCGAGCGTCTTCAGGAACCGAGGGTCTGTCGGAGAGATGAAAAAGACCAGCGGTGCAATTAGCACAGCCGAATCCAGCACATCATTTGATTCGTAGCTTTGCACGAAACACTCGAGTTCCGAGTTGTACCCCTTTTCCATGACTTCTTCGTAGATTATGTCGCGGACGCGATACCACTCTGCTCGGTTTGGGCATGGGAAACTCCGCTTGTCTGCAAGGCGCAATGCACGGTCGAGCGCTACCCACAACATTATTTTGCTGTAAACAAAATTCTGCTGCTTGTTCCGCACTTCCCAAATCGATTGGTCCGGTTGATCCCAAATAGTGCAGACATAATCCGCTATCTCACGGACCGAAAGCCAATGGTCGTATGAGACGGGTCGGCCGAACCTGTTTGCCAGGTAGATACCGTCCATCAATTCTCCGTAGATGTCGAGCTGGGTGTGCAATGCAGCACCGTTGCCAATACGGACGGGTTTACTTCCTCTGTAACCCTCCAGTGGAAGCTCGATCTCGGGTAAATCGTGGTTTCCGGTTATACTGAACATGATGGGAAGTTGACCGCCCCGTTCTTTGGCTTCCTTGACGCGTTGGAAGATATAGCTAATGTACGCCTCAGCTTCATGACTGAAGCCCATGCGTAACAGAATGTAGATGGTAAAAGACGCATCTCGTACCCATGAGTACCTATAATCCCAGTTCCTCGCTCCGCCAAATGCTTCTGGGAGAGAGAAAGTTGGCGCAGCAACGATTGCTCCACTAGGCTCAAAGGTCAACATCTTGAGAATCAGCAAACTCCTCGTCACTACTTCTTCCCATCGGCCCTTGTATTTACTCTGTTGAATCCACCTAGCCCAGAATTTCTGGGTGTTCAATTGCAACTCGTTGACTTGTGCAGATTCAATGATATCCGGGCTGTGATCAGCTGCATCGCGCAGGATGAACGACACGGCCTGGCCTTCATACAACGTAAAGGACGCCGTGACCCCATCACCCAAGCCCTGTGACTGTGGCGTCTTCTCGAAAACCACATTTGGGCAAGCACTTTCTTGTTCGTCCCCGCAGTCGATTGTTGCATTCAATTCCAGAGCAAGGTCTTTGGATGTGAAACTCACCCGTTGCAGGCAACTGCCCCCTGCAGCCTTGTCCAAGACGCAAATCTCGGTAGTATGGTTGTCTTGTGCATAGTTGAATGCAGGGAATACTTCCACATTCACATCAACTATGCCCCGCATACATTCCACTCGCCTGACTAACCACTTGTGCAAGTCCGGACGTTCGGGTACATTTCCAGTATGATTGCTTGCGATTACGTTGGTATGGTATGACACATCATAGGTCTTGTTGTTTGGCCGGGGAAAGAAGTCCACGACGTTCATGACACCATCTTCTTTCAGGTAACGTGTTTGGAGGATGTTGCTTGCGGGCAGATAGTGCTGTTTGGTGGTACAAAGCTCGTCGCTTGTGGGGCCTATAGTAAAATGCCCACCCTTATTCTTGTCCAGGATCCGGCAAAACACCGAGGGCGAGTCGAAGTGCGGCCAACACATGTAGTCGATACCTCCATCTGTTGCAACCATTGCACATGTTCTCATGTTTCCAATCAGCCCATATTCCTCGATCGACATGTACCCATTTGACGTTCGCCTTGGGTTGGATGCGTGGGTGCCGGATGCCCATCTCTTCAAGGTTGGATTCTGCATCTTCTCTTGTTCTTGACTGCGCTGTCTGTATATTTCGGTACCGCTATCTCGTCCCAAGGGCAAAGGTGTACAGGATGCGTGTGTGTTGACGATGTCTTGGAGAAGCTTTGCGCCAGGTGACGTCTTGTCATCGATATGCGTTGCCATGCTGGCTATGCGCTAGCCCGGAATAGCCGGATCTTTGGGAAGGATGCTGGAAGCGGATGGAAGATGCGGGCCGATCAGTTGTACTGTATGAATCATGGTGATGTTGTGCAATCGGAGATCCAACAGTGACCAGATGTGACGTCAGCCGGGTTTATCTTCCGGATCCTTCACCTCGCACTCTGAGATCGCCTTTTGCTTCCCAAATAAATTGAGGGTCAATGAAATGAACAAGTTTGACGAGATTTCATTCAGGAACTTACACTTGCGAAAAGCATTGAGTAGATTGTTATGGTTTGCAAATATTGTGTGTATATAGTTGCGAGCATGCCTTCGTGGATCGGTCACACTATTGCTTGATGTGACTCCTGACCATATAAGAATACGTTGTTCAGATTGATACTACGCAGCTACAATACGGGCCATATACTGTACCAAGTAGTCATCCAGAACAGAAACAAACGTGATATCCAAGCAACCCATACTTCCAATATCCGGTGTGGGAACCACTCCCACCAACAAGACGTTAACCTCATGTCTCGATATTCATACCAGAAATCAATCTTCGTACTGTATCCCCACTTAAACTAAGCTTCGATATCACAAGAACGCAGGCGTATCTTCCCTTACCAAAACCAGCCCGCCTCTCTTCCCAACACTGCCTTCCGGCACAGGTGTTTTCTCCCGCTCCTTCAGAAAGCGGTCGGCCATTCGCTGTCCTGGGGTAACGCTCCCGCTACGATCGCCATCAATCACACTGTCGATGACTCTTTCCAACGCATCTGGAATTGGTTCTTTAGTCATGGCTAGAGAACTTGACGAGGTTTTGACATGCAATGTTGGCTGTCGCACGCCTGCACTAGCATGTTGCGGTGCTGCATTGAGTCCTCCGAGACCATTCGTACCGCGCAAGTCAAAAGCGCTTCTTGGTCGTCGGGCGAGCTTCTCGGGAGAAACGGGCCGCATTTTCACGCGTACTCGCGGACGTAGTGGTGTCGCATTTGGATCTTGTTGCAATTTTGTAGCGTTCATCTCAGGTGTCTTCGCGATGTTCTGGTCGGCGTATGATGAATTGCGGTTCAAGGGTGACGAGCATAATAGCTGCTGCGAATTTGTTCGAGGTGTAACACCCAGAGGTGATGCGGCAGGCTGCCTCTGATCGCGCGAAATCGGTGGTGTGATGTTCTCCTTCCTCTTTAGCTGCGCGTCACTTCTCTTCAACGCTGTTGTGGGAGCGCGTCTCGACGTTTCATCCGTTGAAGGAGCTGAGATGTCGGCGTTGAGCCTTGCGCCGGGCGTTGACTTGAAAGATTTCAAAGATTTCAAGGAAGCGACGCTTTCAGTGGCCGATTTCGAATTTCGGGAACATAAGCTGTTGCTACTTGAGCGTCGACCAGTGTCTAGAAAAGGAAAACGATCATTCATTGCGGGAGATTTTGGCGTCTCAAAGCCTAAACGCGAAGTGGAAACGCGGCATCTCGATATTGAAGGCGAAGACTCTGCATTGGAAAGCCGTGCGGAGCCTATTTGAGATTTTCTGCGCGACTCAATACTTCCGTATGCTCTCACTGTGGGGCTGTAGCTGACAGCGTCTTCCTTTAAACTATCAATGCGCGGTTTGTGTCCCTTGGAGACCGGTGTCCCTCCCAAGGCACCGTTTTGGGGTTGGTGGTCCAGATCTGGCTGATCATCGTCCACATGAGGCACTTTGATACTCGCTATTGGTTCAATATCTGCTCTGGGTGTATTGGTGTTGTGAGATGCTTGCAGAACTACAGTCGTGTCATCCTGCTCAGTAAATGAAGTGCCTGCGGAGTCTTGACCTCTCTTCGAGGGTGTTGTGTATTGATCATCGATCCGGAGATCCTCCTGACTGGTGAGTTCCATACCTGAAATTTCATGGGAAAGCCAAGCCCTCCAATCACGACTAGCACAATCTGGCCCACGTTGACGCGGCGAGGGGGTTCCTACCACGTAGCTTCGTACAGAATGGGATGTGAGAATCACAGCCGAGCCGCCATCATGCGATCTATCCAGATCGTTTGGGCCATTAAAAGACATGACGCTGTCGTTGGGAAGTATACTGACGCCATCGGTGTTGCGCGAATATATGCTGGGTGACATTGGTGTCATCGAAGCTTGAGGAACTGGCGACCCCTGGACTTTCGGTGATTCTGGTAATCCGTGAGCAATTTGAGTCTGCACCGTACCGGTATCTAATGATGCTGCTTGGCTCCCTTCAACGCTAGATTGCTGTGTTTTTCGAGTTTGCTGATCAAAAGTTGTGATGTCGTAAATTTTACTTGTCTCACGGGGGAACTGGAGGTGCTCGGCCTCATCAAGAGAGTTGTTCCAGCGATCTTTTGCCCTCTCAACGCGCTTTTCAATCTGCGAAGCCGAGGGAGTGAATATTTGAGTTGTATGATCCTTATCAGCATCATCACTTGTATCGCCGCCGTCCTCAGAGTCAGATGTAGCCACATTCGAAGGAGTATTTTCATCATGTTTGTTGATGTTATTGGCGTCGTCTACATTCGCGGTGACATCAGGATCAGGAGACGAGTGTTGTCTGGGTGTCACGGTGCGAATGGTGGACCTTATCGCCCTGCCAAGAGACTTGATTGTGCTGGTCTTACTTTGAGTACTTTGAGCTGTAGCGGGTCGGCGAGATGGTGGTCGCTGTTCTAGTTCGGTACTGCTTCGAAGATGGCGACTGCAACTGGAGTGTAGTTCTCGCGTCTGAACCTGAAGTTTTGTCGTACTCGACTCAAAGACATCGCTTTCCGCGCCTGGTGTTCCTTCGATGAGGCCTGCTGATGTTTGAGATGGCTTGGATGTTCCCATTTCTCGCATCAACGCAGAGAAGACGCGTTTGGCGTCGATGGGTGTAGGTACCTCTTCCACAAGGCTTTCCATGGGCATGGGATCACGGAAAGAAGCGAGTGGTGGAAGAGGCATAGACTTCCTCCTTACTGCTATCGCAGAGGCGATACGGTCTGCTTCGCTACCGATACTGTCTTTGGATTCGTGGATGACAGTCATCCGCTTCATGGCTCTTTGCGTCAGTGTATCTTCGGTTGAAGAAGTTCCCCAGCTCGTCACCCGAGATGTGGGTACATGCGGTACGTGTACTTCACTATGAAGACTACGGTTACTGCGTCCACTTCCAGTGCTGTTGCTTCGAGATCCAGATCGTAGATAGACGGGGCGATTCCCTTCACTAGATGGAGTACGGGCGCGGATGCGCTGCAATGTCTCCTGATCAGGTGGCGGTATAGCATATGTCTCATCCACTGATGGTGGTCCGATACGTGCAGTGTGGAAGTAGTCTCGACTGGCATCGATCTGTTGAACAGGAAGATTGGCCGACTTCGCTGACGTTCGCCGGAAAACTTTCCGAATTTTGCTCTTCAAAGATCCAGAAAATGACCGCTTCTCTTTGATGTCCTGCGGTGGGACGAAGTCGTTCAATGTGAGGTCTGTCGTTGAATCGTCAGGCGTGTGCTGACTGCTCGCACAGATAGATTGCGCGCCGGATAAGGTCCGCTTTCCCTTTTCCTTCCCCTTGTCCTGTCTCTTCTTGAAGGGTGCTAAGAACATTGAAGGTTTATGCTTGATCGCCTTCTGTTGGAAACCTTGCAGGTAGTCATCTCGCGCCTTATCTAATGTAGCGTCGAGTCCAACGGTGACAGGTAGGCGCGGACCGGCCAGGGGGGACGGCCCAAGAGTACGATTCGGTACATATACAGGCGATGGTTCCGATATTGGAATGATCCCGACTGTAGGTGGTGTGGTAAGATACTTCGCGGGCGGCCGTGCTATAGGCGATCCTGTCTGCACACTGCTTGCATAATACATGGATCGTGCCTTCCGTATCTGCTGCGAGGTGATCGAGGTTGAAGCATTCGGCCGAAGAGGTTTTGGCTGGGAGCTGGGCCTGGCACTTTCGCTAAAGGTGATGGAAGGCTGTGTAGATAATTGCCGGGGTGGTGGAGATGACCCCTCGACGGTAGGAGTAGGATAGAAGGGCGGAAACTGCTCGGTGTTCTGTTCCGTATCCGCTTCTGAAGCCTGTGACCGAAATTGACTGCGTGTATTCTCTTGAACCTTTGGTCGCTGCGTGGAACGCAAACTTGACTCGCGCGGTGGAAAGTGGCTACCTTGCGACATGAGAGACTTGCGGCTGGTATTGCTCTTGGATCTGGAGACTTCAGAGTTACGTTTCCCGCTGTGGTCTGCTACATCTTGGAGTTGTGCTCGTGCGAAAGCAGCTGTAGCAGCAGCCAAGGCTTGCTGCTTGACTGCATCCAGATCCAAGGAGTCAGTGACAGATGTAGGACGCTTGTGGACCGTCGATGTAGATTTGGAGCGACGAAGACGAGTACCTGCGTCGCTATTCGCACGGGCAAGCATCGTGACGGCAGAATAAAACTATCGATTGCAGAAGTAGAGTGGTAAGAGGGTGGGACCAACTTAGCATAGCAGTGCTAAAGACTTGTTGACGGCATGTAGCAAAAGCAGCGGCAGTGAAGCACGGCCTGCGGTATGGTTGTAGTCAAATGGCAAAGATGTCGAGCAAAAGCCACCGCTCTAAGCGGCTGTCGCATTGCTTGAGCCGCCTTCTTCGCTCTTGAGGCTTTACAGTGACTGTTCGCTTATGTGCGGCAAGACGCACCCATGGTCGCCCGCAACGCTCCTGCACTTCGCCTGAAGTATAGCCAACGTTGGAGTATTGATGTTATGATAAGTTATTGGGGCATGTAATTGCAGTTCAACTATTCTATCACAGGGGATTTCTGCTTCTAGTGATATCCTCACGCTCGAGCATAGCTGTCGGCCTTTCCTCATCGAAAATATCATCGTCCTCACTGTGCACTTCAATGTAAGCAGGCTCCTTGTCCTTCACGTCGATGGCAAATGTCGCCACAGTCATGAAGGCGAATACAACAACAGAACCCAGGAAAGGCAGCCCAAGCCATGCACTGCCCATGTCCATACCAATCTCGAAGAGCTCGTTCAACAGCGGTCCAGCAACCATTGAGCCAATGGCCTCAGCCATGGCAAGTGTGCTCATCAGCTTACCCACGTTTGGGCTCGATTGACCGCCAATGACGTGAATGGAAACAGAGCGCATAGCGGCACTATAACCGGTACCCATGTTAAAGACAAGAAGGCCAATGATCAGAAGACCAGGCTGTGCGGCAACACCCATGATCAAGAAGGAAATAGTGGTCAAAATGATGGAGCCACGTGCAAGATAACAGTCGGCCCAGTGGCTCGGAAGCCGGAGTCTTTTCAAGAGGATGTAGTTGACCAGTGGAAGAATGGTTGCCACTACAACAAGATTTGTACCTGCACGAAACGAGGTCAGGTACGCCGCCTTCTTGATCTCCCAGGTGTAGCGTTTCGAGGCGTAGCGAACGAGGAGACCCATGGCTTGTCTGCCCAGTCTATGAATCAAGAATGTGAAAACGACCAGTGCTACTGTCCAATCATCTCTAAGGAAGTGGACCGTGGCTTGGAAGTTGCGTATCTGCGAGCGCCAGTGAAAGTCGCTGGTTGTCGGCTGGAGCTCAAAAGTTTGCAAATCTCTATCTTTGGGCTCCGGGAGATCGCGCAGGTGCAATGTTTCCGGTAAGAACAATGCGATCATTGCACCAGAGACCTGTATTCCCATAGCCAGCATAAGTGGCAGCCAATCCCCACTCTCCATCAGTCGCGCAGCCAAAATGGGTGCCACCATCTCTGAGACAAGAACGCAGGCTGTCACGTATAGGAAGATGGTAGTTCGCTTTTCGGGGGGCGCGATGTCGGACATCATGGTGATACCGATCGCTATGGCTACCATGGGGCCGCCGCCGATGACAAGGAAGGCGCTCGAGAACCAGGTCAATTGCAAGGGAAGAGAGGTGAAATAGCCTGCTTGTGTGTCAGTACTGAATCCTATGCCCATCTCCTCGGCCTACTCACAAATCATCAGTCCCCAGGCAAAACTCAGCAGTAAGCCCGCCAGACTGGCTATGAAGACCCACTTCCTGCCCACCCGATCAGCCAAGGCCCCGTAAGGTACTGCTAAGAATATGCCTGGCAGAGCATCAAACATGTCCTGCCAGCCGAAGATGCTGGCCAGTCGCTGCTGTACCCTATCTACTTTGCAGAGCTTCTCAGGTATGATTCCATCCGCGGGTATCACGGAAGGGTCGGCTTCGCGGTAGTACTTGAGACATATGTTCGCTTCGAATATACGCGTCTGAGGCGGGTTGGCGATGAAGACACCCATATCAACGACGGTGATCATGGCGCAAATAAGGAATGCAAATAGCGCCCATGGCTTCTTGCGAGCGACTGGCGGCGGGCTGTGGACCGGTTCTAGGGGTGGGAGAAGCGTCTCTCCTTCTGCGAATGTCTCGCAGTACTCGATAGAGTTGCGCGGCGATTCCAAAGGCACAGCCATTGCAACGGCTTCCACTAATACGGTGTGAGGAGCGATGGGGAGAAAGGGGATATTGCAGACACGAATAATCCCGAGTAGATGTGTAAGACGGCCGATCAGGTTGCCGAAAGCGGCACATAGGCATGTGAGTTAGTCGCTGTTATTAGCCAGAATCAAGAAGAAGACGAGGTCTGTACATATAGTACGCAAGCCATTCCATAATGCAGGCGATGTCGTAAGGGCTGTGAAACGCCCATATTGATATCGAGTCCAGGCGTGGAACGCCAGGTGTCGCGTCGGCGGCCTTGTTTACGTAAGCATCTTCCGCCTCAGTTTATGCTTCACGACATCGTCCGACACAACCCCACCTCAGCCTCAGCCCCAATCCTGCCAGTCAAAATATTTCGCCCTTCAGAGCGCTTGGCGCAGAAAGAGTCGTCTGATTGATCAGGATATAATGGGGCCATTTGCTCATTTGGCTATATTTACACAGTCAGTGGACATGAACAACATAGTTCTTTCAGTAGAATCACGGCAGCCTGGCATTGTATCCACTACAACCAAAGTTCTACCTCAACACAGTTCCCTCAGGGGAAAAAGGATAGCCTGAATGCTCATTTTGAGATCAGTTCGGGCTGGAAATAGACTCAGTAGTAGTCAGTAGAATCAGCTTAGCCTGTATCCTCATATTTGCGGTCAACCTGGGTTGGAGTAGATGTAGTGACAGTAGCATTGAAATTGAGTTCTCTATGTTTACTAACTAATTCCTTGTTTGTTAAAGCTGACAGCAAAACACTTTTCGGTGTTGATGCGACAACTTCTGGCTCGCAAGATTACCTACTTTTCGTCGTGTAATATTAGTATTGCTATAGCTGTAGTATAGGAACCAAGTGAATTATAGACTATGTGTAAGTAGTTGAGTGAAATCGCAAATTGCAATCGCCACAGTTCCAGAGGTAATAGGCTTGCGATCGCAAGTTGCCCAGGAAGGTCGACATAATCATTCGGGAACGGTCACTCAGCTGACTATACTATGAAACACGACGTCAGTGCTTGGAGGGATAGCGCAGCTATCACGTTACTTACTAACAGCAATTTACGCAAGAGCAAGCACTTCGCTACCTCATATATTAGCTTACACTAGTCTACAGGAACTTCCACTAGAGAACCATTCTACAGCTCAACCGACTCAACCGACTCAACCAGTCCAGCGATGGAATCACTTGCGTTCTCCCTCACTCAACTCTCCGTTCGTCCTAAACACAAACATCTATTCCTTAATTTGCCCGGGGAAATCCGCAATGCGATCTATGCTTACATTGCAGTCTCTTTTTCCCAAGAGATCGATGTTGATAAAGCCCGTACCCACAGCATCCGGGCCATCGGTAACACACTCAACACTGAGCAACCTTGCCTCCATTGCATACCAATAGCAAATTGCTTCCCTGGCATCACTTTCGCCAACAAGCAAGTCTATGCAGAGCTGGTACCTATACTCGTTGCCAACACACGATTCATCCTGCAGTCTGACGCAGATGCCGATATACTAAACTGGTTCCTAGAATACTCGAAGACCCGCAAGTGTGTCAAGTCTCTTGCTTTCCCCCAGATCACTCGCCCAGTCCAAAACTCGTCCTTCGTGCAGCCTAGCCTGTTCCAAACCTGCAGGAATCTCCGTGAGCTGAGCATAACAGTTGACTCAGACGCTGTTATGCCCTTTTTCGAAGAACCTCCCACGGGAACAACAGATGGTTATCCGAACGGCAAGGTGACTGTAATGTGGCAATGGGGACTACCAACGCTCAAGCGTCTTTCAAAACTCAAAAAGTTCATGATGCGTTGCGAAATCCGACCCGGCCAGGCGGTGACATATGATGCATTTGAGGACATTGCGCACTGGATCAATCTGCATTTCTGCAGCGATGTTGTGCTACTAGAAAACGGGAAGCCCGAGGAGAGGGCGGTGAGGCAGCAGCATGTGAATTTCACGGGAGCTACTGGTCATATCGAATTGGCAGTATGGTCATGGACTATTGTGCGCAAATAGTAGCGGAATCGTCACCTCAGTTCACTCTCCGAAACAAGGAGTTCAGTAAGCTTAGCGCTCTTACCGCGCGTTTGCTATGGTCAGTGGTTGATACCAACACTCAGATTTCCACACCGCCTATGTCGGTAGCGTCTGAGGACCCCGTGTGTATGAGAAAATTGAGGGGTTACACACAACAATGAGAACTACCCCCACATGACCGTTGTTCCCAATGTCCTAATGCAGTGTCCTGACCGCGTCGCGTGAATGTTACGTTCGCAACCAAGACCCCGAGATTGTATGAATCACACGATGGTAGAGAATCAACCAATACTATCCCGCTGCTTCCGTGTCTCTTGCGCATAGCTGAAGCTCTTGCACCGCCAATAGCCTTGGCAGTCTGTCTTTCACATAACCCCTGTCCCACTTGATTTCTTTCTGAACTTGAGCAAACACCAAGTTTGCGCGCAGAAAATGGCAGACAAGAGTGGGATATCTTGGTGACCAATTCTCACGATATATAAGCCCCTTCTTCCGCCCCAGACTCGAACTCTTTCTACATACTCGACATCCACAGCTTAACACTGGCCAATATCTCTCAACACTCACCGCAAATACCAGTATAGAAAACCTATTATCGAATCCGAAATGCCGGGAATTGTCAATAATAATACTTCTGGTAATCTCCCAAGTTCTGCATCAAGAACCTATGGATGTAAGTCTATGCCCTCCCTGATGTATCTGAATGCATACTGACATCAGCTCCAGACCAATTGAATGGTTCCGCAGACGCCTTCGATCCGACAGGTAATCTTCAAAATCCACAGCAGGGGTCTATGGTGGCTGCTTCAGCGCCTCAGAATGGCAACACTGCCCGACCACTTCAGAATGGCGGCACCACTCAACCGTCTCTTCCTGTTCCCGCTGGCGCAGATGCTGCCATTTGGAGCAGACTATGTACCGGTATGTAACTTGAAAATCAAATATGTGAAATATACGTTCATCAGCTAACACAAGAGATATTAAGGATCCTTTATGGCCGACATAACTGCTGAACGGGAGGCTCCCCAAGCTGACCCCAGCCAGAGTAGACAGTGGCAGCAAACTATTCTTCCCTATCTGAAGGAACTGTTCTTTAGGGTTCCATCCACAACTGACGTTTTCTACATGGGCCAACTATTGCAATCCCCAGACATTCCAGGACTCCATGAAAACATCGTGAAACTAGAATTGACAGGCTTCCATTGGTTCTCTGGGGTCACCGGCAGCCGCAGATCTAACCTTTTCTTGGACCTGGCGTCAATGCTTCCTTCACTCAGGGAGGTCACTTTCACTATGCATATTGGCAGCATCACGGCCTCGATGTGGGGTGACAGGCAGATGATTGAGTTGGAGGCGACCGACCCTGTGTGCGCCAGAGAAAGGAGGGTACTGTCTCTACGACATGTATGCACCAAGTACGGTCTTGAGAGGATTTTCAGATGCACCAACCTTCAGCACATCCGTATCGTGTATATCAGGTGTCACGGTAACCACCGTGGTCCCCTTGACACTCCTGCCTCTGACCCATGCGCTCCTGCTCTTAACCCGTACGCTCCTGTCTCCAATCCGCACGCTCCTATCGCAACAGTGCAATGTACTATCCTCGACAGTATGCCACTGCCTCGACAACCGTATGACATCACACGAGCTTTCTTCCGCTATGTATCTTTCTTGGGTGGAACTCTCCACTTCTTTTCTTCACGCAACGTCTTGTATTTACACTTGAGTGCTGTACGTAGCACACAAATCAAACTTCTTCATAAGTTCTGAGATTACTGCTCGTTGCCTCTCGTGACATCAGGTCCGACATCATTACCTTTCATACTCCAAGCAGCAACCCGGAGAATCTCCTTGCCTCCATGCGGAACTGGTTGGCCACAGAGTTCGAGAGCCGTCAGGGGCAGACGGTATTTGTGACGGTCTCACATGCCGCTTGAGGAGTGTAAGGACGGAGCTCTTCCTTACGTACTAGTCCTCTTTCGGCCTAACCCAATCTTCTCCCTGCACTATATACTTAGAATAGGCTCTCTCTCTCTCTATTAGAGAGGCTGTCTGCTATTTTTTCCATTTCTGAACCGAGCTTGTTCAACCAGAATGTCTCTCTGTGCGTGACGCCTGCCTCACCCTTACAGAATGAGGTTAAGGGCATCAGCAGAAATATTAGACACAAGATGGGAGATACTGTATACATTAAGGACATCCAAGTAGAACTATGTAAAACTGAAACTTGAATGATTTTCTGATATACCACGATACACACCACCAAAAGACGAGATGACAAAACAAATGTCCGCGCATGTGATCACGTGCGTGATGTAGAAGTTCACGTGCACTCAACTCTAAGTCTGAAACCAAAAGAAATTCGTTACCAAAATGCTGCGTGTAAATAAGAATCATAACATACATTAAAGTATTTGATATTTTTCCCTTTTTGTCACATACATGTGTTCATCAATTCACAATTTCCAGACCATCCTCCGCCTCCTCCCTCCTAGCAACATCCTCATACAGACTCTTGAACCAGCTCCCTTGGCGCTCCAGCAACTTGTACGGCGCACCGTACTCAACAAGCTGACCCTTGTTCATGACGACGACCTTGTCAAAGTCAAGGATGGTGTCAAGCTTGTGCGCAACGGATATGAGTGTATGGTGGGGGAAGTTTGAGCGGAGAAGACGCTGGACATGTGCATCGGTCGTGGCATCGAGGTTACTAGTAGCCTCATCCATGATGACGACAGTAGCCTTGTCCTTGCGCAACATGGCGCGCGCGAGGCAGAAGAGCTGACGCTGGCCATGCGAGAAATGCAGGTCCTCAACTTCGACGTCAAGGGGGTGCGCGTACTTGTCGACGTCACCCTTTGCGACGATAATGTCCCAGAGCAGCACATCCTTGAGCACGGCCATGATGGCTTTGTCGCTGGACTGCTTCAAAGGGTCGGCATTGAGACGGATGGAGCCCGGAAGCAGGTACGCATCTTGTGGCAGGCCGATGAGCCGGCTGCGGATTGTTTGGCGCGGGATGCGCGTGAGAGGGAGCGAATCGAGAGTAATGTTGCCCGATGAGAGCTCGATCATTCGGAAAAGGGAGAGGACAAGCGAGGACTTGCCGCTGCCGGTGCGACCGACGATGGCTACTTTCTCCCCGGGCTTGATAGACAGGGAGAAGTCGGAGATGACTGGCTCACCGGGTCTATGAATGTTAGCGACAGAGCTGGGCTGATAGTAGGAACCGAACTTACCGGTGACATGCTTCAATGCTCTGGAACTCGATCTTCCCAGCGCTCGGCCAGTTGGATGGGGGAATGCAATCTTCGTCGTCATGGTCTTCAGCGAGGGATTCGGTGGTGAAGTTCTTGATCCTTGCGACACTACCAATGTGCGTCTCGAGTTGAGTCCAGAAAGAGATGAGTAATTTAATGCTCTGCGAGAAGAGGACGACGTTGAGTAAGGCGACTCCGACGTATCCTGCGCTCAACTTTCCACGAAGTGTAACGACAAGCACGATGAGTATGGTGGCCACCGCTGCAACAACCAAGTCAAGCACGAGTGTCAACCAACGCTGGACAGCGAAGAGAAGGTAGAAGGGGCGCTGGCTGAGATCAAGCAATGCCTTCGCCTTCTCCTCGACAAAGCTTTGCCATCCAAATGCGCGAATCGTAGCCAGTCCCTCTAGTATCTCAGTGAACTGAGTGTAGAGCGGCGACTTGGCCTCCAGATCCAGGAAACGAAGTTGGCGCGACGTGCGAAGGTAGAACTTTTGAATGAAGTAGACACTGATTCCCACAACAGGGAAAGAGACGGCAGCGTAAGGCGAGGCAACGGCGATGATAGCCATCTGACCAATGCACATGACGAATGCTGCGACGCCATTAGTACATTGTCCATTGGAATCTGGAGCGGAAGGACAACTTACTGGCAAAGGTGTTCAGCGCCGCCACCGGCAATTCCATGTCAATGAGCATGAGATCTTGGCTGAAACGGTTGAGTGTGACTCCTGTGTCGGTAGTGGAGAAAAAGGACATGGGCGATCTTTTCTTTGTTAGTATGTGGGGTATTATCAATTGTATCACCTGCAACTTACCCAAGAACCGTATCCAGAAGCTTCTTGTGGAATGCGACGCCGGAACGGGGAACCATCGTGATGATGAGCTGCCAGCAACTGACAATGAGGAAGAAGAGCGCTAACCCGCCAAACATGGCGTAGATGCCCAACCAGTATCCGAGTCGTTCATTTGGGTGAGAATCATTGTATTCCGCCCACATCTTCACCCATATCGACGGAAATGAGATGCCAAAGATGAAGATGATAATGGAACCCATGAAGATGATTGTCGGTATCCAGCCCACCGAGTTGATGTAGTAGAAGTAGATAGCAGTATCTCCTGTGCGGCGGTTTGCCTCTGCTTGAACATCGTCTTCAGTGCGATTGCTGTTGTCGATTTGACGCTCAGTGTAGCGAGGTGGAGCCTCGTAATCATGCTTCCCAGGCCGGTAGTTCCAGTCGGCGAGTGCGAGATCAAAACCTGACACGTAACCGCCTGAGGTGTTGAGATTTTCGAATGAGCCTTGTTCTGCAATCTTGCCGTTCTTGTCGAGAGAGACAATGTGGTCGGCATATGGCACTCGCTTTGCTGACGATGATGCGATAAGAACAGTCGTCCTGCAACGCTTCAACAGTCCCTCGTTGCCAAAGAGACTGTGCCAGATGCGAGTCTCAGTCTGACCGTCAAGGCCGCTAAGGCAGTCATCAAGGATGATGATATCCTTCTGTGCATACACTGCTCGCGCAAGAGCCTGAAAAAAGCATAGTCAGTAACTTGAGGGTGTGGAAGGCGGGAATGGTGGTGGGGTGCCTTACAATGCGCTGGCTCTGACCTCCGCTCAATGCAATACCCTTGCTGCCGATCTGAGTTTGATCACCCTGAGGTAGCTGCCGTAGATCTTCATCTAACGCGCAGCTTCGTACAACCGACGAATACCATCGCTGATCAAACTCTGAAACACCGATAATGCTCTCCTGCACTGTGCCGTTCACGTGCCATGCACTTTGGTCACACAGGGCGATCCGCAAGGAAGAGACCTGCAGGGTGCCCCCCATAACCGGCAGCTCACCCAACGCTGCCTTGAGCAGGGTTGACTTGCCGCAACCGACAGGACCCACGACCATGGTAATCTTCCCTCGCGGGACGATCATGTCGATATCCTGCAAGGTACCAGCAGGCTGCTTGATCGGGTCCCATCCGAAGTACCCGTTCTCGATAACGATGGCTTGGGAGCCAAGAGAACTGGGCTCCTTGAACTCAACAGAGCAGCGGCTCTTCTGAGAAGACTCAGAGCCTTTGTCCGAACCGCTTTCTAACTCCGAAACCAAAGTAAGGCTTCCACCACGATAGGAAGGAAACTTCCGTTTTTCATCTCGCGGAGCTATCGTAAGAAATTCTTGTATTCTTTGGAATGACCCTACACCTCCCATGAGCGACGAAAGCGCCATGATAAGCGAGCCGAGGGGTTCTGTGAGCAGTGTGAAAAGAGAGAGCGACGTGAAGACTGTCGCGGTATCCAGACTGCCCCCGCCATCCTTGTTCTTGGCAATGATTGAGAACACTGCGAAAGCCAAGATTGGTGACACTATCGGAGATATGTAGGCTGCTGTAAGTTAGATCGAAGCATCCGAGTACTGGAAGGTAATAACTTACAGAAGCCCATGGTCCAAATGAGGAGTTTTCTGAACTTCTTGGATATGTTCAGTTCATCCACTCTCAGTCTTTGGAGGTCTTCTCGCAGCACTTCGGTAAGACCACCCATCTTCACACCCTTCATGGAGTTGAGCATTCCGTTTGTAGCTGCAATGCGACGCTCTATGCCTTCGAGCCAGAGCGCTTGGCGTTCCATGATCAGGCTCGTGACGGCGATAGAACCAAGAAGAGATACTGTTGTAGAGATTAGCGCAAACATGGGCAATTTCGTCAAGAGCTACTCACGAACGGCAACACCTATAGGGATCGCACACGCCGCACCCAACTGCTGCTGTAGGAGGTACATTGCCAATGCAATTTCGAGTGCATTTGACCATATCTCGTGGCCAGTCTCCATACCAGTCACGATGCGCTCAACATCAGCGCTCATAAGCGTGAGGGAGGAAGCAGTATCCACATCAGTCAACGCAATATCCGTCGCTTTGCCGTACAACATGGCAATAAGACCGCCTCGCATCTGTGTAATGAACCGGAATGTGAGATGCATGTACTGGCCGGTGGAAATCTTTGCAAAACATCAGCTGAATCCTTCTATGATCTGCGATCTCACTAATCCACTTACCGCGATGCCAATGAAGACAAGGATGTATGCGCCAATCAGCCCATAGCCGATATTCTTGGTTTGTGCCGTCGCAGGATCTTGAGAAAATTTGACAGCTCGGTTGATGAGGAAAGGCTGGCAGAAATTGAAGCCAATCAGGCATAGTCGAGGCGGGACGACGGCAAGTATGGGCCATTTGAGGTTCTGCAATGTTGTTGCAAAAAGTGAATGAGGTCCGACAATGGTCTCTGTGAGAACATGTTGTTAGCTGGCATGTCGGATAAGTACGCAGTCCTTCAACTTACTTTTATCCCATGCTGAACCTAGAAGTTCATGTAGATAGTCGGTTCGTAGATGCTTATCCAACTGAAAGAGATCTTCCACTGCCAGCGCTTTGGAAAAGCCACTCTTGAACAGGTCATTGAGCCACCAGAAAGTGGTACGCCTGTACACACCGCTTGTGGCCTCTGGTGGGCAGTCGGCGAACTCTGGGAGCAGAAGACGTCGCTTGTCCCGAGCCTCGACTATTGCCAAGAACACTTTCACACCAAGTCGCGAAGCAAAAACTGTTGCTACGAGGTCCAAATCGGGGGAGAGTGCGTAGCTACGGGAGCGTTGGATATCGAAGACGGAGGTGAACAGGAGGTATACGGTCAACAAAAATGACGGGCGTATCGAGCGCAGATGCTCGAAGAAGGAGAAGACTCCGAAGAGGACTGCACCGACGAAGCTGAGGGCAGCAGAGGCTAACTCGGCACGATGATTCGTTCTATGCCGACCTGTCCATACAACAAGAAGGGCAAGCTCGAAGCCAGCGAATACAGCCCATGCTATCTGCAACGAACTTATTAGACAAGCGAAGGCTACGGTGGGAAGAGACTCATACCAGTTTTGTGTATAGTAAAGAAGATCTTGAAACTTTGGTTGGTGTTCTTAAAAGACGGAATGCGACGAAGGGTATAATGCTAATTAATAACGAAATAGGTATTATGGAGAGGAAGATCTCAGAAAAGAGAAGAGTAAAATCGAACCCTCCACGGCAGTGAGGGCCAGCATAGGGACCGAATGTATCGTCAACGGCAGCACAGTGTTGGTCCGGTGTTGTAGCCATTGCAAACTTAGGTCAACGGGCAGAGGTTTCTCAGTGTTGTCGGCGGTTCATCAAAGGTAACATAGCTGGGATGCGGGGGTTCATACACTGGCAACCCCTAAGACGTTTAGGATGTCAGAAATCACGCCGATCACTGCTGGGCCGGTGGCAGAATGATAATTTTTTCTTTACATGCTTCAGCGGCATCCAGGTGCCCGAGCACTTGCTCAAAGGCTTGGACACTGCGGTAGCATGTGTAGGCGATCCTATGAGAACAAAGCTGCGCAATGCGGCTCCATTGCACCCCATCGACGCACAGACTTATTCAATCCCACCAAGACTGGTAGCATGTGTTTTACGTAGTCACTGTCAGATAGTCACGCCTTGGGATTGCCATGTTCGCCGGATGGAAATGAGTTAGCGCTGTGATCTTCGGCATAACAGCCCAATGCGGGTGACAGGTAAACTCGGACAGTAATCAATTTCCATTTATGGGCCTCCGGTAGTTAGAGGCGCACACGAAGTTTTCGAAACCTGGTGCAAAATCAGTGCATGCAGGTTGCATGCGTTGGAAGGATGTATGAAGGGGTAAGGGTCGTGCATGCGACGCTTGTATTTGGTTTAGCCGTAGTACTATGTGAATTTTGAGTAACGATTCGCGCCGCTGCCATCACCCTGCAGCCTAACATCGGGTGACGGCGGCCCGGGAAAGGGATCCTCCAACCTTAATTGCGCGACCACGCTGTCAGCTTGGCACCAGCATAAGGGGCGCCTGTGGCTTACGACCGCTAGATCAACGCGGTCACATTGACGATCGCGGCTGGATGTGCTCTGACGTTCCATGCGACTGCACGTCTATTTCCCGTCATACTCTTGACTAAGCCTGTTTACCACGACGGAGTTCCACCTGCCTGGAGGCTGTTTGCCTTGGTTTGGCTGCTTGAACTGCTAAAGCTGGACTAGAGTAAGGTGCGGAGACTAGTTGATCTTGCCGTGAAAAAGAACAAGGACAGCGCTTACGGCCCTTCATCGGCTTGCTACCCAGGACGCCTGAGGGAGGCATGGTATTTTGGCAGCTGAAAGATGGACTGCTTGACAAACTGCTCGGCAGGTTCGTTCGCTACCGTAAAATCCTGGTAACTGAGACGTGTTCTTGACACAGCCGAAGAAACAATGAGTCGCTTGCAGTTCGCACGGACCTAATTGTTTAAAAGCCGCACAGTGACCGGCGGTCTATTCTCTTGAGGTGGTGTCCTAGGTCCACTGGTTCTTGGATACCGGTCATGTGCAACAATGGCTGTCCCGGGCGCAGCTGTGTCCCACATGAATTTGGATACGAGTGTCACTGTGTCTGCATCGCAAACTCCGTGATGATGCGTAGACTATGGCGGTGGGCAAGCATGATGTGTTCATCGGACATGCCCGTACTCCTCACACCGGCTAGCAATTCAGAGTGATACCACTGAACGACGAGTCCAACAATTGTGAACAGACTGTGAGGGCAGTATTTTGAGCAATTTCCAGTGCCGAATAGCCTAATGTTGCGGTCTCCGGTAAGTGGACCGCCTCGGTGAATACTGTACAAACAGGTATGTAGATTAACGGAGGGCAGACGACCTGTCCAAAGAGAGACATCCACGGGACTCGACTCCATATCCGTTCCATTTTTCATCATTTTGTCGGCAGATTGTCCCCGCGTCGTTGACCGGATTGTCTTGGTGAGGCGTCCAGCGGCGTGAAGAGCATGTCGGTAGTCATACTTCGCTCTTGTCGCCGAATGCAGAGGCGTGTCAGTGAATGGGGGCGATGGCGCTGGGCCGTCCCGTGAGCCTTGGAGACCCACAAGATAGTGTCAAGGGAGTGACTTTCGGGATTTAGTATACATGGCCATGCATGCTGCACAGAAGCCACGACGCCGGCTGCCGATCAAAATCGATTTGGACGGTAACCCGTAGTGAAGACTGCAGAGACATGGTGGAGGGAACAGGGCCGCACACTAGCTCTAACCTGCCAATATTGCGAATATGAAAACCGTCATTTGTGCGGTCCGTACGGGTAATGTTGAGATTTCCGGGGTACCTGCAGTCATGTTGCTAGCTGCTTGGAAAAGCTGGTTACCCCACAATGACGATCCGCTTTCGGCGAACAATTCCTGCAGATCCAACATGGCGAGCTGAACGAGTGAACTAGATGGATTAAAGAGCGTTGTCCGAGCAGCTAGAAATCTAGACTTTGCGACACGTATGCATCTTGTGTCGCGTTGGCAGCCAACGGCCCAAGAAAAGCAGATCACAAAGAGGCTACGATGGTGCAACCTGTGCCTGATGAATGACTAGGCGAGGCGTGATGCGTCGAAACGAGGGCTCTCTAGCAGATGAGCTGGCAGAGATATTGGACCCGGGATTCCGGTGCTTTGGTTCGTAGCGGCATAAGCCCGATGGTCGCCAATGCCTCGATGGGGCACTATCCACCGTGCAAGGTCGGATGGGACGCCCTATACTAATTGCAGACGGCAACCGGGAGTGCCGCCTACACGCTGTGGACACACCACACTCACGACGATTGCTGTAATATGCATTGGGGAACAGGTTGGCGGGATCTGTCACAACTAGGGAACGAGGGATCCAACAGCAATCCCGAATGGGTTGCGTAGTAGGATAAAAAGACTCAATTGCGGATGTCAGTGGCGCAAAAGAACATGATAGAGGGGTGACAAGGCGAATGATTGGCGATTGTAAGTGGGGCGTGAGTGATGATGGGCGGTGGCTTACTTGGGGCAGGCTGACGACGTTTGATGGCGCAAAGCAAGTTTCTCGCCAGCAGCTGACAGGCAGCCCAGCGGCCCCAACGCTCGTCAACTCAGACAACGCTTGTGAAAGCAAAGCGGATGTGGAAGCGTGGCAGCCCGGATAGGCGGACATGAGCGTCCGGCCCTGGGTGGTTAGGCGTCTGTCTAATTTTGGTGAGCCACATGGAGCTCTACTTACATAAGCGGACCCGAATGCGACACGGTTTTCGTGCACCTTACCCTTGTCGAGAAAACCGGGGCTCATCGACACCGTCCAAACCTCACGCTTTCTCCTTCGCCTCCCCCCACCGCAACACGAGCTGTCGTGCTATACCGCCTGCGTACAGCGACGCCACAATATGGATGCAATATACAGCGTGGCCCACTCAATCACCTCATTTTGCAGATGGAATGCCAGCCTCAGGATGTTCGCAGCCAGCCTCGTGCAGCGCGTTGCGCCCCAGGCTCCATCGGTATTCCGCGAAACAGCAATGTTGCTTTTGCCCCATGGCGAATCCGGTGCGCGCTACTTCCTGTGGACCCCGTTTGCTCAGAAGCAATGAGCCTCTTGGTCCTCCAATCCACAATGTAGAGTACACCCCAAGCTTCACTGACTAGGTGCCCCCCATCGCCGATCCTAGGACATTCTCACATGGCCTGGCCGCATGCGCATTCTCGAGGCGAGCAATTATGGATGCAAGAAGATCGTGTAGACGGCAAGCACCGGTTGAAGGCCCTCGCAATCCATGCCTTTCTAGCATATGTGGCCCCGGACAGACGAGAACACTCAGCATAACAATGACCTCATTACAAGTTGACGCGCTGCATTGGGTGGCGGACGGATATTCAGAATGCCTCGCCGAGACCGAGGGAAAATGCCAGGGGTCGAAGATCTGCCTGGAACTAAGGTTTCTACCCTGAGCTGATCTCTTTCTTTTTGGTGCAATTCCAGATACTTCGACGTGATTGATTTTGATTGTTTCCGACCGTTATTCGAATTGCCCTAATAGCTACATGGCGAAATTTTTGCCAAATTTATCCCTTCTCGATTTTCCCTCGGCATAATCACTCCGTGCGTAAACTGTAGTGCAATCTTGCTCGATCATAGACCAGCATCGTCGACCCTGGTACGTGCTTGTCTTCTCTTCTTCGAAACTTTTTTGTTACAACCGAAAGACCTCGTATTGCCCTGCTGTAACGTGTCGAACTGTTGGTACTGCCTTTCCACGCACCACCACGCGCCACCACGCGTCACGCCCGCATCACCACGCGCTTTCACTCACACTCACCTTCCGCCAGACGTCGAAGAATCATCTCAACATGGCATCCAATCTCGCCAGTCCCGTGGAGCAGAGCCTCCAGTCTGTGTGGGCTCATGTCCTCAACTTACCAGAGGTCCCTCTCGACCAGTCGTTTCTTTCGGTAGGCGGAGATTCCATCTCCGCAATGCAGGTTGTTGGGCAATGCCGAAAGGAAGGCATGAGCCTTGGCGTACAAGAAGTCTTGCGAAGCCGATCCATCGTTCAATTGGCGTTGGCTGTCAAGGAGGTTGAAAGCTCGTCATACGACCACCAGGAATACTTCGACGAGGAGTTTGATCTCTCTCCTATTCAGTCTCTATATTTCAAACGACCCAACACCCAGGGCCACTTCAATCAGTCGTTCTACCTCCGTGTGACGCGCAAGACCGAGGCTGGCGAATTTCATGCAGCAGTGGAGCAGCTCATATCTCGACACTCCATGTTGCGGGCACGGTTTTCCTTTTCAGAAGAGAGTGGATGGCAACAGCGTCTCACCAGTAAGTTGGCCCACATGAAACCGGTGTTACTTATATTGCTGTGCGCATGGTGTCACGTGCTCACATAGAAAGCAACATTCACAAATCGTACGCACGTGACTGACTATTACTCCAGACGATATCGCTGGCTCGTATCGCTTTCGTCATTCTGCTGTGACATCGCAGGCTGAGATTGATGCGCTAATCGAGGATTCTCAGCAATGCTTCGACCATGCTGTTGGACCCTTATTTGCAGCTGATTTCTTTGATATTGGCACTGAGCAGTATGCTTTTCTTACTGGTCACCACCTGGTCGTTGACTTGGTCACTTGGAGACTTCTGTTGGAAGAGCTCGAGGAGATTCTCAAGGGCAGTCAGCTTCTCACACCTGCGCTACCATTTCAGAAATGGGCAGAGTTGCAGCGTGAACACGCTGAGACTCTTGAGCTAGATGAGGTCCTCCCTGTTGTTGACGTCCCTCCAATGGACTTCACATACTGGGGCATTCAGCACCAAGATAACACCTATGGCAATGCTAGTCATGCAAGCTTTGAGCTTGAAAAAGAACTCAGCTCCGCTTTCCTGACCAGTTGTCATACTGCCTACAAGACTGAGCCAGTTGAAGTCTTGCTTGCGTCTTTGATACAGTCCTGGTCCAATGTGTTCACTGACAGGCCTGTTCCTGCCATCTTCAATGAGGGGCACGGCCGGGAGCCGTGGGACTCAGACATCGATATCACCCGCACTGTCGGATGGTTCACAGCTTGTAGGCCTCCCTTCTCTCTGCGTTTGTGACGGAAAATTACGGTCATAAGCGGCCCACTGTGTAGTCCGAAGGACCGCACCACGATCAAGGCGTTTCAGCTCGTCTTTAATACAAGGAGCTTTGGCTAATGTATCTCTAGTATCTCCAATCCTTGTAGCACCATCGGATAACGCTACCGACACTGTTCGCAAGATCAAGGACTTCAAGCGCCGGATCCCTGGAAATGGACGACCGTACTTTGCTCGGCGATGTCTCACTGAGGAGGGACGCGAGAGCTTCAAGACACATTGGCCAATGGAGATCCTGTTCAACTACCTCGGTCAATATCAGGTACGGATCTCTCAATACTTGTTAATAGGCAGCCTACTGACATATTTTTCAGCAACTCGAGAGGACAGATGCTCTACTTCAGCCATTGGGCACAATGGCCGGAGAGACTGGCAAAGCTGGTGGTACGTCCGACTTCGGCCACCAGACCTGTAGATGGGGCCTTTTTGAGATCTCCGCCTTTGCTTTCAAAGGCCATCTCAAGGTCGCTTTCACATTCAACCGGCACATGCACCACCAGGCACTTATTCATAAATGGATAACCGAATGCCAAATAACCATTTCCAAAATGATTCAGGAACTCACCATTCTTGACCCGAAGCCAACAGTCAGCGATTTTCCTCTGCTATCACTCGATGAGGCTAGCTTCTACTCGATGCTTGATATATTCTCAGCCATGGGTATCCGGGATGTCGATGTAGAAGACGTATACCCCTGTTCAAGTATGCAGGAAGGTCTCCTACTTTCACAGACCAAAGATGCTGGTTTCTATGCAGCTGCAACTCTCCATGAGATCAAAGCACCCACTGGGAAACTCTCATGGCAGGAGGTTGCTGATGCTTGGCAACAGGTGGTCAGACGTCATCCAGCACTACGCACTGTCTTCATTGAGAACTTGGGCGCAAAGGGTCTCTACAATCAGGTCGTCCTCAAAGACATTGTCGCTCATATTGTTCATATCGAGGCATCTGATGAGGCAGACGCCATCAGATTGATCGAGCTGCAGCGAACTATCGGCTACAACTCCGGGCAATGCCCAAACCATCGCTTTACCATCTGTACCACAGGTGATAAGCGGGTTTTCTGTTCTTTGGACATCAGTCACGCGATCATGGACGGTCACTCGATGAGCCTGTTGGCCAATGAGCTCAAGTTAGCGTGCGAGAGCCGTCTTGCTATCGAAGCTACTCCGTACAGCAAGTACATCGCATGGCTTATCAGACAGCCACAGGAAGCTAGCATTGAGTTCTGGAAGTCTTATCTAGGTGGTAGTGAGGTCTGTTCTTTCCCAGTTCTTGACGACGGGCTGGGTCATACCGTAGAAAAGGAACTCGTCACTATCCGCATGGACTTAGCCAGCATCGGTCTTCCCGATTTGCAAGCCTTCTGCAACACCAACGGCATTACGCTCTCCAACGTTTTTCACACCGCCTGGGCACTGACTCTCGGCTGTTACGTTGGAAGCAAAGACGTCACCTTTGGATACCTCACCTCGGCTCGCGACTCGGAAGAAGTTCGCGGCGTGGAAGAAATTGTTGGCCCACTCATCAATACACTGGTATGCCGTGTGGATCTCTCGGATGGCTCGCGCTGCCTCCTAGACGTTCTTCAGGATGTACAGAGAGACTACATGGAAGCCATACCACATCGCCACATAGCGCTGGCTGATGTTCAGCACGTTCTTGAGCTTTCTGGAGCAAGCCTTTTCAACACAGCGCTATCATACCGCCGTCTTTCTCAGGAGCAACCAGATGTTGGAGAGGGCTTCCAGATTTTGGAGGTTCGCCCTATCTATGATCCGACCGAGTATGTGCTTATAGTTAATACCCCTATAAAGTAACCAACTGACAAGATCAATAGGTACCCGGTTAGCGTCAACATCGAAGTTGGAGACGACGCGGCAGCAGTTGATCTTGATTACTGGACTGACCACTTGACCGCGGTACAAGCAAGGAACGTCGCTAGCACGTTTGTCCGGGCTCTGGAGAACATCGTCTTCAATGCCAAGCGTCGCATCTCAACCTTGGATTATGTCAGCCCGCGCCATCTTCAGCAGATACATGACTGGAATGTCATGCCAGCAAAGATCAATGAGTGCGTACACGATCGATTCACTCGGTGGGCTATCAGTCAGCCTGAGGCACCGGCAATCTGCGCGCATGACGGCGAGTACACTTATGCTGAGCTGGATGCGGTTACCGATCGGTTGGCACATCATCTTGTCCAGTTGGGAGTTGGGCCTGATATCTTCGTCCCTACTTGCTTCGACAAGAGTATGTTTGCAGTTGTTGCTATGCTCTCGGTTCTGAAAGCAGGTGGTGCCGCTGTTCCACTCGACGCAACACACCCCAAGCCTGCGCTTCAGACTCGCCTTGAAGACGCGAACGCGCACATTGTCCTAACCACTGCGGCACGCGCAGAAAAACTGGATGGTCTAGTTTCCAGCGTGCTCACCATAGACGCTGCATTTCTGGATAATTTGCCCGTGACGAAAGGCCCCGCCTGCACTAGCGTACAGCCCAACAACGCGGTTTTCGTGATCTTCACGAGTGGAAGTACTGGTCGGCCTAAGGGAGTTGTGCTCGATCATTTGGCAATTGTCACGAGTGCAGAGGCCCATGGCACGAAGATTGGTCTCAACCGGGATACGCGCATGCTTCAATTCGCTTCATATACGTTTGACAACTCGCTGGAGGAGATGTTCACCACGCTTCAGAGAGGAGGCTGCGTATGTGTTCCTTCTGAAGCCGATCGCGTCAACGATCTTTCAGGGGCCATCACTAGGCTCAGGGCTACCATGGTGGACCTGACACCTACCGTTGCTGCGCTGCTCAATCCTTTAGAGGTTCCCACACTCAAGCAGATGTGTCTCGGAGCGGAACCTCTTACCAAAGCACTAATTGAACTTTGGAGTCAGCATATGCCTGTTGTCGGGCAGTATGGACCCAGCGAAGCATCCATCAACTCGGCCTTCAAGGACTTTAGCGATGGTCGTGGTGAAGCAACCAACATCGGTAAAGCTACTGGCTGCGTCTCCTGGGTTGTTGACGCCGAGAATCGGGATCGGTTGGTGCCAATTGGCTGCAAAGGGGAACTGTTGCTTGAGGGACCGATTCTCAGCCGTGGCTATCTAAATGATGCCGAGAAGACGCAAGCAGCTTTCATTTTTGACCCTGAGTGGGCGCGCACCGCTGGACCGACTGGCCGGAGGTTCTATTGCACGGGCGATCTCGTTCAGTACACGTCTGACGGCGACATGATGTACTTGGGGAGGAAAGATTCCCAGGTTAAAGTGAGTCCTCGACAGCTATCCGTATTCACACGTTTCATTGACTAACAAATCACAGCTGCACGGACAGCGCATTGAGTTGGGCGAGATTGAGCATCACCTCAAACTGAACCTACCGTCTGGTGCCAAATCTGCCGTGGAGCTCGTCAAGTTTAACGACAGCATGGGAACCAAGGCGCTGGTAGCTTTCATGTGCCTGTCTGAGAGTGAAGGACCGGCTGCCATTACTGAGATGACTGAGGCGGTGCGGGCAGTAGCAAAGCAAGTCGAGATGGCGCTTGCCAGTGCCCTGCCTGTCTACTACGTGCCTTCCATGTTCATGCCTGTCACGAGCATGCCCATGACGACATCGGGTAAGCTCGACAGGAAGGTGCTACGTGCGCTTGCTGCAGCAGTTCCCGAGTCGCAGCTCACGCCTTTCCGCCTTGCAGGCAAGAGCGGCCGCGCGCCTACCGGCCAAGCCGAAGTTGCCTTGGCTCGTCTGTGGGCAGATGTACTGAAGCTGGATGCCGATGCTGTGGGTGCTGAAGACTCTTTCTTCCGTCTGGGCGGCGACTCCATCAGCGCCATGAAGCTGGTCACAGCAGCAAGGAAGCATGGGGTTGTCCTGAACGTTGCAAATGTCTTTACGTATCCAAAACTTCTCGATATGGCCGCAACTGCCTCGATTCTGTCTTCCGACCACGTCAGCTCACCAGAGCCAGATATGGTCCCCTTTGAGCTGCTTCCAAACTCGTCCTGTCAAGTCATCAGGGCATTGGCGGCATCAGAATGCGGTGTATTTCCGGATGTTATCGAAGACATCTACCCATGCAGCAAACTCCAGGAAGGGCTTATCATGCTCACCAACAAAGACCCGGGCACCTACGTCGTCCAGCCCATCTACCGCTTGCCGGCTGATATTGATCTACCACGCTTCAAGAAAGCTTGGAAAGCTGTTGCCGCAGCTGAAGCCGCTCTGCGAACCCGAATTATCTATTCTGAGGAGCATGGCTTCTTGCAGGTCGTGCTACGCGAAGAGCTCCAGTGGTTATCACTTCCGGCAGTCGAAGATATCAATGAAGCCACCCGCCAACTTCCTGCCAAGAACGGTGCTCCCTTGACTACCTTCACTCTCGTAGGAGAAGACACGACCACGCCCTTCTTCGTCTGGACTGCCCATCATGCTGTATATGACGGATGGAGTTGGACGGCCTTGTTTCGAAAGGTCGAAGCCCATTATCGCAATGACGCTGGGGAGATTCCGGCCACTGTTCCTTATTCTCGCTTCATCAAATACCTCTCGAACCTCGATCAGAAGCAGTCCGATGAATTCTGGCTTGGGCAGCTCGACAACATCACAGCTGCGCAATTCCCTCAGCTGCCGTCCCCGGATCATCGCGTCGAAGCGAACGGTCAACTGCTACATCGCGTGGAGCTCACACGTAACTCTAGCCTAGAGGTTACAGTCCCATCGATGATTCGTGCCGCATGGGGTTTTCTCCTTGCAACCTACTCAGGCTCGGACGACGTGTTGTGGGGAGAAACGAACAGTGGGCGAGAAGCCTCAATCCCTGGAATCGAGTCTATCATCGGCCCCACGATCACGACTGCCCCCGTCCGTCTTCGGCTCAATCGTAGTCTCATGGTTCACGACTATCTCAAAGAGACGCAGCGCCAGTCTTCCACCTCATTACCCTATCAATTTGCGGGTTTGCAGCACATCCAAAAACTCAGTTCTGAGACGGCAGTAGCTTGTGACTTTCAGAGTTTCCTGGGTATTGAGGCCGGGGATGACTTTGACGCTGAGAGCCCGCTATGGAACATGGAGGGTGCCAATACCATTGGTACTGACTTCTTTAGCTATGCCTTCGTCTTCAACTGCAAGGTGGACCCGAGTGGAGTTCATGTGGAAGCTCTATTCGATGATCGTGTTGTTGAGAGATGGCTTGCTCAGCGCATCGTCCAACAGTTCGATTTCATCATGAGTCAATTCAACGCCGCGGAGAGCATCTCCAAGACATTGAATGAAATCAATCTACTCAACGCTGCGGACAGAAGCTTGATTAGTTCCTGGAATAGCAAGCCAGTGGACATCATCAACCGTTGCATTCATCGCGTCATCGCTGAAGACCAGACCGCTGTCAGGCCTGAAGCACCTGCCATCGACGCATGGGATACTGGTGTCATGACATATCACGAGCTTGACGAGCGGGCCACTACCCTTGCCCAACAGTTGTTGCTGCTTGGAGTGAAGCCCAGACAGTTCATTCCACTTTGCTTCGACAAGTCAGGTTGGACAATTGTAGCTATATTGGCTGTACTCAAAGTTGGAGCTGCTTTCGTCCCTTTGGACTTTGAGACTCCTGTCCTCCGCCTGCGTGAGATAGTTACCGACGTTCATGCAGACTTGTTGTTGTGCGCTCCGCAATATGAAGCGTTATGCCAGTCGATACCTTGTGGCACTCTGGTTGTAGATCGATCCACCAGTGAGAAGAGTCGAGCTCCGTCACAGCGCCTTCCCCAAGTACCGAGCAACTCACCAGCGTACGCATTCTACACTTCCGGGTCAACCGGAAAACCGAAAGGTGCCGTCATAAACCACCATCATTGGGTCACGAGTTCTTCCGCATTCTCTCCGGGCTGGAAGATCTCCAAATCGTCTAGGGTGCTACAGTTTGCCTCGTACACTTTCGATGCTTGCTTGATCGAGATCTTCAGCACTCTCATGTGTGGCGGCACTATTTGCGTTCCAGATCAGGCTTCGCGAACGAATGATCTCGTCGGCGTCATCAACAAGTTCAATGTCAACTGGGCTGCATTGACACCATCAGTCGTGCGAATGATGGTGCCCTCCCAAGTGCCGCGACTCGAGACGCTTTTCCTCGTCGGTGAGGCAATGTCGCAGCAAGACCTCTCAACCTGGGCCGACAAAGTCACCCTCGGAAACGGCTATGGGCCAACTGAGTGCGCCTGTGTTGCGACTACCAACATCATGACAACTCATATGAAGCCTAACAACCTCGGGCGAGCTGTTACCGCTCGAGGTTGGATTGTTTCCAAGAACAATCATCATGCACTGTCGCCAGTTGGTGCAGTCGGTGAACTTCTGCTCGAAGGCGGTGCAGTTGGCATGGGGTATCTTAACAATCCTGCGAAGACAGCTGATGCATTTATTGGGCATGTCAGCTGGCGTACAGGACTACTGGGTGATAACGGTTCTGCATCTTGCCGGATCTACAAGACTGGAGACTTGGTGAAGTACAACGAGGATGGCACTATGCTATATCTTGGCCGTAAAGACTCGCAGACCAAGGTCCGCGGCCAACGACTGGAGCTGTCTGAGGTTGAGCACAAACTCATGGACGACCACATGGTACAAAGCGCCCTTGCCTCAGTGCCCACGACTGGTCTTTGCGCCAAGAGACTGGTCGCGATCATCTCGCTTCAAAACATGCCAGTTACTACAGCACATTCAGGGGAGCAGATGCAGCTTTTGTCTCATGAAAACGCGTCGTTAAATATTGCAAGCATTCGAGACAGCCTTTGTGAGAGGCTACCATCATACATGATCCCATCGCTATGGGTCGTAATCGAGCGATTTCCGCTGATGCCGTCTGGAAAGATGGACCGGAGGCGCATTACACAGTGGCTGGACCAGATGGACCCAGCGACTTACCGTGTCATCTCAACCATGGGGCTTCAAAACTCGCAGGCTGGTAACGCAAGTGGTACCGAGCAGAAGATACAGGCGATCTTTGCCAAAGTCCTCAACTTACCTGCCGATGAGATCCGTCTCAATCAGTCCTTCCTGCACCTAGGAGGCGACTCCATTGCCGCTATGCAGGTGTCTTCGCAGTGTCGAGCGCAGGGCCTTCCTGTAAGTGTACAGGACATCATCCGATCCAAGTCCATCACTGCTCTGGCATCAACCATCGATCTATCTGAAGGCATACGCGCTGCACCTGAGGCTATCGAGTACCACCTGCCTTTCGATTTATCTCCCATTCAGAAGTTGTTCTTCCAGACAGTAGGAGACTCACACAGTCACTTCAACCAGACCGAGGTTTTCCGTCTAACACGCAATTTCGACGTCGACGAGATTCGAAACGCATTGGCAGCTCTGGTTCAAACACATCCTATGCTTCGCGGACGCTTCTTCAAGAACGAGACAGGCACATGGAAACAATGTATCGAGAGAGATACTGTGAACTCGTTTAGATTGCGCCACCATCGCATTCCATCAGCTCAAGGTCCTGATTTACAAAGCATTGTTGATGAGAGCCAAGCTTCATTGGACGTAAGCAATGGCCCAACATTCGCCATCGATGTCTTCGATATCGATGATACATTTTCCCAAGCTATGGCGATTGTGGCACACCATCTCATCATCGACGTCGTCTCTTGGGGTGTTCTTCTTGAAGATCTCCAGGGTCTACTCAGTGGTGTTCAGCCGCCGCCCCAAAGCACACCTTATTACACATGGTTGCAGCAGCAGTCTATCCAGTCTAAGCAAGAGAGTGCTAGAAGGGTTATGCCTTTGGAAGAGCTTATGCCAGCGAGGTTCGACTACTGGGGAATGGAAGGAAGACCAAACCTCAGTGAAGACCTGACTGAGGAGGACATCCAACTTACCACGAGAGACACGATGCTGCTTCTTGGAGCACAAGATGCTTTGGCCACGGAGATACTGGACATTCTGGTCGCTGCTCTCCTCGAATCCTTCCGCACAGTCTTCTCCGACAGGTCAACTATCACGATACACAATGAGGGTCACGGTCGGGAAACTTTCAGCGCGCGCCAAGACCTGTCGCGTACGGTTGGCTGGTTCTCCACGATTACACCCATACCCCTCCCAGTGCCTGCGAGTGAATCGACGGACATTGTGAGTACCATCGAGTGGGTTCGAGACTTGAGGAATCGGAC
Organism: Pyrenophora tritici-repentis; assembly: GCF_003171515.1. Lineage (NCBI taxonomy): Eukaryota > Fungi > Ascomycota > Dothideomycetes > Pleosporales > Pleosporaceae > Pyrenophora > Pyrenophora tritici-repentis. The sequence goes on from NC_089390.1 coordinate 5,902,032, forward strand.
ACCCGGCAAAGGCCGCCCGTATTTTGCATACCGGAACCTCACTGAAGAAGGCAATACTCGTTTTGCCAGCCATTGGCCAGCAGAAGCAATCTTCAACTACGTCGGTAGGGTTCAACATCAAGATCGCACGGACGGCCTATTCACCGCTCTACCTGATGTTGATTCTCGCGAGGTTGGGGTCGACGTTCCCCGCCTTGCACTCTTCGATATCACTGCAGCGATATCGCAAGGAGCCATCAAACTATCTTTTGGATGGAATCGCAACATGAGACGCCAGTCGGACATTCGCGCATGGGTTAAGCAGTGTCGCCAAACACTCATTGACGCCGTCGATGAGCTATTACAGGTGCGGCAAGAGCAAAGCCTCAACAGCTTCAAACATCTGCCCCTACTCTACAACGGATTTTCCAGGCTCACAGAGGCTCTCCCCACTGGCCTATTTATTGCGGACATCGAGGATGTTTATCCAGCATCGCCTATGCAACAAGGCCTGCTCATCACGCAGTCGCGCAATCCTGAACTGTACACCTACCACGTCATTTCGAAGGTGCAGTCGACAGATGGAAAACCGGTGGACCCTCGCCGTCTTGCTGAAGCTTGGCAGGTTGTGGTACATCGCCATCAAGCTTTGCGCACCATCTTTATCGACAGCCTTGCGAAGAACGGCTCAAAGGATCAGCTTGTGGTGAAAGAAAAGGCCGGGAGAGTCCAATTGCTTGCTGACTGCGACGACGGCACTGTGTCGAATATGCTGCGTGACCAGTCCCCGATCGATTGCCGCGAAGCAGTCCCGCCCCATCGCCTGACCATCTGCAAGACTAAAGCAAGCCAAGTATGGATCAAGCTTGAGTTGAGCCATGCTATCAACGACGGTACTTCAGTCTCCAACCTACTCACTGATATCGCTCGCGCATACTCCAGAAAGCTCACACGAGCTGATGCGGGACCTCTCTACTCGAACTACATCGAGTATATCCTCTCTAGATCCAGAGACGCCGATCTCGCCTACTGGAAGATGTATCTTGCGGGCATCGAGCCATGCTTTTTTCCATCTCTCAATGATGGGAAGTCGAGCCTTCGCGAACCTGGCTCAGTCGATATTGAGTTGGGCAGCACGGACGACGTCCAATCGTTCTGCAAGCAGAACGGGGTCACTCTCTCAAATGTGCTCCAGCTTACATGGGCTCTCACTCTTCACTTTTACGTTGGTACCTTCGACGTTTCCTTCGGCTTGGTGGCGTCTGGTCGCGACATCCCCGTGAGCAACATCGATGAAGCCGTAGGTTGTTTTGTCAATATGCTTGTTTCCCGCCTTACGTTCTCGGACGATACGACAATTGCCCAGCTCCTGGAGGCTCTTCAAACCAGCTCGACAGATGCCATGTCACATCAGACCTGCTCTCTTGCTGATGTGCAACACGAGCTGCAGCTTCCCGCGTTATTCAACACAGCGTTCACTTTCCAGAGGCGCAGTCTTTCGAGCGACCCAGATGAGATGGCACTTCTTTACAATAACATGGAAGCCGATGATGCCGGTGAATACGCTGTAACAGTCAATGCCGATGTCACTGAAGACAGCATATCGGTCGACTTTGGCTACTCCAAGGATAAGATTCTCCCAGCACAAGCACGCAACATGGCTGATACATTCAAAATGATACTGAAAGGCATTGTCGCAAGCAGTCCCAGTGAAATGACAGTCGGAAAGTTGGACACGTTCACAGCGGGCAGCCTTGGACAAATCATGGACTGGAACACGCAGCTCCCGCCACCCATTCGCCGTTGCGTGCACGAAGTTGTTCACGAACAAGCGCTCACAAGACCACGAACAACAAAGGCAGTGGAAGGCTGGGACGGATCGTTTACCTACCAAGAGTTCGACAAGATAACCGACCAACTAGCAGTCCACCTACAGGCCCTTGGTGTTACCACCGAGACCTTCGTTCCGATCTTATTCGAGAAATCGTCTTGGGCCATCGTCAGCATGATTGCGATTATGAAGGCGGGTGGCGCATACGTGCCGCTTGACCCCAAGCATCCGCAAACTCGACTTCAGGAACTCATCGCAGATATTGGTGCTGCTGTGGTAATATGCTCACGTCAATACCACGCGAAAGCGAGCGAGGTCGCAAAAACAGCATTGATAGTCGACCAAAGGTCTTTCAAGAAGCTGGCCATGCCATCCACGAGCAAGCCACAGTCTACGGCGACCCCAGACAATGCGGCATATTGCTTGTTCACTTCAGGTACTACCGGAAAGCCGAAAGGAACCATCATCCCACACCAGGCGTTCTGCACGAGTGCTGCAGCATTTACGCGTCGCATGAACATCAATGCGACTTCGCGCACTTTTCAGTTTGCTTCATACACCTTCGACGCAAGCTGCATCGAAATTCTGTCTGCCCTAACTGTGGGTGCCACTGTGTGCGTCCCAACAGAAGAAGACAGAATGAACAACGCTGCTGGTGCGATTCGCAAACTCAGAGTGAACTGGTCACTTTTAACGCCTTCTGTACTTGGAACGATTGAGCCAGAGCGTGTCCCTGGCTTGAAGACCCTGGTATCTGGAGGTGAAGCGCTTCCGGGTCCTATTTTGAAGAAATGGGGTAACAGCACTTGCTTCATCAACGGTAAGCATGTGTGCGTTCACTTACACAGAGCTTTTGCTGACAGATCAATAGCATACGGTCCTACAGAGTGTTCAGTAGTAGCTGCCACTGCCTACAAGTCCACACTCGATCACAAGCTCATCGAGTCCGAGCCAGGCACCATCGGTACAGGAAGCGGATGCAGACTATGGATAGTACACCCGCGAAACCACGACAAGCTCATGCCTGTAGGCAGTGTCGGCGAGCTCGTTATCGAAGGGCCGACTGTTGCCCGTGGATATCTCAACGATGAGGCCAAGACCGCGAAGGCTTTCATCACCAACCCTGCCTGGACTGCGACCCTTTCTTGCGACAGTGGCATCTTTCCAACGGCCCGGATGTACAAGACTGGTGATCTGGTTCGATACAACACAGATGGATCAGTCAGCTATATTGGTCGGAAGGACACTCAGATCAAGCTCAATGGCCAGAGAATCGAGTTGGGTGAGATCGAGTTCCATGTCGGGAAGAACTTTGCAGACAGCGTCCAATCTGCGGTGGAACTAGTCGCTCCTTCCAATCGCAGCTCTGCGAAAGCGCTAGCTGTATTCTTCGCCGTTAGTCAGGATCTTTCAGCTTCCAATGGAGAGCTTGTGCAGCCCCTTTCGACCGACCTACCGGCTGCCGACGAATTGCTTCTTCCAATGAGAGACGAATTGCGCGACATGTGCAAAAATACTGAGAACGGTCTCGCTGGCTCTCTCCCTTCATACATGATTCCCTCCATCTTCATACCTGTCACAAAGATGCCCTGGACGTCGGCCGGCAAGCTAGACCGAAACCGCCTACGAACCTTGGTACAAAACCTGAGTCGCGAGACGATGGCGATGTACCGACTCACCAGCATGGCAAACAAGAGGCAGCCAACGACTGAAGCGGAAAAAAAGATTCACAAGGCTGTTTGCTTGGTCCTAAATCTCCCATCCTCCTCCGTAGGTATTGACGACAGCTTTGTGCGCCTTGGCGGTGACTCCATATCATCCATGCGCCTTATCGAAAAGGCCCGCGCAGAGCACCTAGAGTTGTCTTTCATCGATGTCTTCAAAAATCCCAAGCTCGCTGATCTAGCCAAGATTGGCGAACGTGCCGGTAAACTGAGTCAGCCCGAAAAGCTCATGCAGCCTTTCGAACTGATCCGCAATCCTTTTGTACTCAAGGACGTCCTTGGTGAGGTTGCTCAGCAATGTCAAGTTTCAACGAAGAACATTCAGGACCTATACCCCACCAGCTCACTTCAGGATGCACTGCTTACCCTCTCCATAAAGCAACCCGGCGCGTATGTTGCACAGCATGTCTTGGCGCTTCCACGCTCTGTTGACATGGCCAAGTTCAAGGCCGCCTGGGCAAGAGCGATTCAAGAGATCGACATTTTGCGGACTCGTATCATTCAGCTACCGTCCGGAGAGTTTGTGCAAGCCGTCCTTGCAGAAGACCGTTTGAACTGGATGGAGGCAACATCGCTCAAAGATACGGAGAAGGAAGCTCTCAAGATACCCTCACAGCTTGGTGGTCGCCTTGCATCATACGCGCTCGTCACTTCCGCGTCCAAAGAGCGATACCTCGTGTGGACGATACATCATGCGGTCTACGACGGCTGGAGTATCCACCTAATGCTTCAACGAGTGCAACAGATCTACCTGGCTGGAACATCATCCATACCGCAAACGCCTTACAGCAAGTTCATCAACTACCTTACCAATGCAGATGCCGAAGCTTCAAGCCGATACTGGAAGGATGCTCTGAGTGGAAGCAATGCGACTCATTTCCCTCACTCAACCCAGGCCCATTCGAACGCTGGTCTGGATGGACAGACAATTCAACACATCATCAAACTTTCCCCTCATAAGCATACCGATGTAACGCCATCCAATGTCATCAGAGCTGCCTGGGCTTTAGTACTGGCGGCATACACAGGCTCTGTTGATGTGGTCTTCGGGGAAACTCTTTCCGGGCGAGATATTGCTGTGGCTGGTATCATGGACGTATGTGGCCCAACATTGACGACAATTCCTACGAGAGTGCAAGTGGATAGTGGAGCGACTGTCAGCGACTTCTTGAAGAAGATATCCACGAGTGTCACGGACCGTATACCTCACCAACACCACGGCATATCTGCCATCAAAGCCATTGGCGAGGACATGGCAGCCGCCTGCAACTTCCAGAACCTGCTAGTAGTGCAGACAGAGAGCGAAGATCTGACCGACTCTATGTGGTCAGTCCACGACAATGGCGAGCCAAGCAGCTTCTTCACCTATCCTTTGGTCATCGAATGCAAAATGCGACCATCCGGCATGGAAGTATTAGCGCATTTTGATGCCAACGCCATCTCCGCCTGGAATGTTCAGCAAATCGTCTCTCAGTTTGACTCGGCCTTGACTCAACTACAAACCGTCACGTACATTCGTGAAGTGACTGTCTTCAGTGAGCACGACGCGCAACTCGTTCGGAACTGGAATGGATACGAACCAATCGAGATCGCGGACACTGTACCTTCGCTTTTCTACAAGAGAGTAGCGCTCCAGCCCAATTCCGTGGCCATCGCAGCCTTTGACGGTGAGCTCACATATGCTGAGCTGAGCAAACTAGCTTCCCAGCTGGCACAGGAATTGATAAAACTTGGGGCTGGTCCAGAGCAGCTCATTCCCATATGCCTCGACAAGTCTCGTTGGGCCATTGTCGCCATCATGGCTGTTCTCATCGCAGGCGCTGGTTACGTACCAATGTCGCCAGTAGATCCTGCATCGCGACAATTGCAGGTCGTCGAGGCCTGCAAAGCGTCTATTGTTCTTTGCTCTCCATCGTACGCACATCGCTTTGTGGAAATGGTCAACCACGTCTTCACTGTCAGCGAGACCGCAGTTCGAAAATTACCTCTCTGCTCAACCCCAATCCAGCAGCGTGCCCGAAGCAACAACATCTGCTATGTCATCTTCACTTCAGGCAGCACAGGAGTGCCGAAAGGTGTAGTCATTGAACACAAGAGCATCGCTTCTAGCTCAGCCGCGATTTGTGAGGGACTTCATATCACGCCTACATCTCGAGTTTTTCAGTTTTGCTCTTTTGCGTTTGATGTCTCCGTTGGCGAGACTCTTGCTGTTCTCATTCGCGGCGCGACAATTTGTGTGCCCTCGGATGAACAGCGCACTTCCGACCTCGCATCAGCCATAACTACGCTGAAGTCTAATTGGGCATTCTTGACACCGTCAGTGGCTAGTACACTCGATGGCCCTAAAGCGGTGCCAACCTTGGAGACGCTGGTCGTAGGTGGCGAGGCAATGACGCCTGACGTGATTAACAAATGGGCCTCGGGGGTGCGTCTCCAGAACGGCTATGGTCCGACAGAGGGTACGGTATTCGCGGTCGCAAATGACCAGGTCTCTATTCAGCGAAATGCTTCCAATATCGGGAGAATGCTTCGCAGCGGCCGAGCTTGGCTGACGAACCCGAACAATCCCGACCAACTGGCACCAGTTGGCGCAACAGCCGAGTTGTGTCTAGAAGGACCACTCCTGGCACGTGGATACCTTCACAACCCCGGACGCACCGCTGAGGTGTTCATCGACAACCCCACATTCATGAAGGCATTTTCCACCGCGAATGAATCTAGGATCTATGTTACTGGAGACCTTGTTCAATATGCTGCTGATGGTTCTATCCAATACATCGGTCGGAAAGACAACCAAATCAAGCTCGCTGGTCAACGGATAGAACTAGATGAGGTCGAGCACTTCCTGAGAGTTGACGACAATATCCGCCAAGCGGTTGTGCGGCTGCCCAAGCGCGGCCCTTGCTGCAAGAAGCTCACAGCGGTCGTGAGCTTTCCCGGACGATCTGCCAGCAATGTCCAACAACAATGGCCTACGATGCTTGTAGACAAGGAAACACTCTCACGCATCGATATTGCAAGAGAGAGGTTGATGGATCTTGTCCCCCCGTACATGGTGCCTACCATTTGGATTGCAGTACCTGAGATCCCGACTCTGACCTCGGCCAAGCTTGATAAGAAGCAAGTTGGGCTGTGGTTAGACAACATCGACGAGACCACATTCCAGCGACTTCTCCAGTCAGAACTGGAGGAGGAAGCGGAGCAGCCTGCTGACAGTCCTGTTATTATCCTTCGCCAGATATGGGCAAAGGTACTGAACTGCTCTATTGAGGATGTCAAGCTGAACAAATCATGGTTATCACTTGGTGGGGACTCTATCAGTGCGATGAAGCTGCTAGCAAAGTGCAGAAGTGAAGGTATCAACCTGACTCTGAACCATGTTTTGCGCGCAAAATCCCTTGCTCATCTAGCTGAGAGTGTCAAACCCTCGATGTCTCTTGATTCTGTCAAAGAACAGACTGATCAGCCCTTCGACCTCTCGCCTATTCAGCGCCTTTACTTCAGGACCGAAGGTGTTGAAGACAACACGCACTTCAATCAGTCTTCCACATTGCGGATATCTCATTACATGGATCCGGCTATCTTCAAGCGCGCCTTTGACTCCATTGTTGAGACTCACTCTATGCTTCGTGCTCGCTTTTGCAAGAGCACCACAGGGCAGTGGCAGCAGTTTGTCAAGCCAGGAACTTTCGATTCCTACACATTCGGAACACACACTCTGCCCACCACTTCTGCCGCCGTATCCATTGTGTCAGATACGCAGAAGAGCCTCAACATCCAGGAGGGACCAGTGTTTGCCGTCAATCTGTTCGACATACAGGGTGAGCAGATTTTATTCCTGGCTGCACACCACCTCGTCATCGACGTAGTCAGCTGGGGTATCTTGTTGGGCGATCTGGAAGAACTACTTGGACCTGGGTCAAGGACGGTACTACAGAAAGGACTACCCTTCAGGAACTGGTGTGAGATACAAAATGCCAATGCACTCGAGGCTTCTCAACAAGAACATGTTCGAAAGCAGCCCCTCGTGGTCCAGCCCACAAACCTGGCTTACTGGGGTATGCATGCTCGGCCGAATGTTTATGGTGACGTGGAGAGAGATGATTTCATCATCAACAAAGACATCTCATCCATGGTTCTCGACAATCACTATGTGTTAAGAACCGACATGGTCGACATTCTCCTAGCCGCAGTCCTGCACTCTTTCTCTCGGGTCTTCATCAATCGCAAGGCTCCCACTATATTCAACGAGTCTCATGGCCGTGAGACATGGGATTCGAGCAGAATAGATCTTTCCAGAACTGTTGGTTGGTTTACGACGCTGTATCCAGTCATTGTTCCTATTGGCGAGGAAGAGGACAACGTCATACACACTCTGCGCCAAGTCAAAGATACGCGCAGAAAGATCGACAGTAACGGGCGTCCATACTTTGCACATCGCTTCCTGACTGAAGATGGAAAACAACGCTTTTCGGACCATGAGCCCATGGAAGTCTTGTTCAACTATCTTGGCCGTCAGAGTCAATCTGGCCAAGTTGATGCTCCAATCCAGCCCATGCAGCTGGATGGCGATGAAGATGATCAGACTTCTGACGTGGGCCTCAAGACAGCTCGCATGGCACTTTTTGAGATTTCCGCATCTGTTTCAGAAGGTAGCATTCAGCTCAGCTTCATGTACAATCGTTACTCGAAGAATCAAAAAGGTATCCGCAGGTGGATAGCCGAATGCGAACGCACCCTAGAGGAAATTGCTACCGAGCTTGCTGGGATGGATACAGTGCAACCTACCATGGCCGACCTTCCTTTGCTACCCTTGGAATCGTACAGTCGCCTCGATCGCGTTGTGAAGACATTGCCAGCAGTCGGTATCATGTCATTCGATCAGGTAGAGGACATGTACTCTTGCTCCCCAATTCAAGACGGCATGATACTCAGTCAAATCAAGTCTCCTGAGTCGTACTGGTCTTCCACCACTTTCGAGGTCAGATCCAAGCGGGCTTCGGTCGATGTTGGGAAGATAGTGGAGGGATGGGAACAAGTTGTTGCTCGGCACCCTGCGTTGCGGACTGTCTTCATAGACAGTGTCTGCAAGGGAGGCGTTTTCGATCAGGTCGTCGTCAAGAATCCTGACTCTGGTATCGTTAGTCGGACTTGCGATGACTCCGAGCTACCTGCCCTTCTGGAATCCATCAAATACAGCTCTCTCAATGGTAAGAAGAGACCAAATCTTCCGCACCAAGCCGCCGTTATTCAGACAACTTCCGGGAAGGTCGTTGTCAAGGTCATCGTCAACCACGCCGTAATCGATGGAGGGTCATTGGGAATCATCGGAAATGATCTCCGAGAAGCATACGAGGGGCGTCTATCCGACCAAGGACCTTTGTATAGCAATTACATCAAATACTTGCGCGGGATCTCCTCTGAAGGAGCGATTACGTACTGGAAGACGAAACTCCAGGGAGTTAGTCAATGCTACTTTCCGACAACACCTCGCGATCCAGCCAAGCAGCGGCAGCTACGATCTCTGGACATGCGATTCACTCGCTTTGCGGAGCTACACACATTTGCGGAGAACAACAACGTTACGTTTGCCAACATCCTGTTGACAGCGTGGACACTGGTGCTGAGATCATATACAAAATCTTCAGATGTATGCTACGGCTATCTCACCTCGGGAAGGAACGTACCGATTGATGACATTGAAAATGCGGTCGGAGCATTCATCAACATGCTAGTATCCCGTGTCGAACTGGCTCCTTCCTCTTCTCTTCTCGAGCTCATTCAGAATGTGCAATCTGACTTCATCGACTCCATGCCTCATCAGCATTGCTCGCTTGCACAATTCCAGCATGACCTTGGGCTATCTGGAAAGTCGCTCTTCAACACGGCCGTTTCTATTCAGAAGCGCTCCAGTACCGAGGAACCAGCACTGGACAGTTCTGGAATCGAGTTCGAGCAATTGGATGGTCACGATCCAAGCGAATTTGCCATCACGGTGAACATAGATGCCACACGAGACGATGAAGGCATACGTTTCACTTACTGGAGCGATGCTATCAATGATGGTGAAGCGAGGAACGTTTCCACTCTCATGGCGAAGGTCTTAGCAGCGGCTCTGAACAACGCCGCGCAGACTGTCACAGATCTCGATAGTATCCTCACGCACAGACCCAAGATAACTTCTGCTGCGACTCTTGCGCTGCCAAAGCCTCGCCCCTCGATCCTCAGGTCTGGTTCAAGTATGTCCAGCTCATCAACTTCGCCACCTCGTACACCACGGATTACGTTCCCGGATCTGGCCCCTCCCTCTTCATTGCCAGTCGACACCCCAGACTTGAGTAGTCTTATCCGATCTATTGTTAGCGAGATGGTACCTCAGATCGTCAATCAGATCGTGGCACAGAATAAGCTTCCAGCCGAGACAACCACTGCAGCAATCAACCAGGTCACTAGCCAGATGGCTGGCATGATCAACAGGAGGACCTCCCAACGTGGTCGGCAAAGCATTGACGGGGGCTCTACAAGAGCAGGATCAACACGAGCGGCATCTATTCGCTCCCGAAGAATGAGCGTCGCGAGTAACGCCGAAAGCAGAATTCAAACAGCTGCTGATATGGTAGCCACTATTGGCGTTCTCGCGACCGAGACTTCCAGCAAGGTGACCCCCGATTTTGTGGAGAAGAAACTACTCAATCTGTGGAGCGAGCTGCTTGAGATGGTGGAGGAAACGATTGAACAAGACGACAGCTTCTTCCAACTCGGAGGCGATAGCATCATCGCCATGCGCTTAGTTGGTGCTGCGAGGGAGGAGGGGCTGTCTATGACAGTGGCCGATGTGTTCAAGAACCCCACATTTGCCGATATGGCCCGGGTTGTACGCGTTGCGGGCGAAGTCATCGATGAAGTCATGTCCAGAGCTGGCGGAGATTCAGTGGCTGGCATAAGTACTACCGGAGGACCTTCCAAGGCTCGACTCCGCGAACGGGCACCATCAATCTGGAGCGACATCCACTCTATCGTATCGGAGTACAATGCCGAGAAAGGCATGGCTGTCAGTGAAACGCCTATCGAGCCCGAAGACAGCAAGAACGACGCGAAGTTCAAGCGATGGCAAGGCTTGACGACTAGCCAACCGAAACCATCAGATGCAAGGAACGTCAACCGGAGGTCGGCACCGCACACGATTCCGGAGGCAGTGGAGATTTCTGGACACCGATCTGTCTCATTGCTAGGAGATCCGAACGTTGACAGTGTCATCTCCAAAGTGCAAGTCTTCAAGGGTGGTATTTCCGATATCTTCCCGGTGACCGATTTCCAGGCGCTTGCCATCACCGGTACGCTCATGGAATCCAAGTGGATGCTCAACTATTTCTACCTGGACGGCGAAGGGCCCCTGGATCTTCGCAAGTTGAAGCAGGCTGCTTATCGTATGGTACAAGCATTCGATATTCTCCGCACTGTGTTCGTGCCGTACGGTGACCGCTTCCTGCAAGTTGTACTACGAAAACTTCAACCAGAGTTCATCTGTCACCAAACGGACGATGATCTCGAAACCTTCACGACGGAGCTACGACAAAAAGACCGTGAAAACGGTCCCCGTCTTGGCGAAGCCTTTATTCAGTTCGTTGTCGCAAACCAGAAACAAACTGGACGCCATCGCATCTTCATGCGACTTTCGCACGCGCAGTATGACGGAGTCTGCATGTCCAAGATCCTCGGCGCTCTTCAAGATGGATACAACGGCCTTCCCGTCTCGTCTGCACCAAGCTTTGGTAACTTCGTTCGCGAAACTGCCAAAACCATTGCAGGTGCACACGATCACTGGAGAGAGGTGCTTCGGGGCTCCAAGATGACCGAAATCGTTAACCGCTTTGGACCCAATTACCAGCGCTCTGCCGGCCATTCAATAACGCTCGAGAAGAGGGTATTTGCACCCAGATTGAAGGGCGTCAACATCACGAGTGCTACTATCGCCAAAGCCGCCTGGGCATCGACACTCGCTCGTATAGCCAGTAAAGCAGATATTGTCTTCGGTCATGTTATCTCAGGTCGCAACGGCGGTGTTGCCAACGTTGAGAGTATCGTTGGACCCTGCTTGAACATGGTGCCTGTTCGCGTCGTATACCGTCCTGAATGGACTGTTCTCGACCTGCTCAAATACATTCAAGACCAGCAGACTGCCAATATGCCATACGAGTCACTCGGCTTCCGCGAGATTACCCGACACTGTACCGAATGGCCTGACTGGACGAACTTCTCCAGCGTCTTGCAGCACGACCAGAACATTCAAGACGACAACCCCACCATGCAACTGGGTGGCATCGAGTACAAAGTTGGCGCCATTGGCTCGCAGGAAGACTTTGCGGATTTCTCCATACACACCACATCCCATGGTGGCAGCCACATGGAAGTCACCCTTACATACGCTCCCAACAGCACCATTACTGCGGAGTTTGCACAGCATGTATTTGACATGCTCTGTGTCAATGTCGTGGCGTTCTCGGAAGATCCTCATACTCTCCTACCATCTCCGTCCGAAATCAGCTCCCAGAGCTCGACCACTATCAGCTCGGAGAAGATACGCAAGAAGTCTACAGAGAAGATGCCTGTCGCCCTGCCCATTGACACGGGTCTCTCAAGCAACGACATCAATAGTCTCGCTCTTACACTACGCTCGGCATGGGAGCAAATCCTGTACGACGATCATGGTACCCCTACCCACATAGAACTCAGCTCCGACTTCTTCCAGCTCGGAGGCGACATTATGGGCTTAGCTCAGGTCGCTTCCATCCTCGACCAAGATGGTTTGAAAGTTAGGGTCGAGGACTTGCTCGATCAGTCCGTGTTCGCGGATCAGGTCGGCATCCTGGCTGTCGCGCGCAAGAAGCAGATTGAGAAGGAATTGCAGAACCCTTGGGGCGACAAGGGCAAGATGAAGGCCGAGGAGAAAGCTAATAACAAGAAGAGTGGCGCATTTGGTAATCTAGCAAAGAAGATTGGATTCAAGAAGCGAGAGAGTCTGAGATCATAATGGGCAGTAAAGCTTTGTTATGGAAGGGTAGTTGATGGAGTTTCTACTGTTGTTTGACTACCGCCGCGGTTGCAGGCACATGGTCTATACCACTTTATCTGGTTTAACACCTGTTTTCATTTGTCACTTGTTTCATCGCGTTGGGTACTGGGAAGGCGTCGCTGGCATGCAGACGTCTGGCGATTCTTTTAAAATATATTCGCATGTATCGCAGCTACAAAAGAAAAGTCATCTTCTTAGCAATCTATATGTACACCAAGTTGATTGTCTCACCTTCTCAACCGTGCTTTCCTCCACGATGACGATCATCTTTCTCTGACCGCTTTCGCTTCCTAGCACCATCCTCCGTCTCCTTGTTGTCCTCCGCTGCTAATGTGGACTCAGGCAACTCAAAGTTCTCGCTGCCGCATTCGACACATGGGAACACGTCTGCTAGCCAGGCGAAGGTGGCGGCGTCGCAGTCGCTGCAAACGACGTAGTCGATGGTTGGGTTCGGGTAGACATTGTAGTAAGACATGTTGTAGAGAGTTTTCGAGATGAGTGGTGAAATAATGTTGACTATGTGGCATATATAAATAAAACTTTCTAGCATTTTGCAGTGCATCGCTGTAAGCGTATAGCGAAATTCAATTGAAACATTATGTATGCAAAATCTACGTTTAAGGGTGCGTGAAGTCTACCATGGTTCTGATAGAACACTTGCCATGGAACGCGACATTGTGAGCCAATGGCGCTTCTTAGAAATTTGGAAAAAAGAAAATGGAATTGTAATGATAGGTACGTTGAGTGCTGGGGTCATCGCTATGTCGCATATGATGATTTAATTGATCATGTGTGTGTAGTCGTGAAGTCATTGTGTAGATGGTATAGAGGGGGTATCGTGCAAGGGGAACGAAAGTAAGCAGCATTGTTGTTTTACACCTGTCCATCGCTGTCTTCCTGCTCTTCACCGGGTTTGTGACCGTGGCCTTCAATATCCTCCATGTCTTCATCCATGCCTGGCCAGAGGACCTTCTTTTGGATCACACCCTTCACGTTGAGGATGGCGACCCAGATCCAGAGCATGACAAGGACGATGGTGGCTGCACTGCAGACACCCTTGATGCCTGGGCTGTCTAAAGCTTTGGCAATGTAGATGAGAGCGATGGTCATTCCAGCGTTGGGGAAGATGAAGCCCCAGTGGTTCAGCGTGAAGTGCGACTCCTTGGCGCTGATGATGATGCTCACGGTTGCGATGGCGCTGAACCAAAAGGATATGAACCACAGAAAGATGCCAGCGATGAGTCCGAAGGCCTTGAACGCGTCGCCTACGGGGAATGATGTGATGCCGAATAAGTCTTCGGGGACGTGTTTGGGCGCCTGCATGCCAAGCGAGATGAATGCGTTCGCTGTATATGCCGCTGGACCTACAGCGACGTACATTCCTGGTCGCTTAGGTATCTCGGGGAGCTTACTGTTGACTAAACGTGTGAAGTACAGCGTAAGCATCAAGAACGCAATAGTCCAGCCTAGGCCCTGGAATGTGACGCTGCCAATGAAGATGTTGAATCCAGGCCCGGGTGGCTGACTCTTCAACAACGTTCCTCCCAAGACACCAAGAACAAGAAACGGGTACACGGGCAAGATCCATGCGGGCATAGCGCCGGTGACTGGCAGCTCTCTTCGATCAAAGATGACGTGATATTGGAATACCGCGACCAAAATCACAATGGCCGCGTACAGCCAGAACAGAATTTCCAACGTTTTGATGAGCCATGGTCCACACGCTGGGACGCCATACAACTCGATGCAGTATATTATGAGCGCGATGCTGACAAAGAAGGCGCCGAAGAAGAAGCTCTCGTGAGGGTGGTGTAGACTGAGCGTTAACGAGCCCCGATTGTGTATAAAGCGGTAGGTGATGCAGGCGCTGAATGCGAGGAATAGGACGATGTCGAGAATGAAGAAGATCTTTCCAATCGTCTTCAGTCCATGGAAGCTGTATGGTTGTTGACCAAGAAGCGTTGCGATTGCGCCCGTCGACATGGTGCACTCAAACCACGACCAGGTGAAGTGGTCCAAGCGCTGTTTCCATGGTAGATACGTAGGATTGTAGTCCTCTCTCTGTGCGGGCCGAGGGCGCCGTTTGATCGGTCGGGCGCGCGAAGACATATTACTGTCGGTAGAAGAAGAGGAGCCAAGCATCAAAGAATTCGTCGATTCCGAGCGGGAAACAGGTGCTGGCGGTGACGAGGGCATTGTTGATTTTATTTGCGCGTGATTTCCGACAGTCAGGGCGAAGCAAATCCCAGATTGCTTGACGTCAAATTGGCATTTCATCCATACGTAGGGCCAAGACAGGTGAAAAAAGTCAAGGTGTCATGCCCAGCATGGGAGGTGTCCCGAAACGGTGTGTATGCAGGTCGATCGGGGTGCACGTTAAACACATCGAACATTGTGCCGTCGATAGTTGAGCCTCACGCGATCGGTGTGCAACGCGCTATTCTCTCTTTGGCTTTTTCCCACCATAGTGATCTTTGTTAATTGCCTGGGGTAAAAAGGTTTCGGTAGTTACAAGTGCTGTAGTTAGTAGCGCAGTTGATGGAGTAGCTGGAGGGCGGACTACAACCATCAAGCAACACCCAGGCAATATCCATCACAAGCGTACAGAAAGGCGCACCCGGCTGCCCCTGAAACAGCTCGGAGCCTCATCCTGGGACGATGCTGGGCGCGAAGGGAGAAGAGAAGTATCCCGCGGAGGGTGATGTAGGTATGACGTCGCCGCTAAAGCTGGCGCACGTGGCATGGTTGAGGGAAGGGAACACGACCCCAGTACGGATCATCACTTAGCGCTGCGCTCTGAGTATGTACGTGCTGTCTTGTTGAAATGTTTGCTATGCGCGTGCAACTGGAAAAAGTGTGTGCCTCCTTCGGCACCTTGCTCCCTGGCTAGAGTGGGACAGTGTCGAATGAAGAGTAGACGATGAAGAAGACATATCAACATTACGTTGATCGCTACCCATATGATTTCCTCGTGACATATTTCTGTTTAGATACAGGAAGTAGAGAATTTTGAATGAAGTTGGCCGTGTATCTGGGGTGATCCTGTCTTCCAGCACCTGTGAAAAGAGGCTAGCGCATTACCAAGATAAGCTTAGCTTCTTAGGAAAGAGGGGCTTTCACTCCGTCCGTAAGCCAGGTAAAAACCTTACCATCGACCTAAGACACTTTGGGATGAGATCACGACAACGACTTTTGATCATCATCGCTAGTTCTTCAATGCAATGTATTGCGACTCCCTCGAGCGATGCAGATGGTTTTCCATAGCCTCAGTATCGGCAAAACTGAGAAGACGGACGCTGATCCACAACTTGAGATACTCCAAAAGTGCAGCTGGCCATGTGACCATCACCATGCTGGCCTGCTCCAGCAACCGATTTCCAATGCAACCTCAGGATTATTATTATACATCGTATATATACTCTCTTCTCCTATGAGAACCAACCGACATGGTCTGCCAAGCATTAAAATCTACGGAAAATTATACTCACCGCATGGCTTGGTAGGGATCTCGCGAACGTGGTTCCACTAGATCACGGGGAGATGTTGAGGCTGAGCTGTATGTCTGGGTTTGGAGAGTCTCTGGCGTAAGATAGCTGTATCGGCTTACTTCATCGTGGCTGGTGTGGCGGTCGCGGCACTGACGGCTGATAGGTTCTGTCTTTCCGTCTCTTTCCAAATCTTGTTTTCTCAACTTCAGTCTCAAACCCCCTCGCTAAGAATACGGTCCTCGTATTTCTGTTACCTGATATAGATGCTTTCTTGCGCTATGCGCCTTCATTACTTGCTGTCACTAACCACATGTCGCCGCCAATCGAGGTCTGCATCGCTATTCGATATCCATTAGGAACCTCGCGTGTAACTCCACCACATGTCATGGAACCAGCTGATCGCAAAGTGCCAATAAGCGTCATGTCAGATGTAGGACCGGGTAATTGGGTGTTCGTATACCCCGCGCTGCGTTATTGCGGCTGAAAATACCGCCCTATCAGCCTCGTCATCCCTGAAAGATGCGCCTCGAGTCTCGTTACTCCGTGCGCTCTTCAGGTTACATCATGCCATCACAGTATCCAAGACAATTCTCACGAGCGGTGAGGTGACAGCTCTGGATACGAATCGCTCACGCCGTAGAGCTGGGCGCCAGGAGCCTGGAACTGAGACTCGAGAATTGGCGAGCATGAGACGAGATATAAAGATGGCCATGATCGCACAGGAAAGGAGGCATCAGAACACAAACACGAAAGCTATCTTCTTCGATAACATTCACTTCAAACAATATTCAATATGCTCCTCAACGCCATCACACTCGTCTCTCTCATCGCCGGCGCCCAGGCTGTCGGTCGCGCTATCGTTACCAACCAATGTGATGCGCCCATCTACCTCTGGTCCGTTGGTGGCAGCATCGGCGAGCAGAAAGTTATTACCAAGGACCAATCCTACAGCGAGACCTTCACCAAAGACCCCAAGTCCGGTGGTATTGCCCTCAAGATGACCGCCGTCGAAGGCGGCATCTTCAAGCCCAACGTCAGTCAAACCATCTTTGCCTACAACCTCGACGCCAATCAGATCTGGTACGACATGAGCGACATCTTCGGCGACGGCTTTGCAGGCAGAACTATGACACTCAAGCCCAAGGACCCTGCCTGCCCGAGCATCAATTGGTATGGTGGAAAGCCTACTGGTGGCAGCCAGATCAAGAACTGCGATGCCAGCACGGATTTGGAGCTGACCTTTTGCACAAACCACTGCCTGCCAAGTTGGTGTAAGTGTTACTCAACTGAATGATGTAAGAGATTTGCTAATGGCGAATGTTTAGCTCCTTGCGGCAATGCTGCCCCTGGTGATTCTAGGACTTGCTGCACGCACTGCATTGGTAGTCACCACTGTGTCGCTGCACCTTAATACGTCACACAGATATCAATACGCTAAGGCACTGGATATGTTACTGCTTTGGGGATACTGGTTCGATAGTCAGGGGAATGGTTGGATGGGTGTTCGGGTTAGAGGCGGGGTTAGCGGTTGTGCTAGTATAGGACATCACTTAATATAGAACATTTTAGGGGAGTTTGCTTGTCTGGTTCGTGAGACCTGTTTAGATTCAAACCTTAAATTCATCGCCAGTCATTTCCATGTCTCCCCTTGAGATCGAGTTGCCATATCGCTTGCTCATATGCTGTTAAGACAACGAACGCAGACGCCATCAAGTGTGCAAGTGCGTCCAACGCCCCCCAACCAATAAAGAAATGAAATCCCAAGAACTCAAGTATACTATGACTCCATACGGAAAACCATGCTCAGCTCCCAGTATGACAAGTATGTTGTTGATTGGTGTGTTCATAAAAGTTTGCGTTCGTGCCAGGAGAACAACCGCGTACGGCATATCGATTCGAAAATGAATGAATACCGGTTTTTGAACACGGGGGAAGGGAGGTTTTGCCGAAACATTGGGGACCATTCGATGTCGCGCGTGACTTTCGGGTATATATCAAAGCAGGGTTGACCGACGACATGTGTACAAGATAACTTGGTTGGAACGCATGGGCATATTCTAGTGCATGAGCATGTTCTAGTACCATCGTCGCCGTCTCCTCTCCATGTAAAGTATGTGCTTCGACAGATCCAGCAGTCTTGTTCAGTAAGGTCCGCCCGGCTAACCAGGATGAAGAAGTAGTTTCTGTACCGTTGAAAGAACATGTGACAGGGGTCTTGTTGGCTCGTCCATGATATTGTTGGAAAACGGTGTTAGGATTCATCTCTTTGTTCGTTCTCATAACCATTCCAGGGCCAAGTGACATATATACAAAGTTGTATTTGCCGGCTTGCAACATGCAGAGGAGAGCATGTTACAATATTTGTCGTCCAGATTATACTTAGTGAACATTCCGCACAGTCCGCAACAATCAATTAAGTGGGTCCTAGAAGGTTCAGATTGGATTGATTGATTACCGCTTTAAGCCTAGTAGTTACCTATAGGAGTTTAAGCCCTACCTAGATAGGTAAGTGGGTCTAGGAGAGTGACCGGATTGAATTGATTGTTGCGGAGTCTAACATTCCGTGCTTGTGGCAGACTTGGCGGTAGCTGATCAGGTTCTTATTGTCAATCCGGTCCCGTGACGATGACGCATAATCGTTCATATGCACCGTCTCCGTCTCGGGTTTGAGGAAATAGTGCTCTATACTCACGCTGCTAGTCTCGAAGTCTTTCAAGATCCCGAAGCTACTTCGTTGTGTACGGATTCCAACGCCTAGTGATTTTGCCAGTTTTTCTTTGATGTACAACTGAACACACCCAAGGACGGGAAACTCATCTCTACTCGCCACAAGGTCGGCTAGCCAAGTCCGGGTGGTGAATTGGGTGACAAATTCGAATCTTTTCACAAATAGACGAAGTGACTTCAAACTTGGTGGAAGAGAAGACGCTGGGCTCGAGATTGCAGAGGCCATACTGATGGCTGGAACTGCGAGATGCTCCAGGCCGGAAAAGTCGGTGAACTTGAGATATGGCGGTCGTAACAATAACTCATTGAACGGAAATACGTTCAGAGTTGTTATTTTAGCTAGGAACCTTTGGAATACCAATGTCGATCCGGAAGTAGGGGTAAGACTATCGTGCCGGGGGGACCAACTTCCCCGACCCCGATCCACGTCCTGCATCATAGAGTCATGAAAGGCTGGGATGACTCGTATGAGTGAATCTGTTAGAGAGAGTTCCTCGATCTTAGGTAACATGTTGTATGTGGGAGAACAGAGCAGAAAAGAGGCAGAAGGTTGTAGTATTGAGTGAGCTACACAGAGCGATTATATACACAACTAAGATGAGTAAGCAGGTGACGAGGAGTCACGTGAGATACAGTTCACAGTGTACCAGGTGAACCGAGGTGCCAGGCTGACATAACACAAGCATTAGTATTGCCACATAAGCAGACATATCCGGGTGGGCAATGTCCAGCGGTGTACTCCATCCAGGCGTTAAGTTCCATGCATGTAATTCTGCAATGAGCGCGGAAGACTGCTTGTGGAGCCAAATGTCGAACTGCTTCTCTAAATACATTTGTTGCAACTAGTTTGAGGGAATAGTACTGTTGAGGAACCCTTTTTTGTATTTGTCGTAGTCGACATCATACAAGTTCAAACGGGAAGCAGTCCTCGCAAGGCGCAGGGGGTATTGGAACAGAGCGGATAGATAACCGGGCAGGCATTTCGGGATTACAACCGCGTTACACACAAGCGCATCGTTTGCGATGTTTCTAAAGCGGCGGCATGTGAGCGCTAAGTGGTAGAGATCCCGGTTGCGAGTAGAATCATCAAGAGAAAGTGCGATCTGTAGAAGTATCTCATCCGGTTGATCAAGTATTCTGGAGTGGCCAAGGATCTGTAGCAGATACGTTTTCGGGTCCTGACAGAGGTGTCAGAAGCTGCCCAACGCTGCGAGAACTGATTCGTCGGTCGCTTCCCCGAAGCGGGTGAATGTACGGGAAGAGTGCTTTGTACGGTATGTCATCGCCATCGTGCATCTGCATCTGGAGATAGGCGTCGAGATTGAGGTAGACTGGTAGGTGAGCAGAAGTGGCGTGGCGAGCCTAGTGGGGAGGGGCGGTATTTATCATTACAAGCGAGTCCGGAAGTATCGATAGTGAATCATAAGCACGAGCCAAGCATATGACCTGCCAAGAGCACCCTGAATGCTAGTGCAAGTATAAGAATTTCGCAAATCCTGTAGCTGACTAGTCTCGTCCTATCGCTCACCTGGAGGCCAAAGCATTCATTCCTTATTTGTATCGTTCTTAGAAGAAAGTAAATTACCTAGACATGGAGAACGGCCATTGCCAAGTGTTACTCATTTTCGCATTTTGGCTTCCACCGCGGGAATGGGCCGCAAATTGGGAAAGATCTCTATCTCTCACAAGACCCGAGAGAATCATGGCGCATGCTACAAGCAGATTAGATTTATTTTTTTCTCCAGGAAGCATTAGGCAGCAATCAGTAAATGGGAGAGTAAGGATCAGGAAGGGCGACTTCTACTTGAACGGAGTCGTTGTAGTCGTTGCTCTAGACACCGGACTAAGGAGAACGAGAAACAAGGCTAGCCGATGCACGAGCGTGGCCTTGATTCTGCGATAGCAGTGTTCCCTCAACGCCTTGAAGTCCGACTACATACAATCGAGCGGTACTGTTCTTCCAAGATCAGTCAATGAGTTTTCCAGTCAACCACTAACAGAAACTTTGTCTCTCGACCTCTAAATCTAATAATGATGCGAAGGTATTGAAGCGGTTTAGAGGCTATCAGAATGGTACCTCGGGGTTGAACAAGCGATGCTATGGTGTGAAGGAGTGATGCTTCTCGTTGTCTTAGCCAAAGGCCCGGATGACATCATCGCCTGCCCCACTTGCTCCCTACCCCTTCTTGCCTTCCATCCTTCAGCTTTCTTACCCCACGACTTCAGGAATCTAGACCTTTGCCTATCTACGCCCCCAATTCCGAAGACCGCGAGAACGTACAGTGAGCCCTTGCAAGCTGCCAGCCTGGTACATGACATCATTGTCGCGATGCTGCGCGAGGGCTGTGCTGACTGCGGATGCGCCTGCAGCTGATGCGTACCCGCCCACCACCGCGACGTGCGACGAGGCTTTTCGATGCGACGATCCATCCAGAGATCTAGACCACGGACTCGCGGTAGTCCAACGGTCTCAATATAGAGAAGGCATGGGGAAGGTTAATTGTGCTCTCGGCAATTTACCCGTCATAGGGCTACAGACGACCCCAGGACGCGCTGAGGGTCTAGACCGCCGATACTGTGGCTGCAACCCCAAGACATGATGTAGTTATGGTCTGCTTGGAAGTAGATCAGGCCTGATGCGCGCGCGAGGCAGCTGTTTCGTATTGCGCTGGTCGTGCAAGAGGAGGTCAATAGGCAAATGTGGAGAGTTTGGGATCTCGATGAGAAAGTTCTGGACTCTGTATACTGGCGACAGGCTACGTATGATTGTTGTAGCGATGCGAAGGTGAGCATATATATATCTGGATGCAAATGACCGTGATATACATCCACCTCCATCAATTACACGCCGATCAAAGCAACATCTTCTCATCTATCTTTGTCAACAATAAAAGATGCGGTCATCTCAAGAACTTCCTGTGGATACAGCCCAGAAAGACGTCCAGGCCAACATTGCTATCCCTTCTACTGCGGACCTTAGAGTTACAGTGACAGGTGTCAACCAGTCCAAACGACGAAAGAGGACGTTTCGAGTCATTGAGCGCCCCGATGGTGTCATCGTTGAATGTCCTAGCTACCGAAAAAGCCTCCCAACGCTCACACCAGAGCGACATTTGCAAAAGAAGCCGGTGGTTTTGCCCATCCCTTCCGAACCATCGAAGCCCATGTTGGGAGCAAATGCTTGCAAGAACAAGGAGGAATTGCTAGGAATCGGTGCCTTTGCAGGTGGTACAGGTAGAATAGGACAGGAAGATTTTGCGGCATCTAGGGGAGGCTACAACGCACAAGCCAACAACACAGAGGAGCTGAAGTTGGAAAGATATGTGGAAGATGCATACAATGGAGTGGCACCAATGGAACGTTTTCTCGCTGAATCTGGATTATGGAGTCCCCTGTCGCGACGATCGGTATGAAGGAAGTCTATGTAATCATTTCGATGTTTTGAAGTTTTTTTAAGATGCATAGAGCGAAGTGACGATCTTGACAAGATATCTATCTCTTACAACTATGGTGAAAGAATAATATATGCGCTTGTTCTTGTTATGATTCTCATCTGGGAGATCTTGTGCACGTGCTCCCCCTGAGCGGATCATTACGGATGCGTTGCTGCGTATTACGTCCGTATCTCGGGCCGAATCACGGCCAACAATGGTTTTTACCTGGGCTCTGAGTGGTTGCGTATACAAGTTGGACCGATGCGAATTCGGGTGCCCAAGACATGTGCATACGTGGGGAATGCTACAAGTAACATGTCGCAGTACTCAGACTATCAATTGCCGATTCTGCGCATTCACTGAATAAATGCTTCATTTCAGGTACCCGAGTTGCGAAAGAGCTTCGGTAAGAAACAACAATCACGGCTGCGGTATACCTGGGGAAAGCTTGAAAGAGGTCTAAGTATGTATATCTGGCACCCGCTTCCCGCCTTCTCGTCTCAATCGGCCCGGCCAAGGTGCTAGCCTAGTCCGACCGGTCTTTGCTGGGCCGCTTCTGCGTACTTAAGCTTGCTTCCCATTCCTTGTCGCATTTCTGCCGCATCAACAGCAGCACCAGATTCACGCATTATGGCGCTTCCCGGCGTGATTGGGGACTTCGCTGAACCAAAAACGCTACTTCTCTTCCTCCTTTCATTCGTAGTTCTATACACCTGCGCCATACTATATCAGTCCTACGCTCACAAAATCCCCGCAAATTCGCCCCCTCAAGTCGACGACGACCTCCCCATAACCGGTGCATCTGGCTGGTTTACTCGACGATGGGATTGGTGCCAGGAAAAACGCGATCGGTCAAAGACCGGCAACTTCTCCTTCCATGCGGGATCAAGATTGGTCATCGGGCTTTGTGGTGAAAATGGACGGCGAACTTTCTTTGAGTCCAAGGGTCTGTCCTTCACTAAAGGCTACGATGTCTTGTTTGGAGGCGGTCCGAATTCCAGCACCCGTGCCCAGATCCGGTCTGATCCTGACTTGACACCGTGGTTCAATCGTCAGATAGTAAACCTCTTGAAAAGCGATCATCTTCAAAAAAGATTAGCTACCCTCATATCTGATACCAAAGACGGTATCGAAGCCATTAAGCAAGATCCAAGTGGCTGTACTGATCCGTTTACGAGTATTTATAACATCGTCTTTCGTCTTACCATCCGTACGCTAGGTGCAAACGAGATTGTTGAGAATGAGGGTTTGCTAGAAGCGTTTGCAAAGAATTTCGGAATAATCGACAAGAGTTCGAATGCTACAACGATCTGCTTCCCTAAGTTTCCCTCGCCGTCCCTTCTTAAGCGGTACTTTGCGGGAGCGCAACTATTTTCGATTGTGGCAAAAATTATCAAGACGCGTGAGACAACTGGAAAGAAGTACGATGATGCTTTGCAGTTCCTGCAGGATCAGGGTAGTAGCACTCTCGATATAGTCCGGTTCATCCTTGCGGCCTTGTTCGCTGGAGTACTCAACAGTGGCATTAACGCCGCGTGGGTTAGTACAACTACGTTTGCATACTTGAATTGTACATGTACTGACTTCTGTATAGGTTCTCATCTATCTTGCAACCTCACCAGAGTGGCAGAAAAAGGTGAGGGATGAAGTATGTGGGGTTGCTGCAAAATACGCCAAGGATCCGAATATGCCGTTGGTCAGGCAGCTTGAAGACGTTCCCTTGGAAGCGTGGGAGTCGGAGTTCCCCATCATCGAAATGTGCCTACGCGATTCTATGCGTCTCGGAATATCCAGCAACTTATTTAGGCGGAACATAAGCGGAAAACCTATACCCACAGGCAACAATAACGAGGTGATTCCACCAGGGGCAGTTGCGGTCTATCCTGTAGGCGATATTCATTTCGACCATGAAGTCTATCCTGATCCGTACAAGTGGGATCCGTCCCGTTACCTGCCGGAGCACGCACAAGACACTAAAGCCCATGACTTCGTTGGTTGGGGTTCAGGACGACACCCTTGCCTAGGCATGCGCTTTGCCAAACTAGAGCAAAATCTCATCACCGCGTTCTTTGTGACCAACTTCAACTTTGATCTTGAGGATAAACAAGGTAACAAGGTCACTACACCCCCGGCTATCAACGTCAATGACCATTTTCCATCCAAGCCAGCACTTTCACATTTTATTAGAGTGACACCGAGGGAGAAGTAGCAGATCTTATTGAATGATAAGATACCTGGACGTGATCTAGGAATTCAGAAGTTACCGTTCTTAGAGAATGTGCGGCGACAACGAGGTTTGCGAGGTTGAGGATATTGAGAAATTGGTGGGTTTAGGGCGCGACAACGGAGTCAAAAGATAGGGTTGTCTAGTAAAATTTTGTGGGATAAAGGGCGGAGGGTGCCGCTGAGGACATTTAAAGGGCTGATGGGATTGTGTGGTCGTGAAATGTGCGGTAGGGCGTTACCGGTAGAATGAATGACTCATCGACAATACAATTGATGGTCGACCTAGATAGTTCCTCCGAAACTTCTATATTGGTAAGATTAGTAGATCTGTGAACTAATGAAGCTAGAGCGATGGAATCGATTTGTGGGGCAGCAGTGCATGTGTAGAAGTCAAAGAGGTCGGGTGGTTCCTGATCGCAGGCTAGCGTCTTGGCATAGACGTGTCACTCCTCCCACTATGCAATCAACGAGCATCCCTACCAGCATAGGCATGCATCGTCACATATCCGAGCCCCTCCAGAGCACGCAACCGCTGCAGGCTTTCTAAAGAGTCCAAAAGCTTCACACGCGACGCCCCACTACATTCACCCTATTACGTCACCGTGTGTTGGTCATCTGCAGGGACCGCGATTGCCACAGTTGCGACCTTCAAGCGAGTCAAGTGCGCATTACCTCCTACTTGTTGTGCTGGGTGCCCACCCGTTCCAACACTAACACCCCGCCTCAACGCCCCGAAGGAACTCAACCTCGTCCCTTGCCGCGATGGCACCATCAACGCCACTCAATTCTAGTGTTAGGAAGAGGCGTGTAGCGAGTCCTGGTTTGGGTATCGCCAATCTTCACCTCCCACGCGAAACAACAATACCGGAATCTTCCCTCATGGGCTTGCCCGCTGCAACACAACATCGTTTGAAGGCCTATCCAGAAAAAGACGAGCAAACCCGTCAACATAGACAGCGTATCGGTCTTCTCGATCTACCATGCGAGATACTGGAGGCGATAGCTCTTGAGCTCTGCGGAACCCAATCTGTCATTGAATTTGGGCTTGTCAACCGTCGAATACATGGAGTCGTCCGCCAGGCCACCGCGCGAAAGCTTATTGTATCGAGGAAGATAAGAGCGTTTATCGGAATGCTCGGGAATCATCCAGAACTCATCGACAAAGTTTCCCATGTTGATCTAGGCGACTTTGGGTGTATTCACCATCAAAAGTGCCTCTGTCTAGGTAAACCTAGTCTCGACAAGCAAGTCCTGGAAGTGATCGGCAGGGCAATAGCCGCAAACACCAATAATTTGGTGAAGTGGAATCATATTCGAGAAGAAAAGCGAAGTTCTGGGGGTGTATGGCGCGCACCCCAAGCTTTCTTCATTAACGTGCTAGCATCACTTTGCCCGAATATCAAGTCCGTCAAGATTGAGCTCCCAGAAGCCAGCGTGTTTACTTCAAGTCAACCGCCACGCCCTATCCATTTGGCTCCCTATAGCCTACCTTCTCCCAATCCAGAATTTCTACCCGTCGCTCCGTTTCAAGGTCCGGCACTCAGGATAATGCAACAACGGCTCGAAGTCCTTACGATTGCAGAAAACACTAGATGGAAAGGCCCTGCTACTGTGGAGATCTTAGAGGCACAAGATCTCACGTGGAGGAATATGGGCACCCATACCATTACCCTAGCCGGTTTCTCCAAACTAAAACGCTTGGATGTACCCATGAGCGCTTTGGGAAGACCGCAATCCATCGTATTCCTCGACCCAACCCGACCGACTGATACGATGCGGGATAAAGCAGCCGATGCAGCAAGCCCAAGCTCAGTCCGCAAAATCAACATGTCGCAAGTGTCAAGAACAAAGGTCATACCACTTACTATCAGATACTTACATTTACGATCCTGTGGCAAGTGGACATTCGCATTCCTTCAGAGTATCAACAGTGTTCCTGTAGAAGATTTCAAGCTTAAGCATATTGAGCTTTTCTTCAATATAGGACCTCAACAAATTGTCGCGCAGTGTACGATCGTGGATGAGGGCCGATTTAGCTACAGTCGGGTACTGATGGAACTCGCTCGCAAGGGTATCAAGATCAGCTTCTACACTGGTCCGGAAGAGGTACCTCTTGATATGCTTCAAGAGCTCTTGACACTATCCGCCATCTCGCCAATGGAGCTCTGGCGGTTTGCCTTGTCGCGTGTACCTTTCACAGCGTTGAACCGCCAATGTAGTGTGAAACGCCGCTCTTCTACCATCGCTAGCCGTCTCTTCCTACGACATGTGGGTCACCACTTCCAACTTTTCAACAGCCCTACTTTCGAAGCAACATCGTGGATACAGGGCGCGTTCTTCCATGGTGTCAAAAACACTAGATGGGACCCTCAATTGCAGGATTGCAAAGCAAAGGTCCGCTTGGTTGGTTCCCGAGGGAAATTTGTGAAGGCTTGGATCACTAGGAGTTTCCCGGCGCTGCGTAGTAAGCCTCATTGGTAGTGAAGTATGGTTACATAACTAACTGATTCATAGATTTGGATACCTTCGACTTCTGCTTCCGGGTTTCAAACGATTGCACCCAACTGCCTAAGGAGATCTCATTCTTAGGTGCGACTTTCACGTTCCCAGAGAACGCTCGCACGCAACAAGTCGAGAGAAGATTGAGCACAAAGACCCAAGAAAGTACAGAAGGATTCAAGAAAGCCTACCAAGGAACGCAGGCATCTGGAGGGGAAAATTATGTGAAAAGCTTGATGGATCCCATGACGCGGCTGCGAGTAGGACCTGGTCGAAGCAACCTCTCGCATGAAACGACCACGACTGACTCCAGTTTCCGGATTGTCGATTGGATTCACATTGAGTGGAAGTCTCTGCTGGAATTCAAGGCTCTGAAGATGTGACATGACTTGGCGAGGCTGTAGCAAAGCGGGGGAATGGCACTAGAAAGGGGGGAAGGGTATATCTTACAGAATAAGTCTAAGCCGTATCTCCCTGTGGTTTTCAAACACCTGATAGAGCTCTATAATTTCACAGTCTTGTTGATTTGTAGAACTGTAATAATACTGCATTTATCAAGCTCATTATGCTGCACAATAAATTGAGTGAGTGGCGTCTCGCACGTGATAACGTGCTACTTACGCGCCTACAAATGACGTAATGACGTAAATGTTTACCCATCAGCGCCAATCGTACATAAGCAGCCTTGCCTTTTCACAAACCCGCAATCCTACTGCAGCCCGCATACCATGTTCCGACAGCCTTCAAGTACCGTTGCCGCTGTGGACGCTGGCACCACCCTGAACGACCTTCCAGACGAAATTCTTCTCCATATCGGCGCTCAGTTTACCGGCTTGAGTCGGGAGATCGACCTCGTGAACCTTGCGCTTGTATCACCGAGATGGCGCATGGTTGCACAAGAATGGCTAGTTAAGGAACCACGCTTCAACATCACATATATCTACGAGTACATGTGTGAGTTGAGTCGTAGACCGAAGTTAATACAGCGAGTGAAGAGTATGGAGATCTGGAGCACGAGCCAAGGTCGCATAGCGTACGATGATGAGGATTCTCCACCAATGCTACTGGGATACAACCCCGTCAAAGCACCCGAGGAGATGACCTCAGCGTTCGAATGCATGACACAATGTAGGGCCATTGTGAAGCGTTTTGCGCGTAACGAGAAGGATCGGGACATGTGGATGCGAGCATTAGATGAGGATGTCATACCCGCCCTTTTTGGTATCCTTATCTGCACGCTACCCAATCTCAAGGAACTGAGGCTAGGTCAGGGCTGGTTGATGGACTTCCCCATGTTCAGTAACATGCTCGCTACTCAAGTCCAACCTATCCCCAAGACGTGGATGTATAGCTTTCTCGCTGGTCCGCTTGATCTGCTATATTCACGTTTGACAGTTCTGGAGGTCCCTGCGGATATGAGAACTCTCGAGTTTCCTGGCACATCGACTGTATTTGATTTGCGACCTTTCCAGCATCTGGCAGAAGTCGGCATCACCATGGAAGCGCTTTTGCACGATTATGAGATTCTTGGAGAGTCACCAGACCCACGCAAGATTTTCCCCCCCAACGATCAAAGTCCTCAGGATTAGCGAAGCGACAATCTCACGTATGTGATATGGAAGAAGAGATGAAGGACTGAGTTGATTGTATAGCTATGAACGAGGGAAGCTATATATATGTGAGGAATGAGAGAGTGTAGGGATAGCCCTGCTAGCGTGCAACACACCCCCCCCAGACTGTAGTGAAGCGTAAGGCTGTAGTGTAGAGACTAAGGTAGCTGTCTCCAGTTTAAAGGTGAAAAGGAGTGAATAAAGTCCATGTATTAGAACCAGCCCGCTGTATTGCTGGGTAGTTCAGGAGTTTTAGTTGTTGTGAAGACTGAGGAGACGTTTAGTGATATCCTCAAGTCCTAGTTGACGTGTGAAGTTAACGTGCTTTTGCTTTGGTAGTGCCTTTGTAAGACCGTCTGCAGGCATTTGGGCAGTAGAAATCCATTGTACATTCACCTCTCCTCTCTCAACTGCTTGACGTAGCCAGAGTTGGTGAATATCGACGTGTTTGAGCTTGGTTTGAAGTCTTTCTGTGGCCTTTGTCACAATTCCCACTGTCTGCTTGTTATCACAATAGATGACTGGGGTGATGTCTGTTTTGAAATTAAGCTGATCAAAGAGATTGTTCCACCAAATGAACTCTGACGCAGCACGGCTGAGAGCGTAGAGTTCGGCTTCTGTAGTTGACTTTGTAACAGACCGTTGTTTCGTAGCTTTCCAGTCAATTGGCATTCCAAAGAGCTTGAATAGATAGCCATCTGAGCTACGTCTAGTAGACAGATCGTCTGCAAATGAAGCGTCTGCAGCTCCAAAGAAGATAGGCTCAGGGTTAAAAGCAGTCCCGGGGATTGAGTAACCAGTGTTGTCAGGAGTGAGTGCTGAGGCTTTTAAGGCGAAATTGCGTGTCTTGACCAAGAAGCGCCAGGCATGAATTGCAGCGCGTAGGTGTTGTTCTCCAGGATTGTTGAGATACCGGGAGAGAATTGAGTGGGTGAGTGAGATGTCAGGTCTTGTGAACACTGAGATGTAGGCTAAGGAGCCAACTAATTGCTGGTATCTTTTCTTTAGTGCTTTGTCTACCACAGTGTTTGGCTCAAGGTTGGTTTCAGCCATTGGAAAATCAGGTAAGGTAGTTGCTCCTTCCATCAAGTTGTACTTATGTGCTACCTTATCAATAAAGGCGTCTTGAATCAGCCAAGTTGATTGTTGAGAGATATCGCGAACTACGCGTATACCGAGGAACCAGTTGAGTTGACCCATCGATCTAAGCTCATACTTCTTGAAGAGCTTGTCCTGGAATTCCTTGTGGATGTCCAGCTTCGATGGATGTACTAGGACAACCACAGTTGTCAACAAGCAAGTCAAGTCTCAATCAAGTCTCTATCGATAAGGGATCAGACCATCCTATGGGACGTGTCCTCGTGCACGGTTATCCCTATGGTCTGTTTGCCACTATCGATAACAATCAAGTCGGCTTGACTTGCTTGTTGACAACTGTGAGGACAACTATATCATCAACATAGAAGAAGACAATAAGACTGTTGTTGGCAAAGAGACATGGCGTATTTGGGATTTGTTTGAGGCCAAGATCTTGGAGTGTGTTGGCCAGGTCCTGGTACCATAGTAGAGGTGCTTCCTTTAGGCCATATAAGGCTCGGCGGAGGAGAAGCAGAGCTCCAAATTGAGTTGTGAAGCCTTCAGGTGTGTTGCAGTACAGTTTCCTAGGTACCCGAGCATTGAGAAATGCGTTCATGGCATCGTATTGGAACATAAGTAGTCCAAACTTAGTTGACATTGCGATGAGAGCTCGAAAGGTTTTAGCTGCTAGTGTAGCAGCGTAGGTGTCACCCCATTGTGTTTGGAGATCACCTCTGACCACAAGTCGCGCTTTAGCTTTCAAGAAGTAGCCATCTTCGTCAAACTTGTTAGTGTATACCCACATGAGGGGCAGAGTCTCTGCATCAGCAGTGAATGGAGTTACTTTGGTGTTCTCGAAGCAACCTTTCTTCCAACAGTCGTCCATCTCCTTTTTCATGGCGTTCCAGTACAAATCGGCCTGGGGATGAGAAACGACGTCTTTGAACCGCTTAGGTGGTTCAGGCATCTGATCTCGATGAAGCCTAGTCTTTGGAGTAATGGCTGTAATCTTCTCATAGAGTGTTGGGTGAAGGGAAGTTGCAAAGGTTCCATAGTAGGTAAAGAAGTTTGATGAAACTCTGTCTTGTCCCTTCTTAGCGCGGCTGCGTCTGCTTCCAGTAATTACATTGTAATCTCCAATGTCTGGATGCAAAGCTTGTGGTGCATTGTTGTTGTGCCGATCTGGGAGATAGCCAGGTATGTCGTATGCATGGCGAGATTCCATTGATGGAGTTGGGCGCTGTAGGACAGCTATTGTTGAGTTGGTTGGTGATGGTGAGTAGACTCCGCAACAATCAATTCAATCCGGTCACTCTCCTAGACCCACTTACCTATCTAGGTAGGGCTTAAACTCCTATAGGTAACTACTAGGCTTAAAGCGGTAATCAATCAATCCAATCTGAACCTTCTAGGACCCACTTAATTGATTGTTGCGGACTGTGATGGTGAGCGTGAAGGACTCATGGTTCCTTTAGTTAAGTCCATTGGGCTTCTGTCCGAATATGCGGCGGAAATCTCTATTTCTTCAAGATGCTGGTCCAGTTGCTCAGTGGTGTAGAGATCTTTAGCAGTAGCAGTGAAATGAGGTTGTTCGAGATCTAGAGTCTCTACCTCTTGTTCAGTGATCTTGTTTGTAGTGATGTTGTTGAGTTTATCGTCCTTATAAGAGAATTGCCACTTAAAGATAACGTCTCTAGTCCTAATTACGCGGTCGAGTGTCGGTATCCAGACTCTGTAGATGTTTGATGAGTCGTATCCAACGAGGTATCCGATGTGAGCTCGTGGCTCAGTCTTGTCAGCAGCTTTGATGTCTCTGCGATAGACATAGGCTCTGCACCCAATAGGTGAGTAGTGAGCTACCGAGGGCTTTGTATTGAAAACAACTTCATGAGATGTCTTCCATCCAAGTGAATGGACTGGTGTAGTGTTGAGCAGCTGTACTGCTGCGACAGCGAGCTCATTAGTGAGGTCTTTTGGCAGTCCTGATGAAATGCGCAGAGCGCGAGTGCGCTGCATAATAGTCCTGCCTGCTGCCTCTTGGAGACCTTTTTGCTCATCAGTGTTCTCAGCCGTTGTTTCAATCTTGATTCCAATGCTCTTGCACGCTGCAGCAAAGTCGCGACCAAGTCCTTTCTCGTTGTCAGATCTAATGATGATGACAACGTACTTGTAGCCAAGCTGTCGCTGGATCTTCTCAATGAGATTGAAGACAGCGGGAATAAGAGTGGTTTTAAGTCGATTTGGAAGGCAAGAGATCTCATGCCACTTAGAGAATTGGCAGACAGCGTGTAGAGCGTATTTGTCGCCGTTGTAGCATTCTTCTCCTTGAGGGACTAGGTATACCAGGTCAATAGCGATGCGTTCGAATGGCCGAGTAGAGACCGTGTCTGGTGTACGCCGTGAGATCTGTTTGTTCATCTTTGTAAGAATGCAGTCTTCGCATTCCTTCCAGGATTGTGGAGGATCACTGCCTTGGAGTTTGAAGCCTCGAACAGCTGCTTCAAGATGGCGGATGGTATCTGGCCCTGGGTGGGCCCAGATGTGATGTGCTTCAGTAGCAGTAGCCTTAAGATGAGGCTTTGGATCATGTGATGGCCTAAATGCAGCCATGGATTGCAGTGAGTTGGCGTTTGGACGTTTCCCATCATCCGCGTCTATGAGCCAGTGACCTGCGTGGTAGTCTAGGAGAGCAACAACGTTGTTTGGAGTCGCTTGGTATAGGTGATTCTTTCCAGAATCAAAATGAATCTTCATGTCCTTGCAGCGTGAGAGGCTGAGGATGTTGGCAAAGAAACCCTCCACTAGGGCAACGTGGGTAAGCTGGATGTCCTGTATACCATTTGGTGTCCTGACTGGAATGATAACATTTCCCCATTCGCTGATAGAGACTGACTGTGAGCCAGCGTACAAAGCTTCGTCAGCTGTACTGTACCGAGTGTGGGTCCATCTCCATGATTTGGAGTTGATGACGTGAACATTTGATCCAGGATCCATGATCCATCGGTTGATGTAAGGTGGGTTGGATACATGATTGGTAGAGAAGGCCTGAAAAGAACAAGCCATGCTGTGGGGTTGATGATCGCCATAGGCTTGGGCATCAAAGGCAATAGGCGTTGTGGTTGGTTCGGATGTAGCCTTCGCGTTTTGCCTTTCCGCAGCTCTCTGAAGCTGCTTGGCAATTCTTGGATTCTTCTTAGCCTTTTTAAACTTGGCTTCAATCTCTGGGTCTAGTGTCCATCCTGCTCGGCGAACTGCAGGATTGATGTAGGGACAGTTTGAATACCAATGTTCTTCTAAACAGATGCATTTGCCTGGTGGATGATTATGCTTCGCTTGAGGTTTCTGATTCTGGCTAGGTCCTTCTTCGGTAGTATTGGCCTTGGTAGACCCGCTGCTGTCAGCGATGCCGAGAGAGGCGCCGAATGTTCCAAAGGTCGATCCTTGGGGTTTTATAATGCGGAGAAATTGACGGAAGCTAGCAACTAGGGTATTGATTGTCGGTAGATCTAAGTCTTTTACCGCTGGGTTTTCCTGTAGATCCAAAAGCTTGCGGAGCTCAGCTGTAGCCCAGGTCTCATGTAGCTTGTTGGCTGTGACAAGGAATTCTTCTTGAACTTGTCCTCCTTTCATCTCAGGCATGTCAAGCATAGCCATGAGGTCAGTGACGCGTATCCATTCGTCTAGCCATTTGTCCACGCTTGTGTTGCGCGGTTTAGGTGATCGTAGAGCGTCGTATTTCACCCTAAGCTCTCTTCTTCGGGTAGGGTCGGATGGGGCTATGTGGGCTCTGAGCTTGGCTAGTCGTGCGTGTGCAGTTGCGTCATTCTGGATGAGAGGAATCAAAGAAGTGGAGATTGTTGATGTCACGTCAGTGCAGATCTCCTTGAGAGCTTTGTCTTTCTGGTGCCACTCCTTGTACTTCCATTCCCACTCGCTGAGCTTCATTCGCTGTACTTGAAGAACTTCGGCCGTAAGGTCTCCATCTGGGAGTATAGGGCGTTCAGGTTTTGGCGTAAGAGTGGGTGGTGTAGAGACTGCTGGATTACAGTACTCCCATACTCCATGTGACACTGCCTTATCCTTGTGTTGAAAGAGCCAAAGGGACCAGTCCTCTGGTTTTGTCAGGATGACAACGGTCTTAGTAGACCTCTGGGTTTCAACTGATGCCATTCTAGATAGCAGAGTATCGCAAAGTTGGGATAGGTTGTCGGGAGATAGATGCCAAAGAGATGGCAGTTGAGTGAACTTCAGTGGTTAAAAGATTGCAGTAGGCAAATCCGGGCTCATAACTCTCACGTATGTGATATGGAAGAAGAGATGAAGGACTGAGTTGATTGTATAGCTATGAACGAGGGAAGCTATATATATGTGAGGAATGAGAGAGTGTAGGGATAGCCCTGCTAGCGTGCAACAGACAACCTTCACCGCCTGTTTTCTCAAAGATCTCTGTGCAGCCAAGATAAGCGGCCACTTTCCTTCTCTTCGCCGCGTGGAAGTCTACTACATGGACACGTCAAACGACCAGATTTGGAAGGGGGAAAAGCTATCACTGCTGTTAATCAAGTTCTTACGACGGATATTTCGGGCTGCCGAGCTGGAGCTATACTTGTACTTTCCCAGGTGGTGGATGCTCGAGACGTGGGAAATTGGTGGTACTCCGTGGAGTTTGCAAGAAGAAGGATTGTTGCCAGTAGCCGAGCTTCTGGCACTTCGGCAATATCCGGAGGGTTCGCATGTCAGGTTCGAGCCAGGCGACCTGGAAAATTTAGTACGTAATTATCCACCGCTTGAGACAGAGTGGGACAGGGACGGAGATGCAGTTATGACGTAGACTGGAGAGCTTCATTACCACTGAATGAGAGCACATTGGAGTATCACAGGCAACAGTTCCAGCTTAAGGTCATTGGAGATCTGCTGTCACATGATCACATAGCATCTTGTGGACAGACCTCAAGTACATAACTACTCCCACCGGGATTGCTTGTCTAGGTAGACTTTACAATAGGAACACATTACACCCAAACATGGCATCTGATTTGTTGGAGTAATAGTTGAGAGCTTATTCTCAAGGCGATACATGGCAAGAGAATGTTTCATAAAGCATTCTTCAAGTGTTGTGCTAGTAAGATGAACTTCCCAATGTATGTGCCCATTCTGTTGATTTTCACAGCCATCAAAGATTAAAATCTGATATGAAACGTCACTGTTCCTTCCCCGTCTGTTCCGGTCTAGTCCCAATCCGGTATAGTGTGGCTCACTTCGAAAGTCGCGATGCGTACTTTTGCATAGGATTGATCCTCTAACCGGCAACACTTCATCTATGACTAGAACAGTCTTCACTATTGTGATCGGTGCGCATCCTGTCTCTCGCTCTAGAGCGGGACAAAGAGCCTGCCTCCAATTTAAAATAGGACAAAAAGCGTGTTTGGAGGTAACTAGATTCAAGAATCTTCTCCACTTGAGCCTGACGTGCAAGGCGCTTGCGCCAATTGCTCAGGATTTCTTGTACCGTGACGTCTCCCTGATTCTACCACGCGGCGTTGGCTCGTCTGAGAAGCCAACGCCATCGCCTTTGGCGTGTTTCCTTTGCACGATAGTGGAGCGCCCCGGGCTTGCGAGGCTGGTGGGTAGTCTGTATGTGTGGATCTGGGAAGGTAGGTCGATCAGCTTAACCGGTGACATGGATGTGCATGATCTGACTGCCTTGGTCAATTCGATCGACATCTCGGTGCTGGCTATGGGTTTGTTCATGAAGCACATAACCGAGGTCACCAAGTCTCAAATATTCACCGATACGCCTGCTACTATCACCCTGACAAGCGGACGCTCCCGTAGGCGTTGAATCGTATCGACGTGTACCGCGTCTCGTCACATAAGACGGAACATGACAGGGGTCCGCAGGAAGGTGTAATGCAAAATAACCCAATATTACGCCCAAAATGTCCCTCCTTTGTATATATCATTCGAAAGCCCTCTTTTATCTTCTTTTATCGGTTTTCTCTGTCTTATTGTAGTATTTTATGGTGTTGGGTTATTTAAATTTAAAGCATTAAATTTAGTGTTTCTTGCAAAAAACGAGATGGTTGTTAGCTGGATTTATCTGCATATAATAAAGCTTTTGTGCAACGAAAAGCTGTATTTTATATACAAATTAAGCTTAGAGATTCCGAACAAGGAGCCCTGGTATGTTCCGTCGTATGTGGAAGGGTGTAGTATGGGCGCCAGCTCAACCCTGGTTGTGACCATGATTACACATGGGGCTACACTCAAGGGGTGGCTGTGCGGGCGGGCGTCAAGATTTTCGTCACAGGCGGTGATGGAGGTCTCCACGCGATCATTGGATAGGTGTATGGTTAGAGGGATTTGGGCATGACCGTGTGTAGTCATGCTCAAAGCTTTTCCCAAACTCATCATAGTTTTGTTTGTGACTCTAGCAATAAACTGAAGCATTTTCGTTTCAGAAATTCTTGACTTTCCTCATTATGATCTAGTGATCTCCAAAGCTGCGAGACCGGTTGCCATAGGTACACGAGATATAACGTGACACGCATGCCGTACTGCATATGCAGCTGCCTAACCATGAAAACCCCAGACTGAGACTTAGACGCGAACATCCTCATCCTCATACGTCTCATCAGCAAGACCAATATGCGCCTCCTCGCCCGCAAGAGCAATAGGCCCCTGCTTGTTCCCTGTCATGCAGCACGAGTAGCACAAGCTTGCCCACAAAAACAGCCTTTTACACATATTAGCAAAGTCCCTCGTAGGACGACATAAAAATAGATCAAACCTACCAGTTGAAGAAGTTGATCCAAAGCATCAACCCCATCCACGTGTTGATCCTCACCCCATTAATCCACATACCCCTCTCCCCTGTCTTCTGCCCTTGACCAGCACTGTGAGGCGCACTAGCCAAGTGACCAATGAAGCCCACAACGGACAAGCCAATCGCCGCCACCATCTTGAATAGCTGGTATTTCACATATTTCTGCTTGGACAGCGTGCCATCTGCTGCGCGTCTCTTCTCGCGACGGACGAGGTATACGGTGGTGATGGAGGTGAGAAGCGGAGTGTAGAGGAGGCTAAGGGTGAAGAGCTTGTG
The DNA here is from genome assembly GCF_003171515.1 of Pyrenophora tritici-repentis. Classification (NCBI taxonomy): domain Eukaryota; kingdom Fungi; phylum Ascomycota; class Dothideomycetes; order Pleosporales; family Pleosporaceae; genus Pyrenophora; species Pyrenophora tritici-repentis. The sequence continues at coordinate 5,938,802 of NC_089390.1, forward strand.
GTTGAGCGGGAGCACGAGGGTGATGACGAAGGCGATGAGGCTGAGTGCTGCAATGGAGAGCTGGCTGACTTGGAGGATGTGCAGGCGGGGCGAAGTGGTTGCGGGGCGCACAAAGGGATTCGCGAGGGACGGCATTGTGTGAGTATGCTAGACAAAGGCGTCACTTTCAGGAGCCCAGGAATATACCTAGAGGAGCGTACGAGTTTTCTCGTGGGCTGCGCCAGATCTTATATCGCACAACCGCTGTCTTGACCGGTCTTGCCTGGTGAAAACAACACAGGATTTGTACCCCTGCAATGTCCACGCCTCAAAACCATTTTTGGCATCTTTCCTATACCCGAGTGCATATGTGATTTATTTTCTTTGTCGCGCGGCTGGTGGCGATTGGGCGCTGGTGCCTGGAATCGGGGCGCGCGTTACCCGATATGTCTGAGATGTGGTAAGGCGGCCAGGGCGTTAGGCCTCAGCCTCGATGGCGTCTTTGACGAGTGTCGCTATGAGTGAGTACATGTTTTTGTATGATATGCGCAGGTTTGATTCCTCCAACTTGGATTCGAGCTTGGTGAACCATGTGCTGGTGGAGAGGGATGTGGGTGTTGTGGTGGAGTAGAGGTCGAATAGTAAGATCAATGTATTGGGTCTGTCTAGGGGTTGTGGTGCGTTATCTGGTCGAGTATTGAATCCAACGCCGTCGTAAGACTTGCTTGCACTTCCTTGAGCGGTGATGTATGGGCTTACTGATGAGACACGCACACGCCGTATATCAGCCGATGGAGCATGCTCGTTGTGGCTGATGTGTTTGAAAACTCGCTGGATATCGAGAGGATTAGGTCCAAATCTTGTGGCCTCTTCTCCAAGCTTACACACGACCATGAGGAGATACTCGTCGCACATGTGCCTTGTTCCTGCTACTGAGTATGGTGTTTGGTGCTCATACATGTTTCCACATGCAAAGCGGTTCATCTTCGCGAGACACGGCATATACTGTACCGTCCGATCAGTGGGATGATTGAGTGCGTGCATGTACTCTGTTGATGCTAGATCTTGTACACTTGATACTTCGTACAGTGCAAGATATTCGTGCTGTCCATGTTTTGGCTCAAATCCACGGTAGCGACGCGCGAGTTGAAAGCCCGGTAGCCGGAGGCGCTCGGGGAGGTGTTCATTTGTCCACCAGTCGTTCAGAGCCTCCTCATCGACCAAAGCTGGATCGACAGATCCCCACAAGATTAGTTCACCGCGTCCTGAGAAGGTTGAACACATGCCGTGCGGGTGAAGATTGGCTGCAGGGTCTATGGTGACGATCTCACGGACTTTGAGCCGATGCCTCCAAGGATAGTGCAAGTGATGTCAAAGGCTGTTTATGAGTCTGGCAATCTAATCGACAGCTAAGAAGCACGGCTTGAGAGTGAGAGGGTGGGAGGCATTTGACTTTGCGAGACGTCATGATGAATGGGTAAGCGGGGTCGACGGTCGTTCCTGCATCTCTCCGCACGAGCAAGTGTCACTCTCCCGTACACCTCCGAGCTGCCCAGACGGACTAACTTCAGTGTTGTCACGATAAAGGAAACGAATTGCGATATAAACTTAATATCCGGTAATCTCGCCTATGAGCCGGGAGTTCGCGCCTCAATCCGCATGTCAGTCATGTCATGGTCGGGTACTCGATTGTTTCAGCCCCCGGGTTTGCGCAATAGCAGACAGCTATTAAGCATGCAACAGGTACAAAACGACTTGGGTACATTATGCCGTGTGTTTCGCGGCGTCATGTACACCGCCTCAAACAAGAGTGACTGCATTTGTGCGCTCGTTGCTGAAGAGACTGAACAGACTTTCGAGACGACTAGCCTCCATCTGTAGTCTTCATCTCGGCCGGCCCGCAAGATTCGGACATTGGCTACACTATCACTATATATCCCGAGACGAACGGTTTTAGCAGCAGTTCACGTGTCGTTCGATGCCGGCTTGTGCCTCTACCAACTGCCAGCACGACTCAAGCCTGTCATCCGCATATGGGCCGTCGCATGTGATTGGCGCGATAGTTTGTCTAGAAGGCTTGGTATCATTTCACGCGGCGGACGCTCATACGGCTAACACCGACCCACACGGCGACTAGCCAAACAAGCTTCCTAGTCCCCCCAGCGCAGGGGGAAATGAGAATCCAGAGACTGAAGATGCTGCGCCTCATATACCCGGGCCCTGGAACAGTCTTGTACAACTCATCCTCCGCCGTTTGCTGCCCACCTACCTCGTCTTCGCGACGTGCATTACACTCTTTTTCTGCGGCTGCGCTCCGTCTCTGTTCTCTAGTCACTCATTTTTATAGCCTCCTGTACGAGAGACCGCTCACATAAATATACTTTCTCTTATTCGATAATTTAATCCCTGTCCTTCACCCGACCCCACACTAAGCAACGAACACGAAGGATGCGTCAATCAATTGCTACACTCACTCTGCTACTAGCCACCACGGCTTGTGCTCAAGATGATGTCGTCAGCTTCTTCTTCCCGGGTGGTACGCGCCTCTCTCCCTTCCTCCCTCGTATACCCCCACCAAATAAAAGCGCCACAGCGAACACGTCCCTTCCGATAACCTAAACTAACAACCAACCCTCCAACAGGCTACGATGGCGTCGACCCCGTCGCAACAATCAATGTCGCAAACCCCAAGACAACCGAATTCCACATCGCCTGCCCCACCGGGCCCAAGACAATGGAGTGTGGCTGGGGCCCCGGTCTCGACGTGACAATCCTCAGCCAAACGCGCTTCCAGGCCGAAATGTCCACCGAGGGCGTAAGCATGAGCCTGGGCTGCGACTACAACACAAAGAAAATCCAGATGACGTGCACGGTGAACCAAAAGGGCGGAAACGATGACACTGGCGGCAAGGCCGTTACCGCGACTCTGCAAAAGGAAGACGTCAAGTTTCTCACGGCCACCGTGGTTGAGGGCCAGAGTTTGCTGAGTGGCAGCGGGAGTGGCAGCGCAACGAGCACCAGAGCTAGTGCCGCGCCACAGAGTACCGCTTCGCCTGCTGTTGCGGCGGCTACGACTACTTCTGCTTCGGTGAAGAGCGCCATGAGTACGGGTTCGATGACGCCTAGTGCGTCCATGTCGCCGACGGGTATGGCTTCTGCTTCAAGCGCCTCTGCTACCCAGAGTAGCTCGTCGTCTACCCCGGAGAGCACTGGTGCCGCTACCAGGTACGGTATCGAAGGCTCTGCGCTACTTGCGCTGGTAGGCGCCGCTGCTTTCCACTTGTGGTAAGCGGCGTCGTACTGGTGTGAAAAATGATTCTTGTGGACACGAGTATTTGGTAAACGAGGCATGCATGTAGAGAGAGAGAGAGGCTGTGATGCTGACTCGTCCGTCTGACCACTCTATTATGGATATACACAGTCACTGTTACTCAGGTCGCGCCTCCAAGCCAATTACCATATTACGCATGTCGCCAGCTTTCACACGCCATCTCTCAAATTTAAATATACCTCCATACAAATAAACGTGCCAAATCATCTGATACACTACTACTGCCTCTGTTCTTACATCATCAAAGCAGCCCATCCAAGAACACCAACAACAACAGCCGGGACCCTGACTGCATCCGCTGCAGCAGTGAACTCCGGTAGCGTAGGGGATGCCGTATACGATCCAGTCCCAGTAGCAGAAGTCTGCGTCGGCTCATCAGTAGCAGTAGGAAACGGTGCCTCAGGTGGCGCAACACTGCTCCCTTCAATAATCGATATTGAAAGTGTAATGTCAGATGGAAGACTAGTGCTCAGTTCGCTTTCCGTCGCTGTCTCCGTAGCCGTAGCGATAGGCGTACCCGGCTCCAGCGACGTTTCAGTCTGGATATCGGTTGTCGTCCCAACCGTGGATTCCTCCGGCGCGGCGGTGCTGCTCTTCTCTGTCTCGGTCGCAGGGGCCGACTCCGGGGGAACAGTGGCAGAGCTCTGATCGCTGGTGGTGGGTGGTTCACTGATGAGGCTTGAAGGGACGTGGCTGACGGAGATGGTGTGGATAGAGGTGACGGTGATCAATACTGTCGAGCATGGGTCTGGGTCTGTATCTAAGCATTCGGTGGGCTGTGGAGGAGGAATTTCAATGACGGAGGACACCGGGTAGCTGTCCGTGGGCTCGGGAGGAGTAGAGTCTGGCTTATTAGTATGGATGGATCCTTTTGGGTTTGAGTGCAACGTACAGTATGTGGCAGCGTAGTTACGCCTTGCGAGGGGGTTCAACGAGATGGAGGGTTTAGCTTTAGATAGCTTGGGATCTGCCGCGATAGCAATAGCGACGAAGCTAGCAAAGGCGAATACACCCTTCATTTCAAAGAACTGGTGTTTAACGATGCGATATGCAGTTGTGGGCTTTTCAACACCAAGAAAGACTTCCCGGGTATGTTCAAGATGAAGCCGGCAAGTATCTAGGAGTCAGATCACTGTTTATACATGACAGATGGCCAACACATCACCCCATCCCACCATGTCATCTTGTGCGTCTCTCATCTCCACTACGCCGGCAGTCCGGTAGTGGGAATTGTACAAGCTGGGGGAGCAACTTCATTTGGCTCGTGATGCTTGGTCTGTTGGATGCAGACACCAAGTGAGCGATTCCTGTACCGGCACATCTGTTACACGGCATTAAATGAACCGAGGCGCTTGTGTAAGAAACATGTGCCGCTACCGTGGTCGCGCAACTGATCGAACTTTGGTATCGGGTTTGATTGGTCCGGCGTAGAGGAACAGCTTTAGTGACAACGCACCGGAGTACGTGACCACTGTTGCTAATCGAAGCAATAGTCCTTGTGCAGCTGCGGAGCAATGCTCATATCCGAGACTGGTGTGCCCGAATAATTGCTTGTCGTAAGCGTGGTGCGCATTCGCCACGAATCAGTAACGCAAGGATGGTGTCTAGACGCCGGAGGTGTGATTGCGTTTCCGATGGGAACATGCGCTGTCCTTTGAGCGATGGCATGAAATGAGCCGTCAATAAGGGTGAAATCCATGGAATGATTGAGTGATTCAATCTGCGTCCGACATACGAGCGGGTAACAGGACGGGCTCCGGCAGAGTTATCGGTGGTATTCCTCCCAACATCTCAATTCCATCCATGTTCTCGTCATTCCCAGTGACGTTCTCCACATCATCATTCCTGTTTCCTTGGGCATCATAGATACTCAGATTGTCACCGGAACTTGTTCCAGCTTCTTTTTTGGCCACATGTTTACGGAGCGGCGTTTCAGAATCGGGTATCGATGTGGTCTGTATAGAGACATCTTGCAGTTCCCTAGCTCGAACATCTTCTTGTGGGAATACGACATGTTCTCCACCAAAGAGTCCCCGAATAAGTGACAGTCGATGCCTGGGCACTTCCGCGAATAGATTGGTGTTGAGTACGTCCGATTCCGGAGATGATTTGTATGTCAACAACAGATGCGGATCGCAGACTGTATGTCGGTTGTCCAGCACAATCGTCTTGATGAGATGGGCCATTGACATCTCAATGTTGAGCTTGACTATGTAGGCCAGCGGATGAAACATTGCGTAAACGAATCCATTAGGAATGCTCATTGCTCCGATGATCATGACGTCTAGAGAAAGAGAAACTACAATTATACGCTTGTTGAAGCGGACTAGACGATTGTATTTGGTCAAGCCGTTTCTCACTAGGTCTGCGTTCACCACGCGTATGAAGTAGTAGTTTAGGTAGCCGTCGAGGAGCAAGAACAGTACCTTCTCTGTTCGATCCCAGATAGAGTTGATGTGTATCCATCTGAGCTGGGTTAGAGACTAGTGCTAGATTCAGTACACAGCGCTTACCTGTCACTTATCTGGAGGCGTGCTGGTATCCAGATACAGAACACGCTGATATTGATCAATGTGATGATGATTGCGGTTATCACAGTGAGGCGCCGTCCTCGTTTCTTGTCTTGGAGGATGATTCGAATGCGATTGATGATGATTTGAGGCAGTAATTGGATTTGGAAGACCCAGCATACCACTGTAGATGTCAGCCAAGCAGACGTACAAATGCTGCGTCATACTTGCAGATGGCCATGAAGAAGTAAAAGCTTGGCCTTATGATCCTCAATAGATAAAGCAAGCAGATGATAGAAAGAGCTACTGATGAGGCCAGCTCAAGCCATATCATCCAGATGTAAGTGCTCTTCAGGGGGTTTCGACATGACTTCGTCTGCCGGACAGCGATAAAAGCTGCAGTTAAAGCGAAAAGATTGGCCACACCGAAAGCCGTTCCTGCAATGATCAAGTCGGAGGTAGTTACATGTAAGATCTGATAGTTGTCGCGAACAAACGGACCCCAAGGTGCAAAGCCTGGAGGTGCAGCGATCTCTCCGCCCATAAAGGAGTCTTAGAGCGCATCAGACGCGAACGGAGTACGATGCATGGTTGCATGGGAAGCGGAAGCGGCGGGGAGGACGTGAAGAAGACCGCCGGAACGAAACCCGCCAGAAGAAAAACTTGAATGCACGCCGTAGTGAGTAGCTTGAAGGATGCGGAGCCGAGCACGCTACCCCACAGACTGGAGCTGGAATGTCCCGGCACGCGACCGAGAACCATATGTCTGGGTGCTATATGCTCATCTCACACGTCAGCCATATACGCCCCGAAACCACAACCGAAAAGCCACCTATGCCGCTGCGGGTCTTCCAATCGAACAGAAATATGTGAGAAAACTTTGATTGACGCGCCCTGACGATGGTGCTCGCATCGAGTCGGCATGCGCATCCGCTTTCGCTGATTGGGCGAAACATTGGTGCGACGGAACGGCTTCGGTGTTGTCATTGCTGACGTCGGGACGTTTCTCTCAGCTGCCATGTGTCGCTACGACCATTGAACGATGGGCGCGGAGCTTTCTTTTCTTTTCTGAGCACAGATAGCATCCGGGTGTGATATGTAGTCGTAGTGCGCATTGATAGCAAAGCAGTTGTAAAGGTTAGAGAGACTGTGTTCTACCATTACATTCATCATCAAAGGAGAGTACGTAGTGCTCGCGGTGTATATGGGTTGGCGCAGACGTGTGCCCAGGAGACGCTGACGGAAACGTGGTGGGAGGATCATGACGTATGCCAAGGCTTGTGCTGGCAGAGAGACGATCGCGAACTTACACCAGCCCACATGCTCTACACCTACAAGTCTGGGAACTAGTAGGGAAGTACAGCACCCCCGACCTGCAAGCCTTATGCGTGCAGCGCTTCAAAGAGGCAGCAGAGTACTACCACGAAGCACACGACAAGCTTGTAACGATTCTTTTTGTCTACGAGTACCTGCTGAAACATGCAGAGCTGCAGCGTACAGCCTAGGATGTTATACGTAATATTCGGGGGTTATTAATCAGAAAGAGGGTCAAAATTCCTCTCGCTGGGGTGAACTGAAGAAGGATTAGGTTGGTTTTAGGGGAGAAGGAAGATGAGAGATAGAGGTTATAGTATTTTCAGGGTAGGTAGAACGACCCATTAGTTATGTATTTTTAGTTTTCTTTTCGAGTTGGTACGTCAAAGAGCATCTGAAGACGGGAGCTTAGTAGATGGATAATTGTATACGTAAGTGGTGTTGATACTTAAGAGCAGATTTTCACAACGCAGTTTTGTTGTTACAACAAATAAGTAAGCAGTTAAGGTACTATACCTGTATTTTATACTAGTTAAAATACAGTATTCATCTTGTTAGGTGGATATATAAGCATGTATCTGCTGAACTAAGATCATAAATGCAGTAACTAATATGGTCGGGATTTGACAAGGAGGATATAGCTTAGCGCAAAACGTATTGCTAATTGCGAAGCGTTGGAGTTGTTGCACATTCTCTGGCGGGCTCGACTTCACAGTTACTCCCGACTAGGCTTAGCGCTGAGTCTTAGCGTCGCAAGCAAACAACAGTCTCGTTGGCGCACGCACTTTCTTCTTTCCTTCCCACTCACACCCCACATTTGAGTCTCACCTACAGCTGCAGCTTTTCCAGCACGACAGCAACGACAAGATGGCCCCCAGCCCCGGGCCTCGGACTGCCAAGCAGGCTGCCTTGATGTGAGTAAACAAATTCAAGTATTCGACTATTTTCAGAGTTGCTAACATGCGCAGTACCAACCGCAACATGGCCGAGTCGCCTTTCCTACATCGTCTCCCAACTGAAATCGCCTCATGATCTACAAATATGCTGTCAGAGGTCATACCATCCTCATTGAGACTGAGTTGATAGGTGAAATGAGGCTGCGTAACGGTCTTTTCACTGCTAGAGCTCATGAACCTAACGAGAGGATGAACGGCCGGTATGCAAGCGATGGCGAGAAAGTGTATCCTCTCTTCGTGTTCCATTTGGTCTGCCAGCAAACCCGTACTGAGACCTCACTTCTCCAATACAAAAGCAACTGCTTCCATTTCGATGAGCAGGAGGACCTCGAATTCTTCAGCACTCAGCTCAGCTCTCGCCAACGTCAAGCTATCACGGATATTTCCATCAGCTACTTCAAACATGACCAGACTACATGTGGTCATTACGTCCACCACTTAGTTGGATTCTACCATCAAAATTCAGTCCGGCGCTTGTTCCCTAGCCTACGGACGATTCATATAGCACCTCGTACTCTCTGAAATAACATCTATAGGGGTTTCGAACTTGAACACCCAGAGGCTGATTCGCGGACACCGATCACACTACTCGACACGGTCAATGGACTTCGTCTCCGTGGTCGAGAGTGCATCGGCTTGCGGCTCGAGCTGTTCGATGTCTTCGACAAAAATGCTGTGCTGGACACCAAAGACAGTATTGTTTGCACGTTGGCGAGTGTAGGCCGGGTCAAATGGGTGCACGCAGATACTTTGGTGCCTGAAAAGGAGAAGTAAGATTCCAGTCGGGAAACACTGCTCATTGCAGCAATGGAGGATGTGCTTAGACACACCTACTACGTCATGGCTGTAACTACCTAAAAGTTTGCTATGTGGCATGTTTCTCTGCCGTCATACATAGGCAACTAGGAATGTCAGGTTCATACAAGCAGCCCAGGACAGAAAAGCACCAATTCCATATTTGCGACCATATCTAATGTGTCGTCCCAAATCCTTGAGCTCCTTGAGTCGTAGTTGCATTGTCTCGAGCAATAATTTCTGTGTTTTCTCAGTCCTGCATGTTGGATGGCGGCAAAGACTGCGGCCAGATGTGAAGAAAAGGATTTATTCGACCGTGTAAATTGCATCCTCAATTTCGCGGTGAGGATGATAAACAGGCAAGAGATGTAATTTATCACCCTGTATAATATGTAGCAGCTCTGTCCCACTCTAACAAACGTTGTTTTATCTCTTGTACTTGCGGGATATTTACCGCAAAGACTTATCTTTGTCCCGAATTTTTCTTGCATGCTTGCTCTCTTAGGTTTTCCTGTGCTGTCGCTGATCTAATAATGCAATAAAGCGGTTTGCTCAGATTGCGGTGAAAGATTCAGTCATGGATGCTTAAAATCAATGCAACCGTGAGGTGATATATCAGTTTCTGCATTGTTTATCCTACTTATCAGGACTAGGCTGCTAAAAGAGGTCTTTCCAACTCAAGCAAACCCCAGAATATATAACATCGCCTCACAAAGCATACCTAAAATGCTTTGCCTGCATATCTGTTAAGTCACTAAACCCATCCCGAATCGCCTGCTCATCCTGTCCCTTACCCCAAAGCCTATCTCTCCTCTTATTCTGCCACCCCATCCACACCGCCAGTACGCCTCCTAGCACTACCATGGCGCAGTAACACACAATGAGTCCCGTGAGCGCAGAGTAATACCTTGGCTTCTCCCGCGCAAAGAAGATATTCGCGCCCGCGATGTTACCCGCAGCGTAAAAGACAAACCACATGCCATTCGCCGTACTGCGCTTAGTGTGACCCGCGATGTTGGTAGTAAGTAGATTCCAAGACAGAATGACTGGGGCGCCGACGATATACTGCAGCCACGTGCAGCCTACGAGACTCCAACGGTGGGATAGCGAGATAAGGCGGATGCCCAGAAGACCTGCTAGCGGCGGCAGACACACGACAGCGAGGATGAGGCAGCGCGTGTTCTTGAAGTAGCCGGCTGCGAGACCGCAAAGTGGTACGACGAGGAATTCTATAGCGCCTGTGGGGAGCTGGAGGAGCGTAGCGTAAATGCCTGAGAAACCAAAGCCCCGGAGTAGAGAAGACGAGAAATTCGATACACCGCCGTTGATTACACCGCAGCAGAGGCCGATGAGACTAATACAGAGGACCTTGAAATCCAGTACAGCTTCGAGAGCTTGGTGCGCTTGGAAGTGTTTAGTTTTCACACCGATGTTGTTGGTGGCAATGCGGTCGATGGCTACGATGCGTTGTTTGTGCGTGAGAAACTTCGCTGTTGAAGGGCTATCTGGCATCACCCAGAGAAACACCCACGCCCAGACAAAGTTCAACAGGCCGATGACGAGGAAAATAAGCTGCCACGTCTTGATGTGAGATGAGTGCGCGTGACCGAGGCCGTACCCCAGCAGAGCGCCGACCATAGTGGCGACGCCGTTGAAAGCCAAGAAAACGCACATGCGAAGCGGTTGTTCGTCGCGCGTGTAAAACATGCTTACGATGTTCATGATGGCTGGACTAATGCTGGCTTCGAACATTCCGAGTAGGAACCGGAGGGCGAGCATTCCAGCGTAGTTCTTGGCCGCCACGTGACAGCAGAGTAGGATGGACCAGAGGAGAATCATGGAACCTGTATATTTTGATACGGGGAGCCGTTGGATAAGGTAGTTTGCTGGGAGCGCCCAGAAGAGGTAACCGAAGTTGAAAATGGCGGCTACCCAGCTGTAGCGGTCGCCTTCGAGACCGAGATCAGGGGTTAGAGAATACGCATTTGCGTAGTTGAGGCTGAGTTTGTCGAGGAATTGGATTGTGTAGGTCATGCAAATCTGGGTTTCTGTTAGCTAATCGTGGATACGATTGATAGTGAGATAGAAAAACGTACCATTGGCATGATTACCCAGTCAATCTTGCGAAGCACAATCTTCCGCTCCGCCTCCAGCTCTTCTCTTGAGTACTGCTGGACTTCAAGATACAAATCCGCACCAATGTCGCGCATCTGCTTCTCAGCAGCGATTTGCCCTTCATCAACGCTAGGCTCTCGCGCTGGCGAGATTTCCTGCTCTTTCTCGCCCATCTTGACTATTGACAGCTTGTATGAATCGGGATATTGAGAAGCCGATGTTACTACAAGCAAACATCAAGGCGAGTTCTTGCACAGAAGTCTGGTTCACTACATCACTGACCGCATCTGGTAGCCTTATACTTTCTAGCGATGATAACTCCCACCCTTGGCGACGGCCGTAATCGCAGCTATCATAGCAGCCTTACTAAACCGTCCTTATCGCCGTGTTAAGCCTTGCGCATCCGTCGTAGCATCATGCAGGTCGCTGCAGTTGCTATTGGTGTTGCCGATCTATCGGCATGTTGAATCGGGTAATTCCGGGTACAGTTTCCTAAAAGAGTATAGCTACAGATACTTCAGATGCTATCGAACTTGATGTTGTAATGTTTGTCAGCGCGTGTCAAGGTACGAAAACGTCACTCGTAGCTTGGCTTGCATGAATGTTACTTGTATAATATCTAATCTTCTCCCAGTATTGGCAGGTTGGCACTGGCTATACTCAGGAACGACACAGCCATGTCGCAACAGGTTACACACTGTGTATCGGCCACGGCGAGACGTCCTACTTCCACAGACCGTAAGGGCCAGATGTGAACTTCCAGAGCTTGACTGTACCATCCTCACTGCCAGTCGCATAAAGTTTGCCGTCGGGAGAGAAGCTTGCTGACCAAATTGGGCCGTGGTGGCCCTTGTTCGTCTCCAATTCCTTCTCCTCCTCGAAATCCCAGACCCTAACCCATGTATCGTTTTGGTTGCTACCGCCAGTGACAAATTTGCGCTCTCCGTTGTGGAATGCAACACTGGCGATCTCATAAGGTGTTTTGATGCTCTTGAGAAGTGACCCGGGTGATGAGCTGTTGAAGAAGTAGGCGCTGTTTCCAGCAGCTACGCTCAAGACTCCATCTGAGGAGGTGTTATCCAGCTCACAGGAGCCTACAGTACCTTCAACCGCGTACTCTCCAATAGTAGCCTCTTGTCGCAGATCCCACCACCGCACCTTCTTGTCCTCTGCTGCGGTAATGATGACGTTTGGGTCAGAAGTCCATACTATGGACTTGATGGTTCCCGTGTGGACACCTGCGCCAATCTCAAAGCTCGTCGCGTCGCTACGCGAGAGGTCGTATATACGCAGCTTCTTTTCCATACCGCCTGTCGCGAGAATCTGTGGGTGTGGCTGATTGGGGAATGCGACAGCGCGTACGATGTGGTTGTGTGCGAGGGTATGCAGAGCTTCTCCAGTATGTGTATCCCAGACCTTGCTACGGGTTGTCAGCGAGTACTTGGTCAAATAGCCCATTTTACATACGCTGAGAAATCCGCTGAAGCCGTGGCTGCCATGGATGCGTCTGAAGACAGACGCGCTTGCCACACAGCGCCCTTGTGGCCTAGAAAGGTTCCAATCCAATCGCCCGTGACTCCATCGCGGAGCATGGGGTTGTTGTCCTTGCATGCTGAGATGATGTAGTATTGGTCGTCCTCTTGCAGGGATGAGAAGTGTATATGTGGAACGGGTCTCGAGTGTCCATGGCAGGTGAGGGGCACCACCTTGGTCGTCTCAGGCATTTTGTATAAAGAAGGGTGTAAAGCCGTAGTAAGGAGCGATTGCTGCGGCAATATCGTCTAGACTATACAATTCTCGGATCTAACCCGACGGGCAGTGAAGCTACAAGTAAGAGAGCTGGTGATGGAGGAACAACAGCTTGGTGTCTGGTTCGTAGGATGTCGTAAGGGGTATTCGAGCCTGGAATGGCCGGGCGGGTGTGGTTCTAGTAGTTCAATAACACAAAAAGAGAGCAGAGTATACAAGAGAGTCGTCAAGGGATCGTAACGTCGTGAAAGTGGTTTGCATGCGTGAGGAGTCGCAACTTGATTGTCACCAACTCGAGGGGAAAGTTGAAACGGCCGCTTCTCAGTGCTAGCTAGTGCCGGACATCTCCGCTACCGAGGCTTGCCGCATTAGTGCTAGCCAGGTACCTGCACCTCGCTGCAAAACCACACCACGAACTTCACTCTATGCCTCTACAAATTCTATACCTCACATCGAAGGAACATGTCGTATAGACTATGTAACTCTTCGCTAACACATCGTCAGCAAAGCCTGCCCCAGATCTGCTGGGTATGCCAGTAGACCACGCGCTAAGTGCTGCTAACACCCTACGTTTCCACTAATCCATGTGCGGGCTGAGCTCTAGACCGACGCGTCTCAATCAGGTTAACCGTACCGTGTAGTTTCTTGTCTAAGATGATGGACTTGTAGCATTCAAGTTGGCCATATCGCGAACAAGAGATGCAAGGCACCTTGAGAGCACACCCTTGTTCATGCCCGGTACCGTGCACTGAACAAGGCGCCGCAAGTCAGACAAATCCCACCTTCTCCCATGCCGCTGGGCTTTATCGATGCCACATCGCAAGCAGTGCAATTTTTTGTGAGGACCGTACCATCTAGAGCCTCATGTTCTGACGGCCTAACCTTCCGGAACTCCTCGCGAAGACTGCCCTCGAAACGTGACTCTTGCCGTGCAACGCTCAAGACCAGAAGCGAGAGACTGTCCCATGTCCTGAAGGCACAGACGTGCGGGTTCGTGGTTAGGATCTGTATGAGAGACTCAATTAATCGCCCAGCCTGAATCTCGTATACAGACTCGATAATCGTCGTCAGCTCAACGAATGTAGGGCCTTGTCCGTTTGCGGTCTGGTTGATGAATCTGTTTAGAGAGACGGTAAACCCGATGACAGCCAACTCTTCAAACTCCGAAAATTCGTACTTTGTGGAAATCTCGAAAAGATGAATGACAAAAAGGACATTCTCGAGCGTTCCTTCGAGCGTGGGAGATTGCGGTTGGTGACCATATGCTAGCTTTAGGATGACTTCCACCATCTCGGGATCATCTTCTTCCAACACAACCTCTTTTACATCCTGTGCTATTGTTAGCAGCTGGGCAAATAGGTTGTTTTTTCTTCTCATTGAACTTACCGTGAACACCTTGTTGAAAAGCTTATCGAAGTACTGGGACTGAGTTGCCAACAAGACCCTATGGCCGTGAAAGGTGTGTTCGCCTTGCGATCCATACTTGATGATGACGTCGGACAGCTTCTTGCAGTTGAAGTACCTAGTAATCGTAAGTATCTTTCAGGCTAGTCGGCACACAAGCTTACTTTTGATAGCCCAAGGATGGATCTGTGCAAGTGAGCACAGGGGCCTCCTCGTCGGAATGCATCGAAAAGTCGTCAGATGAGTCGTCGAGGTGCGCAGAACTTGGAGTTGACATTTTGTGTTGTTGAACTGGTGGGGAGAGTGTGTTTGTTCCGCAGTGTACTCTTTTAACGCCTGGATGGTGAGTTCGCTCAGACCACTATGGTCACGGGTCAATCACTGCATGTTGTCTGGGCAATGGTCGTCACTCTGTTGCCTGTCTGATTCACTCAGTCTGTTTGCTGCACCTTTGACACTACTCCTATCTGAGCAACTCCATTTTGAAACGCCACCGATTGACTATACGCAAGAAACTCTTCCATCCCAGCCAAGACCGAGTCAGTAGTTCCATCATGTGTTCCCCCAATACTACAGGTAAATCGTATCGTAGCATGCACGACTTACAGTTTAGCATTCCACTTTCAAAGACTTTTGCGCCATCCCGAACGCTGAACGAGTACCTTGATGGGCCAATAAGCGGGAGTCTACCAAGATTACAAACTACGGATCTCCTGAGGCGCCGAAACATAACTATGGTGGGCGTCAAGACCGCTGCGTGGACATGCCAATGCGCAACGTTCGTGAGCGCAGCATTCTGACAGAAGTTGCGAGCCTAAGCACTATCGTATCGGGCCTCAGATCGCCAGTCGAACATGTCGTTGCGCCAAGTTGCGATTGAGATGGACGATGCGTTCCGAGAGCAGTGTATCAAAATCATCAACGAGGTTGAAGTCAGCAACAACAACCGGCGCACATGGCTGGAAGCACTTCGAGCGATTCACTAAAATGCTCTCCTCGCTTTGATCTTATTTATATTTCCAAAGCTCGAAGCGCTGAATTTAGGAGCTGGTCACATCATTGCATTGTACGCTTGATGGTGGCAGCGTGACGCTTGCGTATGTGGGGGCAAACCGCAGAAACTGGAAGATGAAAAACTTCATGATACTATGAGGATATCGAGAGGAGAATAGAGAGAGCGAGAGGTAGCTCGGCATTGGGTGGGGGAAACACGGGCGGAAAGCGAGCTACGGTAGTGCGAAGGAGTACTTTTCCAAGAGACGACATTTAGGTCTTGTCTATTTTGTCAAGGGAGGGATATCTATAAACTGCAACTCAGAGCTTATACACTTGAACGTCCGGTACATCCGAGGAGTACCCGTACAAGAACCCCCCCTCGTCACGTGACAAGTGACACATACCTACACCATAACACACAACTAACTATTACTTTTTGACTTTAAATGCCGCCGCGCTAAGAAGTACCCAATACCAAACCCGAGAAAGATGGACACCATGATTGATGCTGTGAGAAGGCCAACCTGAACGCAGTTGTTCTGGCTCGCGAAACTCGACAAAAATCCCGGCCCTGTTGATTTGCATCCGCGGGCGATGAGATGGTGGACATTGGAGTGGGCTGGGGCTCTAATGGTTTAGTTAGGATTATTGGAATTGTATGTAGAGAGTAAGGAGGACGGACTGTGGCATTTTGAGTGGTGTTGTAGGAGAAAATCAGAGGGTGGTTTGGGGAACGTCGGGCGGTGTTGCTGTTCTAGTGTAGGGGCGTTCTTGGATGCTAATTTTTATCGAGGAGCATGTAATGATGATGTGATGGCGATGAGGATGGTGCTGCAAAATAAGATGATCACAGGCTATGGGTCTTCTTTCGCGATCGCGAATTTGCTGCGTCGTTCTAGTCGGTTCAAGTCTTTTGGGGGACAGTAGCTTTGGGCGCCTCGTGGAGTGGAAAGAAGTTCTAGTGGCTCTCAGTGTGCGCTCAGAAGGTGGTACCGACTCTAGTACCATGGTACAGTCGCTCCTGTGAGCCGCTCATAACTACCGCACCCTGACCGATTTATACGATGACAGAGACGCCGCAACTTCTTCATCCCGAGATCATTAGACTTAACACTTTCCCACTGAATGACTCTAGATCACCCAAGACTCACAAGCAAACGCGCCAATTAATCTTGCTATATAGTCATATTTTAACAGAGCGAGTTAGTGTATGAAGTTGGAGTTGTCGAATACAATAGAATTTAGTCGGCGTATAGCCCACTTCGTTATTTAGGGTCGTTTGCTTGTCGTGGGTAAGATCAGAAGGCAAAAGATGATATTTCGGTGCGACTAAACAATCATTTATATTTTCTACTCCCATAATCTAAAAATTAACGAAATCTAAACAGAAAACAGAATTTATGTACAATCCAATCGCAAACGCCAGTACCATGCCTCAAAAGAGAAAGAGGAAGATCTAGGACAGCTATATACAATAATCCAAGTCGCTCAATCGCTAAAGTCATAGAGAAAACACAAAACTCCCTTCTAGTGCTCGTGTCCAGAATGCGACCCGCAAGCGCGGCCAGTAATAGCGCGGCTAAGAATGTTACCCGGCTTCATGCGCTGAACAACCTGGTTGCTCTCAAGCTTCTGCGACTCGGCATGCCACTCGCTGGGCAGGAAAGTAGCAGCCTTATCAGCAAAGACAGCACGTCCACCAACCATAGTCAAAAGCACCTTGTTCCTAGCCAGCTGCTCATCAGGAACAGCCTTCTCGTCAAAGTAGTCCTTGTCCAAGATCAAGAGATCAGCAAATTTGCCCTTCTCAAGCGATCCAATGCTAGACGAAGCGTTGAGGTAAATGGCAGCCGCAGTCGTCATTCCCCTGAGCGAAGCCTCACGAGAGAGTCCAGGCTGCTGGTCCAGGCGACCGACAAACTGGGCACCGAAGCTAGCGTGCGCGTTCTTGTTCAAGGGGTCACCGGAGCGAGTGACACCGATGGCAAGAGCAAGGAAAGGGTCGAGTGGGTCGACGGGCCAGTCGGATCCGTATGCGATGAGAGCGCCTGCGTTGTTGAGGTGGCCGCTTCCTTGACACAGTGCCATGCGCTCGGCACCGAGAACCTGTGAGTTGTCACCGGCCCAGTAGGTTGATTTCTGTGCCCATTGGTAGGAGGCGATGATTGGAATGCCGAGTTCGCCAAAGCGGTTGCGGTCTTCGACAGCGACGAGCTCGGCGTGGGCGATGCCAATGTCGGAGGGGGCGAAGGTGCGGTTCATGGCGGTGGCAACGTCGAGGATAGTGCGGACGGCTTGATCGCCGCTGGCGTGGACGTGGAGGCCCATACCGGCATCGAGGGTGCGGGTGAGGAGGTCCTGGAGTTGGGTCTGGTTTGTGTTGGGAAGTCCGAAGTTGTTGCCTTTGACCCATTTGCCCTGGGCATCTTGCACCATGTAGGGGCTTAGCAGCCAGCTGGACTCGGAGGATGAAGGTAGAATGCCATCGACGAAGAACTTGACGTTGCGCCATTGTTGACCGGGAGATGCTACCAGGTCGCCTTCGTCGAGCTGATTCTTGCTCGCCACCGCTTGGGAGATGATGGTTGGGAAATCAGTGCTGCCGAAGATTCCAAAGTTGTTGAAGACACGAGCGGTAAGCTCGTTGGATGCCTTGAGGCTAGACCAGGCTGTGTGAGGAGTCTGGAGTGCGTCCAGGAAACTAGTGATACCCTTCTGGCGCAACTGTGATAGTGCAACAGTGGCGGCATCGAGCTGGGAAATGCCACGGTCGCCCATAAGCGCTCGGATGGGAACAACAGCATTCTCCTCGAGCACACCAGTAAGGTCACCGTTGGCATCGCGTCCGAGCCTGCCACCAGGAGGGTTGGGCGAGCTGCGAGTGATGTTGACGGCCTCGAGAGCCTTGGTATTGACAAAGATGTTGTGTTGGCTAGTAGCGATGATAGCAATCGGGCGAGTGGTTCGGAGAGAGTCGAGCATAGACCTGTGTGCAGGTCCGTTGATAGTGGTGAATCCTTCGCGGTCGAACTCAGTAACTGTCAAAAGACCAGTCTTTCCGGGTTCCGCGTCGAGGCAGGCCTGGATGTTCTGGCGAAGAGCAGCCTGAGTGAGCTGTTGGAAGCGCATAGTACATCCAAGCATAGCTCGTCCAGCATCGAGAGGATGGATGTGAGCATCGATCAGACCAGGTATCATTGCCTTGCCGTTCAAGTCCACCACCTTGGTGGAGTTCCCGATAAGAGGCTTGCAATCCTGCTCTTGACCAACACATGTGATTACACCGTTGGTAATGGACAAAGATCCCCCAGTGACGGTGGTTGATTGAGCGTCCAGTGTGTGGATCGTTCCATTAACGAACACTGTGTCGGCGAAAGGCTCTGGTGCAGCGCGAGAAACCGCACTGCCCAAAGTCGAGCCTGCCAAACTGGCGAGCAGAAGACCTTTAACAGAAGACATATTGATGAAGAAAGAAGCGCAAACGGATGATGTGGAAACCAAAGAACAAACTCAATTAGCCAGAAAGACGAAGAGAGTAGAGTAGACAAGAAGAGTGAGGATGAGAGAGCTAGATGCAGATGATGCTCCTCTAACTTGGGAAATCATGTTGAACTTATACATCTTCTCAGGCTACTCTACCAAGCCGCCAATTCTCAACGCTATCAACACCCATTCTGAGCATTCTGTGCGTTGTGCCAGCACTCTACTGCGCAGACGTCGCCAAAAATGGCGCTAAACCCCCACGCGGTCGGGCATGCGATTCCGAGCAGGCATGGCCATGCTGCAGCCGACATTGAGTAATGACCCGGGATACTAACCGCGCACCGCCACACCGGTAGCGCCCGCCATATCCTAGCTCCCGCCGCAGCCGGGGTGGTCGGTGTTGATGTGAAACCCAGGGAAACGAAAACCATAACAAAAACATGCACCTCTATATCTCGCGTGTGAATGCCGCAATAGGTTTAGTCTGACACTTCGCTTGGAGTTTTTCAGCCGCAATTTGTCACTAATGACTATTCCCCCAGCAATCCAGGGATGTTGACGAGCGTGTTCAACCGACTTTGGACTCATACCCATATTAGTGCATGCTGAGAGCATGTCACTGTACCGCAATGAGAACGAAAGATTTCCTCATTTAGAAAAAATAGAGTAATTTTGACCGGCCAAGCCAATGACCCCCGACAACACCAGCCCTACGGGCTTACTTACCATGCATTTCCTTTTTTGCAAAGCTACTTCGAGCTTGGCTTTCTGATTAGATTTGCTTGGTAAAGCAGGAAATGCCTCAAAAAATCGTCTTTTACATTCCCCAGCTTTCCGGACCTCCTTCGCCTTGGAGGTACGTATCTACGCACGTATGCACCCGTGCATCCGGCGCAGCCCCAATCTCGATTCCGACTTCGTCCGCCGGTAACGGTTGACACTGCCACAGTGTATCCCGCGTACCGTTGCGCCACGCTACAACGGTGTTCCGTAGCCTCGCCTAAACGGTAAAAGCGCCGATACGTTTACATAAGGTGTCCGTGCACGCAATGCCCGGATCGGAGTAATGCACACCCCACCTTCACACCCAACCCACCTTCAACACCACATAACTCCACCAATATGGATCCAATCCAGGATGCAATTAATGCAATCGAATTGCGTGCTTCCGGAGAGCATTTTACATACTCGGAAATTGCAAAAAGGCTCAGTGTTGAGCGATCAACGCTGGCTAGAAGACATCAGGGCAAATGCCAGCCCCGCTCAATTGCACATCAAATCCTTCACCCACAACAAGAGAAGGAGCTTGTAGAGTATATTCAGGGGCTTACAGCACGTCTTACACCACCTACGCGAGAGATGATTAAGAATTTCGCAAGTACTATAGCTGGAAAAGGGGTTAGTGATACCTGGGTATCCTCGTTTCTTGACAGAAACTCCCCCCATCTAATCTCACGTTGGCAATCCGGCATGGATCGCCAGCGCCACCAGGCTGATTCAGGGGCTAAATATAGCCTATACTTCGATCTTTTGCACCAGAAGATAGAGGAATATAAGATCAAGCCATGGGATATCTACAATATGGATGAGAAGGGCTTTCTAGCTGGAGTTACTGGTAGATCAAAAAGGATATTCAGCAGACGAATGTGGGAGAAAAAGGAGGTTACTACAGCTCTTCAAGATGGCTTGCGTGAATGGGTAACCCTCCTAGCTTGTATTTGCGCCGATGGATTAGCACTACCCCCAGGCCTTATCTACCAGAGTACCTCAGGGGGGCTTCAATCAAGCTGGGTACAGGATATCAGTGAAGGAGAACACTCAGCCTTCATTACTTCATCTCCATCAGGCTGGACAAACAACGAGATAGGGGTCGCCTGGCTCAAACAGGTGTTTGATCGATTCACCAAATCCAAGAGCTACTCCTCCTACCGATTGCTACTCCTAGATGGCCATGGATCTCATGTAACTCAGGAGTTTCTTGAATTCTGCGATCAAAACAAGATTCTTGTGGCTATCTTTCCCCCCCATTCAACCCATACCCTTCAGCCATTAGATGTTGTAATGTTCAAACCTCTCTCAACTGCGTACTCAAAGGAGCTATCCAACTACCTTCACAACAGCCAGGGGCTTCTATCAGTTGAGAAAGGAGACTTCTTCCCCCTTTTCTGGAGAGCCTGGGTGTCCTCCTTTAAGAAAAACACTATCCAAAAGTCCTTCATGGCCACAGGGATCTGGCCGCCCGATCCAACCCCTATACTTAAAAGATTCAACCGCAACACCCCTGAGGTATCAAGCTCAGATGAGAGCTCAGCTTCTGTACTCAGTGGATCAGACTGGCGTAAAATTAAGGCTCTAGTTAATCAAACAGCAGCTGATAGAACAAGTAAGGAGGTGAAGAAACTACACAGATCACTCCATCACATCTCAACCCAAAACGAGCTACTCCGCCATGAGATAAAGGGACTAAAGGAGGCCCTGAGTACCAAGAAGAAGCAGAAAAAGAAGAGCTACTCCTTAGATCTTCAAACTAATCAGGATGGGTATCATGGAGGAGCTGTTTTCTGGTCGCCAAGGAAACTTCGCCAAGCCCGGGAACGTAGGGTAGTAGAAGAACGTGAGAAAGACGAGTTACAACTCCAAAAAGCTCGTAGATTAGAATTGAAAGAGCAGGCTAGGTTATACAAACTTCAAGTAGCTCAGGAGAAGCGTGTGGAGCGGGAGAGACTCAAGGAGGTGCGCGAGAAGGAGAAGGCTGAAAAGATGGCTGAACGGGCACGTGAAAAAGCAGCTCGCGACTCACAAAAGGCTATTCAACAAGCCCAAAAGAGTAAGCGCAAGGCCTCACAAAGCTCTACTCAAAAGCAGAAGCGTCAGAAACGCGTTGTTGCTGCTACAGGTGCTAAGGAGTCCTCAGGGGCTGCACCAGCTGCCCCACTTCTCAGACGGGTCTGAACAACAAATCAACGGTACAAGGGTGGTCACTTACGGGTACGCTATATACCAGGGCCAGGCCGCCGTGGCGACTGGACAAGGCTCACTAAATGCCCTTAGCCACGTCTTCGATGCGGAGGCTATAGGCGCGTGCAGAGGACTCAAACACGCACTACAACTCTCACTGCCTAGCCAGAGGGAGATCGTACTTTGCATAGACAGCACTTCGGTAATATGGGGCATACGCGGAACCGCCCCTACCTCCTCCCAATGGGCGTTCCTCCAAATCCATGGAGCTATGGAGGCCTACAACGTGAAAACGCGGTGGGCGCCGGGACACATGAAGATTGTTGGAAACGAGCTCGCCGACCAGCTGGCTGACAGCGAGGCCAAAGACCCGCACCAGCCATACGGCATGGCCGCCTCCCCCACAAGATCCGGTATACGAACAGTAGGCCGCCGCCTCCTCGAACATACAAGGGACACTTGGTGGCAGGATAAGAGCAGTAGGCTATCAGCATGGTACACGCAATGGCAGCTGCCATACGATACTAGGCGCACGCCCGCAGCGCTATGGCTACCCGAAGGATACTCGCGAAAGTCCTTATGATACGCTCAACGCATGGCGACTTTGAATGGTACCACCGAAAATTCAACCACGAGGATACCTCGAAATGCCTATGCGGCAGGCCCAAGACGCCAGAACACCTAGTGTTCTGCAAGAGAGCCACAACACACTTCAAGAAGTGGCCTCTACGCCCCATCGTGCCCCCTCGCACAAGACAGGAAGGCCTAGCGTACCTCGCGCAATTAATAGACCAGCCACAAGAGTTCGAGACCTTCGTGAAGGTAACGAACTCCTTCTATGACGAGTGATTTCTATTCTTGAATTTCACAAGACCCGCTGAATTCCTTGGCATTCAGTGTAGGATTCGCGGCAAAACGCCGCATAGATGCCACAACCCACACGCTCTCTCTCAAACCTTTTATTATATCTCAAATTGCCTCTTGTTACTTTTTCGTTTCTCTCTCTAAAAAGCAGTTACTGTACTGCATCGATCAAAGGCGCAAGCCACGAAATACTAGAATATTGTAGGAAAACGGCTTCAAATGGCGGGAGTCCTTTTCACGAACATGTATATAGGCAGGACATCACTCCCCTTAGATACAAAACACCTAGGAATAGGTTCCACGAGGCAAGTGCGACAACACTATAAGACCACGGCGGGACCCGCCCGAATACCCTATGGGAGGTTACAGATAGGGCGTTAAACCACAATCAACATCAACAACCAGCTGCCCCACACACACACACACCGAACACCAACTTTTAAGGAATTTGGGACCCTTATAAAATTATACGATTTTTACATCATTTTAACGGCACGGCGGCCTGTAACTACCTCAGCTAAATAACCGCTTTCTGCTCTCGCGGAGGTGGTTAGAATGGCTAATGTAGAAACTCCAGAGAGGGCGCCACGGAGTGCCCAACCCCCCCATACACGATCAGAGGAGCCTGAGAGCCCTATTAATACTGACCTGCGCGGCAACAAGAGGAGGCAGCGAGCACATACTCGTGCTGAACCTTCTATCGGTAGCACTGCGCCCACCTCCTACAATCAAGCTGTCTCTGAAGCGGTCCGCCAGCGGATTCAGGCAGCCCAAAAAGCTACAAACCTCCACCACTCCATCATAACGGATCTAGCGACAGCTGTCGACAGATGCCTTGGGAAGTACACCGACCCAGACGGAGCCCGTGTGGCTAAGGACCTTCAACAGAAGGTGCTAAGGGCTATTAACACCTCCCTAATCACGCCCCTAATCACGCCCCCAAACTCAGGGAGCGACTCTGACACTACGCACCGCTCCTGGGCGGACGTAGCTAGGACCCTGAAAAATCCAACCCCCCAGCAAGGGGGGCCGCTACGACGAAAGCGGCCACGGCTGCCCCAAAGCAGCTAGCTCAAACTCCTAGGCGACCTCTAAACACTGACAACCGTATCCTTATAGCGGTTGGAGCGGAGGCTCGGCTCCAACGGGCATCACCATTTGCGGCCCGCATGGCTATTGTAAAGGCGATTAAGGAAATTACCCCTCCGACATACCTACGGCAAAACATATCAAGACTGGCTGGGCGATTACGCCCCGCAACGACAAAATCAAGGCCCTGCTTATGGGCAGGAGAATCGCGAACTCATGATCCGAGCGGTAGAGGGCGAGAGCGCAAGACTACCTGAACGATGGGTGAACTATGCAGTCCAGGGCGTAGAAAGCTCATACCGCACTATCACAGGGGAAAGTATACCCACCACAATAGACGATATAGTCAGCGAAGCTCTGTCCCAGACAGGGATCGAACCGGCGAGCTGCCGGCCCTCCAGACATGGACCCACGGAGGGAAGGACAACCTGGATTATATCTTTCACCAGACCCGTACGATCGTTTCGCCTATTTGGGACGGGCGACTACGCGCACGAGATAAAGAAGAACTCACCTGCAATGCTGCACGACCCAGGCTGCCTAGGGTACTGCAAAACCAGCCGCTGCACAAGGCCAGCCCGCTGCACGACATGCAGCAAAACAACGGCAACTCACCAGGGACCACACGGAGAACAATGCAAAGATACACCAAAGTGCGCCAACTGCCACGGCCCATTTCCAGCAACCCACGACAAGTGCCCAGCAGCCCCAACGAGGGCGAACGGCCGACTCATCCAACCCACAAAGGGGGAACTAAAAGTCATTAGGGAGGCGGGTGACCGTGCTTCTGAGGCAATGCAGCCAGCTAGAGGAAGACAGACAGGCAGCACGGTCGAAACCTCCATTGAAATCACGGACGGCGACATAGCTAATACTACTGAGCCTGTGGGAACACCTACGGACGCAAGTAAAAGAAGCCGACAAGACGTAAACAACCTAAACACAGCCACTGTTAGAGAGCCCGCAACCACCCTAGGGACTAGGAGGTCTAAGAGAACAGCTGCAACTACGCAAGACCTCAACCTAGCGCGAATGTCTGCTAGAAGCGTGCAGCCTAGCACCGCTGACCAAGACCCTAATACGTCATCGTCTGAGCACGCTGACACTGAAATGAGCCTCGGATCTAGTGCGTAATGAGGGCACAACCCGCAAATTCACCCGGCGAAACCACGCCACACCGACACAGACAAATGCAGGTATGCTGGGTGAATGTGGCCAGAAGCTCGCCTTGCCACATTACAGCCTTAGAACGTGCATGGGAAGCAGACATAGACATAGTATGCATCCAAGAACCCTTTACTCTCACTGGAACCCGGACCTCTACACACCCAGGATTCCATATGATATCGCCAGTGATAAGCTGGAACAACCCCACAACGTGGGGAACTGACCGACCACGGGTGCTCACCTATACCCGTAAGAGCCCAAATATAAGGGCTACTCTTATACACCCACGCATCAGCCGGGATGTGCTATGGATCGAGGCCAACGGCTACCGCATATTGAATGTTTATAGGCAGCCACAGAATGACTCGACATTTCAATACCTCACAGCTTTAACGCCACCCCGTAACTGCCTTATAGGGGGTGACTTAAACGCCCGCCATGAACTTTTTGAGCCCGGCTCCACGTCGGCCAATAGGGGGCAGAGATCGCCCGCTGGGCCACTCAGAACGACATACCCTACATCGGCGAGGCAGGTAACCCAACACATCGGGCGGGACACGTGCTAGACGTATCCTTCTCAAATATACCCTTCGCTAGAACGACAGTCCGCGAAGATATGTATACAGGGTCAGACCATTTCACCCTAGTGACTGTCCTTCCAAGCCGAGGGAGAGCGGTGCTAGAACAGCATCACTACCGGGTCCACGAGAGAAACATAGATAGGTTTGCCGGGCTAGTTCAACTCTACACAGTAGGCGTACAGCCAATTAGCAATAGCGCCCCAGCGGACGTAATCGACGCAAGCATAGCTAGAATCACCCAAGCTATAGGAGATGCAATGCACGCGGCGGAACACCAAATAGAGAAAAAGGCCACTCCGCCCCATGGTGGACAGAGGACTGTAGAGTGGCGTATAAGCGGCATATCCAGGAAAAGTCGGACTATGGCCAATCCCCCTCAGAAGCCACCCGTGCGTTCCTAGCTACGGTACGAAAAGCCAAGAGAACGTACTGGCAGCAGCGCATAGACGGCTGTAATAACGACAAAGATCTATACAAGCTAGTAGGCTGGCATAAACTATCATTCGACCAACGGGACACCCCACTTGTAATCGAAGGTAGGACAATCACAGCACCACTCGAGAAAGCTGAGGCACTTAGAGAGGCAATCCTCGACCGTTTTTCGGCGGAGGACGACCTCCTAGAACCACCGCCTCTTGACAACGACCCGCAAACCACGCCACTACCATGGGACACATACATATCGATGGAGGAGACTGAACGCTACGTGATTGGAGTATCTAGCACCTCCCCAGGACCCGATCAGGTGACCGTCCGACTCCTAAAGGCATGCTGGGAACACATTAGACACCTAGTGCTAGGCATCTACCGGGCGTGCATGGAACAAGGCCACTACCCAGCCGCCTGGAAGACGGTAGAAGTGGCCATGATACCCAAAGTCGGGAAGAAGGATAAGTCCTCACCCAGATCAATGAGACCAATTGCCCTATCGTCCTGTCTAGGGAAGGGACTCGAGCGTATCATAGCAAGGCGCATAGCACACACAGCTATGGCTTTTGACATCCTAAGCCCACAGCACGGTGGAGCGCTGCCAAAACGCTCTGCGATGGACCTGGCGACCGCATTCACACACGACGTGGAGATGGCTTGGTCAAGACACGAGCATGTCTCTATGCTCACGTTAGACGTCCAAGGGGCGTTTGACGCGCTACTGAAAAACAGGCTACTACACCGAATGCGGCAACAAGGGTGGCCACCCCTACTCCGGAAATTTATCCAGAACTTCCTGTCGGAAAGGAGGGTGCGAGTACGCCTAGGCAATGTCACTACACCTGTACATCGAGTGGCCTGCGGCACCCCGCAGGGATCGCCGCTATCACCGGTCCTATACACCCTATACCTAGCTGAACTACTCAACCAGGACCGAAAACTCCGGTTCGGGTATGCCGACGACATCAACCTATACCGGGTCTCCCACTCTTTAGACGAGAACGTCGCACTGCTAGCAGAGGACCTCAAATCTATCAATGAATGGGGAGCTGCGAACAAGATCACGTTTGCACCAGAGAAACGGGAGCTGATCCACCTCACGCGCCAGAAAGGACTACATGCGCCGCCAATCCAATTGGAAGATCAAACAATTCACCCTATAGCCCCTGCGCAGGGGGAAGCCAGACAGCGCTGCGCTGGCTTGGGGTGTGGTTTGATAGGGGACTAACTTTCAAGAAGCACGTCGCAGAAAGGGCGGCGCAAGCTAGGAAAGTAGCGAACCATCTCCGGAGCCTCGCCAACACAGCCCACGGCCCTCCAGCAGGATCGCTACGCAAGGCAGCCATAACATGTATCCTGCCCATACTACTATACGGAGCCGAAACATGGTACGAGGGCAGGACGAAGAACCCACGAATTGCAAGGGTTTCCCGTAAACCCACGGTCAGCACTAGGGTAGGCTGGCACCTAACCACGATAGATCAGGCACTAATAGCAGCCACGAAGGCAATCCTCCCTGCGTGGAGGACAACACCAAACGCAGTACTGCTAAGAGAAGCTGCGATGCCGTCGGCACAGGTGGCGCTAGAGGAGGCCAAGCTCCGCTTTGCAGTTCACCTACGCACGATAGACGACAAGCACCCACTTACTAATAGAACTACACTGCCACTAGTCATACGAGGACGCGCAGCGGGCAACCGACGGATACCAAGATCGAAGGTTCAGCGCGTAGCACAACTGCTACCCGCCACACCCCGAAACGTCCTAGCCAGCCCTCACTTTTCAGACGGGTCGAGGCAGGATCCAACGCAAGGGCAAGGAAAGGACATTGCTGCCCAGAATTTCACCATCTGGTGGGAGTCTCTTGGACAAGAGACAATCACTGTCTTCTCAGACGGGTCTGAACAACAAATCAACGGTACAAGGGTGGTCACTTACGGGTACGCTATATACCAGGGCCAGGCCGCCGTGGCGACTGGACAAGGCTCACTAAATGCCCTTAGCCACGTCTTCGATGCGGAGGCTATAGGCGCGTGCAGAGGACTCAAACACGCACTACAACTCTCACTGCCTAGCCAGAGGGAGATCGTACTTTGCATAGACAGCACTTCGGTAATATGGGGCATACGCGGAACCGCCCCTACCTCCTCCCAATGGGCGTTCCTCCAAATCCATGGAGCTATGGAGGCCTACAACGTGAAAACGCGGTGGGCGCCGGGACACATGAAGATTGTTGGAAACGAGCTCGCCGACCAGCTGGCTGACAGCGAGGCCAAAGACCCGCACCAGCCATACGGCATGGCCGCCTCCCCCACAAGATCCGGTATACGAACAGTAGGCCGCCGCCTCCTCGAACATACAAGGGACACTTGGTGGCAGGATAAGAGCAGTAGGCTATCAGCATGGTACACGCAATGGCAGCTGCCATACGATACTAGGCGCACGCCCGCAGCGCTATGGCTACCCCGAAGGATACTCGCGAAAGTCCTTATGATACGCTCAACGCATGGCGACTTTGAATGGTACCACCGAAAATTCAACCACGAGGATACCTCGAAATGCCTATGCGGCAGGCCCAAGACGCCAGAACACCTAGTGTTCTGCAAGAGAGCCACAACACACTTCAAGAAGTGGCCTCTACGCCCCATCGTGCCCCCTCGCACAAGACAGGAAGGCCTAGCGTACCTCGCGCAATTAATAGACCAGCCACAAGAGTTCGAGACCTTCGTTAAGGTAACGAACTCCTTCTATAACGAGTGATTTCTATTTTTGAATTTCACAAAGACCCGCTGAATTCCTTGGCATTATTCAGTGTAGGATTCGCGGCAGAACGCCGCATAGATGCCACAACCCACACGCTCTCTTTCAAACTTTTCATTATATCTCAAACTGCCTCTTGTTACTTTTTCGTTTCTCTCTCTAAAAAGCAGTCATTGTACTGCATCGATCAAAGGCGCAAGCCACGAAATACTAGAATATTGTAGGAAAACGGCTTCAAATGGCGGGAGTCCTTTTCACGAACATGTATATAGGCAGGACATCACTCCCCTTAGATACAAAACACCTAGGAATAGGTTCCACGAGGCAAGTGCGACAGCACTATAAGACCACGGCGGGACCCGCCCGAATACCCTATGGGAGGTTACAGATAGGGCGTTAAACCATAATCAACATCAACATCAACCAGCTGCCCCACGCATAGATGCCACAACCCACACGCTCTCTTTTAAAACTTTCATTGTATCTTAAATTGCCTCTTGTTACTTTTTCGTTTCTCTCTCTAAAAAGCAGTTATTGTACTGCATCGATCAAAGGCGCAAGCCACGAAATACTAGAATATTGTAGGAAAACGGCTTCAAATGGCGGGAGTCCTTTTCACGAACATGTATATAGGCAGGACATCACTCCCCTTAGATACAAAACACCTAGGAATAGGTTCCACGAGGCAAGTGCGACAACACTATAAGACCACGGCGGGACCCGCCCGAATACCCTATGGGAGGTTACAGATAGGGCGTTAAACCACAATCAACATCAACATCAACCAGCTGCCCCAGCTCAAACCACCCGCCGCGGCCGCAACGTCAACCTTCCAGATAGATACAAGTAGCGCAAGTTAATCGCAAGCATCTAATTACTTCAAATCTATGATATCTCGCGATAATAGCTATTGTCGGTGGCTCTACAACCTCATTTTTCTAAAGTTTTAGTGTTGATGGGGTGTGCATTACTCCGATCCGGGCATTGCGTGCACGGACACCTTAGTGGCTTGGTAGCTACCCGACTACCGATTTCCGCATCAAGCCAGCTCCTTGTGGCGTGACTACGTACCTAGGTGCCCAGCCACTCAAGGCGAAAAGGTCGAAGATTGGACGTGTTCCATCGTCAGTGACAGCTCAGCTCGAATGATTCATTCGTCCGACTTGAGATGATTCATGTGTCAGGGTAGCCGCCCTTCCGAACGAAAGAGCCTGAGGCTGAGAATACACTGCTCTTGCATGGTACGACCCTACACATTTGGCTTCCCCAGGAAGTGCACAACTGGATAGACATGCCTTACTTTACCTAGGCCGACTAGATGCGCTAAAGCCGGGTGGCCGTCCTCCCGTACGAAGGAGGCTGAGGGATCACTGCTCTAGCATGATCCTTGCGTACCGTCGGCTTCCCCAGGAAGTGTTTAAGCGAACAGAGTTACGTACCCTGTCTGCGCCGACTAGTCTACAACGACTCAATATGCGCGAGATATGCACAAGGTTGCGTGATCAGGTACAGCCTTGTGACCTCCCCTATCCGTCTTGGGTCCGACCGCCCGGCCTGACTGCCATCATTGCAGGGTGATCAGACCCACTACACTCAACACCAGAATACATCCGCGGTTCGGCGTATCCACCGTTCCAAGACCACACGTACCAATATCTGTGCCTGCACTGGCACTGCGCCTCAGATCACCGCCACAGGGTACTTGGTTCTTGTTTACTTACAAGCGATAGTTTTGCCTTTGCTTTTGCTTCACCGGTGGATTGCTAATGATGACAGATGGTTAGTTTCGGTGTTTACGCCCTTGTTAGACTGACATCCTCATCAACCTGTTGCGCCTTTGTACATTTCTGGTAATATGAAGATGTGATACGTGTATTCACGCGTTCTTTCTGTGTGCTAATAATATCTCTCTAGAAAATATTTCGCATTGCTACACCGGTGG
The DNA here is from genome assembly GCF_003171515.1 of Pyrenophora tritici-repentis. Classification (NCBI taxonomy): domain Eukaryota; kingdom Fungi; phylum Ascomycota; class Dothideomycetes; order Pleosporales; family Pleosporaceae; genus Pyrenophora; species Pyrenophora tritici-repentis. The sequence goes on from NC_089390.1 coordinate 5,969,224, forward strand.
ATTGCTAATCATGACAGAGATTCGTTCTCGCTATTTCCTCCAAATCTATCTCCCAAGCATAATCGTAGCCTACCGAGTATCGTACCCCCACTCTTGTGGCCCATGGTACCCACATGACTTCAAATCATCACGATGATGAACTGATCTCGCGCTCGCAAGCCTACCTACACCCGAATCTCAGCTATGTGTAGGTGGAGAACGTGGGTTACGCGTTCTTTGTAGGCTAAGGATATCTTGCCGAAGAACTTTCCTTTATACTATAGTGGTTTGCTCATCATGACAAATACCTAATTTCGCGACTCACTCCTAATTCATCTCCTAATTGATATCTCAAGCCCTAACCCCACAGCGACCTACTCACCGCCTGATCACAGCTAGCGTGCTCGGCTGGATCATCGGAATGAAATCACTGTACGTAGGTAATGTGAGCGAGAGCAAATTTTTGGATCCATATAGTTAGCGTTTCTGTGCATGAAATCTTCTCATTCCAGTATCGAACTACCATTCTAACAGCACCAACACCGAAAATTTTTTCGAAAATATCTTGGTATCCATCTGAAGTCGTAAAACCCCCTATCAATCATGAACAAGACAAGAAAAGACTCCACATACACCCCTATCACCACCTTAGTACCTAAACACCACGCCCAGACACCACCCCTTCTCTTTCACAAATTTCCTGTACCCTCACATCTCACACCACCATAGTATTACCACCTCTCACATGATGGAAAAGTTATTCGCCCACCCCAACGGCCCAAACCCCTCAAACCCGGTCGACTGCGCATTCTCATCATCACTAGCCTCCCAACCAAAGAAATTCTGCAAATCATCGAGGTTAAACATGGGCTGCTCGAGACCCGCTGTCGTACTAGGCGACGAGTACATGGGCCCAATCGCGTGTTCCGAAGACGTCGCTGAGGCCGACGCTAGATGATTGGGGTCTGGAGCAGTCGCAGTCAAGGTATTAGACGTTGTTTTATCAGACGACGGCGCGGAGAAGGGGTAGCGGGTTGTTGCTGTGCGGAGTGTGGAGGGCGAGGTTGCGGAGAGGATTTCTTCAACCGGGGGTATGACTGAGAGAGCGGAGTTGCGTTGGCGCGGGGTGCCGGCACCGACTGTTGGGACAGGGGCGCCGACGATACGTCTAGCTTCGTTTTCAGAGGGGTCTTGCGGTGCGATATAATCGGCTGAGTGCCCACGGGCGAGACTATCGCGTACGGTTTCTAGCCAGCGCTCGGAGGTGATGCAGAGCGATTCAGCGAGGGGGTACATGAGCGCCATATCGCGGAGAGCTTGGTTGTTGTACTGAACTAGCTCGACTGTGCGGCCGATTACGGTTCCGGCGTCTGCTTTGGTTACGTCGAGGATCCTGGCGATGTAATAGAGCATGATGCGGCTGCTGTTGTAGACAAAAGATGGGAGGATGGAGTCTGCAAAGTGCTTGACGCCGTGCTGGAGGATATGTGAGACTAGCACTGACATGCGTTGCGCGTGCTCGAAGCAGACGTCTTGCAAGTGGCCCACGAACGCCTGGCGATCCGGTGGGAAGGCGAAGGGTTCCTGATTCTTGAAGAGGTCAGGGAGAGCGATCCTATGGACATCGCACATTACATGATGGTACATGCAATGGATAAGAAGGAGGGCACCTAGCTGATGGGTTTCCCGTCGGATGTAGATGTTATCCGCTGAAAAGTCTAGCCAAGACGGTAGACTTTGCTTCCATGCTTGTATATCCTCAATAAGAATCGCAAACCCCGAGCCTGGTAACCAAGGCGGTTGCTCTTCGTCCATATGCTTGACAAAACTAATATATGTCAGTACTCAAGTGTCGTGAAGTCCGAATTCGCATTGACTTACCGTAAAACACGGCGCCATATACTAACTATACGCACGTAGTATGCTGTCATGCCCAGATTATCTGCTGGCTTCTCCGGTATATCCTCAGCTGGCAGAAACTCCAGGAGCGTGCCTTTTTGCAGCCGCTCGGTAACGCAGGGTATCTGTAGTGAGAATTGTCGCTCGTTGCAAGGAAGTTGGATCTTGAGGTCTCTTTCATTGAGTATAGTGAGATGATCGACGCCGCTACCAGCCCAAACATCGATCATATAACACGCCCACATCAACCTTCGTCGCGACTCTCTTACAGATACCTCGTTCGGACTTCCCCCTACTTCCTTGCAAAGTATGTCTGGTGCTACTTCATTGTTCAGTTGTAAAGCATGTGCCATCCTGATGACTAGGCCGGTGAGAAGGAAGGAGCCAGCGTAATTACCATTCCTCGCCTCCTGATCATGAAGCAACACTAGAACCTTGAGTTTGGTAATAGATATGGTGCTGTAATCCGCGAAGAACATCTCTTCGGCCACCTTTGCCCATTGGCTCCCGGCTGACTGTATTAGGTGTTTGCTTAGGGGTGAAAACGACTCACTGTAGTCCAGCGCGTAAAAGCGAGCACCTAGTGCACACATGATATGTAAAAGAGCCTGATCGGATGAATCCACTAGCTGGCCTTCGTCTAGCATCCGAATGAATGAGGGCTTATGCTCGAAAGCAAATACGCGAATAGGGTGGACATTGTTGAAATAAGCATCAAGCAAGGCATGGAGTTTCTGTCTAGGTGGGAGCTGCTGAGTGTACAACCTGTTTTTTTGTCAGCGCAAAGCTACCCTGATGTATTTTGCTGCATACCACAATAATCCAGGCGGACAGCCTGATGTAATAGGATCGCCACTAGAAAGCGAACCAGGTATGCCGTGAGGTGTTGAGTTCTGACGAGCGTGTGGAGGTATCATCACCGAATCGCCTTGTGCATCCGACATTGGCGTCACAATGCTCTGCACCCACGCCGGCTCATTCTGGTCTCCGTCATAAACACACGTAGTCCTACGCTGCTGGCATCTCGTGCAATTCGGTCGTTCGCCAGAGCATTTTACTTTCGAGTCTCGACAGGGAACGCAAGACCGGAATGTTCGCTTCCGCTTAATGCCGACGACTGGTTCGTATGTCGTGTTTGACCTCTTCGCTGCGGTCGCAACGCCACCATTCTGTACACAGTCCAGCTGAAGCCTCTCGCAGTTCAGACAGCCGTTTGGTCGCTCATCGCATTTAACCTTTCAATTGTCAGCCTTGTTCAGCCCGGTATTGCCCATGTACTGGATATCCCGAGACTGCGTTGCCGGATCTACCATCACATCAGCTGTGTATGGCGGCTTGCGTGATGCGCTTCTCATACCACGGTCACTGGAGTACAACTTGAACGTGACAAATATATCGAGAGCTTACCTTTCTTGCACGGCAAGTGCCACAGGCTGTCCCAATGCTGTTAGTCTCGGCCTGGCGACACAAAGACGCCATTTTACATACCATTAACGGGTCTTCTGCGCTTCTTAGGAACGCTCTCAGACAACACGGGCGTTTCCGGCGACTCCATGGATCGTTCGGTTTGTCGCTCGGACTGTCGCTTCTCTCAAAAGCTGGGGATCGCGAAAGACAACAAGCGGACAAAGGGTCCCGACTTAAGGCAGGAAATGACGTGCTGAAAGGCCCGGATTGGCTCACAAGGGACCTCTTGGCACGAAGTTAGGCGGGGCTATGGGTTGTTCGCGTCTGATTGGCGGCTGCGCTTTCCACGGGCGCTAGCTACATGTGGGAAAGCCGTCCGAACTCCGGTCACAGGTGGATAGGGCATAAAGATGGATGTGCATGTTTAAACTAACTCAACAACTATCTCGCTGCTCCTCTCTTAAGTACCAGGAGGAAATCATGTCATGACCAAGGTGCAGCACAATGAGCCCACAACTGAACCTTAACATCACGCGATGTGGCGCGCAGCTAGCCTCGAACGCGCTCTGCTTACGCTGCATGACCTCAACCAAAACCCTTCAAATATCAAACATGAGATAACCATTCGCACATGGCTGCTTCCAACAGCCGTCTTTCATATTGTTCTGCGCCAAGCATCATCACGGTACACCGGCCATCCTCGGCTCTCATTCTAGCAGTGCCCTAGCCCTCGGAAGCACGTCCGGCGGAGACATGTTCGTGAAAAGTGATATATTGGACCGCTCTTAGATAGCACTTCGCATAGCTCCTCATGTTTGGTGCAAAGATGCAAATTTCTAATCTATCCAGGAGGGACGCCTGATAGCAAGTATAAGCTGTACGCGAAGTTGCTACATTTTCAAAACGCCCAAATGCTAATGCTGAAAGATTGTTCCATTGACTCCAATACGCGATGTGTGTGTCGTTGACATAAATGGTGTAGAGAAAGACATCATCAATGGTGACGATGCACGCAATCCCATTCATACTGTACAGGCATTAGTTGATATCTAAGGGGAGAAGTAAGAAACGGGGTTCGACGTACTACTCGACCATCCTCATCGCCGGTGTAGACATTGTGAGGCATAGGCAATATACACGTGATAGGAGCTGCCTGGGATGGATAGCTGGGGTCGCTGTGGTTGAGCACGTTGATGAGAGTAGCAGACCACTTGTTGGGCGTGGAGAAAGAGGAAGTGATGGTTGATGGTGTTGGAGTGATGTGAAAGATCTGCAATGAGGTGTTAGTATATGTTAAACCTACAGAGCAGTCGAAGGAACTAGATACCTTGACGATTCCTCTCCGGTGGCCGGTGAAGACGAGTTCCCGCTCACACCACTCGTTGCCCACGCCTTCGTAGACGGCCACTGCTGTAATGCTATCCGCATCGTCTTCACTATCGCATATATCTTCGTCTAGTAGTATCGCGCCGTTCAGTGTCGTTACGATGAGCCGGCTTCCACACGCAAGTATGATATTTCCTGTGACGCTGTTGATTTTAGCCGCTTGGACCGGCACAGGGTGTCGCTTTTGACGTGCGCCAAGGTCTATCTCACGAACGAATTCGTCGCGATTGAGATCCCAGAGAAATACTCGCCCATCGAGCGAGGCTGAGAGGAAGGCAGAGAATGCGCGACTAGCAGCAAGCGTGATGACGGGTGACTTGTGACCGAAGAGCGTGGTGACATTTTGGAGGTCGATGTAACCTCGTTCGCCTTTACATACGTTCCAGATCGCAAGCGTGCAGTCGGTTCCTGCAGTGATCAGTGTTCTGCCGTCAACGAATAGCGATGTTGTTAGCTGGCCAGAGTGTAGATGCTCAAACAGCCCGATAAGCTTTTTGGAGTGCGATTCGTAGAAGCGAACGCTACCATCAGTGAACCCCCACTCCATGTACCTGTCGTGATGTGGAGGTATGTTGTGGCGGAACGGCCCTGAGCATAGTAACTTCTCGCTCTTGTTGCTGTAGTTCAAGAACGAGATGCGGTCCTGGGCTTCGAGTAGCGTGCCCGGCACACGATGTAAGCTCTCAGCCGACGTATCTAGCTTCGTGGGCTTGGTAACATTCTCCCGCTGTGGATGTGGTCGTTGGAAGACCTGTGGAGGCGTCTGCCCGAAGTTGTTGATAACACTTATCTTCTGCGCGCGTTCCTTCTCATCCATGATAGAGTCGAGGTCGATCGCTCCCTGGTAGGTCATGTAGTGAAAGACGTTCGCAGCCTCGATGGCTGCTTCACCACGCTGTTTGTAGCCAAAGATGAGATCAATCCAGTGATGGAGATTCTGACTAACGTGGGGACTTTCCAGCGCTTCTCGTTGTTTAGCGATGAAGATGGCTGGATCTCCCTTGGCCCAGGGAGGCAGCTGGACATTGTCAATTGTCGAACCGTCGGACCTCAGCCCAAAGTTGTATCCATTGACGTTAGTCAGGAAGTCAGGAAGGAAATAGAATTCTGGTGTAAGCTCGCGCACATCGGCCATGTTCTTAGCAGACACCGAATCCCATACATTCTGAATTGAATAGAACATGCGATCGGCATGGTCCCAGGTACCACCCTGGATCAGGAAAAATGCTGCACTAAACGGCTGGAGGCGCATGAGATACGATGCCACGGTCATAGCAGATGAGTAGTGAGTACCATAATGGAAGGCATGGCTGGCATCACCCATTTCTGCAAACGAACTGAATCTTTCTCTGATGAGATGCTCTTGTTTAGGATCCTGGATACCGATGGGTTTCTGGAGATCGCGGAAGTTGCTTGGGTCATTCAAATCCAGTTCTTCACTATGGTAGTTTGATATGACCCATGGGAAGACTGGGTATTGGGTGAGGTCGTTGAAAGTCCTTCCTGCAAGCGTGTTGACGAACATCAGATAGTGAAAGTTGGACATCTCTCCTTTTAGCCACTTCTTAGTCGCCGGGTGAGATGATGCAGAACCGAAGGCTGATGCAAAACGTGATCCTAACGTCTGAGGTGCCTCCTCTGGATTCCGCAAGGAGTCCAGGCGCCAAGAAATCTCGGAGTTGGCGGACTTTTCCGGGTTCGCAACATGCGAAGCTCGCTGAAGGACTCGAGAATGAATGTCGTTTCGAGCCTGTGCTGAAATGGCCGTGAGTAGATAGCTGCGTCCGTCATCGAAGAAAATCTCGATACCAACATCCCTGTGAAGGAAGCGCCGTTTCGAGATGCTGATAACTTCGGTCCATTTCCAATCCCTTACCGCATCCTCATGGCTCCTAGGCGGTGGTCGGCGATTGGTGACTGCCTCTTTGCCTGCAATGACCTGTACATACGGGTCGCGCTCATCAGGCGGTGCTTGCCATACACGCACAATCTCGCCGTCAGACCTCTGGAAGAAATCGTCGAGCAAATACAGGCAGTCTTTCCCTACAATCAAAAGACCTTCTATAGCTTCGAGACCTACCACCCGGGAGATGTTGCAGACATATTGGACCTGATCGCCACGGTTGAGACTGCGCATGACTTTCCGGTTCTTGTCTTCGAAGCCGTCTTCATCCTCATACATTGCTTCAACCATCTCAAAATCATCCTCACTGCCAGACTCAGCTTCTGCTGCCGGGTCCCCCAATGTGCTTGTCACGGATACCGCTCTCGCTGAAGGTCCAGCGACTGGTGTTATACCAACAGCTTCTTTAGCGGATATCGAAGGCATAGTGGTGTCCAGTTTGGGTCTGTCTTTGGAGTCTGTGTCTTTGCGCTTCGGTTGATAGGTCTGCTCGCGGCTTGTATTGTCAACGATGATGCGCAGACGCTTTCGATCACGACCCTCAGTTTCGTCTAGTCGCCATTGGGCCGGCGGGCTATCTTCAAACAAACCGCACGGGCCCTTCAGCTGGTGATCCAGTTTAGCTAAGACTGTCGCCATGTAAGTCGCATTGTCCTGGTGATCTTGTATGACACGTTGGTGCTTGATCCGCTCCGAAGCATGGATATTGGATCTCCAATGGTTCGTTGAGTTTTCATGATGATTCCAAACGTTTTCAGCAATAAGCTCCTCTGATTGCCATTGCTTCAGCTTCTCTTTCCTCTTTGCGATGCGCCTTTGAGATGTCTCTTCGGTCTTCTTGTTCTGGCTTTGGGCAAAGTCCTCCCACGGCTTTGTCATTGAGCCGTAAAAGAACCTGTCCATCTCCTTCTTGTTGGTGTCTAGCCATTCTAGAAAAGTTTCATTGTCGAGCTCAACAAGCTTCTGGAAACCGTCGTAGAGGTCTTTCGTGTCTCCGTGGATAGCGTCGGCCAAAATCATGGATGTCTCATGTGGTTTTTGCACCATCAGCAGCCGCCAAAAGTTTGCCGCTGCGAGGCGCACAGTTGTGTGATCTGATGTAAGTTGCGTGTACAGGAGATAACAGATCATCTTCAATGAAGATGTCTCATTATTGGCGGACGAGAGGATGATCGGCTGCCAGTAGACCATCTTCTCAATGACTGCTGTAGTGGCCGCTCCACCATCGGTCTCATCGGGTTCCGCCAAACGAAGAAGAGCAACTCTAAGGAAAGTGCTCCGAACCAATTGAATAGCTTGTGTGCATAGCCTAACGGACTTGATCGCTGAAATGTCCGGACGCTCCAGATATTCCAAAAGAAAGCCAGCGAAGTCAAGCAGTGGCTCTGCACCTTCCAGAAACCAACCTTCAAAGACCGCCTCCGATATGTGAGTTACAAAGCGTGAGAGGTTAGTGAGAACCCTCGGTTCATGTAGCAGCTGTTGATCCAGCTGAAGCGCATTCTTTACCGATGAGAGTGTCTGTCGTAGGATGTATGATTCAAAGTACGCCTGATGCTCCTGAAATCCGGGTGGCGTTTTCATAAACAAGCCTAAACCAGGAAAGTCTTTGCGTGTGAATATTTGGTCTTTGAAGACGTCGAGGACGACTTCTAGCATAGCTTCGACCACAGAGCTACCTACTTTGAGCGCTACAGGAGCAGCGTGTTTGGCAGAAAGAATTGGGTTCAATGATGGCTGTTGAGTAACCTTCTTTTTATCCGCTGACACTAGAACGAAAGAAGACGCCCTGCGGAAAGGTAGGACGCGCCTGGAAGAAGGAGCAGGCGGTCCGGTAACGTTGCTTGTTCGAATCACAGGAGTTTCTTGTCCGTTGGTTTGAGAAATCGGTTGTATCACGACATCTTGGCCTTCGAATGTCAACGCAGATCCTCTGGAAAGAAGCTCAGTCTCTGCGCTAACGCTATCGGACGTGACTATAACGGGGTAGAGGACGAAAAGCAATTCTTGGACGTAATTGGAAGAGTTGGTGTAGTCGCGGAAACCCTCCGAGCGAGAGTGCAGTTCGGACAAGAACTGGATAGCAGAGTTCAGGACAACGGCAAAGTTGTTGAGGCGATCCGTCTGGGGCGCTCGTGTATCTAAGATCGTTAACGTATGGGTCCATTTCCGATGAGGTATACATACCAATTATCGGCTGCTTAGCGTTCAATGACATTGTTCTGCGACGACCCCGAGTGACTGTGCCCTCGCTATTCTCCTGCTTCGAAGGGCCACTTTCCGTTCGGCTGAGGTCCCGGTCTCGGACAATTGTCCGCAGGCCTGTTTCTAACATCGCAGTGATTACTGGAAACACTTCCGGGTAGCAGATCCTAAGCTTAGACTGCGGCGAATGTGCAATGAAGACATCAACCAGATTGAAGACATCAAAATCGCGCTCGAAATCTATACTTGCGACATCGCGACCAAAGAGTATGGCAAAGCAGATAGTCCAAATGCCCGGTGTGTTCCACCAATTGCGTAATCGGTTCTTCATGAGGATAAAGCCCCCGGTCTTGTCCGCGAACTTTTTCACGTAATGCATTCCATTTAGCACAAGCAACCGAGCCAGAATTTTTGCACCAAGTACAACGACGCGTTGCTCCGGTTCAGCGAGTAGGTAAAGAAGCCACTTTCCAGTGACATTCTTTGCGAAGCGGACCACTTCTTGTGGGTTTTGGGGGTCGCAAAGCAGCTCTGCCAGAAGATTGAGAATGGCAATACCCAAATCCGGAAGAGACAATGGCTGGGTATCTGCTCCGTTTTGGACTGGGCTATGCGAGCGTGACGTTGTTCCTGATGATTTTCCTGGACTTAGACCAGATGGTCCGCCCTTCCGCAATCGGGCGAAACTCGCTTTTGGTCGAAGCGCTCGTTTGGCATAAGTTGCGCGGCTGTCATGCAGTGCGTAAGTAACAAATAGAGAGAGCGACCTCGCATTCTCTCCGTTGAAATTGATCACCAGTAGGGCTTTGAACGCATCGAGGAACAATTTGAAAGTCTTCGGGGTGAAGTTTTCCCCCTTGAGGGCATCTGTAAGACGCTTGACGACTCCTTGGATTTGTTAGCTGAATCCGAGAGCATCGCGTGTCAATACGTACGGATCCTATGAAAACGCTTGGCGTTATAATGATGGTGCTTACTACCCCTGGCGAATTGGACGAATTGGAGGTAATACAACTTTTGGGTGTCCATCGAGTTGGCTCTACGCCAAATTTCTAGATCTACCAGAAGGACTCTGTACGCAAGAGGATTGATGATGAGAGACTCCGTTGGCTGGCGCTCATCATACCCGACGAAGCGGAGAATTATCCTCAGCAATTGCAAGACAAAAGTTTCACAGTCTTCCTGCGTGACATCAAGCGACGAAGGATTGCGCGCCACCAATCCACCCATGGCATATCCAATCTTTTGGCGTAGGACTTCAGCTAGAACGGCGAAGCCATTGCGCTGCTCCATGGCCTCACAGTTGCGCCAATTGCCTCCGACAGCTTCAAGCAGTATGTTCACAGCACGAAGCATGCTGTCCAAAGTCTGAGCAGATTGCACCAGCTTTAAGCCGACAGCAACACACCCGCCGACCCGCCAGATGGCATCGTCCAGTGATTGAGGAACCACAACGACAGGATCACCAGATAGTCGTCCAAACCCACGTGGCTGGGACAATGCATCATTCACCGAGGGCACCGCGGCATTGATGATGATCGGCGTACTATGCATCCTGGTATACTTATGAAGAGTCTTGGCTGATTCTCGTGACAAGGACCGAATCAACTGAGACTCATCGATAGTGTTTCTATCATCATCGTCCATGACGGAGCTAGGAGAGAAACTCAGGAGTATCTTCGATTCGGGTAGCAGATGGCTTGCACTCGTCCGAATTGCTGTCACAATATCTGATCGCTCTTCTCTCCCGGGATGCAATATTTCGTTGTGAACGTGAAGCTCAGCAGACGTTCGATAGGTTTGGAACGACCCGAGCCTATCCTGAAAATTTCCACAGTAGCGTGGACCAAGTTTATGATACACAGCTATCAGCTCATCTGACAGTGGCTCAGAAAAGAGGTGGAATGAAGCCACTGAGAGCTTCGAAGAAATGACGTTTCTGCCTAGTCGAGGTGCCAGGTTTCGCGGTGTTCCCAGGAACGCGAGTATATGGTGCTTGGACACGCTAGAAGTCATGGAAGTGAAGCTGTCCTGGCTACTATCTAACACCGGGGGATGTGACGGATAGTGGGCTTTCATAGTCTCGGTGAACTCACCATCTACGAAAAGAGATGCCTTGGCAGTCCCCATACCGATAGCCTTTGCTCTACGGTGAACAATAGCGATGTGATACCACCTGTTGGACTCGAAGCGAGGAGCTTTCTTGAATCGCACACTAGGAACAACGCCAGTCGAGTGACCCATATAAGTCTGTAGAATAAAACATCGGGTATCCCTTTCTAGGTATGCCATGAGGAAACACGTCTGTGTGTCGTCATAGGCCCCGAAGAGCGTAGTGTGACAGTCATTGTCAAATTTGTCAACGCGTATCCAGGCAGCAAATGTATAGCCACCCCCTGGGGAGACAGGAGGGAAGGGGCGACCAATGTCTGGAAGCTCGATGGCGCTGAAGCCATGTAAAGATAGATCGAATTGTATAAAGGGCGGGTTGCGGGACGAGCGCATGCCACGGAGGAGGAACTCTGCGGCCTTTTTCGAGGATGCTGCTTTGCGGAAGAGGTAGTACGCATCGTCGAGCTTGTTGATGCCATACTGGACTAGGTCGTCGGCCAACTCTTGCAGCAAGCCGGCTTCTACAGGAGCGCATTGGTCTTCAAAAAGCAAAGGCAAAACAGAGCTCAGGACGCCAGTGACATGGAGCGCAGCCTTGTTGTATGTAGAGATTGTGGTAATCTCGAGCATGGCTAGCAGCACCGAGATGGAGAGAGCCTTGGAGTGGGTGCCCGGGACATCTTCACCAGACAGACCCCGCCAAAAGTGGAAGATGGTTGGGATGATGTCTGGATTCTGCAATATCTCATTGCCGCTAAAGATGGCCCGTACCTGGCCGCGCATAGGCTCAATGTCTATGTCGGTGTCGCTATACACGGAGCGCGGGCTTGAGATGACCAATTCGGCGGTCTGCGAATCGCCGTCGGCTGTTAGTGCAGCCTCGTGCTTTGCTCGTGCTTCGTCGAGCTTCTTCTCAACGTCCCGAAATATGCGTGTCATGGCCTCTTCCCCCAACGCAAAGGCGAACAGAGTGCCAAAAAGCTGTTCCTGCCCCGCATCGTCGCGCTTGCTCTGGGACTGTCCACCAAATATGCCTGTGCTACCCAGGGCTTGTTCCAGCGCACTCCAGCCACCATCCTCGACCCGCTTTGCAAAGAAGCGCCTGTTACCAGCGTGTTCGTTCAGGGCGTCTGATAAGACATCGAGCGTTGCCTTGATCACCTCGAAGAAGTCAATGCGGTCGGGAGTAGACAGCTCAGCCGGCTTGTAGAAACCGGAGAGAGAGCGGAGGGTGACGAGTAGCGTCTCGAAGCCCCGCACATGGCGGAAGGCATCCTTGGTGTGGGTTTGGTCGTTGGACTCTATCAGCAGCTGGCGCATGCGGCGGAGCGCGTTGCTCTGGGTCTGGAGGACATTTGAAGTGGGCGGAGACGTATCGGAGGCTTTGATCAATTCATCTGCGAGGCTGCGGAGCTCGGCTATCTGATTGTTCATAGGCGGAAGTCTCGAGGCGGCCGTGGAGGACCTGTGAGGCCGGGTGGTCGCCATTCAGTCTAGGCCAGTGCGGGAGCTTGGAGGGAATCGTGGGGCAGAAAGCACAACCATGTCTCCTAGAATCCGTGCCCGCACATGAAGGGTGGGTGCGTGAACAAGTGCGTCGTGAATTGGGCGTAACCTGAGGGCTGATCGCTTGATACTGGTGGTGTCTAACTAAACTGGTAGTTGAGCTTGGGCCCCACTTGTGCTGTTAGAGTGGCGTTTGAGCTCCGAGCCACCGTTTCCCAGGATACTGCGAAGCTTGGAAATGCCTCCAGGCCGCGGCACCGCTAATCAGGCTACAGAAGGGGGAAGTGGCACTAGGAATGGTGCGTCCAAGTCCAATATATTAACCCCAGTCCAGACGGAAGTTGTGGCGAGTGTGGTCGGTAGAGGTGTTCACGAGGTAGGCAGCAACATGGATGCATCATGAATGGTTGTGCTCTGGTGAGGAGTGCAGTAAGCGGAGCCGTCTTGCACAGCGGCCTTTGCACCCGCCATGCAGCTTATCTACACACCGTCTGCATGTGTTAAACCGTATTCACCTGCCATATCTCCACGTATCTGACAGCCACGCAACTCTTTTGGCGGGCTCAGGCACAGGGGAGAACAGTCCATCCATCTGATACTCCTAGCGTCTAGACGGGCGCGTGCATTGACTCCGAATTAGGTCTAGCGCTGGCGTATTCCAGGTCCCCAGCCTCACTCCTCCGTGCCCCAAGGTCACCTGCGTCATCCCCGGCGCGGGTCAGTGCACACCTCGGCGTCTGATAAGAGCTATAGCTATCCCGCCCCAGCTGTGTCCTCAACCCTCCTCCACATCACACCTCCCTCCCTCTCTCTATCTCCATCGCTTCTTCATCTCATCACCCGTCTTTCACTACTTTCCCGTCTGTTTGTCTAAGAACTCGCTGTGCGAGCAACCGCCATCATGAGATACAGCCTGATCGCCGCGCAACTGGCATTCGCCGCCGCGTCGCCTACCTTCCAGGTAGAGACGGTCCACAAGGATGCAGCCCCAGTGCTTTCATCTACCACGGCCAAGGAGGTGCCCAACAGCTACATGGTCGTGTTCAAGAAGCACGTCAAGGATGCCTCAAAGCACCATGACTGGGTCCAGAGCATCCACACCAAGAACAACGAGGACCGTATGGAGTTGCGAAAGCGCTCTCAGTTCCCCGTCACATCAAATGTCTTTGAGGGTCTGAAGCACACATACGAGCTCGCTGGCATGAAGGGCTACTCTGGTCACTTTGATGACGCGACCATCGAGGCCATCCGAAACCACCCTGATGTAAGTAAGCCCCAAGCAGTTTCCAGCTACACAAATCCCGCACAGTCCCGCATAGTTACGCGCTGGTTCTGGCCACTGCGTGGCGTCGAATGAGTCCGGGGCTGCCTATGGCGATAAAGCCGACCCGGGCCGCGCAATCAAGCGCAATTTCACGTGACACCATCTAGGTACTTGGTACCTGCATAAGACTTGGCGCTAACAGTTTGATAGGTCGACTACATCGAGCGCGACTCCGAGGTCCACACGCTAGGCAGCGACGAGCCTGAGGTTGAGAAGAACTCCCCCTGGGGTCTCGCCCGTATCTCGCACCGCGACTCTTTGAGCTTCGGCACCTGGAACAAGTACCTCTACGCTGCCGACGGCGGTGAGGGTGTTGACGTTTACGTCATCGACACCGGCACAAACACCAAGCACGTCGACTTTGAGGGTCGTGCCAAGTGGGGCAAGACCATCCCCAACGGCGATGCTGATGAGGATGGCAACGGCCACGGCACCCACTGCTCGGGTACTGTCGCTGGTAAGAAGTACGGTGTCGCCAAGAAGGCGCACGTCTACGCCGTCAAGGTGCTCCGCTCCAACGGCTCCGGCACCATGTCCGATGTCGTCAAGGGTGTTGAGTGGGCGGCTAAGTCGCACACTGAGACCATCAAGGCCGCTAAGGACGGCAAGAAGAAGGGTTTCAAGGGTAGCGCTGCCAACATGAGCTTGGGAGGTGGCAAGTCCACCACCCTCGACCTTGCTGTCAACGCCGCTGTTGATGCCGGTATCCACTTTGCCGTTGCCGCCGGTAACGACAACGCAGACTCCTGCAACTACTCCCCAGCTGCGGCTGAGAACGCCGTCACTGTCGGTGCCTCCACCCTTCTTGATGAGCGTGCGTACTTCTCCAACTACGGAAAGTGCAACGACATCTTTGCCCCTGGTCTCAACATCCTGTCCACCTGGATCGGCTCTGAGCACGCCACCAACACCATCTCTGGTACTTCCATGGCCTCTCCTCACATTGCTGGTCTCCTTGCCTACATGCTGTCTCTTCAGCCTGCCAAGGATTCCGCCTACGCTGTCGCCGACATCTCCCCCAAGAAGCTCAAGGCTAACTTGATCTCTGTCGCTACCGTTGGTGCTCTCTCTGATGTTCCCAGCAACACCAAGAACATCCTCGCCTGGAACGGTGGTGGCTCTGCCAACTACACCGAGATTGTCGAGAAGGGTGGCTACACTGTCAAGAAGGCTGCCGAGAAGGATGAGTCTGAGTTCCACGTCTCTCTCCCCTCCCTCACTGAGATCGAGGATGACTTCGCGAAGGCCAAGGAGTCTGCTGGCCGCAAGGCCCACCACGTTGGTGGCAAGCTCCAGCACCTCGAGGCTGAGATTGAGGACTTTATCGCGGAGGAGATGGAGCACATGTTCGAGAAGGTCAAGGAGCGCGTCGCCAGCCAGTAAAGGTTTCGAGCGTAAACGTTTTCATGAACATTTAATATAACCCAAGAGGGTTTGTCACTCAATGTCCCAAGCGGGTCTATAACTTTATTGTAAGGGATCGGTCTGGAACAGGCGTTAGGATCTCATCAGGGTGCATGTTTCTTTATCTCATTTGGCACAAGTTGATGCAATGTACGCTACTCGGTTTACTCGTGATGAAACGCAAAGCGAGCTAGATTAGATGTCTGGAATGAATCTATCTTCCTCTACCAAATTATTCCCTGCAGAAGTTTGTGATACGCGAGGTGCACATTGTATTGATGTTGTCTAGCTAGCGGCTTATTGCATACGCATGCGGTACGTCTATCCAGAAGATTCAATCCGACCCAATCTCCATGCCGGCAGCTTTACCAAACCGAAAGTGATAGCATTATCCTCCACGAATGGCTCCTCCACCTTGGTCAAACCTAATTCCCCGCACTCATCTTCACGACTACATCACTTAACTTAGATGAGAAAATGTCGTATTTTTACATTGTATTACAAGTTGAAGTTGTGGCCTGGAAATCACCCGAAACTATCGCTCGCTCCCACATAACCTGATCCTTCCTCTTCATCTGACGTCGTGGTATAGACATATTTGGTAGCAACAAAGAATTACCTGTCAGCCCAGAAGATGTCGCATGCAGTCTTGAACTTGTCATTTGACAGGTCCTTGAGGCCAGGTACATCGTATCTATCGGCCGCCATGTATATCTTAGCATGGATGAGCAGCTGGGAAGCGTCGTAGCGTGGTGGAAGTTCTCGACGTTCTGCGATGCGCATTTCATTGTAGTGTTCTTCGAAACTGGTAGTTGTAGTACGGAAAGGTATACGTATGGCGTTGTGCTGCTATGGGCTTGTAGCTGCATCAGGGGATGATTTTGTAGTACATGTAGGGGTGGATACGGCGAATTGTGCTGGTGGTGTCATGACGGGAAGTTCTACCCCATAGTCTCCTTCGTAAATGAATTGGATTATCAACTTGATGATCGCTGGATCGTCTATTAGGAGGTTTACTGCTGGCCAGGTTGCGTTATAGAGATATTTTAGCATCACTAGATATTTTGTAGGTTTTACTAAGAGCTTATCTTACCCCTTCAGCAGCAACGCTCTCAGATTGGGCAAAGAATCCACTGCGGCTGCATACTATTGCCTTGTGGACGGCGCACGTGTCGTCGCCGCATGTGATGGTAAGGTCTGAGTAGTTTCCTGATGCGAGAAGACTGCGTTGGAATTAACAAGGTAGTCACTGATATATTGGGGAAATATTGCTCTTTGGCAGTTGCCATAGTTGCATCTCGTGAGTAAGCGCCATGATCGAAGCTGTCGTCGGAGGTGCAGGCGAGAGTAGAGGATGTCAGTAGAGAACCGGAATATTAATACGCTTGCTGAATACATTAAATCCATTAGTCTACCAATTTAACATGTATTCCGCCCCACATCCATAGTCATCGGAAGGGAGTGATTGGCCTTGCGATCGCAAAGGAATTTGGCTGTAATCGTTCAGAAGCGGTAATTTTGATTGGTTTATTGGGTCGTCAACCGGTGAGCTGTATCATGGAACCAGACTTAGTGGCGCATTTAGAGCGCATCGAAGTGAGAAAGAACATGATCGATGATATTCTGCCGATGAGCACTTCATAGCATAGTATAGAAGTGACGCAGAGCTTTTGCTTCATAAGGCAAGAAACAATTCCAGTTACGACTCAACTCCACCTCGACATCAAATGCCTTCATCTTCTGAGCCGCACTTCCATGAAAACTGCTTTTTAGGGTTCATCTCCCTACCTTTTGACATATCGCGGCCCATAGCTTCTTTGTACTCCAGCATTCTGGCTTAACACCCCTACAACGGACTGTTATTTGCACCACGCAACAGTTCACTTTTCTTCCCGCATCTCAACCAGTCGCTTGGTGACCTGGTAAACGAATTCGATGTGCTTCCCAAGAGCTTCCTCCATGACTTCCATCTTCAGGAGCTTTGTGTGAGCTAGGATCGTTTCGCATAGGATCTTGCGTAGACCTTGATCTTCGTCCGGTGTAGACGAGAGCGCATAACCGCAAGCTGTTGGGAAGAGTTCGTGGTCCCAGTATTTAACGCATAAGCGACTGAACTTTTCGCGCGAAAGCATCTTTAGGCCTGGCACGTCGTACTTGTCGCCGGCTTGGTACATTTTGGCGTGTAGAATCAGGTCATCAGGTGAGCTGTTGTCGGAGACGCCAGTGCATTCTTTGCAGATAAAGCCTCGACAGGCATTGCCACATGTATCGGGGTTGCAGTCGTGGTGATGGCAAACTCCCCATTTCGAAGCTCGGCATCTTCCGAGCTGTTCACAAGTGTGAGGAAACACGTAGTGAAAATCCTTTACAGCCGGCACGATCAATGGGATCCGGCCTGCAATCTCTTTCAGCAACTTAGGTTCGTACTCACCCTCGTAGAGGAACTGGACGAGGAGCTTGATAATGGCAGGATGATCTTCCGGAAGATTGACTCTGTCTTCGGCAGCCTCCTTCAAAGGCAACTTCCGTTAGCGATTCTTCCATGCTTTACAAACGTAAATCGGTTGTTCTGTCTACTTACTTTGCCTGCAGGGAACCTCTCAGCCCTTTGGAAAAACCCAGACTGGGTGCATACAATGGCCTTGTGAACGTTGTAGATATCTACGCCACATGTGATGACGAAGTCGGAATAATCGCCTGTTATGAGTAAGCTGCCGGAACTTGGGTCAGCACCTAGCGCAGCGAAGAAGCCTTGAGTGTAACACTGTATGCTTACCTTTGGACCTTTGCGTTAAGATCTTCGCGTGCGAGCTCCGCCATAACGGTAGTAGAGGGATTGTCGAACGCTTTGGCAAGTGCCACCCCGCAATGTTATCCAGTGTATCCAACAGGCCGTGATATTGTCGAGGCGCTAGTCCCGAATCGGTTAACGCACAGCCATGACAGCTACCTAGGTAGGCAGCTACGTCTAGTCAAAATAAGTCAAGCCCTGGGGGTACACATAATAAGTATACCGCCTCATACATTCCTTTCCTCTCCACGCGGCTCTCAAGATCCTCGCCTAGCATGGAACACAGAGCCTCCACTATCATTTCCGCTTCCAGTGCATCACTTTCCCGCGTTGCGCTGGCATTGTGGGAAGGTCGCCGCCAGGCTGCCAAAGACGTCCGCACTAGATGGCGTGATTGCGGACTCTGGTTTCTGATCGGATTTTGGCTTGCACTTTTGTCCTTCCTCTTTATTGAAATGCTGAGGTGGGGTCAAGTACCGTTCATTGGATCAGATCGCGGGCCCTGTATGCCAGACGGATTTTTCGGGATTGATCCCTCTGAGTTTAGATTCTTCTCTAGCTCAGAATTCTTCCAGATTACATTGGGCTTTGGGAAAATGAACTTCACGCAGGCGAAAGCTATAGACGTCGCCTGGGACGTTGTAAGTCGTAGGACATATCAGTGTGTTTCCTTTGGGACCCGGAATAAAAAGCCGACTTTTATTAAGCTAGTCGGTCGCGGTGGCCAAGCCTTGATTGCGTACATCTCATGACGAACATTCACAAACTATGTCACGACGTCGATGGAAGTCGCTCCCATTACTTTCAAAACCTATCGCACGATATTCCTGCCCGGTGGCTCTCTCCTCGTTGATACCCTACGCATGACTCGCGACTTCTCTTTTCGCCACGGCCTGCATTCCAAGATTGCAATGTGCTTCATGATCTTTACTATGGCCTTCACCCTGGTGTTCCCGACCTTTACTAGCGCAATGACTGGTTACAACGGCAACGTTGAACCATTTGTCAATGCGACGGATAGCAACTACGTACCCTTTGGGTCCTTCTACTATGCATTATATGTCATTCATGATGGGTGGAGAATTGACAGAGAGGGAGAACACATCGTGATTGACTCTTATGGTGGTAAAGGTAAGAAATGGTACCGAAGTTCTCTCAATCTGTTCTAATATAATGTTACCTAGGCTCATTGCCCATAATTCGATCAGAGTATCAGCCTACTTATTGCAACTCCAACTCAAAAAATAGAGGTGAATGTTGGTTGGCTTTGCACTAAGTGCGTAAAGAGAAATAACGATAACTAGGAATGCATTTTGTTCGGTGATTGATCTGATTGATTTGCGAAGGAGAACTATGGAAGAGCTAGATATAGGAGGTCTGGTCTGAGCGCTGCTCGGACGCCGCGATCAGTGGGCCTGTCCGCGTGACTGATATCAGTGCGCCTGCTCGCGTGACCGAGATTAGTGCGGCCGATCGCGTGGCTGAGATATCGTTGATATCTGTGATCCGACAGTGAAGCTCATTGCAAGTTACTATTTAGTGTTGCAGACTGTGAGTGAAACGACTGGTTGAAGACGTCCTTTTGTTAATACATGACTAGATGTGAGACGGTATGGCCTTGACGGCAAAGTTGCAAATCCCTCCGTCTTCATGGGACAAGAGCTCCCACCGCCGGTCGTAAACATTTCGACTTTCTATCTAAACTATCAACTTGCAAAAAAATCCGTGACCCGGAAAATCACGTACTACGAAAAATCCAAAGACGATATGCGATGGGCGTACGGAAACAGCACTTATAAGTGGGAAGACCTGGAACAAAGAGGCAGATGCCAGGCTGTACTAGTGCGCAACAAGTTTCCAAAGAGTTTTGTACATTACTAAATTCAGTAGGACTACCAGTGGGGGTTCTCATTCATTCAGCTATTCATGATGGTCATCATCTTGATTATTTGGACAATAGGAATCCTCGTCATGTGGCGCAGATCGCAGTCTACTGTAAAGAGACGGGCCAGGAAGGAAGTTGCAGGCGAAAACAAAGCCATTCTGGAGCTTTCTTACACGATGCGGAGGCAGTTGAGCGAGCATACCAGAGAAGAGGGCGAGGATGACTCTACCATCACTGAATCCGTTTTGAGCGACCGAATCAAGAAGGACCTACAGGGTGGGTCTATCTCCTATTTGACGCCACTACTTCCCAACGGAGACAGCACAGAAAAGTGGACCTTCCTAAACTAGATCAAAGGTAACAAGTGGTCAATCTCCGCGACATGCTTTTTTGTCGTACTGGCCGTTGCGAATGAGGTTTGGATGCCGTCCTTTGGCTTTTACCTCTTAACTTCGCCACTAGGTTGCTCTATCAGTGTCTACATGGGATCAATACGTAAAAGCCGGGGTATCTTCTTCTTCTGGTCGTTCATCGCCTTTGGCATCGTACCTCTCATCATATCAGTAAGTGAGCATGTGACAATGGAATCATTAGTTGAAACTAACAGTTTAGGTGCTTCTGTATC
This sequence comes from Pyrenophora tritici-repentis, assembly GCF_003171515.1. Classification (NCBI taxonomy): domain Eukaryota; kingdom Fungi; phylum Ascomycota; class Dothideomycetes; order Pleosporales; family Pleosporaceae; genus Pyrenophora; species Pyrenophora tritici-repentis. The sequence goes on from NC_089390.1 coordinate 5,989,650, forward strand.
ACTGGTCAGGGTAGGAAAGACACACATGCACAAAGTCTTCTAGGGGCACTCTAGCCTCTCAACATGTAGGAGCTAGCCGAGAGATAAAATAGTCATAGGATATCACAGTAGACTTAAACCCCTTACGTTCCAAGTATGGAAGACATCAGATAGGGCTATGGAAAACAACTTCAAATTACTTCTATGCACTAGGGAGGATTATTTTCTTCGCTTCAGCTGTGAAAATTCACGTGTGCACGCGTAGAAGTTTGTATGACGCAACAATTAACTGAGTCGACAGAAGGATCCGGAAATATCGCCCCAAAACAATACCAAATTATTACAAAGACAGACTTCTAGGTAGGAATGTTATAACCTCGTCTATATCGTTGCGGCGTTGCAATAACCGGAAGATATACCAGACTCGTCGTTGTGGAAAATACGGCGACAGCAATCCTGATCCCAATCCTGTGGGCTGAAAAAATCTTCGAAATGGCAGTAATTTTTGGTTCTGCCCCAAAAGTCCACAGTCCCGCGCATTAAGCCTACGGCTGGTTAGTCCTTACAGCAGTCGAGAATCTTTCTTTCTTACCTTTTTTAACCTTGCAGCATGTCTCGGTGCGCTCGTGGATTTCGGTGGAACGACCATTAGGAGCTTGTGACTGTGGTTTCTTAACTTCATGCCACGCGACTCTTTGCTTTTGGCTTAATCTTACCATGCAGATACAGCCTGTACCCGGTATGACCGCCGCAGTGTACTCTTCTTTCGCGAGAGAGCCTTCTCCCAGCAGCAATACTAGGAGTGGCGCGAGTAGCGAAAATCGCATAATGGCGAGAAGAAGCGAGATTCTCAACTGTGAGAAGAAGCGTTCGCTAGCAGAGGGTCTGCGATCGTGCGGGGTTGTGTTTTGACTTGTTGCTGAAATTTCTGGTATTGTTCGATGAAGGGATTGAAATGATTGGAGAAAATCAGCAACAGAGAGGCCACTTTATTATAGAATATTACACTCAAGATGAGGGTCTCCGCATAGATTGAATCCTTCGTTAAGCACTGATGAGAGTGCATCGTAATCACGGTGTACCTAGGCAGTTCCGGTATATCCTCGGGATCTACATCCTGACGGCGCATAAGAAAGATTAAGATGGGGGCACTAGTAAGGCAAGTGAGGCAAGTGAGAAAACGCTAGGCAGAGCTCTGATTAAAATCATGCAATCGATGGTTCTAAAGTTTTGGAAGTTTGTACCGCGCCACAATTAACTGAGTTAAGACGAGTATCTAGAATCATTCCTTAAGAATAATACTAAACTTGTTAAGAATATGTTAGGTTCAGTCCAGGTCGGCGAGGTGAGGTTCGTGGAGTAAGCCCGAGCAGAAGGACCGACGCGGAATGATGATCTGTCATGTACGTCCTAAGATCATCATAACAACAAGTAGATAGAACAATAGCTCTTAGTGAAGTTCAATCCAATACAGGGTTACCTTTCGTACCTCTACTCGGTCGCCTATGGTAGTCATACCACCAGAGGAGACCTTGTTCTAACAGGTTATGAGCCCGGTTGCCTAACCCAACGTTATTGTTTTCAAACACCTACCCGAGTCACGAAGGACTCAGATTCAAGAAGGAATCAAAACATCCACCCAAGTCACGAAGGACTTAGATTCAAGAAGGAATCAGAAAAGAAAAGAAGTCGTGTACAACGCGGTTAACACGCAATCACACTTAAATACACCGTCTCTACACCCGAGAACCGATAACGACTGCACCGCCCGCAGAATATCACCCGGATCGCCCGGATCGCCCGCATCGCCTGTATCGCCCGCATCGCCCGCATCACCTACACTCTTAGCATCATACCACGTACCTTGCTCGCATAATAGTCTCACCAACTCAAAACACACAAGATGGCTGTAGAGAAGGAAGAATGGAAGATTCCCCAACTTACAGCTGAAAACCACGATACTTGGTTCCGCCGAAACAAGGTCAAGCTTAAGGGGAAGAAAGTCTTCTATGTCTGCGAGAAAAACCTGGTACAGCACTGCCAAATAGCAATAGCCGGTGAACTAACGGAGGCTATGGAAGAGTTGGAAATTGCTGAAGCAGACAAGCATACTAAGATCCGCGTCAACATTGAAAAAAGAGACAAGTACCTAGAAGATGAAGCCACTGCAATCGATCTCTTGTTTCGGTCGCTTACTGAAGATGACCAAGCCCTTATTGACGAATACGACACTGCCTTCCAGTTCTGGGCCTACCTACAAAAGAAGTACACCCAAACTGACGCCACAACCGCCAACATTTACATGACCAGAATTCAAACGTTCACATTCAATCCTGGGAACACAATTGTTGGATCATGGGAAAAGCTAAAGGAATACCGACGCAAACTCGTAGCAGCAGACGCTGACACCAACGGAGCTTACAAGGACTCTGCACTACTACTCGTTCTTATTAGATCACTCCCGAAAGAATTTAAGACTACGATTGACACCTTAAACGCCCAACTTAACCTTACGGTTGAACAGAAACTTAAGTTTCTGGAAGAGAAGGAGGTTCGAGACCAGCAAGACGCCGACGAAAAAGCTCTCCCAGCATTCCGGAAGACGGAGAAGTATGTTCCGCCTTACAAGCGCCGAAATCACAAGAGCTCACCACTATCGTCTGACTCCGAATCTGGTACTAAGTTTATGGTCCAATGCTTCCTTTGTGACGGAGCCCATGGCGTACGAGACTGTCCAAGACGTGAGAGAGCTCGAAAGCTCCTTAAGGAATACGACGCTAAGAAATCATCTAAGCCGCCTATTAAGACACTCAAGCAAAGGAATTCTCACAAAAAGACTGGCAAAGCATATGGAGCCGAAGAAGTCAATTCAGAGTCAGATGAATTATCCGAGACCTCAGACTCTGAACCCGAGGAAATTGAGACATGCCGTCTCTCAAAAGACATTGTCGGTAAGGCCTCTCCATCTACTTGGGCTGCCGACACTGGCGCCTCCTCCCACATGTCTGACCAACCCTCATTGTTTAGACGAATGATCAAGATCAAGCGAAGACTAGTTCGGGTTGGAGGGGGAGAATTATATGCAGACTGGAAAGGAGAAGCTCAAGTGGTGTGTAAAGACGGATCGTCGACATGGTTGTCAGAAGTACTGCTTGTACCTAACCTTGGAGTCAATTTGTTATCAGGGAGAAGAATTTGCGCAGCAGGCCTGAAGGGTCGTTTCAATTCACACGTACTATGCTTCAAACTAGGAAAGGAGATCATTATTAAAGCAACTATGGACGACGGCCTCTACGTAGTGTCACACATTGCCGATGGATACCACGAGACAGCATTCCTAGGCACGGAACCCCATACACCAGTTAAGAGCGAGCTTAAGGTTAATGAAAAGGAGAGATACCTGCTGTATCACAGACGTTTCGCACACCTAGGACCTACAAAGATTGCCAAACTCCACGAAGTTACAACTCTCCAGAAGAAGATTCAAGTTCCAGAGAAGATTGAAATCTGCGAAGTGTGTTCCCTGACAAAGATGAAGAACAGCATCCCTAAGCAGCTAAGAGAGCACAAGGCCACGAAGCTAGCCTTAGTACAGTTTGACATTGCTGGACCCTTTCCAACATCTCTACGAGGAAACAGGTGGTTCCTCCAAATTATTGATAGCTACACGCGGAAAAACTGGGTTATCCCGCTGAAGAAAAAGGGAGACGCACAACGGGAACTCCGAATCTGGAAGACCTTTGTAGAACATCAAACTGGCGAGAAAGTCAAAGCTGCTGGAACCGACAATGCACCAGAACTTCTACAGCAAGCTGAGGAATGGAGAGTTACACAAGGCGTGGAAATTCAGCCTACAACAATTGCTTCCTCACACCAGAATGGACCAGCCGAGCGAAACATCCAAACTGCTGAAGCTGATATGAGAGCAATGTTGAAAGACGCTGGTTTACCAATTGAGTTTTGGGATGAAGCTGTCGAAGCAGACGCATACCTACGCAACCGTACAAACACAGGACCTATGATCAATGGAAAGCAAGTCAGTCCTGAAGAGGCATTCACAGGAACGAAACCATCCATTGACCACATCCGTGTATGGGGGAGCAAATGCTATTCGTACATCAACCCTAAAACGATTCCAGCAGACCAACGACATGACAAGCTCGTGGACCGTGGCAGAATTGGAGTATTTATGGGATATTCTGAGACAACAAATAAGCAGTTCAAGTTCTATTCGCCAGAGCTTGGATACACCTCAAGGACAAGCCGATTGTCAGTGGACGAATACACCCCTGGAGGGAAAGTTGAACTACGACTGCGAAACATACCAGCTGGACCACAAGGAACGCAGAATACGATGCCAGACCGAAAACCAAGAGGAAGACCTAGGAAGGATCTAGAATTATCTCCTGCCGAACGAATGGAACCAACTCCTACCGAACGAATGGAACCATCTCCTGCAGAACCAATGGAACCATCTCCTACCGAACCAATGGAACCATCTCCTGCAGAACCAATAGAACCAGTTTCCGAGAACCTAATGGAACCATCTTCGGCAGAGCTAACTCATGAACCAGTGAAGCGTCACAGAGGAAGACCAAGGAGGCTAACTACTATTCCTCCTACTGCACCATCTGATGAGCGGGTTCCTAATCTTGTGAACGAAGAGGGGCCCGAAGAACCGTGTACCCAGTCTGTACGAGAAAAGGAGATTCCACGATACTTCACTAGACAAGCCAAACGGAAGAGGTCTAACGAAGAGATTGTTGAGGACGAGAGATTTAGCAAGATCGTTAAAGCTATGCTAGCCCAAGTTGGCCTTACAGAAGAGCAAACACGACTATCTGAGAAGGCTTTCGCAGCAACCGAGATCGCAGGAATCCAGATCCCCCAGACACACGAGCAAGCTATCAACGACCCAAAGTATGGAAAGCAATGGAAAGCAGCAATACTTGAAGAGATAATCGCGTTAATAGAGAATCGAACCTGGGAGGAAGTTCCAAAGCCAAAAGACGCGAACATGGTTGATTCAAAGTGGGTTTTTACAGTCAAAACGAATCTCGACGGGACTGTTGAGAGGTTTAAGGCACGCCTTGTGGCAAGAGGTTTTACGCAAGCACACGGAACAGACTACAACGAGACTTTTGCCCCGACAGTCCGCATGGACACCTTACGTCTGTTTATGGCCACTGTCGCAGCGGAAAACCTGGAATGTTTCCACTTTGACATTAAGAATGCATTCACAGAGTCGCACTTGAAGGAAGAGATCTTTCTTAAGCAACCCCAAGGAGTAGAAGTCAAAAAAGGATACGTCCTTAGAGTTCTCCGCAGCTTATACGGACTCAAACAGGCTGCTCGCGACTGGAACTTGTTGATAAAGAAAGAACTTCTGGCATGGGGATTCGTACAAAGCCTCGCAGACCCGTGCATGTTTATCCACAAAGAAAAACAACTCCGTATCCTCGTCTACGTTGATGACATTGCTGCTGCTGCAAAAGATCGAGCTCAAATTGATTGGTTCTACGAGAAGCTTTCTGGAAGATTCAACACCAAGAACCTGGGGGAGATTCATAAGATCCTTGGAGTACGAGTTACGCGAGACAGAAAGCGCCGCACAATCTACCTCGATCAAGAGCAGTACCTACACGCAGTACTTGACAAGTTTGGAATGTCTAGCAAACAACACAGAGACAAGAAGATTCCATCTGCAGATTACACTTCATTTAGGCCAGCCACTGACAACGACACCCGAATCGACATCACTGAATACCAGCAAGTGATAGGGAGCCTTATGTTTGCTATGGTTCTTACACGTCCAGACATTGCATTCACCCTCGGAAAGCTAAGCCAATACATGAGCGATCCAGCAGAACACCATGGCCATGCGTTGAAGAACCTGCTACGATATCTAAGGTCGACAGTGACATTGAAGCTACGCTACGGACCAGGGGGAGTACACTCGCAATTTGTCATCTACTCTGATGCTGACTGGGCAAGCGACATGGTAGACCGAAAGAGCGTTTCAGGGAGCACTGCAATGTTCTACGGAGGTCCAATATCATGGTCTAGCAAGAAGCAACGGTCTGTTGCAACGTCAAGCTGCGAATCTGAATACATCGCACTATCAACATGCTGCAAGCAAGGCCAGTGGATTGCTCAAATGTTTAGAGATCTTGGGTTCCCAAAGTACATTGGAAAAGACACCAACAAGGTCCAGATGCTAGGAGACAACCAGGGTGCCATTGCACTTACAAAGAACCCTCACCTTCACGAAAGATCAAAGCACATCGACGTCTGTTATCATTTTATCCGAGACCTAGCAGAACAAGGCAAACTCGATGTGGCCTACGTTCCAACTGCAGACATGGTGGCTGATGGAATGACAAAGCCATTGCAGCGAGTCGCATTCGAGAGATTCAAGAACCAATTAGGAGTTGTCCTTGGACCGGACCTGCCCTGAGGGGGAGTGTTAAGAATATGTTAGGTTCAGTCCAGGTCGGCGAGGTGAGGTTCGTGGAGTAAGCCCGAGCAGAAGGACCGACGCGGAATGATGATCTGTCATGTACGTCCTAAGATCATCATAACAACAAGTAGATAGAACAATAGCTCTTAGTGAAGTTCAATCCAATACAGGGTTACCTTTCGTACCTCTACTCGGTCGCCTATGGTAGTCATACCACCAGAGGAGACCTTGTTCTAACAAAACTATTAAAAAGCTCGACTGCAGGTTCGAAAGCTCACATGCCGTTGTTGGGCTTGTCTGATCTGGTAGCGGCGTTGCAATAGCCACGGGAATCTGGGGTATTCCCAAGCTTATTGCAGCAGTTATCCCATTCATGTGGGCTTATAGAACGTCCGAAATAGCAGTAGACGTCGCCTCGGCCATAGAAAGAACCCGTATCTGCTGGCCATCTAGTTCCTGGGGTGGGTTAGTTTCCATCCTATAACAGTCATAAAAGTCTGTTTTATCTGATTGTTCACCGCAGCATGCAAGGGTGAAACCCTTGTTTTGTTTATAGTTCCTGCCCGATCCTTGCTGCGCTTTGTTAGTTTTGTGTCACTCGACTCTCGGCTTTTCGATTGAATCTTACCATGCAGACACAGCCCATGCCAATACCAAGCACAAGAGAGCTTTCCCCCAGCAGGGATACGAGAACTGAGACGGGTAGTGGGAATTGCATAGTGTGAAAGAGTAGTAAAGTTCAATTTTGAGAAAAAGTGTTTGCTGACAAAGTCCCTGGTTGTCGGATCGTGAGTATCGGTAGAGACGTCGGCTGCTGGACACTTCGGCCCGACTTCGGCCCACCTTGCGCAGAGCTTAGGTATACCTTCGTAGCAGCTATGTTCGTAGACAATCAATCAAGAACAACCACCGAACAGAATGCATTCCTAGTTATCGTTATTTCCCTTTCCGCACTTAGTGCAAAGCCAACCAACACTGGTATTATTTGCTGAAAAGACTGAAGAGATGCGCTAAGTTCATAGGCAGTGGGAATGCGACTTTATCACATTCTGATACGTAAGAGCATTTAATTCCATTGGTGATAGGAGTGCATCAATTACGGTACACTTGCAGCTTATCGGCGCATACAAATTCGAAAAGTTGTGCAACTGATCAGGCTCTTCTTCCAGCTAGCTCTTTACTTGAACAAGCATAGTCGAGCTATAGGCTTAGTAGCTACTCGAGAAGTAAGCACCGAGCCGGAAATCTTGATATGCACTCCACTTGCGAGGGTTTTTCTGTTAACGTTTTTCAAATTAACTGCTCGATTCTTCCGCTCAGGGCTAGGCTTGTTTTGGTCATGGTTCTGCTCTCCAAGTACATCTCAAAGTCAAGCGCGAAAATCTTCTATGTAGAGCCGCAGTCGCAAATACAACTGAAGTGTGCTACAGTCTGGCCCGCCTAGGGGTCAATGCGGTCCCGTAAGCTGACTATACTGGTCGGAACAATCTCCGGTATCATACCTGCACTTCGTGTACGGATTGATAGACTGGTTCCTTTGTCAACAAAGATACACCCCTTCAAATACATAATTCCCCTCACCAGATAATCCGAAAGAGAGAAACGAAAGAAAAACATCCATGTGATCTCGGGCGATAATGATAACATCTGACGAAGCACTCTCATTCAAGTCTGCTCAAGAAGTGCGTGCATAAAAATAAGCATTTGTCCAAGTGTACCTTCTACTCAGCCCTAAGTTCTCACTATCATCAAAGTTCCCAGGGTCTCCCTCTCCCCCGTCGCCTACCCCACACCGCCCCGATCCTTCCATCCACCCTTCTCTTCCACTCCCTCACACTGCGTGTCATTTTATCATAAATTTTTGTATCTTCCCAACAACCACTCCAAATGCTCCCTGTTCATCAGCTCCAACTTCCCGTCAATAGCAGCCTCCCACGGCAACCCTGTATATGCATAAGTCTGCTCGGCAATCTCATTGTCAGTGAGCAGGCTATAGTACTTGTGGTAGAGTTGTAGATCTAAATTGATAAGGCCGGTGATGCGCTGTTGGAGGCTGGCTAGTCCATAGATCAGTACGCAGCGGTGCAGTGTGGGAAGTGTGGAGGGGGAACGGTAGGTAGACATGGATGCGAAAAGCCACTCTTGCATTGTTTGACGTTGGGAGTAAAAGGTAGACACGTCTAGTTGTTCTGGCTCTTTGAGCTCATACTGTAGTGTTGGGGTCCTTGGTGGCCACTGACGGCGCGTGGGGACTCGGCGCATGATGAGCGAAGCGGATCAAGTAGTTGGTCATTGAAACTTGTGAGTGACTCCGTTATTTATATTTTCGAAAGTAGACAGCGTTTGAGACATGGCTGCGATTTACAGGGAGATCGTGGAAGTGTGTCGAGACATTCCAACTAGATGGACTGCTGTCTCATCGAGTCATCGTAGCACTACCTAGTAAGATGCTAAGAGTTATATGGACCTTTTGTAAGTGAATTCCTCATTCTAGGTACTGCAAAGCCAGTCGATATGTCGCATGATATTGTTTCAGACTGTTGGGTGTCAGACTTTTCCCTCTACTTAACCTTGGAACCCACCGACGTGCCCAACATCAGTGGTCCTACCATACGACTCACCCTGCACTCCCAGTCCCATGATAGCAAAGCCTTACTCCTCAATATCCTCGCTTGAATTCATTCTCATATTCTTTCAGAAGAGCATGATTGTACGATCCCACAAACGACCACACAGGAGGCCCAAACCCTCTAGTCACTGTCATCCTAAAGTTATCCAACATTGGTAATCTACTCACCAACCCGCCGCTCCCGTCTCTTGGCCACAAAATCATCTCCAGTATATTTCTCCGTTGCAGCAGACCTGGGATATCTTCTTCATGCTCATGATGCAGACTTTCCGGACCACGCAGCAGCAAGCGCAACACCCTATGCATCTGAAAGCATTCATGCGCAACGCTCCAACTTTCAGTTATCTCTCTCAAACTATAAATATCCATCCGCAGAATAAGCGTTGATGTCCTGTTGTTCCGGCAGAATTCGTACAAGCAAGGATGCAGAGTTCCGGTCAGGGTTTGCCCGATTTGCTGCCATCTTCGAATGTTTGACATGAGAATGGCACCTGGGTCCGGAAGCGCCTCGACAACGATAACTTTACGCATGCGCTTTTGGTGGGACGAGGAGACGAGAGAGAGGAAGGTATTGCATGTCGCTAGTGCTGTGGCTGTGCCATCGTGCCAGATCACGATGTCGTTGTAGTGTAGACTTAGGGCGCGCGTTTCATGGTATAGTTGGCGGCAGACATATCTTAGCTGGTTGGCTTCTGATTGGAAGGTTTGGATGTGGTTGCTAGTTTGGTCTTCAATGCTTTGGTACCGGAGGTAGAGCTTTGGGACTGGAGTCAGATTGGGCTGCGCGGGTACGCTGAAACAAGAGGCGAGGAGAGCATGTGGATGTGATAGTACATAGTAGTAGATGGTATTTCTTAATTCCGCCGAGAGTGCGAGAAGGCCTGTGGGATTCTCCAGTTGAGTCCCTGCGAGTCCGGGTATCGTAGACGCCGGCATGGTAGGAAATGCGTTTTCTGACAAATCTCTTCGAAAATCAAATTGACAAGCGCTGAGATTCAAGAGATTCAAGAATTCCTGTGCATCTATACTTACAATACAATCTAGGGCGCAAGTAGACCCACATTACGATCCATGGTTCTACACGAAATTGCAGGCATACAAACTCGTGATCCATGGTTCGGATATACACCAATACTACATACAATCACAACCTCCTTTCAATTTTCCTCTTTTGTTTCCATTTATCCAGTAGCTGACTTACGCATATCCACCAGTTCAACGAAAATCTTCCTTAATCCTGATAGAAATCATGTCTATCTTAGGATTCTTCAAAAACCTACTGACTAAATTTTTTGAACTCTTTTTACCTAAACATACTAGAGAAGAGCTCTATGCTTGTGAAGATATGGGTGGAGAACTAAAGACTGTAAGTAGAAGCATTCTTTTACCTGAGCGTTAGTTCGTGAAGTTCAACGTACATCTCTCCTTCCAAGTCCGACCGTCAGACCACTTCGCTCTACATCACAGCATACCACATCACATGGACGTTTCATCAAAAGCCGACACCATCACATACTCTCCCCTTCCCATCGCATTTTTCTGTCACATTCCCACATCACATATTTTCTGGATATAAATTTCACACCACTTCTTCGTTAAGCCCTACAGAAAACCTAACACCATCGCCCTAGACGTCGAGAAAATACACATTATCGCTACCATCTCGCCGCAGGCTCCGTCTCCAAGTTGACTTGTACGACGAATACGACTGCTATCCAAACGACTCCGACCTTGAATACCGCTACAACTGTCACCCTTACGACGCGTAAACTTCAACAATACCATACACCATGCCCTACAAGAGGGAGGATAAATACGACGTCTCCCCCTGTTGGCAGTGACGGAGAGGCAAAAGGCGATTACGACGCAGGACGCCACGAAGAGTTCCGAAGAAACCTATCACAAACTAAAGATACGACGCCCACTCACTCTCAACCCCAACCTCATTATCCGCAAAGTTCAAGTCCAAGTTACCATCCCCCTCCTGCGCAACTCCAGACCGCCCCCTACCAATCTAAACCTCGTTATTACGCGAGCTCAAGTTCCAGACCCCTTTCTGTCATCCCTCAGGCTGCTCCTACTGGAAACCTTACCCGGTCGTCATTGAGCCATCGGGCCCGCGAGACGTCGCAAACTTTACTCGATAAGTCAGCAGCAGCAAAAGCCCCAGTTTCCACTTCATCCTCTATCAAACTATCCGCCACAGTCAATCGTACACCGAGCACTTCAGTGTATCACGAACCGACTATCACACCTAGGTTTCATGTACCCGAACCATCCAGGCCACTCCGGCGCACACCCGCTCAACGAGAACGCTCGAGTAGTTCAAAATATACCAATGTACCCAAACTTTCCAAGGCCTCCTCTTTCTCGCCCAGCACACCACCATCACTATCTCTCGAAAAAGGTAGAACTCCCGCTTCTAGTACAACAAACCCACACAAAGCCCCCCGATTTCGCTACTTTTGTGAGAGGCGCAGCACCGATACCATCGTCACCACCTCCACCACCAGCCCACGCAGACTCTCTCCCAAAAGGCAAAGGGAAAGCTCTCACTTCCACCACGCCCACACTCCCCCAAAGCCCCTTCTTTCGCTTCCTTTATGCGAACCGCACCACCACCACCAGCTTCTCTGTCTCACTCCTTACAAACACGCAGCATCTCCGGTCCATCTTCTACCTCCCCTCTCGCTGCCGCACTACTACGTCCCCCTTCGCATACCAGATCAACCCCATCACCTAAACCAAGCGCTTTACCACATCTCCCTCCACCTCCCCATCCCAGATTAACCCCTTCTCCTTCTCCTTCTGCTAGACCAACTACATCACCGCCACTAGCCGCACCCCCTCCTTCACTCCAGGTACGCAGAGGATCTGGTCCAACTTCTACGAGTAATCTGGGGCCGATGCCACATCCTGCGTCTGCGCCACGTAGAGCGCCGACGGATAAGAGGGTGAGGCAGGATTATTTGCTGGGGGGATTGAAGATAGGTGGGCGTGGTGGTGGTGCGGGAAGGGGTGCGGGACGAGGTGCGGGTTGAGGGGGATGGACAGGGTGGTAAGAGAGCTGGTAGTGCTGGTGGTGCTGGGGGGGAGGGGGGGAATTATGGGTGGGATAGAAGATAGCTACTAAAGTGGAAGATAAGATAGACACAACAAACCGAGTATGGGTACAACCTTAGTCACTTAATCAACACACACACATTACCACAGATAAAGTCACTATTCCATTCCATTCACCCATCTCGCTAAAAACGCTACATACCAGGCAAAAGTCTCTGAACAAAAAAAAGGCAAACGCCATGTAGATGATGTGACCCCCAACCCCCTTTCTCCATCCATTCCTTCACTCCCATCAATCCTCCAACACCCACCCATCAACCCCATGCATCCGCCACCCACCATCTTCCAAAGCGCCAGTCTCCAGATACCGAATACTAAAAAGAACGACAGAAAAAAAAAGTCTATAAAAGCCAACATACACATGGGGTGAAAGAGAAATGAACAAAAGGCCGTACACGCATGATCTTTGCAAGTGATTTTGAGCTTAGACATGCATACGCACACGCACCACATCGCACTGCTCATTCTACTCCTGCCATAAACTTAAAGGTGATAATTTCTGTTACTGGTAAAAAGGGGATGTACTACACCAGATCCACATTGAACTTCCAGTTACCTATTAGTCAAGTCAGCATTTCAGATCTTCCAAAAACGTGTTTAGGGAAATATCAAACCACAACAACCGCAATTCGAGTGAAAGGAAAAAGAGTCGGAAAACCACTACCACGTACCTCGCTTCAAATTTTCCGCAGTGTCGTTGAGGAGAATAATTCTCCTCTTTGTGCAGTATGATGTCTTGTCGAGGATGTCCACTTTCAGGTCCTTCAGCTGATCGATAGGCTTCTCGAACATTTCACTAAGATTCTCCACCGCCATCTCGAGATCCTTTTGGTTGTCCTCAAAGATCTCGGTGAGGTTGTTGCGGGCGAGGTAGTATGCAAATGCGTAGGTCCACTTAAGTACCTGTCGACATTGTTGGAGGGCATGTGAGGCCTGGTCCAGAAATTGTACTTCGATCCACGACATGCCCGAGGAATTTTGTAGCTGCTGCATCTTCTTTTCCGTCTTCAGGTATAGGTCCTTGTCTAACTTGGCCGATTGTTCGTGGTTTGCGAAGCGGTTGTAGTAATGAAGATATCGTTCGAGCGACTGCCGTGACTTGGCCTGTGCATCGCGCGCCTCGGATCCACTCTTCTCCTCAAATCGGTTGCAGTTGTACCAGCTCGTGCCGTGTTCCGACCACTTGCCCATACACATCCAGCAGAACTCGTTACGGCACTTCCTGCATGTCATGTGGTTGCAGCCTCCGTTCTTCTCGATGGTGGAGTTGCAGTTCGGGCATTCCTTAGTGTTGGCCGATATCCAGTTGGCGGTCTCCGAGTCATCCTCGCATTTCTTGACCCACTTCTTGACTAGAGAACATGGCGCCGGCTGGTGGTTGTTCAATGTGCATCCAAAACAAAAGTCGTGACCACACTCGCAGTGTACCGTGGGTACAATTCTTGAGAGATCCTTGCTCTTCACTCCACATTCTACGGCGTATTTACAATCGGGTGCCGGGCACCATTTGAGGTTTTCTTTGTCGTCGACGTAGGTCCGGGTGAGGAGGGTATGATATCTACTCATGTTAGTGGCTAAAAAGGTATGGATCATGTCGGTTACGCACCTATCGTGTAGCTCTTCCGTAACAAGCAGGTCTAGCGATTTGGAGTCTACTATGCGTGTGCAGCCTTCTCCAGGACAACGTATCCTGGCCGCTTCTCCTTCGTCCTGAATCTTGGTGCCGAGATACTGTCTGTAGCAATCCAGGCAGAAGCGGTGCCCGCACTTCATGGCAAAGGTCTGCATGTTGATGTCGTCGTCGCAGCATATGTCGCAGACAAAGCCGGGGACCTTTTCGAGTTTTGGTGGGTTGGTTGTAGAGTCCTGACCTAGTCCAGCTGTCTCCAAGACCTGTTCCATCCGCTCCATGTATTGATCGATCAAACGTTCCTTATTCCATCGCGAGTGGCGAAGAAGTATTGCGGCGGCTTCGGGCGGTTGGCCGAGGATGCTCGACACCTCGTCGATTTGCTTGTCCTGTTGTGACTGAATTTGTGCGGGGTCGAAGACTTTGAATTCCACCTCGTAGGCCTGCTTGACAGGCTTGATGTCCTTGTCCTGTGTTTCGAAGCCCACATCGTCTTGGTCCATGTCAAAGTCGGAGTCTAGGTGATGTCAATACAGCACAACAGTGAATAGGACAGCATACGTACCCTCTTCCAGACCCATATCGCTGTCCTGGTCGTCAAATTCATCGCCGCTCATGGAGCTGTTGAACTCGTCGTCGGAATCCATCTTGTCGGCGGTCTTGGTGGCGGGGGTGTCGGGGAGTTTGTTCGCAGAAGGCAGCGGCAACTTCTTCTTCAGCGGTGGCTCTTCTGCAGGACTGAGGTAGTTGTCTGCCTCGTCTGCCTTCCGCTTGTGAGCGGTAGTAGAAGGCGTCGTGGTGGAGGTCAAGTTCCGCCTGATGACGGAACGCGGAGGCTAGGTTAGGCGGCGAAAGGCTGGCGGGTGTAGAGAAGGCTGATAAGGGCTAAAGCGCGCGTTTACAGCGGAGGTACAGGTGGGCAGGGAATGAAGGGTATTGGCTAGTGGTGCAGTGCAGGAAAGAGGAGTCACAAGTTGGTCGTGGTCGAACGCTGTCGGCGCACCTCGATGCGGGACCTCATGCGCCCGGCCCTAGCTCAGGGATTAGGCTGACGTAAATGCCCAAACCATCCGGTCCCCACTGACCTGACTTCACCAGCTGTGTGAATGATCGGTACATATTTTCGAAACGAACCGCGCGAACATGGATGCGCAACCACTCGCCTCCAATACGCAATCATCGTCTGCATGCGAGAGGCAACTGCGGCGTGTCAAACCTCGTAGCGCTTCAACGAAACACGTCTGATCCGAAGGCAACTTGCGGAGTAGAATCGGCCAAAGCAAACCGCCTTCCTATCACGACTATCATATCCACTGTATTCTTGAACCATAGATTGTAGCACGGATATAATGCATTTCATCACTACTGAAACCCGCTAATCATCTTCCTCTTCACTCTCTTCCTCGCTTTCGTCCTCACTCTCCTGCTGCAAAAAGTCAATCAGCGACTTGGTCTTCTCCCTCACCTTCTCCATCTCCGCGTTCTCCGTACTCTTTTCATCATCCCACCACTGAATCATGCCATCCTCCTCGATAGAGTCCAACTCCACAAGCTTGGTCGCTGCGCTCAGTAAAATGGCATCGCCATTGTCCTTGTGACTCAGATCTGCTTGCAGCAATAGCATAAAGTCAACCTGGTCGACCTTGCTATCATCATTCTTGTCAAAGATGGACCGATCGATGAGTTCCTTGTGCTGGCCAAACACCTGCGCAACAGCGCTCTTGATAGGCTCCCCGGACTTTGTCAGCTGTGTGACGCGCTTGACAAAGGAAGAAACAACCGCACGCCGGACCTGATGGTCAGAGGCGTTGGTACTCATGCGGAGCGCTGTGAGTTCTAGCTGAATGTTTGCCGATTCGTGGCCTTCGACTAGCGAATCGTAGATACTGGTCGACGCGTCGTGATCAAAGTTTGCCGCGTGCTGACTGTCTGCGGAGCCAACGGAGAGGAAACTGCTCGCTGCTGATCTGTCATGTCGTTCTATATCGAACTCATCCGCTTCCGACTCCGAATTGAGGGTAGAAATTGACTCGTTTGAAAAGTTGTACACTGTGTTCGTTAGCATGGGTATGATGTGAGATGGGATTTGACTTACGAGGCGCTCCGGTGACAAGGCCGTCAACGAGCTCGTCTTCATCCTCCTCGTCCGAGTCGTGGAATTCAAAGCCGTCGCCCTTGGGACCAACTATGGCAGGATTCGAGTCGCCCCTAACGACTTCTTCACCTTGCTCCCGTCTCCGCTTTGCTCTTGTGATCCTATGATCGCCTTGTATCGTCATCCCTTCGCCGATGCTGACACCGTACGATATCAGCGCACCAGCTTCGATTGTGCACTTTCGTCCGATGGCTGCTTCGTTTGCGATGACGGATTTGCTCACAGTGCTACCATCGCCTATACTGGCATAATCCCAGATGTATGCCCCGTCAATCTTGACGTTGCGACCAATCTGGCAATGCCTTCCGATGATGCTGTTTGTTACGACACTCTTCTCGCCAATGCTGGTCCCTCGCCCGATGACTGCTTTGGGCCCGATGATACAGTCGCGCGCAAGAATGACACCCTCCTCTTTGTACGTATTGCCCTTTTGCAGCCGGTACGACTGTCCCTGGACCAGGTTACTGTCCGGGCACAATGGATATGCCCATCGCGAGATGATGTCCTTGCTGACGGCGTCGTATGCGTGGAGATTCCGTACTCTTGCCGCGTAGTGGTCCGCAATGATGTGTGTGTGGAAAGTCTTGCCATTTAGTTCGTAGTCCTTCAGCACGCTGTGTAGGAAGCCTTTTCGGGGCGCCTGGAAATCGAAGTTGTCGCTCCATAACGCTAGTACGTCGGGTGTGCAAATGTCGATGCCGCAGTCGATAAGGTCCTGGCGCACCTCGAGCTCTTGGTGGGTCGACAGCAACTCGGGATCGATGGAGAGGTAGTGCGTCTGGTCGCGGTTCGGCATCTGTTCAAAGTGTAGACATCTGTCTTTTTGTGGGTCGATTACAAAGACTGGGCTTGTACCCTGAGCCTTGGTCCTGTGGTTCGCGCCTGCCTCACGCAGCACCATGGTCATGATGGCATTCTTGTCCTTCACCCTCCGCGCCCTATGCGCTGCAAGTGCAGACTCTAACGGCAAGTTACTGACCACATCGCCATAGACCAGTAGGAAGTCGCCAACTAGCAGGCCCCTGCTGTCTAGATCACGCATCGCATCGCCAATGGAGTGTGAGGTCGACTGGATGAGCTCCAACCTCGAAAACGGCGACGACTTGGCTGACCATCTAGACTTCTTTATATATTCCTCAACCTGCTCCCTGTGTGCGCCGCAGTAGACAAAGACCTCTTCGACACCGGCGTTGGCGAGAAATTCGAACGTGTACTCGATGAGCGGGGTATTCGCGAGGGGCAGAAGACACTAGCAGGTGTCAGCATGCAACCGGCGTATGTATTGGGTATGCGTACTCTCGGTCGCTCGAGCGTGAAGGGACTGAAGCGTGTCTCAAAGGGATCCGCGAGTATCTGACGAATTTAGCAAACTTCGCGGCGAGGCGCATGGCGGAGCTTACCACAGCCTGCAGCGGCTCGTCGCGCTCCTCCTCGCCCGACTTGCCCTTTTGCTGGCCTTTTGTGGCTTTGGGAGGCATGGTGGGCGTGTTGAGATTTGTTAGTGTGTTGCAAGAGGCGGCGTGGCGGTCGTGCTCGGCTGGTGGGTGGGTTCCGCAGTGTATTCCGAAAAGCTTCAATCTACCCACCACCACCGCTGAGTCACAAGCGGCACCAAACCAGGGACCACCACACAAAACCAGCACCCCGGGTCCCGTCACGTCTCGGATCTGTTTAGCGGGGTGGCTCTGCGGGTAAGCCGCTGCATGAGTCTCAAAAGTCTCGAACGTGCTCGTGCGCGGCTTTCTGGCCTGGCCGTAAAGGTCTGGACCGCGAGAACACCATCGTCTGGAAAATGCTTATTGCGACGACACTCCTAGCCGAAAGGGGCTGGTTCCGGCGTCACCGAAGAAAGAATACGATCCATCTTACACGACTGCCGTACAGAGTTTGTGGCTGCAGCAAATGCGAATCCGCTACGAAGCCATTTGGAATCATCCAATGCCGGGCCGCACCATACCAATACGAGAGGGTAACAGAAGCAGGACGGACAACAGAACATATTTATTTGTCTAGCAGATAGGGTATTTCCTAGCAGATAGCCAGCCCGAGACCAAACGCATGGAGTGCCTTGAACGCCAAGAACCCGCTCGCAAAGTCCTCCATGCACTCCCTGGACAGCCAATTTTGGGCCATCGTATACCTGTACTTTTTTCTATAGCGTACATGGGCCGGCCACGACAATGGGGGGTTTGCGCTGTGTGATCCATGGCCAGCATCTGACAGCTGCCACGACTGGTCCCCAAGGCTGTACTCGACGTCTTTTGGCCTGAGCCGACCGTCATTCTTCAACGTCCTCGTCCTTGATTCCATTTTCCCCCGACGAGTAGTCTAGTCCTTTACATATCAACGTGGACGAGGCTGCATGGAACCCATCGGCTGTTGCATCTGGGGAGGGTACATTTGTTGGCGCTTGGCCGGGTTGTTGAGATCATCACCTCCCGAAATCTCCGAGACCTGCCGACGATGAGCCGGGGGTAGCTGCGCTTGCTGCGGCATCTGCATATGTGGCGAACTACTGTACCCCATGTTACTTTGCAAAGCGCTAACACCATAAGCACTTGGGTGCTGCACTGGTTGCCCTCGCATAGCCTGCGCAAAGTCATCCGGGACCGTTGTACCAACAGGAGAGACGCCTGGCATCTGGTTAGGCGAGTTCCAGTTGCTAACAGCTTGTGGTGATTTTGCTGGGGAATCCTCTTCCTTCAGAAAGGGCTGTCGTGCTATCTGTACAGGCTGTGGTGCTACCATGGTGCCATCGCCTTGGGCCGACGGCTTCTTGAGGTGGACAAGGTGCTTCTCCAGCATGTGCAAGAGACCTTCCTTGGTGAATGGCTTGGGAAGAACATCGTTCATGCCTGGAATTGTTAGTGTATGATTAGAATCAGGATCAGCCTGCCTTACCGTGTTGGAAGTACATGGAGATGTCGTCACTTCGAATGTTCGAAGTCATGGCGACAATCGGTGTTGTATCGAATTGTCGGATCAAATGGCATGCCGAAACACCATCAAGGTTCGGCATGATGATATCCATCAGAACCAAGTCGTACTTTGAACCGTTGTTCATCTTGTTGACTGCCTCTAGACCATCGAGCTGGTTTCAATTAGTGGGTGCTTCTCAACACATGACTACACAACTTACCGCACTATCAATCGAGCAGTGGAAGGCATACAAGAACTTGCTTCCGATACGACGGCACGTAGGGTCGTCTTCGACAAGCAAGATCTGTGGGGGGCGAATCCAGCCTGGGTCGGGAATCGTGCTCTTCTTCCTCCCTTCTTGGAATTTTGGCTCGGCTGGGTCTACGGCTTTTGGTGGAGCTGCGTATGGAATGTTGTTAATGTGCTCACTATACATAGGGTCAATGCCATTTGACGAACCAACCGGATACACAAGGTTATCGAGATTTTCTAAACGCATCGATCCTGTTGAAGTTGCTGATGGCGGGCCACGACTTGTAGGTCGTACCGCCGCACGAGCCGCAAAATCCGGGGGTGGTGTTGTCAATGTGCCGTTCATCCTCATGGTGATCTCGTTCATATGCTCCAAGTTGCGAGGGTTCAGCATGGCGTCGGCGTTTGTCTCACTAAGGAGCTTGGAAGCATGCTGCAAGGGCGAGGCTGGGTTGTCATCATCGGTCGCCTGGGTGGTCTCAATGCCTCCGTTCTGGGATTCAGAAGTGGCGTTTCCGAAGATGAGTTTGCTGTTCCTTCTCTGGGTCGCGTCAACCCCGTGCAAAAACGTCATTATTTGTTGCATGACATGCTCGTGATTGACCACGGTCTTTTGCAACCCAATTACTTCCTGCAAGAGCATGGAGTGATGGATACTCAGTTCATTGTAGCGACCCTCGAGCTGATGTAATTGGGCTTGGGTTGCCATGAGCTGTCCGCTAACCATATCCATCTGTTGAGACGGCGCGAACTCTTCATTGGACGCCTGGTTCGGTTTTCGAGGCGCTGGCGCCTTTCGTCGGATATTATCGAGCGCATCCTTGTTGTTCATTTTAAAATCGGGGTGTTTAAATTCCCAGGCCTGCGGAGTGGTCAGTCAAACAGCTAGGAATGTGCGCGTGCGAGACTACATGGCACTGGATATGAACATACCCCGGGTCCATAAGGCGACTGGCCATTCTCTTCGTTGTTGTGACGGACTTTGTGGAAATCGTATTTATTGAGTTGGCGGACAAAGCTAGCAAAATTGCTGTGTTTGAAGTGCTTGGGAAGTATATGTTTTGTGAATTTTTCGTTCTGGTTGAGTGTTAACAGGACGAAGTTGATGGGCATAGGGCCGAAAGGCGCATACTTCTAGGACGACGAAGCTGTCGCCATCATTCCCCCACCGGACCACACTCTCGTCGCTCGGGTTCTCCAACATCCTAGATGGCCATCAGCACAACGACGACGGCGCTTGGTCAGGCGCGTCGACGTACTTGTAAAGCTTGCGCACAAAGTCGCTCGAGTTGTTGGACCCGCCTCCGCCAGCTTGGTTGGGGTCCATGATGGCGGTTGAATAGCGATTGCTGTCTGGCGTGGAAGCCCTCCCTCTCTCTCAGTCCTCGAGATGCGCGACAGCTACCGAAAGCTCGCGTCAGGGCGAAATCCCACAGGTCTCGCAAAAAGTCCCGTCACAGGCTCCAGGGAATCGCAAGTGGCCGCAATGGCGACAGCGACGGATGGCGCGCAGAGATCCGTAGCCGTGTTGGATGCGCTTAGAGTTTTGCCTGGCCAAGCGATCGGTCCTGGATGGGCGATGACGAAATATGCCAAAACGGGGACGCCTTCTTCGAGGCGGTCGGAGGATGATGGACGGAATCTGGGCCTTCAGGTGTAAGAGACAGGGAGACATGGGCACACTCGCTCGTGGCTTCTGCACGGCACGCACTTGCGAGCTAAACGGGCCTAAAGCAGGTTAACACTGGGCTTGAGAGGAATGCAGTTGAGCTGTAGGGCGCTAGGGGAGTCTTGCCGAGGAGAGGGCAGGGATGGTGGCATAGTGGCATGGACGGATACGAACAACTGAGTGCGGCCTGCCCCAGGCGAGGCTGGCAATTGGCGTTTTATACGCGTGTTTCGCCTTTTGCATTTCCTGGCCATGACACATGTAGAACTGCACCCTCATTTCCAGCTACCATACATGCCCATTACCCCCAACCGCCCTTTTGCTGTGACGACAAAGTTGTTCAATCGTGGCTGTCTCCGTGGACGTGACGCATGTCTCCGCCAGATGCGCCGTTGACGATTCATCACCGGCTTAAGGCACGATCGGCATAGCGCAGGACAAGCCTGCGAATTGCATGTGGGTCGCTCATTATCCACCTTATTTGCTGCCGCTGCCATGCCTGCGAGCCCACTCGAGTCAGATGTATGGTAAAATATGGTCATGGTGCCCGCCGAGGACCGACCAGACTGATGGTGGCAGTTGGTAGCAACCCCATTTTGCTGAGGCAGGCGCCACCGACCGTGTTGAGCGTAGCACCTAGTACCGTAGTGCGCCTACTGTCCCTGTCAACCACCACACCCCGCCCATACCTCAACGCACTGCACCACCACCAAGCCAATCCAACACCTCCCACACCGAACAGCCCACAGGACCCTTATCATGTTCGCTGCTCGCCGCCTTTGTCTGGTCCGCCCAACTGCGACCCGACGTTTGTTCCACGCCTCTGCTCCTGCCTTTGTTAAAGTAGGAGACAAGCTGCCTGATGTCGACCTAGTCGAGGGCTCGCCTGGTAACAAAGTCAATCTCGCCAAGGAGTTGACCGGCAAAGGTTTAATCATCGGTGAGTCCACACCACCTACCCCAATCTTCTGCACCTAACAGCCCCCCAGGCGTCCCGGCCGCCTTTTCACCCTCTTGCTCGGAGAGCCATGTCCCCGGCTACATCAACTCACCTAAGCTCAAGGATGCCGGCAATGTCTTCGTCGTGTCGGTGAACGACCCCTTTGTGTAGGTTCAGCCCACAATTACCTAAATCCCATGGACTGGTGTCGTGCACGTTCCATTAGACTTGTGCATCACCAGCTGAGGATACACAACTGCATGCGACCCTCACTGACCACGTGCAGCATGAAAGCTTGGGGCAAAATCCTCGATCCTTCGGGTTCCAGCGGCGTGAGTGTCCCTGTGCAAGTCGTGCAATGTTGTCATATTGATAGTCCGCAAGATCCGCTTCCTGGGTGATCCCAGTCTCAGCTTCACAAGAGCCCTCGACCTCTCCTTTGACGGCGCCTCCATCTTTGGCGGCGACCGTTCAAAGCGATACGCCCTCGTCATTGAAAACGGTGCCGTAAAGGCAGCGCACGTCGAACCCGACAACACGGGCTTAAACGGTTTGTAGTCTTGCTGATTGACTCCCCCAACTACCACGTTACTAACATGGTTAGTCTCTGCTGCCGACAAGGTTCTGTACAAGTAGAAGATCTACACTGCAAATACGTGTGCGGAGTGAGGCACGATGATCAAACATTGATGCCTCCCAAGACCGAAGATTATGCCGAAGCTGCGTAACACTTTCGACAAGTACGTTTGATGGAGGAATCAATTCGCCGCAACCACCATGGCATGTCTGCTCCTCGGGTGAGAGACCACCGGCCATCGAGAGACTGTGAGTTATCGTAATTGGCTCAATGCATCACTCTACATTTGCCCTGCGTTTGCTAAGCTGTTCCTGTATGGTCTGTATGGTCTGTGATGCCATTCACTAGACTTCCACATGTTCTTCGCTGAATCGGTTTTTTTACCTGATAACTCGTTGGTTGTCCGGGAGGCCAATGTAGCTATGTTAGTACTTTGGTAGAGCTTACGTACTTCATAATCTCGGCATTCCTCTACCAGCACAGATACCATGGTTATACTTCCATTTCGCATCGTTTGATCATAGCTTGTGTAGTTTGGTGGTGCCTCCACTTATAACACAACCAACGCTGTCGATGCTCTTGTGTTATGGTGTTCTCGAGCCATATCCTGTTTTCCTTGGCTACCTGTAAAAGAGCTGCGGACCCCAAATTTCCACGGTGACGAACAGCGTTTTCCAAATCCTTCCTAAATATCCAACATCAGCTGCGCTTCCGCTTACCTCCGCTCGCGTCGCAACACCCTCGCCGCATTTCTTCGGGTCCGCTCCACCGCCTCCATTAGAACAAGCTCTCCCTGCTTTACTCAATCCTTCAATTTTTACCTGCGTCCACGGCTCGACAATGCACTCGTAATCTTTGTTCCATGTTGTTGGTGTTGAGGATAGACTGGTGCAATGGTCGGGTGCTTAGAAAAATATTCACAGCGAGAGTCTTGCCGACAGTGGGATCGGCTGTGCGGAGATCCGCAGAAATATTTGTGGTATATAAGGAGGCCTCTTCTCCAGCATACAATTTCGAATATCGCATCTAGCTCTGGGGTTTCAATTCCATCCGCGCTTGTGTCTATTCATAAGAGTCGCGCGACTTCTCTGCCTTATATAGCGCAAACGGCAAACCCCTGGATCAAATGGATTTCCATTGTGAAAATTGAGCATGAAATTTATTACGCAAAGCTCTCACTAATCACATTGGAAAGCGAGCTACAAGACAACTACCAGAAATCTTCTACCGAAGGGATTGTGTAGAAATATCAAGACACCACGCGCTTGTGTTGAAGTCGCAGTATGGAATCTGAACGAATCTAGCTCCTGGAAACCTGATATGAACAATACTGGCACAGCTTACCTCATGGATTTGGTTGCGCAGCAGGAAGAGCAAGGGAACCATGGGCTCTTACACCCGATTAAGATTGGGGTCCCATAGCTCCGCGGAGCAACGGCAAAAGCCGAGAGATTGGATATATCAGCCCGCCTCTAAAGCGACACTCATCCCACCAGGATTGTGCGAGTTTGTGATCTTAGAGTCGCTCACTGTGATTACCTACTTCCATGAGAAGTAGTGGTAGTGAGTGACTTGTTCTCTGCAAATCAGCCAGAAGTCACCTCCAGCAGATGAAGAGCTTGACTTGGTAGCTGGAAGAGGGGAATCAGAGCCGGTGCATTTCAGTGACCAACTGCTTACAAACTCAGTGGACAGCATGGTGTCAAACAAACAAAACTTTGGCTTGGTAACCACAGCAACAACATGACTTGGGAAACTAGGTTGATACGGACATACTTCAATGGGATCGATGATTCAAGACACATAAGTCTCGGTCTTAGTGTACTTAAAAAGAATATAAGAAAGGGCTAGAAAATTGGTGGAGGCATGCTAAGCCACTGCTATAGGCAATTTGTTGATATAAAATAATACATCCAGCTATACTATCGACCTCCCCATCATGAATCCCAAGATTAATTTGCAACCTCTTATCTACTACCCCTACCCGGTCAACGAAACAAACCAAAAAAAATGACAATATATGATACCCCACCACCCCTTCTATACCCGCGTAATGCTACGTGTCCTTAGTTTTACCATCGTTCACTCACCCTACACTCCCCTTGAACATGGTTAGTAAACGCTACTTGTACACTCCAAATCTTCAATCTCCTCCATACTCTTGTACGTCCTTGAATCAGCCACGTTTATGACTTACTAAATGGGTGTTGAATAAGGGATTGAAAAGTTAGTAATAACTTGGAAAGCGAATGCAGAATCTGATACTCCGTGTGCGTAGAAATTCGGGCTATGTGCCAAGTGCTGTTGAAAAGAGTCTTGATTCCGAACATTGGACACACAAAATATGAAGTCTGAAGTGTAAGGTGTTTAGTAAGCAAACAAACAGATGCGTGGCAACCAACGTGGCAACCAGCGTGGCAACAGACGTAGCAGTAAACACTCATTTACGTACGTCGTTACCCAGCCTGCCCAGACAAACACTCAATCTGCACCCTGCACCACCGTTTACCCTACATACACATTACACGTACATACCCGCAACCAGACCAAACTCCTTGCCCCTTACATCCCACTCTACCCAAACAACCCCAAGCAAACCCTTAATCTGTACCACCGTTTACGTACCCTGCACTACTTACACATACATACCCGCAACCAAACCAAACTCACATCCGCTATTCATAGCAATCTAGTACCCACTCTCCCCCGTATTTCCGCCCTGCTTCTGCGTTGCGGTGCAACGGCCTGCCTGCCTATAGCAGTCACATGTGGAGATAAGGTACAAGTTCCTATATTTAGACTAAACCACTTTAGCCTAGGAACCTGTATGCTAGGGATGAAAAGGGAAAAGGTTAAAATAACATCGGTGACATACTGTAGTCTTTTAGGAGTAAGAAAAGTTGTGCGTACACGGAAAAAAAGTAATTCCAGTGTTGGGTAACCGTGTGTTAGTTGTTATCAGATACTATATGAGTGAGCGAACGAGACAGTTTGTTCCAAAAAAAATTGCAAGGGAAATGACGTTCGAATTAAGTAATGCATACCCCGAACCAAGTCCAGCCCTACGCACTACATCTCCAACTCCTCATGTTCAACACCCCACTCACTTCTTCCCCGCAAACGCACAAGCACCAAGTTGTTTCTTCTCAGGCACAACATGAGGCGCGATATCGAAATCGAAGATATCCATCGGCAGCCCAATCGTCGTGCAGGCATTGGGGATATCCACGATACCGGCAATGTGGCCCTGGACAGGGGCACACGAGAGGAGAAGGTAGATTTGGTAGTCGTTGTAACCTAGACAGAACGTCGTTAGTAAAAGCCCTCAATCTCACAAAATAGCAGACAGACAAGCAATAAAAGTAATAGGAGGGATAGAGTAGGAAGAAGACAGAAATGAAAAGGGAACACGACATACCAAACCTCCTCAAATACTCCACAACCCTCAAACAACTCTGCCTATACGCAACCGTTGCATCGAGATAATGCTGCTTGCCCTTCTCATCAACACTAAACCCCTCGAAATAAATATACCGTCCGGACCCAAACTGCGGTTCTACGGGGCCAGGGATGTAGATCGGACTCTTCATATCCAGCTGTTTCATACCACCTTTCATAACGCTGAACTTCAGCGTAATCACACCCGCCATTTCAATCGCGCCGCAGAAGCTGATTTCGCCATCACCTTGGCTGAAATGCAAGTCACCAACGCTGAATTTAGCGCCAGGCACATGGACAGGGAGGTAGACTTTTGAGCCGCGGGAGAGGTTTTTGATGTCGCAGTTTCCGCCATGTTCGGGGCGGCCGGGGATGGTGCGCGCGCCTTCTTTTCCAATCTTTTGGAGGAGGTCAGCTGGTGCAGAGCCGGCGTGGACGTTGGTGGGTTGAGGGGGGTTCGGCCACGGTGCGGTTGAGGTGGGTGTGCGTGGTTATCAGTTCGGCTTCGCGCGTGTTCCAGGTTTCTAGGACTTCGGCCGAGGGGGGCACAACCGAGGACTGGGGCGGATGGGTTAGATGTGGTATACAGTAGGGATGGAGGGAGTGCATACTGCCTGGGTGGATGAGGCCTGCGAAACGGACGCCGGGGATGTGGCGGGAGCTGCAGAAGATGCCTTCAAAGTCCCAGATGGCTTTTGCTCTGGGGTTTGTTAGTTCGTCTTTCTTACTCTTTTGTGTTTACGATAGTCGAGACGTACGGCTCTGGGTAGATTTCATCCAAGAAACCTCCTCCGTTTTCCTTTGAGAAGATACCGGTAAATCCCCATGGCTGTTCATCTAACGGTTGCACATCTTGGATCTCGACAAGAAGCACATCACCAGGCTCCGCAGTCTCGATATCAAAGGGACCGGTGAGGTAGTGAATCTTGGTTAGATCTACGTCGCGTACATCATCTGCAGAATCGTTGTTGCCGATTTGGCCACCAGTCCAGTCTACACATTCGATCTTAACTGCCTCGCCGGGTTTGATGGTGCCATAGGAGGGATTTTCGGGATGCCAGCGGTTCTAGAAATACGTTCAGAAAGATTCATAAGAACTAATCCAATAGGTATAGGGTACAGACATGGAGACACTTTTGCTCTGATGCTGGCTTGTCTAGAGATACTTTCGCAGCGTATCTGAGGCCTTCTTTACCCATCTTGCAATTCTAGAGAAGAGGAAGATGGTTCAGGAAAGAAAGTTATTTCTAATATTGTGAGTACGATAAGAGACGAGGGGAAAGAGGAGTGAAGAGGAGAACACTCCGTTGCAATGGAGGGGAAAACGCGTCTATGAAGTCAACGGGCGAAGGGAAAGCGCACTCCCTCCTTCCGATTGTTATCTCTGATGCTTCCAGCTGCCGAAAAGACGGCACAGATCCATGTTCACCAACCAACGGTACAAGGCGGATGATAAGCACGATGATAATATGATTTGGAGCTGTTACGTTACTTGGAGCTCTAAGCTACCTACCCCAATGGGACGCGTTGACCCCACTGCGGGGTATACCACAAACGACGCGATCATCGTCATTACCAGATAGCGTCACAGTTATATGTACTTTCTTGCCGACGGCGCGAGTGGGACTGTTCGCGACTGGCTACCAAGGAAACGCGTTTTCGACGTACCGAGCGGCGTTTCTCTGCTCGTACGTAACTTGTGACGCAGCCCTTCAATGCCTGGTTCATCTAACTGAAAGTCTTTCGTGGTGTCTGGCGCACTTCAGACTGGACCGCAGGCTTGTGCATTGCAAGGTTGTATTCGTCCATGTGTTGCCAGGGCAGGTTTAAGAACTCGTGCTTGTTTTTCCAACGAAGCGACTCTTCCTTGAACTTGTCGGCTTCGGTCGGGGGAAGCGGTGGCTCTGTAATCTTAGTAATGAGGTATGCTGTCGAGGCTTCTGCGAGGCCGTAGATGAGGACGCCGACGAGTGGGATCTTGACGAAGATGTAGAAGCCGAGACCGAAACCGAAAAGCACGCCTGCTCGATCCCTGAACCAAAGCTTCTTCTGTTCTGGAGTGTAGCGCACGCGTGCAAAGTAAGGCTCGAGCTACAGGAGGTTAGTTGAAGGGATCGGGCATATGTTGAAGTCCATACGTACCAGCTCACGCATAAGAGTGCGGGACGAAAAGTAAGCCTGTAGGAAGCTGACTAGATATCTGCGCGGGAATAACAGAGAGCCAGCAAATATAGCGGCTGCTGGCTGAGTTCCTACTGACTTCTTGAAAGTGTAGAAACTGGCGGCTGGAAGCACGAAGCGGCCTACGTAGGGAGCATAGGATAGTGCAAGAACTCCCAGGGAAATGGCAGCCTTCTTGCCCTGCTTCATGGTATACAGCATAACAGCCTGCCTTATTGGCATCTTCTCCTTGTCTGGTTTCGGTGCGTGTTCGGGGTACTTTTCGAGGTTTGGGTAGTACATGGCGCGGAGGTTGTGCGGGTCTTCGGTCTTGTGCTTCTGTACATAGGTTTCATCGACCCAACGCAGGGAGTCCATGAACCTGGGAGATTGTTAGCGAGGCATATACGACGAGCAGATATCCTTACATATGATCCAGAGTAGGCGTGACGTAGCGCATCATCGTCATGAGGAAGAATGGTACTTGGAGCACCGTGTGCTCAAGGAAGTGTAGCCCGTTCACGACACTTTCGTCCAAGTGCGTGTGGTCCATGTTGACGAAGAGAGAGACGATCCATAGTAGCACGCGTACACCGACAATCTGGACATGTCAGAACAGAGTATACAGTGGTGGGTAGCGGAACGTACGGGTATGGCGACAATGACTCGGATGGCGATGCCAGCAACTACAGCTATCACAGCTTGGCGATAGTGGTCTGAAGTGAAGAGGCCTGGGTTCTGAAGCGCTCGGTTCACTACGGGAGTGTGTCAGAGAAAGGCCGTCGCTTGCGATACCATGATGGCCAGAGCCAAGTAAGTACTCACCACCAACTAGAGTCAGCTGCGCTCCACGCAGGATAGCATTGAGATCAAAGTTGGATATGTCAAACTGCGAAACATCCAACTTGTCCATGTTTACTGCGTCACTCGACTGTCAGGCAGCGTGGCGGTCTGTGTAATGGTGCTGCACGGCAAAGCAGGTGCTGACACGACGGCCTCGTATACTGGCTCTGATAAAAGGACGAGCTCGGATAGATTATATGGGGAGAGTTTGAGAGAACCAGAGAGCACAGAAAGCTTCTTGGTGTTTGCCAGCACTCAGTCTGCTCTGGCCGCGGCCAAGTGGATGCATGAAGCGTGTGCGTGCGAACACACTGCGAACTGGCGGAGCAATGACGTACCTACGATCCGCGCGGCTGGCGGACCCATCTGTATGCAGCTGGCACATGTCGCGAACAAAGGGATGCGTTGAATGTGCCAGACTCGCACAGCAGCATTTTCACGCACTTTTGTTCTCGAAGCCTGACGGAAGACACTACAAGTGGCGTTCTGACACGCGGGGTCAGAGGTTCGGATGAGTTGAAACTCGACATGATCTCCGTGGTCAAAGCGCATACGTAGTCAGGGACTCCCTTCAGCCTCCCACTAGCACCGAACGCGAACCAAAACCTCCCACCAGTCACCATCTTAGTACCATCTCGCAAGCGCCGGACGCTGGAAAAAGACAGGAAACAGGGGAAACTCGACCTCAAAATCCGCGGTACGGCAATGCAAACATAGCACGCCCATCATGTCGACGCCGGCTTCATCACAGCAACATCCCGAGCACGCGCCGGCTACCAGTGTCAGACGCAGCTTCACCCTCCCCGCAAAGGCAAAGAGGCCCACATCTGTCCCTCCGCCCTCAAACAGCGTAGACGGAATCGAAACGCTGTTTGTGTGTTCAAACTCCAAGATCGTCTCCTTCACAACAGCTGGTCCCGCCCGCCGACTCTCACCTAGCCGATCGGGTGACACGTCGCATCCGATACAATGGAAGACACCCACGGAGCGCACCCTCGCAGTCGGTATGTCGTCCCATGTAGGACATGTCATGTCAATCCGCTTATTAACGTCTGCACAGGTGTCTTACGCATCTATCGCGTGACAGCCTCCAACGTCTCCTTCCTCAACAGCGGCAACCTCCTCCACACAATCTTCCCTCGCAGCCAGATCTGGTGTGTCGATAACCAGTCGGTATTTGTACTGCGCGTGCGGCAAGACTCGTACTATCGGATGGAGCTCCCCTTCGAGACGGATGAGGACAGGGAGAAGATTGAACAGTTCAAGTTGGTCTTGTCGCAGGTGATGCAGTATGAGAGGACTCAGTGCCCGTTTGCTAGAGGCTTCGTCGCGGAAGAGCTGGAGCGTCCGAAGAGTCCACCGCGGAGAGTAGTAAAGAGGAAGCCCTCGGGGCAGGCGAAGAAGTGGGTAATGGATAAGACCTGGGTACCACAGCAATACGGCTCAAGACCTTCGACCTCTGGTACTGAACGCTCGGCGTCTAGTGTGACTTCTTCCAACGACGAGGACGATCGGTCGAGCGTCATTACTGATAGCAGCGAGGCCGTACCCGAGGCTCCCGAGACTCCCTTTGTGAGAGACCTACCCAGGTCACTCGCATCAACTGCTCTCCCTCGCCGACCGTCAGTGGCCGAACGCGCGAGCATCTTCGGCCAGCGCTCTGTCACAGCACCGGTGAGGACACACAGGACAGGGTCAGTGTCTGCCATGAAGCGTATAGTCGAGTCCCCAACGGAACCACAACCACAACGCAGCGAAGTCGAGAAGCCGGTGCTTGAGCGCCAAGTTTCTGATGCCGTCAGTCTGGCCTCAAGCGCCGACTCCTTCTACTCCTTGGACACTGTCACGCCAAGAAGTCCATCACCCAAGTTCCTTGATGCAGAAGGTGATCTCGTGAACCCTTGGGCAGCCGCCTTTTCAAAGGAACAAGACGAGCCAAGGGGACGTTCAATCCATCGCCGTGACATGTCAGAGATTACTGTCCGCGCTCCCTCGACCGAGGGCACCGGACCTTCCGCTCCAGTGACACCCACAATGCCATACTATTCGAGCTCAACTCCCTCGATCAATGTACGGCCATCTTCAGCCCCCTCAACACCACCGCTTATCAACGACTCGGATGATGACAGCTTTGAGCGTGCCAGCTTGGATCTCGCCACACCTCCTGATTCGATCCGGATGAAGAGACTCACAGGAGCGTCGCAGCGACGAGCCTTCTCACCCATGCCTCACGCGCACAACCTGTTCTGCCCGCCCAAACAACACCCTGGACGCGACTTTACAAACGCATTGGTGCGTAAGACGTGCGAAATCGTTCTCGGACCGCCCGCACACCTCGTCTCTATCATGCTGCGCATCGCTACGAGCATCTCCAATGGTTTTGGCTTCAGCAATTACCGCATGCGTCGAGCTGAAAAGATCCCGTGTTCATGGGAGTCGGATGATGAAGCTGACTGGGCTGAAGAGGATGACTTTGGGATTCCACTCGGCAACATTAGAGACGCAGCGCTTCGCCGGCGGACCTTTTCGGGTGAGCTTGACTAGGGGCGTTGAACTGTAGGGGGCTGCTTTTCCTACTGTTG
This sequence comes from Pyrenophora tritici-repentis, assembly GCF_003171515.1. Classification (NCBI taxonomy): domain Eukaryota; kingdom Fungi; phylum Ascomycota; class Dothideomycetes; order Pleosporales; family Pleosporaceae; genus Pyrenophora; species Pyrenophora tritici-repentis. The sequence goes on from NC_089390.1 coordinate 6,021,006, forward strand.
CATATGCACGATGATACCAAGTGCTAGTATCTTTTATGGCTGCATGGAAGGCGCAAGGCATGCTTTTTTCTTGGTCCACGATGGAGGCTTTTTTCTCTTGGCGAACTACACGATTGTAATATGGTATGACATGTAATTAATTTCTTACAGGGTGTGTAGTATATTATAGACGTGGGTGGTGTGCAGAGTTCGGATGAAGAGTATACACCTTTTACACATTTACACACCGTCTTTGCTTGGAGCAACAACCTTACGGGCGAGCTGAAACCCCCAACCCCAGGCCAACTTTAGGCTAGAGAAGAGTGTGGTGACACGACTCAGCAGTTGCTTCTGCCGCGAAAGGGTTGCAACTGGCATTCCAAGTCCTTTCTGTACGACGTCAAGGCCAACGCCCTGGCATCACTCACTTTGCTCGATGCATCTAGGCTGCATGACATACTGGGCTGGTGCTGGAAGAGCGATGCAAACTTGATCGAGGTGCAGCGTAGAGGCAAGGGCAAACGGTGCCGCACGTTAGCTCCCGACTCAGTCCCGTGCTATGGTTGGCCGCCTCTTCCCAAGCACAACAAGCAGCACGACTGGGCAAGCTTGTCACGATCCGCGATGACGAGTCGCGATGACGAGCCAACGTGACGAGTCTTGAGGGTGTCTTCACAGCTGCACACGACGCCTGCTCATCCCATTGCACCCAGCCCATCAGCGCCAAGGCGAGAAACGCACATCATGTCTACATATGCACCCTCTCACCTGAACAGAATACAGGCGAACAAGTGCTAAATGATGGCCTCTATCGTGGGTCAGGTAAAATGACAATGCAGGGTTATGGGGCCCAGCCACGCTGGCAAACTTGGACCGCGCCCACCAGGCTTTACCGCAAGTTCAGCGCCGGCCCTGGAGCCAATGACGCCTAGGCCTTCCTCGCGTGCGAACGCACGTCAACAAGGACGACACCGACTAATAAGTTTCTGGAGGAGGCGGGTGATCGCAACGATCCCACTTCTCGCTGCTTAATATTCCCTACTCTCATCTTCGTGTCAGGGCTTGGACACCCGTCTCGCTTCCCCGCTCCCACATACATACGCACTTACGCAACCACCTTGGCTTCGCTGCGCCAGGCCTGGCATCTGCTTACGACTGCACGCCTTTTATTATGAAAAGAAAGATGGCCGACCTTGACGTCTTGATGGACGAGACGTTGACGCTCTGCAAAACCCCGCCCGTACCCCGACGCCACCCATACCGCGAGTTCTACCAGTACCGGAAATCTCTTCCTGTGACGCCCTCAAAGCCTGAGATGGAAATGGTGGGCCAGCCAATGTTCCAGTTCAGAGCGCCGGCCGCCGCCCCCGCTGGTGAACTGGTCCCCAAGCCGTTGTTCAGCAGAAGCAACAGTCTACCGTCGCGCGCAACACGACCATCGCTACCTGTGCGACCATCCGAGCCATTTCAATTCAACGCAGACATTGTCAAAAGCCCCTCACCTCTGTTCAGTAGGAGGAACACGCTGCCATCGAGGATTTCTCGCGCCGCTGCCGCCGAAAGAAAGCCCTCGCCCTTGTCGCGCAGAGAGGATGCACACTCAACCGGTCCGACCCACTTCGCGCCCACGAAACACACGTCACCAGCCGACTTGTCATCCAAGGACTCGAACACCAGCAAGCGACGCTCTTTCCCGGCACGAGCGTCCAGCGTTCCTACTGCTCCAAAAAGACCGTCTCCACTTTCTGGTAAAGGCAGTTTGCGCCAATCCGGAGGGGCTGCCCACATCGCGCCCATGCAGCCCGTATCTCCAATCGTTCTATCGCCTGCCATCTCTCACACTAGCTCCGCAGTTTCATCGCCAACACCCTCTGTCTTCTCCACAGCAGACTCTGCCAGCTTTTCTGCATCGACACCCTCAACGCCTGCCACGTCGCCGCCCAGTACCCCAAAGTCCGGCACCCAACCACAGGTGTGCTACTTCACCGCAACCACGTGGAACTTCAAGACGTCGCCTTCCCCAGTCTACATCCCCAGAAACAAGTTGAGGAGGAAGGATAGCCCGCGATTCGAGACGCTGAGGACTCTTCGCGCCAAAGAGTCGGACGCATGTCTTGAGCGAGTATACGGTCAGCGCACCTCAGCCTACCTGGCATGGACAGGTTTCGAAGCATTCACGAACTAAGTCTCGGCAGCCTTTGAAGTCCGGCCATGACCGCGCCATTTTTGCCACGATATTGCCATAGAGATTAAGACGGCACACGATACCCAGAAGAAGACACTAGAAGAGAGACTTGTTAGTCTTCACTGCGCACACCACGTGTACTCGGTTCCTGACCGTACACAGGTGATCAATGCAGATCACATCTGCAAGCACAACCTTATGATTTATGATTACAACGACTGGGAATGGGAGATATCTACGGTGTTATGGTAGTCGATTATAATACCCAGGGTTTGAATATTTTAGCGCTTCGCATCGGCTCTTTCACCTCACTATACGGTAGCAAGATTTTACACATGTAATCTAATCGATCACAGGGCCTTTGCGCCTTATGTTGTTTCTACTTCTTCTGTGGACGTGTCACAACCATCGGTGGAGGCACATGGCCTCCGCAGAGCCTCCTTTGGGCGTTCATGCAAAGCTTATATCAGCCCCGCTGCCTGCTGACCTACATCATCGATACAGGTCGAGGCGCAGTCACACGGCACACGGCTAACGATTAGCCATTAGCCGGGACACAGACTGCCTTATCCCCGGTACTCGACCACTACCAACTTTTCGGTATTCCAGACTGCTCTATTGGGCAAATGGCTGCGACTAACTGTCATCCTCTGGCGTATACGGAACATTATTTGTGCTATATGTAGGGCGCCTGCGCCGCATAGCCGTCGTGGCGCAGCGCGTTGCCTATCTTGTGAGAAGGTGGACCCAACTAGCCTTACCAAGCTAAGCAGGCGCGTAATATTATGGCCCCAAAAGCTTCAAGTACAGCACACCGCGCTGCATGTGTGGGGTGTGCTGCAGAAGATTTATAGCATGCCGGTCCCGGCTTTGTGGCCGCGAGGTCACTTTGTAGATCCAAGTCCTGGACGTCATCGGCACCCGGTTCCATCTGCTGCTTTTTTTGTGGATCGCGCAGCCTGGTAGGCAACATCGATACAAGAGGACTCGCACCTGACTCACAACGAATCGCCACTGCAATAAGTAACTTTAGGGGAGGCCCCGTGACTGTTGATGTATATGAGTGGGAGGAGGTGGACGTGATTTGATTCCCGCAACTTTCACCACGCGACCTACACCCCAAGTCACCCACGAAGCCGGCTAGACTACGCTATTTACAACTACGAAATCACATACAACACCAAAAAATCTCGCCCATCTGGGAAACAACAGCATGGAGCCTTCAAACTCGGAAAGAAATCCAAATGCGCCGCTGCGCCTGCTGTCACTGGATGGAGGGGGTGTACGCGGCTTGTCGTCGCTGCTTGTGCTGCAAACCCTCATGGAGAATATAGCTTTGGAAGAGAAGAGACTAGGGAGAAGAGCTATGAACAATCACGAGCCGCTGAAACCATGTGACTACTTCGATCTTATTGGTGGCACATCAACAGGCGGCATCATAGCCATTATGCTCTCGCGGTTACGGCTCGACTGCAAGCAGTGTATAGATGTGTACAGCAAGCTGGCCGAGCAGATATTCAAGCATGACAGGTCTTTCAAAGCATTTGGAATGAAAATACCTACAGGAGCGAGTCGATTCTCCGGTGTTGTTCTGGCCAACGCTATCAAGACAGCGCTCAAGGACTTGAATTTTGACCCTGACGAACTCATGTGGGATGAAGCACTGTTTGAAGAGGTGGATGATGCGAACGATTTGCCCAGAGACAGCATCTGGGCTGATGCTCTGCCTGAGATGATGGTGACAGAAAGTCCAGTGAATACGATGAAAAACTCGCAATACTCACTGGAATCGGGTCCAGCGGATAGCATCGACAGCTCAAAGGCTCCTTCGACATTGTACAGTGATAGCCCATTCCATCCTACCATCAAGGCACCGGAGCGTAGGTCTACTTGGAAACTTCATCACCGTCAATCAGTGCACCGAAAAGCGAATGCAAAGGGCTGCCGGGGTTTCGTACTCACATCACTCAAGAACGCCCTCGGACTCCCCAGGATTCTATCTACATATGATCCCAACGACCGAACAACCCGAATTTGGGAAGCACTCCGCGCCACTTCAGCAGCCCCCACATTCTTCGAAGAAATGCAATTCGGCACCCCCAAAGTCACCTACCTCGACGGCGGCGTCGGCTTCAACAACCCGTGCGCAGAAGTCGACTACGCCGCCAAAGCGCTCTGGGAAGGCCGCTCAATCGGCGTCATAGTTTCTGTCGGCACCGGTCTCCAAAGCATCCCCAGCGTCAAGAAAATGGCATCCTGGCTCCCCTTCGGCCTCGGCACCGACATCTCCATCGCCAGCGCCCTCACCGGCATGGCAACCTCCACAGCTCGCGTCGACAACGAAATGAAGCGCATGTACAACAACTCAGACACCCGCTACTACCGCTTCGACGTAGACCGTGGCCTCGCCGACGTCAGCCTCGAGCAATGGATGAAAGAAGACGAAATGGCCTCTTTAACCGAACAATATATGTCCGACACTCTCCAAATTCGACTCGCCCGCGACTTTGGCGAACGCATGGCCAAACTCTCCGCCCTACCCCCTCGCTTCGAAATCGGCGCCACACATTTCCGCCTCGGCATCACCGGTCACGGCCTCCTCGACTCGTCGTTTTCCCTCCAACAAGTCGATTTCAAAACGGGACTGCCGCTGGGTATCGCACCGTTGCTTGACGATGTTCCCCGCATGTCTGCGTTCCGCACCACGTCGCCGTCGGGTGAAGGCGGCCTCGCTATCGATGCGACAACGGGTCGGTTGAAGAAAGTTTACCCTGTGGCGGAGGACTTGGACCATGATGGTCGGCGCGAAGAGGCGACTGTATATCAATGCGTTCGCGCGGACAACGTCTGTCTCCGCACTATCAAAACGGGGATTCCGCAGGGCAAATATAAAGTCCAGTTTATCGTTGCTTTCCACGAGCTTTCCGCCGGCACTGCAAACCCCAAAGACGTTGTCTTTAGCGTGGGTAAACCGTTTGATGCACGTACTTTTATAAAACGGTTTGTCGATGTTAAGATTACACCGGATGTCGGGTCGGTGCTGTTGCATCCTGATGCCGTAAGGGTGAGGGTTGGAGGCAAGAGGTATGCAGAGGGTAAAGGGAAGGGGTGGATGGAGGTCGAGGGTGATGTACCCGTTGATGTGGGACTGGATGGTTCGTTGGGGTTTATTGTTAGTAAGAAATTTGAGGAGGGGGTGTTTGTGGGTGGGTGGAGTTTTGGAGGTGTGAGGTTGGAGCCGGTGTTTGGGGAGGTGGGGAGGGTGGGGAGTCCGAGGGCTCCGTGACTTGAGGGGTGAGAGACGATGGTTGAGAGGGGGGTATAGAGATGAGATAGGTTGGGCTTTGTGTATGATTCCATGTTTCTGTGGGTTTAGCATTGGGCGTTCTGGGTACGGAAATATAGTAAACAGACGGGCAGGCAGGCAGGCACGACATGTAAATTGCATCCTTCTTAACAACATCCTTACATTGCCCCTAATCTTCGCCCTAAGCTATACTCCTATCACACATAATGTCTACGCTTGCCGAACGCGCCACATCGTGCTTTTGTGCAGTTTTAGACAGCGGCAAAACACAAAATAAAGGTTCTGTTAGAACAAGGTCTCCTCTGGTGGTATGACTACCATAGGCGACCGAGTAGAGGTACGAAAGGTAACCCTGTATTGGATTGAACTTCACTAAGAGCTATTGTTCTATCTACTTGTTGTTATGATGATCTTAGGACGTACATGACAGATCATCATTCCGCGTCGGTCCTTCTGCTCGGGCTTACTCCACGAACCTCACCTCGCCGACCTGGACTGAACCTAACATATTCTTAACACTCCCCCTCAGGGCAGGTCCGGTCCAAGGACAACTCCTAATTGGTTCTTGAATCTCTCGAATGCGACTCGCTGCAATGGCTTTGTCATTCCATCAGCCACCATGTCTGCAGTTGGAACGTAGGCCACATCGAGTTTGCCTTGTTCTGCTAGGTCTCGGATAAAATGATAACAGACGTCGATGTGCTTTGATCTTTCGTGAAGGTGAGGGTTCTTTGTAAGTGCAATGGCACCCTGGTTGTCTCCTAGCATCTGGACCTTGTTGGTGTCTTTTCCAATGTACTTTGGGAACCCAAGATCTCTAAACATTTGAGCAATCCACTGGCCTTGCTTGCAGCATGTTGATAGTGCGATGTATTCAGATTCGCAGCTTGACGTTGCAACAGACCGTTGCTTCTTGCTAGACCATGATATTGGACCTCCGTAGAACATTGCAGTGCTCCCTGAAACGCTCTTTCGGTCTACCATGTCGCTTGCCCAGTCAGCATCAGAGTAGATGACAAATTGCGAGTGTACTCCCCCTGGTCCGTAGCGTAGCTTCAATGTCACTGTCGACCTTAGATATCGTAGCAGGTTCTTCAACGCATGGCCATGGTGTTCTGCTGGATCGCTCATGTATTGGCTTAGCTTTCCGAGGGTGAATGCAATGTCTGGACGTGTAAGAACCATAGCAAACATAAGGCTCCCTATCACTTGCTGGTATTCAGTGATGTCGATTCGGGTGTCGTTGTCAGTGGCTGGCCTAAATGAAGTGTAATCTGCAGATGGAATCTTCTTGTCTCTGTGTTGTTTGCTAGACATTCCAAACTTGTCAAGTACTGCGTGTAGGTACTGCTCTTGATCGAGGTAGATTGTGCGGCGCTTTCTGTCTCGCGTAACTCGTACTCCAAGGATCTTATGAATCTCCCCCAGGTTCTTGGTGTTGAATCTTCCAGAAAGCTTCTCGTAGAACCAATCAATTTGAGCTCGATCTTTTGCAGCAGCAGCAATGTCATCAACGTAGACGAGGATACGGAGTTGTTTTTCTTTGTGGATAAACATGCACGGGTCTGCGAGGCTTTGTACGAATCCCCATGCCAGAAGTTCTTTCTTTATCAACAAGTTCCAGTCGCGAGCAGCCTGTTTGAGTCCGTATAAGCTGCGGAGAACTCTAAGGACGTATCCTTTTTTGACTTCTACTCCTTGGGGTTGCTTAAGAAAGATCTCTTCCTTCAAGTGCGACTCTGTGAATGCATTCTTAATGTCAAAGTGGAAACATTCCAGGTTTTCCGCTGCGACAGTGGCCATAAACAGACGTAAGGTGTCCATGCGGACTGTCGGGGCAAAAGTCTCGTTGTAGTCTGTTCCGTGTGCTTGCGTAAAACCTCTTGCCACAAGGCGTGCCTTAAACCTCTCAACAGTCCCGTCGAGATTCGTTTTGACTGTAAAAACCCACTTTGAATCAACCATGTTCGCGTCTTTTGGCTTTGGAACTTCCTCCCAGGTTCGATTCTCTATTAACGCGATTATCTCTTCAAGTATTGCTGCTTTCCATTGCTTTCCATACTTTGGGTCGTTGATAGCTTGCTCGTGTGTCTGGGGGATCTGGATTCCTGCGATCTCGGTTGCTGCGAAAGCCTTCTCAGATAGTCGTGTTTGCTCTTCTGTAAGGCCAACTTGGGCTAGCATAGCTTTAACGATCTTGCTAAATCTCTCGTCCTCAACAATCTCTTCGTTAGACCTCTTCCGTTTGGCTTGTCTAGTGAAGTATCGTGGAATCTCCTTTTCTCGTACAGACTGGGTACACGGTTCTTCGGGCCCCTCTTCGTTCACAAGATTAGGAACCCGCTCATCAGATGGTGCAGTAGGAGGAATAGTAGTTAGCCTCCTTGGTCTTCCTCTGTGACGCTTCACTGGTTCATGAGTTAGCTCTGCCGAAGATGGTTCCATTAGGTTCTCGGAAACTGGTTCTATTGGTTCTGCAGGAGATGGTTCCATTGGTTCGGTAGGAGATGGTTCCATTGGTTCTGCAGGAGATGGTTCCATTCGTTCGGTAGGAGTTGGTTCCATTCGTTCGGCAGGAGATAATTCTAGATCCTTCCTAGGTCTTCCTCTTGGTTTTCGGTCTGGCATCGTATTCTGCGTTCCTTGTGGTCCAGCTGGTATGTTTCGCAGTCGTAGTTCAACTTTCCCTCCAGGGGTGTATTCGTCCACTGACAATCGGCTTGTCCTTGAGGTGTATCCAAGCTCTGGCGAATAGAACTTGAACTGCTTATTTGTTGTCTCAGAATATCCCATAAATACTCCAATTCTGCCACGGTCCACGAGCTTGTCATGTCGTTGGTCTGCTGGAATCGTTTTAGGGTTGATGTACGAATAGCATTTGCTCCCCCATACACGGATGTGGTCAATGGATGGTTTCGTTCCTGTGAATGCCTCTTCAGGACTGACTTGCTTTCCATTGATCATAGGTCCTGTGTTTGTACGGTTGCGTAGGTATGCGTCTGCTTCGACAGCTTCATCCCAAAACTCAATTGGTAAACCAGCGTCTTTCAACATTGCTCTCATATCAGCTTCAGCAGTTTGGATGTTTCGCTCGGCTGGTCCATTCTGGTGTGAGGAAGCAATTGTTGTAGGCTGAATTTCCACGCCTTGTGTAACTCTCCATTCCTCAGCTTGCTGTAGAAGTTCTGGTGCATTGTCGGTTCCAGCAGCTTTGACTTTCTCGCCAGTTTGATGTTCTACAAAGGTCTTCCAGATTCGGAGTTCCCGTTGTGCGTCTCCCTTTTTCTTCAGCGGATAACCCAGTTTTTCCGCGTGTAGCTATCAATAATTTGGAGGAACCACCTGTTTCCTCGTAGAGATGTTGGAAAGGGTCCAGCAATGTCAAACTGTACTAAGGCTAGCTTCGTGGCCTTGTGCTCTCTTAGCTGCTTAGGGATGCTGTTCTTCATCTTTGTCAGGGAACACACTTCGCAGATTTCAATCTTCTCTGGAACTTGAATCTTCTTCTGGAGAGTTGTAACTTCGTGGAGTTTGGCAATCTTTGTAGGTCCCACAGATGTCAATGAGCAAGCTGAGCGAGCTCAGCCAATTGGCTTGCTCAGCCAATTGAGCGGAGGCCAGCAGCTCGCTCGGCTCGCTCGGATTGGCTGAAACAGGGCTGTCAGCTCGCTCGGCTTGATGGGCTCAGTCCCGATTAGGAAAGTTATATAGAAACCTTGGTGTTGAGTTTCTCAGCTAATATCCCACTTATGTACACCGTATTTCGCGTCCATCTCCTCATCGCTGATAGCCTCCTTTACAGGCACCTCACCACTGCCAAATCCAGCTCTTATCCATCGTCGATCGCACTGTATTGCTGCTAGAAGTTGCGGAGAAATGCTGCGCCGACGGGGCTCGAGGAGGTCACCCAGCTCGCTGAATAAGCGCTCACACTCACAGCTTGAGCCTGGGATTGATAGCATGTCGATAGCAAATTTGCTAAGGCTGGGGTAGCGATCGCGGAGTCCTACCCAGTATTTTATAGGGTCGACGCCCTCGCTAGCGATCGGTTCGCTGCGTTTCCAAGCCTCATATTCATCCTCCTCGTTCTCCGTAAGCCCTGCAGGCTCAATAAAGCTGTTGATAGCGTCGTCTATATCATTGTGCCTGACTTTGGGGCGTAAGCGCAGCTTCGGTAAGCTTTTGTACTCCGCCCACAAATGTTGAAACTTGCGGTTGCTGCTCTCTAGCCAATCAGGCTTATCCGCCCACGCTGCGTCAAGGTAGCTTTTGTAGCGAGGATGAAGGATTGTAGCAGCATAGTAAGCTGGCGAGAGGTCGAGCTTGTTGTAGTACTCGCGGGCTTTAACTAGGGCAGCGCGGAGGTTGATAGCAAGGTGGTCTTCGGGTGACTCTGTATGCTCATCGTGAATGACGTCTTCATAGCTTTGCAAGCGGTCCTCATAGACTCCAAGTAAGTATTCAAATACTGGAATAACCTCAGCGATTGCTCCAAAAGCACCGCTTTTGCCGCGGCCTTCAAGCCGTTTTGTAGCTTGTTTCAGTGGCCTGAGCACATCAATATACTCAGCAATCACCTGCCAGTCATGGGCATTGATCCCATCAGACCTCATCCAATCCGGCGCTGCAGGCAGCTTGTTGTTACGACTTCGGGCGTACGCGTCTTCAGTTTCAATCTTCTGAATATGGTAGTTGGCGTACCCATTAACCGCTAATTGCAACTCAACAGCGCGCTCAAAACACGAAACGTAAGAGTTCCAGCGAGTAACAACTGGCTTGACGGGCTCCTTGATTTTGTGCTGTTCTGTTGGCGCGTTGACAGGCTGGTCCCTAATAGCGAGCTTCTGATACTTCTCAAAAAGAGCGTACTGTTGTGGTGTTTTGATGTAGTTGATAACCGCGAGAAGCACTCCTAATGGTCCATCGCCTCGCCAAGTAGCCATGTTCTCAGCTTCGTTCACGCGCTCAGTCTCCTCGTTGTCGTAGGACTCTTTCTCCTCACCCCAGAGTAGCATCTGGCCAATGAGATTAAGCGTATGAGGACCGCAGCGAAGGCGACGCTCGGTAGCGCTGAAGCCCATCTGCAAGGCGAGAGTGTTGATCGTGGTGTTGTTGTTATGTGCGTTGTCGAGGACGAAGTAACCGAGCTTGCCCACAGTGATTTCGAACTGCTTGAATATTGCCATCACGACCTCAGCCATGGCCTCGCCGGTGTGGGCACCTGTCAGTTGTGGGAGCGCAATAGGCAAGTCCCTGAGCTCGCCAGAGCTATCAACGTAGTGGGCGACGATACCTAAGTAACCGCGCTTGCCACCTTTTGTCGTCCATCCGTCAAAGCTTATATGGACTTTGCTCATTGATTCTGAAAGGCTTGCGACAACCTTTGGTAACAGGTAGTTGTACAGGCGTATAACGTATCGTGAGACGCTGTTATGAGATGCCCACAGGGCTCGTTCTGCCTCTACGCTAGCTAATTGTATCATATTGCGAAAAGACGATGATTCGAATTGTGAGAGTGGGAGGTTGTTTTCGACGAGCCAGGTGACGGCCGCAAGCCTAAACTCTTGTATATTGAAGTTGGTAAGCTCGTTGGCAACAGCCTGAGAGCAGCCCTTCTGAAGGGCGCGTTCGAGGAGAGTTTCTTTCCGAGGAGCGACGGTAGTGCGCTTACTTGGAGGCTTCAAGCCATGACCTTTCTTGTCTTCTCCGAGATGACGTGCTGGCGCTGATGGAGACTGCGAGACGTCATGTATGCCACGGCCAACAGTAGTGAACTTGTGCTTATAGCAATAGTGGCAGATCCACGTGACTTTTGCGACGTTGCTGCGCAAGGCGATGCGATAGCTATGGCTGTATACCCAGCTTGCTCGGTTCGAAAGTGATGTGGGCGGCTTGCAGTGCTTTGGGTAGCGACTCCAATTAAAGCCGTCGTATTTGTCCTCTACCCATACGAAACCCTCGTCGACAGCCTCGCTAGCTGCTCCTGAAGCTGCAACAGTGGCATGCTCGCTGCCCTCAGGTGGTGGGATGATTGTCTCTTCGGCGCGCGACTCTCGGAGGGTCGCTTCAAAATTTGGTGCTTGTGGCGCGGCGACGAGAGCTTGACGCGGCGACAGCGGTGGAGGAGGTGGAGATGGTGAGAATGGCCGAGTATCGACTAGCACAGGTTGGCTGGCAGTCCCGCGATGACGCGCTGCGACTCTAGGGCGCTTCGAAGTTGTCGCGATTTCTAGAGCATTAACGCGTGTTCTTTTTGCTGGCATTATAGCAACGGCGAGGTAGATAATAGCTGCAAATAGAGACGCGTTGATGGAGTATAGGTGAGTGTGGTGGGTGATAAGTAGTAAGTGAAGTGTCGCAGAAGGAGAATATTGTTGCCAGGCCGTTAGCCGGAAATTTAGTAGCTTATTTGCTAGAAATATAGCAAAAAAGAGTGTATTTTAGGTTATAACTAGGTTTCGAACTTACGCACTACACCTAAAAATCATCGTGAGATTGCCCCTCCACCAAGTCCTTCAGCCCCAAGTTTCCAACCGCCCCATCCAACCAAGCTAAGCAAGCTGACTGAGCGAGCGCCTATCCCTAAGCTCGCTCGGCTTGCAAGCGCGCACTGCGCGCTCAGCTCATTCGGCTTGGTCAAAACGTCCAAGCCGAGCGAGCTGAGCGAGCCGGCTCGCTCGTTGACAAGTATGGTAGGTCCTAGGTGTGCGAAACGTCTGTGATACAGCAGGTATCTCTCCTTTTCATTAACCTTAAGCTCGCTCTTAACTGGTGTATGGGGTTCCGTGCCTAGGAATGCTGTCTCGTGGTATCCATCGGCAATGTGTGACACTACGTAGAGGCCGTCGTCCATAGTTGCTTTAATAATGATCTCCTTTCCTAGTTTGAAGCATAGTACGTGTGAATTGAAACGACCCTTCAGGCCTGCTGCGCAAATTCTTCTCCCTGATAACAAATTGACTCCAAGGTTAGGTACAAGCAGTACTTCTGACAACCATGTCGACGATCCGTCTTTACACACCACTTGAGCTTCTCCTTTCCAGTCTGCATATAATTCTCCCCCTCCAACCCGAACTAGTCTTCGCTTGATCTTGATCATTCGTCTAAACAATGAGGGTTGGTCAGACATGTGGGAGGAGGCGCCAGTGTCGGCAGCCCAAGTAGATGGAGAGGCCTTACCGACAATGTCTTTTGAGAGACGGCATGTCTCAATTTCCTCGGGTTCAGAGTCTGAGGTCTCGGATAATTCATCTGACTCTGAATTGACTTCTTCGGCTCCATATGCTTTGCCAGTCTTTTTGTGAGAATTCCTTTGCTTGAGTGTCTTAATAGGCGGCTTAGATGATTTCTTAGCGTCGTATTCCTTAAGGAGCTTTCGAGCTCTCTCACGTCTTGGACAGTCTCGTACGCCATGGGCTCCGTCACAAAGGAAGCATTGGACCATAAACTTAGTACCAGATTCGGAGTCAGACGATAGTGGTGAGCTCTTGTGATTTCGGCGCTTGTAAGGCGGAACATACTTCTCCGTCTTCCGGAATGCTGGGAGAGCTTTTTCGTCGGCGTCTTGCTGGTCTCGAACCTCCTTCTCTTCCAGAAACTTAAGTTTCTGTTCAACCGTAAGGTTAAGTTGGGCGTTTAAGGTGTCAATCGTAGTCTTAAATTCTTTCGGGAGTGATCTAATAAGAACGAGTAGTAGTGCAGAGTCCTTGTAAGCTCCGTTGGTGTCAGCGTCTGCTGCTACGAGTTTGCGTCGGTATTCCTTTAGCTTTTCCCATGATCCAACAATTGTGTTCCCAGGATTGAATGTGAACGTTTGAATTCTGGTCATGTAAATGTTGGCGGTTGTGGCGTCAGTTTGGGTGTACTTCTTTTGTAGGTAGGCCCAGAACTGGAAGGCAGTGTCGTATTCGTCAATAAGGGCTTGGTCATCTTCAGTAAGCGACCGAAACAAGAGATCGATTGCAGTGGCTTCATCTTCTAGGTACTTGTCTCTTTTTTCAATGTTGACGCGGATCTTAGTATGCTTGTCTGCTTCAGCAATTTCCAACTCTTCCATAGCCTCCGTTAGTTCACCGGCTATTGCTATTTGGCAGTGCTGTACCAGGTTTTTCTCGCAGACATAGAAGACTTTCTTCCCCTTAAGCTTGACCTTGTTTCGGCGGAACCAAGTATCGTGGTTTTCAGCTGTAAGTTGGGGAATCTTCCATTCTTCCTTCTCTACAGCCATCTTGTGTGTTTTGAGTTGGTGAGACTATTATGCGAGCAAGGTACGTGGTATGATGCTAAGAGTGTAGGTGATGCGGGCGATGCGGGCGATACAGGCGATGCGGGCGATCCGGGCGATCCGGGTGATATTCTGCGGGCGGTGCAGTCGTTATCGGTTCTCGGGTGTAGAGACGGTGTATTTAAGTGTGATTGCGTGTTAACCGCGTTGTACACGACTTCTTTTCTTTTCTGATTCCTTCTTGAATCTAAGTCCTTCGTGACTTGGGTGGATGTTTTGATTCCTTCTTGAATCTGAGTCCTTCGTGACTCGGGTAGGTGTTTGAAAACAATAACGTTGGGTTAGGCAACCGGGCTCATAACCTGTTAGAACAAGGTCTCCTCTGGTGGTATGACTACCATAGGCGACCGAGTAGAGGTACGAAAGGTAACCCTGTATTGGATTGAACTTCACTAAGAGCTATTGTTCTATCTACTTGTTGTTATGATGATCTTAGGACGTACATGACAGATCATCATTCCGCGTCGGTCCTTCTGCTCGGGCTTACTCCACGAACCTCACCTCGCCGACCTGGACTGAACCTAACATATTCTTAACAGGTTCGGCCTAAAAACCCCACACGTATTAGCCCTTAACTATAGCCCCTTACAACTTGCAGTTCTTAGGATTTTCACTGCAGATCTAAAGAAGTACGGATTAGCGTAGGTAATTGTCGTTAGGTGCGCGGGTCTTACATCGCCAATACCGGGGTCCATGCCTATTACGTATTCAGCGGTGACTCGGGAGATGATGCCTAGAAGACATAATCCGATGGCGATGAGCTTCATGGTAGGATTGAAGGTGGAGAGTGTGGTAGCCGTTTGCGGTTGGTATGGTAACGTGGTAGGTGTTTTTGTCGAGACGCGGTGAGAGCCTTCACTAGTATTCACGGTGAATCAGGCTTCCCGTGCTCTGATTGGCCAGGCACTGATTAGTCAGCTGCTCCGTGCGCGCACCATAGATATTCTCCCTTCTCCCGTAGCTCCAATACAACAAGTTGACGCACGTTTCTCCACCTTCATCAGAATCATGTTGTATTAGAGCTGTATGGGAAAGAGGTCTATATACGCAGTAGGAAGAGGGAGTGAAGGAGCTAGGCCGTAAAGGTACTAGCGGGTAAATGGGTGGCTGCCTGGTTGCCCAAGGAGGAGCCAAGGGATAAGCCCTATGGCCGACAGATACCAATACCAATGAATGAAAACTAGGATCTGTGGATATTTGATGGTCGGAGCACACATCTGAGTTCATCTTCCTTCACCAGCCTGGGGTCACAATGGCTTCACCCCAACGGCTCAGCAGCTTGGCTCTCGAGATTGTATGATCTAAAAAGCTACTTTCCACCACGTTCCCCTTCCGAGTTCTCGAGTTATCTGATGCGCTTCTCGAAATCAGTTCGTGCTTTCCAAGACAATCGTGGGTGTATCTCATGTAAGTAATACAAAAACATAGAAACTGTTCACTAATCATTTCTAGTCTTTGTTTCGAACAATTCTGAGCTGGTAAATCCGCCCTAATTTCTTGACGATCGTTTGGGTGATGAAGGCGTCGCCCATGCTCGCCCATGCTCGCCCCGCCCAAGAGGACATCCGTCTACACCTTGGTAAAGTTTGTGCATCTTTCATGACACAACTTGCGTCGAACCCTCTCCATGGTTTACCAGGGAAAACCAACCCTATTCACACTCCGATAGAACTGCTGCCCCTCATTTCCGTCAGTGTAGCCTTGTTCAGCTATCAAATTTCGTCGATAGCGTTCAATTCTCGTATGCACCATGGCGTTGAGGATGGTATCGGCTTTTTTGTCTTTTTGATACCCTATACGCTTTTAGGTAGTTCTGTACATTACAATAGCACCATGGCGAGATATTGACACGGATCCACGCCGTCATTCGATACACCTGTCCTCCCTCCAGGACGCTAGAAGCGATGCTTGTTTCTACGAACAACTCCAAAACTGTGTGTTGGATCTCACTTCAGCTACAAAAGATTTGCTCGAGCTATTCGATATAGATTTCGCAGTCCAGTCGGATTTTAGTTATCTCGCCACCGAAACGCGCGCGATATGCTCAGACTTGATTAGAACCTCAAACAAACTTTGTGCTCGACTGGAGAGTCATCTCCGCTTGACCGAGCTGCTGTGTGGGTTTAAAGAGCCACTAAACGTGTGGAAACTGGGTCTTCTGGCCAGTGGATTCCTCCCGCTTCCCTGGCCACTGGTCTACTCAGTATGCAAACCCGCGTTGCAGATCTCCAATTATTGCTATACGACTTTTTTGGCGTAATCATTCTACTCGGCACTATGGTAATGGGGTTCTCTTTCTTATCACTATTGTATGCACGATCCAAGTACTTGCAGGTAAAGGCAAAGGATAATGCCCTATTTCGTAAACAGATTTACCCTTTCATCAAATCTGTTGGTCTAATTTTCTGTTTCTTAACTTGGGGATTGATGTTGGTGAGCTTTCTGGTTGGAATGACGAAAAGCGTTAGGCTTAGTCTCCTAATATTAGGATACGGAGCTATCATTGTTGTGTCGACAATACTTGCCGGAATAGGTGCTTGGCTTAGGCGGAAACCCCTACAAGATTAAACAAAGGAGGAATGAAAAAAACGAGTGCTGATTGATGAGAACAGATTTTGGATAGAGTTTATGGAGCACTTGCATTCTTAATGAGTTGGCTTGGGTAAGGCGTATACCAGTCGCGCGCACGGGAATACGAGTCAGCGAGAAGTCCCGCAGTGCAACGGGCGAACACCATGGTAAACTATATACATAACAATAAACTCAAACACTAATTTCTCCACAAATTGTAAGATGTAACACAATATTTTTCATTCAAGGACTAGCCACTGAAGTAGTAAGCGAGCCACTCTCAACGTAAACACCGCTAAAGTACCAGTCCTCAGCGCCACTGCCATCGTTACCCTGGCGGGGCAGACGAAGAACACCAAGATGCCAATCAGCACCGTTGGAAGATGTGCTAGTGGAGAAAGGTCCTGCAGTCTTGACGAGCGTGTTGTTGCCGGTCGAATGCCAGAAGCTGACTTGCTTGGAAGAAAAGTTGATCTCGTATACGACGTTATGCCATTCGTCGGCCTTGAGCTCAGTCTTCCACTTACTCTGTCCGCTGACCATCCACTGCCTGTGATAGGAATTAGCAAATTTTCGGATGTGTTGTGTGAACTTTTTGCTTACAGGTTGGTGTTGCTTGTGCCGGATTCTCCGCTGATCCAGCCGTACTTGAGCTCGGTGAAGTGGCTCTCGAAGAAGCAGATTTGGTGCTCGTTGGTCGCACTTGGGACGTTGGTGGAAGACCTCTTGATGGAGTAGTGGTAGTAGACTGTTCCTTGGTTGATAGCAGCCTTGGTCTGGGGAATCAGCTCTGTCCTCCACATGTCGCTGTTCCACTTGGCTGTGCTGTCGATGGTGATCCTGGCACCTTGCTTGCTGCCGGTATCTCCGGGGTTCTTGTAATTTGGCGACAGATTGACGTATTTGGAGGTGGCACCTGATCCGTGGATGTAGTATTGGTAGTCTAGGAAATACCGTCAGGTTCAAAATTCCCTAGTGCAATGAAAACGCGGGCTTACTGCCAACTTGATTTGCCCACGACCACTTGTCCAAGTCTGCGCTTGAAGTCATGTCATTGAAGCGACCGTCCCACAGGATAGTACCTAGATCATGTTAGCGATACTCAAACTGCTCGATGTGAGTAAACAAACCCGCGGAGACGGCGCTGATGAGCGCACCGATAATAGTAGTCTGTCCAAACATCTTGGTGGTAAAGAAGATACAGGTATCTGTGGAGCAAAAGCTTGTTGCTTGCGATTGAAATAGCAGACATTTACTAGGCTATATAAAGGCCGTTCTCAAGCCACACTCTAAAGACATCGAGCCGAGAATCCAGGCGAAGCACCGATCCATGTTCGGAGCTCTGCACATCAATATCCAGGAAACAACTACGGGGTGTCCTCGTTCTCGTGTACCTACTAAATACGTGCAACGTGACCATTCTCCTCAATTAATATATATGTAGCCGGTGGCATTTCCGGTGGTGATGTGCGACTAGTGGCGGCCGCACGGTCCGGGGTACTTTGCATTTCCCTCGCAACTCAAAATACCAAAGCGACGACCCGGAATTCGTTGCGGGGATAACGGCACATGGCTCAATACCGGCGATCTAATTACACCATAGAAATGGGGGAAAGCGTGTGTGTATAGACGAATTGATGTTGATGACATGCTGGTGAAGCCCTGGAGATTAAACTACATTAAAGCGGCGCTTACCTCTTCGGGATTAGATCACGAAGCTTGATGAATGAGCTTTGGGAACGCACATTACGAGTTTTCGCGATCTCGGATACGAAAGCAGTAGAATTGAATGTCTGGCTGGGCAATTTTGGTTTTAATAGTAGTGACATACAGTAGGGAAAGAAATGCAGTGCGCGACCACCGAATCTGCACTGGCACCACTGTAATCTTACACTTTGCCAACGCCAAACTATCGTGGTGCCAGAGCTCATCAAGAGACCAAGACTTTCGCTAACCCAATCTAATGGAATCACCAAGAGCAATTGCCAGATAAAGCTGCAGGCCGGAGATTTTATTACTGAAAGTTTCCAATAACTCCAGTTGAGCATCAAAGTGGGTTCTACATCCCTCAACTGACAGCAGCAGGGTTTGCTCAAGATAGCCGTTCACTACTCCGCTATTCTCTCCCTTACATCTGAAAATGAGGATGAGTGGCGCGAAGCTCACCTCCCCATGACCAGCTCGTTGATAGACATGGTTCGACTCGCGAATGTCTGTAAGATGCTCCCGCACATCAAGGTCGAGTACGGCCTCTCGACTGCCTACCAGTACACTATTATCTATCTCAACATGGGCGGAAATGGGCTGGCTAAAGCCTTTTTGTTAGCAGCCGCGTATTCAGATCTGCTACAAGGTGAGCCCATACACCATCTCTGGTCGCCTGTAAAGCCAACGCGAGAAGGGATCGAGTAATTCAGTGGTATTCATTCGCTGGTATCAAAGTTGTTAAAGGAATGGAGGAAGAAAGAACCCGACGTGATAAACTGCTGGTGACTAGATGCGGCCAAGACTCAGGACGCCATACCTCACTAAGTACCAGTGCTTTATAATTGGATGGACAAGGGCATGTAAAGGGGATTCGGGCGATGTGATAATTGGAGAAGTGAGAAGGTATATGTCAGATCTAGCTCGTTTAGTATTATATCGATAGGGTACGGGGCACAACAAAGATGAATATCAATGATTGCTACCTAGGTAGTCTACGTATCACGCTCAAGTAATCTTGCTTTAGAAGTATCAGAAGCCTTACAGCAACAATGTGATGAAAACGTCGTTCAATAGTTGAGACATGTGATTCGAGTGGCCTGATCGACATCAGTGTTGTGAGCCTGAAGGCTTTGGTCTTGTTGACTGGATGAAACCGTAGATCTTTCTGGCTGGTGTATTGTTCTCGAATAATAAATCTCTTGCATGCTTGGTGTTGAGCACAAAGATAAAGAAACGCAGAGTGCACGCCGGATGCGTCATGTTTCTTTGGTCCATTGTGGTGTGCGACGATGCTTTGGGTCAACGTGGCGTTCGGTGCTATTATAACTTGAAAGAGATTAAAGCGGGTCCGCCGGTGATTGTTGCCTTGGTGACATCACAAACAAGCGACACAGACTTCCCAACTTCACCTCCCAATCATTCGAGCCAGCCCAGAAGTGTCACACGCCTTGCAACAACACCATCGCTGTCGCCAAACCTATACACGACAAAATTAGATCGACACGGCGATAACATCACGGTTCCGACGACATGGCTGATGCGCGCGGAGAATACTGGTACTACGAGGACGGTGTTGATCCGAACAAGATCACAGTTCCAGAACTACGGAGCATTCTACTTCGGCATGGAGTAACCTATCCATCCTCAGCAAAGAAGGCATTTCTGGTCGGTCTCTTTATAGATGCTGTTCTGCCTCAAAAATCAAAAGTACAAAGGATGCTGGCACAAACCAAGCGATCGACGCGGGGTATCGTGGACGTCCCCTCCAGTTCAGCCAGCACTGCGGATACCGACGAAACCGAAGACGAAACCCTCGTGGCTCCTACACCAGCGACGAGACGGATATCGCGGAGAACAACGCGTGGCGGGACGGAGGACGTAGATGTGCCTGCACCACGCGCCAAGACGCCCTCTCGCGCGGTACCCGCCAAACATAGTAGAGCTCTCGAGCCCGACGTGGACGAACGGCCTGCAGCTAGACGCACGCGCAAGAGCGTCACGCCTGCCGTAAAAGAGCCTTCGCCCGACCCAGTGGCGTGGCATCGCAATGACGCGGCTAGTCCCTTTACCCAGGAGAATGTATTCCAGACGGGAGCCTCTTCGCCCGCAGTACCAGATACTACCGCACGTGACCGGCGTAGGCGGACAACAGGCTACGGACGCGAGAGGCGCAGGAGCGACGCCCACCGCCGGCAGACATACCAGCCCAGCAGCCAGCAGCTAGACGAGGGTATTAGCGTACCTACGCGTCGGACATTCGACGTGGCAGACCCGCGTGTGAAGCAGGAGGAGGACGAGGAGGAAGATATTGTAGATGCAGGCGAAGAATTCACCCCAGAAGAACAGCTGGACCTAGTGCGCGAGCGCGCAAAGTCAGGAGAAGTGGATATCCTCCCTCCCCGCAGACGGCGGCAGAAAGCCAAGGCTACTGGCAGGATCAAGGCAGGGGCTGGGACCATTCTTCTTACTGCGGTTACAGTCTTTGCTGGTGTCTGGCGGCAAGAAAAAATCGACGTTGGATTCTGTGGCGTTGGGCGCGATGCTACAGCACTAGCTGGCGTAGACATTCCAAGCTGGGCTGGCCAAATACTCCCGCACTGCGAGCCGTGTCCGCCACATGCGCAATGCTACCGAGGACTAAAGATAAAGTGTGACCCTGATTTCATCGAGAAGGATCATCCACTATCGCTCGGTGGCCTGGTCCCTCTCCCACCGACATGCGAGCCTGATAGCGAAAAGACGCGCAAAGTCAATGGTATAGCCAACAAAGCAGTGGAGGTACTACGGAAACGCAAAGCCCAGTACGAGTGTGGTGAGCCAGACGCGCAAGGGAATCTAGTAGAAAGCCCAGAAGTGAGCGAAAAAGACCTGAAACAAGACATGGCTTCTCGGAAAAGCAAGAGCCTGACGGATCAGGAGTTCAGTGAGCTCTGGGACAGAGCCTTTCCCGAGGTACTTATGCGGGAGGAAGTTGTCGAAACTACCAATGGGTGAGTGTTCTCCTTTCCAATCCATTACGCGATATATCTGACGTGGAATTGTACTAATCAGTCACTCTTCCTTGGACACAGAACAACCAGTGGACGGCGACTCGCATCAACCTCTCTCGCCAAGCTCTCCCTCGTCTGCAGTACCCGAAGATACCTCCGACAGTCTTTTGAACGACATCTTCTCAAAATTATAGGTGCATTTTTATTTGCTTTCCTTAGTTTGTATGGCAAATACTCATACACCCACAACAAATCCATGGAAGCTCGCGCGGCGCAGCTTGCAGCCGATGCGTATGACAGGCTTCAAGATCAAGCTGCACTGAGCTTTTTGGAGCCTGGCGCAGAAAAGGGTATCAGCATGACACAGCTACGTGATGACGTCCTACGCACCGAGTTCAACGCCTCCCGACGACAGAGGTTATGGACAAGGGTTCAGGCGAAGGTCGAACGAAACAGTAATATCCGTGCAGGTGTCCGTACAACAGCCACCGGGGATGTTGCTCGCATGTGGGAATGGATAGGTCCCGTGAAACGACTGGAAGATGGCAGGCGCGAGAGTGGCCGCTTTAGTCTTGGTACAGGCAGCAGCCCTCCTTCTGGAAATAGGGTTGCAAAAGAAGTGAAGAAGTGGGAAGAGGGACGCCCGATTTATTAGCTTTCACGATTTGCAGGTATCTTCTGCTGTATGGACTAGCTTCATGAATGGCGAGCATCATTGGGTGTAACGAGCGGGTGGGGATTTGAAGTTTTAATACCTTGCATGATACCATGATGACTATTTTATCTTATTCTATGCAAATGCCTCTGACCGAGCCACTTCGACTCGACTGCTGGAATACATTACTGTGATCATAACGTCTTGGCGGTGGCTAGTGGGTGGCGCATGAGTATCGGCTTACTAACCTAGCCGAAGCCCACACAACGCTAGCAATATCGGCCCAGCGACCAAACAACTCCAGCAACACCGCCAACCTTTCGCTCCTACTAACCACAGAGCAAATACCGTCAAAATGGTGAGTAAATTATTTGTTGCAACCTTTTCTGCGAAAGATGCGACACCTGCGACACGAGAGAGCGAATCTACGGCTGTCCGATGACGATGACGAACACCCGACCCGACGACTCTACACCCGACAGCGCTTTACACAGACGATGAGCTTAGAAGGGGTACATATTCTGTGTAGGGGGTATCCCAAAAACGTCTTGCATTATACGACAATTATAAGGTGATATCGGGGGTGTCTTTGAGCTGGAAAGAGACGATGACCGGCAAAGCACGAAATGTCGCGCTCATCAATACCGCGCTACATCACGAACAACCTCGTCCACATCTGCCTACAATCGCCTAGAAACAGCCGGAATCCTCGTCAGTCGGGTGTCTCGTTCGATCGCCTCGCCCCATAATTGAAGCCTTCGCTTTAGTCCGACACATTAATATCGCTCGCTGGTGTCGCAACTGTTAAGCGTCATGAAGGAATGGAAATACTACCAGGATATTGATACTGACTAATCTCAGGTCAACGTTCCCAAGACCCGCCGAACCTACTGCAAGGGCAAGGACTGCAAGAAGCACACCCAGCACAAGGTCACCCGTTAGTGGTCCGCTTTCGCTTTCCTCTACTGGTATACTGAGACTTTGCAGAATACAAGGCAGGAAAGGCCTCGCTTTTCGCCCAGGGAAAGCGTCGT
This sequence comes from Pyrenophora tritici-repentis, assembly GCF_003171515.1. Classification (NCBI taxonomy): domain Eukaryota; kingdom Fungi; phylum Ascomycota; class Dothideomycetes; order Pleosporales; family Pleosporaceae; genus Pyrenophora; species Pyrenophora tritici-repentis. The sequence goes on from NC_089390.1 coordinate 6,043,718, forward strand.
TATGATCGCAAGCAGTCCGGTTACGGAGGTCAGACCAAGCCCGTCTTCCACAAGGTACGATTGCCCGCATCCAGCCTACGGAATATATACTAACAAACGTATAGAGGGCGAAGACCACCAAGAAGGTCGTGCTCCGCTTAGAGTGCACCGCATGCAAGACAAAGGCTCAGGTAAACTTCATCGCCTTTATTCTACTGCAAAATGCTAATCCGCATACAGCTCGCCCTCAAGCGATGCAAGCACTTCGAGCTTGGTGGTGACAAGAAGACCAAGGGTGCTGCTCTCGTCTTCTAAGCGTGCACCTTCTTTCTATCTCTTTTGCTGGGCTCTCGGCGTAGTCTTCGGGCGGATGGAATGGACGGCTCTTCCTTCGAATCAAGCAATGCATCAACCATGAGCGCGACACGAATGAAGACGTGTGAGGCGGAAGATTTGGCGACACAAGGTCACCAGCCACGAATTTACGGACTGTAACCTACATATGCATCAAATGGAGCTCGATTGAAGGGACCGCAAAACAAAATTCTTATTTCAAATTAGTGATACCATCAATCTGTTCCACGTGAAATTGTCCAGATACAGCAGGTACAACCGACGCGGCTCCCGAGGTCGGTGTTAGACGGAGTCATCTGCGAGAGTAACGGCGACCCCTCCACCCCCACTAACGTGTCGCGTCCTCGGTATATCAACGAAGCCCAGCGCTACTTCTTCAATGTAAGTTTATACGATTATTCATCCCGAGCTCTACACGATGGCTGAAAACAAAAAGACTGTTCTCATCGTTGGTGGCGGCGCAGTCGGTGCAATTGCAGCAGTCAATCTCGAGGTTGGTGGACTTGCAACAGTTACTGTCGTACTACGGTCCAACTATAATGTCGTCAAAGATGAAGGTTACACGATCAAGAGTTGCGACCATGGCAACCTGAATGGTTGGAGACCTAGTGTTGGTATGTTGGACCCTATCGACCGTCTTCCCAGTCCCGCAAGAGTTGGATAAGTTAACATGATCAAGTTCGCAACACTGTTCCCAACCTCATCGAAGAAAACCTTGAACCATACGACTACGTCGTCTTGTGCACCAAGAATGTTCCCGATGTTTCGCCAACAGCAGTCGATCTTATCACACCAGCACTGCCCAAGAACAGCAACAAAACTACTCTTCTTCTCTTACAAAACGGATTGAACATTGAAAAGCCTTTCTTGCGCCCGCATCCCACCATCCCGATCCTCTCTGGTATCTCGATGATTGGTAGCGAGGAATCTTTGCCTGGCCACATCGTACAAGATGAAGCGGATAGGCTGCTCGTCGGTGCCTTCCCTACATCAAACATCAATCCCGCTGTACCAGAACGAAGAGCAGAGGAGTTTGTTGAAATTTATAGTAAAGGTGGGAAGACCAACTGCCAGTATTCACCAAACGTTCTACATGATCGCTGGAAGAAGCTCGTGTTCAATGCCTGTCTGAACCCGATTTGTGCCATTACAGGTCTGGATGATGGACGCCTACGACTCGCTGACGGAGCGTTGGACGGCTTGGTCAGGCCTGCGATGCGAGAGATTGTCGCAGCAGCAAAAGCAGTTTGTGGTGTGGAGCTCACGGAGGGTGTGGTCGAAGAGACGATCCATGTTGACCCCTTGGAGAGCTACTTGAAGCCGAGTATGCAGCAAGATCTAGAGAAGGTACGTTTGCTTGACAGTGTCGCTGATCTACGACTGACGATTTCAGGGCAACTTTATCGAGTTCGAAAACCTGTTGGGTGAGCCTTTGAAAGAGGGCAAGAATGCTGGTGTTCCAATGCCGACCCTCGAGGTATTGTATCAGCTCTCTAAGGCTATACAATGGCGGACTAAGGAGGCGAGAGGGCTTGTTACTGTGCCGATGGCGAAGTCGTGATACTCATCAAATACATACTGCTGAGCTTACTACCACTAACAGCAGCTTGGTCAATTGTAGAAGTAGACTGCATCCTCATTCCGTAGTACTAAAAGTTGTACATGTTTACAACGCTGCTGGTCCATTCTCTGCTGTCGCGTCCCCATGACTATATAAAGATTTGCTCACATTAACATAATGTCTTTCCCCGCGTCATAAGTCCATTAATATTGCATGTACAATCCTAGCGGCATCGAGTGGGCGTGTGTTCTGATATGAGGTCTACAGTATATGTCCTTGGATAAGCCACACAGCAGTCGAATAGAAGTCAAATAAGACAATGCCGAGTCTCGCTCGTATCGCGATCACAACGCGGCCCACATCGCTATTTGTTCGGAGAGAGCGAGATGTTCAGGAAGCATGACCATCCGAAGCAGCGTTGTAGGGGTCGTGATTGGGCGGTCATGGGTTCGTCTAGTAACAGTGGAGGGGAGTTCCTGATGGCAAAGCGGGTCAACACGCTGCCGCTGCAGGGGCTGATGATCTATCACCGAAGAAAACCGGTAGGATACGGGAGGATTTGGGCATCGAGGGGCGTGCGAAGCTGGGATGAACCAAGTTTTGATGCGCACCGAGCTGTTGCTGACCAGGGCCATGGTGGCGGTGCAGCCGTTCGGCTTAGGTCATGCTTGGCGAATGACGAATGACGCTGCTGTGAACCAGCTGGTGGGTGCCGCAAAGCTACCAGAGTCAGGAATCTTCTTAAACTAATCCACGTGAACGTTTGCTAGCTGCTATCTTTCTTGTGACTCTTTCCCGCGTCGCATGCTTCTATTCCAGAAGCCTACCCAATATAACCATCTTTGAGCGCTTCAAAGCGCATGCGCCTAGGGCTTGGAATCCACTCAGCCACGATTCGCTCAGCTACTTGGTATCACGGCAACCTTGGAAGTTCACTGAAAGCCACGCATCTGGGCAGTCAGACAACCTCAGCCGACGAAGAATCAGACTCACCGACTCTTCAAGTGTGCTTTTAATCACATATACGCATCCAACACTCGCTCGCACACGCATCGCAAAGGCAGCACCCAACCTTGGCCCTGCGAATACCCTGCTCTCCCACAACCAGCGCGCAAACTACCTCGGATATGGCGTTAAACGGAGTGCGCCGGAAAGACACAACAAAGGGTCCGCCGTTGCGCATTCTTTCATTAGGTACGTCGGCGACATCACGGCTTCGATACGACAGGTGCTAACGCGCGTGACAGATGGCGGAGGCGTGCGGGGATATTCCATGCTCATCATTCTACAAGAATTGATGCACCGAACTTTTGTCGAGACAGAAGGCCGAGCCCCAAAACGAAACGAAGTACCAAAACCATGCGAACATTTCGACCTCATAGTAGGCACTGGCACTGGCGGTCTGATCGCCATAATGCTGGGCCGCCTAAGGATGGACGTCGAAACGTGCAAAGACGTCTACGTCCGCATGACAAGAAGAGTGTTTGAGACAGACAAGACATTTGCTGGCATACCATATCGGTCAACACTGTTCAAGGCTTCGAAACTGGAGGAGGCTATCATGCAATGTGTACGGGAACACACCATCTACGATGACGAGGGTAACGACAATCACGATGGACGTGACGCACCACCCATGACCCCCGGAAGTGCCATATCTGGCCGTATGCAAAGGAGCGCTAGTAATGCCAGCAACTACAGCCAGATTGGTATGACGCCCGTGAGCATGCGGATAGCTGCCATGAAATGGGGGAACCCCCATGCTCTGCTCTACGACAACCGTGAGGAGCGCACCAAAACGTGAGTGAAGTGTCTAATCTTCGTCTAACAGAGAACTGACTATGTGCAGTGCCGTAACAGCCGTCTACAAAGGCACGAGAAAGTCTGGCGGTGGCCAGATCCTCCTACGCTCTTACGACTCACGCAAAGAGCCCCCCATCGAACCCAACGCGACAATATGGCAAGCCGGCCGAGCTACTTCCGCAACTGCGTTGGCTTTTAAGCCCATCCAGATTGGCCAGTCCGTTTTTCTTGATGAAGGCTCTGGAAAGTACAACCCAGCCCCAATGGCTCTTGACGAAGCCGTCTGTAATGAATGGCCCGGGCGTGACGTTGGTGTTTTCGTAAGCATCGGTACCGGAAAACGACCAGAGGGCACAAATGCTCAACAGCACTTGTGGTGGGAGAGCTTCATTGCAGGTGGCATGGGCGATTTTGCCGAGGCGAGGAGGAAACTCATCCTAAAGATCGAAGACTGCGAAAGAACACACAAGGAGATGAAGGATCACCTCGCGAAACGGCATGTGAATCCGGAAAACTACTACCGCCTGAATGTAAATGTTGGTGTTGGTGAATTCGGAATGAACGAGTGGAACGCCTTGGCAGAAATCAGCACCAACACCCGCATGTATTTGGCAGAGAAGACTGTACAGGGCATGACCCTGGACGCTGCAGCAAAAATAGCGAGGATACACTTCGCCAAAGTGCGATGGGAGCGCGCTGCGAAGGGAGAGTCACCATACTCAGCCGGTGCTCAGGCGCCAAACAAGCCTCTTCCAGGCGTTCCCGATCCAGCGCCCATGGCAGTGGAACTACCCGCCGAAGAACTTGCACCAGAGTATTACACAAACATACATCCCGCCTTCCGGCCCCCGCCAGACGACCGCCGACCGTCCGATAGCGACAAGTACCTAGTAGTAACCTCAGAAGAGTATCCTCACTCCGCAAGCACAGACGGCTGGACTGACCTCCTACCCCGACATTCCGGCGAGCTTATCTCCCCTGGCCGTCGCTCAGACGAGCAATTCTCAGCCGGAAGACCGATATCCATGCTCAGCTCTGCAACTAGCTGGGACGACCGGTTATCAAACGCACCACCCAGACCTCCAAAGACTCCCCTACAAGATGATCTTAGGCCACGACCTTTGTCACCCCTTGGTCGCTTATCGCCGCCTGCTGGATCGGCGTTTTCTAGACCGCCGCCTGGAGCGCCATTGCCATACCCGGATACTGATGGCCCGCCGCCGATTGTTAATAAAGCTACGAAACCGGATTATACTCGTTGATGATGCGGAAAGTAGGGTATGGAAGTTGTATATATTTGCTTCGGCAAGGATTTTTGCGTTCGAAGAGGTGGCTGGATGTCGTTGATGAACCTCACTTTTTCTTATGAAGATTGATAATAACGACTTGTTGAACACACGGCTGATTCAAGGAAATTGGACGGCTTGATGAGATAGTTTAGATACCCATTCAATGTTTTTATTACTGATTCTGTCGAGTCTGCATCGCATTTGTTCTCAATCTCCCCTCGTTTCCAAAAGAACTAACTCCCATTTCCATGCTCCACAGAGCTGTGCAGTGCTGTGCAGTGCAGTGCTGTGCAGTGCAGTGTCGTCTTGTGTTGGCTCAGCTTCGCTCACACGCACATACATCCGCATCGTACGTATCAATCATGCTGAGCAACCAATACTGACAGACCTCACTCCTCCTCATCAGCAACAACAACCTCCTTCTCCTCACTCTTCTTCTTCTTCCGCCCCCTTTTCGTAGGCGTACCGTCTCTTTCGCCAGCAGCATCACCCTTGCTCTTCCGCTTACACGGTGTAATAGGCTTCTTAACCTTGGTCTTGGTCTCATTTCCGTCTCCGTCTTCGCCCTCGGCTTCGTCTTCACCGCGTAGAGCGGCGAGGTCGGCTTTCAGCGTTCCCTTGAGTCGGTCGACCATGATGCGGCATGCGCCAACGGATTTTCCAGCGGGGCGGGGGGCGGTCTGGTTGGGCGTTAGTGGTGGTGTGGGGAGGGAGGGTAGAGGGAGAAGGGAGGAGGGGAGATGGAGATGGGAGGGTACGTACCAAGAAGTCAAGTTTCACATTCGAGTGTTCGACGAAGGAGAAGTAGTATGCAAGCTTTGGTTGTAGAGTTAGTACATGTTTATTGTGAAGGAGGGGTTAGTGGGGGTGAGACGTACGCGCTGGCGATCGGTCCATCCTTTACCGTTGGGGGTGGTGGAGGCTTTTTCGGTGTCTGACATTGTGGGTTGTGGTGTTGGTGTTGTTGGTGATGGGAGCTGGAAGCTAGATGTTGAAAAGTGTGTTTGTGGGGTTGGTGCGAGTAAGAAAAGGTTTGTCGCTGGGGGAGAAGAAGAAGAGATAGTGGGAAGGTGGGGTGAGAGGGTTCTTATGAAGGTAGCTGTGGACTAAGATGGGGGTGTGAGTGGTGAGAGTGTGTCTTGTGGCGCGTGCAAATTACACCAGGTGAAAGTGAGTGCGATGATACTTGTAATTTTAGTCATAAAGTTCGGTTGTACCAGGGTGCAATGGAAGTGAGTAAGTAGATTTTTGCACGTGGGGTCAAGAGGAGCATGATGGACAGAAGTAAGATGATGGACAAGAGTATGATTCTGATGTTTTCCTGATTCGCACGTCTTTCAAGAACTATGCTTCAAGATACCCTTTTGAGCATCTTGCCAAAGTTCGCCGATCATGCTGAGCAACTATGCTAAGCAAACTCTGAAGTAGATCGCTAAAGCCCCATGCGTTCGTACGAAATCGCCAAACTATGAAAGATGGAGCCGGAGTAGCAGTAGACCAAGGAGTTAGATTTCCTCCTCATCTTCGTCATCGTTCTTAGGCTCATGCTTGACACCAGCTTCCTTCCTCTCGTCATCGGCATCGGCGGCAGCATCCTCCTCGACAACGGCTTCGGACTTGTTCTTGTTCTTGCGGCCGCGCTTGGAAGGAGTAGTGGGAGACTCAGCGTCTGCATCGGCAGCCTTGGCCTTGCGCTTGCGTGGAGTACTAGTAGGAATAGCCTTCTTTGGCGTGCGCTCCTCGATGGGCCTGCCTTCGTACAACGCCTCCAGCTCATTCTTGAGAGTCGACTTCAGGCGCTCCATCATGCGCTGGCACGCGACGACGGTGCGACCTTCAGGACGTGGAGTAGCCTGGAGCCGACTATCAGTGGGAGGAACGTCATTTGGGTAGACACAGTGGCGACTTACGTTGTAGTCGAACTTGACGTTGGACTTCTCGATCAGAGCGAAGAGGTAGGTCAGCTGATGGGAGGTTAGAGAGTAGGAGGAAAGCTTGACGAAGTGAGTACGTACGCGCTCCTTGTCAGTCCAAGCTGCTTGTGAAGACATTCTTTTCTATGTCTTGTTGATGTTGCTGGTGTGTTCTGTAGATGGGGCTTGAGGTTGGGTGCTGTGATGGTGGTAAGCTAGCAAGTGGAGGTATGGTGGAGGAAGGTAAGAGGGTAAGAGGTTGAGGTATTCCAGACTTATATGGTGGGGCTATGTGTGATGCCACTAGTTGGGATTGGTCTGGTTGTCGAGACGACTGTGAGAGCGGGGGAGGAGATGGGGTGAAGGCGACTTGGTCACACATGAGTCACGTAGTCTCAGGGCAAGTGCAAGTACGAGAGTAGATTTATGTGTAGTTGGCTGTGCATCCATGCGCTCTCTGCTAAGTGCACCGCCCTATTCAATTTTTGAACTGTAAAGGCCTTTGTGCTGGGCAAGAAGATGTAGCTATTTATCGTGCCGGAAAACTCAGAGCCTGCTACCCATTTCCAAACTCCGAAATACCCATCAGCACCAATTCTTCATGACATAAATCTTCGAAGAGTTGTCTGATCGTTTCGTAAAATTCTCAAAGCACTTAGATTTCATCCTCAAAGTTGTCCTCAAAGTTGTCCTCAAAGTTGTCCTCAAAGTTGTCCTCAAAGTTGTCCTCAAAGTTGTCCTCAGAGTTGTCCTCAGGGTCGACCTTGACGGTAGTGTTGTCAATTTCATCGTCTTTTGGGGTCGCTGACTGCTTCTTGGATCTACCGCGGGACTTCTTGGGGGTGGTCTTGGGGGTAACCTCGTTATCGGTGTCGTTCTCATCAGTCTTGGCCTTGCGTTTACGAGGGGTCGCAGGCTTCTTGGCTGGAGTCGTAGTCACAGCAGTAGAGTCGGGACCATCAAAGGCCACACCGGCCTTGAGGGCGTCGATCTCGGGCTTTAGGGCGACCTTGATCCTGTTGATCTTCTGACGGCAGCCACTGACGTTGCGACCCTCAGGAATAGGCGCAGTCTGTGACATGTTAGCTTGGGATACTTTGTATCTGTCGAGAGATGTAGGCAACTTACGTTGTAATCAATTGTCCAGTCGGCAGTGTCCATGGCGCTGAAGAGGTATACGAGCTGATGAATGTTAGTGTTATCGCAGTAGAAGAGCTCGTGATGAACATACGACTTCGTGATCAGTCCAACCTGCCTTGCCAGCCACTGCCTTGGCCTTGCCGTCGGTTTCAGACATGATGCTGGTCGTGAGAGCAGAAGTCAGAGCAGCAAGCGAGGGCGATCCACCGACGTCAGAGGAAACAGACAAGATAAGAGGAAGCAGTGGAGATGAGAGCTCGATGTTAGGTTTAGCACTCCAGGACTGTAAGTGATACTATGTGGGGCTCGCTTAAGGCAGAAGCGAAACTTCTCACGATGAGATTGCACGCGTGGTTCACTGGCTAACAGGCAGCATGCGCAGTGTAGGTGAATCTTAATGTCTTGGCAACGATGTCGCTGCACAGCAACAGAGTGGGGCTTCAACACGAAAATCTATATGCTCTAGATACATCCAGGTAGATTTGATTTCGATGACGCGCAATGTCTGTATTGTGTAAGCGTACATGGTCGATCCTAGTGCGCAGCTTTGACTGACAGCATGCTAAGAGCCGTCTGCAACTTGTCACACACCAGGCCTATTGACCTTTTTTTAAGTCACTAAGAAACGATTCCTATCATATGCACATCTTGAACACAAACAATTGCCTCAAAAGCTTGCTTAAACAACCAGCGGCGCATGTTATGAATTTGACAGTTTGATACAATTGTAAGGAGCCCGTACAGTGAATCTAATCATCTTTATGTCGCATTCAACTATCCGAATCGATCATCGCTATATCGCATGCGATGATCTGAATCGATCATCGTGATAGTGCATGTGTTATGTACGTACCTAGGTATGTAGCGAAATACCACAACAGTGAACTCAACGAACCAAACACCCAAAGCAAGATGAAAAGACCATGAGAATTTGAAGGATGTATCGAAATGAATTTTAGGTATGCAAAGAAAGACAGTGCAACAGTACACTACCCACACCCATCCCCCAAAACACCCACCTTCACAGCCTCGGCGAATATCTCGGCACATTACCACACCCACACCCACCCACCCACTCCTAGACAAGATCAAACAACACCAGCCCTATATACCTATCCACGAAAACCCCTTGACCCCTTCCAATCCCATCTCAACCTAGTCCCCATCCTGATCTACTACCAATCCCCCGTACCAAACCACCCGATAAACACCCCGACATCCGACCTCCGACCACCCCAACCCCGATTCCCACTTAAGTACCCTCCCTTGCACTTCCGAACCCCGGAATCGCATATACACCCCGGATTTGAGCTGCAAACCCCGGTCAATTGACCCCCATGGGTGGGTGACCGGTGGAAGTGGGTCCCCTACTAAGTAAGCGGGAGCTCCCGCAGCACGCACAGCACGCCAGTACGGTACCTTGAACGGAACCCGGGACGCCAGTGCTGGCTGTCAGGCTGTCACTTTTGCGCATTGCATTGGCGTGGGGGGGGGGGGGGGGTTGGTTAATATATGTGCGTGTGTGGGGTGGGGGTGGACATGACTGCATACGGACTTGACTTGATTTCATCGTCGCATATGGAGAGGATGTGATAACCGACGGGATATATCATGAAACATTATGGCTGAGATATGGCACAGGCTGATTGTTGATTGTGGACTGACAGTATTTTTCGGATAAGGGAGGGGGTGCCGATACGGGACACGGAGTTTCGTTTTGTGAGGCGGAGGGGGTACATGATGAGACATGTGGTGGTGGCGGTGGCGTGGCGGTGTAGATAGTATAGCCGATATGGGGGGATCGACATGTCGACATGGGATTGAACGGACCTGTCGGAAGGAAGGAAGTCACAGAGTCACAGGCAGCAAGTGGGCAAGTCAAATTTCCAAAGACATGAAACTCATATTATCGAGGCATCAAAGGCAGAAAGGGAGTTCATCTATAACAAATTGAATTGTCAAACCCTAACAGGTAAAAAGGTACGCCCAGTTGCACCATGTTTGGAGGTCAGCCGTAGGTACTACAAGTGTCATGTGAGGAGCGGTAGTGTAGTAGGGTATCGCAACCATCCAGTCCTCCCACAGAAAGAAAATCTTTTGGTCCGTTGCTGAATCTAAATGACGTGATGATTGAAAAGGGGAAAATGAATATCCTCGGTATCTCTGTTCAGACGCCGAGGACGTGTGGAAGAGAAGAATAACTACAACTGAGAGTGCTCGCTGATGTTGGAGGAGTGGCCGTTGGGCTTGCCGTTCAAGTGAACGAGCTTCTTGTCAAAGTACTGACCCTCAGTGTAGGGGTCGTACATGCTCTTCTTGATGTGGGCATCAAGTTGAGCATCTGTGAGGCCTCGTAGCTCAACGGCACGGTCAACACCGTTCTTCTGGGCCGCACGGATGACACCACGGGTCACAACGACGGAGACCTCGCGGATACGGCGGATGTCGGGGTATAGCCAGCCATCGGCAACCTCCTGCTTGTTCAGAGAGGTTGATAGTGATTCGGCGGAGGCGTAGATCATGTCTTGAGTGATGGACACAGCTTTGCAGACGATGGCACCGAGGCCGATACCAGGGAACACATACATGTTGTTTCCCTGACCGGGGGTAAGCAGCTTGCCCTCCCACTCCAGTGACGGGAAGGGAGAACCGGAAGCGAACAGGCAGCGGCCCTCGGTAGCGATGACAGCCTCCTCGAATGTGCACTCGGATTTGCTGGAGGGGTTGGAGAGGGGGAAGATGATGGGTCGGTTGTTCAGCTTGGCCATGCGGGTGAGAATGTCAGAGTTGAAAGCGCCACCAATGGTTGACAGACCCATGAGAATGGTAGGCTGAACGTAGTCGATAATACGGGCGAGCGACTGGTACTGGCGGCCCTGGTTATCGTCACGGGCAAAGTAGACCTTGTGCTCAGCCAGCCTGTCGCCACGGTCAAGTGTGACGAGACCGTTGGAGTCGACGAACCAGAACTTGTGGCGGGCCTCATCCTCTGTCAAACCCTCCTTGATGAAGTATTCGACAATCTGCTTGGCAACACCAACACCGGCACTACCAGCACCAAGGAAAATAGCCCTGTGGTCCTTGGCCGGGACACCAGACGCCCTGATGGCGTTGATGAAGCCACCGACAATGACGGCACCAGTTCCCTGGACGTCGTCGTTGAACATGGCGTACTGGTTCTGGTAGCGCTCTAGGGCGGGGAAGGGGTTCTTGAAATCCTCGAATTGGATGACAATGCTGTTGGGCAGTTAGCGGCTAGAAGAGCATGAAGAGTGCGTATTACGTACCTTGGCCATTTGTCGGTAAGGGCGGCCATGAGCTCGTCGAGGAACTCCTTCTCCTGGGCAGCGGTGACCTTGGGCATCCTTGAACCCATGTACAGAGGGTCGTTGCGGAGTTTCTCGTTGCTAGTTCCCAAATCAAGGGTGAGGGGCAGGGTGCTGTCCGGCTTGATACCAGCGCAGGCAGTGTACAGAGCCAACTTGCCGACAGGAATACCCATGCCGTTCACACCAAGATCACCGAGACCCAGGATACGGGAACCATCTGTGAGGACAGTGATGTCAACCTCGTGAGGCCAGTTGTCGAGGATCCTGCGGAGGTTGCCTCGGTCGCTCCACGAGAGGTACATGCCCTCGGGTTGTGTCCAGATCTCGTGCCATCGTACGCAGGCCTCGCCGACGGTGGGGGTGTAGATGAGGGGAGTGATTTCCTGTGGACGGGTAAGCTACGTGCTTATTGCAGAGTCTCAGTCGCCACTGCATACCTTGATGTTCTCTGACAGCAGCCTGTAGAAGAGATGTGGGTTGGTGGCCTTGAGGTGGGTGAGGTACTGGAACTTCTCAATGGGCGCCGACTTCATAGCCAGGAGTTTAAGGCCTATACAGGGTCAGCTGGGGTCAATCTAGCAATACCAGAAGTACTCACATCGGTCGGTCTGGGTGTCGTAACTCTCCACCGCCGGCGGTGTGAGTCCGTATGTGCCCAGGCTCCTGCGGACATCGGGCGTGTAGGAAAGATCGTAGTCTCCGGACGTGGTACTCAATTGGCGAGGCATGGCTGGTCGAATGGCTGAGGGCATATTCTGTGTTGATACTGTGGCCATATAACGAAGGTTGGGTTTTTGGGTTTGAAAGCGAAGGCCTTGGGCGGGCGCCGTGACTTTTATAAGCGGTCTGAATCGGTGCATTGAAATGAGCTGAAACCACGCTTCGGCAATTGAAAAGGAATTGGAAGACAGCCCGCCTAGGGCGCGCGGAGAAGGGGCCTACATAACCAGGAGCCTATCGGGAGGGGTCTAGGTTCCGCAACAGTCATCTGTGAGGAGATCCGTTCTCGCCGTCAAAGTGTGCCTGTAGAGGAAGCATGGACCCGCCCAAGATGGTGACATTTACGCGAACTGCCCTGCGCGGGGATACTATTTGCCCGTCTACCACGTTTTTATTCGCATCACAGGCTTCTTGGAGAGCTGTTCATCTCCTTCACTTCAAGCACGTCTTCTTTGCAAGCCCCTGCCGTCTATCCGCACCTGTTCCAGAATTTGTCCTGTGAGACCTGGGTAGATTGCCGATGGACGAGTTGCCCTGTCACAGCCACAGCGGCCGGATAGCAAGGGACCAGGGGCCACGACTGACCGTGCATATCTTCGGGAGCATTCGGAACGGCTGCTGGGACCCATCGCACTGGCTTCAACTCAATATGCATATGCGTCCCCATGTCTATATTCTTGTTGATGATGATGGCAAACGATTAGACAGCAGCCGATTGGCGCTGAGCCACCATCGGCTTCTGTTGTACGTACTGCACATGTGCTGTCCATTCTATTCGGAAAGTACTAAACTTTTGCCCTCCGACTTCGTCCTGCTCGTTACGAGCACTTGTCGGGTCGGGCATCGAGGCATTTCATTTCTTTTTGTCAATGCGCACCACCCGTCTGCAACACCATGTTTATTAATAAGCACGTTGATCTTACGGCAGTCGTCTCACTCCCTTCGCCACCAAGATGCCTGGAAACCTTTGCGTTACCCAGTTCAATAGTCCAAGTCTACACCGTCTCCTCTCGCGGGTCCGCATTCGGCTCCAAAGATGCACCCCGACCCAGCGGCTTGCTAATCAACAGGGGCGGTGTGTGTTGCTTTCTACCTTTTTACCGCAGCGGAGCCGCGGGCGCAACTTTTTTTTTTAAACCAACGGCAACATTGCGCATCCCCCCTGGCCCCTTGCTAACGGACCGTTGGGGCGTGCAGACGTGCAGGACGCGGGCGTGCGCAACTCCCATCTTTCTTCGCCTGAACCTGTAACAAAGTAATTAGGCCACCCTAGACATGCTAGAGTGCCTGAGCATGTGCACCCGCAAAGGCTGGTCCCGTCTTCACGGTTCACGTCTGAGTAGCCATCGTCTTCGATGCCCCTTGGCACTACCGTGGGGAAACCGCCGGCCAACAGCTGCAGATGCAGCTACAGTGGATCACCCGTGGTTGTGGGGGAAGCTTGATGGCTTAGGCAAGACAACCGCCGCGTCCAGTTCTCCTCTTCCGGGTATTGGGACACGCGACCCCACAGTCCGCGACACCACGGGAGGATACGGACTTTGTTGCAACCCATCATTTGTCCGACGCGTATCATCATGTCGATACACACTTAGTGCGCAAGCATCAACCATCGATGGGATTTCGAATGCTGAACGCGACGCTCTAGCCTGCAGCAGAGCTGTAACTGCATCTGTATGCAGCTGTCAGGTCCCGTGACAGGCTTGGCCGACGAGTCAAGTAGGCCTTGGTTCTGGATGCCTGGGCTTGCATGATGCGACGTGGTCAAAGCAAACATGCATCGGCAGGAATGGTACAGAGGGTTCCTTCGGAGCTCATCATGTGTGTCAGGTATGTCGCTTCCCCGAAGCTTACGAAATCGTCAAGGATACAACTTCCAATGTCAGCCTCCTATGTCCCGAATTCCGATACCTGTATGTAGGGACTTCCGCATACTTCACACCGTGTCAGCGTCATGTGCTGCACCAGCTAAAGTTCAAAAACTGGAAAGGAGACTTATATGCGAATCTGCGGTCGCTCGACTGATTCACAGCCTTGCCCAGCTGCGGAGAGAGCTCCGGTGGTTATGTCTATATCACCTAGCTTGCTAAGAACCTGTTTTTAACAGCCTGAGCTATGAACACAGAACTTCTTGGACGAAACCACTACGCTATAATTCACGATGCTGCCTTGGCTTGTTGACCTTATCGATTGGCGCTATGGATTGCTCTCCTAGTTCAGATTTTCTTATCATAAGCTTATCGTAAGGAAGTCGAACCAAGAGCGTATAGCTCTAAGCTTCAGAACTGTCCCTATGTCTTCTTTACGCGCTGCACTTCAAAAGTATTTATCCCCTCGTCAGAGCAGCATCATATAGCACACAAGGAAGTTGCGATGCGATGCACGAACCATAGGCTTGGGGTGATGGTCTTGGCGCATATGTGGAGCCGCGGATCGACGAGCGGCATGACGTCGCATGCCTAGCTCCCTCGTCATCTTGACCAACGCGTCTGATTGCCTAGAAGCGGGCAGTGCGCCCCAGCAGAGCTTCCTCCGTGTCTTGTTTACCTCAATTGAACTTTCTCAACCAGAAGAACGACAAGTAGCATCACAATGTCTCTCTCGTCGTGCTTTGGCTCGCGCAAACGTGATGAGGACCATCGTCCGTTGTTGCCCCAGGTACGTCCAGCCGTAGTTTGTTAACGCGAGATGAACACGCTGACCGCATTTACCAGTATCGAGATGATACGACACTGCAGAGAGAGGTACATCAGAAGCTCCACTCGTACCAGATGTGGAGGGCCCTTTCCAAGGGTTTCATGCCATCCAACGAACAACTCATCGTCAACCTGCGAAGTTTGCTATCTGCAGATGTTTTGAACCCAGAGAACCCAGACCTGAGCGACTCCGGCCGTCTGCTGGTCAAGTTCACCAAACAATGGCTTCATCAGTTCATCGACACAATGAACCACAAGAACAGCGAAGACCAGATCCAGGACTTTCTCTGGTATCTGTCCAAGTCGAGGGTTTCTGTAGATATGGGTGACATGGTACGACGAACAACTAGGTCGAAAGCAAAGGCAGATGCCACTGCAGGTACGTTTGCTTGATTCATTGTATTAGTATATTCTTACACGCCCAAAGCATACCACAGCCTGCAAACCGTTGGCTCTCTGCTTCTCACCAACTCCGACTTCCGTATCTTCCTCTCCGATCTCAACACCGTGGGCCGCGAAGTATTCAAAGACACTGCCTTCACCTTGTCCAAAGTGGCGAAAGAGGCTGGAAAGAAGATTGAGCCTACACAGGAGGAACAAAAGGCACTCAAGGAACCTGGCGCAGACGAGGGTCAAGCACATTCGGCTGAAGATCTGGGTGGCGAGGTCGCTGAGGTCGCCAAAGTAGTTGGAAATGGCGTCGCCCAGGTTGCCAAGGGCGCAGATATAAGCTTGGCCGAGAAGCTACAAGGCGACGAGGGCGATTCTCTGCTGTACCGCCTCAAGAAGACAGTCACAAACCTGAGGCAAAAGAGGGACTACAACGACTCAGTCTCAGTGTTGGCCATGCTCCTGAAACGCTATGCTATGGCATACTCCCGTACAGTGGAGGATGCCATGGGCACGCTCGAAACCGATGTTACACCGAACCGGGAGATGGAAAAGGCTGTCAAGAACTTCTGGACTTTCTTAAGCTCTTTCGGGGACAAGCAAGAATGGAATAAGCTCGAAGATGCTTTCCACAAGGTTTTGGAGCACTCTCGTAAAGATCCCGAGTTCGAAGACTTGCTCACAGACATTGGCAACTCCCTGCAGAAGCTCCTGACCGACCCCGACTTCTTCGACCATGTCGACGAAAAGTTCCAGGAGCTCCGCAAGAAGGCCAGGGGTGTCGGCACCGAATCGTCGCTTCGCCAGGATGTTGATGTGTTCTTCGAGCAATCTCAGAGAACCTTTATGGCAGTCACGCAAGATCAGGATATCGCAAAGATGATTAACACGACGATGAAGCTCTGGAACATATTGTCACCTATGCACACGAACACCAATAGCGAGCTGATCCAAGATGCCATCAACGTCTTCGTTCCTCTCGGCATCCAGGCAATTCAGTACATTCCCATTCCTCGACTAGAGGTCTCCACACCAGAAGTCGACATGTTGCTAGAGAACCTGATCATCGAACCGGGAAAAACTGTCAACCATACCTCCTTCCTTCCCTTCCGCTTCAAGGTAGAAACCTATAACGACTTTGAACTCCGCAAGGCGCGCTTCCGTGTAGCATCCAAGGCCACTTCGAAATTCACCGTCAAGATTGACGGCCTTTCATTCAGTGCAGATGAAGTTGGCTTCCTCCTCCGCGCTCACTCAGGTCTCCTTCGTCTCGCAGATGAAGGTATCGCATCTTTCCAGCTCGATGAGCGCGGCATTGACATTCACTTGGACGTTGAAGTCGGCAAGGAGAAGCTCGAACAGATCCTCACTCTCAAGGCTGTCCGCGTACACATCCACAAGCTTTCCTACACCCTTCGCAAGTCAAAGTTTAGCCTCATCGGTTGGATCCTCAAGCCCTTCCTCCGCCCCGTTATCCGCAAGGTCATAGAGAAGCAAATGGCAAAGGGTATCGCAGATGCTATCCACGCTGCTAACCGCGAGCTCATATTTGCTCGTGAGAGGCTCCGCGCGACCAGGATCTCTGACCCAGAGGATCTCAAGACGTTTGTCAAGGCTGTCATCACGCGTTTGACACCTGCCGATGACCCCGATCTTTACACGAGGGTTGGTGTTGGGGCACCTGGCAAGGGTGTGTTTGCAGGCAAATATGCACCTGGCAGTGTGGTCAAGCTTTGGGAGGAAGAAGGCAGGCGTGCGGAAGAGCGCATTGATGACTGGGATGAGGGCGGCTGGAGGAACGATGTTTTCGACTTGCACGCCAGGACCATGGGTTGAGTATGAGCTTGCTTGCTTTCTTTGTATGTTTTTTTCGCGGATAGCAAGGGGTTACCTTCTCGGTATGGGACTAATGGGTAAAGGCGATGGGTTTCATGACGGATAGTCTGGGCAAAAAGGAATTTCTCTCTTGTAGTCTGATACGGGATGATACGATTTCATGGATGTATACGATATTCCAGATTGTAGTTTATAGTTTTTCTCTAATGAGGAGTTTTCACTTTGATCAGAACATTTTGGGTGGTACTTTGATAGCTCTTTGCAGAAAAAAAAACCGGCACCACAAAACCAAAAATGTTGAATTTGAGCACCAAATCCAGCTTCTTACTCTCTAGGTCTGTCCATTGAAACGCCCGTTTGAGTAAATGTATTGTTGATACAGGGTTACACCCAGCTCAAGCCGTGAGCTCGAATGCCTTTCTTCCAAACTCTCGCTTACTGCCTAAAGCTAGATAGCCCAGCAAGTCTACGAAACACTATTGTCCACCTACCCTCTAGAACGGAGGTAGCCAGAAGGGATATCCACCGTTCTTGATGCGGAAGACGCTGAGCAAGAAGCTGTACATACCGAACAGCACGCCACTCCATAAGAAGACGGCAAAAGACTGAGCGCGGGGGTCCTTGATGCGGGGCACCTTGAGCGCCAAAGAGATTGCCGCAAAAGAAAGGACACCATAAATAGCAGCCACAATCTGCGACTCAAGACCATACTGGCTGCTGAAGCCGCCAGCAAAGTAGCTGAGACCGCCCTTGCCGTCTCCAGACACGTACGGCGTCTTCCTGATGTGGTTGAACATGTGGCCGCTAGTAAAGAGCAAGACGAGGATGAGACTGATGGCAGCCCAGAGGTTGCGGTTCTGCAGAATAGGCACGATGTAAGGCGAGGCAACCGCGATAGCGGTGATGCCGCCGAGCACGCTGACAGTCACGGTGATGATCTTGACCCAGTTGATAGGGCGGGACACGGAAGGGATGGGAGCATCAGTTTTGACCTGGCGCGCGACCCAAGCGTGAATTTGTTCGGCGGTTTGCGGGCCGGCGGTGAAGTCGAAGCGGACGGGTTGGGCGTCGGGTTTTGCGTTGGGGCCGAGGGTGGGGGGGAAGTACAGGATGACGGGTGCGGTTTGGAGCATCAGCTATTGGGCGGGTTGTTAGTACTTACGGAATATTGGCAGCAGCGTGAATTGCATAGATGGGATGAATAGGATTCAAACATACCGATTGGAAAGTAGCTTTCCCATCCACAAAATCCAAAGTCCCAAACACTGTCCTCGTCTGACCATCTTTATCACCCTTCAACCAGCTCTTGCCTAGCAGATTCCACTCTGGCTGAAATTCGCGACAGAGCGTACATCCGAACCTCGTTTCCAATGCCGTCAACAGAACCGTGACGCCGTAGTCGCGCGGGGCTTTTGTTAGTTTCGAGTAGCTGACGTCGTCGAGCTTGATGGGCTGGCCTTGCGAGAGAGCCTTGGCGCGGGCGTCATTGAAGCGGTCGCCGGTAGGTTTCTTGGCTGCTAGAGCTGTGAAGGGGAGCAGCGAGGCAGTGAGGAATTGTAGCCACCGCATTGCGTCGTTTGCTGGGCGGGTGCGTGGTGGGTTTGGGTGTTGCGGTGACTTGGTGGACGTAACGCTTGCCTTGGGAACGTGGCCTTGAGAGCTCGGAGATGCGGCGGCGTGCGTAATGCCGCTAAGAGCGACAGGGGTGCTGTTGATGCGCTGAGGCGAGAGGACTTATGGGGGATAGACGGTTTTTCATTACAAGATCTCGACGATTTGTGGTTTCTTGAAGGGACTACTTGAAGTATGAATTAGCCCTTGTTTCGCTATTTCCTGATCTGTACAAAAACGTCGCTTTCACTGTGTTGTGGCGGCTGGCTCCTCTAACATCGTCCGCGCTCTGTTTGTTTACCCCAGTCGCGTCTATTCTAAGCCCCACCACATTCGATCCATCCTACACCTAACGTATACCTTTGCGCATCCTTGAGCAGATATTGTACCATGGTCGCCTCCATGGAAACAGATTTAGACACTAATTACGAGATGAAAGACGTGAGTGACAGCGCGCTGGACCCTGTTGAGCCGCACCATGGCCATCGTCAACGCCTTCCCACTAACCCTTTCCCAGCTCCAACACTCGTTGCGCAACGCGACTCTCGAACTCAATCTCGAGCGCAGCAAACACTCGGTAGAGGTTGTTGCCAAGGACGAAGAGATACGGAAGTTACGAGTTGCACAGTGTCTCTTACAGGACGATAACAGCGACCTCCACGAACAACTCGAAGAGGAGCAGGCGCGATCCGACGAGTTGGAAAGCGCACTCGACGAGGCGCTTACACAGCTGGACGAGCGACACGCAGAGGGCGAGACGGCGCAAAACACGATCCGCACTCAAGCGCGGGAAATCGCGAACCTCCGGGTAGGCACGTTCAGCTTGTTGAGCAAAGCACAACTAACGCTATATAGGCCGAGCTCAAGGCTATGGAGAACGTCACGTCCGACTCCAACAAGATTCTCTCTGACAAACTCGCTCTATCACGTGAAATCTCATCATTACGGCCCGAGGTCGAACACTTGCGCGCCCAGGTTGAAGCCAACACTGGACTGCTCACTGAGAAGCTAGCACTACAACGCCAACTGGCAACATTGCAGGTCGAGCTCGAGAACGAAAAGCGTACCGCCGCACGTACACTAGCGAAGCAAGGGAAGAAGATGGAGCAGGATGAGGAACTCCGCAACGAGCTGGATGAAGTACGCAAGCAGCTCGCCACAGAAAAGAGAGACCGGATGAAAGTTGAGGCTGGGCTCACAGAAGCAAAGCAGGGAGCGGAGAGCATTCAGGTCGCCCTCAACTCGCGAGACCAAACCATCGAACGTCTACAGGCAGAGGTTGAAAACGTCACCAAGAAGCAAGCAGGGAAAGCTACCAAGCGCGAAAAGGCTCACGATGCCGCCATCGAGGAGCTTCGCCAGGAGCTAGAGCAAGAGAAGGCCGCGCGCTTACAAGCAGAGAAGGCCAGCAGGGATATTAGCGCCCGTGATGCGGAAATTGCGCAACTCCGTCAAGAACTGGAGCAGGAGAAGCGCGAGCGCCAAAAGGTTGAAAAGACGTCCAAGAAGGGTACCCAGCAGACAGATGACCAGGTGGAAGCTGTCAGGAAGGAATTGGAAGAGGAGAGGCGTGAACGGAAGAAGCAGGAGAAGGAGTTCACCAAGACGCTGGCGGAACTTCAGGGACGCAACACCATTCTCGATGATAAACTGAGTGCCTTCCGCGAGAAGCTGCGGACTACCAAGGAGAAACTCAAGGAGAAGGAGGCTAAGCTTGAGAGGGCGGATAGGGCGGAGACAGCACCACCTGCTAAGAGCTCGTCGACAGCTGCAGCGAAGCCCGCTAAGAATTCCAGGAAGCGTGTTGCTGCTACCGTGGAGCCCGAGACGATGCTAGGAACTCCCGGAGACGGTTTCCCAGCGAAGAAGACGAAGCGTGGTACATCTGTATCCGCAGTTGGGGATACATCAACCTTCTCCTTGACCCCGTTCCTCAATCGAACCGGCAATGTAACAGCTGCTAGTCCAATCGTTGAAGAAGAGGAAGAAGAGCAGGAGGAACAGGAAGCCATCCCGGAACAAAGCACACCTACAGCCCCTCCCAAGAAAGCCTCCAAGAAGGCCGCCCAACCAAAGGTCAAAGCACTAGCTCCCGCGGCATCTAGCAAGGCCAACGCAAAGCCACGCAAGAAGAAGGCCGCTCCTGCGCTAGATATGGTCACTGAGGAGGTATCCGAGGTTTCTCACAACACATCCAAGGAAGACTCTGAAAACGCGCCCGTCTCGGTTCCGCTCAAGGACAACGACGGTCCATCCAAGAAGTCCAGCAATGGTGCGCCCAAAGTCAAGCCTCGCAAATCTCTCATGTCGTTTGCCACCTTCGTCGAGGAACCTGCTGTAGAGAAGAAAAAGAAGCGCAAATTGGGTGCTAGTGCTGGTAAGACACTCTTCGATGCGGAGGACGCCGAAGATATTCCATCTCTGAAGCCCGTGGGCATCAGCAAGGGACTATTCGCAGCGAGGGCGCTTGGCAAGAGTGTGCTCGGCAAACAGGGACAGCAGCGCCCGATATCCGGCGGATTCAATATGATGAGTGAAGAAGCTTTTACCTTTTCGCCACTAAAGAAGGACCGGCGAGGCGCGAGTATCCTAAAATAAACCCGCAATACGGGTTTGACGTCCCAAGGTGGTGTGGTTTTTTATGGCTAGATTTTTTTTCCTCTAGTCTACAGGCGTTGGAGTTCACGGAGGGATTCTTAGCATCTTTAAGGCGTTTTACCTAGATCTATATCGGCATTGATATTGGGAGTTATGAATTGGATATGTTAAAAGTCTACTATTGCAACTTTGAAATACGGTGCTGTGCATATACGATTCAACAAATTTCGTGATGACTTAGCTGGCGGGTTTGTGGAGGCTTTTATGCTGATGAGCAATGCATACTCATCTAACCGAACTGGAACCACTCCAATCAAAGCGCCACATCAGCATGGAACATATTCCTCCACCGTGGTTTCAAGCCGTTGAGAAAGGCAGGTGATATTTGCATGGCGGAGAAGATTTTCATAACGTGTGCCTATATTCCATGATGCAAGATGCAATTGATAGGCTGGTGGAAGTTGTGCGGTTTAATACAAACCACTTGGCCTGCTTCAGCATGTACAAGTACGCTGGCCACTCAGGCATCAACACAGCCACTCGACGTGTCGACGTATATGGATGAAACAGCACGGTAAATCTATCGAAAACCGAACCCACGATCTGGCAAGATTCAGATTGTTACACGTGTGACTTTGCTGCTTGCGCTTGCTCAGGGGTCCGGCTAAAGCGGCGCCTACACGTAAGCTAGCCAAGACAGACAGAGGATTTCCCGCTTTGCTTGTTTTTGGTGTGGCGTGGCCTAGTCGAGCGCCTTTTTCGGCCTTTTTGATCCGAATACGCGGGGATTGGCTGCGGATCTGGCTCCTGTGTGGCTCATGTCGGCATTGCATGCGGATGAAGAAGCTGGCTAGAACGGAAATGCGGCTATCATATACGGACGGACATGGGCATAGTCCGAAGGAGAGAGCGGAGGAGGTTTGTGGTAGCAATGGCGTAAGCACATGCAGGGAAGCGGAATTGACAGGTACTAGCGAGTAGAGTACAAGAGGGAACGACAATGACGGGTGTTGGTACTGAGCCAAGATAGTCCAAGATAGGGAGAGTTGGGTAGTGGGTAGTTTGGCGCGGAATGGCAGTTTGCCCTCACGCCTCATGCATGCGACGACCTACAGACCGTCTGTGACGCCTCAGGGGCGATGCAAGTGGGCCATTTCGCCATGGTTTCCCAGGGGCCGCCCGGTTTGCAAAAGATGCTTCCCGACGGCCTGTCTTGGCATCGACATGCCGCCCGCTCTCATTGCCCAGCGAGCCGCGCTTTTCTGGAGCATGCGTTCCTGGAAAGGTAGTAGGGACCCCACTGCAAGGCTAGGGTGCTGTTGGTCTGCTTGTCTTTCGCAAAAGGCCCATGAATCTATCATCACGTCGGTTTTCCCGCACACACACACACACACGTCCACTTCTACCTCCCTTTACTTCTCAAAGCCTGGCACCTTTTTGTGCTTTCTTACCTCCAATACCCGCCATTATTCTTACGTGCGCGCCCGTCGTTTGTCGAAACGTTCCTGACTGCTCATCGGACATAGCGCGATTACGAATCTTCTGCCTGCCAGCACCACTCCTCTTCCTAGTATCAGCAATGCACTGAGCACAT
Organism: Pyrenophora tritici-repentis; assembly: GCF_003171515.1. Lineage (NCBI taxonomy): Eukaryota > Fungi > Ascomycota > Dothideomycetes > Pleosporales > Pleosporaceae > Pyrenophora > Pyrenophora tritici-repentis. Next base: position 6,066,531 of record NC_089390.1, read on the forward strand.
ACACTCTTACTTTTAAAGTCCCCCACATTCCTTGATTACCACCTAGACTTTTTTCTTCTTTTGGTCCAGAGACTATTGCGCAATGCCTCCCCGCGACGCAAACTGGATAGATGCAAGTTGCACCCGCTCGATTACCGTCTCTTTGTGTGACTGGGGCTAACATGTTCGTCCTATAGGGCCTTCGAGGCGTAGCTTCTTTCATGGTTGTATGCGGTCATCTCTGTACTGCCTTTGTGCCATGGCTACACCAGCCTGCCCAGAATGCTAAGACTGCACCGCACCTCTTCCAACTTCCCTACTTCCGCCTCGCCGTCGGTGGCCGCAGCGCCGTCGCTCTCTTCTTCCTCGTCACAGGATACGTAAACTCGATAGGCCCTATTGGAAAGTCGCGTGCTGGCAACCACGATGCTGCCTTTTACGGCATTGCGCGGAGCGCTCTCGCGCGCTCGGGAAGGCTCATTCTCCCCACCATGGCGGCAACTTTTATTACCTGGTTCATGGCGAATACAAACGCATACCATATGACCAAGCACGTTGATGCGCAGTGGATACGACAGGGCTGGCATCGACAGGAGCCTACGCTATGGCAGGCTTTCTGTTCGCTCTTCAAGGCCCAAACGGAAACGTGGACAACGGGTTGGGATGAGTACGACGGTACACAATGGACACTGCATTTGTTTCTAGAAGGCGCTTTTCTGGTATACACCACGATGCTCGCCACCGTTCTGGTGAAGCCAAAGGCCCGATTCGTCGTCTACGCAGTCATGTACATCTACTTCTGGCAAGTTGGCAAGGGTAAGAAAGCGCATTCTGTCCGCGTCACATGGCGCATAAATCGCTAACAAACACAGAACTCACCGTCGGCTCCATCAAAGGCCTCAACATCGTCACAGGCATGTTCGTAGCCGAACTCCACAACCACTACAAAGACGCCGCCACAACGGTCCTCCCCGCCCCCATACCCACGATCATGATTCTCTGCGGCATGTTCATGGCAGGTTTCCCGCAAGACTCCTTCGCCAACGCCCGCTGGTCCCACACCATGGCGATGATAATGAAGAGCCTCACCGCCGAAAAAACCGACATCCGCCGCTACTGGGACCACCTCGGCGCCGCCACCGTCCTCCTCGGCATCTTCTTCTCCCGCAACGCGCGCAAGATCCTCTCCTCGCCCGTCTTCAACTTCCTCGGCCGCGTCAGCTTTCCGGTCTACCTGCTCCACAACACGTTTATCAAAACGGTGCTTACGTGGATGATCTACCTCCCCTCGGCCATGAATCCGCCGGTGAATGAAAAGGGCGAGCAGATGGATCTGCAGCGTGCCTCGATCCCTCACATGCTCGTTGCTATTGCCATGTTTTACTACATCTTGTATCGCTCCGCTGCGCTATGGGTCAAATACGTGGACCCTGTTTGTGCGAATCTCGTCAATGCGGCGACCAAGTGGGCGTATGGGGAACCCATGCAACAGAAGGAGACTCGGCCGATTCTGGAAAATGGCGCGGCGGACAAAAATGTGTTGTTGCCTTCATGAAGTTTTCTTATGTTTAAATTTCCTTTTTCTTTTGCCGTACGGAGCTGCATCTTCTTGTGTATGTGATACACAATTCTGGCATCATCATCATCATCATCATCATCGCTCTGGGATTCTTTCTTTCCTCTGAACGTAATTTCTTGCATTCCTTTTTTTTCTCCTTCTGTTGTCATCTTGGGTTGCATCCGCATATCAACGTCTTTAGCATATTCTCTAAGTATGTCTGTGGCTTTCTCTCTATTCTTTGTTTACCCCACGAGAGCAAGCGGCATCATCGAAGTCCGTTTTTTGTCATTTATCATTTGGCGAGGGAGTTTTGGAGAATGAAAAGGTGTAGGCTGAAGGGGGCAAATTATATTATATGAAATGCTCACAAGCTGTGAGAGGAAGGTTTCTTTCTCTAGATGGGTATGTGTGGGGTTGTGCATACAAGCTAGAGTGAGAGAGAGAGTAGTAGTAGAAGTGGTTGAAGCTGAATGAAGAAAAACATTTCAAAATATGTGCAGTTTAGTGTTTTGTGATATTATTGCTCTCCTTGTTAGTTTAGTGAAATTCGTTATATCATTATAGGGAGAGGGGAACTGCAATTGTAGCTAAAAGTTTGTAAAAGTTTGAATATCTTCTTGTCATCACAGCCAACTTGATATGGGACAAAATGGGGATTGTTAGGAACTAATAGACCATATGTATTATTCATTATTTGTAACCGGGCCGTCTAATCCAAGAGAAAAAAGCGAGTGGGGGAATAATGCATCGGGTATCAAAAAGAAAACCACAATCGCAGAGCAGAACCCAAACCAAACCAAAACATATAAATCATCCCATCGTCAATCTTGCCCTCTCCTACCTTCATGCATTATACCCCATCCACACCATCACCTCCTCGTCATGGAACCCCCTACATATTCTCGATAACATGCGAGTTAATCGCACTCTGGAATCCCTGGTTGTTGCCGCCGTACTCCTGCGCCGCCGAACTCTGCACACCCATCGAGTTTGCACCGCCAGCGCCATAAGAGCTAGGACCCTCGCCATGAGCATCCGCCTGAGCGAGCGCACTCTGAACAGTTTGGTTCTGAGCAGGGAGGAAGATGACCTTTGAGTTTGCGGATTTGGCCATTGCTTGCATGGCTTCGAGGTATCTGATTTGCATGGCGGGAGCCGAGGAGAGGATGTCTGCGGCTTGGCTGTTTGGTTGAATTAGCATTGGTGTGGGAAAAAAGGAGTGTAAGTGAAAAATAGGGAGACTTACCGCATAAGTTTCGCAGCCTCGACTTCAGCGCGAGCAGCGATGACTTTAGCCTCACCAGTGCGCTTGCTCTGAGCGGCCATGGAAAGTGAGTCTTGGAGATCCTGGGAAAAGATGATGTCCTTTACGAGCATGGATTCGACTTCTACACCCCATCCCAGTGCCGTTTCCTCGATGATCTCGCGGATCGACTGTGCGATTTCCTCGCGGCGCTCAATCACATCCTGGAGGACGCGGGCACCAACGACGTGGCGGAGAGTCGTCTGTGTGCGTTCCACGAGAGCCTGGCGGATGTTGCTGATGCTGAAAGCTGCCTTGTGTGGAGAGGTGATGCGGTAGTAGATGACGGATGTCAACTGTAGGGAGACATTGTCCTTTGTCATGCAGACTTGCTTGGGCACTTCGACGATTTGGATCTTGATGTCGACTTGAACGAGTTGCTCGGAGAGCGGGTTCACGTAGACGAGACCTGGGTCAACGGCACGAGCGAAGCGTCCGAACTTGGTCACGAGACCTACGTTTCCTTGGCTCACGGGCTTGTAGGGGTTGGGGCATACGAGGCAGCATGGGATGGCTCCAAGGGTGCCGATGCAGCTGCCTAGTGAGTTGATCTGAATTGCGTGTTAGAGTGGCGATTTCGGAAGGTGTTGATATCATAGATTTTGGATATCTTGTCTTGCACGTCATGTGCAGTACTTTGATAACTATCAATGATGGGATCAAACTTACCATAGCACCGTACCACCCATTGGTGTCAGCATCCGCATCATCTGGCTGGATAACCCTAGCATAGCTGGGCTGAAGGTCCTCTCGTCGCGGCGGCTGCACCTTGATAACAGGCTCATCAGTACGAGAAGCAGCGCTGCCAGCGCCATTGACTGGAGCCTTGCCGTTGATGTCGCTCATAGTAGCTGCAGTGTGTGCGTAATTAACAGAACCGGTGTCGTGGAGAAATGGCTGATTAGAAGAAGTAATAGATTCGGCGGTATTGTTGTTAGAGGAGCCGTGTAAGGTAGCCATTTGTTCATGTGCAGGGTAGTCGTGAGCTTATATGTTATCCTGGGGCACGTCGCATTCACGGCATCTTGGAGCGGGGAAGCTAGCGTACAAGGTTAGCTTCGATTGCGCTAGCTTAGCTACTGTGGCCTGTTGTGGCCACCCTACTGGGGCTGTGCTACTTTTACCATGGAAACCTCATTAACGAGAGGGTAATCATGACAACAGGAAGGAATGTGCATTCCGATATTACACGATGCGCAGCCTCATCCTACCGGTACAGCCTCTATCTTGTTCACCTCTTCACAATTCCCTACACTCTACGCGCATATTCTCTCAGCATTATGTTAGCTGTGTCAAACCTCCCGATTCTAGTTGCGCAAAGGTGCACCAGACCACCACCCATCTTCAAGGCCTCCCGTATGGGATTACTCGGCTAAGTCGGTGGCACTTGCCCACTCGTGACGTGCAAAAACCCCCCAAGGCACACTCGCACTTTCACATCTGAACACAACCGAACCATACAGATCACACTCCCTCACATATCCGACGTCAGCGTTTTCCCACCCATCTAATTGAGCCTATACACCACACACTACAGCCAATTTCTCGGCAGCACAAATCACGCGCTTGTGCCCCCATGTTCATTGTGGTTGCAATAGGTAAGGCGTGCCGTTTGATTGGAATCAGCCTTGTAGGTGGAGTCCTTTTGTGGCGAATGCATCTGAGCTTCCGCTGCGGATATGGTGGGCTACTAGGTCTGTCAGAGCAAGGCTGGTGGGTGATTCTTAGCTTTGTTCGCCCTGTTTATTTCCGTTACTTAGGCGCGCTGCTAGTAGCAACGGAAAAGTGTCCTGAGGCAATTGTGTGTTGGAGGCTGGTACAGTTGTATGTTGCCCGTATTGGATAATGTTGATGGCGGGTTTAATTGTTCACTGGGTGCTCAATGTGTAGGCCAGGCACATATTCACGCACCTGCATACGTTCTACCCATGGTACTCGGGTCCGCATACGAAATGCATGTCCTGCTGCGCCATTCTTCCTCGCCGGTTATCCCCACATACACGATTCTTGGGTGTCTTGGATACATCTTCTTTCCTCCCTCTTTTCACTCACCGGTGGAGGCAAATTTGGTCAGAGACCAGCTTCGCCTTCCATCTCGACAATGCCTCTTCAGGTGGCCTAATTCGAATCTAACGGATCCTTTGCTAGTCAGCTTACGGGGTGGCAGAGACGTGTTTGTTGGTATATGCTGCGGTTGCCATGTTTGTTCGCCGTGATACGGCGCAGTTGGCGTAGTCCTATCTGGGCTTGACTACGCCGCAAGCTTATAACCGTGCTTGACGCCACACGTGGGTTTTCCAGGTACTTAAGCGCCTGGAGATTGTGTGCCTGGCCTATTTGTTGACCTGTCTCGGTGCTTCTTTCGGCAGTGACATGGATCGTGGACTTTCTTGTGATGCATTTAGTACCATGAAAGCTTCAGTGGATTGCTTTATCGCTGATAGAAAACTATATTTTAGCAGGCTTGGATGTCAGACTACAGTGAGCAGTGGGAACATAGAGCCAAGACTCGTATACACACTAGCCAGCAATCATGGTTGGAAGAACAGGCGTTGTTGTACGAAATCCGGCATAACAGAGCTTGACCATCATATATAGACCAAAAATAATGCCAGTGATAGCAACAACCCCTTAGCCCCATACAGAATGTAATAATACATTTCAAGATAAACACCAACACGCCAAGGCACCGATCAAATGCAAGTTCACGGCCCCAACGCATACTATGCATGGTCACCCTCACCAGTTTCATCGTGGTGCATCTCCGTTCCATGGAAAGCATCTCCAAATGCTGAATCATCAACCAGATCCAAGCCCAGGTTATCATCATGGCCATAGTCTGCCAACGCATCTCCAGCGCTATCGAGGTTGTCGAAGCTTCCAAAGTCGGCAGTATCGAACATACTGCCTGCATCAGCTTCGATGTTGGAAGAGGGCATGACACCTGCATTGGTCGTTGGCTGATTGTTGTTCATAGTGGGTTGTTGGCCACTACCTGGCTGTTGTGCATTTCCTGATTGCTCGTTCACCATGACCCAGTCCTTCTCTCCTGCAGCCGCCATGCCAGACATTTCCACATCCAAGTCCAGAAGATCGGCACCTACATCCAGGTTTGTGTCTTGTTGGTCGAATGTCGCTGTCTGGTTTGGGTTGTTGGGTACGTTGGGTGTGCCAGTGGTGGAGTGCGACTGGCTTGGAGGCTGTGATAGTCTAGGCAATGAGATGTTCCCGACAGGTGTACCTGAAAGCGAACCATTACCGTATTGATCCAGTAGGTTTGCAGCAGAATTATCTTCCATGGACGCGTCGTTGTTCATACCACTTGATGTGCCGTTTGTGTTTTGCTGAGCTCCGTCGCCGTTGACTTGGGCTTTCGGAGATGGTGCCTGTGGTTCAATGAATCCTCCCTTGTCCACACAGACAATAGCCTTCTTTTCATCGAATTTAACCCCCAGTGACTTTTCTAGGTCTTGTACAACTTCCTCCACAGGATCCGCGTTGTCACCGTCACTCTCGGATGAGCGTAGAAGATCCCGTAATCTTCGTTCGGCTTTGATGTACGTTCGCGTGCGCTTCAACTGTACCATCTTCTTTGCGTGCTCGGCCTTCATCTTATCAATCTCAGCTTGCTCATTTGTCGTGTACTCTGAGACGCGCTTTTCGAATTCCTTTAGTTGCTCCGGCTCCAGCTTGTAGTAGTTCTTGATTTGGTAGCTATCCTTTCCTGGCTCCACATTTTCCGCTCCAGGAACGTCTAGAATACCTGCAGTAAGCGGAGCAAGCTCACCCATCAGGCCCAAACCCAGATCGATAGGCGCAATCTTCCCGACGGCATAAGGCGACGAGAATATCTCCTCCATCCATTCGTGATGCTGCTTGTAGCGCGACAAGCTTATTTCGCGCGGAGTTAGGAAGTCGAATGCATCTTGTGTCGCATTCTCTTCCTCTTCCAGGGAATTGTCTGGTATAATCGCGCCGACAGGAGGTTGGCGAGGTTGTGCCTGAGCGGGTAGGCGCTGACGCTTGGCCGGAGGAGGTTGCGCAGCATATGGCCGGCCTGGTTGCATCGGGTTGTAGTAAGGCTGCGGGCCTCTCATGGCCTGCTGTCCAAATTCAACCTTGGGCCAGTTGGCTTGGTCGACTAGCATAAACTCCTTGCGCATCAATGGCCCAGCTTGCTGTAATTGAGCGCGCATCTGAAGCATGCCATGTACTTCTCGTGTGATTGGAATCTGGGAGGCGGGGATTCTGCTCTGCGGATCTGCTGGCTTGTAGTGCACCAACCAGAGGTTCGGGTCAATGGTACCAGGCCCAGCAGCGATTCGGTAACGATGGCGCGCATGCATGGCATATGGCTCGTGTGGGTAGTGGTATCCGCTGTTGTGGACAAGGACCTGGAGAGTCTTTATGGTGTTAGAGGCTGGCGGATCAATATGGCTTGCCAACACATACATATCCGCGAATATTCATATCATACACGTTCTCGGCATCAGCCCACACCATACCATCTGAGGCGAAATTGTTGCCCATGCGCGGGGACTGCCATGTGAGGATAACAGTGCCATCTGGGGGAGGGGCTGACAGAAAGGTCCAGGCGACGGGTGAGGTGTCGCGCACGATTTGGGGACCCTTGATGAGATACTCGAGAGCCTGGGGGGCTTGTAGGCCAGGCTGGGTAGGAAAACGGTATGAGGATATCAGATGCACATGAGGAAGCTATACTGTTTATTAGCTGCGAGCAACATTGGGGGTCTATAGGCGCTCGCACAAGTTGATTCGGCACCTGCGCACTCGGGTCAGGCGCCTGGTACGCTTGATTCATGCCGTACATGGTGGGTGAATTAATGCGACAGCAAAGCCGCGTCGATCAATCTGGGTTGGGTGGTGATGCAGTGGGCGCGAAAGCTGGGGTTGATGTCTGGAATCTTTGGCGCGTTGAACCACCGCGCGACTGCCAAGAACCATGCCACATGCAGTTAGCGTCTGGAGCGTCTGATCGCCCATCAACCAAGCTCCCGTGGTCTGACAATGAACATGAACAACACGGCGCGCGGATACTTTGATCACATCTGAGAAGCTTGCTCGCTCATCAAATAAGTTTCAAATTCATTCGTTTTTGCTCAACGAAAATATCACATAGAACAGCAGACATGGTGCAAGTACAATCTATTCACAGTACTTCAAACTATATACAAGACAATGTATTTCCAGATATCATTCAAGAGCCCATAACGTGCGGCGTCTGAACATCATGGCAAGCTCCCGGTGTAGTTGGTGGCCTGCATACCTGCTGAGGCGTTAGCCATGTGTATCTCAAGACGAAACAAGACACGGGCATAGATCATCTACTTACAAGGGGGTGTTCTGGGTCAGACTGCGTGAAGCAATTCGATGTGCCATTGCAGATATGCGCAATATCGATGATGGGCCAACCGTAGTTTGTGTAGTACCAGGTGAAATCCTGTAGAATAGTTAGTAAAGGCAGCAGATGGAAGTTACGGAATGTGTGGAAGACATACGTAGAGGCATTCGTCGCCAGCCTGTTTGCCGGTACAGGCATTAGAGAGCTCGTAGTTGTGGGGGTTGTTCTTCGACATTGGGTTCAAGTTCGGCATAGCGCTGGCCACGGCTAGAGAGGCGACGAGTGCAAAGATGGAGTTCTTCATGATTGCGTTGAGTTGGTTCGGTTTGGTTTGGTAGGAATTGAGAAGTATGAGTGAATTAATGGTAAAACCGGTGAGTGGTGATCAGTTGGAAGGCCTGGATGGATACCTTATATACTGAGGTTTCTACACTTCATGATGCACAAGCAAAGCTAAGCCTCGACGCCTCACACCGTGTGGCTTAGCATCAAGTACTGACATATAGCGCTGACTTCCTGTAATGGTCCTGGATGTGATGAGCTATACCTGGGTAGGTATGTGTAGTCGACCGGCACTGGGACCGTGCCGGTGTCCTGCAATTCGACACTCGTATTCCTACCCCAGAGTTCTTTCCGGAGTTTCTAGGATAAAAGCGCGAGCTATGACAGCGGATTCAACCGGGACGAAGAAAACATTAAAGCACTAATGAGAAAATACACGTTCATGGAGGGATCAGCCCAATTACATTTAGCTTAGAGAATCACTGTTACATCAAGATGAGTGTTCAGTTGTGTTTCGATCTTATCCGTTGAAAACCTCGTATTTCCCAATCTATGGTGTTTCATGGGCTACAGTAATCTCGGTGAACACCCAAGACTTGAAACATACGAGCTCTTTTGCACAAGCATAACTTCTGCGCCAAACACAACTTATCGTACAACAAAAGTGGTTAGTTCATAGATCCGGAACATCCGCACTCAAGGTTTCACGGCCTTGGGCTCGATAGATTTAAGCCACCAACGACATCTAGAGTGGCGGGGAATTCGTATTCGTTCTGTGATACCCATGCAATAAGCTATCGTAGTGTCGCGGAAGACCAAGGCGAAAGACCAGACCTCACGAAACCTATAACATCTTACCCCGTGTCACCCGCGGAACTCCGAAAGTGGTACCGGTTCGGCCGATCAGGACGTAGCTACAGAGGTACCTAGATCAAGTGGAGTTGGTTCGGTCTGCCTTGCACAAACAACCACTCGGGCTGTTTGGGTGACCACCGGAAATATTGGGGTCCTGTACATATCCGCTACTGCCCTTGTTTGCAGCCAGATCTTAAGGGCTGCGGTATAATTCTTGTTCGTAGCGGGTGGCTGTATCCGAATGGCGACAAGTTTGCTAAGACAATGCTTAGACAATGCTTAGAAGACTCTTGAAAACGAGTGAGGAATTTTACTGCAGACAGGACTCTATGGCTCTAAGTTGCAATGATGAGGGGAGATATTAGTTGGGTACCTATATTACGGATCAGTCTTCGTATTCGTTCCAAACGTGGAAGGAACTGCGCGCAAGTGGTAAGATCAGTTTTGTTTTGTTCCACCACTGACAAAACTACAGAAATCTTTGCCCGGTAATTAGATTTCCAATGTATATACTTTGGTCGCGGAGTTGAAGACTACAAGCCAATGTACGATGAAATGCTGCCCGGGTACGCAAGTGTTGGAGGAATGAAGATCGTGTAATCAGAGCACAGAAGACATCGCAACAAGAATGCATGCAAGCAGTTTTGAAGGACTTGCTATAATTATTCAGTCTCTAGGTAGTCAATGGAAGTGGTGGCTCGAATGGCTCCTCCCATTTTGGTTCCAACTGGAAAAGCAAGCGACGTCGACGTCAAAACCTTCCCAGCTCAATCTCACGAACAGATGACATGCAAGGAGCTTGATCAAATGAGACAGCTCTTTGAAACCGGGGGATACTGCATATGCTTCTGTTAGACATCTGAAGCTATACAAACTTGGAAGCAACGCTCATAGACGAACCGAAAGAAGCAACATCACTTTTATCTGCCTACACAAAACTTCCAGTGAATACATACTCCTCACCCAAACTACACGCACATAGATACTGTTCAATTTTCACATAGTTACCCCATGGTCGGAGTTGTGAATATCCACCTGCTGACAAATCATGCACCTACCTAGGTAAGAAGTACTCTACTACACCGCATCTATTTAACAACCCCTACACATGATCTCCAGTACTACCACCGCATCCTATCCATTATCTGGATTAGACATGACCATAGGGCGCAGATGTACTATCTGAGTTTGTCAGCAAGCAGTAGTGATCTTGAATTGACCAATCACGTGAAAAGTATCAACGTGATGTTGGACTGATCAATTACGTGAGCACCATCATCATATGGCTGTTCTACTTATCAAGAGACCGTCATTGACAGTACTTGAATTTGTATATATATATATATTTGGCGTGCCTCAATGTCGTTTCTTTTCCATATCGCTGCCAGGCTACACTGCGTCCTCTTTCTTCGCCTTGTAAGGACTGGCCGGAAACTGTACCAACAGTCTTAAAACGACAGAGATAGACAATCATGGCCTCAATTCCTCAACTCAGTATCTCAAGCACAGATGTTCCACTCCTATATGAAGAAAAGGGGCATCTCTCTCAAACACACCACTCCCCCTACAACCAAAATCCATCATCACAGAACAAAGCACCGCCGCCTCTTTCCAATACCCCCGAACCCACCTACCCCGAAGGCGGTCTCTTAGCATGGTCCGTCGTCCTCGGCGCCTTCTCAGGTATCAGCGCCTCAATCGGCATCTACAACTCGTCCGGAATCTTCGAAGCCTACGTGTCCACGGAACTCCTCCCAGACTTGTCAAAAACCAGCATCGGCTGGATCTTCGGCATCTACACCTTTGTGACATGGTTCCTAGGCGTACAGATTAGACCGACGGCGCTGATGGTGGCGGAGAGAGTGTGTACGCTTTGGGGGATTTTTGCGTTGAGTAGATGTACGGGTGAGTTTTGCGGCGTTCCAAATATCCGTCCATTGTACCTAAAGGTATGTGATCTTTGAGGATACAAGTTTTTAACATGATATCAGAATACTACCAAGCCCTCGCCTTCTCAATCTTAAACGCAACCGGCTCCTCCCTCCTCGTTACCCCCGCAAACGCCTCAGTAGCCCACTGGTTCAACACCTGCCGCGGTCTCGCCAGCGGCGCAGCCTTCGTCGGCGGTAGCTTCGGCGGCGTCATCTTCCCCCTCCTACTCCAATCCCTCATCCCGAAAATCGCTTGTCCTTGGTCCCTCCGCGTACTCGGACTTATCCTACTCCTCCTCTGCGACACCAGCGTCGTCCTGTGTCGGAGTCGACTCCCGCCTCGTAACGGTGCTGCAACGACGTGGCGCGATACATTATCTAGTCATCGCAGTTCTTGGGATGGAACGGGTGCGATGGCGGTGACAACGGTGGGCATCGTGTTGACGGATTTGGCGTATTTTATTCCGGTTACATATGTGCCGGGGTATTATTTTGCGCGGCAGGGTTTAGGTAGTGGGATGGCGTTGACGGGGGAGGCGGCGTTTACATATTAGTTACTTGCTGTGTTGAATGGTGCGTCTTGTGTTGGGCGGTTGGTTGCGCACGTTGTGAGGGATTGGTTGGGCAGGTATAACATTATGATCATCTCTTTATTTTTGTGCGCTGTCTCGGCGCTGGGTTTTTGGCTTCCGGATATTCTTATCTCGGATTTGTCCAATATGGGACTTTTGATCGTTTTTGTACTGTTGTTTAGTTTCGTTAGTGAGTCGAATGTTAGTCTGCTGCCAGTATGCCTAGGACAGCTTTGCTAGACGCAGGAATATGGGAGGTATTATGCGACATGCTACACAGTCTCAAGTAGAAGAGTAAAGTTATCATGTTCGCAGTATCGACGCCACACCCGCTTATCAAAGTTCGGGACCAGGAAAATCGCTTGGTTCGCCTTTTTTCCCCTGGTGTACCCACAATAGTAAGTAAGACCATGAGTAAGACCGGTCGGCTCCACCAGACCATCTTGTCTCGCACTTGTGAGTGCCTTGTGTTCAACCGTCCGCCTTTGCTGTAGAATTTTAATTTAGCCAATATATCTTACAAAAATAGTAAATCTTCCATAAATCTGCAATAAGCAACGATTCGGGCTTGTGGTTTAGTGGTATAATACTCCCTTAGCATGGGAGTGGTCCAGGGTTCGATTCCCTGCAAGTCCATCTTTTTGCTTCCTGCGGGAGACGTGGTGGTGGAGTAATGGGTGGTTGTGGTGTGAGTGCGGTGAACGATCGCCCACCACACCGCTACTTTTTGCGCAGACCTGGCATATGCGACTCAACGAACATCAAAATGTTCTTACGCTGTGCCTGTGGCTATTTACGACGGGATTGAAATGATATTCGATGGTGGGATAGGGTGATAGTGTAGGACTCTTTTTGGTCGTGAAGCAAGTTTGCGACTTCAAAGTTTTGACGAAACGTATTTGCGCCACTCTAAAAACTGTTTGACGACGACAATAGTGTTCTAACAGCCACGAGCGTCTACCACACTTACCACAATAATCCACCTAGCCGAACGACTCCCCTTCCTCGCTCCCCTGCCTACACCAACCAACGCACTAATCCCCCTCAACCCCTCCAAGTCGCGTCTATCCACCAACCCCAGCGCCGGAATATCCGCCTTATCCAGACTATTCGCTATACGCGCTACAGCCATTGCATCGAGCATGTCTGTCCATGTGGGTACTTGGTAGATGTAGTATGCGAGGTATGCGAGGCCGAGGGCTTGGATGAGGATGAGCAGGGAGATTACGATGAGGCTGGCGAGAGAGAGGCGTGGTTTGGTGAGGGGGGGGAGGGGGGCGGGAGATGTGTAGATGGGTCGGGCAGTGTAGGAGTGGGTTTTTTGGAGTGTGGTGTGGAGGAGGAGGTTGTGGGTTTGGGCGCTGTGTGTGTTAGTGGGAGAGGAAGAAGGGGGGAGGGGACGTACATGCTTGCGGATAGGTGTCTGATACTATCTTCAGTGTCGAAGAAGGTTTTATCCAAAAATTTCTTTGTGACGAGCGAGAGTCGAAAATCGTCGCTTCCGGCGGCTTCGCATGCTTCCGTGTGGGATTTCACATCAAAGGCGGAGAAGGGGATGAGATTGTGTTGGCAGGCTTGTGTTAAAGCGAACGACGCTGTTGTATTCGTCGAAGTGTTAAGGAAAGCAAAAGATGATGCTTCTCCGAACATGGCAATGGCGGATGTCATGAGCGGGCCTGACATGGTGATGTTTGTGTTGTTGATGCCGGGAGTATTGGGCCAGTCTTTTCGTGTGGAGAAGGGGACGGGCCTGAGAATGTGTCAGTGAAATGTGTCCCACTTGGGTGTCATAAAATACTTGACATACTAGTGTATCAAGGCCACTGTAGTCGCCAAACACGCCTATTGGGTGCTTACCCACACTGTCAAGTATTTTGTGACACTTGGGTGCTCTTTTCGAGGAGGTACTTACCAGCCGCGGATATCAGTGAGTCTATCTTCATCTGACGGTCGACGCTAACGACCATTAAACCACTTGAACACAACCCGCCCCTCTTCGACACCAATGTTATTGTCATCTCTCCACAAGGCTCAGCCATCCCGTGTCTTGAAACTGTTGGTATGCGGAAAGTTTTACTTAAAGCAGCAGCTCCTTTATACGTGGTTTTCCTGGCGACATCGTCATTTCTTCCTGCATAAGAGAGGCAGTAAACAAACGCATAAACAGTAAATCCCTAGACATCAAACTGCCTCCCATTCACTTCACCTATCATATCATAGAACAAACATGTATAATAAGATGAATTTTCGAGCCCACCACCATAAGGGGAGAGAGCGATCTAACCATCCTAGAGAACGCTACATACCCATCCTAAACCCTTTCTCAACCAATTTTGTTAATATACAAATCCTGCATTGTAGACTCCGCGAAAACCCACCAATAACCATGTCGCAGCGATACGAGCAGACTAGTGTAATAGTACAAAATCGCTGAATCCCCAGGTAAAATCCCATATATGCGCCTTACTCTTTTCACTAATTCAATTTTCAATTGTGTATCTAGTCTTCGATAACACTCAATAGGGAGTCGAAAACATCTTCTTCATCCTCGTCTTCTTCTTCGTCTTGTGGGCGTTGCGCATGTGCCTCGGCCTCCTCGTCTGATTGCGCATCGCTGTTGTCACTATCAAAACCACTGTCGTCGCCTGAGAAGCTTCCTGCCTCTTGCGCGCCAGCGCCAGCATCGCGGGCTGAGTCGGAGACACTGTCGTTGTCGCCGTCCGTGACACCATGCCAGCTCTGTTCACCGTCGTCACCATCATACGCATCGTTGTCGTCATCATCGGGCTCAGTATCGCCACCGTTATTGTAGGCATCAAAGGCAGGTCCACCTAAAACGGGCCCTGAATGTGGCGTGGCGTACGCAAAAGGTGTCGATTTGCCTGCCACGGCGACAGAGCGCTGACTTGGCCTGCTGGTAACTTCTGATGTTGACCTCTGTAGTGGAGGTTGCGAGGAGAAGAATGGCGAAGGTGGTTCTCGCGAGCGTCGAGGAGTTGCGTTCCAAATTGGCACTTGTGGATCCACTACAGCATCTTGGTTTAGCTGTGGGGAAGAGGAGCTCGCTACCCTGCGTCGCTTGGGCCGTACCATCGACAGGCTTGGCGTACGTGATACATGCTGTGGAGCAAAGGACTGCTTTACAGGAGACGAATTGTATCGACGCTTTGATGATCCAGGTGGAAATGTCTCTACAACGGATGTAGATACCGTACGGTCGCGGCAATAAGATGGACGTCGTAGATTCTCGCTCACGGGAGAGATGGGCCTCAACTGCCGTTTTTTCAAGATGGAGTTTGGAGTGATTGACCTTCGCCATTGTCGATCAGCTGGTCGCATCGACAGCTGTAGAGATTGAGCGCTGCCAAACGAAGAATGGACGCTAGCAGGTGGAGCATCGTATGCCTCGACAAATTGCCAGCATGCTTCCTTTGCATCTGCTTCCGGAACATGAGTTTGGCAATGTTCATCGTTACCATCCATCTTCGAGTCTTGATCAGGCTGATAGCGAGGGAGCTGTCTCAACTCAGGCCACGACTGCTCCATTATGACGAATTCGTTGCGGTCGATCTGCTGAGTATAGGCTTCACGAACGGTTACATACAACCTCTTCTTGCCACCAGACACGCGCATCATGACCCCAGCTGCGAGGAACTGAGCAGACCAGAGTGCCGAGCTGGACATTTCGGCAGGTGTAAGGAAACGCAGTCGCGTCTCTTTGAGTACCTTGCGCAATGGGATATACGGAGCCCGCAGACCTGGATATTCAGCGATCATGGGATTCTCGTCGCTGTCGTCGTACTGGAGGTAGTCGAACACGTCGCAGAAGGCATGCGACAATGCGTCCTGTATGTCTTTGGCGCTGGCGCCTCTGAACGTAACGTTCCGGACAAACCCCCTGCTTTGAAGTCGCTTGTAGACTAGATTGTTGCTTCCACAGGCCTTTGGAAACAGCCAGTCATCCGTCGGGCCAGAAGCCCAATTACTAATATCCTGGCTACTCCATCCTCCTCCGGTAGGGTTGAGCAACGGCCCCTTGACTGGGGTGTGAGCAGGCCGATAGGGACTTGAATCTGTGTCTCGTCCAAGAGCTTCAGAGAAAGGAAGACTTTTACCAGATTTTGAAGTGCGAGCTTGAGTCCATTCCTCGGAACTCTGAGTTGTGGAGTTGACAGCGTCGTGCATCGACTCTTCAGGCGAGAACCAGATACCTCGCAATTCAGGTCCCCATGGCAAGAGTACAACCTCGACTTCCCAGGGGCTTAGTGATGTGGGTGGTGCAGCCGCCTCCAACACTTCCAACCTCTCTTTGATGTTTTCAATCTCCATCTCTGTCTCTTGGCGATCCATGGCCGCGAGTATCAGCGCCGAGGAGGTTGTGGACTCCCCAGAGTAGTTGGAGCCAAAAGACGCTGTAACGTTGCCAATGCGTCGGCGACTGAAGGAGGTGCTGCTACCGTGGTCATCTAGGGCCTGAAGCAACCTGTCGTGTTCGCCTGTGCGCTGTTCTACATCGATGAGCCTGCCTTCATACATTTCCAAAGTTTGGTTGAGATCCTCTGGCTGAACATAATTGAAAGATCCATTCTCTAACATGTCCAGGCGGCTACCGAGTTCCTGCATGGTTTTGGCTACATTGGGGATAGAGTTTAAGAGATTGTGCAGTGGAGCGAGATAGGAGACGAGCTTTTGGAGACCTTGCGGCGGAGCTGACTGCAACATTTGCTGTAGTTGCTCTTGTGGCGCTGTAGGAGGGTTTGTCAGCAAGAGCTGTGTAGGAACTGTGGCATAGGTTGGCCGATCTGGTTCATCATTCGACTGCTCCTGCAGGTTTGAAGTCATGCGTGCAAGTTGGTCAATGAAGTCCTTCCCCTCTTGCACCGCGCGATCGGCAGCATTCAGGTCCGGAGTGTTCCCAGCGCTTGGAGTAGCGGCTTCGGTAACACTTTGTACGTATTCAGGATTGTATGTATTTGGGATTGTATCGCCCGGTACATCAAGGTGTATTTGGCGATTGAACTCGTAAACATGCTCGAGAATGCCACGCGATGGACTGTTTACGTTCGCTTCGTTGTGGACCGAGTTTGCTCTGGTCGAGCCCCCGGGCGCACTGCAGGGTCTTTGCGGAGCCTGCGCGACGTTGAAATCGTCTGGTACGGTCGATGTAGGCGACTGCTGCTGACAGTTAATCTGGCCCATACTCTCTAAATGCATCATGGACAGACCGAGGCCTGCGAGCGTTTGGCGCGACTGGTTTGCGCCCTGCCTAGCTTCATTGTTAGTCGCTGGACGCTGGTCACGAGATAGCAAGCACACTGAAGGGATTCCAGGGAGACCAGTCGTGCTGATCTGCGATGGAGTGTCCTGACTTTGTGCAATGCGGCCAGACCCAAAGGCTTGTGAGGTCTGCTGTAGATATCGCGCGCCGAAACTGGGCTCCGAGAGGATGCGCTCGTTGCGTATGGCCTGATCTCCAGGCGAACGGTTCTCGTCTGCGTGTCTAATAGCAGGATGCGCATCGCATTGCGCTCCAGAGGCCAATTGACCTTGGCCGTTACAGGTCGCATGTAATGGCCGTCGCGGAATGTCTATTGAGGGCACACGTCGTTCGGGCGCACGCGATGCCTTCAAATGGAAGCAAGCATGGTGTCCACAGACACACCAGGTAGAGCGCTCACTGCTTGTCCCAGGCGCTGCAATCTCATCGTGAAGCTCGGCGCTGAGCTTGTCCCAGAACTGATCACACCCACATTGTCCTACGGTCGCGTCGCGAAAGTTGCATGGTCCATTTGGAAGCGATCGTCTCGAGGGCGCTGCTGGCTGTGGAGGTGCAATAGTGTACGGCTGCGCAATACTCGTGTTTGGGTCCCCGAACCCCGCCATTGAATTGGATGGGTGAGCATCCCACGGCGGTCGCGATCGGTCTAGGAAAGAGACATTGCTCTGTTACTATGGCGACCTTCGCCCCGTTAGCAGCACATCTGAGACGGGGGGTCGGGGCCGAGCGCATACCGAGGATTGTGCGAGTGCTTTGCGAAAACCACGTCTCCTCGAGGGGGGTGCGACGGCCCTTTATATGCCAGTAGCGCGCAATCGAGGGACGCGACGGAACTGGTGGGCGCATGTGGAGGGGGATGAGGCCGTCAATTACTTTTGGGCCGTGACTCTCTAGCACAAACGCATGCCGCCCGCAACGGCTAGTGAACGGCGCCTCAAACGCTTCCCCGGAGTCTGGATACGCGCGGGATCAGCTATCGATACTACACGTCTGTTATGATAGGTTCAAGCCATGCAAAATTCCGGGCTCCCTGCTTAGCTGAGACGAAGTCGACTTATCCCTGCCGCTGGACGTGCATCGAATCGAGCGCGCAGAGCAACGCCTCAGCGGGCTGGGAAAAACAAAAACACCAGCGAGGCCCTGGTAGAGATTAGCAAAAAGCGATTTACTGCAACCTCTTCAATCGTGATACCCACTGCCATTTGTCAAGGCAACAATAGCTATACCTCGCGCCTTCCTAATCGATGCGGGACGCATATCATTGGCCATTGCTCGATGAGGACCGTCCGCATCTGCATCTCATCTGCACGTCCAACAGGCTCGACCATGGGTACTTGCGTATGGCGACAACTTTTGGACCCAGACATCGGCCTTGGAGGTGCGCATGTCCTTGTCAGGCAGAAACAATGCGACAACAACTCGTCAGCACTACGTCTATACGGCGCCGATATGCGGATTCGCAAACCTTGGAAATACACACGAGGACGTGATGTACCATTGTCGCCGATAGCTTGTCTTGTCAGCCATTGTGATTGTGACTATCAGGGCGCATGTTGCTTATCTTGCCTGCATGCATGATGCGTCACCTAACTGAGCCGCTAGTAAGGCTATGTACGAAGCATGTTACGTACCCTCGTGATCCGTCTTGTCCGTCTGGTGTGACACTGCAATGGAGACGTGGAAATCATGTAACACAGTGTAACAAGGCTGGCGGTTATTGACCCACGGTCGTGTTTGCATTAGCGTATCCAGCGTAACTACTATGAGCGTATCAAGTGTATGCCCAGAACAAATGCGGTTGCAACGCTCCTGCCATTACCAGAAAGTGTCATCATCAAGACATTCTCCGCCTTCTCTTTTAGTTCGAATGCAAAGATGCATAGCTCCAGTCCATCTCCAAATTGTCGTTCCTTGTTGATGCTTTCAGTACCAGGCTTGTCGATATCAGCGACCTCCGTCTTGCCCTCGACCCGAAGATCTAACGCAGAACTCAAGCTGCTCCTCAAAGAAGTTTTAGTTGAAGTGTTGACATCGTCACTACTATCCTCAGACGTACCCTGGCCTTTGCTTGGAAGAATGCAGCCCGTAGTGACCAGCGAGTCCTCCTTAGCCATGATGGAGTAAAGCGTATACTCTGGAAGAATCATCTCAACGCCCTTCTTCATCTGCTTGTCCACAGGCAAAGTTTTGCGCAAGTCCACAGCCCTAGGATTGAACTCAAGCTGGGCGCGCTCAATGTCCGTCAAGGGCCTGCCGTTGACCTGCACAATAGGCTCTCCTTCTTCCGCAAACAGATAGGTCTGGTATTTGCTGACGCGGACATGGGACTCAAACTGCGCCTGGAGGAGAACGCGCTGGGCGAGCAAGTATGGGTCGTTGTTGATGAAGTACTCGAAAAGCTCTGGGTTGTTGCGCGAGGCATTGATCTTGACAATAGCCTCGGGGATACGAGCGGCCGGGAGGCGAAGACATGCAATCGGGGGCAGGTCATGGGTGGTGTAGTGGAGCTTGGTGCAGGCTTTGGTGAACGGTTTGATATTCGGGTTAGCGCACATTTCGATGTCAACGACTTCCTCGAGGTCAGTCCATGAGGCAAAGAGCTCCTCAATCAGGTTCTTCTTGATTATGATCTTCTTGAGCATGATGGGTGCCATTGTAGCGAAGTTGGTGGCTAGAGGATGAGACAGTGGAAGGCAGGAAATTTACTTTGTGCGAAATTTTCAAAAAGTGAAAGTGAAGGTGAGTCGCACGGCTGCACTGTTTACGTCGTCTGTGCAAATATTCCAAAGTGACTACGACTACCACACTCATAGCATGGTCTATACGTCAACTTACTCTAAGCCAGCCGCAATCCATTCTCTTCGGGCTTGAACCATTCCTTGAGCAAATCGTCCAAGATGCCCATGGCGCCTTCTTTGGCCTCATGGCTGTTTTTTCCCTGGCACTCAATGTAAAGCTTGATCTTCGGTTCCGTCCCACTTCCTCTGACTGTGAACACGGCCCCATCATCCAGCTCACACGTGATCATCTGACTACTCACATCTACCGGAAGATCTGGTTTGTGGTCCTTGCTCTTTGAGTCATAGCCCAGGGTCAGATCGCGCCAACGGACGATCTTGCGGTTCCCGATGGTGGTAGGGTGCGGGTCGCCCAATGCACGGATCGCAGTGAACACGGCCGTGGTAACGGACGGCGAAGGCGATACAAGGTATGTGTTTGCGTCTTCGAAGTAACCAAGATACTTGTAAAGTTCCTGTAGCTTGGCATACGGAGTAAGACCCTGCTTAGACCATTGTGACGCAGCTATGAGGAAGACTGCTGCTGCGCTGATCGAGTCCTTGTCGTGTACCGTCTGAGGAATCATGTAGCCCAAGGCCTCTTCGAAGGCGAACAAGACGTCGTAGCCTTGGCTATCAAGCTGGCGAGCTACGTTGCCTAGCCATTTGAAGCCAGTCAAGGTTTCAGTAAACTTAAACCCTTCCTTCTTCGCTAGAGCTGCAAGCATCCTGGAACTGACTGTGGATGCCAACATCGCAAGCTTCTCTCGCGGCCTATCCTTTGGATAGCGTTCGAAGAGATAAGAGCCGAGAAGCATGCCAAGTTGATTCCCAGTGAAGATGTGCCATTTGTCTCCTACTTTCTCTGCAGCTGCAAGTCGATCTGCGTCAGGGTCGCTAGCGAGGATCAGAGGTATCAACGACTTCTCTGCCGTCTCGATTGCGAGATCGAGCGCCCCCTTTTCTTCAGGGTTGGGGAATTTTACTGTAGGAAAGTCGGGGTCTGGTTGTGCTTGGGCTTCCACGACGGTCATCTGAGAAGCAATTCCGAGTGTCTCTGTGCATCGCTGCATCGCCGGAAGCCCGACACCATGCATGGGAGTATAAACAAACCTAAGCTCTTTGTCCATTTTGACGGTGGCATGCTCAGGCTGCGCTGCGAAGAGGATGGCTTTGTGGTACTTGTCTTGGACAAGACCTAAGCTTCCCTCCACAAGAAGCGATGCGCCGTCTTCCACCACCGATGTATCCCAAGTGACGGGCTTCAGGTTTTCCAGTATGGATTCGGCGATCCCGCTATCGTGCGGGGGAATGATTTGACAACCGTTTGACCAGTACACTTTGTATCCGTTGTCCTTGGCTGGGTTATGGCTTGCAGTGATCATGATACCAGCAACAGCCTCAAGCTCTCGCACACCAAAAGGGACCATGGGTGTATGACTCGGCTCCTCATACCACCACACCTTGATGTCCTTGGCTACGAACGCGGCCGCAGTGAGCATGGCAAACTTCTCTGAATTGTGTCGCGCATCCCGACCGATGACGACTCCCCTCCTCTTTACGTTCTTTTCGGTCTTCAAGAGGTATGCGGCCAGCCCCTGTGAGGCTTGGATGACTGTTAGTGAGTTCATACAAGCGAAACCACCCTGCATAGGTCCTCTGAGTCCAGCTGTGCCAAAAGCGATGCGGTGTCGTAGCCGTCTTTCGAGCTCATCATTGTCGCCATTGACCAGAAGTTTGTAGATTTCGTCCCTCGTTGTCTCGTCTTCATCAAGCTCCAGCCACTCTTTCGCCAGCTCTTTAATATCCTTGGCCATTATGGATGCCGTAAAGTCAAATGCGAGTTCACAGGGAATGGGAGATGAAGAGTCACCAGACGTTTATTCGAGAAGTTTATAGAAAGCTCGGCTGTAGTCAGGACTTGCCAATCTGGTGACGGCGGAGTTGGCCGAAGGAAAGCGCGCAACAACGTGTCTCGGTGGGCACCTGCCAACTTCTGTCCTGGAAGAGTTCCCAGTCTAGACACAAGAGTAATGAGCTGATACTTACGCGACTGCTACAGATAGTGTCCCGGCGTCGTAAGAGGCCTGGAATGTGATGGACCTGATGGCTTTCTCTGGTGCGCTTGTGGCGAGTGTTGGCGCGCAACGTGGGGGCAGGCGGTGCAAAGGCGCAAGGGTCCCAAGCAGCCATACAACTTTATCACCTCACCGGCTTCCTTTTCACTGGCTGGCTCCGGCACAGCTCTCCGCGAGGTCGCCTTACTGTTTTCTTTATAGGAGCTATCATCTGATCTTTTTGGTCTCTAAATTGTGCATCAATTGAGCCTCATATTCGCGGAAGCCGAGTCCGTTCACTCTGTGTACCACCGCCTCGTGTCGATAATGGCTACTCGGGTAGACCGAAAGTCCAAAGTGCTCAGTCGGCGGGAGATTGAGGCCCAGATTGCCAATGGACGCTCTATAGTGATAGTAGACAACAAGGTCTTGAAGGTCGACGCATGGTTGCCATATCATCCAGGCGGTGACAAAGCAATACTTCACATGGTTGGACGCGACGCAACGGACGAGGTCACTCGGTACGTGCATTCATGGCTCAGATGAGTTTTAAATTGACAATATACCCCAGATTTCACTCTGCGCAAACGCTCGAGTCCATGAACCGCTACCAGATTGGCCGCATCGAAGGACGCTGGAAGAACTTCTTGCCGCCGATCCAAGGAGGAAAGTTTAGGACACAAGAAGAACTGGATAGACTATCAGACGAAGAATATGCGGAATCATACTCCTGGTCTGAGCAAGAGACAGTTAGCTCGGCCTCTTCTGCGGATAACAGCCCGCTTTTCGAACCGGCCGACAAGTCTTCTGCGTCGATTCGTAAACGCAACGGGGACGGCATTGGCAGAGCTTCTTCGATCTCCAGTGTTTCTTCGGTCGAGCTCGACCAAGAAAAGATTGTCCCAAAGATGTCAGTGCTCGACAGGCGAACACAAGAAGAGCTGGACTTCGACAAGGCCAAATACCCGTCCCTAGACCCTGCCACCCAAGACGCCATCACGCAAAAATACCGAGAGCTACAAGTACGGATAAAGCGGGAGGGACTCTATGATTGCAACTATACCGCGTATGGCATTGAATGCTTACGCTATGCATCTTTTTTGTGCGCATTCCTATTCCTTCTGCGGTCGGGTTGGTACATCACTAGTGCTATTCCACTTGCGTGTCTTTGGCACCAGCTCACATTCACCGTCCATGATGCTGGACACATGGGCATTACCCACGACTTTACGACCGACTCAACTATCGCAATGTTTATCGCCTCGTACATGGGCGGTCTCAGCGCTTGTTGGTGGAAGTACAACCACAATGTACACCACCTCGTCACGAATCATCCCGAACACGATCCTGACATTCAGTACATTCCTTTCTTCTCAATCACCCATCGATTCATGGAGAGTCTCACAACGACCTTCTACGAATGGGTCATGGAGTACGATGCCTTTGCAAAAGTCATGATTCGGGTCCAGCACTATACGTATTACCCAATCATGCTGTTCGCACGCTTCAACCTTTACAGGTTATCATGGATGTATCTGCTCCTTGGTAAAGGCCCTAAGAAAGGCCCCGCTTGGTGGCATCGCTACTTCGAGATCGTCGGCATGGTTGTCTTTTGGACTTGGTTCGGCTATGGGGTCGTATACAAGTCTATACCAGACAACAGCAGTCGCATCTGGTTCGTGCTGATTGTGCATGCACTGACCTCGCCGCTTCACATACAGATTACCCTGTCTCACTTCGCAATGAGCACAGCAGATCTAGGAATCCACGAGTCTTTTGCCCAGAAGATGCTACGAACGACCATGGATGTCGACTGCCCGCAATGGCTTGACTTCTTCCATGGTGGCTTGCAATTTCAAGCCATTCATCATCTGTATCCTCGCATCCCCAGGCACAATCTACGCAAGACACAGAAGTTGGTGCAAGACTTCTGTAACGAGGTCAACATACCATATGCGTTATATGGCTTTGTAGATGGCAATAAGCTGGTCGTAGGGCGGCTGGCTGATGTAGCAAGGCAGGCCGCCATCTTCGCCCAGTGCCAGCGGACGATAGTTGCAGAAGGTGATTATGGAATACATTGAGACATATTTCAGTCCATGATTGATTTAGCAGTAGATATACAAAATTATAGGCTAGATGATTATCATGATCTCCGTGAGTAGCGTTCAGTGGTTTGTCTTCTTCGAGTACTCATAGTCGTGCAACGTCGACGCTAGAAAATACTTGCTTCGCAATGGATCTTCATGCATAACCGTAAGATGCCTAGATCCCTAACCGTTCGGATCAGTTTCCGATACGAAGGCAAAGGGTCCACTACTTTGTCCGCCGTGTTCCGGCCGGCAGACAAACCTTCTGACTTGATTTCTAACCATATCACCAACATAGAAGCCGTTGCATGTAGATATCACATCATACCAGCCTTATGGTCGACAGATGTAATCTAACAATCCAACATTGAAAGATCTCACCCCATGGCTGATGTTAGACGATTGACAGGGACGCGTTCATACTAGCGCGGGTTTGAGGGCAACCCCACATACATCACACCATGACGTACCTGACGTAGTTATGCTAACAAACGGAGCTCGAATGCGCCAAAAGGAAAGTCGTTGGTATGACATCGATGTATCGTACTACATTAGAGCCAATGGCATTGCCTCAATGGAACATAGAAAGCTCCAACTTTCAGGCTGCAAGTTTTTCAAGCACGCCTGTTAATTCGCACCTGCTTAAAGCCACTCTATCCCTGATTTTCCGGTGAACTTACTTATCAATCAAAGAATCTTTCTTCTTCATACTGCGCTTTTCAACACGAGTAGCGCCGGTGACACCTAATCGCGTCACCAAGCCCAAGTTAACCTGAACCCCCATTCAAAGCTCAACATCACCGGTTTCTCAGTACAACGCGAATATGGATGCCATGGCAGCAAAAGCCCCGGCGGACCCAGAGACCGTTTCTGAGGATGTTGAACACCTGAGTCTTTCTGCCTATGGTCCAGCAAGGGCGTCAATCACCGAACATCCACTCAGCGATGATGAGGTGCGAAAGATGACAGACTACTTCCATGCGTCGCTATACATGTGCCTAGGCATGATTTACCTCCGTCGGAATCCTCTATTGCGCGAACCTCTTACCCTAGATCACATCAAGCGACGACTATTGGGACATTGGGGCTCAGATGCTGGACAGAGCTTTACGTATATTCACATGGTATGGGCGCACGTAAACGACAAGACCTGGAACCATACACTAACAGAATTCTCCAAATAGAACCGCCTGATCAAAAAGTATGATCTCGACGCCATCTTCATCTCTGGTCCTGGTCATGGTGCGCCTGCAGTCCTCTCCAACAGCTTTTTGGAGGGCGTCTACTCAGAGGTGTATCCTGAAAAGAGCGAGGATGAAGAGGGTATGAAACGCTTCTTCAGATCCTTCTCATTCCCTGGTGGAATTGGATCCCATGCTACGCCTGAGACGCCCGGTAGCTTACACGAGGGTGGTGAACTCGGTTATTCCATCTCCCACGCTTTCGGCGCAGTATTCGATCACCCAGATTTGATTGCACTCACAATGGTTGGCGACGGCGAATCAGAGACTGGCCCGCTGGCTACAAGCTGGCATTCCACAAAGTTCCTCAATCCGATTACTGACGGTGCTGTTTTACCCATTCTTCACTTGAACGGCTACAAGGTATGTTGTCATGATACAGTAATTCATGTTCACTTTACTCACCGCAGTTAGATCAACAATCCGACTGTTCTCGCTCGTGTAAGCCACAAGGAGCTCGAAGCACTGTTCATTGGATACGGATGGACGCCCTACTTTGTTGAAGGAAGCGACATTCCCTCCATGCATCAAGCCATGGCTGCCACTATGGAGCGATGTGTTACCAAGATCAGGGAGTACCAGAAAGAGGCGCGGGATTCGGGCAAAGCTTTCCGGCCTCGTTGGCCTATGATCATCCTCCGTACACCTAAGGGATGGACTGGACCCCGCAAGGTTGACGGAGATCATTTCTTGGAGGGCTTCTGGCGTGCACATCAGGTTCCTCTCACCAATGTCCTCAAAGACAAGTCGCAGCTCAAGCTCCTCGAGGAGTGGATGCGTGGATATGGGCCCGACAAGCACTTTGACGAGAACGGCAAGCTCATTCCCGAGCTTCGAGAGTTGGCACCGACCGGTAACAGGAGGATGAGCGCTAACCCAGTTACAAACGGTGGCGCGATCCGACGCAAGCTCCATGTTCCTGACTTCCGTAATTACTCTGTCGAGGTCACGAAGGGAGGTGTTGCAAAGATGGGTAGCATGGCAAACTTCGCTGCCTTCCTGCGTGATGTGATCAGGGACAACCCGAAGGATTTCCGCCTCTTTGGTCCTGATGAGACTCAGTCCAACAAGCTAGACAAGGTCTACGAAGCGGGAAAGAAAGTCTGGCTGGCTGACTACTTTGAAGAAGACAAGGATGGCGGTAATCTGGTTCACGATGGACGTGTGATGGAAATGCTGTCCGAGCATACGGTAGAGGTGAGTAGGCAATCAAATTCCGAAGACATATTGCTAACTTTAATAGGGATGGCTAGAAGGCTACATTCTATCTGGACGACACGGCTTGCTGAACAGCTACGAGCCTTTCATTCACATCATCGACTCCATGGTCAACCAGCACTGCAAGTGGATCGAAAAGTGTCTCGAAGTGGAGTGGAGGCAGAAGATTGCTTCGCTCAACATCCTACTCACATCGACCGTATGGCGTCAAGACCACAACGGTTTCACCCATCAGGATCCTGGTAAGGAGGACCCACTTCAATCTTGCCAGCACATTCTCTAATGCATACCCAGGTTTCCTCGACGTCGTAGCCAACAAGAGCCCCGAGGTCGTCCGCATCTACCTTCCACCCGACGCCAACTGCCTCCTCTCAACCATGAACCACTGTCTCCGCAGCGAAAACTACGTCAATGTAATCGTAGCTGACAAGCAAGAACACCTCCAGTTCCTCACCATGGAACAGGCCATTGCCCACTGCACAAAAGGTGTCGGCATTTGGGAGTGGGCCAGCAACGACAGCGGTGCAGAACCAGACATCGTCATGGCATCTTGTGGTGACGTGTCCACGCATGAATCCCTGGCTGCCACCGCACTCCTCCGCACACACCTCCCCGACCTAAAGATCCGCTTCGTGAACGTAGTCGACTTGTTCAAGCTCATCGACGATGGCCAGCACCCCCACGGCCTCAAGGCGCACGAGTACAAGGCCATCTTCACAGACGACGTACCCTGTATCTTCAACTTCCATTCGTACCCCTGGTTGGTTCACCGCCTTACCTACGGCCGTAAGGGCCAGCAGAACTTGCTCGTCCGCGGTTACAGGGAGAAGGGTAACATCGATACACCGCTTGAGCTGGCTATTCGGAACGGCACTGATCGCTTTAGTCTGGCGATTGATGCGCTGGATAAGATCAGGAATCTGGGCAATAGGGGTGCGGCGACGAGGGAGAAGCTGCTGGATGAGCAGATCAAGGCGAAGAATTATGCATATCATGAGGGTATTGATCCGTCATGGACGGAGGAGTGGGTTTGGCCTTTCTAGGTCCTTGGATGAGGTGAGGCTGTTTCGGTGAGAAAGGGAGTAGTACCACCCACAGATGCAATGAACGATGGCAGTGAATGTAATGTAATGATGAGATATAATTTTTTTGCCTCAAGCCTGGACAGCGAATAATATAGGCGAATACAACAGGCCGACTAAAAGTAATAAGTTATGCATCGCAGACAATGTATGTGCCGCGGCAAGGTAGTCAAGAATTACCCAAAAAGAAAACGCCCATGCTATGCAAAAAAACAGACAGAAGTCGCCAACCTCTCGGTTCGACGAACTTTTACCGTAAACGCCCCCATGCCAAACACCATGCTTTGCTTCTGCGGAAAATCGAACAGCAACAATACTCACAGCTACTCAAAAGTCATAATCAACACTCAACCCCAACCCCAACCCTAACCCCAACCGCATATTCTCCACTGTCTTGCCTCCAACACCCTTGAGCATAGCCAACGATTCCAAGTCCATGATCTCAGCGTCGTCCATTTCCATGAGGCAGTTTACAATACTATCAGCCTTCTTCGCACCGACACCTTTGAGCGCCTTGATCTTGATGACATCGCGGGAGTTGATAATCTTGAGGAGCTGGGACGTTCGGGGAGTTTGTTCGGCGGGGTTAACGGTCGTAGTAGCGGTAGTCTTGGTAGGCGTGGTGGCGGCGTCACGGAAGATGGGCAGTTTCTTGGTGGTCTTCTTGGGTTTGCGGGCGGCGGCCTTGGGCTTGTATTGGATGCTATCGTCGGAGGCGTAGTCGTCTTCGTGGTCGGAGGGCGGGGGCGGGGCGAATTCTTCGTCGTCTTCGGAGTCGTCTTTGGCTTCGGTCTTGGTGGCCCACTTCGGCTTGGGCTTGGGCTTGGGTTTTGGCGCCTTCAAAGGGGCCATGAGGAGGCTCGATGTTGGTGCGATGGTGTGGGACGGTAGGTCTACGGGGTCGGCGGCTGGAACAGAGGCTGAGACGGGGGCTGAGACGTGCCTGGTGGCAGTCGTGTTTTCCTCCCTCTTTGCTCGTACCCGCTCTCCAAGAGTTTTCATCTTGGATTCCAGCTTTGCGTTGTCCGGGAAGAATGGCTGCGCTAGTTGGTACATTCTCAGTGCACTTGCGTCCTCACCACGGATGTGATGTTGCTTTGCCATTAGTAAGAATTGCAGGCCTTGCGACTTGCCATCCTCCTCTGTGGCGTTAATACGATGCTCGAGCTCGTCTAATCGCTTCTGCAACTCGGCTGGTAGTGCTGGAGCAGTATTACCAGCATCTTGCAGCGCCTTTTCCGCAAGTCTCTCGTCCACCTTTTGTGCAATAAGGGCTTCGATTGACGCTTTTGTCAAAACTGGCTCTCGTCCCGGTATCCGCGAGGTGTTATCCGCCGCTCGATACGTTTTGGTCGGCCGTAACCCGAATGTGCTACTACTGGGTTCAGCTGCCCGTTTAGGAGGTTCCGCCCGTCGAATGCCCGTGTTCTGTGTAGTATTAGGAACACGAGGAGCAGGTTTGCGAGTATCAGAATATACGGAGAAAGCCTTAACGGGCTTTTCCCCCTTCTTCTTCTCTGCATCGGCGAGATTGGCATTGGCGACCGCCGCCAGGGGTCGTAGTGGTTGTCGCGCCATAGTCGCTCCACCAACGCTGCTCGTTGCTGCCAAAGGCTTGACCGCCGTCCTGTACATTGGATCATTCTCCACCTCTGCAATCTCAATCTTCTTGGTCCGGCTTGCAAAGTTCAAGGAACTTATTGTGTCGAGGTGGTATGCGCGAACGGGAGCGAGGTTGAGAATCATGACAGTGAGGCCCTTGTTCTGCCCTAGCGACAAGATTCGTGTCATCTTGGATTCACGGTAGGGTATCCGGCTGGCCTTCTTGTTCATGGCTTCGACACATTGTGCGAGTACGAATAGCGATTTGTTGATAGCAGAGCTCTCGACGAGGCGCTCCTTGTTGTTTTCAGTTCGACGGTTGTCTTCCGATCCTGCAAGATCAATGCAGGATACACGACTGACGCGGACAGTTTCCTCGGTTGTTTGGGTAATCTTGACGCAAAGCACAGCGTGTGACCTGGAAGAATGGGCGTTGAGCTATAGGGGTATTAGTAAAATTCCCGCCAGTAGCCCGTAGATACTGACCTTGGTAGAAGATGTTGACCTGTTCATGTTTGCCTGGTCATAGAGCTGCTCGAACTCTTTCAATGTGGGGCATGGCTTCTCAGTCAGGCCGACGACAACCGTCTTGCCTTTGTTGTCACGAATTGGCAGGCCGGATGGGGTGCGCTTCTCTGGCGGTTCGAAGAGATCGTATACGCGGTCGCAGTAGATTTCAAAGTACTCCAGAGCAACTTCGACTTGAACGGCACCTTCTGAATCCTTTTCGATCTTCTTACTTCGTCGGTAGATGGCGCTCAGTAGGCGGGGGATGACACCTCGCTCGGCCAAGGACTTTCCACCCCGCATCGTGTGCGTTTTTCCGGTACCAGTGCAGCCATGGGCGAATATAGATAGGTCAAAGCCATTGAACAAATGCTTTACCGTAGGCGCAACTAGCTTGCGGTCAGCTTCAATCCTGGTGGCTGGGAGCCGGGCGCGTTACTCACTCTCAGCATCGAACAATTGCTGCTGCGACGCGTCCTGTTCGTATACAGAGCTGAACTGGAAGCTGAAGGACTCGGCCTCGTTCTTGGGACTGGGGATGCGCACAACCGAGGGTGTTGTCTCGCCGTCGAGCGTCTCGGCCGTGACAATGGTGTCCTTGTCGATTTCCTGCTTCAACAGAGGACGAATCCTCGCAACAACGCGTACGCTCATGGTGGTGTCGTGGCCAAAGGAGAAAGGAAAGGGTTGACCACGGAATATCAGTGAGAAATACCCCCAATCTCCAGTGAAAAGAATGCTGCACCTACCCTGCGGCGTGCGGCGCACGTCTGGAGTCTAAGCTCGCGATACTTTGAAACGCCAGGCCTAACGCAGCTGGTCCCATGTACTTTCCTTGTTCGTTTCGCTAGTTACCTCAGCAACCCGTCACCGCCTGAGCGAAAGAACAAGAGACACGTGCAGACCCCATTAACACATCACCGCCATCTCGATCCACATCACTATCGTCGATAACGGTTGATCACGGCTGGCCACAGGTACCTATGTGGTCTTTTTCTTCTTCCGACTTGGCTTCCCGTGTGCGGTGCGGTCCCGGTACCGCCTGCGTCTCTGACGTCTCTGGTGCACTGACTCGTAGAGGAAAGTCTGGATGAGTCTGAATCTGAGACTGCAGCAGACTGTACGGTAGTGTTGTCTGAGAAAGCCACTGCATCGGATGGCGCCAACAGGTCTCGCAGCTCGCGATGTGGAGCTATTTATGGCGTGTCGGTACCTTGCACGGGAAGCAGACCCGTTCGGCGAAGCGCCTGGTGGAGGTGGCTCAACTATCCCCAGACGCCATCTCATTGGCCATGGCATGAAACATCAACCCAGCGCATCAGAGCACCACATCCAGTCCTGTACTTGCACACTGTATTTTCTTATAGGGAAAGGGCGAAATGTCCACATTACAGGGCCCGGCGACAATGCTGGTCCAGTACAACGACCTGTTCTATTCTGTGCTCAAACCGTGCTCAAGGCGGCTAATGCAGCCTCAAAACCCGCTGGCTGCCCAGGACACCATGATACCCTCACGGTAGCCATCTGAACGAGTAGACAGTGGCTTGCTTGAGACGAACGATATTGTTTCTTTCCTTGCTGTCTTACCCTGGGGTCTGTTCTCACTTGTCCATCGTTTCTATCAATCGTGCACTTTCTCATATCTTCCCTCAGTCTGTCGTTTTCCCACTCTTTCTTGCAAGCGCCGTCCTTTTCGTTGGTCAACTTTTCGTTTCGATACTCTAATCGTCTTTCTCATGGCTTTCTTTTTCGTAGTTCTGCTGCTGGCAGCCTGCTCCAACATCACAACGGCTGGCCCGGTCCCAAAACTTCATCAAAGACAGCTGTAAGATCCACAGTGAATCTTCTAAAAGAATTTAACTAACTGATAAAGCTTTGCGAGCTTTTCAAACACTTCTTCGACAGTTGCTCCCGCAACTGATGTGCAAGCGGATACTGCAATCGTGATAGAGCCGATTAAGCCAACAGTTTTCACATCGATAGCACCAGCCGTCACATTTGTCAATCCTGGTGGAAAGCCACTTGCTACTCTAGACCCACGGACTTTCTTATCCACTTCCTTTATTACGCCGTCACCTGCACCAACAACGCAGAAGAGCACAAGCGCACTTCTTACATCAACCCCTGAACCGAAACCTGTGGAGAGCTATGTGACACCTTCTTCCTCGGCCGTAGTATCTGCAGCCCCCTCGAGCACGGTAGCAGTAGCAGACAATAGCACAACAAACCAGTCGAGTAAAAAGGTGCCCGTGTTCACCTACTCGCCCGCAGAAGATGAGACCTCCAAGGCCCCTGCTTCTCCCACGGTGTCTCTAACCAGTGCAACCCCAGCACCCACATCTGGCGGACTATCTGGCTTCCAACATCCTGGCTCAGCATCTAGGAGCCCACAAGCAGCTAATACTACTACCAGCGTAATCACTGCGAGTACCCCATCTCCTGTCATACAGGCTCCATCATCTGCAAGCTTTGACAGCTCCCCTATAATAATTTCTACCTCGAGTACGTCGCCTGTAGTGGCCCTCCCTTCAGCTTCACAGACTGTGGACATAGCATCGCGTGTTGTTGTGACACAGTATACAACCGTCTACGCAACACCCTCAGCATCCGAGGCTCAGGAGTCTCCTTCTCTGGCTTCGTCGACTTTGGACATGGCTAGTGTGTCTGCTTCATCTAGCTCATCTGAGATGTCGCCATCGGCATCACTACAAATTCCTCCCGTGATAATCGTCACATCGTTCACTACAGTTATGCCATCGCCAACACCAGAAGTGCCCGCTGCATCTGCAGCTCCCGCACCAGTTGTACCTAGCTCTGCAGCCCCGTCATCCGCATATACGAGTCCATCTCTAAGTGCTTCAGAGCCAACGCCACCTGCAGCCCCATCTTCGGCGTCCGCAACCCTCGAACCCACATCAACACCTCCCGTGGCACCCTCGTCTACTGCACTAGCCACGACAACACCGACACCCGAGAGTTCCATGCAAGTCGCCCCATCTTCACCGATGCCACCCCCACCAACCGTCTCCGCACAACCTTCCTCTTCCATATCGTCACCACCTCCTGCACCGGGTTATTCCGCCCAGCCCTCAGCATCCATGGCACCACCCCCAGCCCCCTCATCTTCGGCGTTGGCGTCGGCATCGACAACACCCCAACCTCCCCAATCACCAGCCCCCTCATCTTCAGCATCAGCGTCAACAACACCCCAACCACCCCCATCACCAGCCTCTACGAGTATCTCTTCAACCCCAACCCCATCGCCAACCCCTTCTTCATCATCGATGACATCGGAAGGCCCGCTGATTATTACGCCGATACCGCCTAGTCAAATTTTCACGGTAACGGCTACTGCGACTGTGACGGAGACGGAGAAAGAGACGGTCACTGCTACTGTTACTGCGAAGTGAGAAGATGAAGGGGGAAATGGGGTGGTGGGTAATGTGAAGGAGGCATGAGAGGAGGTGGGAAGAATAAAAAGACTGTTGTGTTTGATACCCAAGATTGTTGTTTAAAGATTTCTTTTGTTTAACTTTGTTATTTTTTTAGTAGCGCTTCGATTTGTTGTTGTTGTTGTGTGGAGTAGATGGTAAACAGAGCGATTGAGTGAGTGAGAGGAATTAACATTACACTTTACTATATACCTACAAAGCGAAACGTGCACATTTTCCACGTCTGTATATACCGCTAGAACTCGCTATTTCATACACACCCACCACGTCCTCATCACCTCAATATCCGCTCTGCTCCTTCCTCCCGCCCTCTCCATCCTCCCCACCACCACCACCATCACCCTCCCTCCTCGCACCCCCCTTCGCCTCCGCAATCCCCTTCTCATCGCCCCTCAACTTCTCAAAATACGCCTTGACATCCTCGGCCCCAACGGGCGTCCCACTCTCCGCAAACGGCTTCAAAAACGCCGCCACCTTGTCCTTCAAATGCGCATACGCCATGGCGCCCTGGATAGCGCGCACGCGATCCATATTATTGAAAGCTGCTTCGCCACGGTCTAAGATACTGCCTGTGCCGACGGATTGGGCGCCTTCGGCGTCGTTGTTGTCGTCGCCAGAGGCGGAGACGGGGGGCTCGTAGGTTTCTTCTTCTTCGAGGAGTTGGGTGTGCGGTTTTAGAAGGGGGTAGCATGTGTTACAGTGGCAGAGATGGTTGCGGAAGGAGGGTTTAAGGAAGAGGGAGAAGGGGGTTGTGTGGGCTTGTGGGGGAGGGAGGGAGGGTGGTGTGTTTGGGGGTTCTGGGGTTTCCTCCGGTTTGTTCGGGGTTGCGGTTGCGCTCTCTGGGATGTTATTTAGAGCACCACTGGGGTCTTCGGACCTTTGTCGCTTAGCCGGTGCTGGGGCTGCAAGGGTTGAGGGTGTTTGCTGAGTTTCGTCTTCGTCAGTGGCTTTGCGTTTCTTGGAGTCGCTGGTTGTGGGCTCGGGGTCTAAAGTAATGGGTTTTGCTGCTTGTGCAACGGCCCAGGCTGAGGAGTGGTAGATGGGCGGGAGGAATCCTGTTGAGCCGGCGTACTTCTTGATCCATGGATTTGCCGCAACGCACTTGTAACAGATGAAGTGGTCAAAGTCTTCTTCAGCAGGGAAACCTGGAGGTAGTGGCGGGTCGTCATCTTCTTCTTCGACGCCATCTGCTGCAAGGTCATTCCCATCGACACCGTTGCCGTTTTCAACTGCAGCTGTGATAGATGTTTGACCTGGTGGTGCCATTGCTTCTTGGTTTTCTTCAACCTTCGTTTTTTCCGTAGCAGGCTTATCCACATCCATCGCATCGGTTGCGCCGTTCGACTCTTTAGCCTTGGGCTTCTCGATCATCTTGCTAAACTCCTCCCGCGTGAAGCCAACCAAACACTCGGGATGCCACCAATCCTCACCACAGCCACCATCATTGCAACTCCCAAGGCCCAGACATTGGAACATGGTGCCCTTCTCTTGGTCGGGATCGTATTCTTGACTACAGCCACAGAACTTATTCCTAAAGTTTTGGTTGTATTCGTTAGTTTTCGCTGGCTCTTCCCCAGTCACATCGCCTTTCCGGCCCGTCTCTGCGTTGATACGAAGCGTACATGGCGTCATATCGGGTATTCTTGTGGTACCGCAGTCGCATATGAAGTTCCGCTTACTAAACAGTTCGACGAGTATGTGTTCGCCATGGCAGGATATGGAGCACGAGTAGCAGACGCCTGCTGGGGTATACTGTTGTGCAGACGAGGCGGGCGCCGGGTTGCAGGTGAGGCATGCGTAGAGACTTTGTCGAAGAGGTCCAAGATCGCGTGTGCAAGTATCGAATTGCTGTGTGTTGTGAGTCAATGCGCATACGGTATGGCAAATGTACTGACATATGGGAGCGCTTCGCGTGCTTCTTTCTCGAGATTGAGTTGCTCTTTTATGAAGCTATTGGATTCTGGTCAGTTGCTGCAAAATGATAAGCCTCTTAATCACATACTCTGCTGCTGTCTGAGAGGTCTCTGATGCTTGCGACATGCTGCTGGTGCGCGCCTTGGAGGCCGTTGTCGCTGACTGTGAATCTGCCATTGCCGTGGAATAACGCGCAACGATAACCTTTAGCAATATACGTCGAGAGGCTTAGGATGATGATTTATGAATCCAGGTTCCTTGGAAGCCAACAGCGAAAACAAAACGTGGTGTTGGTAAGACAACAACCTATGGTGAGCGTGGGGAAGCCTGATGCGCCCGGTCGCTGATTGGCTAGAGCGATACCACTTTACGCGTGGAAAAGTGAAAGCGCGACGCGGTCGTGTTCTCCATCTTCTGCCCCTTCTCTAACACTGTTAACCCCGCATCACTGCCCCATTCCTTCTAAAGTATCCTCGTATTGCATGCAGGAGGTTTGAATTGAACCAGCATGAGGTATGCTCCCCAAATACACAGGTCCCCTAGACTGAGCACCGACCCCTGCCCCTCTCCACCACCAACTCAATACTAATAAACACACAGCTCACCACTTCGTTCCAACATGTCGTCCGCAAATCGTGGTGCTGGTCCTAGCAACAGGAACAATAAGCGTGCGAGAGATGATGAAGACATCTCTTCCCCGGCGGCGCGTCCGCCATCCAGCCGTAAGTGCGACGAAAACATCGGCCACAACAAACGACTAATAATGCATAGCAATGGCCTCGTCGCCTCCTATGCTTCCCCAAGACGAAGATGCAGACATGCTCGACGAAGACGACGTCATTCGCGATGTAGACGATTTGGACGAAGACGCCGAAGAGGCTGAGGGCATCGACCTCTTTGCAGACAACTTCGAGAACGACTATGCATCACGTGAGAACGATGCCTACGAAGGCCAGGGCATCGACGATGAAGGCGATTACGAAGAAATGAGTCTTGCGCAAAGGCGAGAGCTCGATGCACGTCTCAACGCCCGTGATAGGGAAGCAAGACGCCGTATGCCGGCTGCCTTTTTGCCAGATGAAGATGAGCAAGATGGGTTGGCAGGCCTAATGGGACGCCGCCGTGTCCGGAGACATCGATACGACGAGGAAGATGACATGGACATGGGCGATGATATCATGAACGAGGAATTGACACTTGAGGCGCTCACCGACGTAAAAGCCAACACATTGACCGATTGGGTTGCTCAACCGCAAGTCGCCAGGACAATTGCGCGAGAATTCAAATCTTTCTTGACCGAATACACAGATGAGCAAGGACACTCAGTGTACGGAGCCCGTATTCGAACATTGGGTGAGATAAACGCCGAGTCTTTAGAGGTCTCGTTCGACCATCTTGCCGAACAGAAAGCCACGCTAGCATACTGGCTAGCCAACACCCCAACTGAGATGCTGAAGATCTTCGACCAGGTGGCTATGGAAGTTGCCCTGCTTCATTACCCCGACTATGAGCGTATTCATTCCGAAATCCACGTCCGCATCACCGATGTACCTGTTCAATACACCCTCCGTCAGCTTCGTCAGACGCATCTGAACAGTCTGGTCCGCGTTAGTGGAGTCGTTACCCGCCGTAGTGGAGTCTTCCCTCAACTCAAGTACGTCAAATTCGACTGTACCAAGTGCGGTGTCACTCTTGGCCCATTCCACCAGGATTCCAATGTTGAGGTGAAAATCTCCTTCTGTCAGAACTGCCAGTCGCGCGGTCCCTTCACAGTCAACTCTGAGCGGACAGTGTACCGCAATTACCAAAAACTCACGCTACAAGAATCTCCAGGTACTGTCCCGGCCGGTCGGTTGCCTCGTCATCGCGAGGTCATTCTTCTATGGGATCTCATCGATTCGGCGAAACCCGGTGAGGAGATTGAGGTCACCGGTATTTACCGTAACAACTACGATGCTGCCTTGAACAACAAGAACGGATTTCCTGTCTTTGCAACCATCCTTGAGGCAAACTACATTGTCAAGTCGCACGATCAGCTGGCGGGCTTCCGTTTGACAGAGGATGACGAGAAGGAAATCAGACGGTTGTCAAAGGACCCTCGCATTGTAGACAAAATCATCAACTCGATCGCCCCTAGCATCTACGGACATACCGACATCAAGACTGCCGTGGCGCTTTCACTCTTCGGGGGTGTTAGCAAGGAGGCACCTGGTCGTCATTCTATCCGTGGTGATATCAACGTTCTGCTCCTTGGAGATCCCGGTACTGCCAAGTCTCAGATCTTGAAGTACGTTGAGAAGACCGCCCATCGCGCAGTCTTTGCTACTGGTCAGGGTGCTTCCGCGGTTGGTCTTACAGCTTCTGTCCGTCGTGACCCCATGACGAGCGAGTGGACCCTTGAGGGAGGTGCATTAGTGCTTGCGGACAAAGGCACCTGTCTCATCGATGAGTTCGACAAGATGAACGATCAGGACCGAACATCCATTCACGAGGCTATGGAGCAACAAACTATCTCTATATCTAAAGCTGGTATTGTTACAACGCTCCAGGCGCGCTGTTCAATCGTGGCTGCTGCCAACCCCATCGGCGGTCGCTACAACTCCACCATTCCCTTCTCTCAGAATGTTGAGCTTACCGAGCCTATCTTGTCTCGATTTGATATTCTCTGTGTTGTACGCGATACTGTCGATCCAACGGAGGATGAGCGCCTAGCCAAGTTCGTCGTGCACTCTCACGGTCGAGCGCATCCGCTTGTCAACTCAGCATACGGCTACTCTGATAAGGCGAAGAATGGCGAAAACGGCGATGACCAGATGGAAGTCGACGGAGAAGCCCCGAAAAAGGAGACCGAGATTCCACAGGAACTTCTAAGGAAGTATATCCTCTATGCTAGAGAGAAGTGCAGGCCCAAGCTGTACCAAATCGAGCAAGACAAGATCGCTCGTCTCTTCGCAGATATGCGACGAGAATCCATGGCAACTGGAGCTTACCCCATTACAGTAAGCACAACTGCCTTTATTTGCGGAATTCTAGCTAACACGGATAGGTTCGTCATCTTGAGGCCATCTTGCGTATCGCTGAATCTTTCTGTAAGATGCGCCTATCCGATTATTGTGCATCAGTGGACATTGATCGCGCTATTGCTGTTGCCGTTGACTCGTTTGTTGGCTCTCAAAAGGTCAGCGCAAAGAAGGCATTGGCAAGGGCTTTCGCCAAGTACACCCTTAATAGACCTGGCGCTGTTCAAGCCCCTGCACGAGGAGGGCGGGCGCAAAGGACGGCAGCATGAGCAATTTTCTTTCCGTTGAAGATGTGACTTTGTTTCAAGTATGACGGATATGTCAAGAGGCAGGACACGCAGTGCGTCTTGGATGTTGATGATATGAGGTGCAATGATACCATCTGCGGGAGCGTTATGTGGGTAGCTAGATTTTGTTTATGTAGTCACTGGGTGATTGGTGTTTATCTTTTTTTCCAATTCAATACAAAGCTTGTACATGAATCTGAGAGTTTCCTGTCATTACATCGAGATTTAATGTCGATATTCCCATGGCCATCCGCGTAAGGGTGGATCCGCTGAGTCAGCGTGCTAGCTTAGGGTAAATCTTGGCGTCGGCTCGCCCACAGAATTTTTGCAATTGCGCTACCCATTCATCATCCTAAACTCACCGACCGGAGCACACCAACCACCCTTAGGAATACCACAGACGACTTCCTACGTGCAACGATGGCCCCCAAGAAGAACAAGAGAACCGCCGACTCCATCAACTCGCGCCTGGCGCTTGTGATGAAGTCCGGTAAGGTCACTCTCGGCTACAAGTCCACCCTCAAGAGCCTGCGAACTGGCAAGGCCAAGCTCGTCATCATTGCCGGAAACACTCCTCCCCTCAGGAAGTCCGAGCTCGAGTGTAAGCATTGCTGTTTAACCAATTCGATGAGAGTATGTGCTAACGATGGACCAGACTACGCCATGCTTTCCAAGACCTCCGTCCACCACTTCTCCGGAAACAACGTATGTACACCCCACGTCCACTCTCATTGCCTAACGACGAGATATCCTATATACGAGGGAGTTTGTTCTTGAATTACTTGGTGCAATGACCTTTGAATTGAGTGTCAACCCTGGAAAATGACGAACTCCTTCGTATCGGGTTTTCTCCGAGGGCTGGCTCTGAGAAGAGGTCTGAACATGGCTTCGGAGAGCTTTCAACTAACCCCTTGAAGATTGAGCTTGGTACCGCCTGCGGAAAGCTTTTCCGTTGCTCCGTTATGTCGATCCTCGATGCTGGTATGTTATCAACTTTTTTTTACAAATGACACAGGCCGCTAACAGTCTTTTAGGTGACTCTGATATCCTCAGCACCAACACCGAGAACTAGATTCGCATCGTATATAAGGTGGAAGGCAATTAGACAAGATACCAAGGCATGGTACCACACCGTGTTCATGATGATATCCAATGAAAAGATTCACGAGCCACCAATGCTTTTTTGCCCATGCACTTCACCGTATATCATGCTTGTCTTTTTCAGTATTAGCGTTGCGTGGCTCTTCGCAGCAAAGGGGGTATGATGTGAGGTTGGTTCTGTTGATGGCTTGATTCTATAGTTAGCTCACGTTGGGCGAAATCAAAATGCTCAACATCTGCATCCCTTGACTCGTTCTCATAGCCAGGTATTGATGACTCCGGACTGCGCCGGACTGCACATTCACCTTCGCATATTTCCCAGACCCCTGGAACATGTAGTATCGGAGGATTGAATACATTATGCGAGTAGGCCTAATCCAGGTGGTTTCAGTCTTATCCTCAAGGCAACGACATGGTGATGTTGTTGAAACGGCAACAGTAGCAAATTCCCTGATTACCAACCAGGGCGGTGTGATAATGGTTGACAGACTAAACTGTGAAAACCAAAACCTCTTGTGCATAATCAAGGTTGACAGGCTATGAAACGGCCAACATGAGCTCATAGGCACATGTCGCCGGTTGCATGTGTGGCGGCTCCCCGCAATCAATGTGGCGCAGTTGCTTTGAAATCACTCGCTTAGGTGCTTGGCGTGGACGAGTCGAAATTGGATTGCTAAGCCGCGACGACGACTTTCCTCGCACTCGCCTTCGACAACCTCCCCACTAACACTTAAATACAGGGTAAGGTACGGCTGTCGCATATCTCTCTGCTCGTAGACGTTTTACTGACAGCTGCATCAGTTTGCACGCCCACACTCTCTCGCCACAACCTCCGGACACCCGCTCATTGATTTCAAAGCAGGAACAACCGTCACAATGGCCCGCCGTCCCGCCCGTTGCTACCGCTACTGCAAGAACAAGCCCGTACGTCATACTGGGGATATCGCGAGAGAAGGAATAGCAGACTGACTGGGTTGCAGTACCCCAAGAGCAGGTTCAACCGTGGTGTACCCGATGCCAAGATCCGCATCTTCGACCTCGGTCGCAAGAAGGCCAACGTAGACGACTTCCCGCTCTGCATCCACTTGGTCTCCAACGAGTACGAGCAGCTGTCCTCTGAGGCTCTTGAGGCCGCCCGTATTTGCGCCAACAAGTACCTCGTAAAGAGCGGTGGAAAGGAATCCTTCCATCTCCGTGTCCGTGTCCACCCCTACCACGTCGTCCGTATCAACAAGATGTTGTCGTGCGCTGGTGCCGATAGATTGCAGACGGGTATGCGTGGTGCTTTCGGCAAGCCCAACGGTCTTGTCGCTCGTGTCAACATCGGTCAGATTCTCATGTCCGTCCGGACTCGTGACTCTAACCGCGCCATCGCTCTTGAGGCTCTCAGGCGATGCCAGTACAAGGTACGTTGAAAGAAAAGGCCTGATGACAAATGTTCCAAAACTTACACATGATAGTTCCCCGGTCGCCAAAAGATCATCGTCTCCAAGAACTGGGGTTTCACTCCTCTCAAGCGTGACGAGTACGTCGAGCAGCGCCAGGCTGGAAAGGTCAAGATCGACGGTGCCTACGTTCAGTTCCTCCGCAACAAGGGTAACCTCGCCAACAACATCAAGCGTTTCCCTACCGCTTTCGAGAACGCTGCTTAAGTTCGGTTCGAGGAGACGAGTTGGTGTGCATGATAATCATGGGTCCAATGGGAATTCGGTTACGGCGTGATTTGCTTTCTTTCAGTTATGGATGAAGGCTGGGGGTGAATATCTGCGGCATGTAACTGTAGAGAGCTACCAAAACAGCCCGACAATAACAAATGATACAAAAACAGCTGTACTGTCAATGACCCTGTTTGCGCAATTGACGTGTGCACAGTTGATTCTGAGACGATGTCTAGCAGGGGAGCCAAGCATCGAACCGATGTAGTACTTATACTCAGATTACTAGAGCCATGCAAGTTATCCAAGATAGTATTGGGATAAGCTAATCGTCCTTGCTATGTACAAATGCTGAGTGGTATATTTCCTAATCAATAAACGCCTACCAACCCCATATGCGAATGCAATAGAACACGAACAAGTCTCTCTTTCAAACACCAACACCAGCGCCCCTACCTTCAGCCTGCGCCCTCGAAAACTGTTGCAAGAGCTGCAGGACTCCCCCACGATTATTTCGCGGTGCTTCTTCCTCCTCCTCGTCCTGTGCAAGACGACTCGTTCGCCACGAGTCGCCGAGCGTACTCTCCTCTTCGATACGCGTATTTGACGGTCCCGGTGCATCAGACACTGGCTGGAGGGGCGTGCGATATCTGTTGTTCGCCGCCTGGCGTGGAGAGCCACGTAGTATCGATGCTGAAGAAGGCTGGTGATGTGGATCAAGTAGGACGGAGTTGAAGGAGTCATCTCTAGCGCCTGGTCTATGTCGCGGTGGCTTGTTCTGGAAACTG
This sequence comes from Pyrenophora tritici-repentis, assembly GCF_003171515.1. Taxonomy (NCBI): domain Eukaryota; kingdom Fungi; phylum Ascomycota; class Dothideomycetes; order Pleosporales; family Pleosporaceae; genus Pyrenophora; species Pyrenophora tritici-repentis. Next base: position 6,108,445 of record NC_089390.1, read on the forward strand.
GGCTGTCGACCGGTTGCTGGACCTCTGCTTGTGCCCCTCGCTGTGGCCACATCTACAGGTTGAGCAGTCTGCGACATTGTGCCAAAGGTATTGGGGAATTGTGGTGGAGGGTGGAAGTTGCTGCGGCCTTGGAGACGGCCATTGGAGCCGCGTGCAGGGGTCTGGTAGGTGTCCAGGAAGCCGTAGTACGAAGCCATCATCTTGTTGTCCTTTGCCATGAAGTAGTCCTCGCGGAGATCGGGATCCTCTCTACGAGCCCCGGGTGCGTTTGCAGGGATGTTATTAGCATTTCGCGTGGTTTTTGTAGAAGGGAACATGGAGTACGAGCATGTTACGCCCAGGCCGTCTACGACGATGGAGAACTCGCGGAAGAAGTCGACGATGCGTTCACTGCACTTTGGGAGGCGGAATATGAGTAGGAATGGTGTGATAACCATGCTTAGTATCTCCTCTGCAAATATGAGGATCTTGGGTTGGTATAGCTCGGTGAACTCGGCGCGGACTTCGTCGGTGTGTAGCCTATCACGCCAAGATTCCGGCTCATAGCGAGTGTGGTAGATGACATGGTTGAGGTAGTAGGACGGGTCAGTAACCTGATCATCCTGCGGACTGCTTCCACGTGCGACACGGTAAACCGTAGTAAGAATTCCTATCCAGAAGATGGCTGTCTTGCCGGGCGTGATTTCGAAGTTGAGGAATAGTTCGGAATCGAGAAGTGTGAATACTACAAGAACGAATGCAAATGCTCCAGCAACGAATGCAACGAAGGAGGAAACCTGTTCAGTCTTATCCTTGGGGAACTGGGCGAGGTAGAGATTTGCATATGGATATGCCATGTTACGGCGGCGAGCGAAATAATGAGGAAGCTCGTTGAATTCGCGGAATTTCCATTGGGCAAAGGTCGTGAAGTCTCGGTTAGAGAGTTGGCCGGGATCCTTGTGGTACTCTGTGAAGTATTTGAACATGTACGAAGCCAACACAAATACTACCGCAAAAGGCGCACAGATAATACTGATGATACCGGTCCAGAAGAAGCGAGTCCTGAGCCTCTTAACCAGCTCGCGTCTATTTCGCTCTTTGAGGAAATCCGGGTTGAATTGGCCATTCGGTCCACTAAACACAAAGTCCATGATGGCAAGGTTGACGTGCCATCTGGTGGTCTCGGAGAAGATGTAGCGGTTGCCCAAGAATGGTAGAGGGACTGTAACATCCAGTATCTCCTTATTGAAGAGGGCAATCAGGTAATTGTCGCGTCGCATCAGACGGCCTGCGATGTCGATGGCATCCAAGCGCTGCCTACTCTTGGAGTCAAGCAACTTACGCGTTTCTGGGGATAGATTTGAAGCAGTCGCCAGGTTTAGATCTCGCAACGCCATTATCCATGTGACAATCTGCTGCCACTGTATTGTTTGAATGTCGCGGTCGGGAATATCGAGTAGGTGGTGGTAGAAGTCGTGCATGGCTCGAAGCCGGGGTATGTCTGTGACCATGTTGTAAAAAGAGTAGAGCCAATAAATGATGAAGAACCACAGGGCTAAAATCCAAAAGCCATGTATCCTTGGAACAGTCAGTTTTGGCCTTGCTAGTAGTCTTGGGAGAGTTACCTTGCAGCGCATTTGGGCACCAGGACCTGACTCATCTTGTTGCTCGAGGGCAACTTGGAGTAATCGATGCACCATCCGAGGAAGGTCATGAATCCCACAACGAAGGCTGTTTGGGCGAGTGTCAAAAGCCTGCGTAGGAGGATGGAATATATGCCGCATCCAACGTAGTATTCGTACACCTCAGTCATGTAGCTGTCTAGATCCGTCTGGTTCACCCACAACCACATGGCCTTCTCTTTGGGGTCTGCTGCAAAATGCCCGGGCCTACTGGTATGTCCCCAGGGCCGTGAAGGCCCACCACTCCTATCCTCAACGTGAAGTCGCTGCTGGGTCCGTGTGGCTTCCCATTGTGCCCGTGTCTGTCGCGTTGTCGGGCCTGGCACTGGCATAGGGAGACCTTCATTGCGTTGGTTTGAGCTTGGACCGGGTTCATGTCCAGCTTCGAGAAGCAAAGACTGTGGGACATCATCGTCATCGTCTAAAGGCACGGTGCGGGCTGGAGCAGGCTGTCTCCATGCTGGTATGCGACCGGCAGTATGGTGGCCTGGTGGTGCGTTGCGCTTGACGTCTGGGGAGACGGCGCGGCTTTCAGGGTTCATCTGACTTGACGATGCTTCCTCGAGCAAGTGTGCCAGGTCTTGCTCCTCAAAGCGCGCGCCAAAGTTCTCCTCGTCTATGTCCATCTCGTGCTGCTCATCGGTCGAGGCGGAGTCGCGGCGGTGGTGGGGATTTAGTGGCTCGTCTTCGTATGGCTCGTCTGAAGCCGAAGGGAGAAGTCTAGACAGCAAGTTTGACGCCATCATGGTCGAAGTGTCGTGATAGACTCAGGCAACGGCGGGGCGCGTGGCCGTGCAGCACGGCGAGGGAGCGTTTGAGTAATAGTGTGATCAGAGGACCGGCAGCGTGATCCCCAAAATATAAGACGAGCCTCCATGAGCACCGGAATAAACCTATCCAGTGACCATGGTATGTATCAGCGTGATGTATTTGTCTGAATACAGTTCCAAGGTTGCAGCTACGATGATGCGCCTCTTTGACATGCAGGTGCGCTCCAATGCAGGTGACGCGCCCGATAACGATAACGTTAAGCTCGGCTGCACTTGCCGCCTGCCCGCCCGATATGACACCTTTCGGGCGCCCCAAGTCACAACACCTATCCAACCATGTCGGTGAGCTATTTCCAGGACCGAGAAAATGCTACTCAAAATGGCCTTTCCCCGTCTACTCCGTCTGTAGGAGCTGCCTCGCGAGGCACAAATGCCCTCTCGACTCGAATTACAAATGTGCTCTCTGCGTCATATGCAGACCTAGAAATCCGCGATGCCCTGGAGACCTTGGATGCACGTGGAGTGCAGAACACTGCAGAGACCAGACGCCAGCTTCGTCTTGAAGTGCAAAAAGAGGTCATTCAGTGTAATGGGGAAATTATCAAAGATTTTGGCCAGGTTGCGGAGGTATGTTGGAACACGAGAATGGGGGGATATCAAACTGAACCTCACTAGCAACTAAAACGGATTGGGACGGCTATTAGTAGCCTGAACAGCTACTGTGCGGATATGCGCGGCCATATTGCAGCCGCCAACCAGGAAACTGGGCCCGTCTTGGAAGAAGCCACGAGTTTAATTAGCCAGAGGCAGCAGGTGGAATCCAAACAGCAAATCTTGAACGCCTTCACTTCTCATTTCCTGATATCCGAAGAAGACGCCACAGTCTTGACTTCTACTGCTGAGCCTGTCAATGAAGAGTTCTTCCAGGTGTTAACCCGAGTCAAAAAGATACACCATGACTCCCAGGTATTACTGGGCACAGAAGATCAACGACTGGGCTTGGAGGTACTAGAGCAGAGTTCAAAACAGCTGAATGCTGCTTTCCAAAAGCTCTATCGATGGATCCAGCGAGAGTTTAAGACGCTGGATCTGGAGAACCCACAAATAAGCGCATCTGTGCGACGATCTCTGCGTGTGCTGGCCGAGCGACCTACCTTGTTCCAGAGCTGCCTCGACTCGTTTGCCGAAGCGCGAGAGTCTATTCTGTCCGACTCTTTCCATGCTGCATTGACCGGATCAACGTCAGAAGAGCATATAGCGACTAAGCCCATCGAGTTCCATGCTCATGACCCATTACGCTATATCGGAGACATGCTAGCATGGGCACACTCTGCAACTGTTTCCGAAAGAGAAGCACTTGAGAACCTCTTCATCTCGGATGGTGATGAGATCAAGCGTTCGATCCAGGCTGGTCTTGAAAGCGAACCCTGGCTAAGAGGTGACGAAGATGCAGAGGTTTTCGATGGCCGAAAGGCCTTGAACCAACTCGTCAGCCGTGACCTCACAGGAGTGGCTCGTCTGCTGAGACAGCGGACTGAGCAGGTTGTTCAAAGTCACGACGACGCGACACTTGCTTACAAAATCGCAAACTTGGTTGCCTTCTACAAGGGAACCTTCACAAAGCTGGTCGGAGCAGACTCTGACGTCTTAGATCTGTTCGATACATTGGAATCTTCCGCAATGCGGCAGTTCCGTGCCAACATGAGAGACTATGTCGTTAACGTACAAAGCGATGTTGTCATAGCACCAACTGACCTGTCTCCGCCGGAATTTCTGGAAGGTGCGCTCCGGATGCTGAGAGTACTTGCAAAGAGCTACGATACATCAGTTGCTGCAACGGATGATAACGGCGAAGGATTTCAGACTGTGCTTGCAGAAGCATTAGACCCCTTCTTGGATGGTTGCGAGAAGCTACAAAAAGGAATGAAAGAGCCCGACAGCGCCATATTTGCTATTAATTGCCTCTTCGCGGCAAAGGAAGTCCTTGCACAATATGCCTTTGCTGAAGAGCGGGTTAGCGAGATGGACGACACAATTGATGAAAATGTCGCCAAATTGACGGCCTATCAACACCAGTACTTGATCCAAGAGTCGGGCCTGGCCACTCTTCTCGACGCACTCGCAACCATCACCGACACTCCCGAGAGCCTCAAGACGATACCAGAACTGGATGCTTTTAAGCCGGATGCACTTGTTGCTGTCAGCCAACAATTGGATGAATTCCTTCCATCTGCACTCATCGACGCATCCGAGAACATCAAACGGCTGCGTAACAGGCAGATGATACAAGATATCACAGAAGCAGCGGCTAGCAAATTCTGCGAGGACTTTGAACTTGTGGAGGCAAAGATGATAGCTGCCGACGATTTGACGTATGACGAAGAGAAAGAAGACGAGGATCAGGAGCCCGGGTTGAGAGATATGTTTCCCCGTACCAGTGGTGAGATACGGGTGCTGCTCAGCTAGAGCGCTTGGTATAGCGAGTATGTACGTGTTGTAGAAAGAAAAAACCACAATTTACTGCAGCCATGACCATGATTTTTGGTGCATGCTACTTCGTCATACTTGATAGGTTACTCAAATCGCCTATCCACGCAGTCGTCGTTGTCCTTCACTGTGGCTTTTTCTTCTCCCACTCTTCCGGTGTGTGACACTTCGGGGTCCAGGCATGTATCGCAGCAATTTCCTCTTTCAAGGTTGTATTGACTAGCCTGTGCCGTGCCAATGTAGTCTTCTTTGCGAACTGTGGTGATACGATAATAGCTTCGTACATTTGTCCGCATCCGCCTATGTCCGAATATTAGCAGACTCCCATGACCCCTCGCTCGTGTAGACATGCTGAAAATTTCGCGATAGAGCTCTGTTTTCTCTTAGAAATCTTCATTACATACCGCTTAAATCCTCGATTTCAACATATGTTGCTCCCAGCCCTTGCTCCAACTTCTTCTTAAGCCCCTCCATGGTCACGCCAGAGGTAGCCTGTACATCCGCCGCCTCTCCATCTGTTCTGGCACTCATAGTGGCTGTGGTTTTCTGGTCGATGGCAAGATTATCGAGTGTCTTGTGGAGTTTGTGACGGGGATCCATGGGCAATGATGTGATATTGATGGTGTTCCTATCTTCGGATCTGATAAGATGTGGTTACCGAATAGAGCAAGGTCGGCTTTAGCATGAGGAGGGGCGCGCCCGGGCGATGACGCACCTTCTACCGGTAAGCAGCAAGATCAGGGTTCATTGGCGCGTTGAGTCGGAAGCAGCACGCGTGTATTTGTCCTGCAATTGTTCTACCCTAAGCTGCATGTTTGCGTCTACGGCAAGACGATTCGCAATGAGTGCGACTACCACATCTGCGCCGTTTTCCAAGGCTGTTGTGAGAGCCATACGGAAATTGTAAGTCGCTGCTCTTTTGCGCTGGACATGTTCTGCACGACAAAAACATACACAGCAGACTGTACATAAGACATCACTGCGCAGTACTAACAATTACCAAGATATCCACGAGAGCTCGCGGATAACTCTTGGGATAACACCGGCTTGCTGTTGGAAGCGCCTTTCAACTCCTCTCGTCGCCAGTCGAACACCGTCCTCCTCACCATTGATCTTACAAAAGCCGTCGCCGATGAGGCAATTGCGCTCAACTCTTCGATAATCATCGCATACCATCCGATTATATTTAGAGGCTTGAAGTCTTTGACACTTGCCGACACACAACAGCAATCACTGTTACGGCTCGCTAGCCATGGCATCAGCGTGTACAGCCCACACACAGCTTTTGACTCAGCACCAGGAGGGCTTGGAGATTGGCTAGCAGACATTGTTACGGGGACGAAGATAGGAAGTGACTTGCCGAGTCCAGTTGTGCAAGCGGAGTCTCCAGGTCCTAGGAATGAAGAGAACAACGATGACCCCTTCGTCGAGAAGAAGCGCCCAATTTTCACCTTGAATCACCACCCCAGCCAACCTCTCCTACGCTTTGGCATACCTTCCCCCACCGACCCGGTCACTGCCCCGCATGAGCGTTCAGCCATCAAACCGCAATCGCCAGAACTCCCATCGCATCCCAATGCAGGCATGGGTCGCATTGTAAAGTTCAAAGACCCGCAGCCACTTCCAATGCTGCTCGATCGTATCGGAAAGGGACTTCACAACCCCAAGGGTTTCCCAATAGCCATACCGCAAGGCAAATCAATCGCCGACATTGAGGTTCGCAGCGTGGGCATCTGCGCAGGCTCAGGCTCAACCTTGCTCAGCGGCCTAGACGTTGATCTACTGTTCACGGGCGAGATGGATCATCACGCAGCGCTTGCGGCGATCGAACAGGGACGAGTCGTCATCAGTTTGTTCCACAGTAACTCTGAGCGCGGCTTCCTATCAGAGGTGCTACTAAGCCAGCTAGAAGATGCTGTACAAGAGGAGTGGACAAAGGTCAGAGAAGAGGAGAAGGACAATGAGCAGCTCAAGGAGGCATTGGAGGAGTATGATTTCGATATTGTGGTCAGCGAGACTGACAGGGATCCGTATGGCATTGTGGTGCTGAAAAGCGAAGCTTAGATGATTTTCCGCGGTAGAACAACGACAATGACTGTGGGATAAAAAAATTCTACAATGCAAAAAAACCACGATTATGAGCAGAGAAGAATCTCAAACCGTGAAAGCCAGACTTTGGCGTGAAGATGCCACGCCCGCACATGTTGCAGGCATACCCCCACATTCCAAAGTTCCGTCCCACAGTAAGATGGCCTGAAACGCTTAGCCGAACACCGGCCCACAAGCCCTGAACCAAATTATCCACTCGCGCCCGCTTACCTTGCACTAAGCCTACCACCCGTAACAAATCTATGTATATAAATAAAACTAATGGGTTTTCTTCCATCGAAACTCGAAACCGAAGCGCGATTCCGCGTTTTCATCTCTATAAACCTCCTCCGTGGCGCAATTGGCTAGCGCGTCTGACTGTTACTATTAAAGTGGCTTATCAGGAGGTTGAAAGTTCGAGCCTTTCCGGGGGAGTTTCTTTTTTTGCTCCGACAGTCAGCCTGATCTGATAGGGTTAAATAGTCAGGCTGTGAGTAGGAACTACACCACAGCTAAGCAGTCTTTTTTTGCCTTATGTAGAACGGGTTTATTTTAGTAAGTCGTGGAGGTTAGTCTAGTAGTATTGTTGTGGTTAAGAAGTGCTATTGCTGATATTTGACATTCGGATGTGGTTATTGGAACTAAAACTAATATTTAATGGCGGCTAATCTTGAAAAGCTCATATTCGACACGCAATCGATCATTACACAGATAAAAAAACAATCTATCGTACAGGGCCTCAAGTAACAAGTAACTTTGGAAATTACTATAGATTCAGTGTAGCTCTGTCATTTTCACTTCAGCACCGCGCATCGACCCTAACAATGACACACTGCTTTGACATGGTATCATACAAGCCAAACTCGCTCACAGTCCTCAGGCAAATCTCCTCAAGTCGAGCCCTGACCACAACCGTACCCGCACAATTCTGTCGCCTAACACCAACTTCTGGATTCCCACTTGGAGAACGCAACTCTGGTCCCAAACTAGGCATAACCCTGCTTAGTAACGTCCTCCTCGACGACTGTCTTGTCGGTGTAATCTCCTCTGCTCTCTCTTGCACTGGCGCCGCACCCGTCAAAACCGGACTCGCATTCAAACTCTGACTCAGTACCTGCTCCAACTCCTCAATTACAGCCGGAAGTCGCCAGAACTCCGTTCGGTTCATGTGGCCGTCCAGGCGCACGACACGTGGCTCATCTTCAGAGGCGAAGCCGATGACTTGTACGGGTGCGGAATCGCTGGAGGTGTCGTCGAAGCTGAACTCTGATTTTTCAGGGACTTCAGGTAGAGGGATGTCTGAGGGAAGAAGGGCGATGGTTGTTTGTGCGATACCGTAGGTGGCGCGTTCTTCGATGAGGGGAATGATGTGTGCGTTGAGGACCGAGTGGATTTGGCGGGTGCGGATGCTGCTTAGTTGGTTGAGGATTGTGTGACTGCGGGAAGAGGAGGAATACGTTTGTTCCGAGTATGGTGGAGGAGCATCCGAGTCTTTTTCTGTGGAATACATCGTTGATGGTGTTGTTTCGCAAGACCTTGGTGTTTTGGGAGGTGATGGTGGTGGCCAGAGTAAACGTGTCCGTGTCGAGGCGCTATTGATTGCAAAATGCCCGAGCAGAAATGAAAATTGGTCTTGGTCGTGGTATTTCCGAGATTATGTTCTCTGGTTGGTTACTTGCTCTCGTTACCAGAGTCTGTCGTTGTTCCCGGTGGCGAGGTCGGCAAGTAGTATCCGGTCGTACCTAGATACACCTCAGAAGTCTGCCTAGATATCTCGGCCCCGTATCACTTATAGTCACAATTAGCGAATACCAGTATCCATACGATGTCTCATGATATTCTGAGCCCTGGGACTAAGTGGTACTGTGAATCATGCACGTATTCAAGCGAATCATGGATGTGTTGATGCAGTGCCACCGCACAGCGCGGGCCGAGCGCCTTGGCAGTTTGCAAATGGTACACTCTGGTGGTCAGACAAATTTTAAGTTATGCTCTGGAAGTTATGTGATGTCGTTTTTAGACTAGGTAACTGTGAGTGCGTCTGGCCTAGTGGACTGCCTAATGGGCTATGGAAGACGGAAGGCGCCTACTTAGGAAGTCGACCAGCCTGAATAGTTCACAGAAGATGGTTTCTAGAAGGCGAAATTCACTATGCCCAAGGCAACCATCCATGGGAGCGTGGCTGTGTCCAAGGCTGAATCCACATGCACTGTATTGTGTCTATACCTATTTTGGCTTAGTGCCCGTCCTTAGGCCTTCCATGGTGGAACTTCATCCGGATAGGCTCACCGGGTGACACTACAGGCTGAGTTTCGCGATGGCAACAAACACTGCAGGAGACTGATCCAATTCGATGGTATATAAAGGAGCTGAGGTGTGGCCCTTCTGCCTGGTCTACCCGAACATATCTATCGGAACTGCCTCAACTTTGGTGCGGTACAGCACAACCACAACTTTGGTGCTCACGAGCAAGTTGCACCTTCGCATTACATTTACCTAGTTTCAATCTTCTTACACACATACTATCTTACCGGGTTTGCACCTTCTATACTATATAAGACATACCTATCCACCAAAGCTGCAACAATCACTACTTCCAACTTCCTTCGACTTTACTTCGACAGGAACCCAGCTTCGCCAAACCCCCAGTTACCGCAACATCAAAGTCATCTTCATCTACCTTCAACATGTGGTATCATGTGGCCGAACCAAATGCCTACCTCGTCATCACGGGTGTAGGCATTCAGAAGGTCTTAATCAAGAAGAAGGCATTCGTATACCCTTTGCAAAAGGTTTCCAAGATCTCGATTACGCCTTTCGACTTCTCCATGGCCCTCCAGGCTATGACCATTGAGAAGCTCAAGTTTTCACTACCAGCAGTCTTCACGATCGGTCCCGCTGATAACCCCGAAGCTCTCGAGAAGTACGCTGTACTGCTCACAGGTGAAAGCGACGGTAGGCCGACTCAAACTGCAGCAAAGGGAGTTGTCAGTGTTGGAGAGGGTCGCAGCCATGTTCAAGACATTGTCAAAGGTATCATTGAGGGTGAGACCCGCAGCATCGTCTCCACCATGACCATGGAGGAGCTCTTCCGGGAGCGCAAGATCTTCAAGGAAAAGGTCATTCAGCAAGTCCAGTCGGAGCTTGACCAGTTTGGACTTTGCATCTACAACGCCAACGTCAAGGAGCTGCAGGATACTCCGGGATCAGAGTACTTTGCCTTCCTCTCCCGCAAGGCACACGAGGGCGCACTCAACCAAGCCAAGGTCGATGTTGCTCACGCTCGTATGCAAGGTGAGGTGGGAGAAGCAGAGAAGCAGGGAAAGACCAAACAGGAAGTCGCCAAGATTCACGCCCAAACCGCCGTTCTCGAGACCGAACGCAAAGCCGAGAAGGCCACTGCGGACGCCAAATTCACCGACAAGGAGATTGAAATCGGTCGTGACCTTAACGTAGCTAGGATCAACGCCAAGCGTGAGGCCGAACGTCGTGATGCCGAGCTCCAGATGGAGGTCGAGAAGAAGAGGGCACTTATGGAGCTTGAGCGTCTCAGAGCCACCAAGGTTGTACAAGCCAAGATTGAGAAGGAGTCCTCGCAGCAGAAGGCCGATGCGGAGCTGTATGCCCAAGAGAAGGCAGCAGAGGGTAACAAGTACACTGAGCAAGCCGAAGCCGAAGCCGCCGCATTCCGTCTTCTTCGCAATGCAGAGGCAGACTTCCAGGCCAAGGAGCGCGAAGCCGAGGCCAACTTCATTGTCAGCAAGCGTCGTGCGGAAGCCGAGTACTTTGCCCAGGAGCGCGCCGCCCAAGCTCAACTCATCACCCAACAGCGTGAAGCTGAGGGTCTCTCCGCAATGGCCAAGGCCTACGGTGACATGGCTAATGTCCTCGGTGGACCTCAGGGTCTCATGCAGTACCTCATGATTACCAACGGTACCTACGAGAAGCTCGCGGTCGCCAACGGTAACGCTATCCAGGGTCTCCAGCCCAAGATCAACGTCTGGAACACGGGTAGTCAGGGCGCTGATGGCATGGCGGATCCTTCGGCTCCTATTCGCAACCTCTTCCAGAGTTTGCCACCTCTTCTCAGCACTATCCATGATCAGACGGGTATGTCACCGCCCAGCTGGTTGGCGCAGATGCCGCAGCAAAACGGCGACAAGAGCAAGATGCACTTGAGGAACGGCAGTGACATCGACTCGTAGACTAGCCAGAGTTGGGGTTGTCAGGCGTAGTTGATGGATATAGCTTCTAATTAGGATTTTTTGATTATAAATTAGTTGTTTTCTTTGTCGGAGGCTATACCCTGGAGTCGAAGGCATGGCTGGGCGTTTTTGAATACCTTGGACTACCTTGTCCACTTTTTCCTTACCCGCTATAACTTCATATAACCTTAGACCAAAAAAATGAATCCATTATTTTCCAATAATACCCAACGTGGTAAGGATGTTGCATGAAGTCCTGGCCTACCAGATATCTCCAGAGTACAGTTCAACCCAAGTCCAGCACCTGTATTTAACCGTACAGACAGAAACACCCCACCCCACATACCCATGTGCCAATATGATCCGAGTTACACCCATCCTTATACCACGGGGCCTGGGCTGCCAAGTCCAGCGCAGGCTCCAAAAGCTAATTCATATTACGCAAATCGATCGCGACATGGAGAGAGTTGTCTCATTCGGTATATCACCCCAGATACTTCACCATTCATCCTCGCAGAACTCACTCACCAATTCCTATCCTTGTACCATTCTACCAACGCAGCAGTCTCAGCTGCACACTCACATTCTGACCACGGCATCCCAAGATCCGTACAAGTCACGCATGCCGCCGTAAACCCCTGTTCCAAATCCAGCGTAACACGTAGATTCAAAGGCACCTTTATGCGAGTGAGCGGCAACTGCGGCCCCTGACTCCTGACATGCTTCACCTGCCACTCCAGTGAACCCTGTAAAGCAGATAACAAGCAGGTGCGCAGTATATGCATGATCCGGTCCAGTCTAAAGAATTCAATGCGTAGAATCTCTAACCGCAAGATGGGAGCTGGATAGTGAAGCAGAACAGCAATGCTGGGATTTTGATGGCAAAAAAAAGCCAGGTCGTTGAAGTCCCCGGTTCCGATCATCATCATTAGAGCCACGAAGGGGGAACGGTACGGTTCGCTGGTTAGACAGTGGTGCCGCGGGTATATGTGCATGCTTCTGCGTATGGGTGTTTCACTCCTAAGTACACGAGCGAAGGCGAGGAATGTCTTTAGACCGTCTTCATCCCCAGCGGAGGGCTTGAAGGTGAAGGAGGTGGTGTATTTTGGGAGGAGAGATTTTGTCTCAAAGTGGAGCTGACGGCATGTGTAGTTGAGCGCGTTGGCTTCAACGAGGTGGGCTCCGCCAGACTCTATTGCACCTGGTTGGAGATCGAGCAGGCAGAACTTGAGACTGGAGGAAACGCGTACGCCGTCACTGAAAGTGAAGACATAGCTGTAGATTTCGTTGCGGATTTCAGCTGGGAGGTCGAAGAAACGAGATTTTGGGCTGTAGGGTGCGACTTGGTCTTGGGGACCTCGGGATGTACGTTCGGGGGAAGGGGCTGCCATGTCGGGTTGGTAGTGGAAGGCCTTAACTATAGCACTGTGAATTGTAGAGTTCTCAAGTCGAGTATGGCGATGACAGGAAACAGAAGTTGTGAGATACCATTTTTGTAGAGCTTGTAGGAAATATTTCCTGCATCCATGGTTCTATCGTTCCCTTGATGATTTCGTGGTTCCAAGCCTCGGTACCGTACAGTCTACATCGCGAAAAGCCATGCATCATTCAACCAGCAAACATCATTCTACTGGAATTACGCTCGACGTGGAGGGAAAATGATTCATGAGACAATTGTGTCTTGTGTACAGGGCTTTCCACGGCCGGCAGTTATCAGGCCAACCTGCCCAGAGAAGTGGTGAGGACACCGGCAGGGCAGGACCTGGTTAAGGCATGCAGAGCTCACCCAGAACACGATAGCAACAGACGATCCATTGTGCCACTTGCAAGGGAGCAACGCCTCTAATATACAGAGTTCTCCAGTGACCACGCGAGAAGGACATGCACATGCTCGGCAGGCCGTCGGATGTTTCGCATCCGCACCTCGCTTGCACGCCCTTTGGACGGGATACCCAAAAGCAGTAATGATCAAAGTGTGGTAAGAATCTAGCTGAGCCTTCGATATTGCAAGCTCGAGCCCGTCGCCTTAGGGCATGCTTCCGTTGCTGTGGTGATTTATTGAAAATGACGACAATGACCCGAGTACCGTATCTCTCTTCTCAGCAGCACCCGTTTAACCTTCCCGTGTTAGCCCTTTCTCCACACACACACAAACGCGCGAGGAACCCCGCCCTCTTGCTTAATTGAAACCTGTAGCGCCTTCAGCCGAAACCGGCGCGTGTCGTCAGTATCGTGATGGTGATGGTGTAGCCCCGCGAGGACGCGTAAAAAGCTGCAGGAAACCATGTCGTACGGCGGCGCTGCTATGCGTCAGACAAACCTGCCCACCGATAACGGGCTCTACTAAGCCCACCCAATGCCAACATACACAATCATACACAACACGCACACACCCGTGGACAAAGCATTTGTAAGACACGGGCATGAAAAACATGCTGCAATTCAGCACAGGGCAACGGAAATGCACACAGAAATCAGCCCACCACTGTAGTCCTCCAAGGCGGCCAAGATGCTCGTACAGCGGCAAAAAAGCACAACACAAAGAAAAGCCCGCCTCAAACCTCAGCACTAAGCTGATTATCCAGAATACAAACAAAGAAAAAGACCACAACATTACCCTTACCTAGGATCTTGCACCCTGTTCGTCCGCCAAAATTTACCCCATGCGGTATCATGATTACCATCAGCCAAACAAGTTTACGCGTGACGACGCGCAAACACATGATGTGCATATGTACTTACTTACAAGCCTCTCACGCGTCGCACCAACGAACCGGGCAAAACTGCAGCACCTAGCGCGACACGGATTCCGTTCGCGGACACGAAAAACAAGCCTTTTTCTTCTCCACCCCATTTTTGCAGCCCAAGTGGAGCCGATTTGCTCATATGTGGGCGCGCTGACTGGTGGGATAGGGCCAAAATGGCACGGCAGCTGCGTGTGCAAAGAGGCTGCCAAAGGAAAACCCGTTGGAAAGAAGTTGGTTGTGCGTTAGGACTTCGGCGTTAAATTGCCTAGACTGCCTTTTGCTTGCTGGGGTTTGTTGTGTGTGTGTGGGCTCCCTTCCTTCTTCAGTGGCCGGTCGACCGTATATGGCGTGGTAGAGTGTTTGTGCAAAGCTGAGGTGGGCTGCTTGCATATCCACATTCTGCCATGTTTTTCATACTTTTTTTTTCTTCTCCTCGCTCTCGTCTCAGTGAGGTCATTTTTCACTGGCTGGTCGATAGTTGAAAGGATTCAATCCTTTCTTCTCCCCAAACTTGGTTTGTTATATTGGGTATGTATTGCCACAACAGCATGGTATTGGGTTTGAGGTGTCAGCACCGGCTCCGGACGATCCTTCATCTCGTGGCTTAGGGCTAGATGATTACCATGGATCCATGATGACGCCTGTGCTCAGCACACGTTACGGAACTATTGACGGCACGGCAACACGGAGCCCAGTGCACGAAGAGGGGCTAATGTGGAACGCACAGTCACAGCCTGTCACTCTTCTCAATTCTATTTATCCAATTCATTCATTACTAGCTCATCTACTTCAGACTTCTTCACCTCATCAGAAAGGACAGACTAATCTATCAAAGTGTACAGGCTCATCATCACCTCGCTCATCGTCGAAGCCTGTACCACCCATCCAGTCGACCCTCTCATCTAGAACGAAACTGCACCGAAGCAGACTCCACCGAAAGAGAAAAGTTTGGGTATTAGTCGTTCACGGTTCGAGACAGTCGTTGAGATTCGTGAAGACTTCATACCCTATCGCACCCATTCATCGTCGATCCATCGTAACGTTCATCGTGGCCGTCGTGATAACAAAGCTGGGAGGCATGAACACAAGGAAAAAAACAGAGCCACACAATGTCGAGGGCTAGCAGAGAGTGTGAGGTAGTCGGGCAAGATTGCCTGAATATACAAAAAGAGCGGGTACGACCAAGGAAACTGTACCATGGTACAGCCCTGTTGTCGATAGGGCCGTAACGGTATCCACAAGGAGTTTTCGGCAGCCTCGCCAAATCCCGCTCTCGAATTATGGAAGTAGATCGAAGACAGATGGTCATGTGTAAGTCGTGAGCCCGGAGGAAATAACAAAAAGGAGAGGCAGAGAAAGACATCCGATCCCGAAGCCATCGAATGCGGACCGTGACCCGGATACCACAGCCGATAGTGGAATGTCGAGATGAAGAAAGTAAGAGTTGGTATAAACAAAACATAGGAGACGCTTTTCATGTGAAGCCAATGGATGACTCCATGGCAGATGGCAAGTATATGCAAGACAGCACTAGAGACTGCCTGTCGAAACGCCGATGATGCAGAACTAGATGCGTTTGTCGATCCGGAAAATGGCGAGTGAGCTCAACCACTAGTGTAAGTAATGGGAGTCGTCACGCATTGCCGCGAAACGTTGCTCGAAGGACGCCGGAGGCTCGAAGCTGTGCGACATCGCCTCCCGAGGGAACGTGTTGCTAGAGCGGCCAACGAAAGGTGAGCCTAGGCGGACGTTGGCCTGTCCCTGGATCTCAGCTGCCACTGCTGGCGAGTGCTGGGCCGGACTCGGCATGGCAGAGACTGGGCCTGAGCTTGCGAATGGGTTGAACCCCAACGGATCATTGGGTAGGGGCAGGCGTCGGGCGCCCTCCATCATGTCTCCCAAGCTAAAGCCCCGGCTCCTGACGCGACGATGGCTAGACTCAGCTGGTGCTCCAAACAGCTCGTTGATTCTCGATCCTTCAAAGCTATTGTTATGAAGAGCACGTCGCTTGAACACTCTTGACTTTGGTCGGGGAGCATGCAACTGGAAAGGCGAGCCCAGACGTGGCGACTGCGATGTGGATGCTGGCGCGTGCCAGGTTCGTACGTTCCTTTGGTTAGTGCTAACGTTGCTTGCCTCGGGCTTAGCGTGGAATGGGGAGCCAAGTACGTTGCCCAGCCCCAAGTTGATGTGAAGCGACTGCGACTTCTGGTGGGCAGAAGACCGCGCACTGGACCATGTCCTCGCCGGCGGCCGGGGTGTGACACCACTTGCCAGTTGGGACAGTGGATTGCCCATCTGCATTGACGGCGCGGTACTTGTGGCTAGCGAAACGTTCATATCCCTCGTCGAAAAGCTGGCGGACCCTTGCCCAAACGGCGAAGACAATGACTGTTGCTGGGGTAGCGGTTGTTGCACTGGTTGGCATTGGGATTGCTGTTGGGGTGGGTCCTCCGGTGGCGGAGAGGATTGCAGTGGCGAAGGCGATCGGCGGAGAAGGCGCTGGTAGTGAGCAGACAAGGTAGGTTTCGACTTGGCCAAGTCTCTCAGGCGCTTTCTGCACTGCTTCTCGGTAGGGAACCGCATGTAAGACTTGTTCGGTCTGGTAGAGGCGCTGCTGCTACCCTGGATCGGACTGGTCGTGGCGGGCGTGAGTACATGAGCAGCGTAGCGTGCACTCGCACGACTGGCACCAGCGCGGGCGGGCTTGGGGTCTTTCCAGGTTTTCCGAGCCATCCTCGCCACGCGGTGGCATGCTCCATTCGGCGGCGCAGTGCTTGGGAGCGCCTTGAAGGGAGTCACCGTGGGATCTTGTAAGTACTTCATGTAAGTCATCCAGAGGTGGTAATCCATTTCCTCGGTAAAAGTGGCTCTTGACTTTATTTTCTTAGCAGTACGTTGTGGTTGAAAAGACATGGAAGGAGAGGTAGGGCGTTGGGCCTTGCTTGTGGATGGGCCAAAGAAAGGGTCGAAAGATTCCTCTTCAGGGCTTGTGCAGCTGCCTCCCCGAGACAGGAAGGAGCCAATGCTATCGCAAGAAGATATCGAAGAGTCTGAGAAACCAGAAGAAGACGTGGGCCTGCTGGAGGATTCACTTTGACTGACATGCGGGATATCAGACCAGTCCTGGTGCCCGTCGTAGTGGTCGATGGTCCTCATCTGTGCAACGGGAGTCTTGGGTGGAGGTAGCATGCGAGTGTAGCCAAAGCCTGGAGACAGAAAGGCGTCGTCTTGGGGAAGTGAGTAGGAAGGAAGCTCACTCGATGGCTCCGACACGATCTCAGGGGCCTCGATGGTAGGGATTGGCCGCTGGTCCATGATGGCATCCATGTCATCAGGGTTCATGACCATGGTGGTGCGGCGGCGACGAACTTTGAGCACCTGGCGCGGAGGAGGTGGTGGTGGTTGCAGTTGCTCAGGCTGCGGCTCAGGCTCAGGTGTTTGTGGAGCTGGGCCGTCACGGTAATGGAACTGAAAGTTCCGTGGTAGAGTAATGGACTGGTGGGGGCGTTCAGAGTCCATGATGCTGGGTACCAGAGTATCAAGTGGACAGGCCGCGAGTTTCAGGGTACTGTAGTCTTTGACGCTGACCTAATAGGGCTTAGAGGTCAATCTCGACGACACTGCAAGGAGGGCAAGGGCTGTCAGGCGCCACAAGCGACGGATGCATACAGTGCAAGAGTGGTCAGGACGAAACTGCGTCGACTTTGATTATGCAGGGCGGTAGGTTGAGATGGTCGGGTCCCAACAGGTGTTTGGTAATGTGCGAACGCGACTGTGCGGCTGCAGGGCAGTTACAGGTGCGATCAGAGCAGTTGCGCCCTTGGGAGAGGGTGCAAACTGGTGCAAGAGCGGAATGCACTCTTGGATGCGCGGCGTGCTGGCGTTGTTGCGGGCGCAGAGGCTCTACAAGCAAGGACAACGCGTGGCGAGATGGATCCGTGGGGGACGGCGCGTGACTGGCAGGTGCGAAGCACGAGGTCGCGACACTATGGCAGTCGCGATTGACAGATGAAGATGTTCCAGAAGGTGGGCAATTGGAAGCAAGTCTGGATACGCGTGACTGTCGACGAGGCTGGTAGTAGTGGGTAGTTTTTGGCGAGATGTGGGAGTCGCGGGTCGCGGCGAAAGGTCCGGGTACGTGGGCGGAAAGGAAGTGAGCGCTTTACTCCGCGTCCATGGGGCGCGCAAAACAAAGCGAAGGTCCGAAGAAAACTCAAGGAAACGGTCGTCGAGAAGGCGCCTTGTCTCGGTGCGCACAGGAGTGCGACGGGCGAGATCGGCTCGGGATTATCGTGAGTCGTGAAAGTGTAAAGGTGATGTGCGGAGGTTTGGGGGTCGTAAAATCGAGTCGGCACGGCTGGCTGCCCGCTAGCGAGAGTGGACAGCAGGATGGGCTAGGGCAAGATGGTCGATAGTACAGTAGAACTTCAGCGGGCGCACCAAACCAAGGGACCCGTTCAAAAAGCAACCCAGTGAGCACGGCGTCGTCCTGTACTCGCCCACGAGCTATCTACAGCCCTTTTTTTGCCTCGACCGCATCTGTTTGTATCGCATTCCTGTCTTGTGCGCCCGTCCAGCACGTGCAGCCAAACAGTCGATAACGAAACTGACGCGTTCCAACGCGCTCGTTTTCGCTCTAGGCCCGATCCGAAGCCCACTGGGCCCGTGCCGGCCTACCTGGCCGGCCCCTGCATACACGCCTTGTTTTCTGCAAGTACGAACACCTGTCACCACTTTTCCATCCAGTGTCCCGCTGCCACTCTTTGGCAGTGCATAACGGCCGGTTCCCGCTCATTTGCTTTTGGGTTTTCATCATTTCTGCATACCACCTTGTATGCATTTCTCTGCTCAACAAGCCACGCACGCTGCCGATGAGGCGAGTGGCCAACAGCTGTGAACAACTCGCCAGGCGTGCATCACACTCGACCATTACTACGCTGCACTACTTCCATTCGCTGCCACTCTACACCATGCTCCACAGTGGGGCTCAGCCTACTGCACTCTTCAACACGGCATTCGCTACACGAGTCGCTTTTTCCTAATGCTAAAATCTTGCTCATGTCATGGTTCTGTAGTACGTGTTCCTCGTTGTCAACCATCAACGTCCATGACCGCTTCATTGGCCTGCATTCGAATTCTACCTCGACGTTGGCAAGCGAGACCGCATTTCCCACCCGTCAGGCGGTTAGAGTTTCCAGCCGTTAGTTGTATCCGCGCTTGGCTGCCAGGACGGCCTGGATCAGCTGCACCTCATCACGCACCAATAGTATCCAGGTTACATGTGTCTCGCCGAATTCGGTAGTGCATGTTCCGGCCCTCATTTTTTGATTGGCCGCATTTCACTTTCCTGAAGCTGATGACTCAATGTGGTCTGAACACCAGCACGAGGCCTAACTTTGCCGCCTGTTCTAGAAAGACCGGAAGCTCCGCCTCCTACTCTGAGCATCTTTAATAGCCCATAGCCGGAGAATCAATACACTTTGGTCACAGCACAGCACACATACGCCTCCGACTAAGCCTCATTCGATGACTACACATGCTCGCCAACACAGATAGGAACAAAACCTCTATCGCGATACTTTAGCATTGGCTTGATATTTTGACAGGCGCAAGAGGTTCGCTGGCGTTATGTGGGGGACCTGATGCAGCTTCAAGCCACTGCCGATGCACACCTCGCATCCCTTACCTGCGCATCCGCGCTGGCCGAATACTGCACATACTATGCTGCATTAGACCTGTATGGCGGCTGCCGCATCATCACCTTCTCCGAGTACTTCACGTACTAGACCTTCTCTCAGCGATACCTCGACGTTGCTGAACTAAGTTCCCTGGTAGATTGGTAGACCGTCCAGCTATGACGTACGTTTTCTCCTACACCGCGATCTGGACCTTCTACGCCTGAATCAGATCCACTTTTCTTTTTTGGTTGGCAGAAAGGTGATTAATGCGCGAACAACACATTGACACCAGCTGGTAGAATACAAGGTCCTAAATACGCATGGGGACTGGCGTGTGTCGTCCACGATCGCGGGTCTCCAACCCGACTGATAGTACTTCCGCCCCTTCCGATTCCAAGCTAGATCGTACGTCGTCACCTCTGGCTGCATGATGTCGACCATAGCTGCGGGAAAGTATTACGGCCTTCTAGCTTGTCTCCTCTGTTGATCTGTTGAACTGCGACAGCTGTCCAAGTTCGTCACCTGACATGTTTGCACAACAAGGTTCTTACTAAATCTGTTAGTACTCTAACCAGATGATCAAGTCTACCACTGTCCTCCGACTCTCCTGCTCGTCCCGGCCGGTCGCTATATGCACGTTCTCAACCTACACAAAGGACTACAAAACATGTCACTTGAAGCAAAGAGGGTCAAAAAGGTGGGTGAACGCTTGTTGCTCGTCATATGGTATTGTTCATTCAGGTCGTGACAATCAATACTGATCAATCCCAACTAATCCCAAGTCTCTCTATCCTACAACTCATGTCCAATCCTTTTCAAATCGACTCCCATATCGAGTCTCGCATATCTAGAATCCCACTCTAATCTCTCAAGCCTAAAACTCGTGTCTAGTTTCTTCAAGTCGCAGCGTATTAGTTAAGACCAAGGGCCTTGGCAACATCCGCATCCGAAACTCCTGCGCTGGCAAGAAGTTTAGAGATTCCGTCGGCCGAAGCTTTGGCGCCAGCGTTTGCACCATCGGCCTTTTGTGCAGCCTTTGCTGCTGCCTCGGCGGCGGCATTGGCGTTGGAGGCGTTGGCGGCGGCAGGATCAGCGGCACACTGAGCGGCGGCATCCTGTGCGCCAGCATCCTCAGCAGCAGCAGCATCCCCAGCGGCAGCATCCTCAGCGTTGCCCTTGTTGTTGGCACCCTTTGCGGCAGCGTCTGCAGTGTTGTTGGCTGCACCAGCAGCAGCGGCACCACCGGCTGATATAGCCGCAAGCTCGTCTGCGGAAAGATCATCTACACGAAGCTTGAGAGTATTGATACATCCAGCAGCATCGTCGGCGTCATCGCAGGTGTTACCGGCACCAGTAGGGTCACCGATCTCGCCAGGGGCGAAGGTTGAAGCCTCGTTGGCCATCGTAACGTCACCGCCGATGGCAGCGATCTGTTCTCCAAGAGTGGTAGCAATTTGCTTGTTGAGTGCCGCAGCTCCGTCGGAAGCAGGGTCCTGATGCTGTTGGAGGGCAGCGATCTCGGGGTTGACGGCCTTGATGGACTCGCAAGCGGCAGAGGCAAGACCGACAGAGCCAGTGTTGCGTTCCAGGGCACGGTAAACCAAAGCCATGGTCATACCCTCAACATCGTTAGCCGCCTTTGCGTTGGTGAAAGCCTGATCAGCAATGGCTTGCTGGAGACAGTCGGTATCCTTGATGTTTCCAGCACCCTCTGCAGCTGCCTTAGCGCCGAGAAGACCGAAGACAGTGTTCGTAATCTTGTCGGGGTTGTCCAACTCCAACGAGGTCTGGACAGCACGGAGGACGTTCTCGTGGGCATGCTCCTGGGGAACCTCACGCTTGGCGATGGTCTTGAATGGGGCGGCAGCCGCGGCACCAATGAGGGTAATGGCGATGAATGAAGTCTTCATGATGAAAGTTGAAGTGGTGGTGAATAAAATAAAGGTTAAAAGACGGTATGAAGTGTGTTAATGGGCCGGCCTATCGATTCTCCAGGAACGATGAAAAGAAGGTATATGGACAATGAGCGAAAGGCTTATGGATGAAGTTGATGATATTCTTCAAGGCAGCGCAGGCAAGTAGGCCTTATATACAACCTAACTTTGCTTTCAGTCTGCAGAGCTTCTAGCCTGACACATGTCAGGCACGTCTTCAACCTGCCAAACGTGCCTGCACTGCGGGAGCCGCCGAAGTTCTGAGCATATGTGGAGACTGAGGCGCATGAAGGCAGCCCCTGGAAGGTGGACGTCATGTCAAGGTGTTGCTCTGCAGCCTCGCGAGGCTGGCAGCGGCTCCCTGGCCACGTGAGGAACGATGGGCTCGGTTAGAGAGCGGATGTGGTTGGTCTAGGCACGCTAAGGATCGCAGTTGCCTTCCTGAGACACCGTCGAGCAATCGGCCACACTCCGGAGACATGTTTTGCTTCACGATGCGACGTGCTTCAGCTCGACTTCCCGCGCTGCAAAAACTGCGCATCAATCTTCTAGAACGATATCCCATTGAGCTATTATCCTGACCGAGTCGATCGGCGTTTCCAAGATCGCGTGTAGCTCACGCCGCCATACGGGCAGGTGACATGAGAGAGCCAAGGAAGACGGCCGTCAAACGCCAAACGAGTACAATGCCATCCTTTGCTCTTCTTTCGACATGCGCTGTGTTGTAAACAAGACTAGTTGATTTGGAATGACCTCTTGCCATACATGGAGACGTTTCCGCCTCCTTCAGCTTCATCTACAAGCTCAAGGTACGATACATTGTGGCACATCCAGGACGCTGATCTTCGTTCTCTTGTTTGCGGCATAGCACTGCAAATATCACGGCAGACGCGCTCTGTGTATCATAGGAGCGCTGTTCCAATAAGCAAGAATGCTATGAGATGATTATAGACCGGCTATCGACACCCAGGTACGGTCAATCACCGAGCGCGATGCCTTGATATGCGGAACTTGATGGTTCCGACTAGTGATGGGTAGCGCGACTATACCCTAACAAGAAGGATTGGAACTTGAAGAGCGGTCGGTCATGTGCGTAGCGCTATGGGAACCCCTGCGTAATCTTGTACTGCTCACGGGTCAAACGGTTTCCGCACACAGACGGCAGGCGTCTCATACAGCACAATCCAGTGCGAAAGTTTTGTCTCCATGACTTAGTCACACATCCAACGAGGCCCGGGACGACTACAGGGGCCATATCAAGTTCCAGAGTTGTTATTGCGTATGTAGTCTCCTCTGGATGTCAGATAAGACGTCTTCTACTCGTGTTGTAGATGACAGCTCTCTACCATCCACGATTTCTAATGTGACATTTATCAACTTTACTGCCTCTCAAAGCTTGCCACTGAATCTCCAAGAGTGTTGCATGCTCCGCACCCATACCTTTTACTCGGGAAGGATTACAGCTACTCGAAACCTACTACGTTACCCGCGAATCTGCTTTGCCCAGACATCTCCCGGCCCAGACCTCGTCGCCAACTCCATATTGCAAAATTCGGCAAATTCGTAATCATGCCCAAGACAAAGGCTATCGTGATATCTGGTCCAATGGACGCCAGACATGTCGGCGGTGTCAATTTATTGGGCAACGGCTCCTCGGGCTTTAGTCATTACTTCAATAATGCTACGATACAGCAAGATGAACGACCCTCGCATGCGTTTGCTACATCTGGGAAAATAGAAGTACCGAAACGATCAGATACGATGAACAGTCCGATACGCCGACCCAGCCTTCACTTCAAAGCAAGTTTTTCCATGCTAGGCCGCCAGTCTTCCGTACGTCAACCAGACGAAACAGAAAAGTCCGATAGCGAGAGCGTTCATAGGTCTTTAAGAATGAAGTCGAGTATGTCCCGACTACGACAAAGAGTCGGACTAGAATCGTATGACACTGTCAAGACGCCCTCTCCAGAGCCATCTCTCAAACCTGAAGCGACACAGATGTACGCTCCGCTGCGACAAGACTGGAATGAACCAGCTCATCTTACTGCCTTGCCTGTTTACACCCCTATCAAGGATGTGCGGTCAGCCAGCACCAGTGCTTCGCCTCCACGAAAGCCTCTTGTTCAAAGACGGCCTTCTTTACCTTTCAAAAGCCAGTCGCAGGATGTAAACGCACGCCCTGCTCAGCCCCCTGCCCGCCAGCACCGCGCTGACTCTGGCACCGCCATTGACTTCAGAGACGTACCTGTCAAGGAACGACCAGTTCCTTTCAAAGAAATCATGGCGGTATCAAGCCACGCCGAGCGTATGGCCTTGTACAAGAAGACGCGCGACTACTGGGCCACAGTAGACCACGGGCTAGCCGCATGGACGGAATATGCAGGAAGATCAAGGACAGTTGTTATGCAATAACGATGGTGAGGAGGAGCAGTGTTTTTTTTCTTCCATTCTTTCATGTTACATAGCCCTCTCTGATACCCAGTTTCGATCGCTTATAAATATGTATATATCACTTACTCTAATAATCCAAGGCACTGGCCGCTTATGTCCCTCCACCCCAGATGCGCTACATGTTCCGTACGGTAGAGAGGCCCTGGTTCCCGTGATTGAACCGTGCTGGACACGAGCGAGGCTGATCTTAGTACTGAGTGGGATATAGATGTATAAATATGTAATACGTGGGAGGTTTGGGAAAGGGCGTACCCTTGTGGTATATCTGACTGGGTCTTCGGGACTGCTTGTTTACTAATTTGGAAACTGGTTACTTACTCTATCTCGAACTGATCTCCGGTGTGCGGGATGTAGATCACACAGTTTCGACACGCGGGGGCTAGGTTCGCCGTTCGTACGGTACTGAAATGACGGTAGACGGTGTGCCATGGGGCGTGGGATTGTTTTTGGGGGGGTTAACCGCGCGGTTGTTGCTGCACTGTCTCACGTGTGGAGTATGTCTGCGGCTTTGACAGCGAACAAGATGCCAAGGCCTCGTACAGTGACATCTCGTAGCAAACATCTGAGATGCTACCTAGATCTCGGCTATATCAAATCATTACCTTGCCGATCATCTGCTGACAGAGATACGATCTTAGTCTCAGGCAACTTTCCGGTACCGAAACTTGGAGCTTTCAGGCTGCCGAAACACTGTCTCCATTCGACTTGACTCATACCTGAGGCCGAGCGGACCTTTACCTCAGGCTCAAACCTAAGAGCTGGCTATAATCCACTGTGTATATTGTTTTTTTATGTGATGTCGTGGGCCGAGATGGATGCGGAGGATTGCGAGGGGAGGGCTATCAAACGCTTCTGGAACTCGAGGGCTTAGCCGGTGTCATGTTGACTCAGTAGCTTTTCTCCTCATGACTCTTCGTTAAGTACTGAGATTTTATTCTTATGGATTGACGGCCTTGTTCGCTCAGTAGGCTTTTTGCATCCGCTTCTGTGTTATGTGTGTATCGTGGGTGTACGTGCGCTGGGAGTGAATGTCGGCACTGCTACATGTATCAACATCGGCTCGTATTTTCACGTGACCCGACGCTTTAGAGCTGCACATATGACGGAGTATGACGGATAGTCTAGTTTTTAGTAGGGCGTATACATTGAACGTGCAGTGCCTCTTGTGGTTGTTTGCGCAGGTTGCTGCATGACAGAAGTATAATCAACCTACTAACCTTGCCGCCACAATTTGTGCATCATGGCGGTCCGCTGACTGTTTTCTGTGCATCCATTGACAAATAGAGAATACCTAACGTGGCGTACAAAACAAATATTGTTGGTCTGGGGTAGTTCTCGAAGTTCTGCCCCGCCACATGCGTGCTAGTCCAGAAAATGAGGTCAGTGCCAACGTAGGAGCCGAGCCGAGATGCGTCTCCAAACCTCCTCCCGCGCCTGCCAAATCTCCACGTACACCTGTTCATTGTGAGCTATCGACGCAATGGCAGACTTCGTCAAGGGTCTCTTCGGTGCGCAGAAGCCTATACAGGCTCCAGTTGCAGGCGATGACGGTACGTAGCCACCGCAATGGACGTGCGATTGGCAACTCCGGCGATTGCGGCGTTGTCCAAAATAATCGCGTGCCCTTGCTAACAACACCATCAGACTTCGCCGACTATGCGGGTGCTCCTCAGCCCACGCCGGCTGCCAACCCAGACTTCACTGCTGTCACCGGCGCGGCACAGGCGGCTCCTACGGCCATGGGCACCAGCCGACCGTACACGGCATGGTACCGTATATGGGAGCGCACAACGGTAGATGACTTCAAGCTGGAGATGTACATCTTGCCCTTCCTCTTCCTTCTCGTCGTCGTTCACGTCTGGGGCACCAAGACCAACCGCAAGAAGGCCAAGTCATGGATGAAGGCCCACGCGCCCGTCCTCGGCAACGAGTTTGTTCAAGTCGGCTATACGGTTCCGCGAGAGGGCGTGACTCCTTCTGTGGACAGTATGATCAAGGAGAAGAAGCCCGACGAATTCCAGACATATGCGACCGGACGCCAGAACGTCGCCTTTGTCGACGTCAAGTTGACTCTTTACAAGCGCTTCAGTCCCTTTATGTGGTTGAGCGAAGCCATGCTTCCCCTGTTCTTCGAGAGCTTCGCTCCCCCCACGGAGCGCATCGAGGCTACCGCATACGCTTTCGATGGTCGTGAGACTAAGTTTGCGCCTGCGTATGGCCAGGGCGACGCGAAGAAGGTCGCCAACAGCGCTTACGATGGATTCGTTTTCGCTGTTGTACACAAGGATATCATGAAGCGCATGCGCGATGAGCGCTACGATCTGTCTCTGACTACAACTCGCGACCACGCCAAGTTGCCTGTCTGGACTACGGTTATGAGCGAGAGCGCAGAGGTCACCGACATGCTCCTTACCCCTGAGCTCATCAAGGCTGTTAATGACGCTGGTGACAACTTCGAGGCCATCATTGTTAGCGACCAGCCGATGAACGCGCCCAAGACGTAAGTTCAACAATAATCTGGATAAATTATATGTGAGCCCTGCTAACAGCCTTCAGTCTTGACGAAACCAAGCCTCGCAAGCGTCTCAGCCTTTCCCTGAAGTTCGCCTCAGACTACTCCGCTACCCTCCCCATCTTCCAGTACTTCCTCCGCCTCCCCGACCAACTCGCTTCCGCGGGACATTTCCGTCCTGAAGCCCTCCGCCGCATCAAGCAGACGCGCGATGAGCAGATTGCTAAGATCCGCAAGGCAGAAGACGAGGAGAAGGCCGAGGAAAGGAAGCTGGCAGCAGACAAATTGAAGAAGGAGCAGAGGGATGCAAAGTTGGGCAGACTGAGTGCGGAAGAGCAGCGCAAGTTTTTGGAAAAGGAGCGCGAGAAGAACGCACGCAAGGGCATGAAGAGGAGTACTGTCAAGGCGTAGGCAGATGTACGAATTGGATGGACTTGGGACGGATCGAGGATTGGAGGGTTGGATTGGATCATAATGGGTTGGTCTTCTCGGTGTTTTACGATAGTGCACGCTGCATGATTGTACAATATAACAAGAGACGAAAGGGGACATGTAGGAAATTAGTGTTAATTCATCATTTCATATGCTACGTTTGAGCTTTACCTTAGTTCATGCCAACAATCGGCTCAGCCGTCTCTGCAATTATCATCGTGAACCTCAAAGTCTTTCCCTTGACACAAACATTACAACATCCAGCGCCTACTAATGACTGATAACGTCAAGTGTTGGGAACTACCCAGCCTCTTCTTCCAGAAGAGAAGGGACCAAAGGTGGCTCTACACATCATATGCCTTTTTCCGCCAACGCAACCGACATGAGCCACCGGTATACGCCGCAGTCTCTAAAGCCTCTGGAACGGTGGTGACAGACGAAGAGGACGCAGCAGCTACTACTACCCTAGGGGGAGCGCCTACTGGCTGCATAGGCTGCGAGGAGTACGGAGCCCGGTGCGGTTGGGCGGTGGAATTGCTTGTGGACTGTGAGGTAGTAGGTTCCAGTGACTGCGAGGCAAAAGGCTCCAAGGACTGCGAGGTAGTAGGCTCCAAGTATTGCGACGATGCAGCAGCAGCTCCAGGCTGTTGTCCATTTGGTGCCGGTACGGAAGACTCTTTCACAGACCAGTTTGGGTTCACATACCCGGGGTCGGGTTTGAAAGTGGCGTCAAACGGGGAGTTGGGGGAGGGTTGAGTAGTAACCGCGGTAGGTGTCGAGATGGCGATCGAGATGATTTCGAGAGCTGGAGATTGGATGATAGTGGTAGTCGGGATAGCAACCTCGAAGCTTACTGCGATGGCCATGGTGTTGGTCATAACGAGTGCTGTAGTAGTGGATGATAGACCAACATCCTCGGGCTGTACATCTACCGGTTCGTCGCCATTGCAGTCAGGAGGAGAACCCGGAGTAGTGACGTAGTCACCCGCAGGCCCGTTTGGTGTGCCGTCTACCCAGACAATACTGTAAGGGCCATCTGAGGATTGAGCAGCGGTCGACGGGCCCTCAGAAGATGTTGATCCGGAAGGTGGTGACGAGTATCGGAGGCCTGTTTCTTGTGGTGTATTTCCCGTCATTGTCGAATCGGGAGTTACACCAGAAGGCAAATTGCCAGTGGTACGCTGAAGCTTTGCAACCTCCTGAGCCATACGCGTCAAATGTGTCCAACCCGCACTATCCTCACCCAGACTCCACGCCATAACACCACCGAGACGATACTTCTTGACAATATCCTCGAACTTCCTCGAGATGAGGTCCGGCGTATCCCAGGTCCAAAATAACCGGTTCTCAGCATCAAAGTAGTATTGTCCACCAGCTTGCTGATCAGTAACACCATTCTTAACAGCGCGCTGCCAGGACCCAGCTACGTCGGCGTCAGTGCAGCCTGTACCAAAGGCGTGCTGGCAACCGCCACTGCAGTGTTCTGGAGAAGTGCCGCAGTTCCCGTACTGCGAGCAGCAGCCTGTGGCGCATTTAGTGTTCTTCTCGGGACCACAGGTGCCATCGTAGGATATGGTGATTGAGGAGAGATTGACGGGTTCCATGTGAGCGGGTTCGAAGGTGTAGGCGCCTGAGGTGAGTAAATCTTTGCCAGTGACGGGGTCTTCGGCCAGGGCAATGGGGCAGCCGAGGGGGTGGGCACTGCAGTCGCCTTGGGTAGTGAAGTACTTTGCGTAGTACGCGAACCCGAGGTTGATCTTCTGGGGTGGAGCACCTATGGCAAGGTAGTTTCTAATCGTCTGTTCTGACTCGGCTACGGAGGTGTGATGATGAGTTACGCTGTCACGGCGGTTCATCAGATCGTAACTCATGACGTTGATGTAATCGACAGACGGCCAAATTAGAGGACCAGTCGTACTTGTGTAAGCGATCATGTCCTCGCTCTTTCCTGGTACAGCGATTGAGAGCAATTTGTCGCCGATGGCTGTGCGGA
Organism: Pyrenophora tritici-repentis; assembly: GCF_003171515.1. Classification (NCBI taxonomy): domain Eukaryota; kingdom Fungi; phylum Ascomycota; class Dothideomycetes; order Pleosporales; family Pleosporaceae; genus Pyrenophora; species Pyrenophora tritici-repentis. Next base: position 6,137,406 of record NC_089390.1, read on the forward strand.
TAGCCTCCAGAACCTTTGGGAAAGCAGTGATTTGGTAGAGCTTGTCGCTGTTAGGGACTTTCTTGTAATTGGCACCGTTTCCTCCTGGGTACTCCCAATCGATGTCGACACCGTCAGCGCCAGTGTTCTTCAACATTGCGGCAACATCTGCTGCGAACGTCTGGATTGCCGCATCGCTGCTGGACACTTGCGCGAAGCCGACATCATCACCCCATCCGCCAACAGCCATCATCATCTTCGCGCCAGGGAACTCAGACCGAAGCGTTGAGATGGGGACTTTGGGTTGGAAACCAGCCGTTGCGTTGGCCATAGCGAAAGCGACAACGACATGATCGACACCAGCTCGGACTTGTGGTTCAGTGGGACGTGTTGGGTGCCACCTGTTCGTGTCAGTAGTGATTTGTTTTGGAAAGAGCTGATTACTTACTCGTCTGCGTATACCACGAGCCGAGCACTTGCTGTTGTAGCGAGGGTGGCAAGTGCGAGAAGCGCCGTTGAAAAGAAACGCATGTTTGGGACAGTTGCTTCTGAAGGAGTGGAGGGGCAAGTAGAGGTGTAGGAGAAAGAGTCTAGATTGTGAAAACAAGCAAAACATACAACGGGTAGCAAGCACGTGGGCAGTGTGCCTTGCGTGACGCACTGGAATGAAAGCGAGCGCAACCAATTACCAAAATCCCTGATCAAATCATGGACCCTGGAGCTTCCGACTGAGCAATGTAATGACGTACCAATTCTCTAATATAGTAACTACGTATGTCCAACTGAGACATATGTTTGACTGACAGATGTCGTTCCGATAAGGGATAGTGGTCTGGTGTAGGGGTGAAAGAAATGTATTGATGATTCCGCGTGACCTCAGGAATGTGCTGTCACGACGACCACAAGACTACGATAAGGCCATAAAAGGGCGCATGTCGCCTCTTTTGCGATTGTTTTATGTATGCAAGAGGGCTTTCCGCAGTTCTGGACAAACTTGTGCAACATCAGATGCTTGCGTATGTCCATCCATACAGCCATACGAGATGACAGCCCAGGGAGCTCTTTCCGTGCCAGGTCTAGAAATAAGATCAAGGCCGGCCAATGCTACTCCTCCCCCTTTTCTCCACCTTGTTCTTGTGCGTGTAGATGCTGGCGCTGGATATGATTCTGGCCTGAAGAGATGGATGTGACTGACAACGAAAGAGACTGATGGTGGAAAGCAGACAAAGATATTTGAAATTCGTCCAGGCTTCGGCAGTCGAAGAGGGGAGGCGCGCTCCTGAGGTGCTGTAATTGCTCTTTCCCGCCTTCAGCAGCCGCGACACACCACACCACTCCTAGGGAAAGTGTTGATCGCATTTTGGGCAGCCACATCCGTTCTTTCCTACGGTTCACCGGTTGTGACGCCTCCAACTTTAAACGTCTCCGGCTCTTGTGCGATTCTAGGCCAGTCGTCCTGCAGTCCACGTCACTTCCACTACTCTTCAGGGATACGCATCACCATTCAAAGCCCAATGTAATGGGTACATCACACACATACGACCGCAAACAGAATGGAATAGACGAAAAGAGGAGTCAATGTAGGGGGGGAGAGATGGATATATGTACATGACAATAAGGCCAAAGGTCACGTGACGTGATGGTCACCTAGGCACTCAGAAGACGTTGATTGACGCAAGGTGTGTCTCACATTCTTCCAACACGCTACACGGATTACTTTCCTTAGGGCAATGCAAGGGTGGAAGAAGGCATATTGGAGGGCAGTGGAGCAATGCCAATCATCAAGCTCTCCACAATCACGAAACTGCAGCTGCAGCACGAACTGCATATCAGACGCGGACTCGTGGGGACGGGCGATAATGCGGCCGTTGGGAACCACGGTTCCCAGGCGAGAAGTCCATTGACGAGCCCAACAGCCAACAACAAGCAACAACAACAACATGGGCAGGCGCGCCCAATGCACGCTCCATGCACCGGTGGGACGCGATGGAGAAAGCGGCTAGCACGTGATAGTCCGGCGGATCCGTGATCATCATCAGCCCACCGGCGCCATGGCTTTTTCGGGCGGCAGCAATATGGAGCATTGGCCAATCATGGCGCAGGTTAAATTAGGTGGCTGGGTAAAAACTGGGGAGCTCTCCAAGCTATCAACCGCTTCGCCGAGGGATGCATGGATAAGCTCAGCTGAAAATGCCTCTTGACGACATACCAACTACCGCATAATGCATGCAAGAGCTGGCCTACTCCAATTGCAACCTTCCACGCAAGCCAGAGTCGGACGAGTCGGACGACTCTCCCTGTAAAAAGGTCGTCGAGCTGCAGCTAGCTCGGGTCAGGCTCCCCGGCAGGCGTGAGAAGCTTCGATCTGATTTGTGAGGCGATTGCGACACGGAATGACTGCCATCGTCGGGTCAACAGCCGTCCTGAGCCCAATTGCGCGTCAATAAGTTGCCTCGGCGCGAAATACGACGTGACATGCGGAGTTGGCTGGGGTGTGTCCGTCCGTGGCGCAAACTGAAAGGAGAAAGTGATACGCGCTACTGCTCCATGTCAATAACGCTAGACCCCGCCTGGACAGCTCTGCCAAAGCTTCCCAGCCTTCAGAACCCTGCGATCAGGCAAACGCCGACACAACAGTGATCCCACAGACCGCCAATCTACTTCAGCCCCCTCTTCGGTCATCGTGAACTACCTCACTCCTCCACCGATACACCCCGCTACTACGTCCAATTGCGCATAATCACTTGCCGCACTTCAACACCAAAAAGCTGGCGACTCTTCAGTAGATCTTCAACTCCAATTATCTCCACGTGAGACCCTAAAGGAGCCAAGAAGTTCTTTTCTTGATTCCTTTCGAATTGTTTTAAACAGTTCGAAGGGTTTTCGAGAAAGAGCGACCCGACTCCGCCAAACTGGATTTTGAAGCACGAGTAAGTCTTGACTTGTAGGGCTGTGAATAAGTAATTTGTGCTGATATGAACAGGTTCCGATCCCCTTCAGTGTCTTCCCGTCTGCGTATCGGAACGCGGAATTGAAGGACTCTGCCAGTGTTCAAGTAGTAGAAAACGAAGCGCATTTTGAACATCAGGCTTTACACGGACGGGAAGGTCACGAAGAGGTCCACGAATCCTTTTCTGCTACCGTCCAGCAACCCCCTCCACCTACGCCTCAACAGGAACAGCACCACGACGTTCACATCAAGGAAGAGGTTCACATCCACGAAGAAGAGCGCCTAGGTGGTTCCCAGCACGGCTCCCAGTACCAGAAGACTCCCCAGCTTCCTCAGCAACTTTCTCCAAGGCCCTCTCCAAAGCCCTCTCAACACCGTGAAGAAGTCCGTGTCCACGAGCACACTAGCTACAGACATCCTCAACAAGCTACTCCTCAGCAGCACCGTGAAGAGATCCATATTCACGAGGAAACTCGCTACAGACAGCCTCAGCAAGCCTCTCCTCAGCAACAGCGTGAAGAAATCCATATTCACGAGGAAACTCGCTACAGGCAGCCTCAGCAGCACCAGCAGCCCCAGCAGCAGCGTGAGGAAATCCGCATCCACGAAGAAACCCGGTACAGACAACCTCAGGGAGCCCAGCCTCTCCCCCAGCCGGCCCAGCCTCACTCTCACCACGCTCAGCGTACTGACCGCGTAACTGACCGCGTAGAGTTTGAACGATCCCACGACCGGTAAGTCCGCTCCATTGTTTTTTGCCAGCACATTCGCACGGATCAACTAAACAGACCCATCCCCAACCCCCTGACTTTAGCGCATGCCAGCCACGCGCTAGGCGCTAGCCCCTTTCATTTGTTGTTGTCCTAGCGACATGCAGTCTCCACTTTTCTCTCACCTCCTCTAAGCTCTTCCTTGCCCGACCCCAAGCTGACCTTCCTTCTCCCTTCAGTTATCAACCCCAACCCTCCTCATCTCACACTCAAGTCGAGGTTCAAGACCGAACCTACGATAGACACTTCGACACAGTCCACGGCCCTGCCACCGACTACGCACCTACTCAAATCGACGTTACTGAACATCAGTTTCGCGAACGCACTCGTCCCATCGTCGCCGGTGCTGGTTATCCCAAGGAGACCTTCATCACCAAGCACAACACCTACCCTAACAATAGGGCGGTTGACAGTGTTGACAAGAACTACCCAGCCGAGGTCCGAGTAGAACAATCTGCTCGTTCCACTGCGCAAGCCCCCAAGAAGTTCAAGCGTGATATGGGATATTACGACAACGAAGGCCAATACCACAGTCTACGTCAAGGAATCTCCAAAGCCGCCCACAAGGTAGCAGACCGCGTCCAACACCCCATCCACCCTCACCGCCACCAACACTCTCACCACAAGTCCTTTGCCGGTGCTCAGTACGACGACCAGCGCGAAGAGATAGTCGTTAAGGAGAAGTACACTACCGCTACTCCTTCCGTCGCCCCCAGCCGTCCCGTTCAATCAGGTGCTCCTGTCGAAAGGGTCGTTCGCATCCACTCTTCCCCTTCAGCCCCCTCAGCCCCAGCTAGATCGTCAGTCTCTGTCGCATCTGCTCCTGCTCCTGCTCCTGCTCCTGCTGCTTCTCGCGCATCAGCTCACGCTCCCGCTCCTACCAAAGCCCCCACTTCTGCCTCTATCGCACCCTCAGCAGCTCCCGCTCGCCCCGTACGCAAGATGGCTTCCAAGACTATCACTATCCCCTGCCACCACATCCGCATTGGCGATCTCCTGATCCTTCAGGGCCGCCCTTGCCAGGTCATCCGCATCACCACCTCCTCCCAGACTGGCCAGCACCGCTACCTCGGTGTTGACCTCTTCACCAAGCAGCTCCATGAGGAGTCTAGCTTCATCTCCAACCCGGCCCCCTCCGTTGTTGTCCAGAACATGCTTGGTCCTGTCTTCAAGCAGTACCGTGTTCTCGACATCCGTGAGGACGGTCGCGTCGTCGCCATGACCGAGTCTGGCGATGTCAAGCAGGGCCTTCCCGTCCTTGACCAGAGCGGTCTCCACACCCGCCTCAGCGAGTCTTTCGACAACGGCCGAGGCAGTGTCCGCATCCTCGTCATCGAGGATGACGGTATGGAGATGGCTGTCGACTACAAGGTCGTCCACGGTTCCAGGTTGTAGAAACCTCATGTCAACGGTAAGCAATACCCATCATCGCCTTGTCGTCGGACATCATCTAACAATGTCCAGGTCTCATTCAAACGTACGATAATCAAAACTCTCAGGCGTTTGCTTACCCACGGCCACTCATCTTATCAACTGTGTTCATAACTTTTGCATGGTCACTAGGCTGGTAGCATTGAGCTTCTCCTTGCTCATTGGTAGGCGTTTACTCGCTTCTGGTGTTCATGGTGTCGCGCGGTCTACTTGTCGGAGTGATGGAAATATCGGAGCTACATCTGTGGATAGTTAATGAATTGCGTCTCCTTCATCTCATGCTCATGCCTGTGCTCAACTGTGATCGTGTCTTGTGTCTTCGTATACGTTCCTCGTTGTACCTATCCTCTCATGACCATGTATCTCGCTAAGTCCCAGACCCATCGTTGCCGCTACCACCCGAGCCTACCCCGCCTTCTCCACGTCTCTCCACTCTAGTACTGGAGGCCCTGTTATATCCGTTCCCTGTCGTTCGTCTCATGTATGTATAGTTCGCGCCTCCTTGCATTACTAGTATAGCATAAAACGTTGACAGCTACTTGCCATGCCTCACTCAGATCGCTCCCCGTCTCCAACACGCGATACCTTCCGGGGCCTTCCGCCCTTCCCAGACAACGTCCCCACCGCACCACTTCTCCGCATATCGCTCCAGAAGCTCCTCCAACACGACGAAGAAGAACAGAACCGGTGTTGGAAAGCTTGTTGCGAACTGGGTTTCTTCTACCTCGATGTGCGCAATGCGAACACACCGCCTAGAAGCACCAATGGCGACGAGAACGAGTCTGAGCAAGCCATCGACGGCGACGCACTACTCCAAGATGTCGACAACCTCTTCTCAGTCATGAAAGAGTTCTGCAGCCTAGACGTGCAAGAAAAGACAAGATACGACTTCAAAGCACAAGGCACATACTTTGGCTACAAAGGCTACGGCGAAGGCATCATGGACGCAAAAGGGACAAAAGACAGAAATGAATTCTACAACGTATGCCCACTTGCTCCCAATGTCGCATCCATTTCTCTCACTAATCACCACCTCCCAGATCTCAAAAGACGACATCCTCTCCCTCAGCGAACCCCTCCCCGCCCACGCAACCGTTAGCGCCCACCGCCCCCTCTACAAATCCTACATCCAAACTTCCCACGCTATATGCATGCTCATCGCCTCCCTCCTCTCCTCACGCCTCCCCCTCACAGACGCCGCGCGCAAAGCCGGCGGATTACCAGCACTGCACCGTCTGCGCGCCCGTTCCGGGGACCAAATCCGCTTCGTGCGCGCGCCGCCGCAGGAAGTCTCCGTCAAGGGCGTAGCACTGGGCGAACACACAGATTTCGGTAGTGTGACTGTGTTGTTCAACCAGTTAGGTGGTTTACAAGTTCGTCTACCTGCGTCGATAGCGCCCAATCTACCTTTATCAACAGAGCCGCCGCCGACGGAGGTCGAGAGGAGACTTTGTGAAGATGGATGGGCGTATGTGAGACCGCTAGCGGGCCATTGTATAGTCAATCTAGGTGATGCGTTGGTCAAGTTTTCAAACGGTGGGTTCAGGAGTAATGTTCATCGTGTTGTGGCGCCGCCTGGGGAACAGGGGGCCGTGGAGAGGTATAGTTTGGTGTACTTTTGTCGGCCCGAGGATGAGGTTTTGTTGAGGGGGTTGGTGGTGGGTGTGGAGGAAGAGGAGGAGGTTACGGCCAAGGAGTGGATATTAAGGAGGGCATTGGGGCGGAGGGAGAAGGATGGGTGGGAGAAGAGTAACGGGACTGAGAGGAGTAGTATGAGGAGTGGGGGGATGAGGACTTGAGTGATGGATGGGCTGGTAGTATTACTTCGTATTTTCAGTGTGTTACGCCGCCATTGTTCTTGGTTGTCTCTCAGGTTGTCGTGTTAGTGACCGTATAGATTCAAGTCAAAAATACCAAACGTTTCACCTCATACTTTGTCGAACAGCCATATACCACTCTCAATATTCAACAAAAGTTCTCATGGTCTTGAGCACTGGATGCAAAATTCCTACCAAACTCAACTAGATAACCCATCTTTCGACTCACATTTGACACCATTATCGCCCCCTGAACCCACCAATTTTTCCATGTCCTCAACCTCGCAAACTCATTATCGCCGCATGGCCTCCCGCATTCTCTCATGTCATCCTTGATCGAGGTGGAATACATAGCACTAAGCGTTCAACAACAGTCGTCATGGTACTTAAGCACTGGATGCAAAACATTGAGCACATCCCATAACAAGCACAAGATCTATACACGGCAATGCACACGAACAATAAGACTGTTTTCATATAACTAGAATAATGGCTGTTTTTTTTCACAAAGTTTGATACGCTTTGCCCATCGGGCACTACACAACCTAAAGGTTCACAAGTCGCTCAGTCAGAACAAATTGGCGGACGACAACCTACTGCCCCGCCAATTTCTCACCCGTGCTCATCAAACTACCGATAAAGGTGGTGATAAGCCTACTCTGTACTGCAACAATGTCATCTGGCACAAGCCAAATTGTCGCGCCCATCTTTCGCGCAATACTGATAGCCAGCTTAGCGTTCTGGTAGCACTCGTCGTCATTGCGACCAGGAGCGACGAGGTCGTAGTCGACATATGCGGGCTTCATGCCAGCCAGAACATCGAGCAGGAAGATGGCATTGCTGAGAGAAGAATCCTTGAAGGATCGAATCTGGCTGCCCTGACCGCCCTTGCGTGCCATGTCGTTTGCCCACTTGATCATATCCGCATCGGAGATTTCGCGCTTGCCGAGACGCTGGGCAAGACCATTGAGTGTAGAGACAATGTCTTTGCGCATCAGTTGCCATACGAGACCAAGAGTAAGTGTGCGCTGGCCGTCAGTGATATCAGCTCCCTGGATACCGGGTAACGAGAACTGGACCTGCTTGCCGAGTTCAACGGCGTAGTTGGTGTTCTCGAGAGCCTTGAAGCGCATCAGCTCCTGGCCGTCCCGTGGCTTGTTCACGTGTCGCCAGTTCACACTGCCTGGGATGACCTTGTCATATGCTTGCAGAATGACGGTACCATCCTTAAGATCTTCGTAGAAAGTTTGCACAACCGGCTTAACATCGAGAGAGTTGAGCCACAGGGTAAAGACACGGGCTTCGCGCTCTCCTGCCGCATCAAAGTCGTCGATCTCGGCCTTCTCCTCTTCGGTAATGGGATCAAGGCATGGGTGTGTGTTGAACAGGTTGGCGACGAAGGCCAAGTTGAGCTTCGGGTTGCCGGCTACGAGTGATGAGGGCGTGAGGAACTTGCGGCAGTCGAGGGCATCGGCGTTTTGTAGGACCATCTCAGCGCGTTGGAGGAGATCAGTTTGCTGGAGCGGGGAACGAGAGCAGGTTTCGGGTGCTAGCTGATTAAGGAGGACAGTGTAGTTCTCGCCGTCTTTGACATCTGTTGAGAAGTTGGAGACACTGTACATGTTAGCTATTTCCAGTTCCCTGAAGAAGTACTGGTGGGTTAACATACGTCCTGTGCCACTTGGCGTTCTTCAGGTGGTAATTGAACCACCTCAGCAGGATCTGCTCCGGGGGCAGGCGCAGGAACTGCTCCAATGTCTCGTCGTCTAGGAGTAGCCTGTAGAGCTCAGGATGTAGCTTGAACATCTCGAATGTGTCGGTAGGGAAGGGCAGACGATCACCAATGTCTGGGTCGCCAGCGAGGACAGCATTGATATGGCGGGTAAACTCTGTTCGCTCATCTTCGTTGATAGTGTGGGTAACGTTTGCAGAAGAGCCCTGGACTTGAATCCTGCCACCACCACCAATGCTGTTCTTGGAGGAGTGTCCAGGATTTGATGGCGAGTTGACGCTGGAAGCGGTGCCGGCTCGGGGGCGGGTTGGGCCCGTAGACATGCGCTGCTGAGCGGGGGACGAGACACGCAGTTTGGAAATGAGCTGTTGCTGTCAGTTTCGTCCGGTCAGCCCAAGCCGGGTGATACGCACATCGACATAATCGTCCAGCTCTACTCTCCGTGAACTGTCGAGCTCGACCTCTTTCAGGGCTTGTCGCACGACATCGTACGGCTGGTGCTCCGACTGCTGCGCAGCCTTGATGACGGTGCTCTCGTCGAGGTAGCCCTTGTCGTCGACGTCGAGCCTACGGAAGGCATCCTGCAGGCCGAAAATCTCACCCTGCTCGAATTGAGGGTATTTCCTGTTCGTAATGCGCGGTTAGCTTCCGTGGAACCGCGAGGATGTGGATAGAAGAGCCACAGGCCATACGTACTTTTGCAGCTTGATGATGTTCATGTTGGCGAATTCTGCTCAAGACAGGAACAGGCGGGAGCGAGTACAAAGAAAAAGGATATGCTAAGCGGCAAAACGACTGCCTGGCTCAGCCTCGTTCTTGGGTTGCGCGTTCGACGGCTTCGTGCCTCTGTTTTGCTTACCCGATGACGACGTGGGGCGGTTGCCAAGACGGGCCAGTCGAGGGGCAGTTACAACCTGCAACCTGCACTCTGCCGCCTACCACTTGCTCCCGGATTACGTACGCACGTCACATCCGCTCCCTGCATTAGGCTGCCTTCACTGCTGTTGTCTTCTTCTGCACTCCCAGGGCGTATTCTCGAGTACCAAGTAACCTCTTGCCCGTACTGGTTTCCTTGGGAGCGCAATGGCCTCTAATTGCGTCGCCAACGTGCCCGAAGCGACAACGCCCAACCCACTCCATGGGTCCCCAGCTTGGGTAGCGGTGACTTTCATTGCCACATCACCGGCCACTAGAGCTGTCATTAGTTTGTACATGCACAAATCCAGAACACAACGCCAACAGTTTGTGCCATGGACCCGACTGAATGCTGTACAACATGGCACTTTTCCTTCCTTCGACCCACTCTGAGACCCAAATCACCCTTCACACCAACATATCAAACGCACAACTCATCAGTGAAAAAAGAGCTTTTGATTCCTCATTAACATCATAAGGTCCCAGTCGCCGGATCGTCAAGCAAAATAAACACTAATGCCGGCCTTCCCATCTCCAACCAGAATATCAAACAGATCCGACGGTTCTTGTATATCTTCACCTGACCGGACCGCCTAACTGAAAACATCAAGATGATGACCTCTCTCTCGGAGCACCGCGTCCCCCACCAAATACACATCATGACTGCGTGAAGATCCATCATTTCGTGTACGCCTGCATTTTCGTTAAACATGGCGTGCCGCTGATTTCAGGGCCAGGGAGAGTCATGGGCCTTTATCACCCATTTTGTCCACCGTGCTGCCATGAGTTTTGCCGTATTAACCGCAAACGAGTCGGCTCTTGTCGAGCGAGCATTATTGAAGTGACAGTGCAATGGACCCACGTGAGCGTCCCATACCCCCCCAAGCCGGCAGAAAAGAAAGAAAAGAGGTTTTTAGAATGTACAAGATTTGCATGTGCACATGCCACCCACATGCAAGAGTCAAATGCCGTGGGAGTTCTATGCCCAAGACACGGTGTAACGGAACAGAGGTGTTCCATGAAGCAAATGGTCGTTAAAGTCGTGAATGCCAGGTGCAGAAATGTAGACAAGAGACATAGCTAGAAGGAGGTATGGACAAAAGAAAAGATGAGGGAGCGAATAGCTGGGGGTGTACTTCGTTCCAAATCCTTTCGTTTGGACTGAAGACGTGTGATAGACAGATGTCGTGATAGGATGTTTTGTTGTGCTGTTTCCGAAAGGACCGTTCGCTCGATGCCGCAAAAGTGCCAGAGATGGAGGCCAAACCGCCTTCTATATGGATCGAGAACTGACCACCCGGATAAGAGCGCAGATAGCTTCCATTACCGTCTAGCACGTTGGGCTGCCATGGTATGCGCACGCTGAAGTCCAGGGTTTGGATCGGCGTAGTTTCCGCCGACTGCACCTCCCTCCAAGGTCTTGCGCCTCTTGAGACCGCTCATATCATCTCCTTGGACACTATCAGGGCGGTACGGGTCTTGGTCTTCATCGTCACGACCGCGTTTACCCGAGTTGTTCACTCCGTTGTTAGGAGCATATCCTTGAGGGGCATACTGTGACACAGCACCAGGAGCCTGGTACGTATCGTGAGGTGCATTACCATTAGATGCACCACGCGTATCGCTCATTACGTTGTACAGGTTGCTGGAAGGAGCCTGGCGCTGCGGGGCTGCGTAGCCGGAGTTCCACTGCTGTTGACCTGTAGCGGCTGATCGAGGAGTGCCACGCCCAGAGCCATTTTGGTGGGGGGATCCCGTCATCTCTGGAGACAGGTGTGCGTGATCAGGGTGCATAGCTCCGGTTGGGCCGTTGGTGCTGTATCCATACGGGCCTCTGTTGCCGTTGTATGGAGCGTTGGAATGTGTGTATTCATTCTCGTGGTCATGCTCATTCTCATTACCAGCGGGAGGCGCGGCAACCTGGTCGTTGCCTTGTGGCATCATACCATCGGCTTGTTTGACTTCGCCTTCGTCTGGCACATCAGTGATACGAGATGGGGGTGCCATCTCGGTCTTGGGATAAGCACCGTCTTGTCGGTATCCCATCATGGGCTGGCCCTGAGAGTATTGGCCAGGCTGAGAAGGTGGCCCAGAGTACAGAGGCCTGTTGCCATCAAAGCTCTGAGCCGCACCGTAGGACATGCCCTGTTGGACAGCTCCTGGGGGTGTGCTTGCTGGAGTTGTAGGCACAGAGCGTGTGTTGCTCAGTCCAGTGTCAATGGATAGCGGCTGGCCACCCTGGGTATTCTGAACGTTGGCACCGCTCCACTCGTACGAACTGCCCTGGTTGCCCATGCCCATGATGCTGGACGCGCTGGTAGGAGGAGTCGGGAATGTATGAGCTCGATCAAGACCTGGACGACCTGATGATGGGTGCGGCTGGATAGCGTGCGGGGGTTGCGACATTGCAGCACCGATAGGATTACTCATCGAGTGATGGTGGTGAAGCGATGGGGGCTGGGATGCCGGTGGACCGGTCATGTATCGCGTCTGCATAGGGTCAGGTCTTCGATTCCGGTCTACAGCCATGGCAGCGCTTCCTACACTTGCCCTCGTCTGGTTCGAGGGATGATAAAGCAGTGCTCCAATGTCGTGAACAAACAGAGGATACAGCTGCTCGGTGATCTTCTCCTTGTTGGCAAACTCGAGAGCCCGCTCAAAAGGAATCCTGTATCATGTCAGCCTTGTAAGGACAAAGACTAGGGTCGAGCTTACCAAACACCCTTGAGGTGCATTGGACCGATCTTGACGACGTGACGCGTCTTTTCGCTCTTCAGGATACCGTCCCTTCGGCCTCGCGTCATACCTGCGACGTTCAGTAGCTTGGTACCGTTGATCATGTGATTATCTATGGCTGTTAGCTTGTGATTCTTCATTGAGTTTGTCGGACAAAGCTCACCTTCACGACGAGCGACGCAAACGCCTTTGGCCTCGACTTGAAAGCAGAGACTGCCCTCATCTTCCCAGAGCGTGGCAGTCACACGGGGCTTCATGCCCGGTGGGGCAACCTGGCCGGTGTGATCGAACGACTGGGTCTGGTAGTTTGGCGCGCCTGAGAGTGAAGATGCAGGGGCACCTGACGACATGGCTACAAAGGTTAGTCTGAGCTAAGTTGAGAAGAACGTAGGGCTTACCAGGGAGCTGGAGTGTTGAAGGTACCATAGTAGGGTTCATCGATGAGGTAGCAGGGATCTGTGAAGGAACACCGCCTGGGTATCCGTACGGGGGATATCCAGGTGGGCCTTGGGCATACTGGTGCTGAGGCTGCATCATCGGGGGCTGCTGCGAGGGATAAGAGTAATGTGGAAGCCCTGTCGGAGGAGCCGATGCTGGTGCGTGAGTAGCGGTAGCCATGTGGGGTTGATGCACATCAGCATATGATTGCATCTGGTTCATGCTGTTGTATCCGTTGGAAACAAAGCCGTATCCGTCCTGAGTTCCGAATGGAGAGCTTTGGATGGGCTGCGCGTCGCGACTAAGAGACTGATGAGTCTGTTCGGGCGAAGGAGTTTTGTAGCCGGTATGTTGACCGTGTACCGACGCAGCGTACGATGTGTTGGAACCAATGCTTCCACCACCGACAGAACTCGAACTGATGGAACCACCTCGCGGCGAGGAAGAGTTTGACGAAGCACTTTGGTGCGACTGAATCTGGGGTAGTGCTGGTAGACGCTCGCTCGACACTGTGGGCTTGGGTGTGTAGTGGGATTGGTACCAAGTGTCGACGGGGCCGCGGGCGTGGACCGACGAGATCGATGGGAGCTCCAGCTTTACGGTATTGATGTGGTTTTGGGTGTGTGTTCTTGTGGGACGTCGAGAAGTCTTCGCGAAGAAACTCGAGTCAGCTCTATAGATAACCGAGCGCGTTCGTGTGGAGGGATAAGCGGTCGACGTTCACGACAGTAGATTGCAGTATCTGCGCACGTATCCGATAAGACGATCGCGGGGTTATGTTATAGTATGCGGTAGATGATTGACGAGGCGAATAACCTTCACCGCAAGTTAGTTGTTTGCTTCCCAGAGGTGAGATCGGTCAACTGCAGCGGGGCTAACGAGACGCGGGCAGACACGTATGCAAACAATAGTAATTTAGACAGCACTTTGGGAGTCGCTGCGTGAAAAGCGTGGTAACAGGGTTGAGGCAAGGCTATACACGGAAAGAGGAGGAGACAGTGGTAGTAGTGAGGAACGAGGAAATCAAGGTACGGTGGGGGTCGCAGAAGTGAGAATGGGAGACTAACTGAAGTGGTTCCTAATTGGACAGGCGACAAAAGGCTCAATGCGCGGTCGAAAGCTGCTGGATGAATTTGAACGCTGCAAACAATGCTGGGGATTCAAAAAGCTAATCGTTACGTCGTTGCAGTCGTGAGGGAGGGGATAGCTGGGGGTAGGCAATGCTTTTGGCGGTTGGCTGCAAAACACGCAAAAAGACGAATTGACGAAAGCCGGCCTGGAAGAATAGCTAGAGGGTGTCTCTAAGGCGTATAGCAGGGGCTTGGGGAGGTCGGGGTGCAGTGTCGTCGTAAATGGTCGTAACGTCGTCGCGCTTCGTTAATGCGGGCCGAGCTGTAGGGATACTGATAGCCGCTGCACCTGCAATAAAAGACTAGGTGCACAACGCGTTAGTACTCGCTTTGTATACAAAAGAAGAGTGCAAAGCGGCGCTGGCTGAGGCAACATGAGTCGGGAAATCAGAGGTAAACAAAAGAACCAGAGGCGGCTTCTCGCAGCCTACGGTGGGGAGGCGGAGGTTTAGAGGCGGAGAGGTGGTTGGGATGTGACATTGATGCTAGCGCTGGACCAACCAGACAAGGCGACAAACAAGCGAGGACACAGGCGGCGACTCGTCCGGCTGGCAGTGCTCGAGACCAAAGAATGGAAACCAGAACCAGAAAGCAGATGAAAAGATGGGGTAGCGAGGCGGGCCTTCCTACTCACCAAACAGGTACCGAACGAGCGAACAAGCGACGGCGAAGAGGGCGCGACAACAACGACAGCAACAGCGACAGCGACAGCGACAACGACAAGGACGGTGGAGGGTAATGCTGCGTGTGGAGAAGGAAGTCGTTCTCGTCGGCAATGCTGCAGGATTCTCTGCAGCGCTCGACAGCAGGCAGGCCGCAGCTAAGAGGGCTGACCGAGCCAGGCGAGCAACGCACGCCCCGCCCCGCAGTCTGATCCAAGTGGCCGCTTCTTTGCAGCGACGGCGTGTCCAATGCTTCTACACTGTCAGTGCGCCGTGGGCGTCGCTGGCAAGTTGTTCCGTGGGAGCGCGAGACGAGCTGTAGCTGCGCGGACGGGCCGACGCGAATTTGCAGGAGCGGCTCAAGAGCTGGCGATGCGGTAGAGATGAAGCCGCAGCAGCGCCTGAAGCCAGAGACGGGTGCGTGCAAGATGCAGGCTCTGTGCTGTACCTAGAGACGGGTGGTGGAGATCTTCTGGGGACTCAGCAGCAGCACACACACGAGCCGCCGCGAGCACACAATCTAAATTCGCATCGGGCTTGGTGGGGAGGGAGCGTGAGCGCACCATGGGCATGGGGGTGGCCCGGCTTGCACACGCAGCCTGGGCCCGCGAGCTGCAATCCCGTGAAAGGCAGGCCGTTTCGCTCGAGACGCACAGGCTCCGCCATGCAGCATGCTGACTGGGCTGATCCGCCGACGATGCGGTTGACAAGGGCGCTGCATGGACACTGTGCTGGCAGGGACAGGGTAAGGAGAAGGCTACCGCGACGACTGCTCAGTGTATGTACGCTATGCACGCAAGCGAGCGTAGGACTCTGCTACCGCTACCAGCCACCACCCTGACGAGCGAAACCACGCCGGGCACGACAGCACCGAGGCACAGCAGATAACTTGCCTGACGAGTTTGCTGCCACCAGGGGGGAGGGGGGGCCGTATGTACAGTACGCAGGGCGCGGACCGAGTGCTCTTCTCCATACCGGGCCTGCTAACGTCTGGCCTTCCTCTGCCTGCCTGTCTGCGCGTCACCTTCTGCCCTCTTCCCCTCTTCTCTTTCTATTCTGGCACTGAGCCGGCCAGGGTGGTGGGCTCCTCCTCCCGGGTCAGACTAGCGGGCGCCTACCTACTTTTTTTTACCACACAAATGTGCCGCGTCCTGAGGCATCGGCTGGCTTCCCGATGGGGATAAGACGGCTGAATAGACGGGGCCAGTCAGCGCAGCCGGAGATATTTGCTGCGCATTGCGGACAGACTCTGTGGCCTCTGTGTGGATTGATAGGGAACAGGCGCAAGGGCTTGCAGGCTTTGACTAAGCTGCGCCGGAACACGTCTGATCCCAACAAGCGATCGCAAAGGCGCTGGTCCAACGTCTGGGTCCATTCGTACGGACAAGTCGGATTGCGGTGCTGAGTGGACCGGCAGGCGCGATGATGTGCGCTGCTGCGAGTCAGAGCGGGACGCTTCGCAATGGCTTTGAGACGAAAAAGCAGACAGACACAATGTAGCACTTGGCAATGCCAGATAGCCACGCTGATTCTGAAACAGACCAACTGCCGCGGCACGCCTGTCTTTGCTGCTGATGGTCGTCATCTTTGCCGCTTTCACAACGGGACAGGTTACTTTGGGCCATGATGCGCGAAAGCGAGTAAGAGTATACCCTGAGGCCATTTCTTCTTCTACCGATAACGATACATCTCCTACACTACATACACTATGTACACTAGGCGGATCGGTTTCCCTGCTCAGGCTAAATGCGTGCCCTCGCTCCAACTGTCGCAGGGATCCATGTGCCTAAGAGCGAGCGGGACAGACGGACGGTAGGCCGTGCAAGTGCAAAGCCAGCCCTCTGCCCCCATACCCATACTGTACTGGGCGCTGGGTCAGGCGACGTCTGATTGGGCGGGTAGTCGACGACGTTGCTACCACACACGCTCAATATGCAAGACATGAAAGCGAGCATGTGAAGCATGTGACGCAGGTGCAACGTGGAGACTCGAGAGAGTCCGGCCGCCCATGACGAGCCACACACACCAACAGCTGAAGGCCTTCCACGGTGCACGTCGATTGACAAACGTGCCGACGGTAACACGGCCTTGACGGTCAATGTGGACGCCGCAAACTTTGATAGGACGTCCGCTAGTTGCGGTGAAGAGATGCGCTGGCGACGCTAGCCCGAGCCGGCTCCGCCAAGTCCTGGTCACGCTTTCTGACTTTGCCCGCAACCGCCACCCGCAACACGCACGCAGAAGTGCGACTCCAGATTCCCTCGTCGTGTCTCGCCCTCGGAATCGCACCTCCCAGCGGCTTGGACGGGGCGTAGTGTGGTACTACAAAGGCATTCCTTTCGGCTTGCTGAAACATGCGCAGTACCGCCACGCGCCGACGACCTTTGACTGCGCCCGCCCTTGGGGAGATGTGAGCATCACGGGACTCGTAGCACGGCGCACGGGAGAGTCCGCCTCCATCCCTGTACCAGGCCATGCGAACGGTGACAGCCTCGACGCTGGCACAAAAGCAAGCCAGCCACTTGACAGTTGGCACCTCTCCAGGTCAGCTTATCGCCGCTGGCGCCAAACCAAGTGTTCGCATCCATTGCCTCCCCTGCTAGCCGCGGAGTGTACCATTGTGCTCTCACAACCAATCCTGCCTCTACGTTATCTTGCAGCATGTGTCGGGAAACTCTGGTCGCGATGCGGCCAACTTGAGCGCACCTGTACCACGACTGACGGCATCAGATGAGGGTCGTCGGAGCAAAACGCATCATCAGTCCCTGCTAGCCGAGCATGGACAGACCATGCCAGGAACTCGATTACAGTCCGGTAGGACAGGTCGCTAGCGTATCAATATTAACTACACCAGACGCAATAGGTAGGACAGAGGGCTCAAGCGACCCGCGCCGTATTACCATGTGCAAGTCTGCCCTCAACCACCTCTGCCCACTGTCTTCTCACCGAGGCGCAGTCACACCATCGTCGCGTGGACTACCGTGTCTAGCAGATATGCACAGGTGGAAATAAGCGTGCAGTGCAGCGCAGCCGGCGCGATGTGGGAGCGGATCGTGGAGAAAGACCCGCGCCCGTCATGCCTTACTTACTTGCTTGCCCACCACACCAGCCTAGGACTTGAGAAGTGCTAACATCAGCCTTGCTAGAATAGACACGGTTGACCGATCGAAGTGGCTACGCCCAGGTGTGCCGTCATCACCGTCTGTCACCACATGACGATCATTCTATTCTCAAACCCGACGACAGGGTTCAGGGCAAGGGCGACTCCTGTTGTATCAGCCTTTGCTCCTCCTCAAGCATCGTGTTCTCGTGTAGTGGCCACGCAGTGGGGTCTGTGTCCATTCTCGTCCAACTGGCAATAAAGCGCAATCTGGACTCGGTTTCCGTACTGCAAACTCGGCTATTCGTGTTTCCGGTCATCCGACTCTGCCAAACTCGCACCTTGCGTGGACAATTGCCAGTGAAAGAAGAATACGGCCAGCGTCCAGACAACGTCAAAGGCCCATGGCGGAGACGGGCGCCACTCCATCGTCGAAACATCTGCACCAGCGTTCCTGCAGCCTGAGGCTATCCCGCGATGCGTCCCCGCCTGGAGCGCCCATGCTGCCATTGGACGGAAGTGGTATGCAGCAAGCCGCACTTGCATATGCATGTGATATAGGATATCCCTGTCTGGTGTGAGCCATGCCCATGCCCCTCTTTCGTCTAAGATCCGATGATGGCCCGATCGAACTGGTGAGAGCAAAGGTCAGAACAAGTGGTTGCACCGACGCCTTGGCGCCCTCGCCTTCGCTTGATAGCCCAGCGAGCGTACTGTATAGCAATCGTCATTGATATCACGTTGAGCTATCATCCTTTCTGATCACGTCCGTTCTTCGAATTCATATTGATCAGCATCACATCCCCGTTCAAGACTCCAGATAGGCGTTCGGCTACCAATCAAGTCCGGCCACGTCAGGAGCCATTAGAGCCGTTATCGGGGTATCGACGGAGGACGCAAGCCACGACCGCTCCTTGCAGCTCGTGGGGTGTGGATGCAGCCCATGATTGGCAGGTGGGAAGGCTCACCGGTTTTGCTCCACAAGTCTGCGCCCCACTTTCTTGTCATGCTTCGTAGACGACTCGCTTGTTGCAACTTGCAACATTCTCTAGCGTCCTTTTGCGTGCACTCCAGATGCTCTTCGATGTCCTCAACAAACTTCAGCAATAAACAATCCAAGTGAGGGGTTCATTGTATGGTTGAAACCACTACCCGTTTTACCGGCAACTGACATCTTCGCTGCGCCATGAATGCACCCCTCACCGCTCTTCTATACTTGGCCATGCGATTTGGAAAGTAGGGATGAAGCAATTTAAACGCTTGATGACGAGCTGGGATCTAGGTCGCGGCTATGCTCCCCCACTGCGCCGCACCTTCAGTGCTCTCCCATCTTGCCTGTGATACGATCCAAGTGCCGGCAGCAAATGTCAGACTGCTAGGCTTGAGTCAAGCAGTGGCGGGCACGTCTGTCGACTCCCGCTTCAGTGCAGCATCTCATACAGCAGCCAAAGCGCAGGTTGCCATCTCGCAGCAGCAGCAGCAGAGCCGCTTGTCGTTGAGGCGCATGATCCGCACGACATACTTATGTGCGTCATTTGCATGTCTCGGTTGGCCTCCGGGGTACACTGCAGTCTGATGGCGTGGAGTGGCATTGCCGCTATCCACCATAGCTTTTGCCCTATGTGGCTGGGCATTTGCTACTGAATCATAGTACCTCAGCACATTTGTTCTACATCAGTCAAGTCCTCCAGTTCCAAGAGCATGTGTTCTAAGAAGGGTCTCAGCGCAGTTATGCATGGACCGTGATGGATTTGCAGAAGCGCCATCAGCCTGCCGCGACTTCTCCCAGGAAGGCATGGACAGTCAAACCCAGCTGTCCGGACGGATATCGACCCGGCATGCGACTGCGGAAAGCGGCACTATGCAGGTTCACACGACTGGGTGCTCGAACGTCGACAACAACTACGGTCTTCTACAAGCCGACTCATGTTTAGCCAGAAAGCATAATGCCGCTGATTATGGAGCAGGCACGAGACGACGGATGCAAGCGCCATTGCGCTATCTGCTAATGACACTCCATTTACCTGAAATCCTTTCAATGACGCCGGGTTCGCAAAAGAGTCTTCATACCCGGTACATCGGTAACAGGCGGCGGTTGGATAAAGAGCAACCGTCGCTTATGCTATACTGGCAATTTACCTCAGAACAATCAGTGACATAATACTGTACATGTTCCGTCCGAGACTCTTCCCGCCGAACTGCCTATCACGCGATAATCCGCTCGTTATCCGCTTTTCCCTGTGGGTAGCGACTTAGTTTGATTCAAAACATGGGCTAGACTACTATAGCTGGACCGGATTCGTATTCGCAGGCCCAGAAGAAGAGAGAAAGTTCAGTTCAAAGGCCGAGATGGTTTCTGGAGGATTCATTGACCGTGGCTATGCGATCGGACTAGATACCGAATCCAATGCACTATGACGCCCAGACCAGTACTCTACGCATGCATAACTCATGCTAGCCTAAGAGACGCGTCAACCATGGCCCGTACGTAAGATTCTCCGCCTACTCCATCGCTATCCGAAGAAACCGAAGCAAACGTGCTCGACCAGCTATCCTAGAGAATGCTGGGGTGGTTGGGAAGTTCTGGGCTGGCTGATCGTTTACGAAAATCTCTGCATGCATTGCGGGCCGAGAGAAGTTGCGCCTGGGACGTATCGCGGCCAACGGCCATTTAGCGGATTTAGTGAAGTCATGTCATCCTGTCTTTGACTGCTGAGTGGCTGCGTTCGCAGTATGCGAACCATGGTTGCAAACACCATAGCACCGTGCTAAACGTAGTATACCTCCAAAAGCGTATCACGTCTTCATATCGGGATACGACGCCACCACCAAATCTACGCCTGTGTATCCGGACCCCGCATTGAACACGACGGTCGTCGGCTGTTGACGGCCGGCGCTCGCTCAGCCTACGAATAGTACTCCGGCAAAGGTAGTAGTACTTCTGCATGCAGTTCGGTCCCAGTCTTCGTTGTTGACCTCACCAAGGTTCAGCACATTGACATCAAAAGTATCGTCAGTGGGATCTCCGCTTCCTCTTTGTGTGGTCGATCACACACCAGTCAAACTCAACCTTGTTCCTTGCTCCTTGCTCATCTTTCCAGGTATCATGGCGACATCATCATCCCCATGGCCGGCTTCCCTCCCGGATTCACTCCGAATCACTAGGCCCCCTGGTTCCCATCCCATGAAACAAGCCGAGCTAGACCCTGAAACACAAATGTCTCTATCCAAGGTAGAGCCCACATTTCTATCATCTGCAATCTTCTGCGAACACATGTTGTAGATGAAACACTCTGCGTCGCAACTCCACGATGTTGTATGAAACCCGGGCAGGACGTATCCATCTGTCGAGTAATTGACGTGCGTCGCGGGCCGTCTCTGCAAGTCTTGACACGTTCGGTATGTGTGACCCTGCATTGCAGAGAGGCGTGCTGCGTGCGTGCTGCGTGCGTGCATGCGCATGCTGGAAGCTCGTTTTGTCTCAGATGCTGCGGGGATTCGGACAGACTCGCATGTAGAAACTGGCCATATCACGTGCCCCTCGTCTACCTATCAAACACCTAGTGAAGCAATGCGCCTGGCAAGCTCATGACTCTCGTTAGCTCTGTCGTCGTTTGGGGAAGGGAGGCCGGTCAAATCATAGATCTGATGACTGTCAGTCAGATGGCACACGAGTCAGCTGAGTGTGGGCAATGTACAACATCACATCATCTCTATCAGCAGCATACGTATCATCGCGAATACTGAGAAGCATTAGAAAGCAATGCCGTATGATTTCCGGCCTGTAGTTTGCTTTGCTTGAGCTTGCGGGGTTCGCAGCTTTGTTCAAGATGTGTCTTCTCAAGTGAGCATGCTGACTGTGTAGCCCCGCCATGATTTGCAATGAGGGCATGGCAACGTATCCCGTATTACTTACTTCGTTTGTGTGCATGTAATTGAGCTCGAATTATACTACAATGGCCATCGTACTCATCATATCCCTCATCTCCATACCCTTCCTCGTCATACAGCCCCTATTCAAACTCTTCTGCAACTACACTACTGCACAGAAGTCGGGCTTACGCATCATAGTCAGCCCCTTCCCCCCATTTTCCTTCCAGTGGCAACTAGCTGCCCACTTGTTCAGGCCGCTGCTACAGCAGTGGCAATGGTTTAGAGCTATTGATTGGACATGCTGCTGGCACGATAACGACGCTTTGCACCAAGAGCTGGGTCTTTGCTTTATCGTTGTGTCTCCGGGACATAATGTGCTGTGCACGAGTGACCCGCGGTCAATCGATCATGTACTTAAGAAGTGGAGGGATTTTGTGAAGCCCGATAACGTTAATGGTGAGTATGCTCCAATGGGCGGTTCAGCATTTGCAAGATCTGATTGCGAAGTGCAGAGATATTGGGTACTTTCGGCCAAAATGTCGACACGGTACGTAACCAGAAGTCTAGACAGCACAGTTTATTCTTTATATTTGCTTCGTTTAAATTTATTAATGCGCAATCTGACACTTGCAGTCAAATGGTGATGATTGGATTCGCCATCGAAAGCTCACGGCACCTTGCTTCAATGAGCGCGCT
Source organism: Pyrenophora tritici-repentis (assembly GCF_003171515.1). NCBI lineage: Eukaryota > Fungi > Ascomycota > Dothideomycetes > Pleosporales > Pleosporaceae > Pyrenophora > Pyrenophora tritici-repentis. The sequence goes on from NC_089390.1 coordinate 6,159,635, forward strand.
TCTGCCACAGTATGGAGGGAAGCATTGCAACAATCGAATGCCATGCTAGATCAATGGCTCTTATCAGCGGGTGAGAAACAAAACAGTATGATCCAGGATACCAGCACCCTAGCGTTGAATGTCATATCTTCGGTCGCATTCGAGAATAACGAGGTCAACAAACCCACCTCAGGCCACACCCTATCTCTCCGAGATGCTCTAGTAACGGTCATGAGTACCTCAATCTCACCAGCGATGGAAGGCATCATACCATTGCTCAGGCTTCCTCCACTAGAGACATTCCTCCCCAAAAGTGTCAAACAACTACTAGTAGCCATGACGGAATTCAGACAGTACATGGACGAGATCGTTGCAAAGGAGAAAAAGAGACCACGTACTGAGGGTACAAAGGGTCCGAATCTGATCAGCTCACTCGTCAACGCCAATGATGAAGTAAAGACTGAAGCTGGGAAGCCGAAGAGCCGTCTTTCAAACGGAGAGCTTAGAGGAAACATCTTCATCTTCACAGTTGGTGGACTTGAATCAACGTCTAATACCCTTTCATATGCGCTGGCCCTGCTGGCTGTACATCCGGAAGTTCAGACATGGCTTGTGGAAGAGCTGGATGAAGTTGTCAAGGATTGCCCGGACGGAGATATGGACTATGCGACAGCGTTCCCACGCCTGAAAAGAACAATGGCTGTTATGGTACGTACTTGATCGTTCCAGCAGTGATAATTCAAGCGTATGCTGTCTTGCGAGGTGTATAATACTAACAGTGGGCCGCAAGTATGAAACACTTCGCCTCTACGGCCCTTCCCCACCTATACCGCGATCGCCCTTTCCCGAAAACTCCAACCAAGTGATCCCTGTATCGGTTCCAAAGTCCGAAGGGAGTACCACACACTTCACACTTCCACCAAATACTCAGCTCATGCTAAATTCTTGGGCTTCGCACACCTCCCCTGCACACTTCTGCGATCCTCTTGTCTGGGACCCCAAACGCTGGATCCAAACTCATGGTGTAAACTCCAATGGACCTGTCTCTGCCGCTGGCCTTACAGCGGAGGAATTGAAGCACCCTGGTAGTGGTAGTGGATTTTTCGCTTGGGGCACTGGACCTAGGGTGTGTCCTGGCATGAAGTTTAGTCAGGTGGAGTTTTGCGGGGCTCTGAGCAGCGTGCTGCGGAGGGTCAGAGTGGAAGCTGTTGGACAAGGAGGGAAGGATAACATCATGAGCGTCTTGAGAGACTCGCATGCGGAGCCGCTGTTGTTGCACGTAAGACAGCCAGAGAAGTTGGAGTTGAGAATCTTGCAGCGCTGAGACTTCAGCTAATGCACTGACTCTGAGGCATCTAAGCCTCATCGACACAGCCACAACGCATTGCTGCATTTTATCGAGATTGATTGACCATGATTATGCAGTATCAGGCATATCCCTGTATGAGAATCAAGACGGACTTTATTGTCAAGTTCGGCGTCAGGCTTTTGGGTGGTACCGCATCATCATTGCCGCACAAGGCTAGGTAGCTACTCCCCCACGTTCGTCACATCAGGCGACTGCACACATGTACACACAACCCCTTTCCAAATCGACGTCTGTTCTTTTCTTCATAGCTACTCAGCCACGTATCTGCCCAGGTAGAGTTCCGCCGCATGATGCCACCTGTGGGTCTGCAGCTATCAATGTGTGTTCCCATTGGTCGTCGACTCCACGCAAGAGGCCGCTAACCAGATCAGCCTCACTACACATGCAACGACCAGCCTAGGCCAACACCACAACTTCTGAAATCGGGTACTTAAGTTCCCAAGGTCGTCCATATTTGCACCAAATCACTCACGAAACACTTAAATTTGTGAAATTCTGCCTTGAAAATGACGTCTAGCCTTGCAACTCCGCCCTCCAATCTCCAACTGCAAAGCCCTCTCTTTGGTATACTACCTGGAGAGATCCGCAACAACATCTTCGAGCTGGCCCTCATGCAAGATGAAGACGAAGAAGAGGCATACCCAGAAGATTCATACTGGTATAGACCGGGCTTCTCAGGGCCACTCAAGGGTAGCAGTGCGCTTCTGCGCACATGCAGAATGGCGTATAGAGAAGGACAGAAAGTATTCTTGAGGGAGCTGGAAACTGCTTTTTGGTTCGGTATGTTGCTTTGAACCTTGGCGTCGCAGCGGATGCTAACATGCATGTTTTAGACCGAGGACCAGAAGGCCGTTCGGGCAACAGCGCATGCGAAAACTTCTTCTGGGATCTCACACCACAAGCCTCCCAAGCGCTTCAGAAGGTCCGCTTCTTCACGCAAATGTATTGGCTCGAAAATGGCCACAACACGTACTATCTTTTCTCGTTACCGCAATTCCGCCCTACTCAACTCACGATCACGATTCGATACTCTGATTGGTAGCATTGGGAGCACGACTACCCGCTTCGAATGGGAGAGCACTGGCTACAATTCTTCATGGGCAGCCCAGGGCTGCGCGTACTTCAAGTTGAGTATGAGACTCTCAGTCGGAAGAAAGAGGAGATGATGCGCATCGTTCAACGAAACAAGAAGTGGAAGCTTCCTGTGCGAAGGGAAGCTGAGTCGTACCAAGAAGCCGACATGGAGGGTCATCTGAGCGCAGAGGGCACTGAGCTGAAGGAGTGGACGTGGAAGGGCACGAGCAAGCTAGGTGGGGAAAAATGGGCTCCTCATGGAACCGCTGACAAGTTGGAATATGTTGTAGTGACGGACACCTGGAGGTTTGTTGATACTCCACTCAGCGCTGAAGAAATGCGCGGACGTGATGATGCTAGGATGAAGACGGCCCCAGCGACGAGGGAAATCGCGAAAGAAAGGCTTCGGAGTATGTTTCGCCGGGATGATAGGCTGGATCTGATGTGGACCTCACCAGCTGTTGAGCTTTGAGAGCTCTCTGCACGTATGAATAAGTGAGCTTTCTTCAAACTCAAACACAGACTCAAAGACTCAGATTGGTATGGTAATAAGCGCATATTCGATACTCTGAACCCACTCAATATGTCAAGCTCCGTAGCCAAAGGCTCATGGGCTACCTTACTCTCAATTGTGTCGCGACACCTCATTCTGGTGTGCGAGCCATTATGATGATGACGTAGCCTCCCCACCGACCTGGCCTTTCACGGCAACGCTCAACGATGTTGAAATGATAGGTTGGGGGTGAGTAAGAAATCCGAGAAGAGAAGAAAGAATGCTTGAAGATCTAAGATCTGAGGTGCGTCTCTTGCAGCGAGCTTGGCAACATCGAAGCGAGTGAAGGTAAAGTCACATGAGAGCGTGTTGACGGCCTTGCCTAGTCGAGACTAGAGCTTAATCGTCATTGCCTAACACGCAGCGACTCCCACACTGTTTGTTTACTTCAACCGACACACCTGCAAAGTCCTCACACACTCACCGACATGGCGGAGCTTTTGTCTCTACCGGACGAACTCTTGCTTGCAATTGCCAACGAGATGCAAGGCGACATAAGAAACGCCTACCGCAGTCTAAGATCTCTGGCGCTGTCTTGCCGACGACTGCGACCTATCGCGCAGGAGGTCCTCTATATGGACGTCGCTATCTGCAGAACCCAGTCATTACGAGGCCCAAATAGTCTCACATGCCTCGTACAAACCCTTGTACAGCGGCCAGGTCTTGCGGTGAAAGTCAACAAGCTCAATCTAAGGATCATCGGCAATCCCATTATGCACTCGAAGGATTGTTTGGAGCTGATGTATACTGAATATGAAGGTTGCACTTGTGGTTTCAAACCAGTTCTCTCTCTCTGTATCGAAACCATCGGTAATATCAGGGCAAACAATGGCTCCCGTCTCTACAACCATGACTGGGCGTCCAATATACAGGCCGGGCTTCAGTTAGCTATGGTCGGCCTCATCCTATGTCTCACGCCGCACCTCGAAAGCCTGACGTTGGATTACCGCAAGCAGAAAATGGAGTCTTCTGGTTTTTACACAAAACCTATCGCATTTGAGCACTTCAGTCTCGATGACCTCTTCGGAAGCGTAACTCAGTCCCCAGCGTTTTCTATCGAGCACATCAAAGGCTTCGCGAAACTTACGCGGCTTATCACCAACACTTGTCCTCCGTCCAAATTGATAAGCCTACCTCAACTGAAAGGGTTGGAAATAGGCCTTCTCAACGACCACTGGAACCAAGATCGAGGCCTCAGACCTTTACTCTCGACCGGCACAGCTCTTTCCATGACGATGACTCACCTGACTGTACGATTGGACAAGCTCGCACTCTACTCCGATCGAGCCATTCTAGTACGTGGCGTCTATCGACGCCTGAATGATATAATCAAGAATCTTACGGTCCTGGAATATCTATTTCTACAATTTGGGTCCGAATGGGGAAAACGATTCGACCCACGCCAGGGCGACTTGTCAGAAGCATCATTTGAGTATGTAACTTCAGAGATAGAGAGCCTCAGTTTGACACATTTAGCTCTGGATGTTGAAGACGTTGGAAAAGCCTGGTTCTACGAGAGCGGCGAGACTCCCTTCGAAGTAATACGACCGATGACCTCACTCAGAAGGTTACCGAAGCTTCGCAGCATCACAGCCCCAGAAGAGGCCTTTTTCTTTCCGGGCGGATTTGAGACGTGCGTTATACCTTCAACCATCGAAAGTATTGGAATAATCAGTGCAACATATGGGACATATCAATTTATCAGATATATCCTAAGCGACCAAGGACAGTGGCCGAGTTTGACGTCAATCAAGTTAGAAACGGGGCAGGACAATCCAGGACTATACAACAACATCCACCCTCAAATGTATGATGAAGACGATGTCTCTGAAGCCTTTTACTATCTCTGCGGCTGCAAGGGCGAGTGCAGGTGCAAGTACGATTCTGATCACGAGTGCGAGTGCGAGTGCGAGTACCACTGCGAGGTCGACTGCGAGAGTGAGGAAGGCTGCGACCATTGTTACCGTATCCATGCGTGGTACTGCGACAATACGCGTTGGAGAGAATTTTTCAAGCAAGATCGTGCGATCTTCCTGGGGTCTAAGAACATCGATGTGTGTATAGAGATTGTACAAGAGAAGCTGGCGTGGAGGGAAGAATGGACTGGTTGAAGCCGGCGGGTATTATCCACTGTCAAGGAGGAGGTCGAGTGTAACAGGTCTATGTTCAAAGTTTGTGTGATGATTCCAACACTATCGGATCATGGCGGCGACGGCGCATACTTTTAAGACTGCCTCGACGATTTCAATCATATGTAACATAGAGTACTCAGTATTGATGTCATACAAATGCGACATACTGTTACAAACGTCTTTGTGGACTTCCTGTGGATTTGAACTGCCTGTACCATCGTCATCGATTTTCTCACAAATACTAGTGACAGAATGTAGTTGACATGAACTACGTCTTGACTTTTTCTGCAACGTTCCGATGTTTATCATATCGGATTGTAGTACTTGAAACTGTTCTTCGGATCCCAATCATTCTTCAGTTTGGTCAACTTCGCAAGCCTGGCATCGTACCCATACAACTCAGCCTTTGGTTCCTCTCCATTGGCATAATTAACATAGCAATGCCGCTTCCCATCGCTCTTATCAAGCCCCGTATATAGCGCATCACGAATTGCGCGCGTGTATGCATACGCGTCTTTATTCGTCTGCTCATCGTCGCCCTTCCACCACAAGACCGGACTTGCAAGGATAGGATTCTCGCGCTCCTCCAGTGCTAGAGCAGTGGATGCTGGATCAACAGCCCTCACACCCTGCATACCGTAATTTTCCAAGAGAATGATGGCGGTGCTGAACCGAGGATCTGCCGTCACGTTTGCGAAAACCGTGAAAGCTTTGCGGAGACCTTCAATGTCCCAGGTAGGCAGTGTGACGCCGGCTCCAGCGATGTTCTCATTCTTTGCGCAGACATGGCTGTCGATGTTGTTTCCAGTTACTGTGTATAGTTCAACATAGTTGACGTTGGTTGAGACTGTGATTGAGATGGGGCCGAGAGCTTTGAAGTAGGCTGCGTATGGCTCTGCTTCTGCTTGTGACCCTTCGTATGCGACGGTGTATGCTACTACGGGCTATTTTGGAATTAGATTTAGGTGCAAATATGAGTGAGGGGCTACCTACATTGACTGGATCAACACCAGGAAGCTTCGCGAACACTCCAGTGAGTGCCAATTTCGCTGGCCGCTTCATTGATGGGCCTTCAAAATCATTGAGAAGACTGAATAGCGACTCAATCTTCTCAGCTGGGTATATCAACGAGTATACTGTCCAGTTAGATGGTATATCATGGGTCTTGACTTCAAGGCTGGTCACGATGCCAAAATTATGACCGGCTCCTTGTAAGGCCCAGAAGAGATCAGCATTCCTCGTGCGAGATGCTTCGACTATTTTGCCACTGGCGATCACTAAGCGTGCGGAGACAAGTCCGTCGAGAGAATAGCCGTATTGGCCTTGTAGCAAGCTGTGGCCACCTCCCAAGAGGGGACCTGCGACAGAAACACATTCTGAAAGTCCGGTGACTGGGACATAGATAATCAGCCTAATTTCAATACGAAAAGTAGTAGAATTTGACTCACCAGCATACTTTCCCTTGGCAAACAGTGCGCGGGTGATCTCGTATTGCAACGTACCGCCCCCAACCATGGCAGTCTTTCCATCTTGGCTCAGTGTCGTAGTATTGAGCTTCCGCATATTGATCTGAATGCCATATGGCAGTTTGTTGAGCGACTTTGTCCATCCATGAGCACCTGAGATAGCCAGGAAAGGAATGTTGAAACGATTAGCCAAGGTGACTGTCGCTTGTACATCGGACTCGGTCGCTACTTGGACAATGACGCTGTAATGAGGAGATACACGCGGTGACGAGGCGCGCAACTGCAATATATCCCATTCGGCTCCTCCCGGGAATGTGATAGTGGCTTCATCGGAAAGTTGAGCGCTCAGTGCGGAGACGGCATGCTTTAGATCCTTTTGCTCGAATGCGGATGAGCAACGGATGATACACAGCAGTCCTGTTACAATGGTACGAACGAGCATGGTGACGGGGCTCTCCAGACGTGTCCAGTATTCAGGATATGGATGATCAGAGAGAAGGATCGCAAAAGATAAGAGAGACCTGACAGGGTGACAAGCTCCTTTTATTGACCAGCTTCACACGATTACATGTCAGGAGTGGCGTGCATCTGCAGTATCTTTCCTGTGCTACACGCATGCACGTCGGCCCCATACATGTATACTTCAGCCGACAGCGTAGAAACATCACTAGTGATCTAGCTTGTTGACTCGGCTGGAAGGTGCAGAGTGGATGGTATGCTTTTTTCGGAATGCCCGGACAGACGTCGGGTCATGTAGTTACAAGCTTTGAATCATAATTTCAAACAAGGCTAGATCATCCGATCGATATTCTCGAATCGTTGAAAGTATAGTTAGTGCTAGTTAGACATTGAATGTATGAGAGGGCATGGCGCCTCCCCATGTCTCGGCCAAGGCGCTACGGGTGGCACACATCCCGCACTTCGGGTACCCGACCCCCGAGTGACTTCTAAGGTTCCTCTGCTATACAAGTAAAAATTCCATCAACAACAACTGCATGTGTCCATCGTCGGGTTAGCGATCGATAACCCATAAGGATACGAACTGATGACCGCTAGCGACGATATAGTATATAGATACACCATTTCCCACACGAGCCGATGTAGTTGTGAGGCACAGCATTTTTAACAACCCCGCCTGAGCACTGGCATGGTCGTTTGCCTTCTGAAGCTGCTATAGAGGTGGAAATACGTCAAAATCCTAACCATGACCGGATCACGGGAATCGTTAACTTAATCTGCCCTCAAAAACGCCTCTACTACTCGTGCAGGGGCTATCATTACCTAGGTAGGCAAAACCCGTTCACAGGAACGTCACCCCGCGCCCGGGTTTGCTCAAGATGCCAGAAATTGTTCCTGAGGCCTGAAATACGACTATGGAATTTCGGAAGTCAATCTTGAAAAGGAAGTGACAGTTGGTGAAACGCGACAGTGTTTCGTATGCGAATTTTGGTGGCGAGCAGTCCAGTGTCGGGTTAGCTTAGACCTCAAGCTCTGGGGATTTGGTAATTTTTTAACTTGCTGGCAGACGGAAAACCAACTGCTTGTTTCTTCCGAGTCGCAGACAATACACAAGAACTATCAATGGACGTGGCCAGCTTTGGCGCCTGGACGACCGCCGATACGAAACCAAGGTATCCAATGAGGATTGTACCAACGTTCACGAAAAACACTGCGGATCAATCCTGCATCGAGCAATTGTTCGGTTGGCTGCGAAAATGCGAAAATGATCATCCAACTTGTCACAGGGCTTCAACAAGCCACCGTGCCTGTGAAATGCCCACTCGCTTGATCGACTTGAACGGCCAACCAAAATTGATAGAGACCGCACACTACGATTTGGAAGAAGAAAATAGCAGAAACGTGACCCTTAGCCACCGATGGACTCAAGGCTGCACTATCAAGCTGCTCCATTCAAATATCGAGGCTTTGAAGCAACATATCGACTCTGCCACTCTGTCCACAGTCTTCCGCGATACATTGTTTATGGCGAAACAGTTCGGTATCTTCTACATTTGAATTGATGCGCTGTGCATTATCCAAGATGATGACGAGGATTGGCGTAAAGAATCATCTTTGATGGGGAAGGTGTACCAAAATGCTTATTGCAACTTTGGAGCTACTGCAGTAGCAAGGGAAGCACACCTGGATCTATCCCAGGCCCTGAGATTCTTTAGGAATCGAGAATTCAAAACCATACCTCATTTTGATAAGCCGAACAACCATCAGCGGTCGTACTACGCCTTTCCGCATTCGCTATGGTCAGCGTAATTTGTTCGACACGAGCCTCTGCTTGGACTTAAGAGTTCAGGGCAAACAAGCATGTTCCAATTCCGTTCCAAAACACTACGAACTTTTTAGTTTGGGATTCAACAACGAAAGGGGACACGAGGAATTGATGTGAGAAGAGTGGTGACACATCGTAAAGGATACGAGTCATCGTGTATACAGCCTCTCCCCTACCAGTAGGTGCCTAGCGCTTTCTAAGAAGGATTTGATCATACCTACCAATCTAAGGTAGGTAAGCTAGATCAACGCTAAGCAGAGATAAGATGAGGCTAAGTAAGGGACAAAAACCTTTAAGCAAGGTATCTAAATACATCTATAAACTGCAGATACGATATTATGACATCGTAAGCTGCATATTCGAAGTTAGCTTACGATATAATAGCACGTGACTTCTGTTACTAGTCTATATATTAAAGGTCCCTTTCCCGCTCTTTACTCCTCTAACAAACCACCTCTACTAGTTATCCGATACATTAATTTAGCTAATTTCCCTTCATTATTGCAGAATTTGCCTAACAACACTCTCTAGTGGATTTCAGCTTCAAAGTCATTGCCTCGTTTCGACGCATACTTCAGTTCAACAAAAATGCAAGTAAAATTAATCTAAGTACCTTCTTACGCCTCTTATAGCCGTACTAGGCGCTCAGCTTATGCTAAAAACTGTCCTCGCTGAGACACCGTTCTCTTATTGCTTTTGCATCGATACTGGCAATAACAATGCAGTCGACGCAGTTGCCACACAAACAGCATGTGATCAAATAGGTCACTCTGATTACTATTCTGGTTCGCAAAAGTGCCAGGCTACGGACACATGGTATTCTCAACAGTTGCTTCGACTGCCTGTGCCGGAAGCACAACAGGCACGCCAGCTGCTTCGACAAGGACACCTCTGCGTTTCACATCGCTTGCGGCGCTTGTTGAAAGTCTTCGGCTCTCGGTCATACGCGATAGCAGATAGGGTGGTGCTGAGGGCATAATTCTTTTAGTAGTGTTGGTATCCTGTGTCGCGCCAGCTGCTGAGATAAGGCCGAAACTCTTAGTAGATTGCTCTTCAAATCATGTGATCAAGGGGTCTTCAGTCTGGTAGTATTGGTATCATTTGTTGCGCCAGCTAGTCATTGTAGGGCCTTGGGGTTAGCAAAAAACGAACATATCTGAATTCGATTACAAACCATTCCGTGTTCCTCATAACTAATAACCTGAGTTACAGATAAGTCACTCCTTAAAGAATCTACGGAACCGCTGTTTCGTCTAATAACGCTTGTTGGGCTATGGAAAACGGGATAAACTCCCATGTTCAATAACTTATTGACGAACCAGACTTATGAGAGTTGGCACTACCTGGTGGAGATATAGGAGGTACGATATGTTATGTTCTAGCGACCAACTCCTAGCTATGTCTTGCCTTACTTATCACTTTAGAGATGTACTCAATGATGAATACCTCGCTGGACTATGATAAAGCGACATGATCTGTGGGCTGCTTCGGTCATAGCCCCTTTATAGTCCTGGGTCGCACATGATTTCCTAGCAACTGATATCACTCCGGCTGGGTCGAAGATACTTTATCAACATGTTATATTGAATGACAAATGTCAAGAAAATTTCATTGTTAATATAGAAAACGACAGTGTTACACTAACTAGCTCAGACCCGATGGGCCAGATCTGAGATGGTTTCACTCAGAATCCGGGTGTTTGCGGCCTAACCTTGGAGTGCAAAGGTGCAAGTCATGAGAAGAAGGACTGGGAATTCAGGAGGCACTCTTCAAATCATATAATCACGGTTATAGTGAAGATGCATACCACTCAAGAAAAGACACATTCTTCTTTGTGTTGTCACATCTGCCCAAAGTAAGAGTGTGGGAATCAAGCAGACTTGTCAACAATCAATCAGATCGGCATGATTGATTCCTATCTAGGTTAAAGGCTGCCTAATGAAGTAATTCTTTAACCCATATAGGAATCAATCATGTCGATCGATTGATTGTTGACAAGTCTGGAATCAAGACAGGGCGGTTTCCCGACAGTACGGGGATTGATACTAGACAGAACCAGACAACTATCGCCGCATGAGGCTCATACGCACTCTGCCCTGACGACCACACCGAATTTGCGGATTTTGAAATTGACAACCTGGATCTTCAAACCATCAAAATTGTGTAGACTGCTTCATGGTACCAGAACTTAACTATACAATACACACTATCCAACAAATTCATCGAACACCAACTTTTCGAGATGACAAAAAGGTCCTGGATTACCCTTTTTTCATCTCAATTCCATTGAAATGCCTTCCTAGAATCAGTTTCCAACGTCTGCTTTTGCGTGCAGGCGTTGTGGCGGGCGCGCTGGCCGCTGCAACTTTGACAGAGTTGTTACCTGGCCTTAGTTGAGAGAAATCTCTGCAAATGGCCCGTGCGCCAACTGATTTTAGATGTTCGATCGAAGGCACCCTCTACGAAACCGACAGAGCAACGGCTCTTCCTTAGGTATATATCTCTATTGCTGCAAAGTAATAGGCCTATATATCTAGATGCTACCTATACCCGAACGCCCTAAACCAACTCGATATACCGACCCCATATACCGAACCGCTCCAGCACCTGCTGTCACCAGCACACTCACGAGCAAAACACCGACCAGGCACTAGATGTATAGATCTATTATCTCTCTTGTAGATCCCTATATACAGACGCCTACACCAAAAGCCCTCTCCACCGAACGACCTAAACCGACTCGATATACCGACCCCATATACCGAACCGCTCTAGCACCTGCTTTCACTAGCACACGCACGAGCAAAACACCGACCAGGCACTAGATGTATAGATCTATTCTCTCTCTTGTAGATCCCTATATACAGACGCCTACACCAAATACCCTCTCCACCGAACGCCCTAAACCGACTCGATATACCGACCCCATATACCGAACCGCTCTAGCACCTGCTTTCACTAGCACACGCACGAGCAAAACATCGACTAGGCAATAGCTGTATAGGTCTATTATTGTTAGGTTATAATAGATTCCTGTATACAGACGCCTACACCAAAACGCCCAAAACATCGACTAGGTAATAGCTGTATAGATCTATTCTGTCTTGTAGATCCCTATATACAGACGCCTACACAAAACAACAGACAGACACTGTATAAAACTACAAACAATATTTCTTTTCGCAAAGAGCTCGCTGTTACATCTCTTTCTGTTCACCACACTGCTCTTTAGCACCCGCGCCAATGGAAGACTAGCTCGGAAATTGGACTACGCAACTATCCTCCAAATTGTACAAGACCTATAGAAACTCCATATTGAACAACATACATAGAACGGCTTAGCCAAAGTCCTACATAGTCACCGACTGATACAGGACTCTAATGGAAATATAATAATAATAATAATAATATCCAACAAATTTCCCAAGCCATCCCTGAATCACCTGTACACACTCCCCAGGCGCTTCTTCAGCTCCAAAATGACCAACACCTCCCCCCAACCCATGACTCTCAATCTCTACACCCTCCCCAATCCATTCTTTCCAAACATCCGGAAAATCAAACCGACTCCCAATCCCCGCCTCACTATACAGCAACAACACTGGTACATCAATCTTACTTCCTTCCTTCTGATCCCTCTCCTCCCTCTCCACATCTGTGGTAGCCCCCTCTCTATAATCTTCGCAACTCGCCTTGAGAGTATGCTCCTGCGCAAAGAAATCCCCATACACCTTCAACGCGTTATCAGCCTTCAAATTGTCAGTCCCAGCAAAGTTTTCCCCAGACCAGCGCAGTATCATTTCCTGGCACCAGTTCGACGGACCAAAAGCGGTGATCATGCGGGTTGCGAGATCGGTGTTTGCGAGAAGGGGCCAGTGGAAGTAGCCTGTTACTTCTTTTGCTGCAGCAGCGGGGGAGGCAAAGTGCTGCCATTGCGTTGAGGTGGGGACCTGGGATATTTAGTTCACGTCTTGTATCTCAGACAACATACATGAAACTGGGCAAACGTACAATGTCGATTAAACAGACACCTAGGATTTGTATCCCACATACACCGCTTACGCTAAGGCGATGGGCTACTCTAGCTCCACGGTCATGTCCGATCAAAACGACCTCCACGTTTCCGGAGTCTTTCCCATCGGCTTTCTGGACTTGTTCTTTCAGAGCTTCGAGTGCTGCGGTACCTACGCTGAGTTTATCGTTCTTTTCGATTGGAGCGCTGGCGCCGTAGCCAGGTAGGTCGGGTACAAATAAGGGAGCGTTGGGTGGTAGAAGGGGGATCACGTGACGCCACCTGATCACTTGGTAAGATATGGAGTCTTTGGTTGGCGATTAGGGGAGGGGTTTACATGTATGCTGACTGTGGGTAGCCATGGATGAGCACGAGGATTGGGTTCTTGCTCGAGGAGGATTCCAAAGAGCGGGTGTAGCAGCATATTTTCCCTTTGGCTGTGATACTTTTTGTTAGACCGAGAGTGTTGAATTTGGCGTTTTGGATGTCGATGGCGGATGTGGATGACATGGCTGTGGTGGGGGTTCTTCAATTTGGGACTTGGTCTTGTGTGTTGAGCTTTTTGTAGGGCACACGAATACAGAGATGATCGAACAGTTTTCCAGCCTCAATTGTATGGACATGCAACTTTCCCCTCTACAGCACGAAACGAAAGGTGGGGCTCGGGAAACCTCGGTATGACGCAATCGAATAACGTCACGTGTAGAAAGCCCAATATGAGCTTAACAACCATACTTGAAAGCCCCCGTTGACCTTACATACTTTTTACCAAACATACAGAGTCCGTAAATTCTCGTCATAAAAGGTCAGACACCAGAAAACGCCATTGCTATGCAGGAAAAAACCATGAAACCTCCTCCTCTTCGTACTTCATTGTTCTCTCGCCAATATCATTTTCTCGCGCTCCGCCTTCCGCTTGACGGAACCCTTCTTCGAATGAGCCCTGACATTCTCTTCCTTCCGCTTAATAGACTTGATCTCCTCAGCTTTGATCTCACCGGCCTTCTTGACAGTCTTGGGGAGGTGTCTGTGCCTGTCGATGCGCTTGATCTCAGGCATGTGCTTGTACCGTTCCTTGACTGCTTCATCATATGCCAACTTCTGTCGTAGCGCGAATGACTTGATACCAGACCTCTCGGATGCTCTAGCTCTCCATAGACGAACGTTGCCATCGTCTGACCCGCTGAGCACGTACTTGTTGTCGGGGCTCCAGGCGACCGAGAACACACGTTGCATCCGCTTGGTGTGGTAGACATCTCGAGAGTGACCCTTTTGTCGCTCCCATAATCGTATGGAGCGGTCGTAGGAGCCTGTAATGAGCTCTTCTCCAGTTGGTGAGAACTCAATTGACATGACCGCCGCAACGTGACCTTTCTGTTGTACATTAGTACTGCTTTAAGCATGAAGTGTTTGTGTACGTGAAAGCTTACCAAGACCTGCAACGCTCGATTCATATTGCGCATATCAAATATGTATCCATTGTGATCCTCAGACGCGACGGCAAAGTTGTAGGCTTCCATTGGGTTCCATGCAAGGCAGTTTGCCGCAAAGTTGAGGACTGTGCGATGTAGAGGAGAGTTTGTGCGGGCATCGTACAAGATGACAGCTCGATCGGTTGCGCATGATGCCAGTATGGAAGTCTCGACTTGGTTGAACTTGACGTCTGTGATGGTGTCGATAGCCTGTCACCAAGTCAGTACATACTTCAAGCGTAGTTGGTGGGGATGCTTACCGAAGGCCATACGAGACTCGAAACCGGGGCTCCCGATGTTCTTGACGTGTCGTATATGGAAATTACGCTGGAACCAGCAGCAAAGGTTGGTAGGGAACGGTGGTGCGAAACGGACGTAAAGGCTGCGTTGCCATGCCAGGTCGCTTTTGGAGGGGACTTGGAGGGTTGGGTGTATGGCTCAAACATTTGGATTTGGCGGTCGGACCCGCAGGTAATGAGCTTCTGGTCCTGAGTCCAACACATGCCCTTGACCAGGTTCTCGTGCGCTTGAGCCTGCCATTTCTCCTCCCTGCTTGTCAAGTCCCACACCTTCACGACACCGTCGCCACTGCCGCTAGCAAAACACTCGAGCGAGTTGGGATCCTTCGCGAAGGAATAAACACCATCAACATGCCCGGGCTCGAAGTCGCCGAGAAATGGCTGTGCAAACATGCGCTCAACTTTTGTCGCATTGAGGGCTCTGGTGTATTCTCGCGCTCGTTCGAAGGGGTGGAGGTTCGGGTCTAGGTTTCTCGTGACTTTCGCGATACTGGAGCCAGGCGCCTGCGTAGAGGCCGTCGAGCGGCTGAGGGCCTTGATCTTCATAGTGTGTCGTAAATGTCCAGCTCTTCAACCTTCCTTGGAAGACATCGCGAACTTTTGGCGCAAGATTTCCAGAGTCAGCGGCAGCGCTAGCCGATTCTAGACTGCGCTAACCGTAAACAATCTTAGCGTTGTGGCGCCAGCGAAAACACCTAGCGCGCACACCAATATTGCTACCACGAACCTCTTCACGACACGACCCAGTAACCCATCTACTAACCCGGACGACAGCCAAAATGAAGTTGTGAGTACCTCCGTATCCCTCATGAGTGCTTTTGCATACAATTTGAGACGATGCAATTTCCTGATTTGCTCGCGGAACGTCAATTCTGCACCTGCACCTACCGACAACATGCGACAGAACAGCTGCTAATATAATTTTGCAGCCTCAAGGTCGGACGCGTTGTCGTACGTTCAAACCGCTCGAAACCGCTCTTTCGCATCCACTCACAGTCCGCCTAGATCATCACCCGGGGCCGCTATGCCGGCAAGAAGTGCGTGATCATCTCACCACTTGACAACGGCACCAAGTCGCATCCCTTCCCCCACGCTCTCGTTGCCGGTATCGAGACCTACCCCTCCAAGGTCACCCGCCGCATGTCAAAGAACAAGCAGGCCAAGAAGAGCAAGGTCAAGCCTTTCGTCAAGCAGGTCAACTGTACGTGGAAGCTAGTGTGGTGGGAGGAAAAGTTACTGACATAAGCAGACACTCACATCATGCCTACCCGCTACACCATTGAGCTCGAGAACCTGAAGGGCGTCATCTCCGCCGACACATTCAAGGAGGTTTCGCAACGGGAGGAGGCCAAGAAGACGGTGAAGAAGGCATTCGAGGAGCGATACCAGTCCGGAAAGAACCGATGGTTCTTCACTCCCTTACAGTTCTAAGCTTTCCTTTGGTTACGGCTGGGCGCAGATGGGCATGATTTGACACGGAAGATCCTGCATGAGCATGTCGGTGGATATCATAGGGCGGACAGGACCTCCAACCCGGCCTGTCATCCAGGCGTGTATTTCGGCTTGATAATCAAAGCATGAAAAATCCGGCATTCGGCTCAATCCACGACCTTCATGAAATGCACATGATTTTCACGTTGGCTTTCGTGCACACCACCGGGTGACGAGTGTGATTGGCATGTGATATTAACAGGACCCAGCGCTGCGTTCATCCATCGTCGATTGAGCTGGTAACGCGAACCGCTGAATTATCCTAGCAGGCAGGATTACTAACTGGACCGAGTCGCCTGATGGACCACCCTGGCACAGAAGTCGTTAATCTTACTTTTGACGGACGATCGGTTGCGCATATATTAGCATGGACGGTATAGCGTGAGAAATTGTTACGCCGACGACATGACATGATGTAGAGCAATGTAATAGTTTGCACGGGATATCATTGTCATTACTCAGTCTAAAACTAACCACCCATGCCGTCGGCATGATGAAGTATGCCCAGGCAGGGCACAAGAAAACTCCCCATTAACCTCGCTTTCACTTTTCCGATGACACGAGCCTATACGGCTCCGTAGTCTCTCGTAGTACAAGTCTAGGCAGCATACAGTCTAGACGGTCTAGCACGACTTCAACGGCGCATGGCTGCGCATCCACACCATCATAGATCCTTACCCAGTACGCCACCCTACTGGTTGATCTCATCGACCTTCTTCTTCGTCTCCTCCTTGCCCTTGTTTAGGTAGCCCAGCACAACGTCGCAGGCATCGCTGATCATCCTCAGCTCAAAGCTGACGGCCGCAACACCCATCTTCACGACGCCGTTGTTGTAGTGCGTCTTGTTGTACTCGTCTTGCCATGCGCCCTGTACATATGACACGGGCGAGAAGGCGTACTCCTTGAGTTTCGACGTATCTTCCTTGACGATGGGGAGGTGCGTCTCGAGTGTTGAGAGGCCGCTGTCGCCGAGCTGGTCTGCGCGCTCGAGGTAGGGCGAGAGGTAGGAGTAGGGTGTGCGCAGATATGGGTGAAGGGGTGCAACGACGTTGTTGTAGGTGTTGCTGGCGAGAGTCAGGGCACGGGAGCCGTAGGGGTTGGACTTGAACGTCTCGACGCCATCATGGATGGCTGGGTAGGAGTTGAGATGCTGATGGTTGTGTTAGCTCTGGTTTCCAAAATCTAGATTGTAACGGCTGTGGGTGTGGCGGCCAACTGCTCGAAGATCCAGTAAGCGGCGGCGCGCTGAAGGTTTTCAGGATGTTGTTCCCGACATCCGTTACTATAAGACTGGGCTTGTCTTGCATATTGGAGGGTCTAGACTCGACCGACTGATTGGCCGGGATAACCTCCGCGCTTGCATCGTGTTACTGGCCCAAGCAAATTCCGGTTCGTAGGCTCGAGACCCCGCGACTGGGGAAGAGAGGTGTGAGGTCTCCTGATAACGATGCAAAATGGCGCTAGACCCTAATGTGGCGTTGCGATACCTTTCATCGATTTCCAGATTGACGGCGGAGAAGGATTGAAGCGTTTGGAATCGCACTGAAGAGCGGGAGAAAAGAGTAGTACATACCGATAAGATTTTGGAGCTAGGCGTCTCGCCATTGGTCATGGGGGCCGAGTTGTTGCTCATGTTGCCGTCGTCTGTAGCGTGCGGTGCCATGAATTGCAGTAGTAAATATGCAGTGTTTGACTGATTACTCTAGTAGAGGTTGAGAAATGTTGAATTGAACGGTGGTGGAGGAGTAACAGTAACGTAGAGAGAGGGGAGAAGTTCTAGTCCACCTTATTATATGGCGAGACGCTATGATGTGACTGTATTTGGTTGGGAGCCTTGCTGAAAACGGCGTGGTCCCAGTGGCTGGGGTGAAACTGATGCAGTGACATGTGAAAGAGCTTATCGATAACCGTATTTTCGACAAGGCGGAACCTACCAAAACGTCATCACGTCGGTCCGATGCTCGCAGCGCTTCGTCTCGAATGTTGAGATTAATAGTGCGGAGTAGCTGCAAGCCATGTATTACACAACACGTTATCTTCCATGCGAGCCCCGCGTCTTACACTCTATCTGCCGCGTACAGAGAGACGTTGCGACACTGGACAAGGCGTTCGGAACCTGGTTGTATACGCCTGGCATGTGATAGAGCTGACGCTTTGGCCAGTCAGGAGCAGCAACCTCAGATAAGGTCAGCCCATGTCGCTCTCGTTGGTAAAGGCCGTGTTCCAAAACTTGCTGATCCATGGTGTGCGAGATACGGATGTGCCGGTATTTTGTGTCGTCTCGTACCGAGCCTTGATTTCATTTGTGCACCGCCATGTCGTGATCTAATTGCTTGTATGAAACCTACCCTGCGTAAGCGGTACTGCCCTTTGAGCCAGTCTTTCTGCGCTCTTTCGTCTCGATTGGGATTCCTTATCACGTCTTCAGTCTCGATGCTTCCATTTAACGGCTGCGGGCATTTGCTCCGTCGTACGTGCCGCACCCGTACGCCTACCGTGCAGCAAGAGTGCAGGACGGCGCGCGTCGATAGCAAGTCTCCTAGGTGGAGGGCATACAGAATCTTCATGCCTGGCATCACATGTGAAAGTGGGGTCTCATCGTTCGGGTATTCGAGATGACGATGTCTGGGCGCCTTGGTGGAATGCACGAACGAGCTTACTCATCGCGCCTACTGGTTTGGGGCTCGGTGGTTTTGGTGTTGCGGCTCAAGCTCCCAAAAAGCAATTTCCTATTCATCAGTGTTCCATAGCTCGGCTTTCACAAGTGGCCATGACCACGATCAGCTGCCACCGAGCCTCCTTTGCAACCGCGGCATGTGCTCGTAACGAAGTCTCGGTAATCGGCATGTCTTCTCGACCGGGCGGAAACGCCGGGAAGGATGCGATAAACGATGTGCACGCCACTTTCACGAGAACGGCTGCTTTCACGTGCCCATGCATGGTGGCTGATTGACAGGCTCTGGGCTAAGCGAGGACGGCTGCCATCGATGATCACCGTCGTTTGTTGAGACTAGTTCGACGACATACCTTCTTGTGAAAGAGGAGAACGCCGCACCCGTTTCCTAGTAGCACGGCGCGAGTACATGAGCAAATGCTGATGGCAGTTGCAGACGTTGCGTAGCAGTTCAGCCCCATGATACCCACTCTCCTCGCGCTGTACACATCTCAGACAAGGCCAGCCGATATCGCAACTAGGTTCAGCTCTTTGCCCGTACGACGACTTAGTTGGCTGTTGCTTCCTGAGTTTGCCGGATTGCCCTCACTCGTCTACAACATCCGTAAACACCAATGAGGCCGATGCGAGTGGAGTCAATCATCCATACTCATTCACGTTCACTGTAATTTCACACTTATTTCTCCCTGCTCGATGTCGACCAGACGGTCCGACGAATTAGATTTCTCGCTACGCAGTAATTGCCGCAGTTTTCTCATACGTCCAACTCAAGAATTTGATTTTCATGGCGCTGTGGATCAAATCCAAATACCTGTTCTAGAAGAAGACCTTGCTAAAGGCAAAGCCGATGGATGTCCAATTTGTCGACTGGCCTGGGAATGTTCTCAACACACTCCTGATGAAGTTCAAACAAGTGACAGTAATCCACTGCGCCTTACTCCTACTACTATGCTCTGTCAGGAAAATGCATATCTTAAGGACTGTCCCATATCCGAATCCTCTGTTGAGGACATGAATTTAGCAATCGGTCAAAATATGCCACTGCGAACCAAGCACATAGCTAGGTTACGACCACGAGATGATGTTTTGAACTGCAGTCGCATCATAAACTATCGGTACAAACGTACTACTCTTCGGGACGACTACGCAACGACAAGCCACGTTCCCTCCCTATCAACACCACCCCCCTGGAAAGCAATTCTAGTGCATCCGCGCGTTTAAGATTAATCAAAAACTGGATTCAAACTTGTGTAGGAAACCACTCGCAATGTCATCAACCAAGACCAGAGGAAGGACCCGACTCGTTTCCCAATCGTTTGATCAATGTAACCTCACCTGGACGGCCAAAACTGGTTCTCAGGAACGACATTCCAATCTCCTCAATGGTATATGCTACCCTTAGCCACAGATGGGGAGATTCACGCATGCTTAAGCTGTTGCAAGAAAACTTTGAACCCATGAAGTCTGGAATCGTAATGAAATCACTTCCACTAGTTTTCGAGACGCGATTGATTTTTGTAGGAGACTGGAATTGAGCTACCTCTGGATCGATGCACTTTGTTTTATCCAGGATGATGATGCAGACTGCAAAAGCGAAATCCAAAAAATGGGGGCTATTTATGCAAATATGTACTGCCATATCAGTGCTACAGCGGCTGCCAAATCGCCAGTCGGCTTCTTCACTGAGAGTAATACTATGCCCTACACAGTCTTTCCTGTGGACGTACAACGTCAAGGTCTAACCTTTCCCTGCTATGGTATTCCAGAAAACTTCCGCAACCAACTCAATAATGAGCCTTTGATGAAGCGAGGCTGGGTACTTCAAGAGCGACTTTTGAGCCCACGTTCCATCTATTTCGGAAGTCAATTGAGCTGGGAATGCACAGAAATTTACACCAACGAGCTTTTCCCGGATGGTATGCCGTACGAGCTTCAACCCACATGGGGATACGACACGCCTTACAAGTTAAGACGCCTGTTAGATACCGATCAGTTCAAAGAAGGGAATTTTGAACTCGTGGACTACTCATTTGGACGCGATCGTGATCAGTTCACTCTCTACAAACGTTGGGCTGAACTTGTACAATCGTACTCAGACTGCAAGCTCACCTTCGAATCAGATGTGTTGCCAGCCATATGTAGGTTAGCGCATCAGTTTGGGAAACTGTTAGTTGACGTCTACCTTGCAGGCTTGTGGAAAGGCTGCCTTCCTGATGGACTACTCTGGCAATTATTTCATGGGGGTACTTGCCCCTGTAATTATCAAGGTCAGTAATCATATGAAATCCAATGCTGTTAGAGAGCCGCCTAATGCATTGAGAAGCACCGTCGTGGTCTTGGGCTTCAGTGAAAGGCAGTGTTTCTTATATGCATCCTTTCATCGCTGAACCTGCGACCTTGGTGACTCTTCTGGATGCATCAACAACCTTAGCCAGACATAACCCGATGGAACAGGTCACAGGTGGTTATTTCCATCTTTCTGGCTACATGCGTCCTCATTCCGGCAAGGATAGGCGTCCGCGCTCGAAGGATGTTCCGTTCATAAGTGATTGGTATGATACACACATGAACCAATCCCCAGAACTGCTACAACAAGGGCGATACTTACTTTCATCCAAATATGATGACCCACTCTCATTCTCGATGGATAATCAGACAAGCTTCCACACTGGATACGTCCGAGGGCTTATACTTGAGGCAGTCTCGGATGAGCAAGGTACGTATCGGAGAGTGGGTACGTTTAACCACCCGTGGGGAGAGCATCGCACTCCAGAGGAAATTTCCTTGTACCCAGAGTTTGACGACTTCGACTTTGATAACTTAGAACGACAAGTTATCACCATCATCTGATCGCGACATACCACGCCTATCTCTTAGAAATAGTATCACCGCATTCTTAGCACGAGAAATAAACTCATAACTCCATATGTTTCTACATGACCGAGAGTCCGAATCGGAACCACATCTTTCCGATAAGGAAGTCGCACGCGCCTGGATGTCATCACGATAAGATGGATTGAATTACCCTCGCCCAGGTTCTCTCATTTCGAAACCGGCAAAACCTCATCTGAGGACCGATTGCTTGTCTCTGATCCCGCGGCTTGGAAATTTGGGAATCAACTCTCAATGTCTACCTACCTTACTTCAAGTATCAGGTCATCGCTGGATTTGGACACCCTGCATTGTTTCAACAACAAGTCACCTCATATCGTCCCGCAGATCCTAGCTGCTCATATGAGCTTTTTCCACTTGGTACTGCTGGTGTTCATGTTAATCACTACATGTCGTTCTCGCAGAACCTTTTCTTTCCTCCTCATAGATCACGAAGCTGGCCACACACGAGGCACGTATGGAAAGAACATCAATGAATCTACTTGCTATAACAATCTGAAAAAAAATTCGTTCGAAATTGTCAATTGCTAAACTACATACATTACTATACGACCACAATGCCTTCTTTTTTGAACGCCCCAAACACCACTTATTAGCGCGCGATATCAGCGAGCTGGACGAGAACGATTAGCGACCGTGCTTCTTGCTCTTCTTCTTCTTCGGCGGCGGCAGCTCCTGCACTGGTTCAGGTTCCTCCTCAGCCCCCGCATCCGCATCCTCCATATCTACATCCTGCATCTGAATATCTTCGTCTCCACCCTCTTCCTCTTCCTCCTCTTCTTCAGGTTCAGACTCAGACTCAGAGTCGGAGTCACGCTTTCCACCTAGATCACCAACAACCACACGTTCGACCTCCTCGACCTGCTCCTTGAGCGGATCCCTAATCTTGACAGGTGCAAGCACGTCAAACGCACCCGTACCAATACCACCCAATCTACCCACCACAATACGCGCACTGGGGTTCTTAAGCTCATCCCAATCGCGCTCGAGGACTGCATCCTTTAGGAAACCAACCGTAGTCTCGAAACTCATCTTCATAAACGGACTGACGTTACCCTTGAGACCGATGCGGCTGAAAGGCGTGAAACCACCACCCTTTGTCATAGTATCGGCAATGAGGTTGAGATGGCGGTGGTCGACGCTGATACCGTGACCAGAGAAGACGTTGTGCATTTCGCGGACGATAGTTGCACGACCGGCTTCTACACCGTAGATTCTGAGCATGGCTGCGATGTCGTTGGTGAGGGTGCGATTCACGTCGATGATGTGACCGTATTCGCGCATGGCGATGAGGTTGGAGCCCTCGGTGTTGATAACGTTTTCGGGCACATCCTTGGACTTTGCCGAGAATTGGGCGGCTGTGATGCCGGGGATGACATGGATAGTGGCGAAGTTTGCGGCCTCTTCGACGTGGTGAAGCATGAGCAGCTTGGGTTTGGCGGCGGAGAATTCAAAGGTGATCTCGCAGAAAGCACCCTTGCGGTCGTCGAACTTGAAGCCGAAGATGTCGGCGTTGTCTTTGCAGATGCGTTCATGTCGGATTTCGGAGGGTTCGTTGGTGGGGTCGACCATTTGTTCGTCATCGTCCTCATCCTCGTCGTCATCGTCTGCATCTGTGTTGGGTGAAGTGGCGCGTGAAGGTTTGGGGCTGCCGCCGTAGGTCTCGTCTTCACTGATTTGATCTTCCTTGTCGAGCTCGGCGGTGGCAGCCTGTTCCTCCTCCTCTGGCTCTTCATAGGATACACTGTCCCCTCGTCTATTTCGGGCCTTGGCCTGAGTGGTGTCGTTATCGCCTTCACCATCGTCGCTGTCCTCATCTGCAGAGCCGCCTTCTAGACCAGCTGGGAAACTATCCTCATCTTCGTCGACTGTCTGCTCACCGCTCCTACCGGCGGTCTGGCCAATGTTGGGTACACTAGCTGAGTTCGCCGTAGATAACGATTTGTTTTCACCTTTCTTCTTCAGGTCCTTACGGATCTCCTTGTGCAAGCGTGGGCAGAACTTCTTCTCAATCGACTCGGCGACATCGCGGACTTTGATGGCGTACTCCTTAGTGTATTCATTCATCGGATAGAAATCAAGACGAATCTTGTAGCTTCTCGCCTGTGAATAATGGGTGCCCGTGCCGAAAGTTTCCGTGACAGTGACCTTATCTAGCACAGCTGAGAGCGGCAGGCGTGTGATACTCTTGGCGAACTTCTCGCACTCCTCCTTGGATAGCTCGGGATGTGGGTACAATTGCATCGACGGAGTGGAGATGTTTGCACTAGCAGTCATAACAATTTCTCGCAGACGTGGAATACCAAGTGTGACGTTCTTTGCCGAATGACCAGCCAAATGGAAGGTGTTGAGTGTCATCTGTGTTGAGGGCTCACCAATAGATTGGCCAGCTACGACACCGACAGCTTCACCGGGCTCCACAAGAGATCGGAGATACTTGAGATCCAGCATCTGTTCGAAAGTTCGCTTGAGAATCTCTCCTTCTGGATCTTGTTTCTTGAGCTTGAGCAGCTTATCGGGGTTTGTGTCGCAGTACTACGAACGATTAGCACGTTGAAAATAGTCGGAGGACCAAGAGACTTACCTCGCGCTTGGCTTGCAAGAACAATTCGGATGTACTACCGCTGTGCCGCGAAGGTGTGTACACCGCTGTAGCAGGATCCATGGACGTGACATCCCCTTTCCTAGCCTTCTTTGCCGCCTTCTTGTTGTGTTCCACGGCTTCAGCGCTAGCGACCCGTGGGTAGGCTTCTGCCGTGTGGAGAGTTTGAGCCAGTGAATAGAAGTTCTGCGCTTGAAACTTGAAGTCATTGAGGTACTTCTGCTTTGTCGTATCGAGGCCGTCCTCACCGTAGAGGAACTGGACCATAGTCCCATCGGCATCTCGGACAGACGTATCGTACTCGACGCGAAGACCCTCCATGCCCTTGATTATACATCTCTGCAAGTAACCGGAGCGCGAAGTCTTGACAGCGGTGTCAATGAGACCTTCTCTACCAGCCATCATATGAAAGTAGTACTCCTGGGGTCGGATACCGGTCAAGAAACGGTTTACGATGTAGCCACCAGCTCGTACACTCGTTTCGAAGGGCTTGAAGCAAGGCAATGTTTTACCGCTAATCATGACCGGAACTCTTCGTCCTTCCAGAACTTGCTGACCAAGGTTACATGAGATTTGATTGGCGTTAACCATACTACCCTTTGCACCAGAACCTGTCATGGCCTGCATTTGGTTCTTCGGGAATTTTTTGATGAGCTTGTCGGGAAGTACGGCTGCTGTAACTGCTGAAGAGATCTTGCTGTTCGCAGTATTCGTGAGCAGATCGAGACCATGCTGCTTGGTGTCGTCACGCAAGACCGCTTCAAGTCGTCGCCGAAGTTCCGGGTTGGTAGGATCGATTTTCTCCGCGTCCAGAGTGACATACTTGGAGGCGATTTCGAAGCCAAGCTTTTCCGCTTTTCGAAGCTCTTCCAGTCTTGCCCTGTCGCCCTCTTCAGTAAGGATGAGATCCTCAACTCCACAAGAAAAGGCACGCATATGGAGCATCTTGGTAAGCAAACGCCCGATGATACTGAGAGCGCGACCAGCTATGGTCTCACCGTAAGCCTCATAAATGCCGTTGATCAAACCACCGGCGGCAGGTCCGATCTGGCCCTTGTCCATGATACCGGATAGTAGATGGCCATCTTTGACGATGACAATTTGCTCTTCGCTGTGCACACCCCAGAGTTTTCCATTTGTAGATGACTTGGATGTGAGTGTTAATCCTTGATATTCTGCAGGTTTGATGTTCTTCAGAATGGTGGTAATGATCTGTTTACCCGTCCACATCGGCCGAGGCTTCAACACAGCGGGGCTGACAGTCTCTAGTCTGCCCGAAGTTGTGTGTCCCTCCTCAGGTCGTAAAGAAGAGTAGAGTAGCTGATGGTACTCTTCCCTAGTGAAGAAGGTATCCTTGTTCGAGATCGAGACTCCCATGGAAATATGATCCTGAATGAGACCACGCAAGGGCTTTCCAGCAGTTGCAGACAAGTACTGATGGTCAGTATCGGCTATAGTCATGGCCTCAGCCCGGGCAAGCTCGTTCTGGGGGAAATGCATGTTCATCTCGTCTCCATCAAAGTCAGCGTTGTAGGTATTACAGTTGGCGTAATGCATGCGAATGGTCTTCTCTCCGGGTAGGACACGAGCTCGATGCGCCATCATGGACGGCTTATGCAGTGTCGGTTGTCGATTCATGATTACAACATCGCCATTGTTTAGGTGACGATGCACCTTCTTGTTCCTGGCCCCGTTTGAGTATGAATTGGTGGGTGCCAGCAGCTGGTTGGCCAAGGCTAGTCGCTCATCGTAGGTCTTCTTCCTTAGTGCAATGATCTGCCCAAATTCGTTCTCGATGGCATGCGCACCGGGCCATTTGTCGGGACCATTGAGGACAGCTTCTTTGAGGTCGTAAAAGTTGTGGTTCGTAACAGGCTCGGGATACGTCAGTTTCTTGGCGAATACAGGAGGGACACCGATCTCGTTGGTCTCGATGTTTGGGTCAGGCGAAATGACACTGCGCGCGGCGAAGTTGACTCGCTTTCCCATCATGTTTTTACGGAACAATCCCTCCTTCTTCTCGAGAGCCTGCTTGATACCATCCGTATTCACGGCTCCAGCGCGACCTTGGACAGGGTTGGCGTCGCAGTCGATAAGCGCATTGACAACTCCCTGTAGGTTCACAAACTGGGTCTGCATATCGTCAAAGTTCCGTTGCCGGTAGCCAGTTTCATTAGGCCGACCCCGCATTTCGTGGCTGATCTGGTTGATGGTCTCGCAGGCTTCGATAATGCTCTTGTAGGGCTTGTTCTTGGGGGATTCGGTAATGGTTTCGCCTGTCCCGTCTTCTGGCCTGTACTTGTTGGGCGGAACAATGATGGCCTGAGTGAAGAACATATCGGGGCTCACATCGACAAGGGACTTTGACCCGTAGGGGCTGTAAAGCATTCGCATCATCTCAGACTCGTTCTCGAAGAGCAATGTCATGGTTGCCTTTACTTCTGCTGCGCTCACGTACTCCTGTGCATTTTCCGATTCTTCGGTTGCGGGCTTCGTCCTTCGTGCCATACGCGACTCAGTTGCAACGAGTGACCCATCGGCTTGCTGCATATCTATATCCATGTCTTCATCCTCTTCCGAGACGGGATCGAGGTCTGCCACACCCTCATCAGCATGTACGTGCTGCTTCTTTGCTTTTGCCTCCCGACGAGCGAGAATATCCAGAGGGCTCTGGATGCGCTTCTCCGCCTGGGCCATTTTCGCTTTATCTTTCTGGCTCAAGGCTTTCCGGAAAATCTTGATTCCGCGATCCTTTCGGTACGATGGACTGATGCCCTGGCAGTTTCTGCAGCTCTTGTGCTTGACCAGCTCTGCGTAGAAATCCTTGACCACTTGCCGCCGCGCGTCGGAAATAGTCTCATTCTTTTCACGTGCTGTTCTTGCCTCATGCTTTGAGATGCCCGCGTACTTCATACACCGTTTCACATAGTTGTTACGCTGTGTGATGATGTCGTCATTGTCGTCATCATCTTCGTCGTCTGATTCGGGGGCATCTAAGTCGTTCGTCTTGCCCTTCCCGTGGGTGATATGCAGGTGCATGTCGTTTGCTTCCTGTACGAGGCCACATCTTATGAGGCGCAGCTTTGAGACGAACTCGTTAATGGTTGTGCGGGCAAGCTTGGTGTGATGGCAGTATGCGCATGTACCGCGGAGTAGTCGCAACAGTTGGTCCATAAAGGTGAGGTGGTATACGGGTACAGGAAGCTCGATATGACCGCAGTGGCCAGGACAACCTAAGAAGGTGGTGAGGCCGCATGTTGCGCATCTTGAAGTTGGTCAGCAGAGTCATGGGCGCTTTCATGCCTCGATTAAGCTCACGGATTGTCCAGGAATGCGCCCAGAGCAGGGTCGTGTAAACCACCAGGCACTGGGTGATTGATGCTATCGAATGTGGTCGGGATCGATATACGCTTCACCGAGAGCGCCTTGATGTCTTTTGTGGTGAGAAAGCCAAACTCGACGCCATTAATGGCCGAGGATGTTGGCTGATGAGTGTTCATAGTGACGCCTGCTGGACTGTTGCGCCTTTTTTCCGAAGCAATCCGCGCGCAAAGGCGTTTAGATGTTTTCGCAGTAACAGCGCGAGATCTTGCGGGGAGTTTTTTCGGGACCAAAAAAGTTCTACCAGGGTTTAGCCGGCATGCGCCAAGCCGCTAGACAGGCAGCAGCGTGGATTTCGCGTTACTCTCGCTTTCATCATCACCACACCCCACTCAACTCGACATTGCGCATATCTACGGGCGCCGTTACTTCGAAGCGCATACAGTCAAGTGGACCAGGCTTGCGAGGAGATTCTACGACGCCATTGCGCCAACGTATCCTCATTTCGGACTCCCGCACCCAAACCCGCATCACACGACCGGCCGACAACGACACCACCGCAACTCATCATGACCATGGCGGAGAAGCGTCCTTATCCAGAGGGGCAGGGCCCAAACGGGGATGCCAAGCGCCCGAAGGCATCAGATGCCGTTGAAGCAGCAAAGGCCAAAGCAAAGGCAAAGGCCGCTGAGATCGCAGCTCGTTTCGCGAAACCGACAGCCCCTGCGACGCCCACTCTGCCGCCAGCTGGCGCGAGCAGCTCTGTCCAAGACCGGATGGCGGCTATGAAGGCTAAGATTGAGGCCATGAAGGCGAACTCGGCAGGCGCCGCCAAAGCTCCAACTCCTGATTCCACCGGCCCACGCTTCGCGACAACGCTGGGTAATCGCCGTTCCGAGACGCCTATAGTCGATACGAAGCCCAAAGACGCCACACTCAAGCAGAAGCAAAACGACGAGGAGATTGAGAATCCCTACTTCGACCCAAAGACCGCCGCTCTTGCTAAGAAGAGAGGACCCCGCGTTCTGGCCTTTAACGAGCACGGAAAATACCTCGACCAGGCCTCCAAGTTGCGCGCCCAACGCCGACTAGAACAAATCAAGAAGACGCTTGCCATCCAGGCCCGCCGTGCCGGTCTCGATGAGAACAGCGAACGTGGTTTCTTAGTACAGGCACCTCCGGAGATTGAGTGGTGGGATGAGGGAATACTGGCTGAGCCCAACTACAATTGCATGGATGACCCCTCCAAGGTCAAGATCGAGACTGACGATTCCATCATCACTCTCTACGTCCAGCATCCGCCTCTGCTCAAAGCACCTCAAGACCAGCGCCTAGTCCAAGTCAAGCCCATGTACCTCACTACCAAGGAACAGCAGAAGTTGCGAAGGATGCGCCGCGCGGCCGACCTCAAGGAGCACCAAGCCAAGATCCGTCTCGGTCTCGAGCCACCTCCGCCACCCAAGGTCAAGCGCGGAAACATGATGCGTGTCATGGGTGAACAAGCCATCGCAGATCCTACCGCCGTGGAGATGCTTGTCGAGGGACAGATCCAGCAGCGTCATGATGACCATGTCAATGCGAACGAGGAACGGAAGTTGACTAAAGAAGAGAAACAAGCCAAACTTGCTGCCAATCAGGAGAAAGACGCACAGAAGGGTCTCTACATGTGTGTGTTCAAAATCAACACACTTGCTTACGGCAAACATCGCTTCCAGATTGACAACAACGCAAAGGAGCATGCTCTTACCGGTATCACACTCTTTAATCCAACACTCAATCTAGTTTTGGTGGAGGGAGGTGCATACGCAATCAACAAATACAAGAAGCTCATGCTCCACCGGATCAAGTGGCATGAGAATGGCCCGCCTACTGAGAGTCAGGCCGAGAAGCAAGCTTCAGACCCTCAATGGCTGAGGCCAGTCACTGACACTGGAGATGTGAAAGACCATTCATCCAACAAGTGTATCCTCATCTTCGAGGGCGAAATCAAAGAACGCTCTTTCCGAAAGTGGGGTTCGAGAGTTTGCGAGACTGCTGGCGAAGCCCGCGAGACTCTTGGCCGAGCCAAGCTTGACAGCT
Organism: Pyrenophora tritici-repentis; assembly: GCF_003171515.1. Lineage (NCBI taxonomy): Eukaryota > Fungi > Ascomycota > Dothideomycetes > Pleosporales > Pleosporaceae > Pyrenophora > Pyrenophora tritici-repentis. The sequence continues at coordinate 6,189,334 of NC_089390.1, forward strand.
TATGGGCGCTTGCAAAGAGCAAGGAGTATGAGTAGAGAGACCAGTTTGCGGATTCGACAACCTTCTTTGCTCACTCACTATTCACTGGATATATGCTCTTTGAGTGCCTTTGGAAATAGCGAGCCTGGGATGGACTTCTTTTCATGTTCAATGTAAGTTTACTCATAACACCATAGCTTTTGGAATATACGTATTAATACACAACTTCTTTGTTCCAGCCGTGCAGTCATGATGTTTCAGCAAGTTCGAAGTTCTCGTCGCAGGATTGCCGTGCGCTCCTCACTACAGACCTTATCTCAGCTTGTTTCCTTGTCAACCTCTCGCTGCTCAGAAGAATCGGTAAGATGTCCACTGCGATTTGCGTAGCATTTTCCATGGTACATGCCCATGCATGAGCGTAGGTATATCTCTGCGTGTGTTTCATTCTGCTGTCAGTTTTCTCCAGTCAAAATTTCCATCTCCAAGGTCCTCGTCTCTTTTTCTTCGCAACCCTTCTCTCTAGAGTGATTCATCGTGCATGTGCCCGGTCTCGTGAAGCTCGTAGTCTGCATTCAAGAACAGTAGTGCCGTGATACATGGTATGACATAGTTGAAGGGCTTCAGGCTAGGGGTTCTCTTCGATCGCGAACTTGCTGCGTCGATGTAATGTTTTGGAAGTTTTTGGGTGTGGTAGTTTTGGGTGCCTCAGGTCGAGTCTACCATGGCACCAAAGTCGGTACCATGTTTTGACCGCACGATTTTTGACAGGGTTCAGGTACAAGTCACAGTGTGCAGTGATACAATAATACAGTTTGAATTTGCTACCTTGCATCTAATTTATCTCAAACTTATGAATTGATGTGTGTTAATTAGTGATTTTGCAAATCACTCTAATCCCGCCCTAGCATGCGCATTATCACATTCCCAAAGTGTGCTCGACGTTGTGTGTAATCCTCGAACTAAAAAACCTTCTCTACCCACTCTCCACTATGAACCATCAAATCTATCCCTATATTCATCAGCAACTTCCAATACATCCATTTCATATGCGTGGGGATATCCTGTGTCCTCAGTGTCCAAGTTTAGCGTACCGAGTTCAATAACCACGACAACCCAATCTGACGCAATCCTTACCGAGCGATTATTGACCTATTTTCTTCTCTACCGAACTTGTTCCCTACTTTACTTTCTCAGCCAATCACTACCTTGCCTTACGTACCTCGCCCCACAACCCATGGATCGTGCTCATTCACAAGATATTGGGCCACAGAAGGTATGAGGTAATAGTCCATGGATACTAGCATGCTGTTCTGTATGGTTTTAGGAGGTTGGGTGCACTAGAACGTATATGCTATGCAGTGATAGCATAAGATTTGTTGGCCTCAGACGTCTATGGGATTAGAGTGTGATAGTTGAGTGAATGTGGAGTTGAGCGATGGAGCATATGGTTGAGCTTCTTGGGTCTGAGGGTGGAGGTATCCAAGGTTGCTGGAATAGTGGTGACATAACCACTGGATAACTTGGGTGTTTCGGATGAGATTTACTCGAAAATTTCTCAGGGAAGAGCACAAGAAGGAAGTCATGATTCAGTTTGTTATGGAATGCTAAAGTCATTGAAGATGGTTACTCTCCTTGAACTGAATACCTAGAAGGAGGTGACTAAGCTACATACGGGGCCCATTGGCTCCTCGCTATGTATGCCAGCCTGTCTTAGGATTTTACCTAAGTACCGCCTTGAAGAGGCATATCGGAAAGTCTTCAAACAGACGCCCATATCAGTGCTTCATAGCTACCATGATTCATCTGGTGGTGTCGCCCTCTGCTGACCCTTTTCCTCGCATATGCCCCCTGCTTTCCTCCGATGTTTTTCTTCACGCACCCTTTTCATCCCTGCTTCTACATGTCGAAACGAACGTAACCAACCAACAAACATAAATTCTGCGAGAACTGACCAGTACATTGGGAAATCTGGGATATGCCAGGTCGCAGTGGCACCTGTTGCCAACACACCGAAAACAACCATGCACCCATAGCGTACCGCTGAGGGAGCGCGGAAGTCATGCTGCCATGGCACAGAGCTAAAGAGGTCGCGCAAAGCCAAATGTATGGGTGAAGGGATCGAGCTTTTAATGTCGACGAGAAGGCCGCTTTCCTCATCATCATGGTCGAAATGAACATGCGTGTGCATACGTGCGTATGTGTATGTGACTAATGTTGTGAGGAGAACCATGGTCAGGAGCTCTGAGTTGTTGAGATACGTTGTGTATGGGGCCTCGGTGTTGAAGTATCGAAACCAAAGCACATGGATGGTGTTGTCGATGACATGGTAGTAGGACAGTCTAACGGCGATATCGCGCCACAGGCGGAAGATGGACCCGTAAGGGTGGTACGAAGTGTCTTCGTTCTTCTTGCCAGTCTTTTCCGATATAAAGATCCAGACCGGTCGTCCGACTTGATCATACACTGTGCGAGTGCCTTCCTGGAAGTAGTAGTCTTCGTAGAAGCCTAGGTACGTCCAATTCCAAAAGGGGGCTTCAACCATTATCCATAGCCAGACAAATTTGCCTATAGAGTTGGAATTCCAGATCAGAGCTGACCAGCCAAGCTGTGTAGTGAGACCGGAAAAGCTGGAAAGGCAACGGATGGCGACGGTGACGAGGAACTGAAGCCAGAACGATACTTTTAGGAGACTTCGTGGACAACTGCGGCATGCGATGAGAGAGAAAACCAAGACAAGGCTCAAGATGGCGTATGCCATCAGGCATACAGGCTGTGTAGGTGTCTCGAAAAGATGTTTGTCGATCGGACAGGAAGACGACACGTTTCGTGCCTCAGAGGAGTCTGACCAGTATCGCCAGTCGCATGATGCGTAAGCTTGGGGGAAACCACATTGAAGCGGACTTATAAAAACCCAGAAGAGCAAAGGTGGAAGGCAAAGGAGCGCGATGATGTGAAGGTCTGGCAACTGGAGCCACAAATGCCAAAGCAGCCACAAGATATTGTATGGTACTTGCCAGTAGTTGTGTACGAAGTCTGACGATGGATAAAATTGTGTTGGTGGTAACATGGCTATGTTCATTGTCGTGACTGCAAGGTAGTTGATGTGGAAGACGAGAGGGTATGGACTGGAAGGCAGCTGCGGTGGAAGACGAGGATATGTATTCGTAGCCGCTGGTGAGGTCCGCTTTTTATATAATCCAAGTATTGGTTGTTGTGGTACTGGGTAGCGAAGTGAGGTGATCGCTATGATGTAGTGACCGTACGGGAAGCGAACCGACCCCCCAAAACTCACCCCCCAAAAAACGATGTGTTGGGTGTAAGTAAGCATATTAGTCTTAAGTGAAAGTAAATAATACCATAGAAATGGGCCTACGCATGCTATATATACTATACCCTTACATTCTACGCTAGTACTATGTTCCTGCTCATTCACTACAGTGGAAAGAACACCCACATAGTGAGAGAAGTGTGACATCCTTCAAAGCGTCGTTATCTTCCAAACACGTACCTGTTGACACACTATAGTGGATACATCAACCCAGTGACTTCCGAACACATACCTGTTGACACACTATGATAGATACATTACCGCAGCCACTTCTAAACACATATCTCTTGACACACTATGGTAGATACATTGACCCAGCGACTTCCAAACATGCATCCCAAAGTGTGACTATAATGGCTACACTTGAGATGATAGTACATATTATAACGCCCCTTATAGGATTACTACCTCCTAGAATGTAAAGCCCTTAACACACCCTAGCGAATACAGCGACCAAGGGACGTCTAAAAATATACCTTGAGTTCGACTATGATGGCTACAATGAAGATGTGAAATTACACACCGCGGCTACCTTCACACCGCCCTTGCCTTCCAACCTCACACCTCACGACCCACTCTGGCGTATACCAAGCCCCAGCCACTTCCTCACCCTATCCATGACGTGTGAGTATGATGGCGTCATGTCCACAGCACCAGCACAATCATTCCACAGCACATACCCCAACCGAACTGCAACTACCCTCACCACATCGTACTCCCCCCAAACAGGCGCCCGAAGTTGTACCGTGAGGACTGCAGTACCATTGTCCCAAAATTTACGGCGACTACCACACAGACATCGGCACCTCCTGACCGAGCACTTGGAAAGGCGCAGTGACTGCCTTGATCACGGCCTTTCGGACTTACGCGGCGACTTCCTTCCCTGAACGCATTATCTCATAGCCCCACATCCGAGAATGTCCCGGGATGGCACCCGAAGTACCGCCTGGGAATGGGTAGCATGTTGAGCCGGGCAACTACAGTAGTACTGTTTTCTTGCGTATGCGAGTGTGAAGTGATGGTCTGGCAACTACGATAAGATCGTTCTGAAGGTGTCCTAGTACTCGCCCTGGCAGCTACCAAGGTACTGGATCTTACGAATACGTATGCAAAGTATTGGCCTGACAACTACCGTCAGTATTCTTACGTATTGATCTCCTTGGACCAGCCGCTCAAAGTGATAGCCTGACAACTACCATGATGCCGTTCTGAAGATATCCCAGCGCCTATCCTGGCAGCTACAGTGGTCCTGTAACCCTGCGGATGCGCATGCAAAGTGATGGCCAGGCAACTACCGTAAACATCCTCACAGCATTGGAATTCTTTGACCAGTTGTCCAAAGTGACACCTTGAAATACCACGGTGCCATTATGAACCTGTCCCCGCGCTCACCCTGACAACTACAGGGGTACTGGCATTCTGCATATGTAAGTGCAAAGTGACACCCTGATAACTACCATGACAATGCTCTGAAGGTATCCTACTACCTATCCTGAGAACTACAAAGGTTCTCACACTTGAAAACGCGCATGCAACGTGGCACCCTGGCAACTACCATGGTACAGTTCAAAAGCGTCTTAACATCACCTAGTTCCAGTACAACATAGCCATGCTCGGTGTGTACCCCAAAAGAAGGCACACACATCTTCATTCAACTACAAAGAGCTATGCTATATACAAAGCGAACAACAACAAACAGAACCAAAAGTGGGGGAATCACACAGGTTTACAAGAAACCTGGTTTGATATTAAGCTATGTCAACAAGGGAAAGAAAAAAGAGAAACCCGTCCCACAAACATAGAAGATAGACAGACAACACACATGAAAATCGATATATAGGAGAGATAGGTAGGTAAGTAATTAAGATATCAAGCCATCTTTGATAAATCCATCAACTTCCACCGTGGCCGCAACAACTTCCCCCTTGTATCCAAAAAAAGGTTGGTTGGTTGGTTGCTACGAAGACTCCTCAACTAGACATTATCAAACACCCAGATACGTCCCACTGGATATCTTCTTCACAGCAGCCACAGGCTTCCAGCCAATAGTCGGGGTGGGCGGTGCCGTCTCGTCAATGTCAGCAAAGGGGTCATCTTCTACTTCATCTTTCTTGGCGGTGAGTGACGTGCTCATGCTCACGCCGAGACCACTGCCCAGCGACAGAGATTGCTCGTCACTAATCTCCCACCGCGCTTCCGTGTTTCCGGGGTTAGCCTGGCCGTCAGTTACGAAGCGGGCGCGGAGGGTCTGAGGAGCTGAGTCTTTAAAGAGGGTTACGTCGCCGAGGCGCCAGTAGATGAGGCCCTTGTCGCGGGAGAAGGTGCCAGTGGGCTTGGACTGGCAGGATAATGCTTTTGATCCTGGTTCCAGGCGGATGACGAGAACAAGGTTGCGAATGGTGATGCTTGTTGCGCCACCAAGTTCGAATCGGGGGTTGAGTGAGTAGTGGAGGATGGCAGAGGTTTGTGTGGGTTCCGACTTCCATGCTGGTGCCAGGATGATGGGTGGAAGGGAACCTATGTTGCTGTCTTCAATGTGCAGCTGGTAATGGAAGGCGACCGATGTCTTCATAATCTTGGACAGGTCCACAGTGTAGGTACCTGGGCTGTCTGCCGACTGTTCAATGAAGGCCGGGTTGGGTGCTACCTTTTCGAGAACGGAAAAGTTCTCCAGGCGTATACTTTCTGTGCCAAAGGGGGCAGAGATGTCGATAGGATTGTATGCAAGCGCAACTTGACCGATAACCATTGCTTTTGTGACGTTGCCCTGTTCGAACCAAGCGCTGACAGTCTCCACTAGTGACGCGTTGAGCCCTGGTTCATGCAGGTCCGGATGCTTAACCGTAGTGCTAGCGGAGCTACTTAGCGATCGGCCCGACCGGATCGATTGTGTGTCTGACGTAGCATGGTCTTCTGACAATAATGATCGATGTGGAGGCTTGTAAGCGGGAGAGACAGGTTGCTGAGGCAGGGCAGGTACAGGTGTAGGGAAAGTTGCGGATCCAGGACCAGAGGCTAGGCCGGATTCATCGGTTGGAAGTGGAGGCACTTCCCCAATACTTTGGAGGTCTGGCATTGCGGGGTTTGGCACGAATATCGTGTTACGAACATCGCGGCGACCACGCAACGTACTCGAACGCTTGGGCTGTGCAGCTTGCTGTTCTCAGTTAGCATCTGTGTATCTTGGGGTTGCGTACAACATACTGCGCGCAGAGTGTTGACCAGGTTGGCGGTAGCCGCGTCGGCATCACCATCCTCTTCCTGGATAGGTGCATTTCGAATGTCAAGCTTGAACTGAGGCTGTGAACCTCCCTCGCTATTTGCGCTACTCCTGGTTAGCAAGTCAAAGTTTACAGGCGCAAGGGACCCTTACTATCCTGCCTCTCTTTCCGCTTCTGTAATAGCATCAATCGCAGATGGTGGTACAGAAAAGCCCTCGGCATCCTTTTCGGGTTCTGGTTGCGTCTCCACAATCGGGGGTGGAGACAAGGACTCTTTGAGTTCAGGTATTGATTCTTGCACGGGTGCGGTTCCATTTACAGGGTTTGGAGTCTCTGTCTCGGTAGAAGACTCAGGTATGGTACCATTTGGGCCGCCATCTGTGCTGGGCTGGCGAGTGAGGCTCGGGGAGTCTGATCTCTGAGAAATACTGGGTCGTTGGGAAAGGCGTCTCAGAGGTGAAGTCGGGCGTTCTGCGGTGGAACTCAGGGATGAGGTTTGGTTTTCGCGATCCTTGGACTTGCCCTTGCCAAAACCACCGAAAGCCGACCCCAAGTTTGACGACGAGGTTCGTTCCGGAGATGCGGTCCGTCCGTAAGGGTGCGCGCTTTTCCGTCGACCTAATACCGTCCCAAGTCGCTTGAGGGGGTTCGAGCTATGTTTCTCCGGCACGTTTGCGCTCTTCAGACTCCCATTATCATCTGGTGCAGTAGGCGAGCCTGGACCTGGTATCGGTGGCGGGGCCAGACCTCTCGAAGGAGTGGTACCAGTGCTGCTCAGCTTCCGCGAGGGTGGAGGAGCTTCCCCACTCCGCATCCTCAGTGACCACGTCTGTATCTCGTCGGCGGTTTCGATGTTGAGCATAGCGTTCAGCGCGTCCTCGGTCGTGGCCCGACTGCGCTCTACCTGGTCTACTTCGAGTGTTTGTAATTGAGTGAGTACGTCGCGGAGGTGGTTGAGCCGGGTCTCGTCAATGGCTTGGAGTTGTTCAAATACGTAGGGTGCTTGCGAGTCCCATTGAAGCTCGGCCTTTTCTATGTCCTGAACGGCATCGGCTACGGCAGACGCTTTGGCCTTCGATCCCTTATCCCGAAGTTTGGCTTGCTTCTTCTGCGCATTGTCTATGTCCTTTGCAATTGCCGTAAGGTTTCCTTGAATGTTTCCCATGGCCTGTATTTCGCGGTTGTTCACGGCGAAGTCGCGCAGCGGGCGTTCGACGTCGGCTTCTATCCGGGATGCGAGGTGCGCATGCGAGTGGGCGACGGCCTCGGTTGCGCTGACGATCTTCTGCCACGGCGTGGTGAATATGCTGCCCCAAGTCAGTCAATGCGCCTGAAAAACCATGGGATGACATGTACCCGAGATCGGAGGATTCGTCCGGTGGGTGTTTGTTTGCGAGCTTTCGTAGACCGGCGACATATTGTTCTTCTACGCGACGGCGTTCCTGCGCATTGGTGAGCCTCGATATGAATGCGCACTCGCTGCCATGGACGGACCTGCAACCAGTCGGCAATGTGGTTGTTTAGCTGGCCGACATGTCGCATGCGACTGTCGAGCACTGTCACGGCCTGGCCGGGAGAGAGCGACGTCTGTAATCGGAGTGAGTGGACGGCAGAGACATTCAGGTTGGACAAGCCTCACCAGCATTGCCGGGTATTCTTTGCGTTGGAGCTCCATGGCGTGGATTTGGTAGGCAGGCGCACAGCCTCAGCGTGGCTATTTTGTAATATTCACATACAGAGCGGATGCTCAGCGGGCGTGTCAAGTGTCGTGGAGCTTGTCGGTCGTGACTGCGCTGTCAGTGGTGGCTTGGGTGTCTTCCAAAGCGGCCTAGGACAACGCGGCGGTTGTGCCCGGGACTGACGTAACCTTGGTAACGATTCACGCCCGAGACCACATCCCTGGCCCTGCTGGAAGCTTGGGAGAAGCCCTTGAGACACGTCAGAACGCCTCAAGCGATCGCATGAATACGAATATTTTAGCTTGAGCAGGATAGCCTGCATGTCCACTGCCGGTACCGGGGGACTGGACTTGGGTAGTGTCGGTACCTGATTCGGGCTCACTCACGTGCTCACACGGTCTCGACACCACGTGCACGCCCCGATGCCCAACACCTCTGATGCGTGATCCCTATTCTGAAAAGCTGCATCCAAGTGAATTGCAACATGGCCTCCTCGGATTGGCGGTCGAGCCTCGCCTTCTCTGCGCGCCTGTCGGCCGTCTCTCAAATGCAAGTACCGTACTATCTACATTGCCGTTCTAGGAACACCTGGTAAGAAGCTTGAATTCATACCAGTGGCTGAAACATTCTTGATTTTTGCTAGTCTAACCGCGTGGCAGAACTTCAGCCTACCAGTCAGCGGACCCATCGTTGTCCATGACCGATGCTCGAATTGAGGCTACTAAAGCTGAGGCAGCCATTTACGGCGAAGCCCAATCTCTGGTAAACACCGGCTCCAACAATGTCAACCCGCAGGCATAACAAGTGTGCAGGGAGATTACGAGAGACTTTGCAATGAGAAGACATGGAGCTTTCCCAGGCCTTCACTCGAATTCCCCACGTCAGAGGTCAGAGAATACGCCGTACGTCAGTTGACGCCCACTGACCTCCGCCCTAGGATGAGGACTATGTTCCCACGCCAGCAGGAAAGCCCATTGGGAAATACCACAATGCCGTCTACCACCGCGAGGGCCTCTTCTCTGTCGTCTACAAAGCACCTGCGCTAGGTCATGATGGCTACTTTCCCGCAGAGTCCCCGGCAAAGAGTAAGCTGGTTGCTCTGAAGATCACCACACCGTCGGTAATGGAGCCGCCACACGACTCCAAGCGGGAAGCCAAGATTCTCAGCCTCGCAGCGTCAGACCGTATAATTCCTCTTCTGGACACTTTCCGAGAAGACGGGAGTCACTTTGTCTTGGTGTTTCCTTTCCTGCGCTACGACTTTAGTGATTTGTTACGGGACAAGAAATTGTCAAAGGCTCAGATCAAGACGTGCTTGAAAGACCTGTTCACTGGCCTGGCCTACATTCACAGTAAAGGAATCATCCATCGGGATATCAAGCCTTCCAACATTCTTCTCAAGTCGCTAGAGGGACCCGCATATCTCTCGGATTTCGGCATTGCATGGGCATCGGAGACGACTGGCTCAGAACCAGCAGACTCGAAGATTACCGATGTTGGTACTACCTGCTACAGGCCACCCGAGCTGCTGTTTGGTAATCAGAAATACGGCTGCAGTTTAGACATGTGGGCTGCCGGGTGCACAGCTGCTGAAGCACTGAACCCCGAACACGAGACGCTGTTTGATTCTGGTGAACTTGGAAGTGATTTGGCCTTGATACAAAGTGTGTTCAAGAAACTTGGCACGCCGAACCTAGATGTTTGGCCGGTAAGTTGTACAGCTTGGGCACGTCTGTATTTTGCTGACCGGAGTAGGAAGCAGCAGGATTCCGCGATTGGGGAAAGGTGCAGTTCCACGAGTATCCGCCACAGGACTGGGCCGTGTTGCTGCCAAAGTTGTCTGAAGTAGAGCGCGATCTCGTTGGCAGCTTGGTCAAGTACGAAAGCGGTGCGAGAATGAGTGCAGCCAGGGTAACGTGATAGCCAATATCTCCGACACGAAAACATAGCTAACAGTAACGCCAGGTTCTCGAGCACGCCTACTTCGCTCAATAAGGGTGAAAGTTAGAAGGTGATTTCCGATTATGGTCTTACATGCATCAATATGGTGCTTTCCATGGTTCTGTGGCCGGAGTGCGGCGTATTGGACGCCTGCAGAGAATGCATCGAGTTTTGTACCCAGTAGATATTCCAAGATTGTTAGGCAGAGAAGACATAAACAGATCCAAATCAATTATCAGAGTGAAGGCGTTTATCCGTAGCCATACAGGTTCTGTAGATCCGTCAGGAATTCTCATGGGCGAGTGGAAGTGGAAGCAAGGCCGGCGGGCAGGAACTAGTGATGCAGGGTTGACCCTCCGTAACCGACGAGCAATGGCATCACCATAGCAAAGCACGCTGGACAACAAACGGCATTGACCCCTGTAAACGCTCAACAGGCCATCGATTCCCGGATATATCCCACTTGCGGTCGCGTGCATGTCGCCGCCGTCCAGATAGCAGTTTCCCGGCCCCGGCCTCTAGTTACCTATAGCCCCTCCTACCACGGCCGTCCCACATTGATCACCGCCCCAGCAAATAAGCCAATCGACACACCATGGCGTTTCTCTTTCGGAATAAGCAAAAGAATAATCTTGAGCTCACGCGGTCCATTAAAGAGCTCACCTTGCGGCTCGGACAAGAAGACAAGGCCAACCCCAAGGTGCGGCTGCACAATCACCACGACGAGGCAGCTGGGAGACATGGCTGACATGTGACAGGTGGAGGAAGGGCTTGCGATAGACCTACAGCAAATGAAGATTAGGCTTCAGGGCACACCCGGTACTGTTGACGCTTCTTCAGCGCACCCTGTTCACAGCGCTGATGCCCCCCAAGACACAGAAGTGAATCCCGAGGCTGTGTTCCAACTTCTGACCAACATATTGAACGAAGACCTACTCTACGCCCTGGCCATCAACATCCACAAGCTGCCGTTCGAATCGCGAAAGGACGCCCAAGTAATCTTCTCGACGGCTTTCCGGTACAAGGCCGCCGGGCAGGCAACCCCCCAGGTCCTGGAGCATGTCGTCGCGTTCCGGCCAGACATAATCATTGCGCTATGCAGAGGCTACGACCGGCGGGAGAGTGCCATGCCATGTGGCGGCATCCTGCGCGAGGCGCTCAAGTTTGATGCAATCGCCGCGCTGCTTCTCTACGACGAGCCCATGGAGGATGGCCAGACTCTGGACCTAGGCAGCGTGAATCCGGACCTACCTGCGTCGGGAAACGGCGTGTTCTGGAAATTCTTTGGATGGATAGACAAGGGCGCCTTTGAGGTTAGCGCAGATGCGTTCAACACGTTCAGAGTAGGATGTTTGGTTTCAGACCAGTCAGGGCCTGGCTGACATATTTACAGGAGATTCTGACAAGGCACAAGCCACTCGTGGCCACGTTCCTACAAACCAACTTCGATGCTTTTTTTACAAAGTACAACACGATGTTGGTGCAGTCAGAAAGCTATGTGACTAAGCGACAGTCTATTAAGCTCCTGGGAGAAATACTACTCGATCGGGCCAACTACAACGTCATGACGGCTTATGTGGACTCTGGCGAAAACCTCAAGATTATCATGAAACTACTTCGAGATGATAGGAAGATGATCAACTACGAAGGCTTTCACGTCTTCAAGGTGAGTGGTTGTGCTGGCGCCTGCCCAAACCAAGCTGACACGAGCAGGTCTTTGTCGCCAACCCGAATAAATCAGTCGCAGTGCAACGTATTCTGATTAGTAATCGCGAAAGACTGCTTCGCTTCCTGCCTGCGTTTCTCGACGACCGAACAGAAGACGAGCAGTTTATAGACGAAAAGGCCTTTTTGATTCGGCAGATTGAGTTGCTGCCGACAGCACCTGTGGCGCCGCAAAAAGCGGTATCGATGTAGGCACGTAATGCGGATTGTTTTTTATTCTTGTTGCATAACACGGCGTTTCTATTTGGGGCTTCTCAGGGCGTATTCCCCGTAGTAGGCGCAGATTTTGATGATAAGGTTTAGAGGTAGGACATGGATCCTGGGCATTCACGGCGGCGCTTTGTGGAGCGCGAATTGAAACATGTTCAAACTGGGCGAAACCAGTGTGCCATGCCTTGATGTCCTAATGACTATGACGCTACATGTGCGATGCTCGCGTGCAGTAGGGGCAGAGTCAGAGCAGAGTGGGGACGTCTAGACCTGTCGCCACGGTCGGCCATCACGATCACGAGGTGGATCTCCCTCCCGCGGTGCTTTTCCCCGCTTCAGTGGCTTTTGATTGACACGTGGTGGTGATTGGGCAGTGGGACGACGTGTGGCAGGGCCAGGCAGGTTAGGCAGGGCAAGTGTCGCAGGTTGCAATGCGTAACATTGTTCGGCTCGTACCTTTAGGCAGAAGGACAGCATCGTCACATCTTGCGGACTTTGTACCTGCATTATCATCGCAACGAAGCATCCCCTTGACGCACCGTCCCGCTAAGCCCCTGATGCTAGCCCGCTGCTAGATTGCAAGGAGAAGCAGGAAACCGGCCGACATCTGCCCTTGGCGGTCACGCTAGAACGAATCAGGTGCACGCCGTCGAGGAGCATGACGGGCTCAGAGGAGGCCCGGATAGCTCGCTGGCTGCATTTGCAAGACACCGCTACACAACAAGGCCCGCTGCTTAGTCCGGGGAATGAATTTCCTCTTCGTACTCTGCCGTCACTTCCGTCTGACAGCTCTCTCTCCGACATAGACGACGACGACGACGACGACGGCGACGGCGAAGACGACGACAACCACGACAGCACCGAGGGCCCTCGAGTCTCGCTCCGCCCTGACTTCGCCAAACTCATCCACCCGCCCAACCCTACAATGACGGAGGAGCACCCGGCTGCTCGACGAAGATCCACCTCCCTCGCTGGCGCCACTCTACCCACCAAAAACGACCTGAAGAAGAAGCACCGGAAACGTCCTTCGGATCATATTGCCGAAGAGGGCGAAGACGGCTCCTCAGAGGACACTGACCATTCCGATTCCGACTCGCGCAGCGACAGCGACGACCTTGAACTTGACGACATGAGTGCCGACGGCCTCGAGGATGACGAGGAGACGGGCCTCACCAAGCGAGACCGAAGAAGACGGAGACGGAGAAAGAGGAGGAACACCTTATTGGACCAGCGGATCGTGCCCGATGACAGCTACACAAAGGAGGAGAAGAAACTGGCCGACCAGAACCTCATCAGGTCGATGCTGGTCAACTCGGTGCTGATTAGTTTGTGGTAAGATATATAAATTACCCCTTACTGGCCACCTACTCACACACTCAGGTATCTCTTCTCCATCTCAATTTCAGTCTACAACAAATGGATGTTCAAGGAGGCCAAGGATGACGGCGAGGCCAAAAACATCTTCCCCTTTCCGCTCTTCACAACATGTCTACACATGATCGTTCAGTTTACGCTCGCATCGCTGGTCCTATTCCTCATACCCTCCTTGCGACCGCGACACGACTCCCTCAACCCACACGCCCCTGGCGCACGTGCAGAGCCGATAGACCCCAAAAAGCCACTTATGACCAAGTGGTTCTACTTTAGCAGACTCGGGCCGTGTGGTGCAGCCACGGGTATGGATATCGGCCTGGGCAACACGAGTCTAAAGTTCATCTCGTTGACATTTTTCAGTAAGGGTTAATCTACAGCAAAACGCTACCTTGGCTAACATGAACAGCAATGTGCAAATCGTCTGCCCTCGGCTTCGTGCTCATATTCGCATTCCTCTTCCGTCTCGAGCAACCCTCATGGAGGCTCGTCTTCATCATCCTCATAATGACGGCCGGTGTCGTCATGATGGTCGCCGGCGAGACGGCCTTTCACACGCTCGGCTTTATTCTTGTCATGGTCTCGGCATGCTCATCCGGCTTCCGATGGTCCCTGACCCAAATTCTGCTCCTCCGTAACCCTGCAACCGCAAACCCGTTTTCCTCCATCTTCTTCCTCGCTCCTGTCATGTTTATCAGCATATTCATTCTCGCGATACCCGTGGAAGGCTTCTCCGCGCTTTTGGAAGGCCTTTCACAACTTTTCGAATCAAAGGGCACTGGTCTCGGCATTGGCATTCTCTTGTTCCCAGGCGTCCTAGCCTTCCTTATGACGGCATCCGAGTTCGCTCTGTTGAAGCGGACGTCGGTCGTCACCCTTAGCATCTGCGGCATTTTCAAGGAGGTGGTTACCATTGGAACCGCGAACCTCGTTTTCGAAGATCCGCTTACGCCCATCAACCTGACTGGGCTCGTCGTCACGATTGGAAGTATCGCGGCATACAATTACATGAAGATTAAGAAGATGAGGGAGGAGGCACGGATGAATGCGCATCTCCAGAATCAGGAAGAGTATGCACCCGTCCGTACCGTGGATCCGTTGGAACGCGATAGGAGAGGCAGCATTGTAGTACGACCAGGACAAGGCATCGTACGGCATAGTCTCCAACTCGCACCTGGACTAGCTGGAGCTTCGGTCATCGAAAGTCCGGCTCGAACGAGTCCGTTGAAGAGACCAGAAGACCATGAATAGCGTGCATGTGTCTAGCATAGTTGTGAAGCCAGCGTGCGGTTTGGCTATCTTCCCGCAATTTGTAGCATCAGTGGCGTTTGGAGGCATTTTGATGACAGAATGCGAGACACTCGCTTTGTATTACCAGAAATTTATTTTGCAACTTCGTAGTTTCCACGATTTGTGGAAACGCGTACAAATAGGCGCAGCAAATGGTAGTGCATTTTATTTCTGATGCGGTTATTACACGGTGAAATAAATCGTCTTGGCTATCAGGGTGAGTGATCGGCACAGGGAAGCGGGAGATGGGCAACTTGGCCGCCATCCCCCATGCACCTGGGTTGGACAGCTGCCACTCTGCAGCTACAACACTGGCGTTGACCGTCAGTTCTCCATCAATCGCTTTGCCGTCATTCCTTGACAAGAGTTGCACTATTTTAGAGAATCACCCGGCTCGCACAAGCGTGCCAGTGCCTTCGCCTTCACACCCCTGGTGTTTCACGCCTGTCCGAACGTGCTGCGGCCACAAGCCTGATCGTGGCTTAAGTAGCACGAGTCGCCCCTCGTGTACCATATCGCTGCCTGCCTGGTGAGACATCTCCAACTTCGCCTTCACTTCCACCCACCAACCTACACATCGTCCCGTCGAGTCGCCCACTTGCCGCCATGCGGCCCCTCACTACGCTGCTGGCGCTCCCGCTGGCGCTGCTCCCTTCGTTGGCCTTTGCAGCAGACGTCGACATCCAGGTCACCAAAGCTGTCGAGTGCACGCGCAAGTCGAAAAATGGCGATTTGCTGTCGATGCACTACAAGGGCACGCTGCTGGATGGAAGCAAGTTTGACTCTAGCTATGATCGCGGCTCACCGTTCAAGTTTAAACTTGGCGCCGGCCAGGTCATCGCTGGATGGGATAAGGGTCTATTGGACATGTGCATTGGAGAGGGCAGGAAGCTGATTATACCACCGGAATTGGCGTATGGAGACACAGCTAGGGGAACTAAAATACCTGCTGGGTCGACACTGGGTATGTATGAGTGTGGCAATGTGCTGAATCCTTATCTGACGACATATGGCAGTATTCGAGACGGAGCTTTTGGGCATCGCCGGTGTCAAGGCAGAACCTGCGAAACCCGTGGTATCTACACCGACTGCGCAGGCGACTCCAACCCCGTCGGTTACAGACGATAACGTGAATGCCGCCAACGAGGAAGCCGCGCCTGATAACGTAGATAGACCTAGCCCTACATCGTCCTCGCCAGCTGCTCAGCAAGAGACCCAAGCTACCAAGGCTGAGCCTGACCATACTGGCTCAGCGGTCACTCAGGGAAGCCCTTTGGACGGCGAGGACGGCAAAGGCGAGTGCAACTTGCTTGGAGACTTTGCGCTCTTCGTACAGGGTGCGCTTGGGCTCCTTGCCGTCTCATCTCTCGCGGTCAAGCGACTACGAGAGTCACCTCGCCGCCCGATGAAGATCTGGTTCTTCGATGTATCCAAGCAGGTCTTTGGCTCCGTGCTCTTGCATCTCGCAAACGTGCTCATGTCCATGCTGTCTTCTGGTAAATTCGACGTAGCAACTACTTCGAGCACGTCTCCACAGTACACCGTAACAGACGAGCAAGGCAAGCAGCCAAACCCCTGCTCCTTCTATCTGCTGAACCTGGCTATCGATGTACGTCAACACGTCTCTCTCCAAATGGCTAAGAATGATATGCTAACTATGATTCACAGACCACTCTCGGCATCCCCATCCTCGTCCTGCTCCTTAAAATCCTCCACGCGGCCTTCGCCCACACGCCCCTCGCTAACCCCCCCGAATCAATTCGTTCAGGAAACTACGGTGTCCCGCCCCGCGCAACCTGGTGGCTCAAACAATCAGTCATCTACTTCCTTGGCCTCATTGGCATGAAACTCTGCGTTTTGGCCATCTTCGCCCTCTTGCCCTGGATCGCGTGGGTCGGCGACTGGGCACTCCGCTGGACAGAGGGTAACACTGCGTTGCAAATCACTTTCGTCATGTTCATCTTCCCGCTCGTCATGAATGGTTTGCAGTACTGGATCATCGACAACTTCATCAAGGATCCTGAGCATGGGTCTGGTGAGGGTGAAGGACGGTACGGTGTTGTTGGCGAAGACGACAGTGAGGACGAGGACAATGAGGACTGGTTGGAGAGACAGCGTAGGAGGAGGGAGGCGGGTATTGATGACGATGAGAGTGATGTTGATATTGAGGCTTCCGAGGTGGCCCCGCTTAAGGAGGCTAATCCTTCAATCTTGCCCAAGAGGAGTAGTGTTAAGAGTCAGAGGGGCGCAGAGTATGATCCGGCTGTTGATGGGGTCGGGAGTAAGACGCGGACGGAGTAGATTGGGGGCATGGATTCTTCTTCTTTCGGGGAGTTGAGGTATTTTAGTGTTTGTTGTTGTTGTTGTTGTCATCATTGCAGTAGGCATAGATTGGTAGAGGCGTTCATGAGAGTGTCCTTGTGTTGGGTCGGCGCGCCACCTGTTTTTGTGTATAGAACATGGATATACATACATGCTTTTACCGCTTACCTACAAAACTCCTGTTATTGATAGATTCCTGTGGTGCGCTTATAACGTTCGAATTCAATGTAGTGAATTCTTCTTTTGTCTAACTGGGGAATCTGCGTCATATTCATATTCACATCCACGTTCTACAACATGGGCTTAATCTCAGCCGCTTCCTTGAACGTCGCACCCGTCTTGGACCGCACTTCATCCACGGTAACACCATCCGCGAGCTCAATGAGCGTCAGACCCTGAGTAAAATCGACGTCGAATACACACTGCAAACGCGTTAGTCCCTGAGCGAACCCAAACAAAATGACAACGAAAGAGAGAAGCAACATACCAAATCCGTGATAATCCGACTAACACACGCCTTGCCCGTAAGCGGAAACTCACACTGTTTCAAAATCTTCGGCCTCCCCTTCTTATCCGTATGCTCCATAGTAACCACCACCTTGGTCATCTGCGGATTACTAACCAGATCCATGGCGCCTCCAAACCCCTTGACTTTGCCGGGCAACATCCAATTCGCCAAATCGCCATGTGCGGAAACTTGCATCGCACCGAGGATAGTGAGATTGATTTTACCAGCACGGATCATGCCGAACGACTCTTCAGACCCAAAGCACGAAGCACCGGGGAGTAAAGTAACCGTCTCCTTACCCGCGTTGATGAGGTCTGGGTCTTCTGTTCCTTTTTGCGGGTAAGGGCCTAGACCCAAGATACCATTTTCAGACTGCAATTGGACTTCTACTGAGGGGTCTACGAAGGAAGGGGCGAGCATGGGCATGCCGATACCTAGGTTTGCATACATGCCGTTTTTGAATTCCTTAGCGGCGCGACGGACGATGCGTTCGCGTTTCGATGCCGTGTCGCCTTTGCCGAGGTCGGCAGCGAGGGCTTCGTTTGGGTCTTTTGCGTTTACTACTTTTTCAATCTTCTTCTCTGCGGTCGATTGGATGACGCGGTCGATGTAGATGCCGGGGACGTGGACGGCGTTGGGGAGGATATCGCCGACGGGGACGATGTGTTCGGCTTCTACGATTGTGATTTTGGCATTGCGGGCCATGGCGCCGTTGAAGTTTTGGGCGGAGAAGCGGAATTGCACGTTTCCTAGGCGGTCGGCTTTGTAGGCTTTGATGAAGGCGTAGTCGCCTTTTATGCTTTCTTCCATTATGTAGCTCTTGCCCGCGAAGACTTTGACGTCGCGGGGTGTCGAGTATTGGGCGACGGTGCCATCGCCGTTATGCTTGAGTGCTAGTTCTCCTGTTTGGACGACGGTGCCAAAGGCGGCGGGTGTGTAGAATGCGGGGATGCCGGCACCGCCTGCTCTACATCTTTCTGCTAGTGTTCCCTGGGGTGTGAGTTCCAACTCTAGTTCTCCTGTGAGGTACATTTGCTCGAGAACCTTGTTCTCGCCTACGTAGCTTGCAATCATCTTCTTGACTTGTTTGCTTTCTAGTAGTAAACCCAGACCTCCTCCCACAACGCCGGCGTTGTTGGATACGGCGGTTAGGCCGGTAATGTGTGGGGTGTTTTTTACTTGTTCGATAAGCGTATCTGGGACACCTGAGAGTCCGAAACCACCGCACAGAAGCGTGCTGTCGGAAGACATGTCTTCAATTGCGGCTGCAGCGCTTGGGTACACCTTGTTGATCTCATTGCGACGAAGCGATGACGAGAAGGAGCGAGAGAGGTTAAGATATGTCTAACAGGGTCAATGTTTGCCCAAGAAGCCTCAAGAAGTCTGGAGTGGATAGTACTTTTGTGGTGCTTCGCGAAAAAGTACGCGCTGTGCGGAGGGTGAGGGATATCGACGGCATCTTGGGCGAAGTATATCAAGAACCTGTAGTAGAACACAAACAATGCAATGTCGTCTTTACAGAGACCAAAGAGAAGGGGCCCAAAGAATTATAAGAACAGAGATGTGGAGGTCCTCCGTATTATCTGTATCCCAAACACTGGGCAGCGCGACCTCGGGATACGTTAGTATGGTTTGCATCGGCACGTATGGACGGCGAACGGAACTGCGCCGGCGCGGAATGTGGAGGAATTTGGAGCGCCTGAATTGCGGAGAACGCTGGCTCGCGCACGGGCCAGGCCGTTGGAAGCGCATGGTGATTGGGTAGCGAGGCTGACTCAGGCAAGTGACGGAATTGTTATCCTCGTCGGCCCCGGAACACGTCCATGGGCTTGATTGCTACAACCTATCTTAGTCCTTCCCATAAAACAACCCAGTTTCTAATAATACAAACTACCAAATTTATCTCATAAAATCATTCTCCAAGGCTCTAAAAAAGCCAGAGGGATAGAAATCTCCTTCCACATCCATGGAGTAGTCTGGGAGCGGTGGGAAAGTCGATAGATCAAAGTCTGGTAACTCGGTTGCGACAAGATTTTGAAAAGCATCAAATCCTGCCCAAGGGAGATCCACGCCCTCCATAGCGCCAGAGTCGACTTGTCTTACTACATCCGTCGTTCTTGCCAAGCGTCTCTCCTCCAGTAGAATGCGCGATACTTTATTCAATGCATCAATTGTTTTCGCAAATGGCACAAAGCCAGGGCGTTCAGTCGAAATCTGCGCCATGGCAAGCCCCATGTTTTCTAGGGCCTGGATGTCGCTATCACATTCTTCGGGCTCAAGGCAGGCAATGATGTGCTCGTATAGAGTGAAGATGGCACAGAAGGGGAAAAATGTCATAAAACTGGCTCGCTGTTAGCAATTGTACTGATAAATTTCCAATCGCCTTACTGGGTGCAAACAGTCCTAGACCTGTTGGTCAGGGTCGGGCTCGCATAGAACTCGATGATAAGAGTCACAATTCGTCGAGCAGCGTGGAGTGTTCTAGCTCCTGGTCTGGTCTTCTGGACTAGTCTCTGCATACCGATGATGATAGCGTATATAGTCACTTGAATCAACGTTAGCCGTGTGTATAATGGCAAGAACAAAAACAGATAACACATACTAACAGCATCTATAATGAGACAGCGGTAGTCGTTTGATATGTCTTCGTCGTCCATAAGCCTTTCTAGTTTCCACTCGGCCATAATGCCTTCGAGTTGAAGACAGAGTTTGTCAACCTCAAGGGCAACACCTTCAATATTGTCCTTTGTGTTACTGGCAAGATTAAGCGTTTCTGTGGCTAGACGTGTGATCCGTATCCAGACAATAGTCGTGGTGATTTTCGCCGCTGAGGCGTCTGTATCACGATAGAAATCCGGTGGCCGGACATTGTTAGGCGACCACCGCATCATAGCGGGCTTCCCAAAAAACAACTGAAACATCATGTCAATGGATAAGATGTGCCAGTAAAGATACCGGTGCGCAACTCTCTCAGCTTCTTCCTCAAAACTCCTCGTCGGCGTGACGTCGAGCTGATCTATACCTCTGGCTCGAAGATAAAATATGCTTTTACAATGAAACTTCCATGCCAGCTGATAGTCGTGATTGTTAATCGCGGTCCATGCAGTCAGGGCAGCAGTATTCCCGTCCAGGTCTGTCATATCGGTGTCTTCGAGCCAGGCTGGTACGCTCTCAAGGACTTTCATGTACGCTTTCGTTGTTAGGGAATGTCCTGGGCCAAGTTCTTCAAGAAGCCCGTAGTACAATGCGTTGTAGTACATGACGCGCGTTCCTGACTTTACGACGATATGGGGTGAATCTATCATCTCTGGAAGCGCTCGAAGAAATTTGATGTCAATCGTGGAGAATGCAAAGACGCCTGGCACGGCCATGGCATCCTTGAGATTTCCAAATGAGTCAATATACGCTCGTGCCTCTGTAGGAGATAGATCAAGTACTACATTATGCGCCTCTGTGCGAAGTCTCAGATTGCCCAGGTCATCAAGAGCCTCGTTCAGCAACACCAGGGAGCTATCGATGCGGTCACGGGCCTGATCGCTTCGAGGCGTCTGGCCCGGCGTCGCAGCTGGAGTTGCTTGAGTTTGGAAGTGCCGTCTCGTTGCTGAAGCTAGTCGATAAACCCATGACTCCTGCCCATCATCTACACCTGATGACGTCTCTGGCCATGGTGGGAGTGCATTGCTTTGAGCAGTTCCTGGTCTTGGCTCTGACGTTGAGACAGAGGGAGTGTCTTCGTCACTCGTGCTGCTGGTCTGCTTTTCGAGTAGCTCTAGTCGCTGTTGTAGATGCTCGATAGCGTTTCTGTGTTTCCCCAATCCTCGGGGTCTTGGGCGTCGTTCCACATATTGGCATTCTGCATTCGCTGCAATGCATTGTTGACATATTGGTTCGTTCCTACCACACTTGATCTGCCACGTATGTCAATAATGTAGCTCATGAAAACGAGCATAACAACCGCGGTAACAAGGTGTGGTTGCGTTCGGGTAGCCTAGATGTCTTCACACCATGTTCATGCAACGTAGCTAGCTCAACAGAGGCGCATTTAAGCCACTCGTGCTACTCTGTAGGCGACGGAGGATTGTTACAAAAAGACATGCGCATACCTTCTTGCGCTTGCAGCGAGTGCACTGCGAGTGATGTTAGCATGTAGGTACTATCTAGGTAGTTATCGTTATCGCGGACATCCACTTACGGCAAGCTTCATATCGATCCCTGTGCGAATCCAGCCCAAAGCGGGAAAGGTTCAGCAAGAATAGATAACGTTATGCACCACCAAGAATCCGGGGAAACTATCTGCAAATCCTAGACTGTATAACCCCAGATGCGTATGCGTTCCTGCGGTGAATGCTGTGACCAAGTTGGGGGCAAGCCGGACCCTGAGGTTTTCGCCGAAACACCGGACGCTTTGACTCGCCGGATGTTCGGACAGCTTTTTGTTTGCGCACTTCCTGCTTACTGTCTCATCCTCGGTCTCACTGTCGCATCCTCGGCTGTCCAGTGTTATTCAACAGCACATATAGTTCTTGGGAGGGGTCTGGAGTGTCCACCACGGAGTTATGATGGCTTACGATGATGGATTTTCGGGCTTTCAACCCCTACAGCAACAACGCACGCGCCGTTGTTTGAAACGGCCATAATGTTCAACAGATAATGTTCGCTGAGTTCTCTGCGCTTATATCTTATAAATTTAATTTCTTCAAATCCTAGTCTTCGTTCTCAGAAGCGTTCTCCAAGTCGAAAAACAGCCTACAGCATCTTCAGACATCCACATTATTGAGAGCCATGTCAGCCCAGAGTTTCCAATCTGGCACCAACGACGAGATCAAAGACGAATTCCAAGATGAAACACAGCAGGACCGTGAGGTTCATCATCTCGCTCGCATATTCACAGAACAATCTGAGCAACACAACATTGGATCCCCTTTTGCTGAAGACCGGAATCATCTCTTAGATCCTGCTAGCGAGACATTTTCTGCGAGAGCCTGGGCTAAATCGTTTTACGACCTACGGTATAGTAGCGATGACACGGCTGCTCGCGTCGCTGGTGTTGCCTTCAAAGGCCTCAATGTGTGGGGTAAGGGATCGCCCACCGATTTCCAGTCGACAGTAGGCAACATCTTCTTGAAGCTTCCTTCATTATTTGGCAGGGGTCAGCAAAAGATTGATATTCTACGAGATCTAGACGGCCTTGTCCTTCCAGGAGAGCAACTTTGCGTCCTCGGACCGCCTGGGTAAGTGTCATTCCCACTCAACACTGCAGCATTCGACTTACCTGAACTAGTTCCGGCTGCTCTACGTTTCTCAAGGCTATTATGGGCGAAACTCATGGCTTCGAAATTAGTCCAGAATCCTATCTCAACTACCAGGGCATACCTCCAAAAGACATGCACACTTCGTTTCGAGGAGAAGCCATTTACACCGCAGAGGTTGACGCACATTTCCCCCAACTAAGTGTTGGTGATACACTTTACTTCGCAGCTCAAGCTCGCGCACCACGGTCTATACCCGGTGGTGTCACTTCAAAGCGTTATGCTGAACACCTCCGCGATGTCAGTTTGTCAAATTCATGTCGCATGGCACACGCTGACGTTTCGCATAGGTTGTGATGAAAATGTACGGCATTTCCCACACAAACAACACGCGTGTTGGCGATGATTTCGTACGCGGAGTTAGTGGCGGCGAGCGCAAGAGGGTCACCATCGCTGAAGCTACTCTGAGCTTTGCATCCCTGCAGTAAGTCAAGACAGCAAAACAAGACAACGAACAATGCTAACAAGATGAATTAGGGCATGGGACAAGTGAGTTGAGAACTGAACATACAAGATGTACTGCAGCTGACCAGATGAAAGCTCAACTCGTGGGTTAGACTCTGCGAACGCAATTGGGTTTTGCAAGACCCTTCGAACACAGTGTGATGTGTTTGGTGCAACTACTTTTGTTGCCATCTATCAAGCCCCACAAGCTGCTTACGAGGTTAGTCTCCAGACATGTCAATCACTTGGCTTGAGAATATGGCTAACTTTCAAAAGCTGTTTGACAAGGTAACCGTCTTGTACGAAGGCCGACAAATATACTTTGGACCTACGCAAGAAGCACGCGAATACTTCCAGCGCCTTGGATTCGAATGTCCTCCCAACCAGACGACCCCAGACTTTCTCACCTCAATGACATCAGCTGCCGAGCGTCGGATCAGACCGGGCTATGAGAACAAGACGCCCCGAACATCAGACGATTTCGCTCGCTGCTGGAAGGAGAGCACTGAAAGGGCACAGCTCCTGCGTGCAATCGACGACTACCACCAGGCCTACCCGCTCAAGGGTGAAACCTACAAGCAATTTGCTCTCTCAAGGAGCCTGGAAAAGTCGAAAAACCAACGTCAGAAATCTCCATTCACTCTCTCTTACATGGCGCAGACGCGCCTCTGCATGTGGAGAGACATCCAGAGGCTCAAGGGCGACCCTAGCATCCCTTTGACGATGCTGATCCTCAATTTCTTCGAGGCCCTCATCGTGGCCAGTATCTTCTTCAATCTGCCCGAGAACACAGATTCATTCTTTCGTCGAGGGTCAGTCTTGTTCATAGTCATTCTAATCAACGCTCTTGGCAGCTTGATGGAGATTATGACTCTGTACGCGAAGCGGACCATTGTCGAGAAGGTGAGTTCTTTCCAGTCCGTAACCTGGAAAATTGAAGCTGACAACTGGTACAGCACAACCGTTATGCCCTTTACCATCCCAGCGCCGAGGCGATGAGCTCCATGATTGTCGACATGCCTTACAAGATTGCGAACTCGATTCTCGTCAATACCACTATGTATTTTATGGCCAACTTGCGTCGAGAGCCTGGGCCCTATTTCTACTTCCTACTGGTTGGATTCACAACGGGCATGTCAATGAGCATGTTCTTCCGCCTTTTCGGTTCAATGTCAAAGACCATGGCACAGGCGCTTGCGCCCAGCTCCGTCTTCTTGGTTGGTATCGCCCTTTACACCGGCTTTGCCATCCCAGTGCAGTACATGCGTGGGTAAGTTCTCCCTAGTTCCCATATTTTTTCTCCTATTGGCTATTGCGCAATGTGGCCGCTACCACGTGAGTTCCGGCTAACAATCTTAGATGGATTGCCTGGTTTAGATATATCAACCCGGTGTTCTATGGGTTCCAAAACATTATGGTCAATGAGTTCAATGACCGATCATTCCCCTGCTCGACTTTCATTCCCTCTGGGCCTTCATACGACAATGTCGCTCCAGAGCAGCGCGTATGCGCTACGAAGGGCTCGAGACCTGGGCTCGACTTCGTTGATGGAACTGCATACGTCGAGACTTCCTTTCAATACTCGTACGGTCGACGTTGGTCAAACTACGGCCTCATCCTGGCAATCACCACCTTCCTATTCCTTGCTCACTTGCTCATGACCGAACTGGTTGCATCTGAGCGCTCTAAAGGCGAGGTTCTCATCTTCCGCCGTTCCAAGATGAAGGCCATGGCCAAGCGCAAGGGCATAGATGCAGAGGGAGGTGGTGCGACTGCTCACGAAGGCGAGAAAATCACTTCAACTACCAAGTCGGATCAAGGAGAACAGAAGCAGGTCTCGGTTTTCCACTGGGAGAAAGTCAGATACGAAGTCCAGATTGGGAGTGAAACTCGTACTATTCTCGACGACGTTGATGGGTTTATCAAACCAGGCACCCTGACGGCTCTTATGGGTGTTTCAGGCGCAGGCAAGACCACACTTCTCGATGTCCTCGCAAGCCGCACTACCATGGGTGTCATTGGCGGCAATATGCTGGTTGATGGTCGCGAGAGAGATGAGTCATTCCAGCGACAGACAGGCTATTGCATGCAACAAGACATCCACCTCGAAACGTCTACTGTACGAGAAGCCTTGGAGTTTTCCGCCTTGATGAGGCA
The DNA here is from genome assembly GCF_003171515.1 of Pyrenophora tritici-repentis. Lineage (NCBI taxonomy): Eukaryota > Fungi > Ascomycota > Dothideomycetes > Pleosporales > Pleosporaceae > Pyrenophora > Pyrenophora tritici-repentis. The sequence continues at coordinate 6,214,818 of NC_089390.1, forward strand.
GCCACCAGAGTACAAGCGCGAAGAGCGATTGGCTTATGTAGACCATGTCATTCAACTACTGGATATGGAGCCGTACGCTGACGCGGTTGTCGGTATTCCCGGGTCCGGGCTCAATGTCGAACAGCGTAAACGGCTCACTATAGGAGTCGAACTTGCCGCTCGTCCAAGATTACTCCTCTTCCTTGACGAACCTACTTCCGGTCTCGACAGTCAAACCTCCTGGTCTATCTGCGATCTTATGGAGAAGCTCACTAAAGATGGCCAAGCCATCTTATGCACGGTCCACCAGCCATCATCGCTCCTCTTCCAACGATTTGACCGTCTCCTTTTGCTCGCGAGGGGAGGAAAGGTTGTCTATTTTGGGGACATTGGTGCCAATTCCGAGACACTTCTGGGGTATTTTTCCCGCGCCGGCGCACCAGAATGCCCCCCTGGCACCAACCCTGCCGAGTACATGCTGGGGGCCATTGGTGCAGCGCCTGGTACGAAGGCTGAGATTGACTGGCCTTCTGTTTGGAAGAGCAGCCCGGAATATGCCAACGTTCAGACGGAGCTGGCCAGACTGAGGGAACTCGCCAACCAGCCCTCTGCAGTCGCGGACAATGTCAGCCATCGGGAATTTGCTGCATCTTTCAAGGATCAACTGATGGCCGTCGCACTACGATGTGGTCAGCAGTACTGGCGCACACCAAGCTACATCTTTTCCAAAGCAGTCCTCACTGTCGGATGCTCACTTCTGATCGGCATGTCCTTGTTCAACAGCGAAAACACAATCCAAGGCCTCCAGAACCAACTGTTTGGCGTCTTCATCTTCTTGTTCGTGGTCAGTATAACCCCAGCCCTCTCAACTCGAAAGACGTATGCTAATAAAACTTCTAGGTCACTCAGCTCATCTTCCAAATCCTGCCCATGTGGATCTCCCAGCGAACCCTCTACGAAGCACGCGAACGACAATCCAAGACGTACGCCTGGCAGGCATTTGTTCTTTCGAACATTTTGATTGAACTGGCATGGAACGCCGCCGTGGCTTTACCCTGCTTCCTCGTCTGGTACTACCCCGCTGGCTACTTTCGCAACGCCGAAGTCACCGACAGCGTCTCCATTCGCGGTTTCCACACCCTCCTCCTAGTCGTCGCCGTTTTCATCTTCGCAAGCACCTTTGCCCACCTCTTGATCGCCGCAGCGCCAGACGAGTCGATAGCCAGCGTCACAGCTACCATCATGTCCGTTATGCTTTATGCATTCTGCGGTATCCTCGTTAAACGCGACGAGATGCCAAAGTTTTGGATCTTCATGTATCGCGTTGATCCCTTCACTTACCTCGTTTCGAGCTTTTTGAGCGCGACATTGGGCCAGGCAGGGATGACCTGCACTGAAACTGAGTTTCAGCGTTTTCTACCACCCCAGGGACAGACCTGCGGTGTGTACATGCAGGAGTACATAAACGGGAATGGCGGGTACCTTCGTGATGCACAAGCGACGGCCACATGCGACTTTTGCCCCATGGACAATACGAATCAGTTCTTGGAGAGCTTCAACGTCGATTGGAATACTCGCTGGAGGGACTTTGGTTTGCTTTGGGTGTACAGTGTTGTCAACATTGCCGCGGCCATTTTCTTATACTGGCTTGCGCGTGTTCCGAAGGGCAAGAAGGCGAAGAAGGCGTAGAGTGGCTACGGTGGGGTGATAATAAAACGTGACGTGAGTTCAACTCGCGATCATGGTTGCATGTTAGTGTAGTTTAATTAGGGTGGTTAATCGACCCATTTTCTTCAAAATATTTCAATAATCCCTTCGTCTCCCGTCGAAGCATATTTCAGTCTAGGCAAACGATTACTTTGTTCATTTCCCAAGTCAAACCAACCCCATGTTTTGCATCTGAAATTACTGCTGTGTGATGAATGTTAGGAAATTTGATATTACCGAGCAGTTCGCTACTCATCCCGCACCTCCTCCAACGACTTCTCTTTCTCGCAGGTACACCTTCAGCCAAAATACCATCCGGACTTATTTCGAGAGATGAGATGACGATGTGACTCTTCCGCACAGACAGCAACCTGGCGAGGATTCACAGAGAATACATGGTATACCCGCCACGACTCCGAGTCAACATGTGTCACTGTTGGCGATGCGAGTCAATTTTCACACCGAGCGTCACCATGTTGTGAGTCTCTACAAGTCATACCTGTAGAAGACTCATTCCGGTGGTCATGGGGAGTATTTAACACGAAGATTATGAATATGTTTCTCTTACACTCTTGTGTATTTTGCCGAGTACAGAATAGAAAGACGGTGCTACGTGGACTATTGCTTCTTGTGAGTGTTTGACGTTCGTACGGTGGATGATTGATTCTAACGAGGATGACAGCACATCGATTTACCACATAGCCACGCATATCAGAATCTACAGCGTTCACAATGTCTGCCGCGTTCAATTCACTCGAAAATGCTAGGACCTTGTTCTTATGCTTGTTTCTTCTCTTTGGCATACAAATCTCGGAGAAAGTCCAAGAAATCCACGCATCACCGGTACATGCACCCAACACACTCGATCAAACATCTTCTGATAACTATATACCCCAATATGAGTCGTACGGGTACCAGCAACCTATTTCCGGGCGCGACCTTCCTCCTCAGACGTCAAGCTACGACTTCGATCCGCCTGTCCTCGATGATGGGTGGAAATGGGGCAACGTAGTTATCGTCAACAAATGTAATGAGACATTCATCCTCACATCCGTTGGTGGATGGCGTCTCAGTGGCCCCCGTAATGACTCGACTGGATATGGTGCCAAAGAAGAGTTAATCCAGCACCACATCGCACCGGGCGAGAATTACACTGAAGCCTTTCGCAATACCTATATTGCTGCCGATGAGAAGCCAGGCTACGACCCTGCCACCGATAAGCTCTTCGGTCAGGGCATATCAATGAAGCTCGGGTGGACAAACGGTCCATATGTAGGCAACATATCGCAGCTTGAATACGCCCGGACTATTGAGGCTGCAGTGGAGCCGGATAAGGCGCTAACCTGGTGTGATGTATCGGAGGTGGACTGCGGGCAACGTTCTGATTTCAACGGCACAGATTTGACTGCTACGGAGGAGGACTATCGTCGCAAGACTGAGTGGTGTCCGGGATATCGGAGGGGAATGGTGCTCGAATTTGAGCCGAGTGAAGGTGCGAATGTGACGTGTGAAGGGTTCAAGTGCGAGGGGAAGTGTGCGGATATGTATATGTTTGATAGGACAAGGGAGGGAGAGCCGAGTAAGGTTTGTACGGGTGGGTTTAGGGGAAATATGGTATGGAGCTTGTGTGGTGTGAGTGGTTAGCGTGTTTATGAATAGCTATGTGTATGTGTGTCGGTTTGGACTTAGATTTCATGTTTGGCGTGGGGGTCATTTGGTTAGTCTGTTCGACCTTGTACAAGCTTCACCTTGTTGCTTACATTATCGTGAAACCCATGATACCATATATCAGTCGATCAAGATAATGTCTCACATACCATGACGTTGTCGGTAAACAGTTTTGCGCATACGCCGCGGCTGATTGCTTTTCTGCGAGGGGTAAGGCTGGTGTCTGCAGCCGCACTGCGTAGCATGGAAAGTGGCGTGTTTTCCAGATAACATCCGATACGGCCCATGCCATCGGCGATCCGGAATATTCTTTCGAAGAAGCAGCCGCCCACACCACCAGTTCCCAAGAAGAGGGATTTTGTTTTTCCCTCCAACCTGGGGCGCGTAAACTCCGGTCTATCTGTGGATCGAGGTGTATTCGTGATAGGCCATGGTACCTGATTAGATGCAGCCAATGGTGATCGCCACGGATCGTCCTGCCGCCCTCGGGAATATATCGTACATCATAATGACTAGTGATCCCGTGTGACGTGCGAATTACAAGGCAGAACACGAGTAACCCAGACTTAGTAGTCGAAGCACGTAAGTTGACGTGGGTGGGGTGTTCGGATGGTGGGGTTACATGTCATGTTCCCACGTGCGTGCGCTGATATTGTTGAACGTTGACATGTGTGCTGGGATTTTTTAGTTTTACATTTTGAGTGGTCGGTACTATGGCATGTCACTGGGAGGCGCCGCAGCACGTTGTGTTGAAAAAAAAAACGCACCACGTTTTCTTGGAAGAGCGCCCTGCAGCGGCGGGCTGACAGCTGCTAGAGCAGAAGCGCGGAAGCCGCAAGATCCAACCAGGGGGTACGCTTGCCAGCATGATCGCACGAGAAATAGTTCCATGGCAGTTGTGGGATTGGAATCGGACCGGGACATGGCAGAACAGGCTAATGGGCATGAAGCGGTATGCGAAATGTCAATGTCGACAACGACAAGTGTAATGGCATTAGTGAGGCTCTTTAGTGTAGCTGGCCAATGCGGTAGTCTTGGAAAGCTTCCCTCTGTCGTGGTTGCCAGAAGAAGGAGTTTGAGGCTAGCCGGATCGAGAGGGTATAGCAAACCCGCCGCGCTAACTTAGGTAGGGGTGCCCAGCCAATCGGGACAACGTGGCATCCCGCTTGACATTAGCGAGGCAGAAGAAGCAGTGCAGGTGCAGTGTCGCAAGCAAGGAATGAAAGTCGAAGCAGTATTTTTGGTAGTTGGGTAGGCTTGATGGGGCGATGGGTGCATGGCCGGGTCATGTGTTAGGTGCTTGGGTTGAGTGAGGATTGATCGCCCATGGCGCTCTCGGCTTAGGCTCCCGAAGGTGCGGCTGGCTACGCACTACGCGAAGTCCCTGGAATGACGTCGGCGCCAAGAGGCGTCATAGCGAAGCCGCCGGTTCGCCAACAGTCAATTTCGCCCAGGGCGGGATGCTCTAATGAGACAGGAGCAAGACGGATTCCGGCGCCAGTAAGCTTCACACGCCATCCAAATCACCTGTCGCAGCGGCTACTGTCTTTTGCGTGTGGGTGTGTGCTCCTCCAACTTCTTGTAAGTCTATCCAGGCCGGTCTGCATGGTGGTCAAGGACGAGGGCCCATCCTGATCCTGATCCTGAATCCTGGCATGAGCCCACCATCTGATTCTTACTCACCAAGCCCTCCCAGCTTGTGTCGACTGCGCACGGGGGGATTCGGCCTTTGCTGGCACTGGCACCTGGATAGCCTCAAATCCCATCCGTCGTAACTAAAGCGTGTTGTTGACTTGTCCATTGTTCATGGTGCGAGGGCCTCTTCACCGTCCATTCCTGTTAGGAGCACCGACTGCGACGTCATAGCCTCTGTTGTCCATCTATGCACCATAGTGCCGAGAGCCCAACACGATACTACCTGCGCTTTCTGTAGGAGAACTGGGGAATGCAATAATGACAAAGGCCCCGCTCCCCTCTCCTACTTCCAAGAGAGACGATAGTGCGCCGCCACCCACGGCGCGCCCGCCACTGCAGAGACTTGCCGCCAGCGATGCAAAAACATACCAGTCGCACACCCAGCACCCCGAGCCCCGCGCACCAGACGCCGCCCACACCACCGACGATGAAGCCACGGATACCGAAATGAGCGACCAAGGGAGCCAGCCCGCTGACGGGGACGGGGCTGGCCGACCACGCAGGGAGAGCCGCGACGATGCGCCACTGGGCAAAGCCTCGCCTGATGAGATGGAGGTGGAGCGCCTGCGCGGCCTACAATTGAAGATGCTGCAGCAACAGCAGCGCGCGCGCATGCGAACTTCGTCCAACACGCCCACAGTTGCCGCTCTGGGCTCTCGTCGCATTTCGCCCATAAAGGAAGAGCCGCTGCCAGGCATTTCACCCACGCTTGAGGGTGCCTTTAGCAGTCCCAGCCCCAGTCCACATCCACTGCCGACCAACTTTACTAATTCGACTGAGTCGACTGAATCCGCGAGGACCATCCGCGGAAGCATGCCGCCCACACCTGCCGCCCACGCCGTCCGCACGCCTTCCTACCCGTTCCCCACTGTGCCAAACACACCGCGATGGGCTTCGGCTTTCCACATGCCCTTCACCAGCCTGTCGCCCACCGTCATGGGAGGCCAGCCGAGAGAGTACGCAATGCCGAAAGAGCGCATCGTCTCCGAGAGCAGCACGCCTGCGGCATCAAGCACACCCTTTGCCCCCGCAGGCCGCAATTACCAGAGCCCTGATGCCGAAGACCCACGATTCCCCAGTCCCAATCTCTACGACATTGTATTGCATTTGGGCGCCGAGCCTGGCCTTGCAGCATGGTGGACGACCGTCACTTCGATAATGCGCGATCACTACGGAGCAGAGCGCGCCACCTTAGCAGTACCAGCGGACGCATCCGACATTGAGAATGTGCCCTGGGGCCAGAAGACCACCTTCACTGCGACGGCGAGTGATGGCAGTCCACATGCTGCCACCTACCAGGAAGCAATGGGCCAATCGAGGAACCCACAGTCCGAGACGCCAGGTCTGCGGGAAAACATGTCTTTCGATACCCCACCATCGACAGTGATCCCGGAACGGAGACCGAAGCTGTTCTCGCACCATTCCTTTGCTGGCCATGAACGCCAGAAGCCCATGTCGCCAGACACCCCGACGCCCTCGCAGCCAATTCGACCAAGAGGCCCAATGAGGGCTGCAAGCCACGCCCCTCACACCAGCTCAAGGCCAGAACACCCATTGAGACAAGTCTCACAGGCCTCATTTGACGGCAGTTCACCCAATCTTGCAGAGTCGACTCCAACCGGAGGTCCGTCTTTCAGTGACCCAGAATTTTCCAGTATTGGTGACCCTTCACCGCCCAGTGCCGTGTACCACATACTCCGTGCTCTCGACCACGAACCGGACGCGTTGATAGACAACACTGGAGTTAACCGTGTTCTGGAGAGGGGACGTCTGGTTACGTTGACTAGAGACTACTCGACTTCAATGGTCACCTCCAAAGAAGACTTATCCAAGGACAAGTCAGACCAGCCCAAGTCTGCCGGAACCCAGGCACAGGAAGCTCAAAAAGCAACAAATGCTCGTGGTCGTAATCTTGGCTTCGGTGACCCTCGACTACCTCAGCACTATGAAGAGTATGAACAGTATCCAAGTTCGCCATGGGCACAATCACCTGCCCCTTCGCCAGCTATCCAAAACGATGCTGACGCCAACCCCTTCTTTACGACCGGCAGCGTTGACGAAGACACGTTCAATCCATCCCGCTCTCCGCAGGATTACACAAATTATGGCATGGTCGAAGCCATCGGCATTGATAAGGCTAGCACCGTCACACACATACCGCTGATACACCCCACCCTGTCGCAGGTAATGTCGTCGCCAGATGTATCCACTCCTTCCCAAACCCCCTCTATGACCAGGAGACAATCTGAACAGTCTATGGGCGCTTCGTCGTCCTACAGAGAGGATTTTGTGAGAAAAGCGCCCATTGCAATTCTTTCCATCCTGTCGCCCATTGTGCCATATCCACGTAACTTGACCAACTCGCTCAAGCATCTTGGACCTCATCTGGCAACGTCCTTTTCCAATGCCTGGCATTTCAGCAATGCACAAGCCCAGGTCGCCTCTATACGACAGCGACGTATGACTACCGGCACGACAGGAGGTATCAATATGCCCTCAGATTCCGATAGTCTTGACGACTTGCTTCATCTTGATCTTGAAGATATAACAAACTCTGCAGCGGGGAGCGTCACTAGTCCCTCCGACTACTCTGGCCGTTCCAAGCATAGCCCGGGCGGTTCTATTGCAGGGACACCCGGATGGGACGCTACTTCGCTGGGGTTCTCTAGCAAGCAATCCGTTAGTAGCACGCCTGGGCATCTTGCCGGCAGTGAAGCGGTCGAGAGCTACTTTGATGCCAGAAAACAATATACCAAGTCACTAACTCAGTCCGCACAAGACCAATGTGCACGGAAGACAGACAAACGGCCCACAAAACGCGTCACTATGAACCCTGTAGCTGAGCAAGTTGGCGAGGATACTTCCAAGTCACGTAATGAAAAGGAAGATACGTTGAGCGCACGCCGCGTTCCACTGCAAGACCCTTCTAGCCGTAACCATTCCTACTTACACTCGTACGGGGCGGATTTTACTTCATCCTTCCAATCGTTACCGGCTGCGACAACGCCAGGAGGACGACCTCAAGCTTCCCAGACGCATGCCAGACGCTCTTCTATCAGCGATGTCGATATGCCACCTCCTTCTGAAAGCTTGCTTCGGACCATCATCGACTCATTGCCCGTGCAGATATTTACTGCCGCACCAACCACTGGCGTCATAACCTGGGTGAACTCCAAGTTCTTGATATATCGAGGTCAGACTTCTGGCCAAGTCCTGCAAAACCCGTGGGATGCCATGCACCCAGAGGACCGTGGATCTTATCTGGAGGAATGGAGTCGATCCTTGAGGACAGGCCAACAGCTCCAGAAGAAAGTTAGGCTCCAACGGTTTGATCAATGCTATCGGTGGTTCTATGTTCGCGTTGCACCACTCAAGAACAAACGCCAACAGATAGTTCACTGGATTGGGACTAACATGGATTTCCATGAGCAACATCTCGCTGAACAGAACTCGGCCCGTCAACAGGAGACGGCGGCTTCTGAAGCCAAGTATCGCGCACTGGCGAACTCAAGCCCTCAGATCGTTTTCGTCGTCTCCGACCGTAGAGGCCTGACCTTTTGCAACTCCCAGTGGATCTCCTTCTCTGGCCAAAGTGAGGCTAATGCCCTGGGTAACGGCTTCTTGGAACACGTGCACCCTGACGATGTCATCAAGTGCAAGCTTCCGGAGCTAGACGAACATGGTGTAGCGAACGTACCCACGACGTTACCATCTGACCACGGGCAACACGACTCCAGTTCTTCTGATGCTTCATCAGAGACAGAGAGAACCATAACTAGTCCTAGTGGCTCGGCACCAGACAGGATGGATATGCCACAGGCCAAGCTCTCGAAACTGGCAAGCACGGGAATACTAAGGGTCGTCAAGGACGCTCATGGACGCCCGTCTTACTCTACCGAAGTCCGACTTCGCAATAAAGATGGTGATTACAGGTGGCACCTGGTAAGGGTTCTGTTGGAGAAGTCGCTGGCTGAGAACAACAACGAGGAAACATGGTATGGCTCGGCTACAGACATCAACGACCACAAATTACTCGAGCAAACTCTGAAGGAGACCATGGACGCGAAATCCAAGTTTTTGAGCAACATGTCCCACGAAATCCGAACCCCACTGAACGGTATCTCTGGCATGGTCAACTTCCTTCTCGATAGCGTTCTCAACGCCGAGCAACTAGAGCACGTCAACATCATCAAGGCTAGTACCGATAGCTTGCTCAATCTCATCAACGATATTCTCGACCTGAGCAAGGTCGAAGCGGGTATGATCAAGCTTTCGATGGAATGGCTTCATTTACCGTCTTTGCTTGAGGAAGTCAACGACCTGAACATGGGACTTGCCATTCAGAAAGGTCTTGAGCTTAATTATCTCGTTGAGGAAGGTGTGCCAGCAGAGGTCAAGGGCGACAAGTTCCGCATTCGGCAGGTGCTTCTCAACGTGGTGGGCAATGCAATCAAGTTCACAGAGCGTGGGGAGATCTTCATACGCTGCAAGGTTCAGCCACCGGATCGTTCTCCGCCTTTGAAGGAGAACGAGACGATGGTTCGATTCGAAGTCATTGACACAGGACAGGGCTTTACTGATGCTGAGGCTAAGTACCTCTTCAAAAGGTTTAGCCAGATTGATGCCAGCAGTACTAGACAACATGGTGGTACAGGCCTTGGCTTGGCCATTTCCATGCAATTTGTCGAACTACATGGAGGCAGGATGGACGCTAGAAGCGCGCCAGGCAAAGGCTCAACCTTCTTCTTCACGATCAAGTTCGGACTCCCCACTGCTGAAGACTATCCCAAGCCGCTTGTGTCGACGCCAGGAACGCCAGCGTTTGAGACTCCACTCATTACTCCATCAGCACCACCACAACCTCCGCAGCCATCGGCTCTACAGAAGTTTGTTCAATCACAGACGCCTGGGTACACGCAACTCAAACGCGTATCGAGCCTGTCATCTGAAAAGAGCGAGCCTGTCAAATCTCCGATTCACAGTTCGTCGGCCTCTGAGCGCTCACGTGACTCGCCTTCGCTGTCCTCTGGAAGCTCTGACCATTCACTAACTAGTGCTGCACTCACTGGACAATCAAGTGTGCGATCAGAAAGATCATCAGCGTCATCATATATGCAACAGGTCAAAGCCTCCCCGGACGCCAATATCAACCTGGAACTGCCTCCCAAGCGACCGGATAGCGAAAGGCAACATCCCTCCGGCTACTCTACAGGGTCTACTGAATCGGAACAGACGGCCCGCCAATCTTCACCGCACCGCAGTCTTTCACCACTCGGTAGTGCCCTGCAGCCTCCGATGTACTCTATTCTTGTGGTGTGTCCACTGGAGCATAGTAGGGAAGCTACAATCAGACACATCAAAAACACGCTTCCCCAAGGCATACCTCATCAGGTAACCGGGCAGTCAAGCAACATTGAAGCGCAAAGAATGATGGGTGGTGATAACCCGGTATTGTTCACTCACGTTGTTCTGGTGCTGCATGATACGGCCGAAGTACATGCGATTATGGATCAGATTTTCAGCTCTACTTCATATGGCAATACATCCGTAGTCGTTGTATCAGATCCATCGCAGAAGAAAGAACTCATGAGGGATGCTCCGCACTACGACTATGATCAGCTCCACATCGATCGTCGTCTGCAATTTATCTACCGACCACTGAAGCCGTCCAAATTCGCCATCATATTCGACCCCCAGAAGGAGCGTGAGTCCAGTACAGATCGCAACCAGGATAGTGCGCAGCAAGTTGTGGTCAGCCAAAAGCTTGTATTTGAGGAGCTCAAGCGTCGGGTCGGTGGCAAGAACCACAAAGTTCTCCTCGTCGAAGACAATAAGATCAACCAAACTGTAAGATTGGCAGTCATCTCCACGTATCTTCCGATATTGACTTCTCTTAGGTGATCCTAAAGTTCCTTGCTAGGATCGACATCGAAACAGAGACTGTACTCGATGGTGTTCAAGCTACTGAAACCATCTTCTCCAAACCGCCGGGCTACTATTCAATCGTACTTGTAAGTATCTGGTGGCATTTGCTTCACGTGTTTCATACTAACAATCCCAGTGCGATTTGCATATGCCCAACAAAGATGGGTATCAAGCCTGCAAAGAGATCCGGCGATGGGAAAAGAAGCATGGGTACCGTCGCCACCCGATCATCGCGCTCTCTGCCAACGTCCTCGGGGACGTGTACGCAAAGTGTGTGGAAGCGGGCTTCAACTCTTATGTCACTAAGCCGGTGGAGTTCAAGGAACTCTCTCTTGCCATGACCAAATTCCTGGACCCGGATGATCCATCGAAGCAGCCTGCTCTCATGAAGAAGAAGTGAGAGGAGTCGGTTTTATCTTCACGCACACGTACATTATATCGAGGCATGGCCCCCGATTTTGCTCCTACTTGCATCAGCGAACGGCGCAGTTAGAGACACGACACATGCTTCTGGGCAGTCTGGGCAGGGTCGTTATCCACGTATCACTATGGATACACTAGACGGGGGCGTCGCTACCACAGGATATTCAGGGTTCTTTATTCTTTTTCTTTGAATCACATCTAAGCTGTCTGGCGAGATGTAATATTTTTATTTTGGGATGAACGCATTGGGCATTTTGAAGGCGTACGGATAGGTGGGGACGAGCGAAGAAATGATTCCCCTTTTGCTGCTATGAAATAATTAGGTACTTCACCATGGGATTACGGGGATGACGGGTGGGGCAGCACTACAAACATTGGATATATCCGCTGCATGTGGGGCTGGAGGTGATGATCGCGAACGCAGGATTGTACGATAGATGTGCAGATGAGACGAATGTATATCACAGTTTAAGTCTAGCAATTCCTATTGATACTCACCCTACTAAGACCGAGTAATGCGAGAAAAGAGTATCGACGTAAAGATGGCTTCACATAGCCGATATGGGTGCGCTAGACAGGCATGGCATGTCGAAAAGCGTCTTCTCCACTTCGGAAACACACGATGCAAACATCACCACTTCCTCCGCGGGGCTGCTCTCAGCCCTCATCTGACATGCGCGTGGATGCTGATTGGCGGATATGTACAAGGGTCTAATTGTCGTCATCGTCGGCCTAAGCTTCACAATAACCTAAAGTCCGGGCCACCCCGAAACACCTCCTCTGACACCAGGCGCGCGCTGACACTGTGTCTTTCACTGTCTGTCACTGTCTTTACACCCGCCACATCTGTTGCCGCGTCACAAACTGCGCCTCGACCATGGCTTCTGCGACAGGAATACCACCAAATGCCACTGCGGCGCGCGGCCAGAGTGAAGAGGAACCGCTCCTAGGCAGAAGAGGAGATGCCAGCCAGGTGGAGGGACAGCCTCTCTACCACAACCTGTGGATTGGTGTGTAATATTAAGCTTCGGGAGGAGAATATGACAGAACGAAGTTAACACCCTCTATAGGCACTGCTCCCATTGCGCAGGCAGGAATATGGATCGTAAGCGCAATCCCCCGATTGCCAACACCACAGCCCATACTAACTTGTCACCCAGCTCGCAGCCATAGTCTGGGGAGCAATTCTCTCCCATAAGCTCATCTTCTTCTCCTGGCATCCCGTAAGCCTCATCCCCACCCCTTGATACCCCCCTGTGACGACCACACCCGCTAACCGCGTATTTTGCCTTGGCCACAGCTCCTCAACTCCGTAAGCCAAAACAGTACCCTAGAGTTCCCCTCGCGACAACCGTATCATTGATACCCTATTAGGCCGGCTTCCTCCTCGCCATCCAAGCAGCCCTCATCCTGCAACCGACGCATACCCCCGAACAAAAGCGCTCCGGCACCATTGCCCACTTCCTCTTCCACGTCGTGGGCGCCTCGGCCCTTACGGCCGGCCTTATCATCATCGAGATTAACAAGGCGGGTCCCGGTCACGAACACTTTGCTTCTGCGCACGCGCGTCTGGGTCTCGCGTTTTACGTGTTGGTGTATATTCAGGCTATTGTGGGCTTTACGCAGTATTATGTGCCGCAGTTGTATGGTAGTGTGGACAAGGCGAAGAGCATCTACAAGTATCATCGGATGGGCGGTTATATTATTGCGACACTTGGCTTGGCTACTATCTGCGCGTCGTCGTGGACTACGTATAGTTTGTATGTGGCGCATATTCAGCATTGGGCGGTTATCGTCGCTAGTGTGTTGGTGCTGGTAGGTGTTGTGCCGAGGATTCGGTTGAGCAAGTTTGGGATTGGAAGGGCTTGAGGGGTTGTGGGATTGGAGTGTGGTGTGAGAGGACGAGTGGATGACGGAAGAAGGGTGGGTAAAATAGGATAGGGCAATTGCGTGGGGGGCTTTTTGTAGATGGCATTCCGCTCTTATGGCGTTTGTGATGTTGATACAGTAATGACAGACATGTTTTGACGCTACCTCAATAACTTCAGCTATTCCCTGCTCCACTTTACCATATCGAACTCTAAACTAATGCGTTTTAGTGAGCGTTTCCTCTTGTTGGCCTGCGTATGTCGACGTGATTTGAGCCTTTTAATCTTTCAGCTCTTTCTTTCCCCATGTCATCTTCAAGAGAACAGGCATGTCACACCCTCAGTGTTTTCAAGCTTTACTAATACATCCATGATGGCTTTGTTTCCTGCTTGTGTAAGTAACCTTCTTATCTACGAGTATAGTAGGAAAGAATAACTTTAGTCCCTTTTTCACTGGTTGCTATGTTGTAATTTCTTGTTCAAGTCTTGTTTATTCAGAAGACAGGAAAAATACAAGACTTGATGGAAGATGTGTTACAAGCTACGACAGGCAGTAGGCTAGTGATTTTGAAGCTGAGATGTCACTGTATTTGTTTATTCATGTTTGTGGGTGGTATTCCAAGGTGGTTTGTTGTATTAACTAGAAGGCTAGGTAGAGGAAGGTGGAATAGGTGAATAGATGTGTGACTCTTTTATTCAAAGCCTTGAGCAGAGAACTGCATGTCACGTTGCTAAGCTGCAACTGAGCATTGTACCCTAGCTATACAAGCATCTTTAGTCTAGCCGTAGATCTTCATCCAGATTTTTTACACATCTTCTCAGAACTAGATCATAGGACAAGCTATGTCCGCATCCATGCCTACCCAACTGAACTTGAATACCCCCTCTTGCCCTAACCATGGTCTTTAACCTTCTTCCGGAGAACTCCCACGCCAAGTTCGCTGAAATCAAGCATAAGGTCAATAACAGCGAATTTGTCGACCAGCTCTATATGGGCATCGATGGTTGCGCTGACAATGCTGCGCAGATCCATGTCGTCCTCGGGAGCGGTAGAAAAGGCATGATGTGCCGCAACGGGGAAGTTGTCATCGTCCCAGAAGTTCTTGCATGCCCGGCTAAACTTCTCTACGACTAGATCTTTGAGACCGACGACATTATATTTGTCTGTGATTTCGTACATCTTCGCATGAAGAAGAAGCTGGTCGGAGGTGCCATTGAGAGGAACATAGGCCAGTGATGGATCGCATTCTTCGCAAACAAAGTCTGTCTTCGGGGCTGAGCCACAGGTGTGATGCGAACACACATAGACATCCGTACCCCAAACGGACGTACAAGTATGCGGAAATGCATAGGTAAAGGTATTTCCTGAGAAGTGATATGTCATACTCTTTGTCTCGTCCATAGGAAATCGTTCGGTTTTTGTTGACTCCGTATCAGGCAGGACCGGATCGTACTCGCCCTTGTACAGGTACTGAATCATTTGCTTCACAGCTTCCGGATCGTCCCTGGGTAGATCAACTTTGTGAAGTGTTGATTCCTTTCGTCGAATGAGTCATAATCCTTCTCGTCCGCACTATTTCCAACACGTACCTTTCCACCAAACTCAAGTGCATGTGCAAAAAAGTCTACTTGAGTGCAAACAATGGCCTTGTGAACCTTGTGTGTGTCGGCCCCACATGTGATGACGAAATCCGAGTAAGCCCCAGACTCGAGGAGGCTGTTCGATGATTAGCGAGCGATTTCATAGAATAGAAACAAGCATTGGAGAGATGAGCATACCCTTTGACTGTGGTCAAGACCTGTTGTTTAGAAGCTTCCGCCATGTTGTCTGACGAGCGCTTTTGCTGCGTGCGACAACGAGAAAGAGGAAGAGGAAGAGAAAGGGCACCATAAATAGTAGGTGGGGGGTAGAGCGGCAGGAGTTTTTCCGGGGCGCTGCACGCCAAGACGATAGCGTGGAGAGGGTGAAAGAAGAACCAAGGAAAGGGATAGATTCATTATCAGTTCAAGAAAACAAGGCTATATTACAACTAGGTAGTGTACTTCCTAATATATTATTAGACCTGAATCACTTAAAATGTATAGCTATCAACATAACTATATAAAATAATAAGCTTTGTGTCGGCATACACACGGTGTGTCGCCTAATAAGGCCCAATGTACCGCCTCGATCCTACTTCGGCCCAACTCGGACCCAACGCTATGTATACCTTCGTAGCCCCCACATTCGTAGAATCATCATACACCAGAATACCAATACACAAGATTACCTTAGCTACTGTTATTCACCGTACGATCGTACAAGGCCTTCCAACACTGATCAGTGATTGCACGGCAGTCACAGACAGTTAGGTTAAGAAGAGATAGATTCTTTACCCCGCGCGTTCCCTAGATTGCCTATATCAGCAAGGCGGAGTTATCTATGCTAAGCTCACTGTTAGCTATATCAGGCGTCGTTCGTGGCTAGCGACCGACCGTCAGACTCCGCAACAATCAATCGGATCGGCATGATTGATTCCTATCTAGGTTAAAGGCTGCCTAATGAAGTAATTCTTTAACCTATATAGGAATCAATCATGTCAATCGATTGATTGTTGCGGAGTCTGCCGACCGTTACAGCCGTATCAGAAGCGTTCCAAGACGCCGTCTATACACGCGCCAACCGACCGGTTGAGATTTGACCCGTGTACAACCCACGACCACCGACGCATCTCTAGCGAACGCAGCTAGCGCAACAAGCGTCAACAAGAACACAATAGCAGGAGAGAGAACATCATCGGAAAGAGCACCGGTAGCCAGGACACCGGCAGTAGGAATGGCGAGCAGTAGTAGAAGAGTGGTACCCACACTAGAGGCGCTACTAGGGACCACAAACATAAAACCAAGAGAATGGCATCACATCGATCCAGAGATTTGGGAGGACAACGTTGAAGCTCCAGACGATGAGGTAGGGATTACTACAGCAACAACGTACATTGCGCGTGCGATTGCGGACTATACAGATCGACCAACAGCAGATGAAGAACTCTTTTGGGAGTTCCGTCAGGACTTTGAAGGATGGACAGAGGCAATGTTCCTACGTGCCCAGCCAATATACACAAAGGAACTAAAGCGGATCCTCCGCTTTAAGGGAGTGTATACTGGCCGTATTAATATGGCACCTAGTGAGTCTCTAGCTAGGTTATTACGCATGGAGGAGTACCTAGAATGGCCTCAGGACGTATTCCAGTCGGCTGTGTTTGACACACGATCAGCTGCGCACATGTTGCAAGAGCGGGCACTACGGCAACAACGCAGTGAAGGATCAGTACAGTCCACAGACAGGAGATTATCAAGCCAGGCCCAGAGCCGAACCCAAACGCCTGTAAGGACAAGAGGCCGAGACGTAGACAGTCGGCAAACCCGCGATCAAGACCAGACCCACGCCCGTGTGCAAGGACGACAGGAGACCGTTGAGGAAGAACAACAGATTCAGGACCAGCTAGCAAAAACGATTGAGAAAGCCCAAAACCAACCAATCCGAAGCCAGCCTGTAGAGACAACTGAATCCGCACCGCAGCCAGCCTATCAGCGCGTCCAAAGTCAGCAACCTCCCCTCACCTACAACAACTTCGACCGATTCCGCGAGTATACACCAGCATACCCGCAACGTCCGAAGGGACTGAGCGTTCCCCCAATTGTGCCCTCTGGTGAAACAGACCCGTACAAGGCAGTTCCACCAATCGAGTTTGGCAATGAGAAACTGGATCCTAAGACGATCAATGTCTTCGTGAAAATGTGGGACCGAGACAAAAAGTATACGGGAAAGCCGTACGACCTCCTAGACGATAAATTGAAGATCTTCTACAGCATCTGTTATCACGCAGACATCGAGCCAGGGCAGTTCCATGCAGTCTTTCCACGGATTCTCGACGGCCGCGCAGAGGAGTATTACCTCCACTTCGTCGATCAGCGGATGGATACGTTCTTGACTGCCTACACAAAGCTCAAGAACCACTTCGACACAGACGTCAACCACGGCCATTACTACGCGGACTGGACGACGACATCGTTTGTCAAAGTCCGCAGGGAGAACCCCGAAAAGAACCTCCACGAGGTCCTTGACATCATGCTGGACAAGCTCCAATTGTGTCAAAGAGCACTTGGACAGCAGTACATGGGAGAATACGCGCTCCGAACGACTGTAATCACAGCATGCCGAGGCGTGAAGGAGCTCGAGATGGCACTCTACAAGCCGTCTCTAGAATGCGAGGTTCTGTTTGGAGATCTGCGATCGTCAATCGAAAACTCACTCGCCATGACCGTCTCCGTCAACTTCACTGAGGCGGATACGGATAGCCAGTACTACTTGGATCGTCGGTACAACAACAACAGCTCTGGAAGATTGCGAGGGAATTACAACCCTCGCGGTGGACGCAGCGGATTCACCCGCGGACGCGGTGGGCTTCAGCACCGCTCTGGAGTCAACACACAAATCGACAAGAAATGTTACGTCTGCGGCAAGACAGGCTGTTGGTCCACAAACCACACGCTTGAAGAAAGAAAACGCTCAAAAGCGCAGTACATCACACACTGCGCGATTACGGGAGAGCAAATGGAGTTTAGCACATTTCTCGTCGCGTACGAGGGGGAAGAAGTCGACCAGTTCTTCCTAGAGGAGCAAGACGAAGATGATGAGGACCAAAGATTGGCAGTTAAGTACCTCACAGATCAGGCCTTTTTGCACCACGTGACTGGAGAAGACGTCTACAGGTGCAAGGAGCCTATTACGCCCGCAACGCAGTTCCTTATCGAGGATCGATACTCGCGAATCACGTACCAAGGCATTCTTCCTGACACTGGTGCCTCAAATGTATCGACAGCCGGAAAGGAGCAGTTCTGGGCGCTCCAAACTGAGGACCCCACCGTAACTCTAGATACGTCTACTGCTGGAAACGCATCTGTGCAATTTGGCAAAGGAAGCGTCACTACTTCGATTGGAACCGCACATGTATCGACACAGATTGGAAAGATCAAATTTGAGGTCTTGAACGCACCCACCCCGTTTCTCCTCTGTCTGAAAGACATGGACCGGCTCCACGTGTACTTCAACAATACTACGGACCAGCTGGTACAAGGAAAAGCTACCTTTCCAGTGATTCGCAAATGGGGACACCCGTGGTTCCACCTAAGCAAGGCAGAGCGCGCGCGCGTATTCCTTACGGAGACTGAGCTCCGACGCTTACACCGGAGGTTCGGGCATCCAGCCGTCGAACGGCTGATACGATTGCTCAAACGCGCAGGACACGAGGACGTGGATGAACGGCTGCTCCGAGAGATCCAAACGTTCTGCCATCACTGCCAAGCGCATGATCCAGCGCCGCGCCGATTCAAGTTTAGGCTGAAAGATGATCGGGAATTCAACTTCGAGATCCTCGTAGATGTGATGTATCTGAGTGGGAAACCAGTGCTTCACGTGATCGATTCGGCTACAACATTCAACGGCGCGCGATTTCTACCGTCTATGAGCGCGAAAGACACCTGGGAAGCACTCCGCCTGCTCTGGATTGATACATACCAAGGGCCGCCAGATATCGTCACCCACGACGCCGGCACCAACTTCGCGTCAGTCGAATTCAGATCAGAGGCGAAGATCATGGGAATCACATGTAAACAAGTGCCAACCGAGGCCCATTGGTCTATCGGCAAGGTAGAAAGATACCACGCACCGCTCAGACGCGTGTACGAGATCCTGAGGACAGAGCTTGACACTGGCACCAGCGACGCCGCAGTGTTGCAGATGGCAGTCAAGGCCGTCAACGACACCGCAGGCCCAGACGGGCTCGTACCCACGCTGCTCGTCTTCGGTGCATACCCCCGGATATCCATGGATTCACCACCATCTCCCTCGATAACCCATCGCGCGGAGGCAATCCAGAAAGCGATGAGGGCGCTGCGGAAGGCCTCAGCGGAACATGCGGTGAGCAACGCACTTGGTACCAGGAATGGGCCTACTACAGACGGGGTACTGTCACTGCCTCTTCAGAGTGAGGTGATGGTATGGCGCGAGAAGAATGGATGGCAAGGGCCGTATAGAGTCATCGATATGAAGGACCACGATGTTACTGTAGACATGATCAACGGCCCAACGACGTTCCGATCCACTGTCGTAAAACCGTACTATCGCGATCTGACTACAGCGATAGACGGCGCAGATCAAGGCACAGGTGGATCTCCGACCACAGACGAAGCGATTGCTGATGAACCGCCACTACCGGTACCACCGGCGGAAGCCAACCAAGCGGCTCAGCCGCGCAAGCGGGGCCGCCCACCTGGATCAAAGAACAAGCCCAAGGTGCAGTACCTGTCGAAGAAGGAGGAGGACGATTACGCCCTGGCCGTCAAGCTACGCAATGACGGCGTGATTAACGTCCCGGGCGCTCCATTCGAAGCATCCGATCAGAAGGAGATCGACGACCTCGTCGGCCGTGGAGTATTCAGTTTTGAGCTGTTTGATCCAACTCTACACGGCGGGTATCGTATCTTCAAATCGCGCATGGTCCGCGAAGTCAAAGGCAAGACCATGGTCCCGTACGAGAAATCACGCCTCGTTGTTCAAGGTTACAATGACGAGGGCAAACACGAGATCCTGACGCAGTCGCCAACCATCCAACGAGCCAGCCAGCGCCTGATTCTAGCCCTAGCGCCTGCATTACTCGATGAGGGCATGGTTGTGGAACTACGAGATATCACGCAAGCGTACCCACAGGCACAAACAGAGCTATTCCGCACGGTTTTAGCGCACCTCCCAAAGGAGCTTATAACAAAGTATCCCAAGGGAACAATTATTCGCGTAATCAAGCCACTCTATGGAATCGCGGAAGCAGGAGTCCACTGGTTTGCTACGTACCAAGGACACCACTGCAAGGAGCTCGACATGGCTACATCAACGTATGACCCGTGCCTCCTGATCACGAACGGGAGACGGGAAGCGTTTGGAATAGTGGGCCTGCAGACAGACGATACTCTCGCGATTGGGACGCCTGCATTCTCTGGTGCAGAAGACGCTGCGCTCCAGAAAGCCAATTTTCGAGCTAAGCCCAAGGAGAGACTGTCCAAAGAAGTATCACTCGAGTTCAACGGATGTACTCTAACGTTGCGCGGAGACACGATTCTACTTACGCAGAAGGGACAAGGTGCCAAGATCGAAATCATTGATCCGAAGGCAGCAAACCGAGCACAGAAGTACATGGAGCAGCGCGCGCGTGGCGCGTACATTGCGTCGATATGCCAACCTGAAGCATCGTTCGATCTTTCCGCGGCTGCGCAAATACAACAACCTAAGGACACAGAATACGTGAAGCTTAACCGCCGGCTGCAGTGGCAATCTGAGAGCATACAACGAGGCCTGCGATACGTCCCTCTCGACCTCGCTACAGCAAAGCTGGTAGTGTTCACAGACGGATCCTTCGCGAACAACCAAGACCTTAGCTCACAGCTAGGGTACCTACTTATCCTTGCGAATGAGTCGAGTCGACAAGACAGCACGTTTGATATTCGTGGTAACGTAATCCATTGGAGTTCGACCAAATGCAAACGCGTTACCCGGAGCGTTCTTGCCTCAGAAACGTACGGCATGGTTAGCGGTGTCGACATCGCTATCGCTATCCTAACAACCCTCAAGATAATTACAGGACGCCTAGGTCTACCACCGATCCCACTTATTGTGTGTACGGATTCATACTCCTTGTATGAATGCCTCGTCAAACTCGGAACAACTGCTGAGAAGCGACTGATGATCGACATCATGGCGCTTCGGCAGTCATACGAGCGTCGCGAGATCACTGAGATCCGCTGGATCAACGGAGAGGACAACCCCGCGGACGCATTCACGAAAGCAACACCAAATCGCGCGTTAGAACGTTTCATCGAAAGCAACAAGCTGTCAATCCGAGTAGAGGGATCTGTGCAGCGACCTACGGAGTAGGCACATATGCCTATTTGGAATCCCTCTCATTGTGCCCTTTTTAGAAGACCCGTTTTTCCTTACATCAGTCGTTACAATAAGAAAAGATTGCCAGTGTCGGCATACACACGGTGTGTCGCCTAATAAGGCCCAATGTACCGCCTCGATCCTACTTCGGCCCAACTCGGACCCAACGCTATGTATACCTTCGTAGCCCCCACATTCGTAGAATCATCAGACACCAGAATACCAATACACAAGATTACCTTAGCTACTGTTATTCACCGTACGATCGTACAAGGCCTTCCAACAGTGTAACACCGGCACAAAGATTTTTCCGGTAAACGTAGCAAACTTTTCACCTGTTTCTCGACTACGACTTGCATTGATCATTTCATACGCGTTTGACAACACCCACGTGCAATCATGGCACAAGCTATGCAGCGCACCGAATTGATGGAGAGGCAAGTCGATGAGATTACCTGCGACACGATTGAATGAGCTGACCATATCTCTAGCTTCCTCACTTCAGGCGATTACTCAGATCTTGTCATAAAATGCGGGAATGAAACTTTCAACGTCCATAAGGTCATTGTGTGTACGCAAGTCGAATTTTTCGCCCGCGCGATAAAGTTCGGTGGCAAAGTATGACGAATCTTTCATGAACTATATGAAGCTATCCTAAATCGAAACAGGAGACACAAGAGAATGTTATCGACCTTCCGGACGACGATCCCTAGGTGATCCATTTTCTCGTTCGATACCTGTACATGGGCCAGTACGACAACCAACTGTCAGATCCTCCAAGTTCTACGCCTGATGCACCACTCAAGCACCCGAAGCTTGCCATGGTATTCAGCGATATCCACAACGAAAATCTTGACCGCAAGTACACGTACGAATTTCCGCACACCTGCGAGCGAGATCACACGGGTAATTGTGCGACGATTTTGCTGTGCCCACACCACCTTTGCGACTACCACTGCAGAAATGACTGCCAAGGGTTTATCTGCAATCTTTGTTACATCCCGGAACCTGTTGCGCTAAACTGTCTCATTCACTCCAAAATGCATACGATCGCCGACAAGTATGACGTCGTTGGTCTGAAAGAGCTTTCACGAAAGCTCTTCACGCTCTCGTGCAAAGCTATTTGGAACGATGATGCCTTTCTCAGCGCTATCAGCCATGCATTTTCCACAACATTCTGTGAAGATCTAGGCCTTAGAGATCCTATTATGGAGGTCATCTCTAAACATATGGAGCTTATGCATAAGCCGGAAATGCAGGCCTTGATGCTGGAGCACGGAGATCTTGCGATTGGTGTCTTGCTTAAGAACACGGAATAGTTTGCACCAAAGGCCGAGGAAGAGGAGAAAACTGGGGGGGGGGGGGGGAGGAGGGGGAGGAATAAGAGTAGGAGGAGGATACAGCAAGTTGTATCGCAGTGCATGGCTTTCCGGCATGATCTCGCTCAAGTACTAGCCTTGACACAGAAGAGTGACGATGGAGGAATACAAAACGGCTTTGGCGAAGAGTGAATTGCAGGAGACTGGCAGCCTATGATGTTCCAAATGAAATGAGATAATATCCCACATTGTCCTTTCGCATTGTGAGTTTGTAGTCTCGGTGACAGAACCCCCGTCGAAGTGAGCCTTCTCAACTGCGCAGCGTGTCCTATGTGTTCAAATGCAGCAATGGATAGTTATATAAAAGTTGGCTTCCAGGTAAAGTTCTACGTTGGGGAAGGTGGAAACCAATGGGCCTGCACCACATGCAAGAGCAGCCTAGTCCGCTTCCACGCCACCTTGTGGCACCATGCCAAGCCAAACACCTCGAAAGTATCACGACACAGAATTTTGCTAGGAGGATCACATCCATTCTCATGAAAGTTATATGCGTCATACGACCTTGGAAAACCCGTGAACTGGAGATCTTGGTTGCATGAGCCACGTAATTCTTCAGTGAGTAACTTCAATGTTCCAAGGCTAAGTAGACTGCTTCTCAATCACCATAAGCTACCCCGCAGTAGTTATCCCCGTATGTGAAGCTAATTCATTTTTGAACTCTAGTAGTTGAGACTGTCGTTTCCCAATCGCGAATAAGCTAAGCTGCTTGTCTTGTACAACTGGCGCTAATCAAACTCGGGGTACATTTCGCTGCCTTCTTCTACGTCGTCGCGTAGCGACATCAGCATCCGGCCTGATTTGAAAGTCCTCGTGGAAGTGATATCACCCTCGCTTTGTCCCCCGACCCACGGAGACTCGGAGTAGCCAGTAACTACCGGTACCGCCCCGTCGTGAGAATAGTCGTCGCATGCTTCTCTACCACACTACCAGATACAGATATTCCACCCGACCGCCAAAATGGCTGAAGCTGCACGCGAACAGCTCCTCGCGAGTTTGAAAGGGTAAGAGTCATTCATGGCTTTGCGCTGAAGAGCAGTTGGCTAATGGAATCTAGCTTGCTCGCTTCAGGTGCGCATTCCGATTTTACTATAACCTGCGGTTCGGACTCGCACAAGGTTCACAAGAACATTGTTTGCTGGCGTGCGGACTTCTTTGCTCGGGCTATCAAGTTTGGGGGCAAGGTAAGCACTTATAACTAGCTTCGCGCGGGCACAGACTAATCTGGATCCTTAAAGGAAACCCAGGGAAGCAATGTCGATTTACCTGAAGATGAGCCAGCCATCGTCAAGCTCTTACTCCAATACATTTACGAAGGCGAATACGATCCTTTTCTTTTGGACAAGGATACAGATCTTGCTGCTGCTTTATACTCTCCGTCAATGTCTCCTACATGGGGCAAGACACAGAGACGAAAGGAAAAGCTGATCGTGGAGCGAAATCTACGTGCAGAGCAACTTGCAGGGCTCCATACCGCGCCAACAGACTCTTCCACTCCTACAACTGGTTCCGAGCAGTTACTCACTCATGCCAAGATGTACGAGATCGCCGAAAAGTACGATGTCGTGGGCTTAAAAGACCTTGTTAAGGAGAAGTACGACAGGGCATGCTCAAAGTATTGGAACGCGCCTTCTTTTGCCGCCTCGGCGTATCACGTTTTCTCAACCACGCTAGAGCACGACAAAGGCCTGCGCGACATCGTGTTCAAGACTATCGCCACACACATGCAAACACTCGTTAAGAAGCCGGAGGTCGAAACCTTGCTCACTGAATTCAACGGGCTGGCATTTGGTTTGCTCAAGATGAAAATTGACGAGGGTTGGAATTGATTCATTGTTCGGATGTTTGAGCGCCGTAAGGAGGGCGAAATGATGGATAGCAGAACAGTTGCATAAACTGTAATTGACAGTTCCTCGCTGTAGACAAGCAATTGTCTGAAACAAGAGACGATAGCTTACATCTACACTTCTTTCTAAATGACTACCTTATGCATATTTGATATCACAAGTGAAGCATCTTCTAGCTGCCGTGGCCAGGAAAAGATGATATTGAGCAGATCGTTCTGTCGAAGCAAATATAAAGAAATAGACCAGCGATTACCTTACCTTTAACTAAGCAAACGGGATATTAGGCAAATAAGAAAGAAAGCACTAGGGATAGTAATGAATAAACAATAAATAGTAGACAACAAATAATAAGCCATAGTGTCGGCATACACACGGTGTGTCGCCTAATAAGGCCCAATGTACCGCCTCGATCCTACTTCGGCCCAACTCGGACCCAACGCTATGTATACCTTCGTAGCCCCACATTCGTAGAATCATCAGACACCAGAATACCAATACACAAGATTACCTTAGCTACTGTTATTCACCGTACGATCGTACAAGGCCTTCCAACACTGATCAGTGTTTGCACGGCAGTCACAGACAGTTAGGTTAAGAAGAGATAGATTCTTTACCCCGCGCGTTCCCTAGATTGCCTATATCAGCAAGGCGGAGTTATCTATGCTAAGCTCACTGTTAGCTATATCAGGCGTCGTTCGTGGCTAGCGACCGACCGTTACAGCCGTATCAGAAGCGTTCCAAGACGCCGTCTATACACGCGCCAACCGACCGGTTGAGATTTGACCCGTGTACAACCCACGACCACCGACGCATCTCTAGCGAACGCAGCTAGCGCAACAAGCGTCAACAAGAACACAATAGCAGGAGAGAGAACATCATCGGAAAGAGCACCGGTAGCCAGGACACCGGCAGTAGGAATGGCGAGCAGTAGTAGAAGAGTGGTACCCACACTAGAGGCGCTACTAGGGACCACAAACATAAAACCAAGAGAATGGCATCACATCGATCCAGAGATTTGGGAGGACAACGTTGAAGCTCCAGACGATGAGGTAGGGATTACTACAGCAACAACGTACATTGCGCGTGCGATTGCGGACTATACAGATCGACCAACAGCAGATGAAGAACTCTTTTGGGAGTTCCGTCAGGACTTTGAAGGATGGACAGAGGCAATGTTCCTACGTGCCCAGCCAATATACACAAAGGAACTAAAGCGGATCCTCCGCTTTAAGGGAGTGTATACTGGCCGTATTAATATGGCACCTAGTGAGTCTCTAGCTAGGTTATTACGCATGGAGGAGTACCTAGAATGGCCTCAGGACGTATTCCAGTCGGCTGTGTTTGACACACGATCAGCTGCGCACATGTTGCAAGAGCGGGCACTACGGCAACAACGCAGTGAAGGATCAGTACAGTCCACAGACAGGAGATTATCAAGCCAGGCCCAGAGCCGAACCCAAACGCCTGTAAGGACAAGAGGCCGAGACGTAGACAGTCGGCAAACCCGCGATCAAGACCAGACCCACGCCCGTGTGCAAGGACGACAGGAGACCGTTGAGGAAGAACAACAGATTCAGGACCAGCTAGCAAAAACGATTGAGAAAGCCCAAAACCAACCAATCCGAAGCCAGCCTGTAGAGACAACTGAATCCGCACCGCAGCCAGCCTATCAGCGCGTCCAAAGTCAGCAACCTCCCCTCACCTACAACAACTTCGACCGATTCCGCGAGTATACACCAGCATACCCGCAACGTCCGAAGGGACTGAGCGTTCCCCCAATTGTGCCCTCTGGTGAAACAGACCCGTACAAGGCAGTTCCACCAATCGAGTTTGGCAATGAGAAACTGGATCCTAAGACGATCAATGTCTTCGTGAAAATGTGGGACCGAGACAAAAAGTATACGGGAAAGCCGTACGACCTCCTAGACGATAAATTGAAGATCTTCTACAGCATCTGTTATCACGCAGACATCGAGCCAGGGCAGTTCCATGCAGTCTTTCCACGGATTCTCGACGGCCGCGCAGAGGAGTATTACCTCCACTTCGTCGATCAGCGGATGGATACGTTCTTGACTGCCTACACAAAGCTCAAGAACCACTTCGACACAGACGTCAACCACGGCCATTACTACGCGGACTGGACGACGACATCGTTTGTCAAAGTCCGCAGGGAGAACCCCGAAAAGAACCTCCACGAGGTCCTTGACATCATGCTGGACAAGCTCCAATTGTGTCAAAGAGCACTTGGACAGCAGTACATGGGAGAATACGCGCTCCGAACGACTGTAATCACAGCATGCCGAGGCGTGAAGGAGCTCGAGATGGCACTCTACAAGCCGTCTCTAGAATGCGAGGTTCTGTTTGGAGATCTGCGATCGTCAATCGAAAACTCACTCGCCATGACCGTCTCCGTCAACTTCACTGAGGCGGATACGGATAGCCAGTACTACTTGGATCGTCGGTACAACAACAACAGCTCTGGAAGATTGCGAGGGAATTACAACCCTCGCGGTGGACGCAGCGGATTCACCCGCGGACGCGGTGGGCTTCAGCACCGCTCTGGAGTCAACACACAAATCGACAAGAAATGTTACGTCTGCGGCAAGACAGGCTGTTGGTCCACAAACCACACGCTTGAAGAAAGAAAACGCTCAAAAGCGCAGTACATCACACACTGCGCGATTACGGGAGAGCAAATGGAGTTTAGCACATTTCTCGTCGCGTACGAGGGGGAAGAAGTCGACCAGTTCTTCCTAGAGGAGCAAGACGAAGATGATGAGGACCAAAGATTGGCAGTTAAGTACCTCACAGATCAGGCCTTTTTGCACCACGTGACTGGAGAAGACGTCTACAGGTGCAAGGAGCCTATTACGCCCGCAACGCAGTTCCTTATCGAGGATCGATACTCGCGAATCACGTACCAAGGCATTCTTCCTGACACTGGTGCCTCAAATGTATCGACAGCCGGAAAGGAGCAGTTCTGGGCGCTCCAAACTGAGGACCCACCGTAACTCTAGATACGTCTACTGCTGGAAACGCATCTGTGCAATTTGGCAAAGGAAGCGTCACTACTTCGATTGGAACCGCACATGTATCGACACAGATTGGAAAGATCAAATTTGAGGTCTTGAACGCACCCACCCCGTTTCTCCTCTGTCTGAAAGACATGGACCGGCTCCACGTGTACTTCAACAATACTACGGACCAGCTGGTACAAGGAAAAGCTACCTTTCCAGTGATTCGCAAATGGGGACACCCGTGGTTCCACCTAAGCAAGGCAGAGCGCGCGCGCGTATTCCTTACGGAGACTGAGCTCCGACGCTTACACCGGAGGTTCGGGCATCCAGCCGTCGAACGGCTGATACGATTGCTCAAACGCGCAGGACACGAGGACGTGGATGAACGGCTGCTCCGAGAGATCCAAACGTTCTGCCATCACTGCCAAGCGCATGATCCAGCGCCGCGCCGATTCAAGTTTAGGCTGAAAGATGATCGGGAATTCAACTTCGAGATCCTCGTAGATGTGATGTATCTGAGTGGGAAACCAGTGCTTCACGTGATCGATTCGGCTACAACATTCAACGGCGCGCGATTTCTACCGTCTATGAGCGCGAAAGACACCTGGGAAGCACTCCGCCTGCTCTGGATTGATACATACCAAGGGCCGCCAGATATCGTCACCCACGACGCCGGCACCAACTTCGCGTCAGTCGAATTCAGATCAGAGGCGAAGATCATGGGAATCACATGTAAACAAGTGCCAACCGAGGCCCATTGGTCTATCGGCAAGGTAGAAAGATACCACGCACCGCTCAGACGCGTGTACGAGATCCTGAGGACAGAGCTTGACACTGGCACCAGCGACGCCGCAGTGTTGCAGATGGCAGTCAAGGCCGTCAACGACACCGCAGGCCCAGACGGGCTCGTACCCACGCTGCTCGTCTTCGGTGCATACCCCGGATATCCATGGATTCACCACCATCTCCCTCGATAACCCATCGCGCGGAGGCAATCCAGAAAGCGATGAGGGCGCTGCGGAAGGCCTCAGCGGAACATGCGGTGAGCAACGCACTTGGTACCAGGAATGGGCCTACTACAGACGGGGTACTGTCACTGCCTCTTCAGAGTGAGGTGATGGTATGGCGCGAGAAGAATGGATGGCAAGGGCCGTATAGAGTCATCGATATGAAGGACCACGATGTTACTGTAGACATGATCAACGGCCCAACGACGTTCCGATCCACTGTCGTAAAACCGTACTATCGCGATCTGACTACAGCGATAGACGGCGCAGATCAAGGCACAGGTGGATCTCCGACCACAGACGAAGCGATTGCTGATGAACCGCCACTACCGGTACCACCGGCGGAAGCCAACCAAGCGGCTCAGCCGCGCAAGCGGGGCCGCCCACCTGGATCAAAGAACAAGCCCAAGGTGCAGTACCTGTCGAAGAAGGAGGAGGACGATTACGCCCTGGCCGTCAAGCTACGCAATGACGGCGTGATTAACGTCCCGGGCGCTCCATTCGAAGCATCCGATCAGAAGGAGATCGACGACCTCGTCGGCCGTGGAGTATTCAGTTTTGAGCTGTTTGATCCAACTCTACACGGCGGGTATCGTATCTTCAAATCGCGCATGGTCCGCGAAGTCAAAGGCAAGACCATGGTCCCGTACGAGAAATCACGCCTCGTTGTTCAAGGTTACAATGACGAGGGCAAACACGAGATCCTGACGCAGTCGCCAACCATCCAACGAGCCAGCCAGCGCCTGATTCTAGCCCTAGCGCCTGCATTACTCGATGAGGGCATGGTTGTGGAACTACGAGATATCACGCAAGCGTACCCACAGGCACAAACAGAGCTATTCCGCACGGTTTTAGCGCACCTCCCAAAGGAGCTTATAACAAAGTATCCCAAGGGAACAATTATTCGCGTAATCAAGCCACTCTATGGAATCGCGGAAGCAGGAGTCCACTGGTTTGCTACGTACCAAGGACACCACTGCAAGGAGCTCGACATGGCTACATCAACGTATGACCCGTGCCTCCTGATCACGAACGGGAGACGGGAAGCGTTTGGAATAGTGGGCCTGCAGACAGACGATACTCTCGCGATTGGGACGCCTGCATTCTCTGGTGCAGAAGACGCTGCGCTCCAGAAAGCCAATTTTCGAGCTAAGCCCAAGGAGAGACTGTCCAAAGAAGTATCACTCGAGTTCAACGGATGTACTCTAACGTTGCGCGGAGACACGATTCTACTTACGCAGAAGGGACAAGGTGCCAAGATCGAAATCATTGATCCGAAGGCAGCAAACCGAGCACAGAAGTACATGGAGCAGCGCGCGCGTGGCGCGTACATTGCGTCGATATGCCAACCTGAAGCATCGTTCGATCTTTCCGCGGCTGCGCAAATACAACAACCTAAGGACACAGAATACGTGAAGCTTAACCGCCGGCTGCAGTGGCAATCTGAGAGCATACAACGAGGCCTGCGATACGTCCCTCTCGACCTCGCTACAGCAAAGCTGGTAGTGTTCACAGACGGATCCTTCGCGAACAACCAAGACCTTAGCTCACAGCTAGGGTACCTACTTATCCTTGCGAATGAGTCGAGTCGACAAGACAGCACGTTTGATATTCGTGGTAACGTAATCCATTGGAGTTCGACCAAATGCAAACGCGTTACCCGGAGCGTTCTTGCCTCAGAAACGTACGGCATGGTTAGCGGTGTCGACATCGCTATCGCTATCCTAACAACCCTCAAGATAATTACAGGACGCCTAGGTCTACCACCGATCCCACTTATTGTGTGTACGGATTCATACTCCTTGTATGAATGCCTCGTCAAACTCGGAACAACTGCTGAGAAGCGACTGATGATCGACATCATGGCGCTTCGGCAGTCATACGAGCGTCGCGAGATCACTGAGATCCGCTGGATCAACGGAGAGGACAACCCCGCGGACGCATTCACGAAAGCAACACCAAATCGCGCGTTAGAACGTTTCATCGAAAGCAACAAGCTGTCAATCCGAGTAGAGGGATCTGTGCAGCGACCTACGGAGTAGGCACATATGCCTATTTGGAATCCCTCTCATTGTGCCCTTTTTAGAAGACCCGTTTTTCCTTACATCAGTCGTTACAATAAGAAAAGATTGCCAGTGTCGGCATACACACGGTGTGTCGCCTAATAAGGCCCAATGTACCGCCTCGATCCTACTTCGGCCCAACTCGGACCCAACGCTATGTATACCTTCGTAGCCCCCACATTCGTAGAATCATCATACACCAGAATACCAATACACAAGATTACTGTCAGATAATAGCACTGTTGAAGATGAGAGCGTACAGACGCTGGGTTAGACTAGCGCGACCCGGCATCTGAGAGAGCCAATCGGATCACAGGAAGGCTTGGCACCCCCCAGGTGTGCCCACAACCGTAGACAGAACCAACAAACAATCAACAATCAATATCATCACCATTATTACCTATTTCATCAGTATTCCAGATGAGAGTGAATATCTGACAATTACCTTAGCTACTGTTATTCACCGTACGATCGTACAAGGCCTTCCAACACTTTGCTAATTATAATTTATTATTTAACTATGTGTTGGAAGGCCTTGTACGATCGTACGGTGAATAACAGTAGCTAAGGTAATCTTGTGTATTGGTATTCTGGTGTCTGATGATTCTACGAATGTGGGGGCTACGAAGGTATACATAGCGTTGGGTCCGAGTTGGGCCGAAGTAGGATCGAGGCGGTACATTGGGCCTTATTAGGCGACACACCGTGTGTATGCCGACACTGGCAATCTTTTCTTATTGTAACGACTGATGTAAGGAAAAACGGGTCTTCTAAAAAGGGCACAATGAGAGGGATTCCAAATAGGCATATGTGCCTACTCCGTAGGTCGCTGCACAGATCCCTCTACTCGGATTGACAGCTTGTTGCTTTCGATGAAACGTTCTAACGCGCGATTTGGTGTTGCTTTCGTGAATGCGTCCGCGGGGTTGTCCTCTCCGTTGATCCAGCGGATCTCAGTGATCTCGCGACGCTCGTATGACTGCCGAAGCGCCATGATGTCGATCATCAGTCGCTTCTCAGCAGTTGTTCCGAGTTTGACGAGGCATTCATACAAGGAGTATGAATCCGTACACACAATAAGTGGGATCGGTGGTAGACCTAGGCGTCCTGTAATTATCTTGAGGGTTGTTAGGATAGCGATAGCGATGTCGACACCGCTAACCATGCCGTACGTTTCTGAGGCAAGAACGCTCCGGGTAACGCGTTTGCATTTGGTCGAACTCCAATGGATTACGTTACCACGAATATCAAACGTGCTGTCTTGTCGACTCGACTCATTCGCAAGGATAAGTAGGTACCCTAGCTGTGAGCTAAGGTCTTGGTTGTTCGCGAAGGATCCGTCTGTGAACACTACCAGCTTTGCTGTAGCGAGGTCGAGAGGGACGTATCGCAGGCCTCGTTGTATGCTCTCAGATTGCCACTGCAGCCGGCGGTTAAGCTTCACGTATTCTGTGTCCTTAGGTTGTTGTATTTGCGCAGCCGCGGAAAGATCGAACGATGCTTCAGGTTGGCATATCGACGCAATGTACGCGCCACGCGCGCGCTGCTCCATGTACTTCTGTGCTCGGTTTGCTGCCTTCGGATCAATGATTTCGATCTTGGCACCTTGTCCCTTCTGCGTAAGTAGAATCGTGTCTCCGCGCAACGTTAGAGTACATCCGTTGAACTCGAGTGATACTTCTTTGGACAGTCTCTCCTTGGGCTTAGCTCGAAAATTGGCTTTCTGGAGCGCAGCGTCTTCTGCACCAGAGAATGCAGGCGTCCCAATCGCGAGAGTATCGTCTGTCTGCAGGCCCACTATTCCAAACGCTTCCCGTCTCCCGTTCGTGATCAGGAGGCACGGGTCATACGTTGATGTAGCCATGTCGAGCTCCTTGCAGTGGTGTCCTTGGTACGTAGCAAACCAGTGGACTCCTGCTTCCGCGATTCCATAGAGTGGCTTGATTACGCGAATAATTGTTCCCTTGGGATACTTTGTTATAAGCTCCTTTGGGAGGTGCGCTAAAACCGTGCGGAATAGCTCTGTTTGTGCCTGTGGGTACGCTTGCGTGATATCTCGTAGTTCCACAACCATG
Source organism: Pyrenophora tritici-repentis (assembly GCF_003171515.1). Taxonomy (NCBI): domain Eukaryota; kingdom Fungi; phylum Ascomycota; class Dothideomycetes; order Pleosporales; family Pleosporaceae; genus Pyrenophora; species Pyrenophora tritici-repentis. The sequence continues at coordinate 6,247,440 of NC_089390.1, forward strand.
CCCTCATCGAGTAATGCAGGCGCTAGGGCTAGAATCAGGCGCTGGCTGGCTCGTTGGATGGTTGGCGACTGCGTCAGGATCTCGTGTTTGCCCTCGTCATTGTAACCTTGAACAACGAGGCGTGATTTCTCGTACGGGACCATGGTCTTGCCTTTGACTTCGCGGACCATGCGCGATTTGAAGATACGATACCCGCCGTGTAGAGTTGGATCAAACAGCTCAAAACTGAATACTCCACGGCCGACGAGGTCGTCGATCTCCTTCTGATCGGATGCTTCGAATGGAGCGCCCGGGACGTTAATCACGCCGTCATTGCGTAGCTTGACGGCCAGGGCGTAATCGTCCTCCTCCTTCTTCGACAGGTACTGCACCTTGGGCTTGTTCTTTGATCCAGGTGGGCGGCCCCGCTTGCGCGGCTGAGCCGCTTGGTTGGCTTCCGCCGGTGGTACCGGTAGTGGCGGTTCATCAGCAATCGCTTCGTCTGTGGTCGGAGATCCACCTGTGCCTTGATCTGCGCCGTCTATCGCTGTAGTCAGATCGCGATAGTACGGTTTTACGACAGTGGATCGGAACGTCGTTGGGCCGTTGATCATGTCTACAGTAACATCGTGGTCCTTCATATCGATGACTCTATACGGCCCTTGCCATCCATTCTTCTCGCGCCATACCATCACCTCACTCTGAAGAGGCAGTGACAGTACCCCGTCTGTAGTAGGCCCATTCCTGGTACCAAGTGCGTTGCTCACCGCATGTTCCGCTGAGGCCTTCCGCAGCGCCCTCATCGCTTTCTGGATTGCCTCGCGCGATGGGTTATCGAGGGAGATGGTGGTGAATCCATGGATATCCGGGGGTATGCACCGAAGACGAGCAGCGTGGGTACGAGCCCGTCTGGGCCTGCGGTGTCGTTGACGGCCTTGACTGCCATCTGCAACACTGCGGCGTCGCTGGTGCCAGTGTCAAGCTCTGTCCTCAGGATCTCGTACACGCGTCTGAGCGGTGCGTGGTATCTTTCTACCTTGCCGATAGACCAATGGGCCTCGGTTGGCACTTGTTTACATGTGATTCCCATGATCTTCGCCTCTGATCTGAATTCGACTGACGCGAAGTTGGTGCCGGCGTCGTGGGTGACGATATCTGGCGGCCCTTGGTATGTATCAATCCAGAGCAGGCGGAGTGCTTCCCAGGTGTCTTTCGCGCTCATAGACGGTAGAAATCGCGCGCCGTTGAATGTTGTAGCCGAATCGATCACGTGAAGCACTGGTTTCCCACTCAGATACATCACATCTACGAGGATCTCGAAGTTGAATTCCCGATCATCTTTCAGCCTAAACTTGAATCGGCGCGGCGCTGGATCATGCGCTTGGCAGTGATGGCAGAACGTTTGGATCTCTCGGAGCAGCCGTTCATCCACGTCCTCGTGTCCTGCGCGTTTGAGCAATCGTATCAGCCGTTCGACGGCTGGATGCCCGAACCTCCGGTGTAAGCGTCGGAGCTCAGTCTCCGTAAGGAATACGCGCGCGCGCTCTGCCTTGCTTAGGTGGAACCACGGGTGTCCCCATTTGCGAATCACTGGAAAGGTAGCTTTTCCTTGTACCAGCTGGTCCGTAGTATTGTTGAAGTACACGTGGAGCCGGTCCATGTCTTTCAGACAGAGGAGAAACGGGGTGGGTGCGTTCAAGACCTCAAATTTGATCTTTCCAATCTGTGTCGATACATGTGCGGTTCCAATCGAAGTAGTGACGCTTCCTTTGCCAAATTGCACAGATGCGTTTCCAGCAGTAGACGTATCTAGAGTTACGGTGGGGTCCTCAGTTTGGAGCGCCCAGAACTGCTCCTTTCCGGCTGTCGATACATTTGAGGCACCAGTGTCAGGAAGAATGCCTTGGTACGTGATTCGCGAGTATCGATCCTCGATAAGGAACTGCGTTGCGGGCGTAATAGGCTCCTTGCACCTGTAGACGTCTTCTCCAGTCACGTGGTGCAAAAAGGCCTGATCTGTGAGGTACTTAACTGCCAATCTTTGGTCCTCATCATCTTCGTCTTGCTCCTCTAGGAAGAACTGGTCGACTTCTTCCCCCTCGTACGCGACGAGAAATGTGCTAAACTCCATTTGCTCTCCCGTAATCGCGCAGTGTGTGATGTACTGCGCTTTTGAGCGTTTTCTTTCTTCAAGCGTGTGGTTTGTGGACCAACAGCCTGTCTTGCCGCAGACGTAACATTTCTTGTCGATTTGTGTGTTGACTCCAGAGCGGTGCTGAAGCCCACCGCGTCCGCGGGTGAATCCGCTGCGTCCACCGCGAGGGTTGTAATTCCCTCGCAATCTTCCAGAGCTGTTGTTGTTGTACCGACGATCCAAGTAGTACTGGCTATCCGTATCCGCCTCAGTGAAGTTGACGGAGACGGTCATGGCGAGTGAGTTTTCGATTGACGATCGCAGATCTCCAAACAGAACCTCGCATTCTAGAGACGGCTTGTAGAGTGCCATCTCGAGCTCCTTCACGCCTCGGCATGCTGTGATTACAGTCGTTCGGAGCGCGTATTCTCCCATGTACTGCTGTCCAAGTGCTCTTTGACACAATTGGAGCTTGTCCAGCATGATGTCAAGGACCTCGTGGAGGTTCTTTTCGGGGTTCTCCCTGCGGACTTTGACAAACGATGTCGTCGTCCAGTCCGCGTAGTAATGGCCGTGGTTGACGTCTGTGTCGAAGTGGTTCTTGAGCTTTGTGTAGGCAGTCAAGAACGTATCCATCCGCTGATCGACGAAGTGGAGGTAATACTCCTCTGCGCGGCCGTCGAGAATCCGTGGAAAGACTGCATGGAACTGCCCTGGCTCGATGTCTGCGTGATAACAGATGCTGTAGAAGATCTTCAATTTATCGTCTAGGAGGTCGTACGGCTTTCCCGTATACTTTTTGTCTCGGTCCCACATTTTCACGAAGACATTGATCGTCTTAGGATCCAGTTTCTCATTGCCAAACTCGATTGGTGGAACTGCCTTGTACGGGTCTGTTTCACCAGAGGGCACAATTGGGGGAACGCTCAGTCCCTTCGGACGTTGCGGGTATGCTGGTGTATACTCGCGGAATCGGTCGAAGTTGTTGTAGGTGAGGGGAGGTTGCTGACTTTGGACGCGCTGATAGGCTGGCTGCGGTGCGGATTCAGTTGTCTCTACAGGCTGGCTTCGGATTGGTTGGTTTTGGGCTTTCTCAATCGTTTTTGCTAGCTGGTCCTGAATCTGTTGTTCTTCCTCAACGGTCTCCTGTCGTCCTTGCACACGGGCGTGGGTCTGGTCTTGATCGCGGGTTTGCCGACTGTCTACGTCTCGGCCTCTTGTCCTTACAGGCGTTTGGGTTCGGCTCTGGGCCTGGCTTGATAATCTCCTGTCTGTGGACTGTACTGATCCTTCACTGCGTTGTTGCCGTAGTGCCCGCTCTTGCAACATGTGCGCAGCTGATCGTGTGTCAAACACAGCCGACTGGAATACGTCCTGAGGCCATTCTAGGTACTCCTCCATGCGTAATAACCTAGCTAGAGACTCACTAGGTGCCATATTAATACGGCCAGTATACACTCCCTTAAAGCGGAGGATCCGCTTTAGTTCCTTTGTGTATATTGGCTGGGCACGTAGGAACATTGCCTCTGTCCATCCTTCAAAGTCCTGACGGAACTCCCAAAAGAGTTCTTCATCTGCTGTTGGTCGATCTGTATAGTCCGCAATCGCACGCGCAATGTACGTTGTTGCTGTAGTAATCCCTACCTCATCGTCTGGAGCTTCAACGTTGTCCTCCCAAATCTCTGGATCGATGTGATGCCATTCTCTTGGTTTTATGTTTGTGGTCCCTAGTAGCGCCTCTAGTGTGGGTACCACTCTTCTACTACTGCTCGCCATTCCTACTGCCGGTGTCCTGGCTACCGGTGCTCTTTCCGATGATGTTCTCTCTCCTGCTATTGTGTTCTTGTTGACGCTTGTTGCGCTAGCTGCGTTCGCTAGAGATGCGTCGGTGGTCGTGGGTTGTACACGGGTCAAATCTCAACCGGTCGGTTGGCGCGTGTATAGACGGCGTCTTGGAACGCTTCTGATACGGCTGTAACGGTCGGTCGCTAGCCACGAACGACGCCTGATATAGCTAACAGTGAGCTTAGCATAGATAACTCCGCCTTGCTGATATAGGCAATCTAGGGAACGCGCGGGTAAAGAATCTATCTCTTCTTAACCTAACTGTCTGTGACTGCCGTGCAAACACTGATCAGTGTTGGAAGGCCTTGTACGATCGTACGGTGAATAACAGTAGCTAAGGTAATCTTGTGTATTGGTATTCTGGTGTCTGATGATTCTACGAATGTGGGGGCTACGAAGGTATACATAGCGTTGGGTCCGAGTTGGGCCGAAGTAGGATCGAGGCGGTACATTGGGCCTTATTAGGCGACACACCGTGTGTATGCCGACACTATGGCTTATTATTTGTTGTCTACTATTTATTGTTTATTCATTACTATCCCTAGTGCTTTCTTTCTTATTTGCCTAATATCCCGTTTGCTTAGTTAAAGGTAAGGTAATCGCTGGTCTATTTCTTTATATTTGCTTCGACAGAACGATCTGCTCAATATCATCTTTTCCTGGCCACGGCAGCTAGAAGATGCTTCACTTGTGATATCAAATATGCATAAGGTAGTCATTTAGAAAGAAGTGTAGATGTAAGCTATCGTCTCTTGTTTCAGACAATTGCTTGTCTACAGCGAGGAACTGTCAATTACAGTTTATGCAACTGTTCTGCTATCCATCATTTCGCCCTCCTTACGGCGCTCAAACATCCGAACAATGAATCAATTCCAACCCTCGTCAATTTTCATCTTGAGCAAACCAAATGCCAGCCCGTTGAATTCAGTGAGCAAGGTTTCGACCTCCGGCTTCTTAACGAGTGTTTGCATGTGTGTGGCGATAGTCTTGAACACGATGTCGCGCAGGCCTTTGTCGTGCTCTAGCGTGGTTGAGAAAACGTGATACGCCGAGGCGGCAAAAGAAGGCGCGTTCCAATACTTTGAGCATGCCCTGTCGTACTTCTCCTTAACAAGGTCTTTTAAGCCCACGACATCGTACTTTTCGGCGATCTCGTACATCTTGGCATGAGTGAGTAACTGCTCGGAACCAGTTGTAGGAGTGGAAGAGTCTGTTGGCGCGGTATGGAGCCCTGCAAGTTGCTCTGCACGTAGATTTCGCTCCACGATCAGCTTTTCCTTTCGTCTCTGTGTCTTGCCCCATGTAGGAGACATTGACGGAGAGTATAAAGCAGCAGCAAGATCTGTATCCTTGTCCAAAAGAAAAGGATCGTATTCGCCTTCGTAAATGTATTGGAGTAAGAGCTTGACGATGGCTGGCTCATCTTCAGGTAAATCGACATTGCTTCCCTGGGTTTCCTTTAAGGATCCAGATTAGTCTGTGCCCGCGCGAAGCTAGTTATAAGTGCTTACCTTGCCCCCAAACTTGATAGCCCGAGCAAAGAAGTCCGCACGCCAGCAAACAATGTTCTTGTGAACCTTGTGCGAGTCCGAACCGCAGGTTATAGTAAAATCGGAATGCGCACCTGAAGCGAGCAAGCTAGATTCCATTAGCCAACTGCTCTTCAGCGCAAAGCCATGAATGACTCTTACCCTTTCAAACTCGCGAGGAGCTGTTCGCGTGCAGCTTCAGCCATTTTGGCGGTCGGGTGGAATATCTGTATCTGGTAGTGTGGTAGAGAAGCATGCGACGACTATTCTCACGACGGGGCGGTACCGGTAGTTACTGGCTACTCCGAGTCTCCGTGGGTCGGGGGACAAAGCGAGGGTGATATCACTTCCACGAGGACTTTCAAATCAGGCCGGATGCTGATGTCGCTACGCGACGACGTAGAAGAAGGCAGCGAAATGTACCCCGAGTTTGATTAGCGCCAGTTGTACAAGACAAGCAGCTTAGCTTATTCGCGATTGGGAAACGACAGTCTCAACTACTAGAGTTCAAAAATGAATTAGCTTCACATACGGGGATAACTACTGCGGGGTAGCTTATGGTGATTGAGAAGCAGTCTACTTAGCCTTGGAACATTGAAGTTACTCACTGAAGAATTACGTGGCTCATGCAACCAAGATCTCCAGTTCACGGGTTTTCCAAGGTCGTATGACGCATATAACTTTCATGAGAATGGATGTGATCCTCCTAGCAAAATTCTGTGTCGTGATACTTTCGAGGTGTTTGGCTTGGCATGGTGCCACAAGGTGGCGTGGAAGCGGGACTAGGCTGCTCTTGCATGTGGTGCAGGCCCATTGGTTTCCACCTTCCCCAACGTAGAACTTTACCTGGAAGCCAACTTTTATATAACTATCCATTGCTGCATTTGAACACATAGGACACGCTGCGCAGTTGAGAAGGCTCACTTCGACGGGGGTTCTGTCACCGAGACTACAAACTCACAATGCGAAAGGACAATGTGGGATATTATCTCATTTCATTTGGAACATCATAGGCTGCCAGTCTCCTGCAATTCACTCTTCGCCAAAGCCGTTTTGTATTCCTCCATCGTCACTCTTCTGTGTCAAGGCTAGTACTTGAGCGAGATCATGCCGGAAAGCCATGCACTGCGATACAACTTGCTGTATCCTCCTCCTACTCTTATTCCTCCCCCTCCTCCCCCCCCCCCCCCCAGTTTTCTCCTCTTCCTCGGCCTTTGGTGCAAACTATTCCGTGTTCTTAAGCAAGACACCAATCGCAAGATCTCCGTGCTCCAGCATCAAGGCCTGCATTTCCGGCTTATGCATAAGCTCCATATGTTTAGAGATGACCTCCATAATAGGATCTCTAAGGCCTAGATCTTCACAGAATGTTGTGGAAAATGCATGGCTGATAGCGCTGAGAAAGGCATCATCGTTCCAAATAGCTTTGCACGAGAGCGTGAAGAGCTTTCGTGAAAGCTCTTTCAGACCAACGACGTCATACTTGTCGGCGATCGTATGCATTTTGGAGTGAATGAGACAGTTTAGCGCAACAGGTTCCGGGATGTAACAAAGATTGCAGATAAACCCTTGGCAGTCATTTCTGCAGTGGTAGTCGCAAAGGTGGTGTGGGCACAGCAAAATCGTCGCACAATTACCCGTGTGATCTCGCTCGCAGGTGTGCGGAAATTCGTACGTGTACTTGCGGTCAAGATTTTCGTTGTGGATATCGCTGAATACCATGGCAAGCTTCGGGTGCTTGAGTGGTGCATCAGGCGTAGAACTTGGAGGATCTGACAGTTGGTTGTCGTACTGGCCCATGTACAGGTATCGAACGAGAAAATGGATCACCTAGGGATCGTCGTCCGGAAGGTCGATAACATTCTCTTGTGTCTCCTGTTTCGATTTAGGATAGCTTCATATAGTTCATGAAAGATTCGTCATACTTTGCCACCGAACTTTATCGCGCGGGCGAAAAATTCGACTTGCGTACACACAATGACCTTATGGACGTTGAAAGTTTCATTCCCGCATTTTATGACAAGATCTGAGTAATCGCCTGAAGTGAGGAAGCTAGAGATATGGTCAGCTCATTCAATCGTGTCGCAGGTAATCTCATCGACTTGCCTCTCCATCAATTCGGTGCGCTGCATAGCTTGTGCCATGATTGCACGTGGGTGTTGTCAAACGCGTATGAAATGATCAATGCAAGTCGTAGTCGAGAAACAGGTGAAAAGTTTGCTACGTTTACCGGAAAAATCTTTGTGCCGGTGTTACACTGTTGGAAGGCCTTGTACGATCGTACGGTGAATAACAGTAGCTAAGGTAATCTTGTGTATTGGTATTCTGGTGTCTGATGATTCTACGAATGTGGGGGCTACGAAGGTATACATAGCGTTGGGTCCGAGTTGGGCCGAAGTAGGATCGAGGCGGTACATTGGGCCTTATTAGGCGACACACCGTGTGTATGCCGACACTGGCAATCTTTTCTTATTGTAACGACTGATGTAAGGAAAAACGGGTCTTCTAAAAAGGGCACAATGAGAGGGATTCCAAATAGGCATATGTGCCTACTCCGTAGGTCGCTGCACAGATCCCTCTACTCGGATTGACAGCTTGTTGCTTTCGATGAAACGTTCTAACGCGCGATTTGGTGTTGCTTTCGTGAATGCGTCCGCGGGGTTGTCCTCTCCGTTGATCCAGCGGATCTCAGTGATCTCGCGACGCTCGTATGACTGCCGAAGCGCCATGATGTCGATCATCAGTCGCTTCTCAGCAGTTGTTCCGAGTTTGACGAGGCATTCATACAAGGAGTATGAATCCGTACACACAATAAGTGGGATCGGTGGTAGACCTAGGCGTCCTGTAATTATCTTGAGGGTTGTTAGGATAGCGATAGCGATGTCGACACCGCTAACCATGCCGTACGTTTCTGAGGCAAGAACGCTCCGGGTAACGCGTTTGCATTTGGTCGAACTCCAATGGATTACGTTACCACGAATATCAAACGTGCTGTCTTGTCGACTCGACTCATTCGCAAGGATAAGTAGGTACCCTAGCTGTGAGCTAAGGTCTTGGTTGTTCGCGAAGGATCCGTCTGTGAACACTACCAGCTTTGCTGTAGCGAGGTCGAGAGGGACGTATCGCAGGCCTCGTTGTATGCTCTCAGATTGCCACTGCAGCCGGCGGTTAAGCTTCACGTATTCTGTGTCCTTAGGTTGTTGTATTTGCGCAGCCGCGGAAAGATCGAACGATGCTTCAGGTTGGCATATCGACGCAATGTACGCGCCACGCGCGCGCTGCTCCATGTACTTCTGTGCTCGGTTTGCTGCCTTCGGATCAATGATTTCGATCTTGGCACCTTGTCCCTTCTGCGTAAGTAGAATCGTGTCTCCGCGCAACGTTAGAGTACATCCGTTGAACTCGAGTGATACTTCTTTGGACAGTCTCTCCTTGGGCTTAGCTCGAAAATTGGCTTTCTGGAGCGCAGCGTCTTCTGCACCAGAGAATGCAGGCGTCCCAATCGCGAGAGTATCGTCTGTCTGCAGGCCCACTATTCCAAACGCTTCCCGTCTCCCGTTCGTGATCAGGAGGCACGGGTCATACGTTGATGTAGCCATGTCGAGCTCCTTGCAGTGGTGTCCTTGGTACGTAGCAAACCAGTGGACTCCTGCTTCCGCGATTCCATAGAGTGGCTTGATTACGCGAATAATTGTTCCCTTGGGATACTTTGTTATAAGCTCCTTTGGGAGGTGCGCTAAAACCGTGCGGAATAGCTCTGTTTGTGCCTGTGGGTACGCTTGCGTGATATCTCGTAGTTCCACAACCATGCCCTCATCGAGTAATGCAGGCGCTAGGGCTAGAATCAGGCGCTGGCTGGCTCGTTGGATGGTTGGCGACTGCGTCAGGATCTCGTGTTTGCCCTCGTCATTGTAACCTTGAACAACGAGGCGTGATTTCTCGTACGGGACCATGGTCTTGCCTTTGACTTCGCGGACCATGCGCGATTTGAAGATACGATACCCGCCGTGTAGAGTTGGATCAAACAGCTCAAAACTGAATACTCCACGGCCGACGAGGTCGTCGATCTCCTTCTGATCGGATGCTTCGAATGGAGCGCCCGGGACGTTAATCACGCCGTCATTGCGTAGCTTGACGGCCAGGGCGTAATCGTCCTCCTCCTTCTCCGACAGGTACTGCACCTTGGGCTTGTTCTTTGATCCAGGTGGGCGGCCCCGCTTGCGCGGCTGAGCCGCTTGGGTGGCTTCCGCCGGTGGTACCGGTAGTGGCGGTTCATCAGCAATCGCTTCGTCTGTGGTCGGAGATCCACCTGTGCCTTGATCTGCGCCGTCTATCGCTGTAGTCAGATCGCGATAGTACGGTTTTACGACAGTGGATCGGAACGTCGTTGGGCCGTTGATCATGTCTACAGTAACATCGTGGTCCTTCATATCGATGACTCTATACGGCCCTTGCCATCCATTCTTCTCGCGCCATACCATCACCTCACTCTGAAGAGGCAGTGACAGTACCCCGTCTGTAGTAGGCCCATTCCTGGTACCAAGTGCGTTGCTCACCGCATGTTCCGCTGCAGCCTTCCGCAGCGCCCTCATCGCTTTCTGGATTGCCTCCGCGCGATGGGTTATCGAGGGAGATGGTGGTGAATCCATGGATATCCGGGGTATGCTGGTGTATACTCGCGGAATCGGTCGAAGTTGTTGTAGGTGAGGGGAGGTTGCTGACTTTGGACGCGCTGATAGGCTGGCTGCGGTGCGGATTCAGTTGTCTCTATAGGCTGGCTTCGGATTGGTTGGTTTTGGGCTTTCTCAATCGTTTTTGCCAGCTGGTCCTGAATCTGTTGTTCTTCCTCAACGGTCTCCTGTCGTCCTTGCACACGGGCGTGGGTCTGGTCTTGATCGCGGGTTTGCCGACTGTCTACGTCTCGGCCTCTTGTCCTTACAGGCGTTTGGGTTCGGCTCTGGGCCTGGCTTGATAATCTCCTATCTGTGGACTGTACTGATCCTTCACTGCGTTGTTGCCGTAGTGCCCGCTCTTGCAACATGTGCGCAGCTGATCGTGTGTCAAACACAGCCGACTGGAATACGTCCTGAGGCCATTCTAGGTACTCCTCCATGCGTAATAACCTAGCTAGAGACTCACTAGGTGCCATATTAATACGGCCAGTATACACTCCCTTAAAGCGGAGGATCCGCTTTAGTTCCTTTGTGTATATTGGCTGGGCACGTAGGAACATTGCCTCTGTCCATCCTTCAAAGTCCTGACGGAACTCCCAAAAGAGTTCTTCATCTGCTGTTGGTCGATCTGTATAGTCCGCAATCGCACGCGCAATGTACGTTGTTGCTGTAGTAATCCCTACCTCATCGTCTGGAGCTTCAACGTTGTCCTCCCAAATCTCTGGATCGATGTGATGCCATTCTCTTGGTTTTATGTTTGTGGTCCCTAGTAGCGCCTCTAGTGTGGGTACCACTCTTCTACTACTGCTCGCCATTCCTACTGCCGGTGTCCTGGCTACCGGTGCTCTTTCCGATGATGTTCTCTCTCCTGCTATTGTGTTCTTGTTGACGCTTGTTGCGCTAGCTGCGTTCGCTAGAGATGCGTCGGTGGTCGTGGGTTGTACACGGGTCAAATCTCAACCGGTCGGTTGGCGCGTGTATAGACGGCGTCTTGGAACGCTTCTGATACGGCTGTAACGGTCGGTCGCTAGCCACGAACGACGCCTGATATAGCTAACAGTGAGCTTAGCATAGATAACTCCGCCTTGCTGATATAGGCAATCTAGGGAACGCGCGGGGTAAAGAATCTATCTCTTCTTAACCTAACTGTCTGTGACTGCCGTGCAAACACTGATCAGTGTTGGAAGGCCTTGTACGATCGTACGGTGAATAACAGTAGCTAAGGTAATCTTGTGTATTGGTATTCTGGTGTCTGATGATTCTACGAATGTGGGGGCTACGAAGGTATACATAGCGTTGGGTCCGAGTTGGGCCGAAGTAGGATCGAGGCGGTACATTGGGCCTTATTAGGCGACACACCGTGTGTATGCCGACATACACAGTGCCGGAAAGCCGATGACAGGTGAAGGTGAAAGGCCGACCGCGGCAGTTCCACAACAACATCCTAACTCAGGCGCCAGCACCATTTCATAGCGGTATGAGGGATATATATTTCCTTAATAAAGCCACCAATACTGTGAGAACCCACTCAGAGACCATCCAGTGTCGATCACGCCATCTTGGCAGAAGAATTCAGATGACGCCAAATCAGGCACATGATTTGCTACACCTAGGCTAAAATCAACTGCAGTTAAATCAAATGTATGGAGGTATATATAAGTAATATAAAGGCTTTCTAGACGATATTCATAATGCTGTTTTACAATCACAATGACAATATAAGTAGTCAAGATACTACCCTTATACACTGTTCTCCATCAATAAACAAGGGCAGAGCTGCTTTTAGCGTATGAAGAAGTTTGTTCAAACTTAATCGCAAAGCAACCTAAGTAGTTAATTTCAAGTTGGCTGGTACCAGATCGATCATATGCATCAGGCGTCATCTACCCCGTGCAAGAACCGGTTGTAATTGTCTTCGCGTTGATTGTCGTGGACCGGGAGCTGTGGAGCTGTATTAGTATTGCAATATGGCTCCGCTGCACCTGTATATCTTCCACGGCTTTGCAGAGAGCTTTGAATTATGATTTTTATGCATTGCGGCTCAACTCTAGATGAAAGACTCCAGGCTACTACGTATACGTCCCAGAATTTGGGCGTCAAGTTGTTCACAGCAATAGGTATGGCTCGCGTCGAGAAATCTTTGCCAAAGGTTAGGTGAGAAGCGTAACTCTTTCCAACTTCAAGCCAAGCTTGTTCAGACTTCTCGTCTTCATTTCGGTAATAGAGTTCAGCAATCGAATAGATGAATGTGTTACATTGGAAATTCGAGTTGACTGGCCACATCGAACCTTGCAACTCTTCCAACGTGTATCACTTCATCCACTGATCTACCTTTCCTGATTACGTGTACTTTACGCATAATCCTACTTGCCCAGACATCTGAGTCTATTTCCAACTGCAGAAGTGCATCTCAATATATGCATAGCCTTGTGGTCACATTATCGCGCCCCTTCTTCCTTCTCCGTGGAGTAGATGGGGCTTTGTAGACACACACTAACCGATCTTTCGTAAAATACCTATATCCTCCTGGATACCCATCGCATTCAACATTCCTGCGGTCACGTAACATGCATGAGGATCCCCTCTGCAGCAGGGGCTCCTCTGCTGTAATCGCTACACCAGTTGATTCGATAGCATGTTCATTATGCTCGTCAAAATGGTTGATGGTTTAAAAAAGAAAAGCTATTAGTTGATGACATGGTCTTTTGAGGGAAACGAGATGCTGTTTCCGCATGTAACGTTGTGTAAGGCTGTGCCTATTAACTTCTGTATTAGGATTAAACTAGTTACTCCCAGACTCATCGTGTCAATCGCCTTACCCGACGCAGATGAATCTTTTATCTGCCATCACAACAACGTCCGATTGAACCATCTGGAAATCCAAGGGCGATGTCTCATCGTTAGACAAGCAACTGGAACCTTTGCGAAAAACTCAAACATGCAACTGGAACCTATCTGGCAAACTCTAAACATCAAACTTTATTTTTGAGACGTTATTTGATAGACCTAGATACAAAAGGGAACTTATCTTTCCTTTTGAGTATAGAGCATCTTCAAATATATACGCGTCACATTCACTATGGTCAGCGCTAGGGCGCTGAAAATCATCACCTAGAAGTTATATATCCTCACGTACGTATTATCAGCAGCAGCAACAATATGTTTACAAAACAGTTTGAATTGATTTTTTCATTAACAAAACAACAAAGCAGTAGTCGAATACAGAAACCAGCAGTGAGATATCCTAGCTAACAGAACCCAGGCAGTCGTGCACATGCACAGTACTCTGATCACTTGGCTCGCGTCTTCCTTCTTCGAGCGGGACGCCAATCCTCTTCATCCTCCATCTCCTTCCGCTTCTTCCCGCGCATCGTCGCCTTTACCTCTCGCTCATGGACTTTCTTGGCCATGACTCGAAGCAGGTCGATCCACTGCCGCACATCTGGGAAATCCTGATCGGGTGTAGGCCCTGTCAAGACGGATCCCCTAAGAAGCCAGTGTGCAGTGTGAGCATCGGCAGGCTGAGGGTAATGTATATTTAAATACACAGCCTCTCTTTCCAACGCCTTGCGGGAAGCAGCATCCAGTCGTGCAGGCATGTTGACGTAGCACCATGGCCGTGGTCGTGCGCATGCGAGTGCAGTAGCGACTGGCATTTCGAAAAGTTCGAAGAGTTCGGCGATTGAGTGGAGCGAGTCCTTGTCGCTTTTCGTGAGAGAGAGCCTGTGCAGTCCTCGGAAAACATGGCGGAGCGGTTGTCGTCTCCCCACATGTCGTCGTCTTGAACCTCCAACAGCTCGGGAAACAGTTACTCCACTCCTCGCTCTTCCAAGAGGTCATATGGTACCGCCTTGTACCCTGGACCACGGATCGGACCATGTGCGAAGTACTCATGGATGCATCCTTCGAACTCCTGGTTCAGGTGTGGTGCGTGCCATACTAGGACATCGTTAGCCAACTGGTGTGTATCAATGAGAGCAATGTGCACACCTTTGTATCCTAGGTTCTGCTGTCGCTTTGCGAAAAATATAATCATCATGAGCGACGCTGCCCATGAGCTGATCTCGGAAGGAATGTCTGTCTTACCATCGTAATGGCACTCCAACATGCTCTTCAGCTCGGACTCCTGCAGTTCGTAGAAGTCATGACCCTCCCGATCGTTCATTGATCCATGTGGGATGATCTCTTCGGTACTGTTGATGGTCTCTTTGGGCCCACCACCACTGCCGTAGTGCCAACCACGAAAAAGGTATCGTGGAACACTAGTCTCGCGAAGTTCTTCGAGTGTCTCCTTCTGGGCAGCTGTAAGGGTTTCGTGCCGGTTCTCCTTGAGAGAAATCGACATTTTGCTCTGTATTTTCGAAGTCCGGGTTGTTCCCTTGGTTGTTCGGGTGGTTTGAAGACATTCTGAGGAAAAATATGGGCGATTATAAGCTTCCGGGGGCTTTCGATCGTTTGTGTATAATGCCACGGCAGGAAATTTTGTGAAAGTGTACTTTCACAGACAAGACCTTGCACAATGACAGACGTTGGCTGCTCCTGTGCCAATCCACTAGATTTTGTCAAGCGTCAAGGTTGGGGAGAATCATGTCGTATTAGAGCTATCGGAAAGAGGTCTATATACGCAGTGGGAAGAGGGAGTGAAGGAGCTAGGCCGTAAAGGTACTAGCGGGTAAATGGGTGGCTGCCTGGTTGCCTAAGGAGGAGCCAAGGGATAAGCCCTATGGCCGACAGATTTAGCTGTTTAGATACTATATCAATCATCATCTACCTGTCAAGTTAAGACAATCTCACTCTCAAAAAAACATTGCACAACTGTAGACAGGTCATATGTGAAAGCTAACAGTTATCCATACAGTGTGAAGGTATAGAGGGTCTAAGCGTCTGCAGATCTGCGACTCACGTGAGTCTTCTGTCTCGTTCACCTAGAAGCGCCGCTTCCTCCTGCTTGCATATTAGCGCAACTTCATTCTCTCCCCACCGTACTCAACTCCTCCACACAACTTCACCTCGCAACCTCGTCCTCTCCCACGATACCGACCTTCTCCACACAACCTCCACTCAGTCAACTCGGAACTCGGACAACTCGAACAGTCTTGGATATTGCGCAGCCATGGCTCGACTCATGGACTGCCCGGATGAGTTGCTACTCCAAATCGCTTCGTATCTCGGCTCACTAGATAACAAGTGCTTGTTTTTGACTGCGCGACGACTACGTGGACCTGCCCAGGAGGTTCTTCATCGAAATACTCGCCCCACTCTCTCCCCTCGATTCTATCTACTCTAACTCGTCGGCCAGCTCTCATGCTCCAGGTCCAGAGCATTGAACTTGGCGAATATATGGAGCAACACGGGCGTGCTTGCATGGGTCTGCTGCTCTTCATGGCGCCAATGCTTCGACACTTGTCCATCGTCCATGATTTATGGGTTTGGCTGTGTCGACCGACGATCAACTTCTCCAACATGTTTCTACCTCACACCTCATTGTATACTTCTACCGGAGACTTTGCCTAACGTATTTCATCGTATACTTCTCCCGGAGCTCACTTCGCTGTCTATTCCAATGATCCATCTAGACAAGTCCTGGTTTTTTCTACCTAAGCTCCAACACCTAGATATCGATTGCACCCGCGACATACGTCAACTCGCCCCTGATACACCCACTCATAACATGAAATCCCTGACGATCCGTTGTACGACAAAGCTCAAGGATCATCTTGGCTACTTCGACCCTCTTTCTTCATTGCTTGGACAGTTTCCCAATGTCAAGAGCTTAGTCGTCAAATACACCCCATGGAGTGAAGAAGCTGTTTGGGTGGAGCGAGACCCTTGCAACCAGCAATACACCGGGATCTTCAAGATGGAAAAGAAGGGCATGATACGTGGTCCGGGTATACATTTCTCCCACTTTACCGACGAGCTGATAACAATAGCCCCTCAACTCGAGTACCTGGAGTTGGTCTGCCCAGGCACTGAACATAGTGGTCACCCTAGTTTTCGTGCTCCGCTGCGGACATTGCAACAGTTCACTCAGTTGAAGCGTCTCTGTATTCCACAGGGGGCTTTCACTCTTAGGACATATGGGGAACCCTTTCACATCTACCGCATTGCATCCAGCCCGCTGGATGTTCTACCGCCAACTCTGGAGTATCTCTGCATGTCTCACCCGAGCTACCATATCATTGCGTGGCTAGGTGATATTCTGAGGTACCGTGATTTGCTACCCAATGTCAAGCTGGTTGAGATGGACCTTAGTGATGGCACTCCTGATGTAGCCTCAGACTACGATGATGAGATGCGTAAGATTGGATTTGCGCTGTACAACGCTGGCATAGATATACGGGTGAAGAAGTAAAGGGGGGGGGGGAAGGTTTAAACCATGTCATCGATGGACTTCTAGTTTAGTACGCCAACCGGAATCGCATCTGGGTGTTATAAAATACTTGACATACTCTTAGACAAATGCCGGTGTATTCGTCAAACACGCCTATTAGGTGCTTACCCACAATGCAAGTGATCGTGCTTGTGGCCATAAGAGGGAATTAGATAAGTCAAATTTTTGGAACAGGTTAATTGAAAGTGATTCAAATAATGGGTAATATGTCAGATCCGAGCGAGGTGGAGCCGGCGTGCAATCTCAAAATAGGGGTTGACCCTCTTAACCCCACCATCATCTAAGCATCGGTTCCCTTATACATATCCCCCAAGCTCGTCTCTGTCTTAACAGCATCCTCATGGTAATGCGCACCCGCACCCGGAACACTCGTATCCAATTCCTCAAAGCGCCTCAAGTCCATTGGCTGATCTAGCAGCGGAATGACATACGGGTCGAAAGTCTTCCAGTAGGGGTTGTTGAGGTGGTATTCCTGAGACTGCGAGGGGTTATTATTAGTTTGCTAGACCTGAAACAACACAAACCAAGACAGAGACAAGTCGCTGTGGAGGAAGCAAAGAGAGGATGTAGGCATGCACATTTAAGACAGCATCCTTCCCTTCTCGTCTCCCCAGAATGTCCTTCTATAACAAAAATCCTTCTCTTCTCTTCTCTTCTCTTCTCGTTTCGCTCGCCGTCTTCTCCACCCAAAAAGAGAAATGATTAAACTCACCGATTCCTTCAAATACCTCTCCACAATACAAAACTTCCTCGGTTCCTTCGTATCCTGCATAACAAACCAACTCAACGTCTCTTTATCTTGACTATACACCTGGCTCGCTTCCTTAAGTTTCGCGGCCAGCTTATCGATGCTCTCCTGGTCCGCCTTAGCGACGAGGTGGACGACAATTGTGTAGACCATTTTGAATTTTTCTTGGCTTCTGTTTTCTTTCTTTTATCTGAGTTGGTCGTGTGTGGTGTGGAAGGTGGGATGTGTAGATGTTAGAATTCTGCGAGATAGGATCGAATGGGATGTGTAAAAGGAACAAGATAAAGAGACGTGAGGTCAAAGTTTGCGGCTGATGATACTTTTTTTGCGGTCTAGTGACGTAGAACCCCGCAGCTGGTGGTGGCTAGTGGGGTGGAGCTCGCAGATGCGCACGCTTCCCTGTCGACGGACATTGTTAAACCGGAATAAGGATAGGCCGGCTTACTCACCACTGCAAGGAACGAGGTAGTGCCGATGACTGTGTGCTCCGTCGTATATATCTTACTGACCCTCTGCTCACCCCACACAATGAAATAATGAAATGATAAGCCATGGAATGATTGTGAACTTGTATATTTCGTTGAACATATCGAAAAGATCTAAAGAGGTGCCTCCCAACAACCTCTCTGATCCCTCATCAATGCTACTACTCTCTGTCTCTGACTATAAAGGGGAAATATAAAACCGCCTCAAACCACACGCTAAAATTACACTGTCTTCCCAATAAACACCACCAAGATACATGCCATATCATGTCATGTCATGTCATAAGCGAATGAAAGCATATACACATACACTATGCCCGGCTGAGCATCTTGAGTACCTCCTCCTTCTCGGTGGTAGGCAGTGTGCTGAGCAAGCTCATTACACCCTTCAATCCACCTTCGCGGTCCTTGCGCATGAGTTGCGCAATTTCCGTCGCAATTCCATCAGTCTTGAGTTGCTCAATCTTCTCGGTAACAAGCGGCCTGTTGTCCTCATACCAGGTAGCAACGGCCATATCGTCAGTCTCCCAGTTGGGGACATTGGCGAGGTGCTTCAACATCTCGAAGCCACGGCTACGGGTAAGCGGGTTGGCCATGGGGTTGTCATGCGTTGGCGAGGCGGCCGCGGCAAACTTCTTGAGGATGTACTCCTCATTGAGACGGCGGCGAAGACGCCAGTAGAAGAAGCGGCGAGCGTTTTGCCATTGAAGAGCTTGGCGAATGACGCCCTTGGCTTGCATACGTCCGGCGCGGTCATGCAGATCGGCGAATTGAATGGCAATCTGGCCGTAGATGGGCAGAAGCTTCTTCTCGCGCTCAGTCATCTCAGCCTTGATGCCCTGAAGTTCGGCTTCAGGTGTGGTCTTATCGTTCAGCTTGCGCTTGAGCTCAGCGTAGGTGGGGTCGTTGCGAGCCATGGTGTCGAGTTGACGCTCTCTACGGTACTTGATGCCCACGATACCTTCGGGTTCAAGGACACCACCACGCGATTCCTCATCAGCATACATCTCCATGAATTGCGGGTTGATGGTAGGATCGACAACGACCCATGATCCACCACGAAGTTCGCCGTAGGGGGGGATGTAAATGAAGATGGGCTGCTCGAACTTGACAAGAGCATCGACAATGTACGAACCGTACTTGAGGACTTCGTTGTACATGTCGCGCTGACCACCAGAGAAACCACGCCAGTTGGCAAGGATCATTAGCGGCAGTTGCTCACCATTGTTGAAATCCTTGATTGCCTGTGCAGTCTTGAAAGCAGAGTTGGGGTACCACACACCACCAGCTTCGGATGTGACTTGTTCGATGGAGTCGGGGTTGGCGGGATCAGCAGGGGTGACGTTCTCAACCGAGCGGGTTTCAACGCCAATGACACCGATAGGGATGCCACCAAGACGAGCACGGCCGACGACGACAGTCTTAGCCCAGCCACCAAGAGTCTCCACAAACGAACCGCGATCGAAGAGACCAGACTGGAAGCCATCCTCATCATCCTTTCCGGCAATGAGATGTCTGACGTCATAGGCAGACTTGCCAGGGGGGTAGTAGGTGATGTCTCGGTCCCAGTTGTCGGCCGACGGCGAGATCGGAACAGGACTGCCCTTCTTGTCGGGTACATATGACATCCACTGGACGATCTTGGAGACACCCTCAAAGTCGTCATCAGCAGTAGAATGCGAAACACCCTAAAAAAATATTAGCTAAGAATCTAAACCAAGTTTAAAGGACTACTGGACATTTTTGGCCATGATCTGAGTTCCTCCAAGCTGGAGGTTAGAGGTGTACACCTCACGACCGAGAAGCTTGTTGATGGCCTGTGCACCAGTGAGAATGATCGGCTGACCCTCAATCTGAATGGCACGCTGGCCGAGACGGACAAGGTAGGCACCGATACCTAGCAACTGTTAGTATATAGGCTGTAGAATTTGAGAATGCAATGCATACCGACTGAGCGACAAGTGACCAAGGTGATGGTGAAAATGTCCTCATAAGCCCGCGACGTCTCACCAGCAATGAGACCAGAGCCACGAAGCGACTCAACACCTAGACCATCTTCAGCACCGATGATAGTGGTGATCTTGTAGCGCGTCTCGTCATCCTGCTCGACCTTCTCGCAAATGACATCGTTGCGCTTTCCATCGACGAAGTGCCCGTACTTCTCAGGTGTGAGGTACAGGTATTCGAAACCTGCCTCGGGCTTGCTGGCATCCTTCCATGCAACGGAAAAGTGGGGAATGAGCTCCTCAGCCAGACCAATGCGAGCACCAGAGTTGGCCGAAAGGTAAATTCGTGGGATGCCGAGCTTACGTGCAAGCTCTGAGCACTTGTGGAAGAAGTTGTCTTCCGCAGGTCCGAACGAACCAATCTTGTAGGTGATATCGTTGGCGATGATGATGAAGCGGCGGCCACGAGGGTATTCGGGTGTCTTAGCAGTGACCATCCAACCGACCATGCCAATGTTGTTTTGACCAGGGTCACGGTTTACTTCAGCCAGGTTGTCAGTGTCGTCAAGCACCAACTCGTAGTACTCCAGACACTCTCCCTTTGCAGGCTGCTTGTCGCGAAGGTGGGAATGCTTCTGAATAGCCTGGATCCAGCTGTTCTCTGTCGCCTGTCGGAAGAGCTCAGGGAAGTCGTAGACGTATTGAGTACCCATGAGATGAGCCTTGTACCTCTTGGGTTGGAGAGCACCCTTGGTAGGGTAAGGAGTGGAAACTGGCTGGAGGTGTAATGCACCAATCTTGGTGGTTCCACCAATGCTGTGGAAGAGCCACTTGCCACCCTTCTCGGACTTGCGCTCAGCGTACATCTCAACCTGGATGACGTATCCAGAGGTGTTGGTGATGATGACACGAAGAGGGTAGGGGATGCCAGTGGCGGGGTCAGTGACGATGATGCGAATCTCAGCGCCGGTGACACGAAGACGCCAGAGTCGTCGACCAAAGCGCTCCAAGAATCCACCAATAGCCTCCTCAACCTCCGTAGGGCTAAGAGGGAAGATGTGCGAGAAGTTGATGAAGATGTGGTTCATGTCAGCCTGCGAAGTGCCAACAATCTCCAGAGCATCTAGAATATCAGTCATCAACCTATCAGTCTCCGACACCATGTACTCGGCGGTAGGGATTTCCTCCCGAAGGCGACCCGATCGGACAACAGCCCTCAAGAAGTAGCGCTTGTCGCTCTCGGCGCCCTTGCCCACAGCCTCGTAGATGTGGATGTTGCGGTTCTCTGTGAACACGGGCTTGATGTCGAACTTGGAAAGTCTGCCAAGCTCAAGCTGGAAGGCAAGAGCAGGCTCGACGTGACGAATACTAGCGTCTTCTTCGTAGTTGGGTCCGCGGAAGGTGTAGTATCCGGGGTAAGTTCCATCCTTGTGACCGCAAATGAAAGAAATACGGCGAATGCGGCGAGAAAGAAGCTCGGTCTTGTAGTCCTCGACGATGGGCAGGATGCGCTCAAGGATTTCCTTGTCATCGTTGCCCTCAATGTCGCGAACAGCAACGTTGATGACACCAGTAAGCTCGTCGGTGTGCTTGGGCTCGTTTGCACCGGTGGTGGGAGTGCGCTTCAGAGTAAGGCCTTCCCTCAGTCCAATACCGCCCTTCCTCTCCTTGCCGACGTTGGGGAAGATGTCCAAGGCTTTGCTGATAAGCTCGTCCGCATCATCGAGGTACTCAACAGGAACAACAACGCCCTTACGAGAAGGCTCGCCCTCGAAACGGTTGTTCCAAGCAGTCATATCACTGAGTGACTGAATGCGAGGAGGGCGTTCAAATCCTGGGGTGCTGGGGGTACCAGGCTCTGAGGGCTCGACAGCAAGGCCGTATTCTGCCTCGCCGACTTTGCGGAGGATGAAGTCCCAAGAGAGGAAGCACTGCTGCTCGCCTTCGTTGTGGTAGTTGATGTTCTGGACATGGTACGCACGGTAGGCTCGGCGAGTGTACACCTCAAGAGCAGCAAGGGCGACGTATGGGTCAGTGTGGACGAAGAACTGAGTCAACACATCGAAGACAGTGTACCTAGAGTCCACGACCTCCTTGATGACGTCGAAGTTGGGCTCACGATGGTCCCAACCGCTCTCGCCATAGCGGGACTCAACGACAGAAGAGCGCAAGATGTGCTCCATCTGCGAGGTACGCTCCTCAAGCGAAGGCATGGCACATTGAATGAGGACCTCACGGGCCTTGAGCGAGACCTTGGCGGTCTGCCTAGACTCAAGCTCGGTGAGCTTCTTGAGGGTCTCTTTGAAGTACTTGGCGATGTTTCCAACACCAGGCTTATTGGGTCGGTAGAGGTCCAGGATAGCAATGACTAGGTTGTTCTTGGCGCCGACCTTGGTGTGGGAAAGTACAGTCTGGACAACGCTCATAATGTTGTCGCGGTTCTCGTCACGGAGCTTGAGGATGACCTCCTCGTCACGCGAAGTGCGAGACGAAAAGAGCGACTCAACGGCCCAGTACATCTCCAGAAGCTTGATCATGACACTGTACTCGTGTGCCTTGAGGCCCTCAGAGTAACGGTTGATGACATCGGAAAGGGGCTCCAATGCAGCCTTGAGGATTGCAACATCACCCTTGGCTACATTCTCCTCAACAAACTTCTGGAAGGCCTTGTTGAGGGCCTTGCCAGGGAACTCTAGGTTACGGCTGTGAGCCTTGTCGACAATCTGAGAGAAAGTTGCATCAAGCTTCTGCGGCATACGTGCGTGAAGGGCAGAAGCCTGGGCATTCCACTCGCCGTAAGGCAGCTCGGGATCCCGGAGGACGTCGACCAACTCCTTGAGAGTGCTCTGCATAATGACTTGGTTGTCGAAACCCTGGAAGATGTTCTGGAGAATGTAGTACAAGTAGACGAACCTCTGCGGTGGCTTGGCTCCTGGTACTTGCGGGGCACCCAAGTCGGGAAGTTGGCCAGTAAAGTTTTGAGCTGACTTGACCTTGGAAGGATCGTCCAAGGCTAGGACACCGAGGATGTCACCAGCTTCGAGAGTGGCTCCTGGCTGCTTGATAAGGTTGACCATACCTGCTTCCTGAGCGATCAAAGGCATGTACATCTTCATGACCTCAACCTCGGCAAAGGGCTGACCCTTGTCGACGTGCTCGCCGTTCTCGACCAAGAAACGTACAAGCTTACCGGGGGATGGCGTTCGGAGTTGAGTAGGATCGTTCTCTTGTTCGAGAAGACATGTCTTGCCATCAACAGAGAGACGAGTAGCGCCAACTTCTTCCTTCCAGTAGACGTTGTGAGATTTGCCGCTGAGCAGGATCAGAAGACCACCATCGGCAAGCGCCCTAACACCGACGGAACACTTGGTTCCGTTGATGAAGAGTGTGAAGCTGTCGATGGTCGATTTGGTAGCGGTAAACTTGTATCGGAAACCATCGTAGATGAAGTCAATGGGGAACTGGGTTTTGAGCACATCTTTCGATGGAACCTGACCCTTCTCCAGACCTGCCTTGTACTCGCCAATGCATGCTTCACTTGCGACATGAGCCTTGGTAACGGCACCGCAAATGACGGCAATCATGGTATCCGGTCGCTCGGCAGTCAGCTTCTTGGAGATGAGCTCGTCGAGCCAGCCAGTTGTGATGGTGTTGTCCTCAAAAGCAGGTGTCTCGAGCAGCTTGATGAGGTATTCGACGGTTGTTCGGAAGTCACCACGAATGCTCAGTTCCTTGAGCGCGACAACCATGTGTTTCCGTGATGCCTGGCGGTTCTCGCCATAAGCGAAAATGTGGCCGAACTGAGAATCCGAGAAGGAATGGATACCACCAGCGGAGCTGACGGAGAAGTAACCCCAAACGTTGGAGCTACTCCTGAAGTTGAGGTCGTGAATGGTACCACCGGAAGGCTTGAAGCCCTCATCGGGATCTTCTGAGGTGATACGGCAGGCTGTGCAGTGGCCCTTGGGAGTAGGGCGACGCTGGCTCTTGGCGCTGCCTTCGGTGGAGAAGTCGAAGTCAATCACAGAGCTGGCGTGGGGGTCGGCGCCGTATAGTAGTCGAATATCGCGCACACGGTGCAATGGGAGACCCATGGCAATCTGGAGTTGGGCGGCTGGGAGGTTCACGCCCGTTACCATTTCCGTGGTGGGATGCTCGACCTGGAGACGAGGGTTCAACTCGAGGAAGTAGAACTTGTCGTCAGAGTGCGAGTAAAGGTACTCAACGGTACCGGCAGAGACGTATCCGACTAGCCGTCCGAGCGAGACGGCAGCCTTCTCCATCTCCTGGAAGATCTTTGAGCCAGCAACTGTTACCGGTGCCTCTTCAATGATCTTCTGGTGACGACGCTGTACCGAACAGTCACGTCCGAACAGGGAGATGTTGTTGCCGTACTGGTCAGCCAGCAGCTGGACTTCCAGATGGCGGGCGCTGCCTGCAAGCTTCATGATGAAGATGGGCGATCCAGGGATTTCCGAGGCAGCGGCCTTGTACAGCTGCTCAAAGTCCTCCTCGCGCTCGACTTTTCGGATACCCTTGCCACCACCACCTTCTGAGGCCTTGACCATGACGGGGAAGCCAATAGCCTTGGCCTTCTCGAGACCCTCCTGCCATGACTTTGTGCAGCCCTTCTCGTAGATGTGGTCTTCGACTGTGACGATGCCGTTGGAGTCAACCTGCACCTCGTCGACGCCTGTTCCTGACCATGGAATACATGGCACCTTTGCGTGTTGTGCGACGATTGTGGACGAGATCTTGTCACCAAGCGAGCGCATGGCAGATCCCGGGGGACCAATGAAGACGATCTTTTTGGGCGAGGCGGCGAGCGATTCGGGCAGCTTTGGGTTTTCCGAGGCGTGTCCCCTACATGCGAAGATTAGCCATTGGTCGTTGCCTATACGTTCCAATTGCGATGTGTACGTACCATCCTGCCCACACAGCGTGCACGTTCATCCGCTCGGCTACATCGACAATAAGCTCCACGTTGGCGTAGTTGTTGTTGTTGGTACCGCCGGGTACCTGCATAACGTGCGTTAGTTAACTCTGCGGTCCGTGGCCCAAGTTAGGCTTCATGAGCAAAGACGCACCTCAACGTATTGGTCCGCCATGCGGATGTACTCGGCGTTCGCCTGCAAATCCTCAGGCGTGGCCATGACGGTGAACTGAATCGCCCGTTCATCGCCAAAAGTCTCATATGCCCATTTTCGCACAGAGCGGATTTCCTTGACGGCGGCGATACCGTTGTTCGCAATAAGAACCTAGGGAACATAGTTAGCTTCAGCCTGCGCGCCGTCGCCACGCCCCAATTCGGGCGCTGGCAGGTTTCTCTTACATTTGTAATGACCGTGTGCCCATCGTGCGCGGCGACAAAGTCCTTGACCTTGCCTGGTGATGCTACGCGGAGGTTGTTGCCGCCGATGAAATGCGGAGCAAGATCGTACTTGGCTGCGTATGAGCTCGGGGCGCCATTGTCATCCCCATTGACTCCGTTGGTTGCAGCTCCGGCCATTGTGTTTACTGGAAGTCCCATGCACCAGGGGATCAAGTTGTGGAGAGAAAAAGGGAGAGGAAGAGGGGAAAGTTGGGTTGTGGTTCGGTGGGAGATCGGTCAATTTTCCACTGGTAAGGGCAAGATGGAGCTCGGCCTCTAGTGTGGACGTAGATCTTTGTATGTCCCTGACGACGGTCGGTGCTCTGCAAAACTTTGCGTACTTTTTGCAGCGCTTTGACTTGCTTCTCTCGCGTCTCTATCGGTGGGAGGATCCGAGGAGAATTAGTCGATTAGAGTTGTAGTTCCGGTGTAGCAGCCTGCTCAAAAGCAATGCTCAGTGAGTACCCGTGTCCAAAGGTTTGTTGCGGTGTCGGGAGGAAACACAGCAAAAACAGATGGAATGTTCGAGACGAGATTAGAGTGCGTATGTGAGATACGACCCCCAATGCTTATGTGGGAATGATGGCAGGTATAAGCGGTCGAGGTGGGAGGGAAGGAGAGATTACAAGCAGCCTGGAGCCTAGCGGTCGGGAGTATGTATTAAAATCTTTATCAAGAACCTTGCGGAACGCCCCAATGCACTTCCCGAAGAGCTGTTGAGCTGAGCCGAAGTTGTGCACCGCCAATGTGCCGATGAGGGTAGAGTCCCTGCACCACCGTTCCCCTGTTTGTCCGAGTCGAAGCCACCGGTACCTGGACACGAAGATCGGAAAGCCGCTCGGAACCCGATTGTCTATACACGATCGATTCTCAGGCCCATTTGAGCATCGAGCCGACTCATGCTCACAAACACCGTGTTCACTCAAACTGTTCATCCCAAGTGAACGCGTAAGAGATGGTGGGCCGCGTTCGTCACCGCGATGTCTACAAAAGGCCTGTTGGGAGCAATTCCGCATTAGTCCCCTCCCGCGGGACACCCGAACGCATGTAGGTGAGCGTTGAGCTCCCGCTATCTCTCAGCAAAAGCAGGTCAAGAACTTTGCATTGCCGTTGATCCGTTAGAATACAATAATCCCACGCATCTTTGCGCTTCAGCCTGGCAATACCATCTTGACCCCTCTCGTCCACCTCGTGCACTTCAGCCTCTACAAGGCCCTAGCCTCTCTGCCTCGCACCGTCCATCTCCCCACCGCCCATCATGAGTGGCCTCTTTACCCACCAACACGGACACTATGATACACACCAGCACTAGATGGATGGCAGCCACTGTCTCACTGTCGCAAAATTGACAATGTCACCCAAAAATCGATGATGGCCGGGTCTCCGCCCCCGAGGTCAGACCTCGGAGTCCGTCGCGGCCACCCAATCACCATCAAATGCGGCCGCTGTCGGAGTATATCGAGCGTCTCGGAGTAGCAACATTGCAACATGTCTGACGCCTGAATAAACTACCGTCTTGAGTAGCGGCGGATTCCATTCGTCTTGTGCCGATGTGCGCCTTGGCGGTGTGTATTTCGAGAAGCTTCCATTTTGTTTAGCGCCTTTGCTTATGGCGGGTCAGGTGCAATGCGAGACAGCGACGTTGTTGAAGTTACTGAACTGACAAGCAAACCCCTTCCCCAGAGAATGGGTGCGAGCTAAGATTCCGACGTGCATTCCGAGATCCAGGGTCTCGCGTGCGTGCACTGCTGCGTGTGCGGCCAGTCCCGCAGTTTTGACATCAGAATCGTACGATGATTTTCTTGCGCGACAACACCACGCCCACGCCAATGCACTTTACCCCAGATTCTCGAAATGCATACCGAAAGCAGAAGTTGGTCCGCAAAGGGCAACCCAGACGTTGAAGGTGCAGGAACAAACGAGCCGTTGACATCGTGTGATCGGGGTATATTCATTAACAAAGGAAAAAAAAAGCTATCAGTAATACTGTATGTAAGTACCCCAAAGGGTTTGCCCTCCCCACGCCATCCGGCCTCTAACTATGTGCAAAGGTGCTCCAAACTGCATGCCCATCCTTGAATTCCAATCACAATCAAATCAGTAGGCTGAACACAGTGCCTGCGTCCATGGCGCACCAAACTCCAGAATGCATGAGGTATAATGCCGTAAAATCATATACCAGAAACGACGAAAAGTGCATGCACAAGCCTCTGCAGCTTCTTCCACCCAGGCCCTCGCACGGCGCCGCCACAGCCTTAGTAAGATTCTTCTTCAGGCTGCGTTGACATTTTGCGTGGCCTTGCAGGGGGACCCATTTCTCCGCCGTCGTAGTTGGCGCTTGGCCTCCGCGATGCGCTCTGTCGCCTCGGAATTCCGCTCAGCATAGGGATCCCTGACTTTTCCATGGTGAGTCGACGAGCCAATGGAGTAGTAGCGCCGCTTCCGTCGCTATGGTTTCCAGTGTCGCTTTCTCGTAGCGACTTTGAAAAGGACTGCGAGTGACCATGTCCGCCTGATTGTCCGCTCATGGAGCTGCGTGACCTCGGCATCCGGGGATCCATCCCACTGATTGACGAAGACTGATAATGACCAAGGGGCGTCCGGTTGCTGCCTCTGCTCCCTGGTCTTGCTGGTGTCGATTGCGACGACATTGATGCTCGACTGCTTGGCCTGCTATTGGTAGGCTCTCGTGAAGAAGTTGACCGACCGAATGACAGCCGGCTTACACCGGACTCGTAAGCACCACTAACGGACGAAGCCGCCGATGCATGCGAGCTGCGCTTTCTGCCGCTTCTCACGGTAACCGTGCTCGGTACACCACCGTGATGTCCCATGGCGCTACCATTCCGTGGACTGGCTTTCGGCGGTGTATTCGTCGGTGCAGGAAGCTTGGATCGCGCCGAGTGGACCCGCTCTTCAAGCTTCTGCATCTTGCCAATTAGCCCGCGAATCTGGTAAAGTGATCCGGATCTTGGCAGAGTCGCCGGTGGTGCGGCAGCCCCAAAGCTTGGCCTTGGCCCTCGTGAAGCTAGAGCAGACGTCCGTATAGAAGGCGTTGCCCGCCCACTGGCACTGGTACCTGGTCTCGATACCCCCGACACGCTGGGACCTCGCGAATGGCGCGGGGCGCGCTGATACAGACCGGCGCGAGGTGTGGTTCCGGGATCCAATGGGGGAACCGAGTTTTTGCGCCTAGACATGGGCGTAGAGGGCACATGTCTTGTTGTGATGGGTGCATCAGACAGGGGTGGAGAAGGAGGCGTTGTGTCTGGGTGCGGGACGTCTGGTTTCGAGTGCGGCGGGGTAGAGGCGGCCGTTGGCGAAGAAAGATTAGTAGCTGAGGTTGAAGCCTCGGAGACGGGAGAGCGTGGTCTCAGGGCATCACCAGAGACATGATTAGATACCTTGCGCTGGTGGTGGCCCTCAATCGTCTCCTCTGCTATGCGCAGCTTCTCCTGCACAATTTCCGCCTCTATCCGCAAATCTGACAGTTCATCTCGAAGTCGCTGTGTCTCTATCCGCAACGCTTCTCGCTCCTGTTCGCCGATTTTGATCTCCTCCTCCAGCATTACCGTCCGCTCAATCGCCACATTGTACTTTGACTCGACGTCCTCTAGGGAGGATGTTTGGTGGCGTGCCTGGCGCTCGAAATCATCGCTCTGTACTTCAATGTCCCGTAGGCGCATTTGAAGAGCGCGCTGGCTCTCGCGCATGCTGGTAATCTCTTTCTGCAGAGTGTTCTGCGCATTGTTGGCTTCCGTCTTGCTTTGCTTGTACTTGGTCTGCGACTTTGTTAGTGGCTGTTCTAGAGGCGCAGATACGCGCCAACGTGTCGGGGGCCACAAACCTTCCACTCCTCCACCTCAAATCCCAACTTCTCTGCCTTCTCCTGCAATTTCCGCTCCCGCTTTTCGCTCTCTTCGACATCGCGCTCTAGCTCGGCCTCGAGTTCCTTGCTGGATGCCTGGAACTCCTGCAGCTCCACTTCCAACGTCTCATATTGCGACTTATAATAGGCCAGCTCCTCCTCTAGACTGGCCCATCCTGAACGAGCCGGCGAGGGGTGACTGTCGTCGGCTGCCATGGTGGGTCCGTGGTCGCGACGGTGAATCGCTCCTGATGATCAGGGGGGGATTGGACCAGGCGGGGTGTCGTGACGAGGCGTCGGAATGATACTGCGAAAGAAAGCGCTGTCGTGGAATCGTCACCAGCGCCTACCGCACCGAATGCGATAACTGCTGGGCGGCGCGCGGATTGCTCCTGCTGTGCTTGTCGGAGGTTGACAATTTCCACTTTGTCGTATGCGGTGTGTTGTCGACAAATGGATGCGCCCAAGCCAGTTCAGAGTTGCCGGCCGCCTCTGCGCGCGCTTCTTGTAGGCTTATAAATATACGGCCTGTCCCTATGATGGTTAGTAGTCAGTAGGCCGCGGGACTGCGGCGTGCAGTGTTGTGTGTCGCCAGCAGTGGTTGTTGATGGAGGCACTGCGGGCGCGGAGCCCGATGGCTAGCGCACTGACTCTCCAGGGCAACCAGGTCGACGCGGGCAGGTGCCTCCAGCCACCGAGTGTGACACATGGAACGTGCCGCAGCCAGACATCCCCACAAACGCCAGCGCAGAGAGAGACAGCGCACCCACACAAGCAAACCTTGATGGTGAATAGCCTCTTTGCTCAGCCACCAGATATACAAACATGACGACACTGCCTTGTTTACTGGGCACAGACTCGTCTATTGACTCATTTTCCCCTCAAAATACTGCCAAAAAGAAACCATCCCGCAAAATGCCCAACACCACGTGTACAGCGTTTCAGATTCCACCGAGGTAATTACATCCAGATGAACGGCATTTGTATTTCAGATAAAGGGGTATATGTACAATTTTTGTCCAACCAGATTATTACTAAATATTACTCCTACTCTTTGATGCCGCTATCAGGGCCGTTGATATCTCTGACCTTGGCATCCACTACGGCATCCCTAGCCTGCTGTGACGCATCGCTCGCTGCAGTCTTGGCATTCTCCATGGCTTCACCAGCAGCATCCTGGCTCTGGGTAAACATTTGTTTACCCTTGTTGTACATATCCTGGGCTGTCGACGACGCCGTCTCTGCTGCCGTCTCTACGGTCTGTGCACTTTTTGAGTATGCATCACCAGCAGCGTCTTTGCTCTTCTCTACCAGATCCTGCGCCTGCTGTGAGCCCTCTGCTACAACATTCTTGACCGACTCGGTTGCATTTCCGACCACTTCGATGCTCTTCCCATAAGCGTCGCTACTCTGCACATCGTCCGCTGCCTTTTTCACCATTTCTTTGGGCCCAGGGTACATTTCCAACGCCTTTTGCACCATGTAGTACAGACTAATGATGACAGCATGAATGCGGTCCTTCATCAACATGGTGATACCATGAGAGAAAAAGCCTTTCAACACTTCAGCTCCCAACCCCTCGTAAAGAGCCCACATTCCCTCCGTCTGTGCAATGCGCAAGATGGTACTGAAGACAGTTCGTTGTCTAGCTTGCAAAGCCTTTGACTTCAGCGCATCCCCCGACTTCTCTTTGTCCGACGTCTCCCCAGTGCCAGATGTGGGCTTCTGTAAAGACACTTGCGCACGCGTCTTTGCGAGCGAGAAGGGATAAGTGGCGGTCGAGGCCAGAACTTTGCTAATGGCTGCCAGGAAAAAGGTAACCCGTGCTCCAGGATTGTCGCGCTTGGCCCTTGGTACCAACAGACGTAGCAGGGCCTTGTGCAGCAGCATCGTAATCGAAGGATTCAAAGTCAGGATCAAGCTGGCAGAGTATCCTGACCAGAAGCCTTGTATGCCCTTTTCGCGCCTGATCTCTGCTGCAATATCTCTTGTACTTGACAGGGGTGGTATGTCGGTTGCTGAGTCCTGCGTCATCATTGCTGCTGTCTGCTTCCTGGTGACAATCTGCTGAATCGGTGTAGTGAAGAGCTTGGAGAAAGCGCCTGCGACTACACCAATACCGATCTCCTCCAGCGCTGGCAGACTTCGTCCATTGTCGCGTGCATCAAGTCTCTTCTGTCGCACATAGGAGTATGCAAGAAAGAACAGGAAGCTGTCTGCGACGCCCTTGAGTGTCTCCTGTAACACACCACTGTAGAAAGCCTTTGGGCCGCCTTCCCTCTCGTATATCTTCTCGATGGCGTCCAAGAGTCCGTTGTAGTGTGGGTGCTTATCATCGTGATGTAGTTGTCGCTGGACCTGTAGGCGCGTGATGACGACGTCGAGAGGGTATGTTATGAGCTTCGATATCGCCGTTCCTAGAGCACCTGATGTCGCATGGCCAAGCGCTGGGAGTGCAGGACCGACTGCGCTGTGATGGTCTTTCTCGTGCGATATGTGGTAGAGCGTGAAGGCATCCTAGACGCGGAGTTAGTATAGAGATGTCGATCGCATGTCAGTAGCTTACGAGCTGCGAGTTATAGATGTAGTTCATCTTGTCGGAACTGCCGTTAGAAGCCATGGTTGATAATAATGGAAAAGAAACGCCTTAAGATGCAAGGAAATAGTAGTAGTATATAAGCATTCCAAACGCGGGGAAGGCACTCATGGCCTGCGGAGGCGGATGTACTGCGGGCTCCTTGTGTTACCAGTGCCAGACGTCATTTGGGGCGCTCGGATGAGGCCAGAGCTCCAGTGGATAGCCGAGCTAACATGCCCACAGCTTTCGCTTGTGAAGATGCCTTTCCCTACCTTTTCCCAACCACACCACCTGGAGCACACTCCCCACCACCTCAACCCGCTCGGGAGAGCCCGTAGTTGCATCCGACTGTCGTCGCCGCCCGCGATACCTCGTATTGAGTATCGCATTAGTTCTGCGCACACGCGATGTACCGAGCGAGCGACGCGGTGCACGAAACGACGCCGGCGAGCTCGATTCACTGCATTCAGAGACGGCACGCGTCACGGCAATATTTGTAGCAAAAGGAGTACTCAAAGGGACTGCGAGAATCTATCATGGGTATTGATCGCAGTTCAAAGTATCCTCCGAGAAGAATCATAGCCAGTTTTTGATAAGACGTAGGAAGACTCGCTTGCGAGAAGGATCTCCATCGATTCACACGCTGGCTACATTCGAAAAGTAAACTAGAGAAATGGCTTGTGATATGCAAATGGTTGCACATCAGTGCCATGCCATTCTATTAGACCCGATCTTCTGACACGTGGATTTGGGTCAATAAGCTCACGTTTGCGCAATTGACAGCTTCCTTATTTTTCAGCCAGGCAACGAACAAAAACATGAGCGGAAACCAGTCCATCTTGTTATTGTCTATATTCGTTGTATTACTCTGGATACTTCTCGTTATCCTCGCAGAACTCGCTCAACAATTTTGTTGTGTTATCAAGGTTTGGGGTAGGAACTATCAATTCAGCTTCAGTCATATGTTCCAATAGCGTGCTGGTGCTCACTCTCACGCTCTTCTTGTAGTAAGCAGACAGCTTGGATCGCAAATTTGCTGCGTCGATGTAATCTTCTGAGGACTTTTGGACGGGGTAGTTTTGGGTGCCTCGGGTCGACTGAACCATAGTACCAGTGACGTAGCAAGCAGACTACGTATCAATTAAGTCCCGCTTAATCATGCCCCACTGGGTCGATAGCAACTGTGCGACATCACTTTGTATTAAGCCTTTAGCGCGTTGGTGAACGTCAGACGTGGTACTCCGCTCTCTGTATTTCATTATTAATTCCATTTTCACTTTCACTTTCATCTACGAAAAAGCGACCGTGCGCGCCCCCCACTACCTTATTGAGGCAATCTGTCTCTACTACGCCCACCCACCTCACGCTCACCAGCCCCTAAAAATTGCTAATAACTCAGCCATAGAAAATGACAAAATAGTCATTGATTAAAGCAATGGCTTCATTCTGGGCATCCATGAACTCCACCTCAAGTACCAATTCCGAACCAACATGGGGCTTTGGGAGCCTGCGGACTGACCTTGATGCTCCCACCTCCTCTTCGAACGCACCTGCAACCCCATCCTTGTCTAATCCACTCGGTCCCGGTACTCTACCCGCATCGCCTATCAACCTAACTCCTTCCGCAGACTCAAGCCCAAGAAACAGCGCCACCTGGTACCGCTCTTGTTTACATTGCCATTTCAACCGACGCAAGTGGTAGACAGACCACGAAGGAGACTCAGGACCCCATTGCCATTTTCCAAGGAGAAGTACACATCCTGCGTATCTACCTTCCGCGTGACCAACTCCCCCCCACAGTGTGTGCACGACATGCACACTTACTTCCAACAGCAAGATTCCAACCCTCTTGTCGAAATTCATCTCTGCGTCCGTTCTCTCCTCCTCCTTTGTCTCCAAGACATCAACAACGACAATGAGCTAAAGGGAACCATAACCAACGTGGTTACGAAGTGGAGTGTTGGCAACACCAGCATCAAGTTCTACTTCCTTCGCAAGGGAGTCCCGACCAACCGCAACCGCTTTCAGAATTTCGTAGAGAAAGACTTGATGCGAGCGGCTGAAGGACTGCGGGGGACATACTGGTGTTCCTGGCACTTCCTCGTTGTCAACTTCTGAAATAGTTGAAGAGATGCTTTGATGAGACCCAAGTCTAGTGCCCGGCCTTCCGTATACCCTCCCGGAACAGAATTATTCTCCATGTTCAACATTCAGGTCTGTATAATACGACCTTGAGAGTTAAAAGTTCCTTTGTATGAATGCTGGCTGTGAAATAGGGATGCTCTTCTGGACTTTGCAGCTTTGCTAAAATTGAGCCGGCACATAGATTGTCGATGTAGACTTTTCGTCCACGATGACTACATCGCTTTAAATTGGGATGAGAACTTGCAATCACGGTAGCCAATACAAAATAAATCATTTTCTGGATGCTGATATCGTATGCTCCCATTTATACGTTTTCAATACACTCGATTCTTCTCCTATCCCTGTATCTGGCCCCATTCCTGCACCTCTCCCTCTTTCAACTCTTCCAAAATCTCGTTCCTAGACACAAGCACTCAACTCTAATTTTGTGTTACCGAGCTAGACCGCAAAGGCCAGCTCAAAAGGTTAGCTGACACAAACAACGGAGAAAGTCCTTGCTCGCACCTGAATTACATGGAATACTTGACGTGCAAGTGTATAAAAGCCCCTGTAAGTAGGCTCCAGATATACCCATAGTATTAGGGATAAAAGGGCTTACCCACACTTTCACTGTCAATTATCCATGTCACCTAGGCGTTTCCGTCCTCTTGCACAACGCTTCTTTGTACTCATGAAAATGAATTCAGAATGACTATACAATTCTACTCGAACAACTGCTCAAACCCAAGCCAAATAGCATAACTTATAGCCGCGCCTCAACCGCCGGCATCGTTTGTGAATGTCTCTCCTGCCTCTTCTCCCGTATCGCCTCTTCAAATACCCGCATAAACCTCCACACATCGCCAAATGTATTGTACAATGGCACAGGTGCTACACGGATGATACCAGGTTTCCTCTTATCACAGACAACACCATTCTCAACCAACGCCGCACTCGCATCATCGAAGATATCTTCTGGTAATAGAACACTAAGCTGTGCGCCGCGGAAACGAGGATCTGAGGGTGTGAT
Organism: Pyrenophora tritici-repentis; assembly: GCF_003171515.1. Classification (NCBI taxonomy): domain Eukaryota; kingdom Fungi; phylum Ascomycota; class Dothideomycetes; order Pleosporales; family Pleosporaceae; genus Pyrenophora; species Pyrenophora tritici-repentis. The sequence continues at coordinate 6,282,144 of NC_089390.1, forward strand.
GATTTGGAAGGGAGAAGCACCGTCTGTTGAGTTGCGTGCGGCTATTTGGGAAAGAAGATGCTCAGCATATGCGGTCAGGAGTAGTGATCTTGAGCGAAGATCGGCCATTGAGGTCTTCTCGAAGACGCTGAGGGCGCCGGCCAGGCATGTGAGATCGACGATTGAGGGGTTGGAGCATTGGAAGCCTTGCGCGCCAGGTGTGGGGACGAATTTGTTGTCCATCAAGAAACGAGAGGACTTGTCGTGGCCGTACCAGCCCTTTAGCCCCTTGTAGTGGTCATTGTTGCCATGCTTTTCGTGGATGAAAGCACCCGCGATAGCACCGGCACCAGCGTTCATATACTTGTATGTACACCAGCAGGCAAAATCAACGTCCCAGTCGTGGAGCTTGAGTTCGACGTTACCGGCGGCGTGTGCTAGATCCCATCCGATGGTGATGTTGTGTTTGCGTGCATGTGCGGTGATGGTAGGGATGTCGAGAAGCTGGCCACTGTAGTATTGGATACCGGGCAACATGATGAGAGCAAGTTCATCGGCATTATCGGTAATGAGTCTGAGGATGTTGTCTGTTGTAATGATATGCCCATCGTCCGGTTCCACTAGCAGCATACTCTTCTTTGGGTCAAGACCATGCCATTCAATCTGTGACTCGATGGCGTACCAGTCACTGGGAAAAGGCCGCCACTCGCACATGATCTTGTGCTTCTTCTCCATTGGTTTGTAAAAGGCTGCCATCATCAAATGCAGGTTGATGGTCAAAGTGTTCATTGCGACAATTTCCGAGGGCGAAGCACCTACAATGTCTGCCATCTTGCTTGAGCACGCAGCCGCCATGTCTTGGAAGGGTGTGAGAGGGGAGTCTTCAAGGGCGGTAAAGTGACCACCAACGACGATTGAACCCCATGTTTTGAGATATGCGTTCAGGTGCTCGCCCACAGCTCTTGGTTGCAGACCTAGAGAATTGCCGCAGAAGTAGATCGCCTCATCCTCTGAATTTGATGCTGGATGCGCCGTTTGAGTGTCGTCCTTGAGAGTTTTCCGCCGAATTTGCGCTTTGCTCGGTACAATGAAGTTCTGGCGGAGAGTTGACGAAATTCCCTTACTCGCATCGAGAGATTGCGCAAACTCCAATGACTCGCAGGTCGCCGGCCATTGCGGCTTTTGCCCTTGCCGGAGCTGTTCGACAGCCTTGGTCAGGTCCATTGGTAATATGAAATGAGTTGATGTAGATGGTGTTTTGACAAGTTTTGGTCGAGATTCTTAATCAAATTTCCAAGGACACGTTGGGAGACTAAGATATATAAATTGCACTTCGAATGACGCGTTGACACTCAAAATATCCATCCGACGGAACGGAACGCGCTAAATCACCAAGCTTTCGGCCCAACGGACGAAGTTCCGTCGGGTCGATCCGACAACTATCCGTCAACCTTGTGATTGTTATAGGTACCACATGAAAGTGGGTCACTGCTATCGGCGCATAAATGCGGGTTTCGCCATATCAAAACAAGGCGTAAACCCCAGAGAGCCTCCTTGGTACATCCTTCACGATGAGTCCTCATAGAATTCCAGTCCTTCCCTCACGCGACGCACTCCATCAGTATGGTATCTCAAAGAACGGATTCTTACCTGCTGAGCCACCTTTACGCCAATTACCGCATGGCTATTACCGACCCTGGGAGAGGATCGTTGAACATCTCCCAGTACTTATCGAGAGGCAGCAGATAAGAGAATGGGTAGACGAGCTGCCAGTCCTCGAAACCTCGCATCTTTCTAGCGAAGCAGAGTGGCAAAGAGCCCATTCGCTATTGGCGGTTATAGCTCAGGGATATATTTGGACTGGCCCCGAGCCATCACAAGTACGTGACCGTACTCAAGTACTACCATCACGGATGCTGACAGAAGCTGCAGCGACTACCTCCTGCAATCTCTGTGCCTTTCCTCCAGACTGCTGAGCGTCTCGAGGTCCACCCAGTCGCCACATACGCAGCACTAAACTTATGGAACTGGACACCGCTTAGCGACGACGCCGACTTGACGCAACCAGAAAACATGATCGCATTGCACACTGCAACCGGCAGTGATGACGAATCGTGGTTCTTTATAATCTCCAATGCCATGGAGGCAAGGGCCGGGCCATTGATTGAAGCCATGCTTGGTGCTATGGAAGCGGCTGAGCTCAACGACGCTGAGACTGTTATTCGTGCTCTGCAGTACTTCGAAAGTGGCATGAAGAGTATTGGTCAGCTTCTGGAACGCATGGACGAGCGATGCGACGCACAAGTATTCTACCATGAGATTCGTCCCTTTCTTAGTGGCAGCATGAACATGAGTGCTGCAGGACTACCAAATGGGGTGTTCTACGATGAAGGCGACGGAAAAGGTTCGTGGCGGATGTATCGAGGTGGCTCCAATGGTCAGTCGTCATTACTACAATTCTTCGATGCCGTTCTATCGGTGGATCACTCCAGAAGCGGTGGCTTCCATGCAGAGATGCGTGGCTATATGCCAGGGCCCCACGCTAGATTCCTCGACGACGTGCAGGCGATTGCAAATATTCGCAACTACGTGGATTGCCATCCAGAGAACAGGGACCTCCTTTCGGCTTTCAATGAAGCAATCGCGGCACTTAGCGCTTTCCGCGACAAACACATCGCACTAGTAACCAGGTACATCATCATACCAAGCCGCATGGGAAAGCCAACTACTGCGATAAAGAGAAGGGACATCGCATCCGCCTCCACTAAGATGGTCGCCGAGAAGCCAAAGACACAAGAATTGGTTGGGACTGGTGGAACCAAGCTTATCCCCTTCCTAAGAACTTCTCGGGACGAGACCAGCGAAACGAAAGTCGTACATTGAATGGGGAGAGAATTTTAGGATAGAGTTTAGAACTTTTCTACACCTGTCATGGGACTACGGGAACAAGCCGCTCCCCGTATGTTGGTCATAGATGGGAAACAGAGGTATGTCGGCCACTGATGCGCCCTCAAGGTTATGGGTGCCCGGCTGGAGGAAATCTTGGAGGCCTTGGTCGTTTTCATTCGCCCACGGCAAGGCGAAAAAGTCCGCATCGTAGATAGTCCAATCAAGTGACGCCGAAGCGGGGAGGTTGCGCTGGGCAGAGTCCCGGGTGCCTAAGGTCTCAGAACTCCGCCGTAGTTGGCCGCCATTTGCCGTAGATGCTCTAAGAGCTTGATCAGATGACAATAAACCAAAAAGCTCCGAGGAAGCTTCCTTTCGTTTTCGGCGCAGGTGCAGTGCTCTTTTCTTTGCATGCGCAGTGGTGATCTTGAGTAGAGATTGGGCAACCTGCGAATATTGACGGGCGTGAGGGTCAACCCTACCAAAATAGTCCATGCAGGTAATTGCATCCTTGCAACTATCCTCTAACGTGAGGCCGGAGTTGCCCATGATCCCCACCGTCAGAACGAGTGTAGCAGTAAAAAGCCAGGATCTATTACTAATCAGCCCTGTTTGATTGTGAAGTGCAGCTCAACTTACACTATCAGGGGCATCTTGCGAGGCAACTGGTCTGCATTGATCAGTACCAGCAAAGTATCCACGAGTGTCGCAGCAGCATCGAGTGCCGCGTCTGCATACTTGCGCTTCTCCTGATGGTCAGCCTGTGTTCCCCCGCTTCTTAAAGAAGTTCCTATGTACTCGTATAGCTCGTATATGAGGAAGGGTCGGGTAAGTAACATGATTCCGTAGTAATAAGAGCACAGTGTGGAACAAGCACCAACTGCAGCCTCACGGGCGTCTTGCTTGTTGGTGATATCCGAAAGCTTTCGTAGCCATTTCGACGCCCAGTTCTTCAGCTGCCTCGAGACATAATCGGCGATCCGTAAGGATATGCGCTTGCGAGAATACACCTCGACGACTACGCGTTCGATGATCATGAAGATCTGAACGCTAGCATCCAGCACATTTGCGCTAAAGTCGACTAGCGGCTCTTCTGGGGCGTTATATTTGACGGTGCAATCAACATCGGACGTTGAAGGAGGTCGACCTAGAACGTTACTATATGATTAGGCCAAGGTAGTTAGTGTATATCCTCAAACGACATCAAGTTGAGGCACTATGAGAGCACCATTTTAGAGAAACTGGTGGTTTGATGCGTCGCAACCTCTATCTGGCATCAACTTACCTTATAAGCTGATCCACAACTCGTAGACTTTTCCAGATGCGATCTCTCACTACTTTGATATTTCCACCAAAAGAAGCGTTAACTTCTGTTCGGTGAATACCAATCGCATACGCGGCACGCGCAGCCAAAGCTATGCCTCAATCGTCAGTGAGGGCCAGCAAATAGTCCAATGCTAAGAATGACATACAAAAGTATAAATACGCGCCATTCGGCTGTGATGCTCTGAGCATGAAGACCGCGACGAGTGTAAACCCCTGAACGGTTGAAACGTTCATGCTGCTACACATGTACTTTAGGAGCAGGTCCCGAGCACGTCTGAACCAAGCTTCTGCCTTGTCTTCGAACTGCTCTTGTGCGCCAATAGAAAGTACAAGATAGAAAACGGCTGATGCAGCATCATCTGAGCTTAACCGACGGCCATTTGCCCAACTCTTCAACTCGGGTGCCAAGTCCTCGGGTTGGAACAATTGAACGAGGCCGCCAGTGGCAGTAACATATTCCTTGACTAGCATATCCACTTCATCTGGGTCGATCGAGGGACACTGCTGTGGATCTGTAGATTCCGGTCGGGTTATTTCGATGATGGGGTCTCGCGCAGCTTGGACAGCAACCCCTGAGTCAACTTCAGACGTGATGAGATGCCTTACTGTTTGCAAGAAGGACAGTGGAGCGCAGTCGCCAATAAAGATGAGTTTTCCCTGAGCGTCACGCAGTATGCGGCCTTCCAAAGGCACTGCTGTATCTCCTTGTTGATCTTCTCTACTTAAAGTGGGAGAAAGCGAGGTACCATTTCCATCTTCCTCTTCGATATTTTCGCGAAGGTTTGGTGTTCGGCCCACTGAAGGAACACGGGATCGAGGTGTGCGCTGCTCATTAGGAAGGCGCGTTGGACCACTAAACACACACGTAGACGCGCGATCCTTCCGTGTGCAATACGCGCATGGTTGCTCTCCATCGCATTTGACCTTTCTCTTTTTGCAAAGATCACAAGCTGCTGTAACGCGATCAATGCGGCGACGTTTTTCCGATCGTGCTTCCGGCTCGGGCATCTCAAGATTCAGGTGTGGTGGTTGGCAGTTCCGTGTTGCTTTTCCGATCCGACGGAAGGCGCAGCGGTTGGCAGTAGGCTTGGCATTTGCTCAGCCTCGGCGTCAACGGTCATCGCGATCCTTTTTCTTCCGCAGCCGACATCCGTCGTGGCCTGACACATTAATTTTCAGTACAGCACATGTATGACGTACACCTGACATGTGCGGTATATTCACCACGGCGATGGACGCCACAGCAAATTGGAACCTCGCGTCGTCATTATCACCTTGGAAGCTGTACCTGCAAAATACACGTCTTGCCTAAGGACTGTCAATTATCAGTCACTTCGCAATCATGCTCCCATCGGGATGCCATGGAATGAAAACGACAGTGTGGATAACCCCCACTGTTTCATTCATGATAGGCTCATTTAGCGCCCACAGTAGCTCTTGTAAACTAGGATGTCAAGTATTTCATGTCACCCAGGAGTTCCCGACATTCTGATATGTGGTGGGCTAATGACATGGCTTGTGACGTGGGGGACTTTACATCAACAGCACGGCTATGAATACGAACGCGTCACGACGTAACTTCGCCTGAATCAGCATGCTAAAGATCACATGTGTTTCCGTTCGCAGCATCCGTCTAGTGCCTTTCAAAGAGAAAGAAATCCAGTCGCCGTATTGCTGCAAATGCGTGATTGTGTCCAAGACTTTTCAGAGATATGATAAACTTGGTAACCTGATCTGGGTAGAGGATTGTGAACTCCACAGTGCGGAGTAAGAAGAATGATACGTCAATACGTGTAGCCTAGTTTACGCGACAAAGCTCTCTGAGCCAACTAGGATAGTAGGGGCCGCCACCACGGCGGAGGCCTACAGAAGTGAATCTCAGGGCTGAGAGTGCAAAGTGATGTAGTTATGCCGATACTCGAAAACATCCCAACCCAACTTCATATTCCATCAACATTTCGGTTTTGTATCTAATAACCAGAACTAATAACTCCACCTAACCACCCCTCTGTAGATCCTACAAAGCATGGCCAGACTGTGCTTACACATGGATAGTGCCCGAGAACCTGCTTGGTTTCACGCCAGATGGCGATGGTGGCATAGATGAGATGGTTGACCCGGAGATTTTCAATGACATTGAAGTGTTGTTGGCTTGTGCCTAATGTTACAGTGGAGAACGGGAGTTAGTCGACATCAACCTACGTTGATAGGGAAGGCATACTTTAAATTCAACTCAAACTAGATTAACCAGACTAAATCCATTCATGGGAATCGGTTATGTAGCAGTGCGAGATTAAAGCTTCTTCGGCACCAAATTCTCCCAACAGACCTTCCTATGCTTCCCTACCTGGCGTACTAGAATGATCCCCCTATCACAGCTATGGCCATGCGTAAGCAGCAAGCTCTTTTACCTCAAATGCTCTCCAATTGGCGTCCGTTCTGTCTAGAATATCAATACTTGTAACGTCATGTAACGGTCTCACATACCTTTTTGTGCAGGAGCAGGCAATATAGTATACTAACGGACTTTGCGGGGTTTGTTTTTTCTGACATTTCGGGTGATATTTCGGGAGAGAAGCAACGAGAGCGGGTCAGTTGAGGACTTTTTGTCAAGTGTTCCAGCATCGGGGGACGATCTCGCTTGTTCCAGACACGATCCCGAGCAGTAATTGGCAATTCGGCGACACCCCGGCTCGTTCTTGAAGACACATGTCTGTCTGTCGGTTGGGTGGTGGAGAGACGTCTGACAAAGGGAGATCTCCTAAGATGAATCTGGTTATTATGAACGCGCGATCTAATCTGATTGATTACGTGTCACTATGCTCTCACCGCTGACGCGGTGAAGGGCTTGAGGAGCTATACTAAAGATGGATCTGACTCAGCATAAACACGCGCTCTACTTACCCTGATTGATTACGCAGCGCTATACTCGAAACCTCGCTTAGTAGTGCGTGAATAGACCCGAAGAAAGCGCGCGGAGGTATAACTATATGCAATTGCTACAAGCAACTTTCTATCTTCCAAATACCTCAGCATTTTTCATTCCAGCATTGTTTTATCAAGGGACACACTTGCTTCCATATCTACGCCATGAAGATTCTTTCAATCGCAATTCTATCTACATTCGCTGTCGTCGTGACCGCGAGTTGTAAAAATGACGGCATCAACGGATATATTTGTGACCCAAACCAAGATGAGCCTTGGGTATGGAGGGTACGTATCTTCTTAAATTTACATACCAGTACTTCGCAATGATACAGCATGCGATTCTAGTAGCGCTCCATCTTGCTAACTGCTCTAAAGTGTACGACGGACGCTGGGCCAGCAGGAAACGACTGCTCTTTGAAATCGGAAAAGGACAAGATCTACTGCGTATGTACCTCACTTCAATAGAGTTACTACGCTTCTAGTGCTAACAGAGTTCATCCAGTGCTCAAGATCTGAATAGAGACCTTCGGTGGATAGACTAGAGCCCTTTGCTCCTTTATCCTCTTCTATGACCTTGGTTTCCCCTTACCCGAGCTACTTGCCAATCAGACAATCGCAATATTGTTTCTTCACTCCAAGTATATAGATAGCCATGGGACTTAGAGCTTAGCTCTCTATCGAATACAATCTTGTACACCTAGCACTGTCTTTAGTATAGGTCCTTGAGTGCGGCATACCCCCCAAAACCTATCCATTGTAAAGGAATATTGGTAGGGTATATCATCATAGTGTTTAATGCTAAACTATCTATTTATTATTGAGAAATATACGTTAGCTGCGAAGTAACAACGCACTGCCGTTCGTCATGTTATCAGTGTCATCATGTGTCTTGCATAGCTCCAGTGGCTCATAGGCATAAATTCAGGTTCCAGGTATATACGTATGTACGTATGTAAATCCTGGCTATGTGTTCCATCGCCAGTATGTGATCGTGCGGCCCACCTTTCCTATTCGACGCGTACTGATGATTCCTCTACGACGTGCTTGTACTTCCTCGGCTGTAGAAAGAGATGTCGGTCGACCAGTGCCGCTTTTGCTACCCGGCCGAGAGATGTATGTTCCTTATTGCGATAAATCTCTTGCTAATATACAAAAGCTTGTGACCCGTCTGTGAGACCGCGGTATTTAAGGCGGGGCGATGTTTGTTTTCTAGGAGTAAGTTCGACGTGGTTCTGCAAAATATAAAATCTGTAATCTGTTGTATAGATTCAAAATAAAGATCGGGAGGACTTAGGCATGAATAATTCACTAGTGACCAGATTGGTATGCGCAGTTCCACCCCTAGTCTATAGCCGACGAGCCAAAATTTTTGGTCGCGAGGAAAGCATTGGGATCTGTCGAGCCAGTGATATGCCTGTGTCTCAGTGCCGTAGAGGACTGGCTGGCCAAAGGGGCTGTTACGAGACTAGTGCATGCTATTCCACCTCTAAATGAATTTAATGGCACATTAAAGGATATTCTCGAATCCTATATCATATCTTAGCATAGTACTGGGCGAGTGAAAGTCTCAATCAGAGTGGCCCCAGGAACCAATGCAGGACACCATCCCATCAGTACTATATGTATCCACGCTTTGTACCTGGGATTTTAGATCTATACGCTACTATCCCTCCCCAATGCTCGATTGGACAGTATCTTATCATTAACGATGATGCTAGTTCTAATAACAATCGGCCACATACGCCGATGACCTGGCAAAATACCAGGAAATGTTGGCTCCGGTGGCGACAATACCGCAACCCGAGAATAAACCGCGCCGGAAGCGTGTGGTAGCGCCAGCGGGGAAGAAAGAGGAAGAAGAGGATCGACCTAGCTTCTTTGGCCGTGGCGCGAGTTCGTCATCATCCTACCTGGGTGTCATGAAATACTTGACAGTGTGGGTAAGCGCCTAATAGGTGTGTCTGGCGACTACAGTGGGATTTTTATACTAGTATATCAAGTATTTCATGACACCCCGGTGATCCACAAGAGTACCTGGTGGAGTGTATGTATGAGGATATCAAGATGATCATAAACATAGGACATAATCTTCATGTGCACCTGGAAGAGACATGACATCGAATTGATTCGAATCAATACCCTATGCAAGCTGCTGCTTTCCTGTAACCGGGCAAACAGCCCCTTCCGAAGCACCCGCTACACTCGGATGTACCTGAACCTTGTCTTTATGATGTCCTACAGTAGCTTTCGTTACCGGGCAAACATCACCGGCATTCGCCTTCAGCATATCAGGGTGATCGGGTGGGAGAACTTTTGTGGCGGTACCGACTATCGGGCAAACGACGTCGTCCATCTCCTTTGCTTTCGGCTCGTTCAGGGTGTTCTTGAGCGCGGGGCACGACGTGGCCGTGGTATCTTTGGTAGGCACAGGAGGATGTGCGTGAAGGTCATGATGATGTTCCGACCGTGCACCAACTATTGGGCACTGTTCGTATAGCTGTTAGTGATACTTGATGTGTTTTCATCATTCACTCGTATACGTACAATTTGCCCATCCTTTGTGAGATCCACAGAGGGATGGTTAGGTGGGAGAGTGCTGTTCGTCGAGCCAATGACAGGGCATGCCATGTTGATGTAATATGAGGTTGGTATGGTATGTTGTTGATGAAATATGAAGTTGGGTTGGTATATGGTTGGGTGTTGGTGATGGAGTGGGATTTGAAGTTGGTATTTGGTATATTTGGGTGTTTGTGACAAAGACAACGAGTTGGGAAGACGCGAAGAGGGGTATCACTAGTGATAAAGCGGTGTATCAGCTTGTTGGCTTGCGCAAGCTCTTATGCACTTCAATGGCCGCTTTCGAACTACCCCAGGTTTGCAGGGATGATGCCGCTAGTGATGGTGTCAGCTTCATTATCGCGACGCTAATTGGTCAAGGGCTCCAACTTCAAACACGATAACGCGAGCCTCTAGACACTTCGACAGCCATCTCGAGTTGTCGTTCTTAAGCCTATCCTGTAAGCCCCCTTCACTGCATAGAAATTTGTAACTCGGCGGCTGTTTTCCCATCTCGTCGCGTCATTAGGGTATGGGCATTTTCCTAGTCTTTGCTTTTTCTGCGCTTCTTTGTTGAGCTATCTTTCTAAGACCCCCAAAATCCACTCTAATGGCGGCGATCCAAGATCCTCTTCTCACCATGTGATTGTAACTGAGCCGTACTCAATTTGGACATCGGAACACATAACCTCATGAATACATCCCGAGGTCTACAACAGCTCTCACTAACAAGTAGTTTGCAGTCGATGACGTCACCAAGAGAATATATCCACCTGGGTATCATGAAATACTCAACGTACTAGTGTATAAAGGCTCCCGAGGTCCTGTAGTCGCCAAACACGCCTATTAGCATTGTAGCTTGACACTTAAATAGTCGTGTTGGGCGACTACAGTGGCCTTCGTGCACTAATATGTCATGTATTTTATGACACCCAGGTGCAACGGTAAGCTCGTACTTAACCTTGAAGGCGCGTTGGAAAACAAATCATATATAAGAGTTCCTCGCTATATAGGTATATAACTATGACTGAAAAGTCTTAGTTAAAACAACATTCAGATAGACAAAAAGTCCGTTTCCATTACAGCGCATGTACATGCCCACGGAACCTAGACCAGATAATTCATCCCTAATATTCCAGAAACCGTAACATTCAGAGCCATCTAGATTATCGCAGCTGATCCAGGCAATGTAAGAGATGCAATGTAAGCCTTCCTGAACCGGATGCGTGCGTCCGCCTCTGCCATGTCCTTAGCATTTAGTGTAACCTGATCACCGTTGACACGGCCCATCCAATAGCCCCACCGACGGACGAGCTCAACTCGAATTCCGCGTCGAGGGCTGCGCTGGACAAGGAAGCCCTTCATGAGCCACTTGCCGAGATCCTCTAGCACGTTCAGATGAGCTGGCTTACCTCCGTAATATGGTTGCCTATAGATGCCGTCGATGTAGATCTCCGCCAGATTTTCGCAACCAAACAACGTCTCCAGCATGAATTTGTTAATGATTGATGCAAGAGGACGAGAGTGACGAACAAACTGGGTCGACTGGTTACAAATAGAGATCTTGTCAACATGGAAGGTCATATCGAGCTGTCGAAGGTTCTTGCAGGCGACAGCTAACTCGAAGCTCGAATTGCTTAAGGTGTGAGTTCCCTGTTGGTGATTAAACCAGTGCATATGCGGGAAGTTTAGGTGCTTGACGGCGAACTTTCCACGACCACCCGGGATCGCATCGAGGAACTGGCGAAACCAAGTCGCCATGTTAAAGTCTTTGTTCATGTGGTGATACCTCAAGTCGTAACGCTTAGTGCGCTGAAGCATGAGCACTAAAACCTCTTCGTGCATCTGGTGACTTACAGACGCAAGGTTTGGCAACCAGCCCTGCGGACAGCGTCCAGCCTCTGGCTTGGAGAACACAGAGGTTTCCTGGTTGTCGCACGCGATGAGTTCATATGGGTACTGCCACATACAGCACGGGTTGCGAAAGCCGTTGTGGTGCCGGTGTTTTCTCAAGCGACCAGCACCTTGCTCGAGAAGGGCATACTCGTGGATAACGAGTTCACGAAGTTCAGTAGGGAGCTGGGTAAACTTTGGAAACCAGTCAGGACATACGTATGATATGTAGTTGACCACCTCGGAGAATTCCCGGAACGCCGCGACCTCTGGATCGTTCCAGTTGTCAAAGTCGTTGCTGTATGTGGAATACTCCTCCACCATGTCCATCAAGTCCCAGAATACAACCTTGTCAATCGGCGCGTAATTCTTTGCTTCGTGCATGAAGATAACAGCCCTCGGGATGTCACGGCACTCCAAAATGTCCATGACAGGCATATCCGAGTTGTAAGTCCACTCGCATGTGCACTGTTCCTCTTTGTCATCCAAGTACGGGCAACGGCCACGCTGGTGCTGGAAGAGACCGTATGTATTCACAAAAGCTTTACTCATGCTCTCAAATGCAATTTTCTCGATCGATTGATATCCCATGTAACCATACACGCCTTGGAGAACACCGGGGATGTACTGATGCTCACGAGGATCTAATGGAGAAGGGTTGTAGGCATGTCGCATACCCCTTAGATTGCCCCTCATCATGCTGAAGAACACTGTATCCTCTGGGGTCTTGTGAACGGAAGCTGTGTATGCGTTCCTTAGGTTCCGGAGGGTGTCTTCGACAGGAGTATCCCAGTCTGACACTGACCCATAATCATTGCTGTAAGTGATATATTCACTAGCGATGTCGGAGAGTTCTTGAAACGCAGCCTGAAGGATAGCATCTTGAACTGGGTCGTGTACGGTAGCCGTAACAGAAACGCAGTCGTTTTCGCAGAAAGAACTAACGGCTGTCTTCTTGGTCTCCGCCTAGAACATGTTAGTCTTGAAGAAATCACCAATAGAAACAAGAAATACTTACGCAAGCTGTATGCCTGATAACCTTCATTGTAGCGGTAGATGTTTTCAATTACTCTCGATAACAAGGCTACTTAATGACAAGGTTGTTTAATGAAAAAGTTGTTCGGTATACTAGTAGGGATGAACCAGGGATTTGATGATAGTAGCAAAGAAAGATATCCCTATAGAAATAGGTTCTTTAGACATTCGTGAAAACGACGCTAATATGGTAAAACTCCTGTGGTACCATAGTTCAGTTGACGAGGCACCCCAAACCACCGCACCCAAAAGACCTCAAATGATTATTACATCAACGCAGCAAATTTGTAATCTAGGAGAACCGCTAGCCCGAAAAAAAAAACGCTAGCAGCTCAGTCCTTCCATTAGTGCGCGTATGATCGCTCTTTTGGTGCGCGTATGATCGCTCTTTTGGGGCGCGTAGTATTGTACTCTCTTTGGAAAGATCAAGGGCTTACTGCCTGCCTAAATGACTCTCAAGAGTCATTTAGTGCACTATAATTTCACTTGCTTTAAAGGGAGAAGAGGATAGTGCGCCATATTTGAGTGAGGAGAGCGGGTCTACGCTTTCGTCTTTGCGTACACTGTCAAGAAGTGGCCGAGTGAATTACACTAAGTCAACTTCCTGGTTAGTGCGCTTTGGTGCTAGCGGCAACGTAACGCTTGCCTGCACAAACATAAACAAGTGCTGGACTGGTTCTCTACTTCGTTTCTGCACCTGAGTCCCTACTCAGCTATCACGTTTCTTCTGAGCTGAAGGCTGTCAGCAATCGCATTCCATCGTAATAAAAGCAGAAGCACCCAAAACTTTGAGCGTTTCTAGCAGTCACTTAAGATGTCGGGCTGGACCTCTGACGACTTTGAGCCCGATTGGGCCTGCAACCCCGACTACGAGTCCCTCGCTGTCTCCGACTACAAAGACGACTGGACCCCGGAGGTCATACCCATAGACTTCCTCCCCGTCCGAGATATCTTCGCATCGGGGCTCGGCTTCATGACAACGCAAGCCGTGTACCCCGTGTACGACGAAACGCTCCTCGCCTTCCTCCACCTCGCCACTAACGCCTTTGAAGCTATAACTTTCACCTACCAGCGCACCGTCAGCTTCCGCAAGTTCCTGCTCCTCCCTGCGGAACTGCGCCTCAAGATGTACACCGAGTACCTCAAAGCCGCAAGTATAGAGGGCAAACTCAAGAAGCATTTACACACCGACCACTTTGGGAAGGCCTGTTGCATGTGGACGTGGCCGTCTGAGCTCACCATCTGCGACCGCAAGTCCGAGAGCGAGCTCCCGACCGCCAAATACGCACCGTGGCTCCCTGTACTTGCATTCACCAACAAGCAGGTGCTGGGCGAAGTGACAATCTGTATGCTGCAGTCAACAGAGTGGTTTATCTTCAAATATGAGGAAGCCAAGCTATTTAAGATTGTAACTTGGTTCGCAAACTGCTTGGCGACGTTTCCGCGCATTGTAGCTAACGGTTTGGAGACGACAGAGGGTTTCGCGGTGATCAGGAAGCTAGACTTCCCCCATGCGAGCAGATACCATGAGCATTGCGTCGGCCCGGTCGTCGATGAGAAGAACCCAGACATCTGTTTGATGCTCGAGTGTGGACAGTTGGATACGATAGCAATGTCTTTTCACTGGCGTCGGCTAGTCAAGGACTTTGATACAAGGCAGCCGAGGGAGCTAGAGGACTTTCTGGATTTCTTTCATTTCCGGCCGATGCTGGAGCATGAGTCGATGAAGAACGTGTATCTGGAGAGGGTTTACCCGCGGGACGAGGAGGAGAGGACACTGGAGTGTATGGATGAGTTTGCAAAGTGGTTGGTTCGGGGATACAGAGCGAGGGGTAGGGAGGTTAATGTGTATGTTCACAAGCGATGGCGGGTTTTTCACCACATGACGGTAGGAAAGAAAGTTGTGGTTGAGGAGGAGAAGAAGGCTGGAGAGGGCCAGACAGAGAAAACCGAGTAGAGTGAGGGTTTTCAGCGCTCGGAAGATGTGGTAGGAGTACTATACGTACACAAAAGCTTATTAGCCATGCTTGTACATTACTTGACTTAGCGTTAAAGAATACATGACTGCTTTCAATGTATTCTGGATTATTCGTCTGACCTCACGAAGTGCTTTATATGAAAAGGTAATTATACCTGAGAATCTACAGCTTTAAGGTGAACGAGCCCGATAAGGAAGCGGCGAACGCGAGCCCTTTGCACGCGAGGGCTTTGTGTCCTCATCTGAGTGTGATCGCCTTCGTTCACGCTTTCGATGCCGGTCGCGCCTATCTCTAGAGTCTTCGCTCCTATCCCGAGTTCTATCTGAGCGGTGGCGGCGATCTCTGTATTCTTCCCCCTCCTTGATTCTCTTCCTGTCCTTGTCCCTGTGCCGATCCCGATCTCTTGACCTATCTCTCCGGCTGTGTCTATCCTTCCGCTTTACCCTCTCCTTCTCCTTTTGCTTTTGCTTCTTCAATTTCCTAACGGCTTCGTCCACTTTCTCCTGCTGGCGCTTGATTATAGAGTCACGCATAGGATCGTCCTCGTCCAACTTGTCCATAAGCTTGCCGAGTTCAATCTCTTCAGGAAGCAACGGTCGGTCGTCCTCATCGCTGTCACTCTCGGTCTTTCTCCGTTTCTTTCTCTCGCCATCAGACTCGTCGCCTTGGTCGAGGAGTTCGGGCTCGCCCATGGTGTTGTCCCTCATGTCTTCGTCGTCCTTGGGCTTGTAGCGCGCATGGTCCACCCTGATTATGCGATCCATAATGTTCGCTCCACCCAGGTTGTCAACAGCCAAGTCGCAGCTCCTCTGATCCTCGTATTTGATCCATGCAAACCCTCGCGACTTTCCTGTTTCCCTGTCACGCGCAAGTTTGATCCAAACTGGCTCGCCATACTGGGAGAAAATGGTAATGATGTCACCCTCGGAAAGTTCAAAAGGAAGGCCGCCGATGTAGATGAAGGCTGTGTCGCGGTAGTCGGTATGCCATGAGCCTTCTGGATTTATCCCGGCTTCAAGTTCGCGCTTGTTCAGCTGCTGGATGGCGCGGATCGAATTCATGGTGGTGTGTGTTGAGTAGGTTGGTGGAGTGAGAGATGTGAGGAAGGCGCGTACGAGACGTCAAGAAGGCACGTCTGGGTGGTGGCTTGGCAAGCTCTAGCCTTGCATGGTGTTGGTTGCTTCAGCGTGGGGCTTTTGCGACTTATGTACTTGTTAAAATGGAACCTGAGGAATGGTAATCTCGTGATGTAATGATATGGTCCTCGTGTCTGTTCTTGATATCGATATGTTCGTAACTATGTGACGCCGTTGACTGTAGGCTACAAAGGCTGCTGATGGGCAAGTGTATAGGTACAGTCATCTGCCCGATTAGTACCGATCTGAGGCTCGTCGTATCGTCTGTAGGCGTCGTGTGCTCGGAGGTGAAGACTGACATCGCAGTCGCACTGGAACTTTTGAAGCTCGGGCTTGGCCAGGAGCAAGATCCCTGCAGAAAAGGTACCAGCGAAGACGTGTGAGGACCAAACAAGCACACCGCAACCCCACTACTAGCCATTCACTCGGCGCCGCCTTGCGCCTCCCTCTGCCGTCGCACATTGTTTGCATATCCTCACGACACCGTCACCCAAGCGAGAGCGCGCCGCATCACACGCGACAATCAAAACTCGGCATCTTCTCCGCAATGGCCAACACGCGTCGAACACCCAACTTCCCCACGCGCACACCAGGCGGCCACGACCGACCAGGCAGCAGAGATGCAGATAGAGAGGAGATATGGAAGCCCATGCTGGACAACATCTCGAGCGGAAAGCGACTACCAGAGAAAAGCCTCCTAGTACTGGGTAAGGCCGCAACAGGGGTTACAAGGGTAGTCAAGCTAACGGCCGAGGGCAGGCGGAACACCAGAAACACAGCGAGAGTTTCTTGAGTCAGTATCGACGGACACGGCAAACAACCGGAGACCGCCAGACCGAGGCCGGAAGCCGCCAATTGCCAATCAGTTTGCCCTAGGATACACGTATCAAGATGTCCTGGATACGGATCATGAGGGTGTGTATTGTCAATCTGCTATGCTCCGTGGTGGTCGCTAACAGGATAAGATACACTTGCTCGCCTTTCGCTCTATCTGCTGGCAAACCCCTCGCCCTCCTTCACCCCGCTCATCAAGCCCTACCTAAACCCCCGAACCCTGCCGCACATGCTCATCGTCATACTACTGGACTGGAACCACCCATGGCTATGGATCCGCCAACTTCGCGATTGGATCCGTGTGCTGCGATCGCTTATTGTCTCACTCGATGACGCTTCCAAGGTGGCCCTGGAGGAGAATATTCAAACATTACAAGACAAAGGGCGCAACCTGACAACCGAAGGGAGCAGCATGGAGAATGTGAAGATACCGCTAGGACCTGGAGAATGGGACGAACCACTTGGTGTGCCCCTGTGTGTTGTCTGTCAGAACGCCGACAAGATTGAGACGCTTGAGAAGGAGCGGGGATGGAAAGAGGAGGAGTTTGATTTCATACTCCAGTATATGCGTACTATCCTTCTCAAGCACGGTTCAAGCTTGGTATATACTATGCCCACAGCACCAGGCTCATTACGGACCCTCATTCATTCCACCCTTGGCATCAAGTCGTTACTCCAGCAAGAGCAACTGCGACACAACGTGACAGATCGCGATCGGGTACTGGTACCCCCCAACTGGGATTCATGGGCCAAAATTCGTATCCTGCGAGAAGGATTCGATGTCGAAGGCATCAGCGAGAAGTGGAGCGTCGATATTGATATTCCTCAGCATCTGCGACCAACCACTGCCCAGTCACCAGCGCCTGTAGAAGATGAAGCTCAGACAAATGGCGCAACAACACCTGTTGCAGAAGAGGAGGACGAATCTTCAGCAACTGCATACTACGAACAAACGATACGTAACCCGGAATCCGACTACGCCCTGTCTAGCCTGTCGAAACAAGCCAATGGACTCGAGGTGACAAGCAAAGATCCACAAGCCTTCCTCGCTGAGCAGGTCAATGTCCTGGAACATCTGAGACGAGAAGATGAAAACGAAGCTGCCCTGAAAGCTGCGCGCAAAGAACAAGATGCGTCAACTAGCAGGACCTGGACCGAAGAAGCTTCAGGGGTGGTCGAAGAGCACATTGGACCTATTCAGTTCAACATGGGTGGTATTCAAGTAAATGCCGATGAAATGGTGAAGAGGCTGCAGGTACGTTAGATGACCATCTTACTACCACCACATTACTAACATCTATCCAGGACCGACAAACAAACCGACAAGACGAGCCAGAGACTCCACCCGCGAAAGCGCAAGATACCAACATCAACGACAACGAGAAACTTCGGTCGTTCTTCTCAAGTCTAGTCAACAAGACACCTTCAAGCACTCCACGGGGTTGAATAAAAGTCGCCAACCTGAACTTGCCCCTTTCCGGGTTTGTATCTTTGTATCTGGGTGGCATTCTTTTATTCTTCCCACCCACGCAAATATCTTCCCATTGTTCATTCAACTGTTTTTGCCGAGACCGCTCGTGGTGGCAGAAAGAATTACCCTTTATTGGTCCAGTGATCGTCGTCATCAGCATGGCTCTATACCCACTGTGTATTTCGGTCTACAATACAATTTTTTCACGTTCGACCTAATATTGTGCATGTTTGTATGACATGCTTTTTCTATTTCTTGTGATGTGGGCTTTTGTGGTCGAGGACGGATGCTGTCTTGTATGAAGTTGATACCATATTCTTGTCACCTCATCCTACCTTTCGACACATGTTCTTCATATGCTTATATGGTGTAAGTCTTCACCTTTATTCTTAACTTTTTGAATGAATTTGTAGTCAATCAATCTTACTCAAACGCATAACCCACTCCACATAACATACGCTTCACACGTTTCCTTCCTCTTTCCACGTACGGCAGAGCTAATTCACAGTATCGACAAGTACTTGAAGTGAGTAGCATGGGTTTCAGGGTATGAAGTAAAAGCGTTTCATACTATATCAACACACACCGCAACTTCTGAAAGCTCACTCGTTATTCATTGCCAAACCCTCCAATATTCACAAAGAACTTCAATAGACCCCGAAACTCCAACGCCTAACCCCCTCTATCATCCAGCTTTATTCCTAACAATCTGCAAATTCGCACTAATAGTCGTAGTACTTGCCCTTCCCGCCATGCCCATCTTTCCCACCTCACCCCCACTAACACTCCCCTCACAACTCTCACACCGGCGTAAACTGCCTACTTTTGTGCTGCCGTCCATGTCGCTATATGCACTATCTTGGCGTTGTCTTTGATGTAAAGGGCGGATTGGGTTGACTGAGATGGCGGGGTGTTGGGCAGGTTGTTGTGTTATGCGAACGGGGCGGATTGTTTTTGGTGTTTCTTCCCAGGTGACGCCTGTGCCGTCGAAGCGGCGCATTTGAGAGGGGGCGCAGCCCATTGTTTTGTGTGGTTGTGAAGGTTGTGATTGTGGGGAGGTTTGGTTTGGTTCAAAGCTTTTTGATAAAGGGTATTGGCGTTTTTGGAGGACTGGTAGAGAAGGATTGGAAGCAGCGTTGTTGCTTGAGATAGAACGAGTGTAGAGGTTGGGTAGACGATGAAGCGAGTGGCTGCTTTGACTGCTGGAGAGAAAGGGTTTGTGGGTTGTGAGTTGTGAGTTGGAAGCCTGAGGTTGTTCGGGACTCAATCTCTTATACTGTCTCTGTCACATCGTGTATGGGTCTACACTGAGGGATTTGTGGTTGGTGTGACACTACCGGACAGTCGGTGCAGTACAATTGAAGATTTCCTTTACAACACTGTCGATCTATCTTTGCCTCAAACGCATCTAGAGTAGCTCGTGTAGCCTTGTTGCTAAATTTGAGTCTCTACGTTGGGTGCCAAGGTATTTGATACCGTTGATCGTCCGGAACCGTGTTCGGTTTCATAGATTTGAGTCTGGGTTGCAAGGCGACAATGCAGATGATCGGTATTGCATTGACACAAACTCCGACGCTCAGGAACCCATAAGCGCCGCTCGCAAATGATAGTACAAACTCGCGGCAAGAGATGCTCCAGCCCGAACGCGTAGTCTATACAAGGGGCTTGGCAACGGCGTGAAACCAAAAATAGAAATACAACACACGACTGCTTGGCATGGGAAGCTTGATAAAAGTGTGATGCCTAAACTATCATATTGATCGTCTATGTGATATGTAAGACCCTCCCACATCTCCATGCTGTCGTCGCCGAAAGGCTAGACACGGAAGGGGAGCAGAAGGGTCAGTCAATTTCCGCGATCCGAGTGGAGTTCGATCGTCCATGGAGAGCGGGACGAGACCTCAAAGAAGATGGCGTTGGAGAAAAACAAAAGACAGCTCATATCTTGATGAACTTGGTGTGAGAACCCGTTGCGACAATAGGACCAGGCTTGCCATCTTCGAGCTTCCATATCGTCGCCGTTGTGAACGCAAGGGTACCACCCACCTTGCCAGCCTTGCCCTCAATCTCTATAGTATCACCAACTTTCGCGCCGCTCACATATGAGATGTGGATATCCGTGGAAACCCCAGTCTTGGACCGATTTTCCCACGCGGCAATAGCCACGCCACCAACCCAATCAATCAGCGTCGCAGAGACGGAGCCATGTATACTACCATGTGTGTTGACATGGTTTTTAGTAAGGAGTAGCTGTGCACGCACAACCCCCTTGGAGGCGTACGTCAGCTTGATATCGTCGAGCAGAAATTGGTAGATGGGGCTGCTAGGCTTGCGGCTTAGCCAATAGTTTTCGACATAAGTGAGGATTTCAGGGTCGTTGGGAGCGTCACTGGCCATGATGAGTAGAGCGGGGTGGTGGTAGCGAGTGTTGAGTGCGAACTTGGACGGGATGAAAAAGTCGGGCTTAGTGTGGAGAAGGGTCTATCTAGAGCCTCACCGCGGGATCGGCGCTACTATTCCGCGGCCTCTGCGATCAGCAAGCGGCACCTGTGAAACGGCCATTACGCCAGTGTCAGCACACATAGACGCCACATATCCACTGTCACGCTGGAACATGCTTCACAGCAGTTCAGGACCTATTCCAGTGCTGCAAACCCCAATGTTGGCGTACATACAACCACCATGAGCGACCCTGTGCAGGCACCCCCGAGTCCGCGCGACTCCGCAACATACAAAGATCATGACGCGCGACGCGATAGCGATGACCGTGGTAGTTTCGTGTCCCCGGATCCATTCAAGACCGACGCGAATGCGCCTTCACTCGACATCAAGGCCCTCACAGATCGCACCCTCCACTTTTTGGCGACAGCGAGCAATGAGACACTTGGGGCCTGTCTCGCCGGACTGGGCGCAGGCACATATCTCATTCTCGGACGCGTAGGGCTGGTCCTTATAGGCGTTGTGGGCGGCGTGGTACTCCATGCCACATGGGAAGGATACCATGGTGGCGAGAAGGAGACGACAGGAGCGGGCGAGAGCAAGAAGCGAGAGTTAGCCGCCGATATTGCGCAGAGAGTGCTCGACTGGCGCAACACCAAGGCACAAGAGAAGAATAGTCAGGAAGATGACAGCTTCGACCTCAACCTCCAGCTGTATTCAGGCAAGAAGCTCGATTACTCCGAGTTCAAGACCGAGACGGCGGCGGCGTTGAATGAGCTGACGGACGCAGTCATGCGTGACTATGTCAAGTATGTCCTCCACACAGTGTCTAGATACTTATCTAATACAATGCAGGTGGTGGTACGCCCCCCTACTACCTACCGACCATACCTTTCCAGACTCGTGCCGCCAGACCTTTACCGCTTTCATCCTCTCCATATCTGCTCACCTCTCCCGCAAGCGACCAGCCGATAACTTCCTTGACTTCGTGACGCGCTCGTCATCTTTCATGATCATACTGCTGCAGGAGATTGCGACCGCTATACAAGCCTCTCCGGGTGATGCCCCTACCGAGGCGGTGGATATATATCTCAAGATGAAGCGCGACAGCACTCTGGCCAACATCCTTGACCCAGACTACCAGATGAAGCAATTCAGTGTGGCAGCGGAGGACATTCTGCAGAACTATCTGGACCCGAAGACGTACAACTGCATACCAGCCAGGACGTTTCTACACCAGGTAGTAGCCAAGCTGGTACTCGAAATGATCGTTGTGAGCTGCTCCAAGCCTGAGTTCATCAACGGGTTGATTGTGCAACTTTTGGAAGACGGCGAACCAGAGTTGCTGAGTGCCATCGATGCTGGCGTTGAGGGTGGGCAAATACGGAACGCGAGGAAGAGCGTAGATTTCCCCGAAGGCTCAGAGGGGGCGAACGCAGCTGAGAGAAGGGAACACAAGCGTGTCATGAGCAAAGCTCAAGAGGCGATGGATGATGCAATGCGCGAAGCCCAGCTGTTGAGCCAAATGATAGCCGAGGAAGATGCAAAGCGTTTGAAGGAGGAGCAGAAGCAAAGTTCGTCTACGTTGACTTTAAACGACGATCAGTCGGAAAGCACCACCCAAGGCATCGTCACGCCATCTTCCTCGGGCAGTGAAGCACATGGCGACACAGATATGGGAAATTCGGTCCTTTCAAGACAATCCATGTCAGAGGCTGGCCCAACATCTCCAACAAGAGCGTCCGAGGAGCCACCAAAGGAAGAAGCTAAAAAGGCATTCACCAGCTTTGATCAGCTCGTGCTACCACAACCACCTACTGCGTTGATGGACAACCCGAGTCCTGCCGAGAAACCACCACCATTGACCCTGCACAACGCCACAATGTCCATCTTCGATGATAGCATGCCCGGAGAGAAGGGCACTATCAAAAGCAAGCCAATGGCAGAATACCTCATACAGATTGAGCCCAAGTCGAGTCATCATCCTGGTTGGATGACAGCGCGCAAGTACACTGAGTTTGAAACGTTGCATGAAGTCATCCGTCGGATAGCAGCCATTACCGGTAGTGCCGCCTTCAGTGAAGCTCACGCTACATTGCCCTCATGGAAAGGCCACACTAAAGCATCTCTTCGCGGAGAGCTCGAAAGATACCTCAATGACGCAGTGCAGTACCAGCCTCTTGCTGAAAGCGAAGGCATGAAGCGCTTCCTGGACAAAGAGCTTGGTTCTGGAAAGACCCCGAACAGCGGCTTCCCAGGTATCGGATGGGCTGGTCAGACATTTGATACCGTAGGCAAAGGTATGTTGGGCGCGCTTTCAAAGGCACCCAAAGAAGTGGCTGGTGGTGGCAAAGCACTATTCGGTGGTGTCTCGAGTGCGATAGGAAGCGTAGTAGCACCGTTAGGAGGAAGGAAGCAGCGCGACTCTATCACCAGTGTTACTAACACATCAAGTCCTCCCCTAAGCCGCACAACCACACGACAGAGCAGAGCAGAGTCGACTGTTTCCGAGCTACCCACACACATCCGCTCCCCGAGCACCGTATCTCTAGTAACAAATTTAGCGAGCAAACGGACGTCGATAGAATCATTACGCGATCCTCACTCACCTGTCATAGATCAGCAACCGGGCCGCGAGGCTCCAATGGAGCGCCGACCCTCATATAACCCCGACGGCGATGGCAAGCGATCTAGTGTGTCTTCCAGATATGGCTCACGGAGTAACAGTCGCGCACCAGGAACACGGGAAAAGATCGAAGAACTCAGTCCGATGATGGGTGGTGATCAGATCCTCAATCTACCCCCCCATGCCCAGTGAAATTTCCGACGACTACGGCGCTCCTCGCAGCGTCCCCGACACAATACAGGCCCAAAAGCCGTCTCGCACATCAACAGACTCTGTGCCATCTCTTCCCCGTCGTACATCAGCCACCTCAATCACGTCTTCGCCCATAAAATCTCCGCCCAAGAACCGCATGTCAATCGTCACCCACACACCGCTTTCCGAGCCCGAAACCACTGTCCTAATCGAATTAATCTTTGCCGTCATAAACGAACTCTACACCTTATCCTCCGCCTGGACCCTCCGCCGCACCCTTCTCAACGCAGCAAAAACCTACCTCCTCCGCCCAGGAAACCCGCAACTCTCCTCCATCACATCACTCATGCAAACGACCGTACTCGATGACAACACTTCCGACGCTGGTCTCGCATATCATATCCGCAAGATCCGCGCCTCGGGCCTCCCAACAGAGGAAGAATTAAAGAGCTGGCCAAAGGAGATGCCGGAAGACGAGAAAGAGAAGTTACGAGTTAAAGCTAGGAAGTTGTTAATAGAACGCGGTATGCCTCAGGCACTTACCAGTGTCATGGGGCAGGCTGCTAGCGGTGAGGCGCTGGGCAAGGTGTTTGATTGTTTGCAGGATACGAGGGTTGCGAGGGGTGTGGTGTTTGGTCTTGTGCTTCAGGGATTGAGGGCTATTACGCAATAAGTGAAAATACTAGATTTTGTTTGTATTTGTGATGAATAATATCAAGATTATTTTCTGTCCGTATTGTGTGCTCGGTATTTTGCGTTTTATTCTCCTTTTCACACATCTGTCTGTCGTGTCCCCACACTTCACTTCCAACCAGTCTCCGTCCTGTACTGCGAAGATGGTGTACATCATCACTGGTACAGTAGTCCTCTCATCAACGCCTGCAGGTTGTGGAGATGACGCAGCATATTCAACCGGTTCTAAACCAGCTTTTTAACTGCCGCATACAGCCCATCGACCCGTCTGGCATTGTACCCTACACTTCTTTCACAACATCCAACAACATCCCATACAGCTAACACAACAGTCTCGTAGAGTTACGGCCATGTTTTTCCTCTCCCCCCTTCGAAGCTGGCGGCATATAAGTCGATATATTTGCCGTCCGTGGTGTTTATGTCGAGGTTGGGACCACCCACGCCGAGGCTAGAATGTGTGATGAAGTAGTGTGAAACATTCTTCCACGGAGGGGTACCGCGGTTATGTTGGATGGTTGCGAAATCTCGGTGACTTGGTGGCTCATTCACGAACTCGGGCTGTCGTGGGGGAACTCGGTTGTTCTGGACGCCGCTGGTGGATTTGGAGATGTTAATTGTGATCTGGTCCTTTGAATGACGCAGACGGCTGCCTGATGAGGGCGATGATTGTGAAAACGGGCATCCGGTTGCCACCTTGGCTGTAAGTACTCGCGCATTATTCCCATATCTCGGGCAATTCAGTGTCTTTAAAGCCTCATATGGGTGTAGATTCACGATAGTACCGAGGAATTCGATCCTTGGTGTATGGGCTGTCGGGGTCACCATGTGGCTCTCACTGCCTGCGTGTACACTGATAATGGAAGTAGGGTCGAAGCAGCCCCTCGCACATTCATCCATCATCTCCAACGCAACGCCATCTCTTCAAAAAGTTCCGCTCTAAACTCCGGCATTTCATCCATAAGTTCGTACACCAAAGCCATGGTCTTGCCAGTGCCGTGTATGAACGCCTGCACGTGATTCGCACAAAGCTTGACAGCAACCTTCCTGAGATCGTCCACATTCGCTCTCCGACTGGGCGAATACATTGCACGAATCGCATGTCGCATCTGCTCTTCATTTCCATCAACCATCAGCACCATGGTCGCAAAGTCCTCGAATTTCTGGAGTGCAATCTTCTTCAGGCCGGAAACGCCGTAGCGTTCTGCGAGCATGAATACGTCGACGTGAGAACGTAGGGTAACCTCCTCGGGTACATCGTTGTCTAGGCTTACAAGGTGGTCTGTGTAGTCGAGTTGATAGCAGTACTGCATCAGTGCTGAGACGGCTGAGGTGTCGTCTGCACTCAGATCAATGATACCTTTTGGCGATTTCTGCGGGTGTTAGTGTAGTTGGTGGAAGGGATTGAACGAACTTACTGGAGACATGACGACTGCGCAAACTCTCGCAAACCAGCGCGAATGGTAGCACATGATCACCCGGTCAACGTGATACACGTCGCTTTTGCAACGCACAACAAGGTCCGAGCATGGCCCTTCTGTAGTAGGCGACGATGGAGAACTCTCAATACGAACAGATACAGGGACTGTAGGGACTTCTACTGGAACCGAGGTCGGGGCTGGTTCGCTTTTGCGTTTATTTTCTTGCGGTTTACTTTTCTGCAGAAATCGCCGACCTATCGAACTAGTCGAAAATGTCTTTCGATGTTTAGGACGTGGGATATCACTTGACGCAGGTCTAGAGGAGGCTGCTGTGGATACGGAGGCGTTCGAACTGGTGGAACAAGTCCGGTCAAGACAGCCAAATGATGCCTCGGACGATGCCGTCGACACTATAGAAAGCACACTATCGCGTTTTGAGCGGTAAACTGAGGGATCGAGTCTGAGTTGGTGAGCAATAGCGATGGTTGGTCTGCAACGGAAATACTGACACGTTCCGATTGACAAAGACTGGTGTAACGAACATCTTGAAGATGCTATGCCAAAATGAAAGTCTACCACGGGATCGATTCGACAGAAGCCTTGACGTGCGGATCTTCTATGTTAATTTTATTCGATAGGGAAGACCAAAAGCTCACAGAAATAAACACATCACCATTCCCGACCGCCGCTGTATATATGCACTCCGCAATCCGACCACCGGGAGCGGCCATCAGCCAAACTAGTCATGGGCACATGCACATCAGGGTTAAAGCCCAGGAAGAAAATCGCCTAGGTTCCGGCATTCAAGAGTGCAAGAACCGTGTCCTCATATAAGTCCGTGATAAGAGCCAATGGCTGATAAAGGCCATATTAACCGTAGCTGCGGATGACCCGGGATTATAAGACTTGCCGATATTGCTTTCAATACCGACGATGCGCACTCGTGGAACGAGAGAAGCCGGTACGATTCATTCGTAGGGCCTCGGGGGAGTTTGTGGGGTAATGCCCGCGATGCGTGCTAGGAAGGCGTCAGCAGACTGCTTAAGAGCGTCGCTGATGGTTGCAGCAAGCCATCTGGACAAAACGCTTGGAAAGGACGGTGCGACGATCTTTTCCGGAAATCGAAAAACATCGCAAATGGCCACGCAATGGTGTTATTGATGGGTAGTAGGGCGAGAGACAATGCTTGGTTGCTGAGATGGTGTTTGTGAATTGTTCCTATGTCCCGAGGTCTGGTTGAAGAAGCTGCCCCCACCACTCAAAGTTCGTAGCAACATGCGCAACTGTAGCACACCTGCACCCTCATCGTGTCGTACCTGTGATCATAACCACGTTTTAACTTGTCTAGTATAGCTGACCACGCCGCTAAATGAAATCTCTGAGCAGGATTGTTCGGAAGTTTTTGGATACTGAAAGGCCTATGTATTCTGATGAGGACCTCGGGAGGTGAGGGACTTTTGGAAATATTCGCCACAACAGGTGCCCGCTTGTTTAATGTTTAATTCGCATGCTACTGTGGATGCACTTGTGCTCATGCGCTGTATGCGAATCCTGCGTCGCGCATGTGTGGGCGCCACCGCTCAGCTGTGAAAGGCCTAGTCCGGAAATCCCATCCGCCTCCGATTTCAGATCGCGATGAGGCTCAAAGAAAACTGGCGCCTCGGTCTATGCAGTATGCTAACGCACGGGATTACGTCAGATGATTACAAGAGGAAGGTCTATGATTCAAATTGGTACTGCCGATGTTCCCCAGGATTTGTAAAAGCTTGAGTGCCGATGGTTCTGAGGATAAACTCTGCCAGGTGATGTCATCCACAAACAATGGGACTGGGACCATCAGAAAAGGCCCGATAGCAAGACAAAAGTCCATTGGCTGCATCAACTGCTACAACATCCACAACGCGTCACAGTCGCGTTGCGTTACTGGTAGTTTTTGCCTTGGAAATAGCTTGCGTCTGGCCACGCATGGACTGCTTACATCAGGATCTGAAAAACGGCGTACCGACCGATGATAACAGATCAAATCGGCGAACTGAGCCAATCACCACCATGTCATTGTCAATGTCGTCCAACGTCGCCACTGACGAAGTTTGGCGGCACACAGGTCCAGTTTTGCGGTTAAGCAACGGGAGACCTAGGCTAGCCCGAGAAGCGTCGGAGTGTAGGCCTGGATTGCCAAATCTCTAAGCGTCATTTGAGCATGCTATGCCTAGCTAGTAAGTTGATGATGCGTTCCAGCATCGAAGTCACTGCAGAGTGGTAGCCGTGTGGATTCATATAAGACTTGTTTCCATGCCTCTGGAAATTGTTCACATATATCTCTTTTCTTTACAATACCCATCTTATATAAATTCAACATGAGCGGAAACACCAACGGAACGAATGGCCACCAGAACGGCGGTGGTCAGCACGCCCCCACTGGAGAGAAGACTGGCGACCAGTTCCGCAGCTATGCTGATGACCGCAATGCATCTTCCGAGGAGGTCATCTACACTACCGCGAATGGTGTTCCATACCCTCATCCATACGAGTCCCAGAGAGTGGGCGAAAACGGCCCACTGTTGCTTCAAGATCACCACCTTATTGATCTCCTTTCACATTTCGACCGTGAACGTATCCCAGAGCGTGTAGTGCATGCAAATGGGTACGCACATCACTCCATCAAGTCATGACTTGAACTCACAAAACGTAGACACGGTGCACACGGGACGTATAAGACTACAGAATCGTTGGAGGACCTTTGCATGGCAGATATCTTCAAGGCCGGAAAGAGTTGCCCTATCTCCGTCAGGTTTTCGACGGTTGGTGGTGAAACTGGCTCGCACGACATGGCTCGCGATCCCAGGGGCTTCTCAGTCAAGTTCCGCACTGAAGAAGGCAACTGGGATGTTGTGGCAAACAACACCCCCACTTTCTTTATGCGAGACCCGGCGAAATTTCCTCATTTCATTGTACGTATTACCAGCACGCGTATTCCTCAACACGAGTCCAACTCCATCCCAATACACGACATATACTAACATTATCGCAGCATACTCAGAAGCGACACCCAGCAACCCATCTTACACACGCGGATGATGCCACAAACTTCTGGGACTTTGCGTCGCAGGTAAGCGTCAGTGCCAGTTGTGTGCTGTCGACCTACTAACCTTCTGCCCCACCAGAACCCAGAGAGTGCCCATCAGTTCATGATCCTTTTCGGAGACAGGGGAATCCCGAAGAGCAGCCGATTCATGCACGGATACTGGGGTGTACGTACAGAGATATTCAACTTTTTCCCCTCAGTCAGCTAACACCTCTACAGCACACCCATAAACTTCAGAACAAGAATGGAGACTGGGTATACGCTCAGCTCCACTTCAAGAGCAAGCAGGGTACCGACTTTGTCACCCAAGAGGACTCTTTCAACTACGGCCCGGACTACGCGACAAAGGACCTCTACGAGGCCATTGAGAAGGGTGACTTCCCGGGATGGGATGTCATGTTCCAGACCATGACCGCAAAGGAGGCCGAGGAAGTCTGGGAGAAGCAGAAGCTTAACGTATTCGACATGACACACGTCTGGCCTCAATCTCAGTTCCCACTCCGTAAGGTCGGAGAGTTTTTCTTGAACGAGAACCCACAAAACTACTTCGCCGAGGTTGAGCAAATTGCCTTCAACCCAGCGCATCTGGTTCCAGGTATCGAGCCAAGTGCAGATCCCCTCCTACAGTCTCGTTTGTTTTCGTACCCTGATACCCATCGCCACCGTATTGGCGCCAACTACCAACAATTGCCAATCAATGCCCCCAGAACTGCCTACCGCATGGGCAACTTCCAGCGGGACGGCAACATGGCGTTCTACAACCAGGGCTCGCGTCCCAACTATCTCTCTTCAATTCAGCCCATCTCCTTCAAGGAGAGAACCGTCGATCTCGACAAGCTTCACGGAGACTTCACAGGAGAAGCGATTACTTTCTTGTCAAGCATCCACCCCGAGGACTTTAACGCACCCCGCGCGTTATGGGAGAAGGTCTTCGATGAGCCGGCCCGTGAACGATGGATCAAGAACATCTCTGGCCACATGTCGACTGTTACAGACAAGGAAATCATCAAACGCCAGATCGCCATCTACCGAGAGGTATCTGAAGATATTGCTTCCCGTATGGAGAAGGCTACTGGCGTCAAGGGCTACCCGGGCATCGCTGAGCTACGCTTCAACGGCACACACAACGGCATGGCCAAGTCTGATGACAACAAGGTCGCTAATGGTATGACTGGCATATCTGCAAAGTACGCTGCGAAGAACAAAACCAATGGTGCACCTGTTGCGGGTACACACAAGGAGATCATTGAGGGAAAAGCTTAGGGTTAATGGTAGTAGATATAGGTGATTGCTTGTTCAATTAGCGAATGTACGTAATAATGATCATGACGGTAACTAAGACTCCGGACAAAGTTTCTTGTGGATTGTACGCATAATTACAAGTCTGACGCTTCAGGGTAGTGACAATACCTAGTTTACTTCGGTCCTATCACCATGTGGCTCTTGCGCTGACACTTGTTGACTCCGCCCCCACATCCCAGCCACTTATTGACCTCGTCATAGGAAAAGTCGGCGTTATCCACGCACTGTCGTTTCTACATTACACAACCACATAAACAGCCGATATACCTCTAGTACTCAGAGGGTATAGCACTTTCTTGCCGTGAGGGGTTTGCCTCGATCCATGTCCCTGCGATGGGTCACGAGGACCGATTGCTTGGCGACACGGATACGAACTTGACTAGTAGGATGTTCGGATCATCAGCAGTACTTCGGTGCTGGCTCGACTGTTATCTACACTGGATGAAATGAGAAAATGCCTGTATATATACCGGTTGCTGTTTGTTGTGCCTGCGATGGAAATGAAACAGGGGCCATTGGTGACGGGGGGACCCCTCCCGAGCTAGCGCGCCTGCCTCATCGGCAACGGATCGCAACTTCTGTCACCATCCAGCACCTTGTGCCCCTCACCGAATCTCTGCTCAGGACGCCCAAGGGACCTTATTGATGAATTTTGGAGTTTATTCTTTCTTGAGTTTATATCTTTTCGACTTGCCGACAGCCTCTTCGCACGCACAGTCGCCATGGGAGGGTACAAGGCCCCGGATGCAATCATGTCACGTGACGTGGATTACGGCTGGCGTTTCGTTCCCCAAATCGCGTTGCCCGCTAGGCGTGAGGAGTGATTTTAATCGAGTCCTGGCAGCTCCGTCACTCCCATAACATTGTCCCGTTACAACCTTCCCGTCGCCCACTCGAAGTCAGATCATGTTCCTGTCGCACCTGGGCATTCTTTTCCAATCGTCAATCCATCCCGTCGTCGCTCTTTAAAGCTCGTAGCTTTTGGCCCGCTCTCTCTCCGCACCTGTTGCGTCGCCGCTGCGCCCAAGGACACGCCGGCTTCGCTCACCAAAGAGCTGCTGTTGCGCGATACCAGCCGTACTGCCATTGACTGCGATTATCTCACTCTCAGAACAATACACTGCCAACTCCACTTGGTCCTTCTTCCCGCTTCGCACCACGCACGACCGCACGCCCTTCCAAGCGCACCCGACACCATCGACCTCGCGAACTTCACTCCTCCTCACATACCGCTTAGCTACTATTCATAGTCACAAAGACGCGATAGCAATAGGAACAATGTCGCCGCGACGCTCATCGCGGGCTCGTACTACGCAGCCCCCACCCAGCGTCGCAACGCACAGTAACTCGTCATCGTCTGTCTCATCAGCGCGTACGGATCGTGCGTCGAGAGTCAACGCCAAACAGACATCACCACCCAAGTCGTCCACCCCACACTCGCTCTCCTCGGAGGAGCCCGAAGAACCACCTCACGGTGCGCAGCCTGAGCCACCGCTGACACGCCGACGAACACGCGAGCACGACAATGACGAAGATGAGTCCGCGAAGCTCGATGACGAGTTGGACGAAGACATCGCAGAAGAAGACGAGATCACCCGATGCGTGTGTGGCTACCAAGAGTACCCGGGACCACCATCAGACGCTGGCAAGCCTGGTTCAGCTCTGGTAGATCCAGATACTCAAACTGACGAACTCGGTGGTCTGTTCATTCAATGCGATGTCTGCAAGGTCTGGCAGCACGGTGGATGCGTGGGCATCATGGACGAAGCCGCCAGCCCTGACGAGTACTTTTGCGAGGAGTGCAGGAAAGACCTACACAAGGTCACAACGAGTCCTAAAGGGTACGTAGTCAAGCGTCGGTTTCATATTCAGAGCGCGCTACCCCGCGCCTTTCATCTACCCCATGGAGAACACGGTTGCACTCTGGGAGTTGCATACTCCTGTTAATTGCAAGTCATTGGTGGCTAACGAGTTCATCGCAACAGTCAAAAGTACTCCCGTTACCTACCTGTATACGATCAACAACAGGGAAAGAACCGAAAATCGTCCATTTCCAGAGAATCTGATGGACACTCGAGCAAGGACAAGGATCGCAACAACAGGGCGAGCGTGGACTCATTCGGCAAGCGTCGATCGACTATGAACAGTCGTGCTGCCTACGACGAAGATGAAGTGCTACGGAAAGTCATCGAAGAGAGCAAGCATCAAGGTGCCCCTGCTTCTGAGAACGGCAACCGGAAGAAGCGGAGTCGCGACGATAGCGAAGAGTGAGTCTCTGTCTGTCCTCCACGCCGCTTGACAGTCAACTGACAAACTTTGCAAAGGACAAAACCAGAGATCAAACGACAGCGTACTGGCTCTAGGTCCCCCAGTGGTTCGCCAGTCATTGAATCAGAGGACGACAGCACAAAAGCATCTGCTCCAAAACAAAAGCCACGTGGCGCTGCGGCGAAAAGCCAGCGGGAAAAGGAACAACGTGAAAAGGAGCGCGAGAGCCACAGGAACGAAGCTGCATCGCGACGAAAAGGGCGCGCCGAGCGGAGAAAGGGAGACGGTAAGCTGCCAGACACCATTGGAGAGCCATATCTGACAATTCATAGATCCAGAAGAAGCCGAACCCACGCCTGCAGCCACCATAGAAGAGCCCCCCATGGCTCCGTTAGCGACCGAAACCACGGTGCCCGAGCCGCCCACCGCAGATCTCAAGCCTGCGCCTGCACCACGAAGAGGAGGGCGTCCACCGCAGAAGGCACGTGGTCGGCTTGGACGAAACCAATACTCGAGGGACACCGTACCCGCAACCAATGGTACCTTGCCCAAGAACGATGCTGCGCAGTCACCACAAGCGACCACCACCAATGGCGCCACAAACGGTCATCACGACAGTAGCGACGGGACGGCTGGGTATAAGCCTGCCAAGAAGAATTGGCGGCTACAGAAGCTCTCGTGGAACGATATAAGACGCCCGGCCGGAGCTATGCAGAGCTACATAGCGCAACGGCAAGTCGAGATGGCTTCAGGTGTGAAGCACACAACTCTTGCTCTTGCTGTACAACCTGCTACGACTATGGCCAACGGAGACTCAAACCAAGAGCAGTCTAAAGAAGACGACACGGATCTGGCATCTTTCAAGAATTTAAGCACAACTCAGATGATGGATTCATTGAGCCGGGATCTAGCGCACTGGCAAAAGCTTATATCCGAGCCGACTGAGAAGTCGCCGAAGTGACTCTGGCCGTGCAATTTTGCTCATACTCTCTACTACAAACACGGCGTACTGGAACCTCCATGATCCATACTGGCAGTATTTCTCTTTGGGACGGCGTTACTCGGGATTTTTTACTTGTTTTCTGCGGCACGGATACCCTCCACTTCGTTTTGCTCCATCTTGAGCATACTTCACCTTCATGTCCCCCTCGACGACTTTGGTCTTGGATATTTTCATATGTAACTGTACGTAGGGCTTCAAGTCTAAAATGACTCCTCATGGCCGCTGAAGCAAACTTGCTCGCGGTCTGCAACAAACACACAACGTGTCAATGTATACCAAAAGATCGGATGTTATGAAGCTGATATTCGCTGGGATCAACCACGTAAGAAGCTAGGTTTCTCCAATACTATATTCGTTGGAAACACATCATTACATTATCCTGTTTTGTGCCATTCCCTACTCAGCCTTGCCCATCTTAATCTCCAACACACCCATGACGGGGTTCGTCTTCAGCAACTCTGATACTGCACCGAGATTCTCATCCGTCAGCACCGTGTACTCGGGCCATATCTTTGCGTCGCGCGTCTTGGTGTCCCAGTGAATCTTGAACTCGTGGATTATCTCCTTGGGACCATCGGCAGCTTTGTGCTTGGCCATGACTGTGTTTGGTCATAAGTTTGCATTCTTTGCTGGAGGAGAGAGGGTAGGCGAGGGGCTTGTAGAAAAAGGGATAGCAGAAGGGGATGGACAGGCGTACATTCAGCGCAATTCGGACTCGACGCCGCTATGGAAGTGATTTGCGCGTTCAGCGATTTGAGCGTGGGTTTAGTAGTGGTGTCTAGAAGGAGGAACTCGTGGCGATTGGAGGGTGGGAGAGTGAAGAGGAGGGGAAGAGACATGGTTGATGATATTGGTAGTGTTACTGCTTTCCACTGTTGATCGACGACGATGTTGAATTATATTCTCTGAACGTGAGTTTCGTATAGTGTATAGTAAGGGAAAGAGGAGCTAGAGATGTCTGTATAGCCGTTATTCCAAGTTTCCAGGCTTTTTGCGCAGACCTTGTCCTGCCGCACATGGGGGGGTTGGCTTAGGTATTGCAATGTACGTCATCGGCACTAGGATCGGACGGGAACGCGTTGCGCGTTGCCTTTAGCTTGCCCCGCTTTTTTATTTCGCGAGGGGTTTTAATTTGCATGGGAGGAAAACACGTGATTCGCATTTACGAACATTCATGAAGTTTGGGCCTTCTTTGAAAGCACTTTGAAGGCACCGTATATGATCAGGCTCTACGGAATGTGCGAGATATACAACACTGTCAACCCAACTTACCAACTACAATCCCTTGATCTTCTCCTCTAGCGCACGTTTGATAGCTAATGTATTCGTCAGTGCACATTCGTTCCGTTTGCGGGACCAACTTACCGTTGCAGCTCTCGTTAGCATCGCCGAATAGCATCTTGGTGTTCTCCATGAAGAACATGGGGTTCGGTACGTCGGCATAGCCGCTCGCCATTCCGCGCTTCATGATAACCACCTGTTTGCTCTTCCAGGCGTGCAAAACTGGCATACCTGCGATCGCACTGCCAGGCTCCATGGCGATGGGATTGACAGTATCGTTTGCTCCGATTACGAGCGTTACGTCAGTATCTGGGAAATCGTCGTTGATTTCATCCATCTCGAGGACGATATCGTACGGCACGGAAGCTTCAGCTAGCAACACGTTGACTATAATACGTTAGTTGACGTGCAGTGGTATAAGAGAAAAGTTGCTTACGTTGTCCTGGCATTCTTCCTGCGACCGGATGAATAGCAAAGCGGACGTTGACACCCTTGGAGCGAAGTTGGTTGACAAAGTCGGCGATGTTGTACTGCGCCTTCGACACTGCCATGCCATATCCAACTACGATAATGACGTTCTCAGCATTGAACAGCGCTTCGGCAGTCTCCTCAGATGTAGTTTTTGTAATCTCGCCTTCGATCTTGGATTGCTCTACGGCTGGACCGCCTATGCCGCCAAACAGCACATTAGTGATTGATCGATTCATTGCCACGCACATAATATGCGAGAGAATGGATCCCGATACTCCAATAAGAGCTCCAATGGTGGTCAGTAGCGGATTGTCCAGCATGAAGCCTTCGGCAACCAGTGCAAATCCAGAGTATGCGTTCAAGACAGTGATGACGACAGGCATGTCTGCTCCGCCAATAGCAGCAGTGGTAGTATAACCTTTGACAAAAGAGAGAGCTGCGTTGCCTACAAGGCATGCGGCACCGATCATAGGAGCGCCGGGGGCATACGCGAGGAATGTTGCCATAGTTGCAACATTCGCACCGAGGAGTGTACTGTTGATAAGATGACGACCAGGTAGAACCAAAGGCTTCGAGCTCATCTTCGCGGCCAACTTCAAGAAAGCGACGATGGATCCAGTGAATGTCACGCCTCCAATGAGAACACCGAGGTAGGCGGATACCATGTGAAGAGTCGAGATATCGCCAGTGTGGCCGAGAACGGAACCGATAGACGTCAACACCGCGGCTAGGCCGACGACAGAGTGTAGTGCTGCGACTGTCTGTGGCAGGGAAGTTGGTGTAATCCTTCTTCCAATCATTAGTCCAGCCACAACTCCGACAGTTGACAGCGCTGTGAATTGCGTGAGGACTTCGGGAGAAAAGCCAACGGCAGCCAAAGAAGCAAGAATACCAGAGAAGACACCGAGTATACCCAAGAAGTTTCCACGCCGAGCAGTAGCCTGGGATGCAAGACCAGACAAACTAGTCATGCAAAGTACGCTGCTCACCAAGTAGCCTGCTTGGACCAAACCAGCCATGCCAGTTGAGGCTGCCGCAACGAAGCCACCACCAAACAGAACCGCGGGGACAGCATAAAGCCATGGATATTCCTCAGGATCTGTAGGTCTGCGGAACATATCCAGCATTCGCTTAGAGATGACAAAGCCACCCGATACATTGACGAAGGCGAGCAAAACCGACAGAGCACCAAGCGTTTGCGGGATAGTTTCGGGGAAGTAGCCACCACCCATAACGTACAGACCACCGATACCGACCATACCAGAGATGGCATTTGTCACGCTCATCAGTGGAGAGTGGAGAGCAGGTGCAACGCCCCATACGACTCTGTATCCGATCAGACTGGCCAAGGCGAAGGTAAATGCATTGCTCATGAACAGTGGTCCAGTGAACTTTCCGAGAGCTAGTGCGGTAGACATGGCGGCTGTGACGCCTCCGACCTGCCGAGACTGTGTCTGCCATGGTGTTAGGGCGACAACGTTGGCGACTTGATCGGCAGACGATGGTGCAGCCTTGGCTTGCGCTGGAGGCGGAGCAGGTCGAGGAGCAGGAGGTAGTATCTTGCCATCGTAGGTAACGATGGCACCGCGAGTAACTTCATCTGTGAGGTCGACGTCGTAGTACTTTTCTCTCTTGTCCTTGGGAGTCAGGGAAAGTAGAAACTTGGTGACGTTATTCGAGTAAAGCGTGGAAGACTGAGTGGGCAAACGCGAAGGCAGGTCAGTATAGCCAATTACTGACACCCCTTCGTATTTGTTCAGTTTCCCCGGGACAGTAGCTTCGCAGTTCCCTCCTGCCTCGGCTGCAAGATCCACAACAACCGAGCCAGGTTTCATAGCACCAAGCATGGCTTTGGTGATCAATTTCGGGGCAGGTTGACCAGGGATGAGAGCGGTGGTAATCACAATGTCGACCTCTCGACACTGTTCGTAGAAGAGCTTCATCTCTGCCTCGATAAATTCCTTAGACATGACTTTAGCGTAACCACCGGCTCCGGAACCATCTTCTGCGATTTCGACTTCGATAAATTCAGCGCCAAGAGATTGTACCTGCTCACGTGCGGCGGAGCGAGTGTCAAAACCACGAACTATTGCGCCCATGCGACGAGCCTATTTCAATGTTAGGATATATGCTTGGAATATGTAGGGTGCTTGAGATTGCTGAGACGTATCTCTAGGCAGAGCTCCATCAATCAAAAAAGTCAGGTGATCTTCAAAGTACATGTACCAGGGCTGTAAGGAGTAGCCTCGTAATTGGATGACGTCCGCCAGGACACATTTTGCTCAATGTTTCTCGGCCATAGATTGAGAGGGAGACACTTACAGTAGCGATAGCACTCAAGCCCGCAACACCAGCTCCAATGACAAGGACTTTACAGGGTGGAATCTATGTAAATCAGCACAGTATCTGAATTGTAATAAGTATCTTTTACCTTTCCGGCAGCAGTAACTTGACCAGTTAAAAAGCGGCCGAAGTGGTTCGATGCTTCCAAGACAGCCTTATAACCAGCGATATTCGCCATGGAGCTGGTTTCATCAGTCATGCTTTTCGCAAAGCCGCGGGAATCAACATACCTCAGCGCATCAAAAACTTGGGCGCGGCTTATGCGAGGGATCATGTCCATTGCGAATGCAGTGGCCTTACGGGAAGCAATACGCTCCACTGTTGGCTTGTTCTGCATCGGGTACAGCATGGAAATGATAGTGGCGCCCTCTCGAATAGCATCCACCTCGCTATCCTCTCCTTCGGTACTAAGAGCTCGAACCTTGAGCAAAATGTCGCTCTCCTTGAAAACATTTCTGCGATCAACAGTGGTGGCGCCCGCCTGCTCATAAGCCTCATCAGAAAAGGAAGCCTCGGCGCCAGCTCCCCGTTCAATCAAGATACGCGAGAAGCCTTTCTTGAGCAGCAACTTGACATTGGTTGGCGTAATGGCAACTCGTCTCTCGCCCGGGTAGCTCTCTTTGGGGACACCAATGGTCAGGTTTGCGTAGGGGCCAGCCGTAAACGGCGGTGTGCTAGGTAGCTCCTCGTCGTGCGGCTCCGAAGCTGATGCATGGGTTGCGTAACGCGCAACAGCGGTGACCTGCGAGACATGCGGCTGCAGGGACAGCAGCGGCGGGTGCGTGCGGGTAATGTTCCGAACAACTGTAGTGCGTTCATGAGGTTTGTTATGCCTCGAGCGATCGTCACAGAGAGTCGTCAACCTCGACACAGATGTGAAAGCACACAGTGGCCTTAGGTGAGCAAAGAAACTGCCCCGCAACGGTCGAGCGGCAAGCGCCCTGTAGCCGCCGAGACAGTTGGCTGGAGTACTCATGCTGTCTCAAAGGAGGGCGGGCAAAGAGGGAAGATGCCAAGCACCCGCATCTGCTGGCGATTAATGATATTTGACAAAAGAAGTTATAGGTGGCGAGCTGGTGAAAGTTCAACGCTGTGTGAGGGAGCACCACAAAATGCCACGGGATGTGAGGCATTGGTGGTACATATTGCGGTACCTTTGGGCCGCATGCTCCCGTCATTACCGAATGAAGGGCATGGGCGTCAACTTCCCCGCACTTGATGCTACCCCACGTTTCTTGACCCTGGAAACTGCTCCCGTGCTTCCGGTTTGTGATGAAGCCTTCAGGTGGTGTAACGGATGATGTGCAGATATTTTGTAAAACTAGTAGCTATAGTCCCTGTCTGGACCGTAACAGACGCAGTAATAGTATGACATCCTCGCTCGACTTCAACCAGCACGCGGATGAGATAATGACTTGAGTTTATCGACAACCTTAACACCCACGCGAACTTTGGTTCCACCCCCTCATCAGAATATCTGTGTACACAAGCCATCTTGGTGGTTTAACCGTGGCGACAAAATACAGTTTAGAGTCTTTGACTAGAAGTATATAGCTATAACTACCACCAAGGTAATAATTATCTAGATAGCATCACATGTGATCAATGCGTGGTTCCCTGGCCCGCTTTCGATGATCACGGGCTGCGGGGCAACCGGTGGACCCCACCTGCACAATCTCCTTCCTTATTGAGGCCGCGTGGAATGCTGGAATTCCGTCCACTAACTCTGCTTAGTTAGTTGGCTTAGCCAGGGGCATCTCAAGAACCAAGTCAAGTAGTTCATATCGCACACGTGGCAAATAAGTTGAAGTCAAAGATCGTTACATTATGTCTAATGGTATGCTAAAATGTGCTAAGGAGTGACTCTGCAGCGAGCTTTTGGTGCCCAAAGTAAAGCCAAGAAAATGTTATGTAATGAAGAAATGCAGAAAGGTCTGCGATACCATGCAACATCATCGAAGAAAAGAGTCATGGAGATGCGAGTAGCCAAAGCTTACTCTTCGCGCTTCAGGGAGAATCCGCCCCAGTTGAAGCTGGCGTTGACGTCAAGGTCAAAGGTGAAGGACTTCTGGCATCCCCATCCAGCAGTGTTGATCTCGAGGTTGGCCTGTGCGGCGACGAACTTCTTGGTGAAAAGACGGCAGTGGGTACCGAAACCGACACCGTCCTTCTCGAGGTAAGCAGCCTGGAACTGGACGCAGCCACCCTTGTTCATGCCGAACATGGAAAGGAAGGCGCCAATGATGCCACCCTTGCGGTTGACAGAGTTCTGCTTCTGGGCATATGCCGCGCAGAGCGAAGGGTCGAAAGGACCGGGGAAGGTGCTCTGACCCATGCAGTATGGCTGCTGGTTGTGAAGCTTGTGTCCGCACGACTGAGGCTTGCTGCAAGAAGGAGGAGTAGGAGGAGTGTAGGTCTTCTTGTTGTATCCGTTGGAACCGACAATGACAACCTCGAAGCCGTCCTGGTCCTGACCGTTGTTGGTAGCAGACGCCTTGGTAACATCCTGACCCCAGAGAGTGCACTTGAAGCGGGTGACAGAGTCGGGCTTGGTGCAAGAGCACTGGCGCGGGTTCCACTTAGGGTCACGCTCAATGAAGAGGTCGAAACCAGTGCAGGTGGCAGTGCTCTCGCACTTGGCAGCGCACGCAGCAGTGTCGTAGCTCTCAAGCTCGTAGTATCCAAGGTAGCCGCTGCCAGAAACGG
The DNA here is from genome assembly GCF_003171515.1 of Pyrenophora tritici-repentis. Lineage (NCBI taxonomy): Eukaryota > Fungi > Ascomycota > Dothideomycetes > Pleosporales > Pleosporaceae > Pyrenophora > Pyrenophora tritici-repentis. Next base: position 6,321,994 of record NC_089390.1, read on the forward strand.
AGGCGCTCAAGTCTGAGAAAGCCTGCTCGTAACCGGAAGGAGTCTTGGCAGAAGTCGCGAGCTCATGGTAGACAGAGTTGCTCTTGAAAGCCTCGGCGGTATCGGGGGAGTTTTGAGATGGGCCGTAGGCGTTGGGCTGAGCAGCGCATGGGTCTTCGGGGTTGATAAATCCACAGAAAGTACCGACCTCGATCGCTGTAGCGCATGCTGGGGCGGAGGTGAAAGCGAAAGTGTTTGTCCAGCTGACTGGTGTGCAGGATGAAGGAGCCAAGTTGGTGCTCTCGCCCGCGCTGAAGGTTCGGGTAGTAGCAGCGGGTGTTGGTGTTGGTGTTGGGGAAGGAGTCTGAGCTGGGACTACAACGGTGTTTGTAGGGGCGGTAGAGTTACCACCTCCGTAACCACTTCCGTAACCACTTCCATAGCCGTAACCAGGGCCTGAGCCTTGGGTGGGAGCAGGAACTGGGCCAGGAGCGGGACCTGGACCGGGAGCAGGACCTTGACCACCAGGAGCAGGACCAGGAGCAGGGCTTCCGTAGCCACCGTTTCCAGCTGGAGGAGGTGGAGGTGGGGGAGGTGTGTTTCCGTATCCACCGTTTCCAGCTGGAGGAGGGGGAGGTGGGGGAGGTGTGTTTCCGTATCCACCGTTTCCAGCTGGAGGAGGGGGAGGTGGGGGAGGTGTGTTTCCGTATCCACCGTTTCCAGCTGGAGGAGGAGGGGGAGGAGGAGGTGTGTTGCCATAGCCACCGTTTCCAGCTGGAGGGGGAGGGGGAGGTGTGTTTCCGTAGCCTCCGTTTGAAGAACCGTAACCTCCAGAAGAGGGAGAGCCGAACAATCCCCAGAAGGTAGGGCTGCGAGACTCGAGGTTGGCAGAAGTATCCCTCTTGGCCTGCTTAGCAGTAGCAACACCAGTGACGGCGGAAGCGGCTTTGTTCTGAGCCTCGGCCTGGTGGTAAGCCGACTGGCTAACTACACCCATTGGGGGACCCTTGGGGCCATTGTTGACGATGGCATTGAGTTGGTTGAAGTCGATGCCTTGTGGTGCGGGAGACGCTGCGGCGAGAGCAGCAGCTCCGATGATGATGAAGGAACGCATTATCAAAAGATTGTGTAGAAATTAGAATGAAGCGACTGTGAGTATTAGATACCGAGTGGTAAAGACCGAGTGTGATGATGAGTTACTGAGCAGTTGGCCAAAGACTCTTATATACAACAGGCCTCGCACAGCCTGGCCCTACTCGCCTCGGCGTTAGGCGAAGATTTGAGATCGTGCTGCCATGTGGAGACGAAATCATCGGCGGTATCTTCGAACCGTCTGCATGACTAGAGTCGGCGGCTGTGTACCTGGAAACAATAGTCCACCAAGTTTTACCCTAGCTCCGGACGAACTGTCACCCTCGCCAACGCCCGGAACGTGCATAACACCTGCAGGTACAGCAAGACTAGCACTGATTCGAGGTCATTGGCTTTCCCGATCTGGCGCAAGATAGTATTAACCGGGTATAGTTCGTGATGCGCTGTCGTATAGCGATAGCGGACCGCAGACGATGTGCTGACCATGAATGTCTAGAAGTCAGTCCGGTAACGGCAATACCATCAAGTCTTCCATGATACAAAGAAATGGTACCTAGATGGTGTGTAGATCATCCAAAATTGTCCATGCAACCCTGAAAGTCTTGTTCTGGGACCTTGCATTATGGCTAGGGGCGGCTCGGTAAGCGAAAGCTTAGCTGACTGTGGACCACACGCTGGTGTTCTAAAGCGCCACTAATACTCTTAGTTCGTCGCCGGCTGTTTGTCGTATCAATAGTTTTCCTCAGGGGAAAAAAGATCTATACTTGGAGAGGTACAGATCTGCTCGTTAGGGTACGATGTATACGCGAACGTTCGAACAGCGTTGAACCTTCGAGGCTCGACCAAGCGGAGTTGATGCGCATTCGAGCCTTGGTTGAACTGGACATGGATACCACATGGGGTGATAATGAGGGAATGCCTCACGCCAGAACAAGCCATAACGCTTTATTTGCGGGTGCTAGACTAAATCCCGATTTGTGTCGATGCCATGCAAGACCGAGGAGAAGGTGCAGCCGGCAGAATGAATTCACAAGGTCTGTAGCTACATGATTGGGCTGACATGCGCATTTGGGACCGTGAAGGATGGCAAACATGTGCTCTACGCTGCAGTATGGGCAACGGACGTCACAGAGGTCCTGCAGGGCATGACTGCGTACCATGGGCGCCCTCATGCCAGGGTCCCGTACCAGCCTTTTTTCTCCGAGGATCTCGTACGTCCACACAAGTACGCGATGCGCATACGGCTCTTCTCAGCCCGCGAGAAGCTTATGGTTTGCGGTGTCAGGCCGAATTTGACCATGCTTCAAAAAGCAGTCGATAGTGGTGTGTTGCCCACGTGCCTGCCGATGCCGACTCCGTGCTGAAATCTAACTACGGGTGTGGACTGAGGCGTCCGGGAGTCGTTTAGTTAGTTACTTGCATCGTCTGTGAGCCTCGTTTCTGAGGTGGCATCATCGTGCATTTGCGGAACCACCGGCAAGCAGAGCAAGTTTTGTCGGTTGTGTCCGCTCCGCAGCCAGGAGAAACGGAAAACAAGACCTGGTGTGGGTCGTACCGAAGCCCAGAAGGTGGACACTAAACGGCTCGGTCGATCCACGCTAGTGACGCAAGGTTTGTCTAGTATGCTTCAGGTTGATCGCCCCTTCAACTACTACTGTTCTGTCAGCGGCTGTCCTCTGTCACCAAGCTTAGCAAAAGTATTTCCCATGTGTCAGTTCTGTAACAATGTTACTTGTTCGTATTTTGTTTCATTCTTGGTAATCATCAGTCTTCCTTCTGATGTCGACATGCATTCACGATCTACCAAAGACTGTAGCTAGATCATACTTTTGCAGGACACAGCGTGCGCCGGATGAAATTGGGAAGATGCGCTTGTGTCGTGTTGTTTTCACGAGTCGTGTAACGCATCGCTTAGACTGGATCGGATGCGCGTTCCTGAATTTCTGGGGCAAATACCATACTGTATGCAGCCACTCCTATTACCAATACAGGTGGGAATTAAGAATAGCTCCGCCAGTAGACACACTTCGACCTTCCCGGTCACTATATCCGGGCGAGTGTACGGTGCCGATAGGGCCGAGTTCCGCTTGGATGGTAGCAGGGTTCCTGTCCGAAACAGAGGAGTTCGCCAATATCAACTAACAATAGCAAGGTTTGTTGGTGACAGGGAGCCTAGGTTGCAGTCTTCCGACTGTCTTCTGATAGATACGAGTATATACCGATAGCCAAGTAACTTGAGGAGCAATGACTTGGACATTCCGAACCCCCCACATTCCGCTTTGTCGATTGAAAGGGGTTGCAAGATACGCTAGTAGGTGGAAACAGTGAGTCAAGATTCGATCTAAATAACTTGTAGACTTTTGCAACATGCGCATCATATGTGGAGATAGTAACTGTAGCGCTCATGGCGACTGACGCTGTATGACCTCACTGTTGACTGTACATGATTAGTGAGGGGTCGTTTGAGATTTGCGCAAAAGTACACACTATCATACATAGTATGTTAGATGTATTAGTGCTGGTAACCCGGGGTGCTTAAGTGCCGAAATAAATAAGTACATCCACGTGTGAATAACACTAGGATCAAAAGCCCTATGATCAAAGTGGAGCCCGGAGTGACAGATTAAGTCTTCTAACAACGAGTATCAACCCACTGTTACATTGCCACAGTAAATGTGCCATCAAACTTTCGTGGGAAAAGTACGAATTACCTTCGGCCGACACATGCGCACACAAGAAGCTAAGAGCGACTATGAAGGCTGCAAGTTATATTGCCACAGCAAGTAAACTTCAACGGACAAAGGCGCATACATATTAATCAAACAAACACAAAGTACCAACACCAGTAACAAGTGTCCACGTGCGAAAAAGGGCCGACGCGAGGGAAAAAAAGTATTTCATAAAAACTACTTATACCCGCCAAGCCACCCCCGTACCGTCCCCAGCACCACCCTCCACCATCGGGACAAGAAAAAAAATATCGCTACCATCCCCACCAGCCACATACACTATTCCTTAGTCGTCTCAGTTTACTCGAAATTGAGCGCAGAGTCCAAGTGCCCAATGCCAATCGTGCCTGAGCCTGAGCCTGAAGTAGGTGTGCAAGCCCTCCAGGCAACATGCAACTGCTGAGTAAACGCCACAGTCGCATCATCATTGCTCATTTCGCCCGCCTGGGTGCTCTTCTTGTTAGTCAGCGAGATCCTGTTGTTGATGTTAAGGATGCCATTCTGGCCGCAGGGCGACCAGATAGTCGCCGTCGTCTCCACGCTATCTGTCTTGGTGTAGACTTGGCCGTTGACGAGGGCGCCGCCGCCGACGGCAGACATGCGCGTAGTTTGCGTGGTGCCTGCATCTTGCGAGAAGTAGTAAGTGGTGATGAAAGAGCCGGTTACGCCTTCGTCGAGGCGTGCCCAGCCGTGGTAGGTGGCGTCAACGACGGCATATTGGAAGCCGCCGGGATACTTGAGGTTGAGGTGGAGTTGGCAGTTCTTGGAGCGGTCGGCGGGCGTGGTGCCGGGGCCGATGTAGGTTTGGAATTGGTCGAAGCCGTAGGTTACGACCTGGTGGATATAAGTGAGTTGAGTGGATTTGGATTGAGAGTGAGTGTGTTGCTTGAGATGAAATAACAAAATTTAGACTTACAGTCTTGTCGGTAGATGTACTTGTAGACACTGAGCCTTGAGGGCAGCCGTTACCAGAGTAGCTCGTGTCTACAATAGTGATTTGATCCGGAGAAGGAGCACTGGCCGAAACGCTTGCAGGCACAGGGTTCGCCGCAGCAAGGACCGGAAGGAGGAAGGTAATGAGTTTGGAGTGCATATTTGCTGCTTAGACAAAGATTTTTCTTGTGGTGCCGAAGTGAGGGTTGAAAGTCAAGGCTGCTGATCTGGGATGATTAGCAGCATGAGGGAAATCACATCATCTTTATACCCATACTTTCAAGTCCCAACAATTCTATGCAATCTGCCTGTTGTATATTCCCGTGCCTTTCCGCACCCTGCTACTCAGTCTCGCTCCTACATCGGCATCCTCGAGGTAGTAGTCTGGAGGCAACATAGTCACTAAAGCAGTAAGGTCGTCTTCCAATTTTAGCTCTACGAAAATGCCCTGTGTATTAAGACCACGATATTTAAATATTGAACTGGGTTACGTGGTAGTTGATTAGATGAAGCGACCTGATCCGAGCCGCAGACGTGGCCTGGAAGTTACCCAGAATACGAGCTCATGACAAAGAGCAACTGCATCTGTAGGATATGAGCGCCATGCGCGCATGGTGATCAACATTCAAGCATCATATGTAAAATGGTACCCGCTCTTCACTTTTCCGTAGTGGCGTTAATGCGACGTCCGGCCAAGGCGAGACAGAAGCATTATAGTGAGAATACGAAAAGTTTCTGTACGATGTATATTGGTATCAAGTCATTATGCCCCGCAAAGAGGCTCTGGACCTGCATGAGAGCGCTGTTCCGCCGTTTGCCATGCTCAAAATAGCTCTCAGCAAGGCCGATGCAATAAAGCGGTACTAGGAAGCAGATGTGAGTGCGGATCAGGTGATTAAATAGGCGGTAACCAAATTGTACTGCAAACCAACACGTGTGTTAGAAAGCGACCTATCAAAACATGGAGAATCAGGATCTTGTTGCTTACAGAACATGGTCGAGACTAGTGTGTTGTAATTTACTCCGCAATATGGGAATTCGGTGCATGGGTCGCTTAATTGGGTAATATACGTTTGACGAACCCGCGTTCGCCATGTTCGGATCAGTCTACAGGGTTTAGCCGGGATCATCAGCCAGACGGTGATCTAAGCCTCCATGCTTGAGGAGCAAAGTATATAGAGTGTAAAACCGAGAATGCTCCACTCGTCGTGTGTATCATCAATTTCTCTGCAATTTCAGGGTACATTAATCCATCCATAGTTCGTTTCGCTTCACCCTAGGGTTCGGGTTTTAGTAGGGGTCTTGCTCCCGGATAATGTAATATACGAAGTCATGGTGCTTCATGTTGCCGTCATACATACAACCGGTCAGCTGTCTTTATTGTTTTCCACTCGCAGATTGCTTCTGCTCTCTTGGCAGGAAGAAGAGGCGTTACGAGTATCTGAATCGTGGCCTGAGCTATATGGATGTGGCCGCGAAAGAGCCACCCGAATACAACCGTACGGTGTATACTGTCTGTAGTTTCTATCGTAAGCAAGGTATACAGATAACCGCTCATTTCGTCTTTGTACTGCCATCTTAGAGACGATGTCCTTTTCTGGCCAGCGCCAATGTCGTTTTTCTTCTATAATACATACTTACCAGGAGACCCTCACATTGCTCTCCGAAATATATCGCGTTGAATGTAATCATCGTAGAGACGAATTGCAACCCTAAGCTTTCACATTGGAAGAAGACGGTGACGGCATGAGACTGAGAACGGTAGGCGAAGGATATTTTCCTAGAACGGAAAGAGTCTAGATAGACCTGAGGGGGATCAGCAAAAAAAGCCTCGGATCCAGTGATGCTGAACCAGTGCAATGCAGGCATTCTTGTATAACTGAAAACGGTGCGAGTACCAATGCCTCTATAGTTTCCCACTCGCGCTAGACATAAATAGCTAACAATAGTAGATCCAGAGTGGTACAACATGTGTCCCTCGCATCACGCCTGCAGATCCATGCAGCCCATGTGCAACCAAACTCCAACTTCAGTCCAACACTGTCCACTAATACTACAACGTGGTACACCCACATGCAACCAAAACAACTGCATATTTGCCATGACTTCCGACAAAATAAAACATCCATTGTACAGAGTACCACCCACGCTGAGACGTGGAACATGGAATTACCGCGACCTGCGGCGATCCTGGAGAGAACGTAGGACCTCTAGCCATCCTCCGTCGTCAATATCGCCGTCCCCTGTGACTCAAGAAAAGAGAGTATCAGGAAGCTGAAGAATATCAATAAGTTGCCACCATGTACTTACCATTGTATACAGCCATATTCGAACCTGACCCGCCCCCATTGACAACAATCGGATTACTGTCGACAACATGTACAGCCAGACCATTGCCCGCGGATGTAACTGGAGGATCTGAGGCCGAGTTACGGATTCGGATGAGGGTAATGCGTATTCGATAGGTACCAGCCTGGCGGATGACTAGGTCCGGAAAGCGCATGTAGCCCACGCCCTGTGGGTCGGCCATGTCCATTGAGGCGATGAATCCATCAGCTTCGTCGTCGTTGAAGGGATGAATTGAGTCGAAAACTCTACCTGTAAGCAGAGTGTTGAGAGCGTTGGGGTCTGCTGGTACTGCAGAGTTAGGACCAGGAACCAAGGCTGCGACTGCGACAAGGTTGGTTGAGTCTGCAACAGCGTCGTCGGTATCGGCGTTGATGGTTCGCAATCGCACGACGATAGATCCAGGCATAGTTTGGCCGACCCGAGCGGTCCGGGGCGGCTGCACCACGATGTCCATGACGTACCGTATATCCTCAGGCGATAGAGAGTGCTGGCCTGATCTTGACCGTCCTGAATTGCGGGAGTTTCCAGAATGATGCCGTGAGCGAACGGACCTACTTCCTAGCGCCCTCGGCCTTGCAACGTCAGCCATCGAGGGTATGGTGTCGGCTAGTTGGCAGCCTGTTTCTCCGTTATGTAACTCTGCGATCCGGGCGGACCTTCTGAGTGACACGTGCCTTTGGGTGTTTTGGGATGAAGTGCGGCGCGATATTGATCGAGCTCGCGATGCTGAAGGTGTGTTTGTCGTGCTGTTCCTAGACGATGCGCTTCGATTGCGATGGTGATCTCTACCTCGTCCTTGGCGTGAGCCCCTTCGCATCTGAGGAAGGCTGAACCTGTTTCTCTTAGCAAAGTTTCATAAAAGAGTGTTAGTTGAGCCAGTTTCGGCCGGGCAGTTATGTGGAATGAGTGCAAAGACTTGAATTGGAGACGAGGAGAAGATAGATAAGGTGTGGATGAAGTCAAGGATGAAAAGTAAAGGAAGTTGCGTAGACGGCAGTATGTAGTGACGCCATGAGGTTATAATCAGGCGATGTTGGATAGCGAAGATATAGGAAATGAACCCAAGCCACGAGTCAGACTTGTCGTCAAAGGCTCCTCGTGTTGCGCATACCGCGGCCGCTCGATCAGGATGAGGATGGTCTCTTTGGGGCGGTTGAGCCCAATACTCGGGCCCTTTAATCTCTCATGGGCTGTACGGTACTGAGCGCGAAGGCGGCAACGAGTAATATTGTGAAGGATATAGGTAGAGGTGAGGTTTGAAGGTATCCCTCGGACCCTTGGCCGGGCCCCACACGCCCGCGAGTTCGGTGGAGATGCGGGCGTCAGGGCGTATGATTGGTGGCCTTGGGGTAACGAAGGAGCCCTCGTCCATGCGCGGAACATGCGGAACATGCGGAACATGCGGTACACAAGAGCAATGGAGACAAAGTTCCATGACAAACGGCAGAAAGAGGATAGACAGCGCGGAACGTGTGGGAATGATGCAGCACATGGTGTTGCAGGTTGATATGAGCAAAGTGATGCGTCACAGGAACCCGGTGGGCCATGTGGCGACAGGGATGCTGATTAAGGATGGAATGGAACGAGCAACCAAGCGAAATGAACTGCTCACCTTCTGCCTCAGTCACACACCCGCTTGCCTTGCTTGCAACGTGTGCCGAAAATGCTTGGATATCCTTTTGCTCTTGCTTCTCTGAGTCGGCTTCACGCTATGCCGGTGTACCGCTTTTTGGGATGTAGTGGTGCAAAGTTGGACGGCGGCAATGCCCGCGATACGTGTGTCTCGTAACAACCGCAGTGATGCCGTGTTGCAGCAAACAATTATCGGCAGCGAGGGCCCCCCCTTCAAGACGCTCTGGAAGGCGTTCGGTTTGTCACAAAGGTTTCGTGACGTGACTTTCCTATGCTGCTTTTGTATATTAGCCATGCTTTCCCCACAGTGAAGCGACGTATGCCCTCCCCAACCCACCACCCATCACTGTGATTGCATTGACCGAGTACCGCCAATGGACCCTCATCCTGCGTGGACCATACGTTCTGGACGCGGCCAAGTTGATGCGACGTACCTTTTCTGGCTGCCGTGTCGATATCAGGCGCTATCAATACAATGCACACGGGTCGAAGCAAGCCTGATGTGCGGTCCCGGAACGCCGTCGACGTTGGATGTGGATGATGAGAGGATATGGTCACTGTCTCAGACGGCAGAGGAGTCGCAAACCAATGCTGTGTGGTTGTGAGCGGCTGTCTGCTTCATGCAGTCAACTGGCCAAACACTGGAGACGGTGAGGAAGCCGTCTTATACAAAGTCCCTACATTGCAGGCTTCCAAAGCGCTCTTGCCTCTTGGAGTGGGATGCAGCTGCCTCCCAGGGCCTGCCGCCCTCCGCTATTGGCTTGAGCGCTGTCTTGCCCATTCTGAACGCGCTTCCACCTACTTTCATCATTTCCAGCAGCCCGGTGATTCAGACCGGCCTTGTGCTGGTCGATGCGTGCACCGACTTAGTGCAGCCGCCATGGACATGTCGCCCGTCGAGCATGGCGGTCTTGGGCTTCACCCTTTCCAGCCAGTAGCGTCTGATGCTCTATGCGCCTAGTATCGTCCCGATTGCCGATCCGAGGCACGACCACATACCCAACATCATGGTATCGCAGCGTGGGCGGCGAGACGGCCAATTACCGAGCCGTGGCCCTGGATTGACTTGTACCACATTTGCCGCTGCCTCTGACGGCGTCCCCCTCGACGCAGAAAAAGAAAACGAAAGCACATCTTACATCAGGAACACACAAAGACAGCTGAGCCAACGCCTCTACAACGCCCTGTCAAAGCCACCTCGGATCACAGGAACTCCCATCTGTGTTGAGGCCATCTGTTTCCCCAGTGCCCCAGCTCGCACTCACCGAACTTCTCCGCAAACCAATCTCTGGCAAAGTTGCGGTAAGTTATGTGCGAGCCGATCCTAGCTCGACCGACGGCTGCGTGCACAGTGTATACGGCATTCCAACGGAAATGACATCAGTCAGCTGCCAGCAAGCCTTGGACACTTGTTCGGCTGACTCGCTCCATGGATATTGCGAGCCACTCTGTACGCCAGATTCTGCAGCCTCCCCGGTCCAAGTTTCCGAACGTTGTTACGCGCACTGGTTCTGCATGTTTTCACCACAAGACCTGACATGAGCCGTTGAAGTTCCGAGTTCCTGGCACAAGGTCTGACGCGACCATTCCGGGAACATTTTGATCTTCGGACTGCCTCTTCGGGTATAGTTCCGATCTCGCTCGCCTCCATAACTCCCAGTGCTCCATCTTACCAATATGTCCATGAAACCGGGCCTTACTCAATTCTTCTATCAAGTATTTGGCGGCAAAAAAAAAGGGCCCACAGGCCATTCAGCGCACCGGCTTAGGCTCGAGGTTACCCAGCCCCTCAGTGAAAGCCACCCAAGTCGTGCACGCCTCTTGGTTGCTAAATCTGGTAGGACCCACATCTGTGGCTTTTCGAAGTGGCATGTCGACATGGATATTCCCAGCTCATCGCTGCAATGGTTCCTGTTGAAGAAATGACCTGTCATATCAACTTGCCCAAGAGGGTGGACGCTTTTGCGGAAGCGGCATGCGGCGGCCGAAACCACACAATGGGGCTGCATCTCCATCACGGGAACCGGCGATCTATGATTGCCGGTATACTCGTGGTGCGGAAAATTACTGAACATCTCCCATGTCCCACTTTTGTTCTCCTTCTTCCAGATACCTGCGTCTACTTTACTTCCGTCTCATCCTTTTCCAGGTTCTAGATTACATCAGCCGCCTCTTGTCTGGCCTTTCACAAATGTCCCATGGCTTCATTGCCACTTTCGAATACATTACGGCATCAGATTCATTCTTCGGCAGTGAAGCTGTTAAGCGTTTCCAGCAAGCGTTTCGTACAAAGTGGGCTTTTGAGCAAGGCAGCTGTCAAACGAGTCAGTTACAACGCGACTTCTGCCGAGGCCGAACCGGTCGATCACTCATTACCGTCAAGAACACGGTTCCCACGTTGTCTGCATCTGGATAATTGTCTCATATGCAGCAAGGATACTAGACTTGACCCGCGTCAGATCTGCCTAAACACTCTTGCATATGTTGAACCACGGTACTGGGAGCGAGGTGACGCTACAATGAACACAACTTCGGGCTCTCCATGTGCACATGTCTCGAATCGTAGTGGGTGCGGAAATGAATGGGTTACACGGCGTTGCACACACCGCCGCTGTTCTAGTACCATTTGGACCCTGCCATTCGCCTAGGTAGGTCATTCAAACAGGGAACCAATCTCAGGTACCAGGGTGGTCTGACCGGCCGATATCCAACTGCGTATGTGTCCGATCTCGCCACTAACTTTCGCCATGCGCAAGCTCCCAAAACGAAAGAGGCCGCATCTCGGACAGTATCCAGACCCGGCACTCGCAACACCCGGTAACCTTCTCAGCCAAAGCAGCTAGTTCTTGTTAAAATCTACAACACTATTTATTACTTCACTTTTCGCTTCGCTTTTGAGGTTTGTAACTTTAAGACGCCTTGAATCATCATAGTCGTGGCGTACTGTCTAGACAAGTTGTTCAAACGGTCGTGAGAATCTGATCCATAATTCGTGAGGCTCTCAAATGAAGAACACGCATCGCATCTTTGAAGAAGCTGTTTGGTTGTGATAGCGTGTCTCGAAACATAATGAAGGGAATCGCGCAACATACGTGAATATGAGTGATACTATAGCGATCTTGAGTAGATTATGTGGAAAGCCTGATATTTGCGGACGACTCGACCTAGTCTTTTTGATCAGAGAGGCGTCTCCATCCACGAATCTGAGTCTAGTGGTCACCGCTCTGCTTGCGCATACACTCTTGGGCTCTTTTTGAACACAACCCCCAAATCGGACGACGCTACATGTTCGCATTCGCATGCGAGCTGAGGAGTACTTACACGCATATACCCGTCTGACTATAGTACTTGTGATTTGTAATTGTCCGCCAACATGTTTCGGTTAGCGCAAGGACTAACGTGCATGGCAGCACGAGGGCGTGAGTATTGAGAGGCTTCCTATGGCTTGTGGGTATCACGTTCGCCGAGAGACGGCGGTACACAGCAACGCGCTCTGACACACGGCGAGTCTATCGAAAGGAGCTCAGTAGAAGGGTCGTCATACACAACACAGGGATCTGACCGCGCGTGTTGAGTGCTACACGGAAGAAGCTTGTACTTGGAATCCTTTTGGGCTACATGCGTATGGACGATCTGCCGAGCTGCTGGGGGCACGTATAGATGGCCACTTGTTATCCCTCTCACCTCGTGCGTACTCCTGTTCTCCATAGTGCCGGATGCATCTCGGAGGCTATCAAGCAATAACTTCAGCAGGACATGCGAGAAGCGTCAATCTTGGGGATCGAAAGCAAAATAACCATCTATATAATTCGAAGCTCTATCTACCAAGATGAGGTCCAGCTGTAGTATACTGTTGGGTTATTCTAATTCTGGACTGTACTGAACGTAATGCTGGTGGATCTTTCCCCGTGGGTTGATGACAAACCCGGCGTTTGCGTCGCGTGACTAGAGCAGTTGCATCCCTCTAGGATCTCCGGGAGCTCTAGCTTAGCAGAACGTCACTTCTCACACAATATCGACTGAAATCAGAAATGTATTCACCGTAATCACGCCAGGGTTCTTCTTTTGTAGCCACGCAGCTTGCACTCTTTCAATCGTTATATGAATCCACATACCAGCATGTTCCGAAGATGCGCTCAATACATGGGTCATCGCAATGCTGCCTACATTGTGTTCGGCTTGGGTGTATTACTTCTTTGTAATGGCATGGTGACGCTCTGGCAGATCCGCACTCCCTTGCAGCCCTCACATCGCACCGCGCTAAGCGTTCCTGAGTCAGGGCGCAGCCACCCCATTCACAGACTGATAGCGGAAGCAGAGAGTAGCTTTAATGAGCTGATGTCAGGGTATACGCATGATCTGGTGTCGGCGACAAAAGCGTATCGACAAAAGCGTGGTCGCCACCCGCCGCCGGGTTTCGATCTCTGGTTCCAATATGCCCAGGAAAATGGCGCGCTCGTCATTGAAGAGCTGTTTGATCAGATCCACGTTGATCTGGCCCCATTCTGGGGAGCGCCTGCAAGCAGTATGCGGGATTTTGCAAGGCAATTTGAACATCGGATTTCTATAAGAAACGGGTCGGCCTACATGACTCAGAAACACGACCAGGGGACTGCAACAGGACGCATGGATGCATGGCTAGAGATGATCGAGAGCATCGCGCACCTACTTCCGGATTTGGACATGGCTATGAATATCATGGACGAGAGTCGCGTGGTCGTACCCTGGGAAGATGCTAGCAGATACCTCCAAAGCGAACGCCAAACAAAGAAGCTCCTTGCCTATGACAAGGTCTCTTCACGATATAGCAGCATGAACGCCTCAAATCAAGTGTCTAGGCTGTCTCATGTGGAATGGTTAGGGCCAGAAGAAGAACCTTATTGGGACATGGCGCGGATCGCATGCGCACCCGACTCACCAGCCCGCTATCAAGCAGCTTCCACGAACTTCACCGGGCCTCCACCAATACAATCAGCTTACCCAGCTCACTTATATCGGGGCTATATTCAAAACTGGACTCATGCCAGAGACCCTTGTCAGCAAAAACATCTGCAAGAGTCACATGGCACATTCATTGAACCGATATCGATATCGACAACGCGCTCTTTGGTTCCCATTTTCGGTGAATCAAAATTGCAGCTCAACTCAGATATTCTTATACCAGCAGCTGCCTACCTATCCGAGAATTTTAGTGGGGGAGACTACTCTGACTCACAAACGCATGGCGGCGAGTGGTCAGCCAAGGTATCGGGTACTGTGTGGCGAGGTGTTGCCAGCGGAGGTCGTAACAAGGAAGAAAACTGGACTCGCTTCCATCGACACCGCTTCGTTACCATGTTGAATGGAACTTATGTGGATAAAGTCGAAACAGATTCCGATGCCGTGGCAAAAGGTCGAACATTCAATCTGCAATCATACGCGACCTATCAACTCAGTGCAACAAAACACATGAATCTAGGCCGCTGGCTCAATCAAATTGCCAATGTTGGTTTCACAGACATGCTCTGCTGGCCACGGACCGACAAGCCTAACTGCGATTACACGAATCCCTATCTCAAAATTGTCGACAAGGTCCCCATGTCAGAACAGTACAAGTACAAGCTTCTTCCAGACATTGACGGCAACTCTTTCTCGGGACGCTACCTTGCATATCTCCGTTCGACGTCAGTACCAATCAAAGCGACCATCTACTCTGAGTGGCACGACGACCGTATCATACCATGGCTGCACTTTGTACCGATGGATAACTCATACGTTGATGTTTACGGCATACTAGACTACTTCTTAGGCACTGGAGACAGCCACATGGTGGTATCCAACGGCGCCCACGATGAAGCAGCTAAGAAGATAGCGCTTCGGGGCCAGGAATGGGCGAACAAGGTACTACGCAAAGAGGATATGCATGTATACACGTTTCGCCTACTTTTGGAGTATGCAAGGCTTTGCGATGACAACAGAGAACGACTGGGCTTCGTGGAGGACTTGAGAGCATAGCTCAAATGGCGACAAGAATTTGTAGTAGGTGCAAGCCCGACTAGTCTTCACACATGTACAATGATGCATCTGACTCGGCCTGTACACGGTCCTACCTGCGAGCATATGTCGTACTGCATAACTGGCGGCGACGTGCAGCCAAGTCAGCACGAGCATCTGCTTGCCCTGTACGATATAATATGCATGTATCAAAATCTAGAAGGACAAGACTCGAGCTAGGCGGGGTGTGCCGATACGAGCCTCATGCTTGATGCCGTGACACCTTGGTCGTGATGGATTGCATGAGGTATACGGTTCATCCTCGGAGTGAAAGACGGAGAGCAACGGTCCCTTTGACTGCCCCTCCAAATTTTTAGTACTAGCGCGGTTTGAAAGCATCACTCCCGAACCATTTGACGCATCGCAGCTACCCCACATTTGGTATGCAGCAAGGCCTGGTAAATATTTGTCGCGCCAGACTTATCAATTCTACTAACGCTTGTTTGTCGAGACCGCTGGCGACTCATACTTTTCCTTTGACTCAGAGACTCCCTTGTAGTGGCGTCACACAGTCATACGCTACCTCTAAGTACACCCCACAAGTGTCTACCCTTCATAAACCCCCCTGCAAATTGCGCCCACACTTACAGCAGCGGTCATATAAATCTATTCACCCTGTGATACACGAGTGTAGTAGTGCGAAGGTCACATCAAGCCTCCAGTCGCTCCGGCATTTCTCCCAGATTAACTCATCGCCCTTCCGAAGCCTCGACGCGTCGGCGCGCTCAGCAACCAGCATGGAGGACCTCACAAACACTCTGGCTACGCTCGGCCTTGACAAGGTCCCGCAAGAACCTAACACATACCCCACGCTGAACCCGTTCGATATCTACAGATCGCACATCACGGAGCTGTTGTCGCAAGTATCAGGCGTGGACAAGCACATAATATACCCTACACTGGCATGGACGGCAAAGCCAGAACATGGTGACCTGCAGCTGGCGGTCCCAGCGCTTCGACAGAAGAAGAAGGACATGAAGGCATATGCACAAGAGCTGGCAGACGCATTCCCGGAGTCGCCGCTGGTAAACAAGCCAATTGTCACAAACACCTCGATTGGTTTCTTCTTCAAGCCTGAAACTCTCACCTCTCTTGTTGTACCCATGGTTATCAAGTCCAAGGACGACTACGGCTTCAACAAGAACTTTGGGCTCAAGAACCCTGTCGACCCCTCCTCCGGCGCAAAGACGATGATCGTCGAATTCAGTTCCCCAAACATCGCAAAGCCCTTCCATGCCGGCCACTTGCGAAGTACAATCATCGGTGGTTTCCTTGCAAATATATATGAGCGTGCAGGATGGGATGTCGTTCGCATGAACTACCTCGGAGACTGGGGAAAGCAATATGGCGTGCTTGCTATTGGCTTCGACCTATACGGCAACGAGGAAGAGCTCGTAAAGAACCCTATCGGGCATCTATACGACATCTACGTCAAGGTCAGCAATGTACAGCATCAGGAGGCCGAAGAGATGAAGGCGCTTAAGGAAGAGGCTGCGAAGCTAAAGGAGGAGGGCAAGGATGCGTCCGAGCAGGAGAACAAAATCAAGAAGATTGAGGCCGAGGGCATCGATGAGCAGGCCAGGAAATACTTCAAGGGTATGGTCGATGGCGAGCCCAAGGCACTCGGTATCTGGAAGCGCTTCAGGGTGAGTAGATCAAACATACACGTAGAAGTTGTAGACTGACTTGCGTAGGACCTTTCGATCGAAAAGTACAAGCAGACGTACGCTCGATTGAATATTCACTATGATGACTACAGCGGAGAATCACAAGTCAAAGACGAGAGCATGGAGCTTGCCGCAAAGATTATGTGGGAGAAGGGTGTCTGTCAAGACTCTGAAGGTGCCGTCATTGTCGATCTGACACCGCACTCCAAGAAGTTGGGTAAAGCAGTTATCAAGAAGAAGGACGGAACTTCATTGTACCTGACCCGAGATATCGGCGCTGCAATTGAGCGTGTCGAAAAGTACCACTTCGAGTATGAATCACGTCCACGCATTCGTAGAAACACAAGCTAATCTACCTCCAGTAAAATGATCTACGTCGTCGCCTCACAACAAGATCTGCATCTCGCCCAACTCTTCAAGATCGAAGAGCTCATGGGCCGAAAGGACATTTCCGAAAAGTGCCAACACATCAACTTCGGCATGGTTCTCGGTTCGTCCACCCAGCTACCCTTCTCTCTATCTGAACTGTTGCTAACTCCTTGACCACAGGCATGTCAACCCGAAAAGGCACCGCCAAATTCCTCGACGACATCCTCCGCGACGTAGGCGACAAAATGCACGAAGTGATGCGAACAAACGAGACAAAATACGCCCAAGTCAGGGATCCGGAAAAGACTGCCGACACACTGGGTATCTCAGCCGTCATGGTGCAAGATATGAAGGGCAAGCGCATCAACAACTATACCTTCGACATGGACCGTATGACATCATTTGAAGGCGACACAGGTCCATACCTACAATACGCCCACGCCCGTCTCTGCTCCATCTACCGCAAAGCCGTCGACGCAGATCGCTCGCTTGAGGAAATCGATCTCGCTTCCGCTGCTGATCTCAGTCTGCTAAAGGAAGACAAGGCTGTCGAGTTGGTCCGCCAGTTGGCGTCGTGGCCAGATACCTTTGTCAATACGCTCAAGACGCAGGAACCGACAACTGTGCTTACGTACCTGTTTAAGATGGCGCACGCGCTTAGCAGCAGCTATGATCACTTGCAGGTTGTGGGCAGTGAGAAGAACGTCTTGGTTGCTAGGTTGGCGCTGTATGTGGCTGCCAGACAGGTGTTGTATAATGGTATGAAGGTGCTTGGGTTGAGCCCGGTGGAGAGAATGTAAGGGGCCCGGCGCGATAACATGGGGTTTTCTGCATGACTGGTACGGGAAAAATGTGTAGTGATGGCGTATACCCACATGATACACGATGAATAAACATATAGCAAACAGTCGAGATGAGACGAAAGCTTCGTCCATTTTCTTATACTACGTATATATGTATATAGTCTGAGCTACCAAAACCGTGTTGTGTGATGCTAGTCAGATGATTTTTGCCCTGGTATAGCAGCATATTTGGCTCATTGTAGTCTCCAAACAGAGTTTTTGCGCAACTATTTGAATACTACAACGACTCAAGTATTCAGATCAGGGGGTGATCCTAATATCGTCTCGTCTCTCCACACTGACTGTACCGTGTGTCGTGTACTTTGATGTACAATTTTGGCAGGTGTTTGAGCAGAGGATTTGTTTTTCTTTTAGAGTGGGGTTGTCTTGTTGATATTTGGGGTTGGTGGTATTTCGTTCGAGGGGGTTCGGATGAGTCATGATCGTATCGTTTGGTTGAAAACAACCGAATGTACAGGGGCTCCGGGACAATGCTGAAAAAAATGCTAGAACGCTGGGAAAACATAGGAAAAACTCATCGTAACTGGATCATCGAAATGCGACCGGCCGTGGCGCTAGGTTGTAGGACGAGAGAAGAGATAGTGTCGTAACTACAAGCATTACATCTGCTTGCTTCTCTTAACCTCGATTATTCTCTTGAACCCGCGCCTCGAGATACGACCAACAGCTGCAACAAGCCCAACCATGAAAGCGACGCGAAAGGACAATACTAGAAGAGATAATGCAAGAACGCAGACGGCCCACCCCATCTCGTCCACTTGTTAGGCGCCATTGGTCACGGGCGGCCCTCCCACTCGGGGATCGCCCGGAGGCAATCCCGGCACCTTCTGCGGAGGTGGATGGGAGGGGTGCACATGGTGCTGGCAGCCGTGGGGACAAGTAGTGATGGATTGGTCGTCGTAATCGTCATCGTAATACTCGTCTTGAGGGTCTAATGAACCTTCGTCGTCGCGGCGGTCGTAGCCACCAGGAGGGGGGTTCTGGTTGTGCTGAGCGTTGTTGGCATTGTTCTGCGCCTTTTTGCTCGCCTTCTTGCCCTTGCGTCCCTTCATCCTGGCCTTCTCCAGCAGACGTCGCTTCTCGGCCAGACGCTTGCGTTCCTTCCTGTCCTTGATCTCATACTGTCGAATCAGAGCCATCGGGGGATGACCGAAGATGTCTTCGTATTCGCAGAACTCGCAGATCCATGGCTGGCTTGGTGGGTTGTGAAAATTGGCGTACTCTTGCTGGATACGACGTTTGCGGGCGGCGTACTCGTACAATTTGGTCGCACTACGACGTGGCTTCCGCGGCGGGGGAACCTGTTGTGGTGGTGGGGGGCCCGTTGGCCGACGTGCAGTGCCATTGGGAAGGGGCGGGGGAGGGTATGCTCCTGCACCATTCATGATTGGGCTGGTCTGGGTGCCCTGAGTAGACACCATTGGAGCATCTGGGCGGACGGGAGGGCGGGCGCGAGCAGGCTGGGCGTGTGGCGCAGGAGCAGCTGCAGTGCTGGGGTAGGCGCCTGGGGGATGGGGATACTGGCCATTTTCCTGGCCCGGCCAGACCATCTTGTTGGCCGAATCAGAGCCGCAGGTAAAGGTAAATTGTGTCTTGTTCGCGCTCTGCTTTGCGGCTTCCTGTTGCAGCAGGCTCACGTTCTCGTTACCGTGGGGTGGCGGGGTGGCTTGGGCGTTGGCAATGGCAGTCGAGATGATGCCGCTTTGCTCCGGGGGTCCTAGAAAACAAATAGTCAGCGCACGGACTCATTTTTAGCAAAAAGACGTATGATTTCCCGAGGTGCCACCGTACGTTTGCTGTTTGCCTGGGCGTTGGCGAGATTGGTCGAATTGGCCAATACTCGCCTCTCTGGCCGTCCCGAGCCAGGGCGGCCGAAACGCCCTCTGCCTGCGCCCGAGATGCCTGTTCCGGAAGGGGTTGTGCTGTTGTGCTGCGGTGTCGAGGGCGCTGAGCCGCAATACCGCCCAGCGCCGTCCGCCTCGTCCATGGCGCTTGTCTCGTGAGCGTGTGCGACACCCACGCTTGCCAGGTCCGCTGAGAGACTGGCGTGGTGTGAGCCGTTGCTGCCCATGTTCGGGATCTTGCGCTTCTTCTTGTTGTTTGTGTTCTCGAATGACTCATAGCCATCTACCGAAGACGAAGGCGAACCTGGCTTGCGATAGGCACCCGTCACGCCCGCCGCCGGCTTGCCAGACGCGTGTCTGCTGTACTGGTAGCTCGGCGACGAAGGCATCGGCCCATTCCGTTCGTCCTCTTCCTCCTCGCTCTCCACCTCGGAATGTGTGTGTCCGCAGTGGCAAGCATGGTGGTCGTTGGCCCCCGTGCGATGGGGGCGAACGCGCTCCTCGGCCGTGTAGGGGTAGTTGAAGAGCGGGACGGCTGGGGGAGGGTTGTGCGGATACACTATCGTCTCAGCCTGCTCGGGAGAGAGCCGCGCGCGCAGAGAACGGGTGGGCAGAGGACGAATGGGCCGGTCGGGGTACATGGAGGACGACGTGTCGGGTGAAGAGCGCAGCGGCGAAGAGCGGTTCCACTCGTAGCCTGCAAAGGGAAGAAGCGATGTCAGATATATGGAGAGTGCAGGGAGCAAGCTCATGCGAAACATGTCGGAACTGGTCCTGTGGTGCCAAAAAGGAAATGGGTGAAGAGCACCGTGGACAAGCCACGACGACTTCCCTTACTTACCCGCAGTCGCCGCTGCCATAGTGGCAGTTCTTCCTCCAACCTCCTATCTCCAAGACAGTGCGAGGGGTAGTGACTCCCCTAACACTCCAACTGTAGCCAAGCTGGTCTTCTGCCGTGCCTGTCGTAGCCGCGTTAGTACTTGCGCGTGCACAGAGTTTACCGCAAACGTCGGGCTGCTGGCCAGGACAAATTTCCGCGCTGATCTCGCGTCCAAATGTGGTGTTGCGGTATCGGAAACCCTACGCACCTTTTTCGAGCGGGTTTGTGTGAGGGACGGGGTACTGGTGGCCAGTTAGCGGAAGACCCCTCTATTGCTCCTCGGAATCGACACTAACAAGATATAGCTAGCAACGGGTCCAAGATTAATGTTCCAACAAGACGGAGACTGTGGAAGAATAAACCTGGCGAGTGGTCGCAAGCAGTGTATACGCTGATGATGGATGCGTCAATGCCGAAGATGTCGTGGGATTGGGGTTCACCCGCGCTAAGACCACACACGTACTTTGGGCACAGTGATGTGGCCTTGAAGCTCGCCAAAGAAGTGACTTGGCCTAGTTTCTATAACCAAGCAGACCAAGTTGTAAACACGATATCTTGAAAAACAACAAGGCAGAGAGAAACAACGATGCACATGAGTGAGTAGATGCACACTTGTCACCGAGGTCGTCGTCGATATGCGCGGTGCAATGGCCGCCCGGGCAGCACGTGCTGAGTGGCGCTAGATCCGACAGGGGATTGGTAATGGCTTTGGCCATGTCAGCAAATGGCAACGCAGCCTGCTATTCTCCCGCCTTGTTCTTTGGCATTCTTCGTCTCAAGCTTCTTGGAACTCTCCACCTTCTCAGACTTCATTCGCTTCAAGAGGCCGAGTCTTTCGGTGTGTCGTGTCGACATCGGAGCCCCCGGAGAGATCCGTCTGCACTGGCACTGGCCATGCTTCAACACGATAAGCAGAGGCCATGTGTGACTACTTCTCCGTGGCATCAGGATCTTGCCGATATTTGCAAGTCTCGCCATGGAACCTACGGACCTCTCTTCCGAAGCAAGTTGCGGTATATTCCGTATCTTTTGACCTTGGAGAAGTATATTGGAGATATAGCCTCAGCGCGGAAGCCGGTACCACCATACCGATGTCCCATATTGGTCAGGAACGGGAGCGATGCGTGGCAGTAAAGTACGTGTAACAAAGACTTGACAGACGTGTTAAGATTCAGTGAAGCCTGCAAGTATTAGACTAGAAGCTCGCGCACAGAAAAAGCATTGCAGCCCGTCCAGGCACCAAGAACGCCGCAGCATGGGCTTGGTGATGGGATCTGCCATGCTCCGGCATCCCAGCTCGTACCTGCATTTGTGAGAGCTCCTGACCCCGCATACACTTGCACAACATCGATGCACTTCTTTAAGCTTCATGACATGACACTCTGTAATGTCCATGGACCACACCCGGGACCCTTGCCCATGGGTCGCGCTTAGGGACTTTGGAGGCGCTTTCTGCATGGGGGTACGTCGTCGCTTCTAATCGATTGCTGACCGCTGCTACGTCATTCATGCAGCTAACGACGTGTAGGCAATTGGAGGAGCTCTCTGGCATACCGTCAAGGCTTTCCGGTACGCCAGCCTCGGTACTCCTGAAACTGAAAGCACTCTCATAACTTTTACAGGAACTCTCCGCATGGCCAACGACGCATAAGTGCCATCGTCGCCCTCAAAACGCGAGCGCCTGTCCTCGGCGGCAACTTTGGAGTCTGGGGTGGGCTCTTCAGCACCTTTGACTGTACTGTAAAAGGCATCAGGTGTGGAGACTCTTCGTACAAGTCTTTTCGGGGTTGAACGCTATATAGTTATCCAATGTTTGCTGATACCCTGCTAGAAAAAAGGACGATCCTTGGAATCCCATTCTCGGAGGTTTCTTGACTGGTGGAGCTCTTGCCGTACGAGGCGGTGCAAGAGCTATCCGCAATAATGCTATCGGGTGCGCCGTTCTTCTTGCCGTGATCGAAGGCGTAGGCATCGCTTTTGCTCGCATTGTAGCTGAGAATACACGACTCGGGCCACCACCACCACCTTCTCCAACTACTAATTGCTCGGCCGCATCATGAAATGAGGTCTATGTCCGACTAATACACAGGGCATTTGAACTGTTTCTGGATTCTTTGGCGTTTATGTACCATTATTTCGGCCGGGAAGAGAACGGGCGGTAGCTTGCGGGATCGTTTGAGTCAGCAGTGCGTTGAGAGGGCGTTTTATGTCCTGCAGGGGTGACGGACATTTCTGGGGTTCCGAGCCCTAAGTACTTTCTTCCTGCACTACCAAGGGCAGTCCCCCGTTCCACTATCAGCGATAAATCCTTCGTTTCTCGTAACTGACGTTCTGCAGATTACTAAATTCTTGTCTCCGCTTCTTGCTTGTAGTGACCAGATCAAGGTAACGATAGAATGTCTTCACTTGTTAGAGCATGAAGAGATTCCCCTATGCTTGCTTGGTTTCTCAACAACGCCCATTACATCCCTTTCGATTAGCTCCCCGGGTATTCGCTGCGCCGCGTTGGCGGTGCGCTTTGTAGTCCTTACCGCATCTAGTCGATCAGCATGCGCCAGCTATTGGGACTGGCCCTACCGTCCACACCCGCATCCATGGATCATGACGATACGCTAAGCTGGAAAAGAAAGTGTGAGAAGAGGACGTCTGTGCACTCTAAAACGCTCCATGCAAATGCTCGTTTCTTTTGAAAACTGGAGTCTTTTAGCTGTTAGTGCGGATCTAATTCACCAAAAGAGATAGTATTTCTCGTGAATTGGATCATTCAGAGGCCCGTTCTCTTTGGGGAATTCATATCTGCAACACGCCTTACGAAATGAGTTATCATTCGAGACTCTGGACCCTTACTACGGTGGCTCAGATACTAGTGTGCCCCAACCCTTGAGGGGGAATGGGTTCAAGGTCAGTGGAGCCGTACACCTTTGATCACGGATGCAAATCTCGTTCCTAGATTGCCCATGCAAGAGCTCGTACATTAACTTTCTTTGTTTACATTCGGGTTTTGACCCGCGCAAGCCCCTCTGTCTCACTCAGGCCGCGACACCTTCGCATGGACCCTTGGTTAACAGTAACTAATCTCCAAAACCCCACTCAAAGTCTCTTGGTTTTTTTCTCATTATTGCGTCAGCATCGCAGGTGTTTGGCCAAGGGTCGATTCGCTACCGTCATTCACCTGTGGTCGCACTACCGAATCGCATAGCATCGACATTAGGCATACAATAATCGCCTCCTTACTTTCACACAAAACATCTTAATAACCCTCGGATACATTCGGATACTGCATACCATTGCCGACCATGATTTACGGTTTCATCGATGCTCCATGCTACCTTCCATCGTGGGACTGCCCGATAGAGTATTCGTACTGGCGCTACCGACCTTCATTCAGCACCAATGTCACCTTTACTGCGCTCTTTGGCCTATCTATGCTTCTCTTCCTGGTACAGGGCATTATAGGAAGGAGATGGATGGGATTCAGCATCGCAATGATTTCGGGTTGCGCTCTCGAGGTTGTCGGCTATATTGGACGCATACTAGCAAGTCAAGATATGTTTGACGAGGTGTGTGCAAGACAGGACTAAAGTTACGACGATTAGCATGGACAAGCTGACCTCAGCTAGAACGCATTTCTCATTCAGATCATATGTCTGACCATCGGTCCGGCCTTCCTCGCTGCCGGTATCTATCTGTGCCTTGCGCGCATCGTCACTACCGTTGGCCCTGAACACTCGCGCATCAAGCCCCTTTCATATCCGCGGATCTTCATTCCCTGCGACGTGATCTCTCTCATACTGCAAGCTTCGGGTGGGGGTATGGCTAGTGTCGCAACACACAACGGGGAAAATCCGATAACGGGCAATCGCATAATGATCGCCGGTCTAAGCTTCCAAGTTGTAACACTGCTCCTCTTCATCATAATTGCTGTCGATTTCGCCTGGCGCACTTACAGCGGTCGTACCCACCTTGGACAGATTCCCCCGAATCAGCAGCAGGCGAGGCTTCGCCGCTCCTGGCCGTTTAACGCCTTCCTTATTGCCCTAACAATCTCCACTCTTTGCATTTTCACAAGATGCGTGTTCCGTGTCGCCGAATTAAGCGAGGGCTGGGAGGGTTATCTTGCCACTTCACAGAAGTACTTCATTGGACTTGAGGGTGCAGTCATTGTCGCGTCGGTACTCCTCCTGAACTTGTGCCATCCGGATATGTGCTTCAAGGATGCTATTGATGCGAGGGTTGTGCAACCGAGCCAGAGGACGTGGTATGGCAAAACGAGGAATGCTGGCATGGTACTTCATGGTGGAGATGAGAGTCACACTGAATTGGTTGGGTTCAACAACAGAGACGGAAAGTATAGAGCGTGATGATACCCGGAATTTGGTGCTGGAGGTGAAAGTCGAGAAGAGTCAGTGAGCAACACGGCTAGTGTAGCTCCTGCTCAAGACATCAGCTGATATGCATATTACATTATACCCGCTATATACTTTGTTCTGTATACTGTCCTTTTTCTTCTAGACATTTTCAATGTATCTCATTTTGATCGGACAATGATCACTAAACTTGGTGCAATCTTGTGGGTGCAGATACGAAATCCAAGCGGACTAGCTTGAATGTTCACACTCCTGACGAAGTGTCAAACATTGCCCTTGTACTAGAAATTGTTTAAAGTCTATCTATACTACAACATTATAAAAAGATCATTTGAGTACTGCAATTCCTATGCCGTCTACATCATTCGTGCCAGGTCGTATTCTGAGCGGCAACTACACACGTGAAGGACTTCGGTGCTACGTTTGCCAACGGCTCGATAGTCATGGGGGCTCCTATCGAATTCAAGTACTTAAATGTCTCTCGCTTTGATGTTCAGGGTTATCCGGTGTTCGTGTGACTCCCAGGTGACGCTAGCCACGTGCTGTTTGGGGTGCCTTTACCTCCGCCTACAGGCCGCTCTCCCGAACAGAGTTGCCTAATCAACTCAAGGCCTTTATTACGCTCCATCGGGTATGTAAGCTTTCCATTCCACTTACTTCCTCCAACCCTCTACTCTTCCACTCCACCTACTTCTTCCAACCCTTTACCACCTCACTCGATCTATTCAAGTAAGCACACTTTGTCGCGCCAACACTCTCGGTAGCCAACAACACACTGTTATACCTTGCCTATATCGCACCTCAACATGAACCAAGCAGAAGATGTAGAGGTCATCATTGGCCATAACCGTCGCTACAAGTTCCACTCTGGGACTTTGGCGCGCAACTCTACTCTTTTTGCAGACATGTTGACCGAGCCCAACGCCGCCAAGCTCAGCAATCGTGCGAGAAACGCTGGCGTCAAGATACGCTGGATGATCGAACTCAAGGCTCTACCTTCCCAGCAGTGTCCTGCTGGCTGTCTCGAGCTTGTGGTAAGCAGCTGCGCATTCGCCTTCTTATGCCAACATGAGAAGCAAAGCACTGACGCGTGAATAGGAACTGACCCAACATGGCGAACGAGCCGACAACAGGAACGGTCTCATTGTCAACGAAAACGGACGTGTCCCACAGGCGCACAAGATCTTCACCTACTATGAATCAATCTTCTACGCCTTCTACAACAAGGAGCTCTCTATCGACGACTCCGACATGTCTGCCGCCCTCTCCGACTGCTACCAACTGCTCCAGATCGGTGACTACCTGGGCTGCACAGGACTGATCCGCAACCCGATCGAAGTCGCACTTCTCAAGCACGGACAGGAACTTTTCCGGGCCATCCAAAGCGCCCCCTACGCATGGGTGGAGATGGGGTACCGCATCCGCAGCGAGCTGATCTTCCGGGAATGCATGATCCATCTCGTCGGTAACTGGAAGACCTACGAAAAAGATGACACCACGCACCCGTACCTGACTGTTGTTCCTGGTCTACGCCCGCTCATCGAGAAGTACCACTCTGTGTTGATTGACAAGTGCAGGACACTGGAGCTAGGCATCATGTCACACTACCCCGGCCACATCCGTCTTCCTGTGGACGAGCTGCCTATCAAGCGCGAGGCCTACGCCAAAGACATCCTCGTCTGGATGGCACTGACCTTCTTCCGGCACTGGGTGGGTCAGCGTCTCCTTATGGGAGGCGGTATCACCGGCGACGACTTGGGATACGGACTCTACAAGCAGATCGGCGCAGCCGGTGACGCCTACATGGACAAGTCAGTCACCAACCAATTCCACACGCGCTTTCCAATGACCAAAAAGGCAATGAACGTGCTGGAAAACCATCTGCTCGAGATCAAGGAATGCATGAAGGATTTGGTGGACCAGCATAAGATTCTCAAATCTAATTGCCAGTTGGATATTCATCGGTTCCCAGTCACGTATCTTACGTGCATCGAGTTCCCAAAGGCCGACTGTCCGTGGGTGAAAGAGATGGAGGGTCCCACGGTGAAGCCGCAGAAGCGTGTGTACAAGCCTGGTGGCAACGATGTCGCGAGGTCGAACCTCAACACAGCTAGGGTGAGTCAGGAGAGGATGGCCGAGGGCATGTATGACAGCGACGGTGATGACGTTGATGTCGGCACCCACAAGCGTAGGAGGTCTGACTAGGTGTCACTGGGCATCTCAGTAGTTGTCCGGCGGTACTCGGATATACTGACTTGGGCTGGGGCAAAAGGTGTTGAGGCACTTCTGGGTATCTGATAGTCTGATGAATACTGCCCCGGAAATAGTTTGAAGGCATCCAGGGTCATGTTTGGTAGATAAAATTCCATC
Organism: Pyrenophora tritici-repentis; assembly: GCF_003171515.1. Lineage (NCBI taxonomy): Eukaryota > Fungi > Ascomycota > Dothideomycetes > Pleosporales > Pleosporaceae > Pyrenophora > Pyrenophora tritici-repentis. The sequence continues at coordinate 6,349,101 of NC_089390.1, forward strand.
TCTTCGATATAGTCTGACGGATACGATGATGTGTGGTGTATTGACAGAAAGAAAATGTGCTCTATACATGATGCTTTGACTTGGCACCTATTGCTACCTTTACTCCGCTTCTCCTTGTATCGTAAAAGTATCATCTGTTCTCCTGAATCCGCCTCCAGCTTCCCCTACTCGTCGTCAAATCCTGTTGGTCTCGGCCTTGGTCCCTTGGGTACTATACAAAGTCAGTAAAAGCTCTTCCGCTATACCCCTCTAGCCATGCATCGCATACGTCCACCCTCCATCCCCCCTTTTTCTCGCATCTGAATCCAAATCGCGCTCCCAAATTCCTGCTCTCATCCATACCAATTGCGCCTACTATCCAACGTACCTGGGTATGTCATAGGAATCTTGGCAATCTGCTCCTCGCCCATATATCTCCGAATCGGCGGAACCGTAACCATCATGACCGGACCCGCGCAGCCGATGATGATGGAGTAGAAGTATGCCGGCTTGTGGATAGAGGCCCATTTGAGGTAGCGTACTGGCTGTTTGAAGAAGAGCGGGGAGGGAGGAACAGACATGATGGCGGTGTTGCTGCGAGTTTGTGAGCGGGTGGGTGTCAGTAGCGGTGTCGAATTTGCGCGTACGTTTGTTATCCTCTTCGGCGGGATACTGGGTACGGTGTTGTTGGGGCTCAATGCCTCGGTCTAGCGTCGCAATCGCAAGTTCACGGCCGGAGGAGGGTATGGGGTGAGGTAGCTGGTCGGCAGCTTACCTACTCCACTCCAATCGGCGTGCAGCGATTTTCCGGGCCCGATGGTCTTGGCAAATGCATACGTATGGTGTCCTCCCCGTAAGAACACCCGATAGCTTAACCGGTCCAACTTTGAATCCTTGACAAGATGAGGTGGTTACTTTCTATTACTGTCGCCTTTGTTTGGTCGGTGGTGGTGCAGGCCAAGAGCTTCACGGGCAACCGGTTGCTGGTTGTGCTGGAGGAGCAGGCTGAGAGGGAGAAGTATAGTGTGTTTCTCGAGGACTTGACGTGTAAGTTGATACATTTCTTTCGGATTCTGAGGGGAAGCATGTTTCGGTTGCAATTGGAGGCATTGGTTCAAGAATGAGTTGCTGGGAGAGATGCGAAGTCATGAACTTGCAACTTGGTCTTACATACGAGATGACGCTTGATCGATCCAACCTTCGCATTGAACAACACTAACAACTACCTGCAGCCCGGGGATTTACAACAACAATCGAATCGCCAAAAGAGAGCAAACTATCCCTTCTGAAGCACGGCGAGCGAGCATACGACCATGTCCTCCTCCTACCCGCAAAGTCCAAAGGCCTCGGCCCTGCCCTCACCGCGAACAACCTGCTCGAATTCATGAAGCACGAGGGAAACATCATGGTTGCCCTTTCCAGCGAACACGCCACTCCTACTGCCGTCACTGCAATGCTCCTCGAGCTCGACATCAGCATCCCATCCGACAAGGGCGCATTGGTAGTCGACCACTTCAACTACGATTCGGCATCAGCAGAGGAAGAGCATAATGTGCTCTTGCTTCCATTCCCTAAGGCACTCAGACCCGACGTCAAGAACTACTTCGCTGGTGATGGATACATTGCGGTACCAAGCGCCGTCGGTCAGGCTCTCGGAAACGAGTCGCCCCTCGTTGCGCCCATTCTCCGCGCTCCCCGCACCGCATACAGCTACAACCCCAAGGACGAGGCTGATGGCGTAGAAGACCCATTTGCGGTCGGTGAGCAACTGAACCTCGTCTCCTCAATGCAGGCGAACAACGCAGCGCGCTTGACGGTTGTTGGTTCAGCTGAGATGTTGCAGAACAAGTGGTTCGCTGAGAAGGCCAAGTTGGGCGACAAGGCCATTACTACTGGCAACCGCGAATTTGCGCACAAGCTGTCTGCTTGGACCTTCAAGGAGGCGGGTGTGCTCAAGATTGGCAAATTCCTCCACTACCAAGACGACGGTGAGAGCAAGAAGCTGAACACTAGCACTGCTATCCCGGAGAACAACCCCACCATCTATCGCATCAAGACAGATGTTGTAAGTTGACACCCATCAGCCCATGCAGCGTAACTACTGACAATATTTAGCACTTCCAAGTCGAAATCTCCGAATACGAAAACGACCGCCTCGTCCCCTTCGAGCCCGTCGAGAAGGACAACATCCAGCTCGAGTTCAGCATGCTCTCGCCGTTCCAACGCCTCAACCTCTCTCCTGTTGCGCAAACCGCAAACGCGACTATCTATGGCGTCGCGTTCAGGACACCCGACCAGCACGGAATCTTCAACTTCCGCGTCAACTACCGCCGCCCCTTTGTCACCAACATTGATGAGAAGAGACAGGTCACTGTCAGGCACTTTGCGCACGATGAATACCCAAGGAGTTTCGAGATTAGCGGTGCGTGGGTCTGGATCGGCGGTATTTGGGTCACAGTGCTGGGTTGGTTGGCGTTTGTAGCGCTCTGGTTGTACAGCGCGCCTAGTGTCAAGTCTGTCAAGAAGACACAGTAAAGGAATGATGGTTAATTGTACGATTCGCAGGATGATAGCTTCGATGTTGGCCTGCAGCATGCAAGCCGGAATACCCCCATGGGCGATGCGTGGTATGTATACTATGGAGTTAGGACATGGGAAGAACCCAAAAGCTTTTATCAAAATGATATCTTTGATAGTTTCGCCATAATAACTTCACTTTCCGGGCTTGCTCATCCGCATCAGTAACAAAGCAAAGCCATTCCCTTCGCCTCCTCACAACTTGCTTTGCGCATCTAGCACCTGCGGGTGTCCTACTTTCCCAGGCTTCAACTTACTCCAATCTACCTCATACCCTTCTTCAACATCAGGCCACGGCCCCAACGGCGTGATACTCAGCGGGTTGATCTCGCCATGACTCTTTGTGTACTATCACCACCGTTAGCAGGCTTTCCATCGACTCTCAACCCCATATACACTCACATTCTCCTTGATATGCTTAAAATCCGTCGATTCTTTGAAACCAGGCACACACCAATACAGCCCCTTTAGCCAGTTGTTCAGCACCGGGTAATCATGCCGTATGCTCCCCAGATTCGTCTTGAAATGCTGCGCATACACTGTATCGAAGCGGACAATGGTCGGATAAGCCAGGAGGTCTAGTTCCGTAATTTCGCTGCCGAGGATATATGGGCCACCGTTCTCATGTATGAGCGCCTCGAGTTTGTTGAGTGCCGCGAAGAGCGGAACAACATGTTTCTCATACACTTCCTGATTCGGTGCGAAACCAGTCTTGTACACGCCGCTGCAGATGTGGTCTGTAAGCCAGGGATACACCTCATCGATCTTCTCTTTTAGACTCTGTGGATAGAAAGATAGACTGGTTGTTTCCTTACCACCCCCCTCTTCTTGTCTCTGCAAGGAATCAAACGCCTGTGGTAGCCACCGCAACATCTCCGCACTCTCGTTGTTTACTATTCTACTGGCTTTCTTGTCCCAGAGGAGCGGTACGCTATATTTCCCCTTGTAGGCGGGGTCGTCGCGGAAGTAGATTTGGTGCATGAATTGGCTGTTGAATAGGTGGTCGGGTGTTGCGGCAGGGTAGGCGCCGTCGTCGAAGCGCCAGCCGGGCTCGCCTTTGGGATAGGGTCGGACGATGGATATGGGTAGGTAGGGGGATTGGTTTTTGAGAAGACGGACGAGGTTTACGCGGTGGGCGAAGGGACAAAAGAGGCCTTTGTGGTAGGGAGAGTTAGTTTGGGTTACTAGAGGGGATGGATGGGTGAGAATGGTAGAGAGTTATGGTGCTGGGTAAGACAGAGGCGGATTGGAAAAAGTACCTATGTAGAGGTGGTATCTGTCTTTTTCTGGTGGAAACTCTCCGCCTTCTTGAATGATGCCGTGCCAGCCATCATCTGTTCCGTACTTGTGAACTTCTTGCGGCATGTTGAACTTGTAGTGGGATGAAAGAGACCACCGAGAAAGAGAAAAGGCGCGCTGTACAAACCGAGACACAAGACGAGGGGTAGAGAAAGAGTGATTAAACCCAGTCTTGTAACGATTGGTATGTATTAACATTACACGGACATTCGGACTGTGGAGCTCAGCTGAGGGCCGAGGTGGGGTGTTGCTGCTGCGGAGCTTCTCTAGCTGCCATTGGTAAGTCTGTGCAATCACTGCGGAATCACATCTAAAGTCACTTGGTGCTTTGCTTGGATACTGGAAACTCTGCCTATTTGACATTACTCATTACTTTCTTCATGGGATTATCGAGTTCAAGCACAACACTTGAACTCTTCGCAAAGCTCCCCACATGGTACCCCGCACTTCTCCGTACTCGTAGCTGAAGTAGTAGACGTGTTCTCTTCGACATCCCCCGAAGGTACCGGAAGCTCAGGCTGAAGTGTCACAGAATGGATACCATAGGCATGCAGGCATTCAGTGCAAATCTTAGCGTTCTTCATGAAGCTTGCAATGTCCGGGTCGTTGACCACAATGTGCGCAGACGCAACTGCCTTCTTCTGGTCCAGACGCCACACATGCAGATCGTGCACGCTCATAATACCTGGGATGGCTTCCAGATCGTGCTTGATATCGTCAATCTTGACACCTATTGGGGCGGACTGCAGCAAGATTTTGCCGCTGTTCTTCGTGAGCGGGATGGCAGAGAGCAGGATCATAATGGCAATCCACATGCTGACTGCCGGATCGGCGTAGAAGCGGTTTGGTGACTTGACGAACCAGATAATTACAGCGGAGATGATGACACCGATGTTGTTGATGGCGTCGCCAATGACATGAATAAGAACACCGAGAATCCCAAGATCCATGCCATGTTTCCTGGGCTTTGTGCCTATATGCAGGTGGTTCGCATGTGTAGATGAGGATGATAGGGTCTCCTCATCGCCACTGTCGCTGGATCCGTGATCGTGATCATGCTCATGCAAAAACAAGGCACTGATGACATTGAGGGCCAGCCCGACGCATCCAACGATTAGCACTAATTTCGGATTCTGGACGTGTTCGATCGAGATGAAGCGTTCGATGGCCTGTAAAGCGATACTAACGCCCAAAGCGATTAGGAAGGAGCCGTTGAAGAAAGCACCGAGAAGCGAAGCGCGCTGCCATCCGAAAGAAAGATCTGCTGGTGAATTCTCGCGTTCCGTCAGTTGAACGGCTACCAAGGCGACGATAAAGCCAATTAGATCGTTGAGCTGAAACTAGCGTCAGTAAGGTGAACAAGGTGTACAGCATTGGTAGGAGATCCATGCTGTCCAACTACTGCCAGGGCAAATACACACATAGTGGAAGGCATCAGCGACAAGTGCCAAAGACTTTGTGTAGAAGCCAACGGAGATCTCAGCTGCGAAGAAGCAAAACGAAATGGCGATGACAGCTCGAAGACGCATCTTCCGGCTGACCTGAAAGCGACTATGGTTATGTTCGTGGGCATGATCATGGCCTTGGCCTGGCTCGTTGTGGATGTAGGCCATGATTTTGGGAGAATGAATTATTGCAGAATTGCAGAAAGAATGGGTTAGAGGTTTATTGCTGTAACTTAGAAAAGCGAATATGAAAGAAGAAAAGCTTTCGAAGTAAATGCTGACACCACGAATACAAGCTTGTTGTACAGTACCGAGTGATGAAGAAATATGTTGACAGAGAAACGCGCAAAGCGATGATCCTTGAATATGAGCAACAAACACTACCATCAAGATATACTGCGGCATTCCATAGGAATGGTTCATCTCGATGACAGACCAGATTGCCAGACTACCCTTGCCAGACTGGCTAGTGAGACGCTACCTGGTCCCGTCTGCCTCAAACCTGCAACAGTACCTAGGTGGATAGTCATCGCGGATAGTCACTACCATCACATACACAGATTACCGGAAGTAACGTGATACAAGATTGAAGTGACACTGTCGGAGCAGGTGCGAGATGGCCTTCCAGTGATGGAGTTGGGGTGTAACAGTAGTCGCGCTTCGAAGATAATCTTCACATGATAGCGCGGAGGTCTAACCGACTATGGACTAGTATCGGAGTAACGGTCACCTGACCGCCTTTACGGGCGGCCTGGACCAGACCCCCTCCGAAATAATCTTGCGGCGTTTACACAAGTTTCCTTTGCAATCTAATCGCTCTCGATTCCAGTACACGTATCCGATCACTAAAACTCTCAGCGACCGACTATCACCAACTTACAAGATGGGTAACGGAGCCAAGTATGCCACGGCCTTGCTACACCGTCACAGAGGAGTATACACTAACTTAAAAAAACAGAGCACAACAGAAACGGGATCGTAAGGGAGACGCAGGTCCTAAGGAGGCAAAGAGTCAGCTGAAAGCCGTATGTCAATATTCTTATCTGGGCGATCTGGCAACTTCGCGTTCCAGGAGCCCTTCTCAGTCTTGGGCCAAATTACTGATGTGAATCTAGAACGCGGCCGCACAAACGATCAAGTGCAAGACCTGCTTCCAGACCTTCCAGGGCACCACCAGCCGCAAGATGCTCACCGACCACGCCACCAACAAGCACAGCAAAGACTTTAGTGTCTGCTTCAACGCCGACGAAGGTGTTGTCAAATAAGCAATCGATCTTTTGCGCAGACGACGGAGAGACCAAATCTCTGAGCGAACAACAATTTCAACGGCGAAGTTTGGTTTTTTACACGAGCACGAGATACCATAATCGGAAGGCGCGAGGGGAGCGGGGAGTTCACGATGGGGACGACTGTCTACGACGATGTGGATATGGTGTAATATTTAGGCGCATGGAGTAGCAATCGAAGAATCCAAGTCTACTTTGACTGCTTCCGTTTTATTGGTGATCCATGTCGTACTCATTGGGTGTTTGTTTTCGCGTCACCGCATGGTCCTCCACGGCCTGACATGTATCACAGTCGAGTACCAACCCCACGGCCAAGACAACTTTTTCGTGCTCGCTGGTTACACTTTCAATTTAATTCCAAAGTATCCGGGTAACTACTGGTTGTGTCTATATCTTGGCGATCATGTAGGGCTGGCTCGAGTACTTGCACATGACGCAGACACGGCTATCCCACCATAAAATCGTATTCTGTACTTGGTCAACACCAACATCACAAATGGTAATTAGGTTCGTGTGACTACGGTGTAGAGTTCGGTGAGACCCCTGTGCTACCTGCGTTTCTCCGACCCGCCAAACTTCGGCAATTCCGTAATCCACCTGAACCCCGCTTCCCCCACTATGTCTATCCACCACGCAACAGGGTTTTCACACGGCGCCATTTCCTTTCGTATTGGTATTCCTGACTTTCCAGACTACTGCTAGCCTGCTCTCCGTGGATTATGTACCTTTATATACGTAATTACTTCGTGTTCTTTTATCAAAGCCCATTACAATCGTCTCCTTAGCTCAATTGGGAGAGCGCCAGACTGAAGTCTTCGGTCATTAAATCTGGAGGTATCGTGTTCGATCCACGAAGGGGACAACGTGCCTGAGCTTGCTCAGGATTCTTCGAACTATTCTTTTTGCTGTTTTGGAAGACATTCATAAGCTATTTTTGCTAGGCCATTATCGTCCATCTTTATTTAATGGTGCAGTCTCGATCGTTACACGACCGCTAGTTACTTTTTTTCAACGCAGAGGAAACACCATGAAAGGCGTTCACAGACTAGTCTACTGCATCTGTGCATGAATAAGAAATCTGTACATTGAAAGGTAGTGCAGCCTTGATGACTACATTGGGTATTGACTACTCTTGATTTCCAAGAACTTTTTGGTTGTGAGTACCTGCATGTCGTGACATAGCATATAAAGGCTCCAGCTATCTCCCGAACACACTCCTCATGTCGCTGACAGGGATTTGTTCAGGCTTTATAGCGAAAGGCAAGAGCCAGAGGTTGCCGCAGCGCATAGCTTGAGCCTTCATCATGTTCAAATCGCCAATCGGTTGTTGCCTGTCCATCCCACCCATACTCCACCCACCTCCTTGGCGATGTCCTCAGCAGTCTTGCCGTTCGCATCCCTCAAGCTCCTGATATCGACCTTGTCCTCTGTCAGTCCCCTCATGATACCCATAGCCTCAGCCTCTTGGAAGACCTGTGGAGGGAACTCAAGCAGAGGATAGTTGCTTGCTAGCAGCAGCAACAACCAAGCGACTTCCCTGCTCTGCGCATGTACCGCGGCATGTAGCCCGGACTGCATGTCGCCAATTGGGTCCTGGTATCTCAGCAGCCTATCGATACCGACTTCCTTCTCCGGGTGGTCGGTTGTGCCCATCTCCACATCTCCTTCTTCGTCTTCCTCCATATCGTCATCGAGCAGCATATCAATCACGGCTTTGTAGTCGCCTTCACGGCAGAACTCGAGGAATGCGCGCGCTTTTCGATCTTCGGGGTATGCTTTGAGGTACGATTCTTCGGTGAGGAGAGGTAGGATGTCGAGGTTCTCTTGGATTCCGCCCTCGTTGTTCAGCCTGCACAGAACCTTTTGTACGCCATCGCCCATGGTAGAAATTTCCTTGGAGCAATTGGGACACGACGTTATCTCGTACGCTGAGAGGAGACAATCCCTGGTGTGTGCAATTAGCTACAGATTCAGTTGTTATAGCGAGTAGCATACCAGTGAAAGTGACAACCGCAGATGAGTTGAACATCGTCTGGGTAGGTTTCTGCTGCTGCTGCAGGGCCTTTGCCAGATGATGACGCTCCTCCCTCATACTCATCGTCTTCGTCCCGCTCTACTTCTACCTCAAGGGGCTTGTTGCAAACAACACAGCCGGACATGTTGGCGACTTTGGTATATAGATTGAGCGAGGAAATGTGCGCGCGAAAGTTTTGGCGGGGCTATGGCGGGGGTTTGGACTTTTTTGTCGCTAAATGGGAGGAGCGAACGTTGCACGCGTCACGCGTCGGACTTTACACGTACGTCATCATAAGAGTGGCAACAACTTCCTCAGTTCCAAATTGACTTGATTTGATTCGTTTGGGGTTTAAAAATATTGTTATCCCAGCTGCTGATAACCAGAAGTCCTCCATATTGGACCGGGCGAGCACACGAAGGACTCCACCCGTTTGTGTATCTTCCACCTTTCGTCTACCTGTCTCTTGACCACACCGGTTGCATCTTTCGACTCCTGTTGTACCCTTTTCCAACGCAAACTACTGTGGCTATCTTTCCCGGTGTGCTTATGGGCCATGACCACTTCTTCATGTGTTGTTGGAACGATTCCACCACAGATGTTCCGAGTTCCTTCCGAATCAGACTCCAATGTGTTTCTTTCCATACCCCGATCAATTTCTACGCCTTTCGCGTCTTTCTTCCTGGTCGACCTCTTCTCTGTTTGCGCAAAGTAACCTGCGTATAATTGACTCCAATCCACCAGTAGAACCCCATCTTCAACATTCCAATACCGAATTCCCTTCATAGATACCCCAAATGGCCATCCGTTCCCAACGGTGATTGTGGCATTGCAGTGTGAACGTCCAGTTAAGAGGAGGCGTGCCCGACCGTATTTGGAGTTAAGGCGGCAGTGGTTGCGGGATCGTTCATCGCGCCAGGTACTTGAGACGGGAGCTTCTTGATCGATCGAGAACACGGCGATAGATGGGTCCTCAGCAAGGAATCGATTGAACTGAAGTGTGAATCTGTGATCTCGGTAGCCCAGGTCAGATCTGATTACTGTATGAGGCAGGTATCGCATGGGATGTTGGTGGGAATTTATCGCGCTGGATTGCGAAGCATCAGCCTCGTCTGATATGGTTGGCTGATCCTCATGGTAGAAGCGACTAGGGGGCTTTTCGTCGGACCTTGGGAGACAAAAAAGCCTCAATAATGACTTTCCCAGCATATTCGTGCTAATCAAACGCGAGAGTGAATGAAAGAAAAGATATATTTCAGATACGCGGGGTAGTTGTCAACAATAATAGAGCCCAGGTAAGTCAACAGATGCAAGGCTCTGCATGTTTCTCGGTTCTACTACAGGTCCCACATCCACCAACATTACAATGCTTCGTTGATTTGGCCGCCACCCGATACGTGCGTCCTCTCCCCCTCACACCAACACGACAGTACGTGGCAGTATCGCCTTGATCGGTGCAACTTCCGGGCTCTAAGGCAGGGACTGGCCTGGCCGTGCGCGGACATCCGTATAAAGCATTAAGCTTGTTGCTTTTGGAGCTTCTAGGTCCCATCAAAACTAGCGCTGCCCCAACTTCTCCAAAAGAAGCAAATACTGTGGTCCGGGAGACCCACCGAGTGTTTTCCATTCGCGGCTTCCGGGAAAAAGTATGTCTGACTACCTGTGGACTGATGCTGAACTACTAAGTACAAGGTTATCGGTTGTAGGTTTCTCATAGACCACACGCGGAAAAGAAGGACGGAAGGAAATGCCGCTGCAATGCCGTTCGAAACCTCAGTGTGGTCGCCTAGTCACCACTTATGGCGTCATAGGCGTCCTGTAAATGCCATCTCGAATGTGTCGTCAACCAAGAATTTCCCTAAAAGCTGATTGAAACAGCGCAAAACGTAACATTGAGAGACATGCGTAAAAACATTGAAATCATAACTATCAGACCACCTTACAAGCAAGTTATATACAGGCAATTATCCATTATCAGTGGCCTAGCAAGCGGTTGCTATCTGTGACAGTACGAGACAGATCGCACTTCCTGGATATCTGGACCTTCGGCAGCAATCTGTGTCGCGATACCTGCGCGACCGATATCAGCGCTCCTACTCTAAGAGAGTCAGGAACCTTATATACTCACCAGACCACTCTTCGTATGCTAGCCTATCCTCTTCCGCCATCTCTTCGATACTTTCTATGCTTCTCACTTGTGACGCTTGCCTCTTATCCGATACCATTCTCCCCTTCACCTTTCCTCGTGTTGTCTTGTCTGACTCCAAACGTCGTATACTGTCCTTATTCCTGACCATAACGCGGTGCGATCCAGTCTTCCATATCGCTTTGGTGTCGCCGATGCGATGATGAAGCGGTTTTTCCCAATCTTGGTCCCATCCAGTAATGGTACTGGATGAAGTGAACGCGGTTTGGGGTTTGATCGGTCGTCGGTGGCAGATTCGGGCGCCAGTAGCAGGCTTGGGTGGAGGCTTCGGAGGCCCATGACATTTTCGTGCCTCGCGTGGACTGGTCTGGAATGGTCGGAGGCTTAAATCAGTTGCCGAGTCGTGCTTATGTGTGGGGTGTTGAGGCATTGTTCGATTGATTGCCTTTTGGATCTGGAAAGACTCCTTCCATGGCAGTACGCCGTGTGGCTGCTTTTGCAGTATTCCTGTCTGCTGATGTGTTGATTCGACAGTATTGTTATACGAGGCACGTCCTAGCAGCAATGAGCTCTTACTCGGATCGACAACCCGAATAGTTCGATTACCGGGAACATCTGGTGGTGCGCTCCTTCCGAGTCTCCCTATAGAAGGTAAAGCCCGCATTGTACTTATGTCCTGCACTGTCGAGCCCTCGCTTTTTGATTTCCTGGGAGGCTGTTCTCGTCGACCGAAAAGAACGCTGCGGGGGGAATTCTGGCTTTTGGCTCGGTATGAAGGCTGAGGGCTAGTCTTCTCGATCTCTAGGCAGTTGGATTTGTATATGAGGTAAGGTTCCCAGTGTCGAAGGCAGCCGCCGAGTTTCTTTGTCCACCGCCGGAGACGGGATTCGCGCTTGGAGATTGCCATGTCCGCGATAATGTAGCGTTACAGATTGATTGTTTCGGGGTTTGTTTTGATGAAGGCTTTGAGGATATGAGACAAATGAAGATAACAGAGACTGGTGTTGGAAATGCTCGTTTAATCAAATAAAAACTGACAAAGACGCAGGTATATTTGCGTGGAAACGTCGTACCGTTTCGCACTTCAAGAGGAGCCGATAGTGATTGTGATGATTATATGGAATATTGGGTAACTCGGAAGTGCATTGCAGATAACCGTTGTTTGGCTGCTTGAAATGGGGACGGTACCATGTTCTTGTCCATCTAGCCGTAGGCTGGACCCTCTGGAACAACCAAAACATCCAGCCCTGCATGGCAACCAGAAAAGTGCGTTGTGGTCAGAGAGCTTGTTTTGATGACTCCCGTGATTAGACAGCATTGTGCAATTTCCCATGGGGCAGCATTCAACTAATGCGTTTCTGGCCCGTGTTCCACAGCGAAAGTTGGACTCGCACGGTTCTTAGAGTTGACATAACCATCTTCCAAAGTGAGTCCTAGCAGAAATTGGGCTTGCTTTTTTGTTCGACGTCCGGAACTTCTTCCACAATCAGGGGCAAGGGGGTAAGGGTGCACAACCGCATCAACGTGTCTTTCCATCTCTTTGTCCAGTCATCGGCCCCTTCCACAAAAAAGCTCGTACCAGGCTGATGGCCATGCTGCATAACGCCTTCCCCATTCTCCATGCTTCAAAAATGGGACAAAAGACAACCAGCACGGCAACAATGGCAAGCAGAAGAGCAGCCACAGTCACAGTGATGCCTAGGACGTGCGTAAAGAACGAGACATTTGCAGCAACACGCCATCTTCTCTTTTCCTTCTCCAGCCTCGTGAAATACACAGCCATAGATTTATATTGACGCAGCTGTAGGTCGCGAGATAGAAGCTGCACGCCCTTCTGTAGCTCCTGGGCACCCATTTCAACCTCGCCCTCCTGCCCGATGCGGAAACGGATCTTCTGCTCGCAGTGCAGAACCATACCAGACATATGCCCCAGAACCAGCTTGGCAATGACGCTTTTATCGCCCATGCAGCTCATGTGCACTTTCGCTTTGTCACTGAAAAGTGGAATGACGTCTTTGAGTACCGTGTCTAGCGACAAGGGCCCAAGACTGCACCAAAAGCAGCACCATGAGAAGTGTATGTGGTCTTGAGCAAACGTCTTTCGTACCAAGATTTCGTTGGCGCATGTGGCAAACAAGCGGGATATGGGCCGTACGCTGAACCATAAGTCGCATGGCTCGAGATGATCGCATATCTGTAACATCAGTTCGTTAGGAAGACGACTGAACGGCGATAATGATCGAGGCATCGTAGCTTGCACCAAGTCAGCTTGCACAGTGTTCTCGACTGGGGGCGTACGCGTTAAGCCTATCGTCTTGGATTTCAAGGGACAGTGTCAGATTCGAGAGCTTTTCGTATATTTCAAGAGACGAGGGGGTATTGGGGACAGCGACTCAAAAGGTTGGACAACGAGGTTCGGGCACAGTGTCAAGGCGTTTTGTGCTCACTCACACTGATCAACACTCACGAGCGAGTAGATTTGCAAGAGCGGTCACGTTTACAGCTGAACATTGTTCGGCCAGCCAAAGTATTTCGGAGCTGAAAGCCATTCATTCAGCCAATCTTTTAGCTGCATCGTGGCGGTCATAGTGCACATGTGAGAACAGCTGCGTACGGTGGGGTGGTGACCAGGGTCTAACAAACCGCGCGGCTGATAAGTAATAGGCGACCTCGGGAAGAGCCAGAAGCTGTGAGACGCAGCCGGAAGAACGGAGCGTATGCATAACAATGGTTTACGGCAAGTCGCTGGTGCGTGAAATGATTACGTTAGTGGGAACTAACCTTACGTATGCGTTGGGCAGGGTAGAGGCAGATGGATCCATGGGCGCTTGCCAAGAGTCTAGCTACTCAGGTACGTAGGGTCTCGTACGAGTTCCTTCGCTCCCTGACACTCGGCATCCTCCTGTAAGAAGTTTGTTCCTTGAAGCGCACGCGATACCTGTCTCTTTCTTTTCCGAGCTGCTCGTTCTAGACTGCCGAACCAAACATGCAGTGGCGCGCTCCGCTGACACTTGTCTGGATCTGGCTTTCCAAGGACAGTTTCTGTACCCCTCGCCACGCTTTGCATGCACATCACACATACGCAGCAACGGTTCTAGCATCAAATGCCAATGATGATGTTGCGTGTACGTACTGTTCGTATTACCGTATGCGCGTAGGGTTATATTGTCTCCACATTCCTTTGTCGGCCCCGGCTCCAGAAACTTACTCACAAGAAACCTCTATGCATACAAGACAGCGCATGATGTCCAAGAAGACCTTGCTGGCATTCAGCCTCACGAGCTTATATAATTCTCATATCGCTGATACTAGCTATCACAAGGCGGAATGTTCCGGAAGCCTGAAAGCCTGGCCTTGTCTGACCGCTGTTTCAGCCTCATGATCCTGGTGCTTCAGGTCCGTCTCATGGCCAAGTCCCACGTGGAGAGATTGACATTCCCCGGCAATTCCCAGTTTTTAGGGACGTCAAAACTGTCAATGCCTGATAACAAGCCGGGATGACAGAATTCCGGGGATAATCCTCGGTCTTGCTAGCCAATTATCAGGCTTCACTTGCTCGAACGCCTGAATAATATGCCACGAGATGAGCGAGGGGGTATCAAAGAGAGGCTGATCTGCTGTTTTACATCTCTATACATACGTACTTGCGAACAGGAAACTGCGCGGAAGAGGTGTGGCGCTTACATGCCCGCTCCCTTGAATCATTACTGCCTACCTGCTCAGGCACACCCAGCCACCCAGTTGTTTCCACCCCACTTGTCCTGCACAAGTAATCAGAGCAAGACATGCGGGCTCCGAGGTGCCGTACTCAAGTACATCGTGACGTCGACCTAGGATGCTCTACCGCTCTTGAGCCTCTGTTGCTCTTCACTCGTTGAAACTTCCATTACTTCTATTCTAGCGCTCTGGAAGCTGCTGCCAGCAGGACTGTGCTTGTACTAAACGCTCCCTACGTTCAAATTTGTATTTTTGTATGCTTCGTGATTCATTATGGGATGTGGAAGATGGACACTGTTATTTATAAGGGGTTTCGCCCTTCTTGTGGCTTTGGCAACTGTTGGGCTGGGCGCATGGTGTAAGTACTCCGAATGTTTGACCTTTGAGACCGAAGTTACTGACAACGTGATATAGCAATTGTCATTACTCGTGACATTAGGGCTCGCAGTACCGCAGTCATTGAGACGGTTCATCCGGAATCAGAGAGGATGGGGCGCATGTGGGAAAAGTTCTTCGTTCTATCAGTAAAGGGCATCATAAGGTTATGGATATCGATTGCAACGGTATGTTTTTGAGTTATCTGTCCAGCTTATAGCGCTAACAGTACAGGCTGCCTTTGCTTCGCTGGGAGGTATCATCATTGTCTTGGCAACCATGTCCAATCGCCAGCGCATACCCTCGGCCGTGCTCATCCCCCTCGAGTTCCTGTGTATGTGTGCTATGGGTGCTGCGCTCGGAGTTTCCCTGAGCTTTACCATGGACCTTGACGCTTTCACCAAGACGCGTCTTGAGGCAGGAGGCCAGCCCGACCTGTTGAGGTGGGCAGTGCTTGTGGATCTCAGCCGTGGTCACGCTATTGGAGCCGGAGCCGGATGGTTTCTGCTCCTAGTGACATCCATCACGGCAGTGATTGCCGCATGCTGCCGTCTCCAAGAAAGGGAGAGCTGCTCTTTTGAACCAACGGCATCAGCACTTGGTATGGGCTACGGGTACGCGGCCGTGCTACCACCTCAGTCGCGCAGTCGCGTACCAACCATGTACGTACCAAATGATCTGACAGAGAAAACCGAGAAAATGCCAAAGAGGCAGCAAAGGCGAGACTCGGTGGGTAGGAACCTGGAGATGGCACAGTTGTCAACAAGCAAGTCAAGTCTCAATCAAGTCTCTATCGATAAGGGATCAGACCATCCTATGGGACGTGTCCTCGTGCACGGTTATCCCTATGGTCTGTTTGCCACTATCGATAACAATCAAGTCGGCTTGACTTGCTTGTTGACAACTGTGGGAGATGGGACGCTCGGACACAGTCGTCAGTCAGGAAGGCAGAATTTCCTTTGAGGATGATAAGGAAATGTCAGTGCCCTTGACTCTAGAGCGGCCAGAGAAAGCGCAACAGTGGCGACCTTCTAGGCCATGGAGCGAACTCAGCGAAGTACCTTCTCTCGATGCGAAGAGGGAGATAGGACACGCTGTTTAGAACTTATTACCGTTCAATTATTATTACACTATTACAACGCAGTCACTCGCTTTACAACACTGTATACTACGTAGAAAATAAACGACACAAGCAAACCAACTTTGGTGCGCAGATGTTCGTGATTTCCCAAAATCGCGTTCGCTATCTGATCAGGTGACTGCGTTCCTAGCGCGTTTCTCTAGCGTGATACGGCCGCCCTGCGTCATCGTTGCAATTGACACTTTTCGCCCAATATCGACCTACCCTCTTCCCGTCCATCTTTCCAACCATGGCAGGCTTCAAACGCGGTGGTGCCCGAGGCGGTGGCTTCAAAAAAGGCTTCGCAAAGAAACGCTCCTCTCCAGACGAAGATGATAGCGCGCCGCGCGCGAGCAAGAAAGCAAAGGGCGACGAGGAGGACGATTCTACTCTTGTGATACCCAAACTCGAGACTGATGATAACGGAGATGTATATGTCGCTGTAAGCCGCCCTCACAATGGCCGAGCTTAGAGCGAAGACAAGAAGGGGCTTACAAAGAAGTGACAGCTCAACACAAGCGGCAAGCGACGCCTCACGGTCAGCGATTTCAACAAAAACACTCTTGTTAGTATACGGGAGTACTACAGTACTGATTCCGGGGAGATGAGGCCAGGGAAAAAGGTATGTGGTTTGCACTCGCCACAGTACACCCCGTTCGCACACACACATATATACACCGAACTTGACTGATGAAACGTTATAGGGTATATCTCTCACGATCGACCAATACAACACTCTTCTCGCTGCCGCGCCACTCATCGAAGCCACCTTAAAGAAAAAGGACATTGAAATGGTGAGACCGGATTATGACGTTGAGCCAAGTGCGAGGAGCGACGAGGCAGGAGACAAGGAGGAAGATGAGGAAGCGAAAGCAGACGAAGAGTCTGTAAAAGCAGAATATGATGACGCAGAAGACGGCAAATAGCTCGGTCTCAGTAACAGTGTTTTTGGTTTCATTCTCGGGGTATATAAGATGGGTATGAGTGCGGTGGCAGTGGGCTAGGCGTGTTTTCTGTCGCAGTGCATTGTCTTGTATTAGTGGATGAATGGATAAAGTTCAACAGCGGATGAATTATGGGAAGCAAGATACTGTTCGACGGCGCACCTTGCAAAATGCTGCAAACTGTAACCTAAAAATGGTGAGCTGCTTATTGGCTAAGCTCAACATGCCGCATCGGGTAGAAAGATAAATACCATCGAACGCGGCTCGCAAGCGTGCTGACCTAAAAGCCAATGCTAACTGGATAGGGGCCAATATACCGCATCCGGCAGGTTTGAGAAAACCGTGGAAAACGGTATTTCTGGAAACTGGACCCTAACGGGCAAGCTTATTGGCCCGGGGTCCGAGAGGGTAACGGTGGGTTAACGGTCGTAATCTCCTCCGCCTCCGCCCCTCATATTCTTCATCTGCTAGAAGGCTTGCAAATCGGGATTTTATACGATTCAGGAAAAGACGCAAGAACTAGAGAACATTTAGACGATAGGAAATGACCGAAGGGTGTTCAAACGACGCATCCTCTTGATTGCTAACAATTACTGGTAACAATCGCATCTAGATCCGCACGTTTGTCGCAAAAGACACAAGCCTCGTACTTCTCATTCATACTACATGCTCTTTTCGCATAAGATACACTTTCCAGTTATGATCACAGGAGTGCAGTTTCTTCATCATCATCATCATCATCATCATCATTCACATTGGCGCAAAATAATGTCATGTCATGGCTTCCGATTAAGATCTTCCAACACGACACAGCTACCTGCTCAAACGACAACTGTCCTCGAAAATGCGTATAATATAAGCCTTCCTCCTAATTCAACAACATTGAAAGAGTGTAAAGTTGTTCTATATCTTCCCACCCATCTCGTATCTGACCCCGTGGCCACAGGCTGCAGCAAAGTCCCCATCCGTATACATTGATCCAGCATCAGAAGCAACAGTGAAAGTCGTCAGTATACGCATGAGCTCGAGAAATGAAATGGATCATTGTCGCAGGCTCGTCTTTCATCCGCGTTGTATTCATCGGTGCTCGATTTGAACGGCGACATACCAACCGTGATGAGCGAGTTGCCATGGTCGTCCATGAGATCGACAGAAACATAGTTGCCGGAAAGAAGCTCGTTGGGGTCGATAAGACAAGTGAAGTCGTCATAAAAGAAGTCGTACAAGTATGCGCCCGACTTCTGAATATCCGACCATTGTTTGTTGGATCCTGTCCTTTGGCATGCCTGAATATCGAGCCCGCCGTCGACTACAACACCTTCGTAGCCGGGCTCGCGCTTGACGATTTTGGCGTCTGATGCGAAAGAAAGTGTGTGCCTAACCTCGCCGTTGTCGTCGCCATGGATGGTGTAAATGAAGTCATTGCCGTCAGGACCGGTGAATTGGTAAGCCGGCATCTCCGTGTGAGCGTTCTCGCCACGCTTATGAAGCCCAACATGTTTGCCTGTAACCCCATAACTATGTAAAACAGACTCCATATACTCCTCATGCGAGAGCAATATTGTCTTGTCTCCTCCATCCAGACCTCGCGCCACCCCTGGGCGCATACCCAATTCAACCTGTCTTCCACGGAATGTGGCCATGCGGTGTCTGTAGCCCTGGTAGATGCTGAACGTGGATGCAATAAAGGACATCGCAGTGACGGTTATGGATGCTGCGCAGGTGGCCTGGCTCCAAGGACCAGCTCCTCCTACACCTTGACCAGAGATGTCAACAAGCAAGTCAAGCTGGCTTGATTCTTATCGATTGCAGATCACAGACAATATAGAGGCTCGTGCACAGTGGCACGTCCCAGAGAATGGTCTGTGATCTGCAATCGATAAGAATCAAGCCAGCTTGACTTGCTTGTTGACATCTCTGACCTTGACACCCCTTTACGAGGGAAAAATAGGATAGACCATGGGTGACTGTCCAATAACTAGCGGCAATGTAGGGGTGGTTGTAGGGGATAGCGGCTATCTGAACATCCGAGGTATTGGCCAACGAGATGTCGTACTTTTTAGGAGGTCCCAAGTACTCGTCGTCGGCTCTTGCCTCGAGGCTGACTTCCGATCCCATCATCTCATCAATCTCTCGTTGAATTTGCTGGGGGCTGCGTTTGGCGGCTACGACTCCGCGGAAGGTGACCCGATAACTGTTGAAATTGTTGTCGTCGTTTGCAATGCAGGTGAGCTGACTTTGCAGTTCGTACAGCTCGGTACAAGCATTGTCCTTGTAGAGTTCGACCTGCAAAATGTCGTCTTCGGGATTGTTGAATGCCGTCGTCACGGACCGGGCCATGTCTCGAGTATAGTCGAGCGTCATACACTCTGTAGCCGAATAGTGTCTTTCAGTCGTAAGACGTTCTCCGTGGCAACCATTGCTTATGTACCTAACACCGGTGTGAAGTCAGTCTGTGTTTCATAGGCAATTTGGGGTTAAACATTACTGACCATGATAATTTGACTGCCTGGGCTGTGTTGGCAGCTAACAGAAAGGGTAGAAAGAGTTGCATCTTGGAAGACGCCTGAAGAGCTGTAGTTTTTCTTGTTTGTTGGTAAGGCTCTAAGGTTGTTGTGATGGCGATGTATTGAGGGCACAGTGCTAACTTTATACCTCTCAAAGGCGTCTGTCTGATATCCCCCTCTTGTCTCCCATGTACCACAGCTATGCCTCTCTGTAGCCATCAGATACCAACACAGCCGTGGAGGCCTGATTCACATGCAGTCTGTTGCAGTAATTGGTGTTTCTCGATCAGTGAGGAAGCCTTTCCTTGCTCCTTCACGACCACAACCCCACTTTAGCCATCCGCGTATCCGTCTCTGTTGCGATTACTGTAGATTCTGTTCAGTAAAGGACGCCTCCTTACTCCTTCCAACTGCAAACTCACTGCGGCGACTCGCGTATCCCTCGCTATGACGTCTAAGGCAACGAGCGCGATGCAACCTTCACCACCCGCATAGCCGTGTCCCCACGAGGTTGAGGATAGAACATACATACCAGCCCCTACTTAGGTAGTCGCCCCTGTGAGGCACAATCGCGATCGTGTGATGCACCAGCTACCTACGTAGAGAGTGCCCAGTAGGAAGAGGTAGACGGCCTTAGTGTCTCAGTAGACTGATTGTTATGGCGACTATACGATGGATTCATTCATATCTCCCCACAAAATTACATGCTCTAGATGAGGTACCTTACGCCCTGGCCCCCAAAGTCGCGATCCAGTTGATGCCAAGGCTTGCACTCAACATATACGCCCCGCCCTAGTTTCTTCACCCCACCGTCCATCGGCCCAAGCTCTGACAATCAATCTGCGCAGAAAACTAGCATAGTGT
The DNA here is from genome assembly GCF_003171515.1 of Pyrenophora tritici-repentis. Lineage (NCBI taxonomy): Eukaryota > Fungi > Ascomycota > Dothideomycetes > Pleosporales > Pleosporaceae > Pyrenophora > Pyrenophora tritici-repentis. The sequence goes on from NC_089390.1 coordinate 6,369,374, forward strand.
GCATGTCTTACTACCCGCGTGCCTGTTGCTCCAGTATCGTTCTTCACTTGCAGTCTTGGCTTCCAAGGTTGGTATCGGCTAGGTCGTTCAAGCTTTAGAGCCTACAATCTTATCCCTCGGTCTCTAGCCTTGCTTTTTGTTTAGCCAAGCTTCTGGAAAAAAGTGCGATGTCGTGAGCAAATAGGGATAAAGTAGTAGAGTGTTGATGAATGCTGTGGGCAGAACGACCCACATGGCGTCCAACATCGCGCTCTACTTATCCGGCGCGTAGTATGATAGGGGCACAGGTTGGGTGTATTAAGTTTGACATGGTGCAGTCATGGGGGCCTAATGTTGATGGTTCGGATGAATGATCACCCATTCGTTGATCTCAATAACTGGCTGAGTTTACTTGGAGGCATAGAGAATCGTCGCCTTCAGCTATAGGGCCGCTGCCTTGTGCGATTGTCATTGTTAGGTGACTATACGTAGGAGGTATGTAGTTCATGTCGAGCATACCCAGGCAACGCTAAAATCAGCATCTCCATCACCGAGAGGCGGCACATACTGCATAGCTTGGCATCTCTTATTTTAAGTGTAAATCCTTCGTATGCGAGTGATAGAGTCTCGGGAATGCAGTATGCCGCTCTACCCGTTGACCCGTTATGACATGTACCATTGCCGTACTTGCCGTGTATCCACATTTTCCCCGGCTACAGATGACGTAGTTAGTTGGCCTAATGCGCATGTCTCGGTGTCCTAGCGTTTCTGCCTTGTGCAAATCAAGATCCCTACTACGAAGCTTAGGGTCTTCTTGGTGCTTAAAACAACTACCATGGTGACAAGCTGGACAGCATACAAACATTTGCTGCGCATCCGAAGATGAACGGCACATCAACAAACAATGTGTTACCGCAGGTCCTCAATCGCATCCCGTGGCGCTTCATTTACATACCTGGCCTATATTTAATTCTTTGTGGCGGCCTCACCCTCTCTCACGCATTCGATTATGTATGGATGGATCCCTTTCCAGGCTGGGCCGTCGCCTGCTCGGACGTTTTCGCCTTTCTGTTGGGTTCCTTCCTAGTCGAAATTGGCCTTGTCATATGCATAGCCTGGTACTTCCACAAGGACGAGCATTCTGGGCGTTCAAAGGGAGCGCATCCGATCTCGACGGATGTCTTCAGAATCACCAGCGAGGAGAGGGCCCTTCGAAGCATTGTTCGACGCTATCCATGGCGCCATGCTCGCGTGTTTGGCCTATGTCTAGTTATTTTCACCCTGCTCATCATCGCTCATGCAATGAGTCTGCATCGGATGAACCCCGATTCAGTAGACTGGACCACTGTTCTCCCCATCCGATTCGGCATCATGCTAGGAATCATCCTACAATTGGGTGGCTTCCTTATTTGCACCGGGTGGTATTTGTTCAAGGATGTGAGAGTAGATGGTGCAGAAGGGATGCAATAGCTCGAGCGAGAGATAATCTGTATGCTACTACGGCTTTAGTAAGGCATAGCAAAAAGAGGCTATGAAGGAGATCATGAGTACAAGGTGATATCCTAGCATCTTGACTCATTCCTGTTTTGATATTAGAAAAAGCACTGCGGTGGAAGAGCCTGCTATTAATAAATGGTACTTCTTGCATATATCTTTAATAGTGAAACACCTTACTTGATTCCATCATAAGTCTCATTTCTCAATTGCTAAAGTGATCTGACAAGTGCTTGTAATCAGAGGGCCGACTTACTGAAACAGAACTGTCGACGACTATACAGAGAGACTCGACCATTAAATATATTGTATTATAACTCGATATTTCGATTTCCAGGGCAGCCCTCAGTGGTGTAAGCATTTTAGAGGAAATTTGTTTATTATTTTGTTTGTCAAGAAGATTGCAAGCGACAGAATGCGCGTAGATACCAATACCACAACTGCGAAGAGACAGAAAAAGTGTTGATAGGTAGAAGGTATCCTTCTATCCGCATTATTATGTCTGAGTACTAATCACTGGTTGTTCGTTGGCTCAATGTAGATCAAACAAGCTTCTATAGGTATGGGAGCGACGTACAGTGTAACAACATCATCTTAATTCGAAGAACCCAGGGTCCGAGTAGACTTGCGACACCGAAGTTGATGGGTCACTATAGATGTTTGAAGGATTGTTAGGTGCGGTAGTTTTGGGCGGGTGGCTCTTTGGGTGGAAGAAACGAAGATAGTAAATCACGGACAGTTGGTCATAAGTGAAAGATTTGGCGCGATCCAGGGTACGCGTGACAGGCCAGCTGGATCACAGGTGATGTTTTGATCTCTTCGCTTGTGAGTGAATTAGCTCATTTGGGTTGGTCGCTGAACCGCAACGTATTTCTTGCGTACCTACTATGAATCACCTCGACCATAGCGCAACACAACAGCCCAACTATGGCGCCCTCTAGGTCTAGAAACCGTAGGAGCGATATACCGGAGTCCTCCTTGCTGGAAATCGTCAAATCAAGTTCTCCCGTCAATGAAATGGAAGGCATCAAATACCATCCCGCTATCTCTCAAGCGCCAGAAATGCTGCAACTTCCAAATGAGTTGCTTGAAACTATAGCCTCACACCTAGTACCTTCGACAGTAGTGCACACACTCGAAGGTACATCCGTAGGTCGCTACAGCTCCCTAGTCCGTCAAGGCACGCGAAATGGTCGCTACATGTTGCAGAGCTGGCCTCATATTAAGTATCTTCGGGAGTTTTCTGCATTGTTAAACCTTGCTCTCGTTTGCCGACGCTTCAGTTCGATCGTCGAACGCGTGCTATACCGCGACATATCTCTTCCGACTCCATCACTACACAAGGTTATCGGTTTCTTCCAATATCCTACATCTTCCACGGCGCGGCTGACTCGTACTCTCATTCACCGGCCGGATCTCGCAGCTCGCATAAAGTCCCTGAGAATGTGGATCCCGGATAGAAGGTTGGTCTGGACAGCAAATGAGCCCAACCTGCACCCGGAGAATCCTTATTATGATGTGTTCAAGATAGCATCTGACCAAGTCTACCGATCTAATTTGCCTTTGCTTGGTCGGACATTCTGGGGTAGAGAGCTAGAGCGCTATCAAGAAGTCGATCTAAGCGCCTTTCTTCTCTGTCTGATACCGCGACTTGAATCACTGGAGCTTATGTCTCCATATGCGGAGTTTGAGGACCTGGACCCGCGTGGCCGACATCGATCACCGAATGAAAAACCCAACTATGCTGCATTTGATATGGCTCTCAGCATCACCGACTCGATCAAGTCAATCTACGTCACTTCCCGCATACCGCTTACTATGCTGCCATCGGCGTCGTTAACTGAGCTGACTTTAGACATAATGTTCTTTGCAGCCAGGGATGATTGGTTGGCAACCAGTTCGGTTCTACCAAACGTGCGCACCCTGATCGTTGAGTTGAACGTTCCACTACTACGGGATATGCACTTCGGTACTGCGACACGAACATTGGCTGGTCCGCGGTCGTTCTTGAAATTCATGGTACCGAACATCGCGACAATTGCCATAGAACCCTGCAAAGGTACAGATCCGGAATGTGCTCCTCGTTTTGATCGATGGGGCGCAATGATTCCAGAGCCTAGAATGGATCGTGATCCCCAGGATGTCAATGAGACATTTGGAATGAGACTAATCGATCAATACTTCCTGAATGAGGTGCGCAGTGCACTTTAGCCGGTGAAAGACAAGTTACAGAAGCTTTCCTTGCCAGCCAACTGGTATGCCTCTGCTGGCATGGGCGTCAGACCTATGTGGAATCTCAAACCTTTCAGTCGACTGCGGTCTCTTCTTCTTCCAAAGATTGCGATTATCGCCAATCCATACGCAGAAGACTATGACGAGAACGAGGACAAGAGACAAGCTGTCACCTTTCTACCCCGGTCACTGCAGGAACTCTGTATCACACAAGTGGATGTAGAAGTATGTGATTGGCTACAAGCGGGCTTTTCGCAAGCAGCTCAAGACGAATATGCTCTGCCGAGTCTGGAAAAGGTCACGTTGATATTTCGAGATGATCTTCAACCGGCACTTCCTATCGGCTTCGTGCATGACGCCAATGAAGTTGGTGTCCAGGTAACTGCGGTCTGGAGGGGTGAGATGCAAGTGTTGGAGGCGGACGCACCTGAAGAATGGTCATGTAACGTTGCGTATCTTCCATGACGGTCACGAGGATGGCATGAATGAGCTGGTTGGGTTGTGTATTCCCTCGAGTGTCAACAATGCGGCGAATTGAACTCAGGCTGCGACAACATCTATCACAACATGCAATCCATGGCATTGGCGAATACTTCCATACGGACTGTGATACATGATAGGTTAAAAAGCGTAGGCTCGTGTATTTTGGTTGCTCTACTTCAAATCGATATCCGTGTTTGCTCTCTGTTAGAGTTCTTATTTTGCAGGTCTCACCATAAGCTGTACTCACATTAGCTAGCATGTCGAGCGTTATTTTGATTGAATGACTCACAATGAAACTCATTTTTTCTCTGCCTCCCCACTTGGTCAAGTCCAAATCTACTTTTTTGACTGGTTCAAAGCCGTGACGCGCATACATCGGTGCTCCCATGGGACTGGCTTCTAGAAAAGATTTCACGTGTGCTTCGTCCGCTTTCTCGCAACCCCAACGCACGAGCATGCTACCTGCTCCCCGCCTCATATGTCTCTCGAGTGTGACCAGCGTATCAAGAACGTAGTATGGCTGTCTCCCAAGTATCTCCCGCTTGTTTGCGTTGAACAATGCGAATAAAGCCTTGAACATTTCAGGATCGCTCTCGGCATATGGCTCAGGGACGGTTAACCCAGCATCAACTTCCTCCCAAGTCCGTTCTTTGGCGCCCTCTTCTGTGGGCTTGACATAACGCCAACGGGCACCAGCAATCATCTCGCCAGTTGAGGTATCGATGCACTTGAGGTAGAGGATTCCTCTGTTGACGATACCCTCACGGATGTCTTCAGTCACAGCATCGAGCGTCTTTTGAGAAGGCTCGCCGCGAGCGTAAAGAATCTTGTTGACTGTCGGGCGAAAGACTTCGTGCCGTAAACACATATATTGCTCCGCTTCCTCAGGCTTGAGGAGCGAGATCTGGAGATTCGGGTCAGGCATCTTCCTGGTAATACGACGAAAGAAGTGCTTAATACTGCGTGCAGGAGTAGATGCGGAAAAGGAAGCAAGCAAACGCGTTTGCTGATTGTCAGTACACCATCAATGCTGTGTGACTGACTATGCTGCAAATTTATCCAAAAGACGCTGGGTGCACTTATGTATCCACAATCGTTTGGGGAACAGTCATAGCCAGCCTTGCCGCATCGGAATCGGAATCGGAATCGGAGTTGAGGTCAATGGCAGCGTGGAGAAGATACCCTTGTAGAGAGGGTGTGATCTCCAGCATAGGATCACGTGCCCTTCTCACATACGCTCCCCAGTAAAAGGGCGCTCCTCGTAGGGCACCAATTTGTCGCGGCTAGAGCGCGACATAGCAGTACATTTAAGTACAAGCTGGGGGCCCTGCAGCAAACGAGGTGGCTTTGCTGCAGGACTAATTACACTCTGGACGAATCTTGACTGGACACCGGGCGGGAGGAAACTATGCTATTTCTAAACAACAAAATGGAGACAAATTGGGACAGATTTTACCGGCCCGGGCTGAAGCAGGGGATAGTTGCTAGGAGGTGATAGAGGAGGTGATGATGGCGGCCTCGCTAGGCCCGTTGCCGCGGCCGGGTACCTAACGTGTCCGTGCGCGTGATGCGCGGATTCGCGTGATGCGCGGGGAACACCATATCCACTACTTCAAAAATGAAGCTATTAAGCCACGTATATAAGCTGTTATTATACGAATTTATAGAGGGGGAGTAATTAGATGCTTGCGATCAACTTGTACTATCTATATTTTGATGGGAGGTTGACGTTGCGGCCACGTGATGTGAGCTTTGATGGAGGAGCTGGAGGCTCTTCTTGAACTTGAGCACCAGCGCGAGCAGCCTCAACGCGTTTTTGACGCTTGTTGTTCGATGAGGTAGCTGCTGAAGCTCTCCTCTTTCCCTTTTGGGGTAGTTGTATAGCTTTAGCAGCGTCTCTCTCCTCCTTCTGGCGCGCGCGTTCAGCTGCTTTCTCAGCTCGCTCAAGCTCCCTCATCTCCTTGAGTCTCTGCCTCTCCACACGCCTCTCCTCGAGCTCATCTTGACGCTGCAGTCGAGCCTCCTCGCGCTGCTTCTTGGACCGTGCTTTTTGGAGTTTCTCCTCCGTCTCATCTCGCTCCCGTACTGCTTCTCTAGCTCGAGCCTCACGCAGCTTGCGAGGAGACCAGAAGACAGAGCCACCGTGATACTCCTGGCGCTGTTGAAGGTCAAGAGCTTTGCCCTTCTTCCTGTGCTTCTTTTTATGTTGAAGAGCCTCCTTTAAGCCCTCGTTCTCATGCTTTAAAAGCTCATACTGCACAGAGAGATGGTGAACGCTTGAGCGCAGCTTTCTTGCCTCATACTGATGGCTATCATTAACAGCAGCTCGTACTAGCCGATCGAGCTTTCTCCAGTCATGATCAGAGAGCCCTGACGATGAGCTTCTCTCAGCTTCTGGCGTGCTAGCAAATCTACGAAGGATAACGTTGGCATCCATCGGCCAGATCCCAGTGGCTTCGAAGGCCTTCAATATGAGGCTCTCTGTGAAGGAGGATATCCAGGCGCTCCAGAAGAGCGGGAAGAAGTCCCCTTTCTTGATTGGAATAAGGCCTTGAGCCTTATGGAGATGGTTAGTGAGCTCGTTAGAGTAGGCTTGAGAGAGTGGCTTGAACAGCACTACATCTAGCGGCTGGAGCGTATGGGTCGAATGGGGAGGAAGGATCATGAGGAGGATCCTATGGCGATCGCAGTACTTAATAAACTCCATCGTGAGGTGAGATCCATGGCCATCAAGGATGAGCAATCTCCATCTACCTGATCGTTGCTTTGTAGAGCGATCAAACACCTGCTCCAGCCAAGCTAGGCCTACGTTATCATTTGACCAGCCTGTTGGAGATGATGAGACAAAGACCTCATGTTCTCCTGCCTTGATATCTTCTACCCAACTCGATCGTATAGCTCCATTTTTAGCTGCGTAGATAAGGGCTGGAGGCAGCGAGCTCCCATCAGCGCAGCAGCAGGCCAGGACTGTCAGAAACTCGCGTGATCCATCCTGGAGAGATGCTCGAACCTCCTTCTTCTCCCATTGACGCCTGCTGAATATCCTCTTACTTCTGCCTATCAAGCCAATTAAGAAGCCCTTCTCATCCATATTGTATATATCTCGAGCCTCTAGGTGATATTCGGTGATCTTTCGATGCAGCAGCTCGAAGTAGAGTCTATACTTTGACTCAGAATCAGCCAGGTGGCGCGTACGATCCATGGCGCTGGTCCACTTTGAGATGAGATGGATCTCGTGTCGGTTGATGAAGCGAGTAACCCAGCTCTCGCTGAGCTGCTGATGGGCTACTTCTGATGAGAAATTCCTGATCATCTCTCGTGTAGGAGGAATGCCTCGCTTTGTGAGCTTTTCGATATATCTCACAAGCTCTAGCTCTTGTTGTGGGTTGAGTTTCTGCTGGTTGAAGTTCTTGTCTCTTTCTGAGCTTGTCTGGCCCTGGTGCCTTCGGGTCAACGTAGATCTCACAACACCATGCTTAGCAGCAATTTTAGTATACGAGAACTGTTCTCCTGGCTCTAGATTTTCAATATCTTCAATCGCAGCTTGAATTGGGTCCATATTGGTGGAGTTAACGTGTGTTGAAGGTGAAGGGGTTTGACGTGTTTTGGTGTTCCCCGCGCATCACGCGAATCCGCGCATCACGCGCACGGACACGTTAATCCCTGCAACAATTTTCTTGACATTAGTTTTGCGACGACCCGCCTGCACCTCTTCAGATTCACGACTTACCACAATGGCGCCCGTCACAACAGTTCCACATAAGTCTGGTGGCCATCAGCGATACACGGTCAAAACGAACGGCGCGGAAAAGCATCAGGCGGATCTCGAGGCCGGAAACAGCGATGCAGAGGCAGGCGCACTGCAGCAGGTCGAGGAAGCACAGGATGATTTCGAAGGTTTCGGTACAGATGATGAGGAGCACGTGAATGGCGAGGCTCAGCAAGAGAGCGATTCAGACAGCATGGACATTCAGCTGGAACAGAAGCCAAAAGAAAAGCCTGTTTTGCCCAAAGACGCCGAAGAAGAAGAGCTTGAGCGCATGATTTTTGGCGACTCGGACGGGTTTAGAGAAGGCTTAGAGAAGTTCTCGCTCGATCCTACGTCCGGCGCATATGGCGATGTATCAGAAGACTCCGGAGCTGAAGAACTCGATAATGTGGCGGATCAAGACATATTCTTCTTCGATTCAGGTCCAGTTGCTGCGCCCGCAGGCTCTGTGGCTGCCGTCAAGGCGACTGAATCAGATGATGAAGACAGCAAACCCGCTTGGGAAGACAGCGATGACGAGAGGCTCGTGGTCAGCTTGGCTTCGGTGCCTCAATTGAAAAAACTACGCGAAACGACAGATGACGACATGGTTAACGGCAAGGAATACGCGCGAAGACTGCGAAAGCAGTACGAGAGGCTATACCCGACGCCGGACTGGGCGGTACATGCGACAGGCATGACAAACAAGAAGCGACGACGAACAATGAATGAGGATGAAAGCGATGATGAGTCCGCGAGCGATATGGATGTAGATGAGGACTTGTCTACTCAACCGCTTGCCAGACTTCTCAAGGATGCGGATATCCTGTCCCGTACCTCCAGAGGCACAGCGAAGCGGAGGAAGCTCCAGGCAGGCTCCATCAACATCCAGCGACTCAAGGACGTCGCGAAAGCTGGGCCAGTAAGTAATACGAGACATCAATCATTGCTTAGCTAACAAACTTTAGTCGGCTATTACCTCTCTATCCTTTCATCCAACCTACCCGCTACTCCTCTCCTCCGGCCCCAGCTCCACGCTGTATCTTCATCATGTCAACCCTAACCCGCCGAACCCAAACCCTCTTCTTACTTCACTGCATATCAAGCGCACTCCTCTCATCACAACCGCTTTCCATCCCTCTGCATCTGACTCGCGCATTTTCCTCGGCGCTCGACGCCGCTACTTCCATGTCTGGAATATCACAACGGGCAGAGTAGAGAAGGTTGCGCGTGTATATGGTCATCAACACGAACAACGGACAATGGAGTATTTCTCACTATCACCAAACGGTAGTTACATGGCCCTTCGTGGGTCTTCTAGAAAAGGTGGCGGAGTGATCAACATATTGGATGCCAAAACGCTGCAGTGGACGTCACAGGTCCGGATCGAGTCGAGAGGCGGTGTGGCAGACTTTGCGTGGTGGGGTGACGGGAAAGGTATGAGCATTGTGGGCAAGAACGGAGAAGTCACCGAGTGGAGTATCGAAGACGGTATCGTGGGAAGATGGACTGATGATGGCGCCGTTGGCACTACCGTCATCGCGCTTGGTGGCAGGAGTGGGCGTGAGAACTGGATAGGTGGCGATCGATGGGTGGCTATCGGGAGCTCAAGCGGTGTGGTCAACGTCTATGATCGCAGGGCATGGTGCGAAAACAATCCTTCCATCGATGGCTCCCAGGCAGACTCAAACGGCGGCATTCCGAAAGCACCAAAACCACTAAGGGACCTACAAAATCTGACGACACCGATTTCACATCTTGCTTTCACAGCAGATGGCCAGGTCCTGGCGATGGCGAGTCGGTGGAAGAATAACGCAATGAGGCTCGTTCATTTACCTTCGGCCACCGTCTTCAAGAATTGGCCAACTCAAAAAACGTCCCTTGGAAGAATTACAGCGGTGGCGTGGGGGAGACCAAGCGAAGAGGAAGAAAGAGAGGGCAGTCTAGCGCAATTAGCTGTCGCCAACGAAGCCGGTCATATCAGGATGTGGGAGATACGGGCATAGAACTGGAACTGACGGGAAGCGACTAAACAATATTATCTACACCAGGCTCAGGCTTTGATATACAGAGCTGCCCTCTACCCTTTTCTGTTCAACTTGTGAAGTTTTTCAATATTCGGTCTCTTACTGTGCTTCCAAAAGCTTGCCATTCTCAAGTGCAAGCCACGGGTCCGTACTTGCTGCGGCCATGACTGCGACTTCCCGAGAGAGAATGCATGGACGACGAAGCATACCTTTCTTTCCCGTTTTGTGCAAACATGTCACGTTGCTCCCACCCTTCTGATCGATTGTCTATGCTCACTTTGTTTACCACTTCAGCCATGGCAAGTGCACTCTTATCACTTGGAGAAATAAAAGTCCCATCTTTGCAGCTGTTCTTCTCTCATCACAACAACAACAACAACACCACTTTTGGACACATCGCAAACTACGATCTTTGCACAACAGCCTACCACCCATATATTCGACGCTATATAATAGTATACCAACATCTTCTCTTCATCGGGATGGCCAACAGGATGCGAAACAGGGACAGGTCAAAACCCCACAACACTTCTACAAACAACGGTTCTGATGCTGACGACCCTTCTAGATCGACGTTAATCGAGGCCAAGTCTCGCAAGACGTTCGTACGGTCGGCCCCTCCAAAGACAAGCAATACGCCATCCACATCAGCTCCTTCTGCGTCTGGCATTTCGCTTGACTATTGGTTCCCTACATCTGGCAATTCGCTTGCTGCATGGCTCCCTACAACGGATTTTATCACGGTCAACTTTCCGATGCATCCATGCCTCAGGGAAGACGGAAGGCCATCTACATTACAAATACCACCCACGAGAAACAAGTGGATTTCCTTCATTTCCAGTGCTTGGGAAGGCACTGCTACTTCGTTTTCCAGGGTCCTGAGCTCGTGGCCATGCCTTCCAATTGTTCAGCTAGCACGGAACTGCTGGAACTGCTGGCTGAGCTCGTGGCCATGCCGTACAACTGTTCAGCTAGTACGGCACAGCTGGAACAACTCGCGTACTTCCATGGATCTTGTCGTCACAGTCATCTTCTTCATCGCAACTATCTTCGCAGGCTATATTGCACTCGAATTCGTGCTCAAGGCCTTGCCCGGTGTTGTCGCCCAGGCCTTTGATGGCAACTGCAGTGTCGTCTACGTTACTGTCCCTGGACCCATCATCACCGTCTCACTTGTCGCTGCTTCTCCTACGAACCCAGCTCGAGGTACTTACTACTTCTCTGTCGTCAACAGTACAACACGTTGGCTAAACAGCATCGCCCCACCCAGTCGTTTCAGTACTCTCATCACGCGAACACCAGAGATAACCCCTATTGTCTCTTCGTTATCGGCAACAGGATCATCATTTCCAGGCGAATCTTCTGTATCCTCGACGGAAATCTACACCTCACCTGACTTGTCTATACCGGGACTTTCGTCATCATTGACAGTGCCGCTAATCTCCGGCTCTACCATGGTTTCACTCAGCATGAGCAGACCTGATACTACTGTCCCCCTTCCTTCGTTGAGTCCATCATCTGTAAGTTTGCTGTAGCCTGTCACGCCACCACTGTTGGTCTCGAGCTTACGTTGACTTTTCAATTAGCCGCAGAGACCCTACCCACCGTATCCTCCGTCCACCGGCGTAATCAGCAGTGTGTTTTCTGGCTCAGTGTCTACATTGTTGACGTCCACTGTATCAACCTCGGTCTTTTTGAGCTTTGATTCAAGTGCATCCGTGGTTCCCGAACTTCCGAGTGGCCCGATCAGTTCTGCTTCGATCTCCTCACCCACGATTTCTGATATCTCTTCCGAAGTTCTACCCAGTATCACGCGCAGTTTTGCTTCAGAATCGTCTTTGGATTTGCCGACCGCAATTACAAGTATCCCACCTTACGATTCGACAAGTTCGGTCAACGAAGCGCTTCCCACAGTATCTTCTGCCTTGTCTCCCGGACTACCCACCGAAACTGATGTGTTAGGCACGTCAAGCGTCCCTTTAACGTTCACGTCAACTGTACCCGACGACTCATCTACGGCACTTACTAGTACCTCAATCACCGTGAATGATCCGTTATCCTCTCCTGTCGAGTTGACGTCCAATCCTATCCTACCCACCACCTCAATTCCGACAATCGACACTAGTTCAGACGAGATTGAAGAGCCAAGTACAACACCTCTATTGTCTTGGAGCTCTTTTTTCTCAAATCAGTCAACGACTGTTACTTCTCTCACGCCCACGCGAACCGATGAGTTTACAATCTCGTTGGAGAGGCCTTCTACAGAGCCTGGTAGTCTGAGCGTGTCGGGCATATCAACAGAGCAATCACCGGGTCTGACACCATCTGAGAGTCCTATCTCGCCAATCTCATCTTCAGATCTAGCCGGAATACCCATATCAAGTGCGATAGATACATCTACAGCAGACCTGGAAACGCCCACTCTGACATCCTTGTCTGATAGTCTGAGCATTCCGCCGCCAACATCAGACGTCTTGCCAACGACTTCCGAAGAGGCTTCTAGTTCGATGAGTGGCTTGCTGAGCAGTCCATCTACATCGCTCATGGAGCCTTCCACCTCAATATCCATATCTCCTAGCTTGACGGCTACCCTGCCTCTGCTGACGCCTTTGCCGAGTTCAGGGTCGTCCTTTGCGGGAAATCTGTCGACTAGTTTGAGTTCTCCAAGCCGGAACTCAAGTATCTACAGTTCCTCAATTACGTCGTCAAGTTCTTTGATTACGCCTTCGAGCAGCGCCACCATTCCTAGTTCCTCGGCCACATTCGCCACTCTCATACCCAGCGCGAACGTTTCTTCTTCATCAGACATGGTAGCGACTAGTTCTTTGCCCAACTTTATGATTCTATCTTCAAGCACCCTGGATTCGACATTGACATCACCCTTGTCTGTTTCACCGTCATTCCCATCAACAACCCCTTCGGGCTCAAACGGGACGTCCTTGGCTCTGGTTCGTGTCATGACAAAGGTAATCTCGTACGGAGATACTGCAATCAGCTTCGTTTTCCCGTCGCCCACCATCTTGACGACAGTATCGTATTGGACAGGTACCTACCCCACTGTGACTGGGCCATTGCCATCCGATCTTGCGACTTTATCACTGACGACACGGACTGAACGACAAACGCCACTGTCAACTTTGACGTCAGTTCAACTTGTTTCCCCAAGATCGGGATTTCCAAAGAAGGCGGCGAGTCCAATTTCCAACGGAGGCATCCATACAGAGACAGAATTAGCGAAGCGCCAAATCATTCCCACGCTCTTAAGGCCGACACAGACACAGAATACAGGAATGGCGACATCAAGAGTGGCACTTCCAAGTGCACCTGGGCCTTCATCCTGCGGTGAGTCCGGCAATTTCACACTCACTTTTGACGACACAGTTGTCGGCGATGACGATCAAGTCCTACTTGTCGCCAATGGCATGCACAACCCCTATCATCACCTCTTCTACGCCAACGGATACACATACATACCCGATATGTGGGAGCCATATGCTTCTATTTCGCAGCCCAACATCGCCATGTTCTTGCCTTTGACCGGAACTCTCCTTCCCAACACTCCATTTGCAGGCACGCTGCTGCCAGGCGAGCTCGGTGCTGGACCACGGGCTCCAGTGAACGCGTACTGGTTCAACGCGTACTCTGCATATTTCGGATGTGCTTTGAATGGTCTCACACCTTGCACGCTACGGATTTCAGGCTATCGCTATGACTCGACACTTCAGAGGGAGGTCCTTGTTGCAGAACAGAATGCAACACTTCCAGCATGTTGGGGCTACATCAACTGTCGGCTGACGCAGATCATCTTCAGCGACCAGTTCCAGGCACTCTCGGGCATCCAGTTCAAGGCGTACACATACAACCTGAATATACCGCAGGTGCACATGATGGACAATCTGCAGATGGAGTGGTACAACAACACATGCTCGGCGGGCATACTGCGCATTGGACATAGCTAGAGTGTCGAGGAATGGACATGGAAGTTTGTGATTGGCAAGAGTGGGTGATATGGGATTTAGTATAGTATTTCATAGTAACAGCACAACATGTCTAGAATGGAAATACTGGTTATCGAGAGTACCTGCAGATGACCATGATGGTAGTCCCCGGTGACTCGACTAATGAGCGGTGACGGCTAGGCCCGAGAATGACAACGAGGAGTGAGGAGTTGATTGGGCAACATAGTAGTGACGGCAGTGGTGGACCGGCTGGTGTTTCACCCGTCAAGGTGGCATGTGACCCGAGGAGGCCAAGAGGGCGGGGGAGATAGGAAGGCAGGACGCGTAGCGTGCGTGTATGGCGACTTGGGTGCTGCGAGCTTGATCCAGGGTCCGGTTTATGGCGTCACGCGGCCAAGACCATTCATCACGCGGGAACCGCTGAGGCAGCAGCAGCACTGGAATATAGGCAGCCTCTTATTCGGCGCCATTTCTTGCATTTTGATTTCCCTCTTCTCGTTTCCCAGTCCCAGCTGCACGTCTTATTCGCCTTGCAACCACTCAGTTTTCGTTGAATTCCATGTCCTTGTCCTGTAGCCCGCCATAAGCGACCCGGACTTTCTCTGCCTGGCCGACTCTAGTCTTTACCGCACTCGGCCTAGCGTCTTCACCTGCAAGCTTGCCATACTCACGGGTGATAGCAGTCTCTTTCGGCTTCTCCAGTTTCAGAGAGAATTCTCTCACTGCGGCCGAGGGAAGGCCGCTGACTAAGGTCGAGAGGCCCGCGCCTACTTGTGCAGAGCCATGGCTGCCTTTGCGCCCTCGAAATTTCCCTCAGACGTCGTAGAGAAACCCCACCAAGAGCCCCCACCACCACATCTCCAACACGGACCTTTCTCCCACCAGCTAAACCCGCCAACCGCGCCTTTTCCCACAAATTCGCCCCAACTCTCACGCCGCACCTCACGCGATCTCCGTCATCAACTCTCCAGCGGCGCAATGGCAGGCGCAAACGGCCATGGGCCCATGGCAGTGCCAGGTGGACGCGTCAACGAACATAGAGCAAACTTGCGCGACATGGGTTTCGCCGGCCCGCGCAGTCCGCCAAACAACAAGAGTAGGCCCAGGTGTGCAAATACTGCACCGCCGTATGCTGACTTGACCAGATACGTCTCATGTACCTTGCAAGTTCTACCGACAAGGCGCCTGCCAGGCTGGAAAGGCCTGTCCATTCCTCCACTCAGATGAACCGCTGACGGAGCGCGCGCCTTGCAAGTACTTCACAAAGGTGAGATGCACGCTAGCACCATGAGAAATCTCACTCATCACATGCTCAGGGAAATTGCAAATTTGGCCAGAAATGCGCTCTGGCTCATATTCTTCCCAATGGTCACGTCGTAAACCGCGGGAATGCTGGTGGCCACTTCAGCCGAATGAACGTTCCCCATCACCAAGAAATTCCCATGAATAGCTCGCTACTCACCATGCAGGCACATATGGGCGGCATGCAGCCAGGCTATCCTTACGCCATGCAGGACGAGTACGTGAACCAAAAGAACCAGTATGATATGATCCCAACCATCGACACCACCTTTTCATCCCATCCCGCTTCCAACTACGGCTCACCGCCTAATGAAAACGGCCGCCTGCCTATATCGCCGACACACAAGGGTCTCAGTGTCATGGATGTCCAGCTTCCGGCTTCTTTTGACAGCCAAGGTATCTCCACCATGGCGCGCTATGGTCCCATGGCCTCGTCTGTGCCAGCCAAGTTCCTCGCAAACTCCCCGCCATCCTCATACCAAGCCGATTCTCCCGCACTGCGGAACCTCCACGACTCCGCATTTGGTGATGGTCTGCGGAGAGGAATTGGAGCCCTGGGCTCATCCCCCCCGGAATCTGTAGAGCAACCCAATGGAAGGAGGATGCTGCACTCTGAACTTGCTGCGAACCGCTCCCGCGGTCTCATGTCATCGAGTGTAGGTGCACGACCAACATACAAGGACGAGGAATGGGACGAGACAGACATGATTGGCAAATTCGAAGAGGATCTTCTGCCGAACTCGCTCAGCGATTTACTTACACCCCAGGAAAAGATGCGCCGCTTCTCGCGCGACCAAGGCGAACATGAGAGCTCGCTTTCACACCGTGCTTCGCAATCCAGGCTTGGTGTCTCTCCGACGGCATCAGACCTCAAATATGGATCACCGTCCGGAGCTACCGCTTCGCCATCACGTTTCCAGTCCATGTGGGCTAAGCCACGAGGACCCACGTACGACTCCGGATTTGAATCTGGTTCTTTGCCCGGGCAGTCGGCTTTCGGGCATGTTGGCTCACCACTTCGTAATTCGACCCTCCACCCTGGAGCCAGTCCCTCACTGCGCGCTATGAACCGTCCCCAAACTGGTGATACAAGTTCCTACCTCGCTTCCCCTCCCCGCCAAGCGTCAATGAGCATGATCAGTCAGCAATTGCAGCGTACCCGTCTATCCAATGAGCCGCCCAGCATTACCAGCAACCCCGTTCATCCAGGCATCAACCGCGTCACCTCTGCCTCTAGTATCGGCAGTTCGAGCGGACGTCTTGGAATGGATCGTGCTGTTAGCAGCAGCAGCATTAATCGTGAGAGGATTGAAGAAGAGCAGGGCTTGTTCAGTATGGAAGAAGAAGAAGACCTCAACAAGAGCAGAGACGGCGCATCTACTACTTCAAGCACAAGCAACAAGCGCTTGAGTGGCTTGTCTTGGGGTAGTGGGGGCGGTAAGGGCAGCCCCAACCTCGCACCTGTTGGCAGCCATCGCGCCAATGGTACCTCAGGTCTCGGAAAAGAATCAGGACCTTGGAGCAACAACGCTTAAGTCTACACAACTAAGCCTATCTATTTGCGGCTCTCTGCGATACCAATGTCTCTTACCCGCGGTAAAGCCGTAAGTCGAAAACGTGGCTTTCTCACATGTTCAAAATCGGGTGGAAATCTTTAGCGTTTCTGGCGACTTGCATACGGGCCATTCACTCTTTTACGTGGACCCATAATTTTCATAATTTTTCAAGCAACATTTGATGCTCGGCATATACAAAAAAGTCTTTAGGCTTCGGCTTCGGATATTCAAGCGGGCACGACTAGGCACATCGTACGCGATGTGCTGCTCGCCCTTTTTCTTTTCCATCTATCCCTGCACCATTTTCAAAGGAGTTGTGCGTTCCTTCTTTTTTTTTAACAATCTACGGACAACGGAGTTCAACTGCACACATACATCAAGTCAGCGACATGTTTTCGCGATAGGGCCTTCTCCAGATCTACGTGGATCGAAACATTTTCCTTATCATGAGCATTTACGATGGATATGAAATGAAGATTAGTAGTTTAGTTTACTGTACATATATACTTGATACTTACAAAACATCTTGAGTGATTACAAGAGCCAAGCGTAGATGTGAGTATTAGTGGTGTTTGCTGTTTGTGGTGTGAATGATCAATGCGAACTTGAACCAATGTTTTGGGTGACATAAAATACTGGACAGTGTGGGTAAGCACCCAATAGATGAGTCTGACGACTACAGTGGCTTTTTGACACTGCTATGTCCAGTATTTTATAACACCTGGGTGTAGGGTCCGTACAGAAGATTATAGATGTAGCGTATCTTTCCTTTATCAAGTGTCGCGCTTCTAGATTCTATCAAGACAACGAGATCTACTACTACTATCTACACCTCACACTTTCGGACCCAAGGAACCTCTAAAACTGGCCTTGTAATCTTACAACTTCGCCTTTGCCGAAACACCCATTGGCACATCCGTCTTACTCCTCTCCTTCAACAACCTTCTCAAAATCTTGCCACTCGCACTCTTGGGCACCTCATCCACAAACACAACGCCGCCTCTCAGCCTCTTGTGATTCGCCACTTTCTTATTCATCCATTCGACTATCGCCCGCGCTTCTTTCTCGCCCGCTCCTGCACGCTTGGATGCGACAATATACGCCCTAGGAATCTCTGTATGCTGCTGTTCATCATTGACGCCAATGACGGCTACATCGTCGATCAAGTCGCTCTCCATGAGTTTGCCCTCGAGCTCTGCAGGCGGAACCTGGAAGCCCTTGTATTTGATGAGTTCCTTGACGCGATCGGTGATGTAAAAGTTGTGTTTTTCGTCTTGGAAGCCAATGTCGCCGGTTTTGAAGTAGCCGTCGGGGGTAATTGCGTCTTTTGTCGCCGCTTCGTTCTTCCAGTAGCCCTTGAAGATGTTGGGGCCGGACATCCAGAGCTCGCCGACTTGGCCGGGACCTAGCTCTGTGCCGTCTGCGGCAATGTATTTGGCGTGCATGTTGGGGAGGAGCTTGCCGACGCTGCCGACGGAGGAGTACCATTCGTCCCAGGGCTGGAGGGTGAGGTGGGTTAGTGAATTGTAGAGAAGGGGTAGATGTGGTGGTTGCGTACCTGGCCATGTGTCATGGGGCTTGTTTCGCTGAGACCGTATGCTTGGGTAATCTTGATGTTCAGTCTCTTGTGCACGGATTCGACGAGCTCTTTTGTGAGAGGAGCGGCACCGCTTGTCATCATCTTTATGGACGAGAGATCGTACTTTTCCACCATTGCGTCGCGGGACAAGCGCACGATGATGGGGGGCGCGACGTATACAAAGGTGATCTTCTGGTTCTGAATTGTTTCCAAAAACGTCTTCATGTCGAAGCCTGGCATAACAACGAGCTCAATACCCCGGTGTATCGTTTGTAGCACTAGCGCCATGAGCCCGTAGATGTGAAAGAACGGAAGCACGCCTATGAATTTGTCTTCTGACGAGTACCATTTCCCGATCGCTCCTTTTGCAAGAAGGAGGTCAGATACCATGTTGCGGTGGCTGAGCATGACACCTTTTGGCAGTCCGGTAGTTCCAGAGCTGTATGCTAGGAATGCGAGGTCTTGAGGGTCGGCCTTTCTTCTGCGATAGTTTGGCGTTCCAAACGATTTCACAATGGCAGTCCAGTGCTTGTACCTGTTTGCACTGTGCTTCTCAGGACCTAGCAGGATCAGACGTTCATCCGGAATACCGACTTCCTTCGCTGCCTGGACCGCGGTGTCGAGAAACGCCATAGTGGTAACAAGTGCTTTGGCCCCTGAGTTCTTAAGTTGGTAAACCAATTCATCCTTGGAGTATCCGGGGTTGGCAGGTGTAACAATGCCACCTGCGTAGAAAGTTCCGAAGATGACTGGTGGGACGTCGATGTCGTTTGGTGTATACAATGCCAGTATATCATTTTTCTGCCAATCCCAGAGATCCCGTAACCCAATGCCAAACTGTGTTGCGGCCTTCTTTACGTCCGAGAAGGTGTAATTGCGGTCTGATTTGACCGCACGGTATATGACTTTGTCATCGGAAAATTCGCGATCCTTGCGATCGAACGTCAGACCCCAGAGGTCCACATCGGGAATCTCCACGTCAGGATAAGGCGACTTGGTAGGCATCTTGTACTTGTATGCTATATGTGACGGGCAGGCAAATGAAAAGGTGCAAAAAAGTTCGGAGATGGTTCAATATGATTGGGCAGCTATATAGTACTGCACGTGGTAGCGAAAGGAGATGGTCGATAGTTGGAAGGAGGCGTACGTAGTGTAGCGGGAGCTAGTCAGCTTATTGCGGGGTACCTCGGCGTATGGTAGTAGGCCCGATGCACGGAGAAGCCTCGGCGAAAGACTGCTTGCTCGGATTTGACTTTTGATTTTATTGTAGACGGAATATAGGCGTTCCGTGAAAGAGAAAAGAGTAACTGTCGAAGTATGATATCATCGTAGATGCTTAGTTGGGATAAACTGTGGTCGTTGTCCCAAAGAGGCAGGTAGCCAAGCTTTGGATTAGTCGCCTCTGATGCGTCACATACCTCGGCTTCCAGCAGCAACTACATGTAGGCGTGCTCGCAAGCTCATGATGGAAACTGACTGAAAAGTAATTAGTAAAAATTGTTTCTACTCAATTACTAGAATTTCTCCTCTCATATCGTGTTTTCAAACACGCAAGGCGCGAGTGAATATTTCACGTGATCAGGCCATCGGAATCCTTTAGTGCTTACGAAGTCCTGATGAATGACAGTCTCTTTTCTTGTTCGCTTGAATATCATGCCTGTGATATCGAACAAAGCTGAAGGGGTGATAAGAAGTCTGCTGATGATGCTTACCCCCACGTGCATTCAGCCAGTGTGTGTCAACCGATCGGGAGATGCGAAAGGTGGACACGCGTTGGAGAAACGTGTCTACGACCGCGAAAAGCGAAGAGCACGGGTTGATCTTGATCGGCTCACGCTACACAGTCGAGCCAGAGCAATGTTCCGGGTGAACCGGTCATACAAGACGGGTGTCGTGGCCTGCGTAGTGGTTATACGGCTTCGGCTGGGCACAGTTTCGGATCGATGATGGCGATCTGACGATGGAGCAGTACAGTACCCAAGACTGGGGCCCCACACGCCATTTGCACGTCGATGTCGAGGCTGCGTGATCGGGCCGTGGGTCAATTCACCTATCCGTTCCGAAGCGGCTCTGGGTACGGAGAAATTTGCATTCATATGCAAGCGGATATCAAAGTGCATGATACAGTAAAGCACCTCACAGGGCAGCGCAATTGCTTGGGGGGTGGCGCGGCTAAGGGAACCGTTCCCGCACGGGCGCACGGCCTACCGGAAGGGTGGGAACATGGAAGGCGCGAACTGCGACTGCGTGCGAGAAGACCCACCATCTATTATCATCCTGCTCACCCCATCCGGGTGCTCACTTGGAAAGAGAGGTTTTTTGCCGGTTGCCGCTACTCTCCCTGACCGCACTTGGCTACGAAATTACCGCGGAGTGTGCCAGGCTATCACCGCTTCTAGAGCCGTTATTGTATCTCACGACAGCACCAAGTCGACCCAGGGGCTTACCGTACGCACTCCCAATCGGTCTTGCAACCTCGACCTCCGTTGACCACCCGGACAGCTGGGTCGTCCCTCCAGCTCGCCGTGTCCGCTTCTGCATCGCCATTGGCTGCCGAGTGCTGTGCCGTGGGGAGGCTTGGACTTTCGAGGACCCATACGGCGTCATCGTCTAGGTGTGTGCGGAAGAAGGGTAATTTCTCTGCAGCGTGATAATCTGCACCACAACTGGGTCCTACAGGCCGTCTCAGCTGGCAGGGAAGCCGGCCTTAAGCAAGTGTCACCGGTAGCTACTTCTAATCCACAGGATGGGTAAGTGCCCCCCGACTCCCCCTCCCCCAAGTCGCCATCCGTCTTCCGCGCGCCATCACGGTCCTGCTTTTTTTCACCTCACATCTTGCACCCGACTCTCCTTGCTCGCTGACACTTGCCCACCAGACTCTACAGGGGATACATATCGTCCAAGTGACCGAGTAAGTACTGCCGTCCCTTCTTCTTCTGTCATACGCATCGGAGCCGCCGTCAAGTGAGTAGTGGGCTGTGGGGAGCGAGTAGTGAGGCTGGATCCTGGCGCCTAGATCGGTATACGGGCATAGGGCGGGATCATCGATTTCCGTCTTTGATGCTGCCTACGCTTGAAAACCTTGGGCAATAATTCCCTTCACACTCGAACCTTCACAGGGTCGTGGGTGCGACCAGGTCACGTGAGGGCGGCAACTGCCGTGCGGCGGCGTGTTGTTCCCAGCTCCGAGCTGCTACTTACTCGTCCACTCGCGCATCCTCTCTCAAACCTCATCAACGCGCGAGCCCCAACAGCTCGCATCTCCATACGACTACCTCAATCAGCCTCATCGTCTCGGCCGATTGCCTCTGTTACATTTGCAATCATGTCGTACGAAACTGACAACTATGACCAGCGCGACCGCTCACCTCGTCGTCGATCTCGCTCACCGCGACGCTCCAGACGCTCTTACTCGCCCCGCAGCCGCTCGCGCAGCCGTGAGGATTACCGTCGCACAGAACGTCGCTCGCGCTCTCCAAACAGTGGCGCCCAAGCTGCGGCAGGTGGTTATCAGTCTTACGGTGCCGGTCGAGGAGGCTCATCGCGACCTGTCGAGAACAAGGGCGAGATGATGCAAAGTATTAGGGATTCTTCGCAACAAGACCGTCGCGTCTATGTGGGAAACTTATCATACGATGTCAAGTGGCACCACCTGAAGGATTTCATGCGTCAAGGTACGGCATCCATTGCGCCGCGTCAAGAGTTGGGCTAACGTGGAAAACAGCTGGTGAAGTCCTCTTTGCAGATGTCTTGCTGCTTCCCAACGGAATGTCAAAGGTAACAAAAGATGGCTTGTCTTGTTCGTGAGAAGGATGGAGGTTGACTGGCCCGTGCTTGGGTGTAGGGCTGTGGTATCGTGGAATATGCGACCCGGGAGCAGGCGCAGAACGCCGTTGCATCGCTCAGCAACCAGAACCTAATGGGCCGCCTCGTATACGTTCGCGAAGACCGAGAGGCCGAGCCTCGATTCAGCGCCCCCGGCGGCGGCGGTCGCGGAGACTTTGGCGGTGGAATGGGCCCACGCGGCGGCTATGGAGGTGGTTTTGGCGGTCACCCAGCTGCTGGTGGCGCCGGTGCTGGACGACAGGTCTATGTTGCCAACGTTTGTACCCCGTTTTCTAACCTTTTCTAGTATTTGGTCACGTTTACTAACATGTTTATATAGCTTCCCTATAACGTAGGCTGGCAAGACTTGAAAGACCTCTTTCGTCAGGCTGCCAACAACGGTCAAGTGCTTCGCGCTGACGTCCACACCGCGCCTGACGGCCGTCCTAAGGGCTCCGGCATCGTTGCATTCGAGACACCCGAGGACGCACGCAATGCCATTACCCAGTTCAACGGCTATGACTGGCAGGGCCGAAACCTAGAGGTTCGTGAGGACCGTTTCGCCGGTGCTCAGGGTGGTTTCGGCGGCCGTGGCGGATTTGCTGGCGGTCGTGGAGGCTTTGGTGGAGGCTTTGGACGTGGTGGTTTTGGTGCCCGTGGTGGCTTCGGTGGCGGCTTCGGCGGTCGTGGAGGCTATGGCGGTGGTGCTGGATACGGTGGTGGTGCTCCTGGCGGCCCTGCCTTCGACCCCAATGCTGCTCCTGCTGCACCGAACCCGTTCACAGACTATGCTACCGCAGGTGGAGAGCCTAGTAACACCATCTACGTCCGTAACCTTCCCTGGTCGACTAGCAACGAGGATCTCGTCGAGCTCTTCACTACTATCGGCAAGGTCGAGCGCGCTGAGATTCAGTATGAGCCCAACGGCCGCTCTCGTGGAACTGGTGTTGTCGAATTTGAGAAGGCTGCAGACGCAGAAACCTCTATTGGTAAGATTTCTGCCACCCCAAATACTATGCATATGCTAACAAACTCCCAGCCAAGTTCACCGGTTATCAGTACGGTGGCAGACCCCTGGGCCTGGCCTATGTCAAGTACACTAATCTGGGTAACGGCGACGCCATGGAGGGTACTGAGCACACAGGTGGCTTGACTCAGGATCAAATCATGTAATCCGGTCTCGGGTATACGGAGTTTCCTTGACGTGGCAAATATTTGCTAGTTCGTTCATGCGAACTATATGTGTGTTCCGCTTATGAGCGCCGTCATGTTACGAGGTTCTTTGATCTCATGTTTCGAGTCTCTCCTCGGAGAAGAGGGTTGAGAATAATTTGCTCAAGCTTTCTGATCAACGGGGATACTGCGGAACAAAATTTCATTGTCTAGGGAAAATGGCTAGCTGTCAAGAGGTAGCTTCAGATCGCATGGAGATCTCATGGGTTCACAACCGGTCCTTCTGATATCGTGATTATGTTCGTGCATTTTGAATATTGAAGGACGTGAGAAGCTTTATGGCTGCTGCAGTAGCTTCATCGTCCATTCATATACGGCCCATTGTACGGCATTGACAACGAAAGCTCGTACACTACATATCCCAAGACCTCTAAAGAATACGCCCATACCCTCTGTCCGGTATGCTAAACTTGCGATTTCGACTGAACTCAATCGCTTCCATTGCGTCTCTGTTGGCAATAGCAGGCCCTGTTCACTCTGTGCTGCCGGTGCGTGTAGAATTTGAGTCTGCACCCTCGTCTTGATGACATCCAACGGAAAGATAGAGGCCCAGGTAATCACCCCGGCCAGACCACCACACAACAGCACTTTCATAGCCGTTTCTCTATCCGAGTCATTTGGCGAACTCCAGGCCTGTTTGGACAGCTCATAGGACCAGAAACTATCCCTCGTCAGCGGTCCGATTCTTCATTCTCCAACTCCCATCTTCGCAGACTCACTAGAATCCATAGCCCACCGCATCCCTCACACTAGTTATACCACCACCATAGTATAACCCCCTGATTCCCTCCGATCTCCACACATCTCTCGCTATAGTCCAAGACGTTGTTGCCGCATGGGTAGAGACCTGCGCCCGACACTTTACAAGCTCAGTAGGCGCGCTGACGACAAAGGACGCAAGACCGCCCGTTGCGCCAGCGAGAAAGACCTTTGAAAAGTTGGTCGGCGACGAGGGGTTCTCGTGGAGTAGGGAGAGTGTGCGGTTATATGTTACGAAGAGGAGGGCATTGAGCGCGCCGTAGGTGAGTATCGGTGCTGTTGCGCCTATACTGAACCGGTTTGCTCGTTAGCTTCTTGTAGTTTCCCTTTTTTTCCCTCTTCATCGCTTTGGTCGATTCTTACCTCGCACTAGGGATCCGGCATTTTCAAAGTTCCCTTTGAAGGATGTTGGGGAAGGGAGGGGGGATGTAGCTTCGAGGGTTTGGGCGGCCTTGCCGGCTTGGAGTCGCGTTTTTATGAGGTCAAGTGGGTTGCCAATTATTATTCCAGCGGCGCCGGATACATAGCCTGCCCAGAAATCGGCGGACATGATGATTTGGAGAGGCTAGGTGGGATGGGGGTCGAGGGGCTACATTGTTGGTTTGGGATTGTAAGGGTAGTCGAGGGATGGACAGCCGAGGTTTGAATTAACGTGTCCGTGCACCTCGTGCACGGATTCATCTCGTGCACGCCGAACACTATCTTAGCGATCTCAAAAATGAGGCTGTACAACGCCACATAATAGCTCAATATTAATAAAAACGTAGTATAGCAGTAATCAGATGCTTGCGATCAACTTGTACTATCTATATTTTTGTGGGAGTTGACGTTGCGGCCACGTGATGTGACTTTGGCTGGAGTAGCAGATAGCTCATCTCCAGCTTGAACACCAGCGTGAGCAGCGCCAGCGCGTTTTTGACGCTTGTTACTTGGTGAGAGTACTTGTGAGGCTTTACGCTTGCGTTGTTGAGCTTGTTGGATATATTTTTTCTGGTGTTGAGCTTCAACTTTGCGCGCGCGTTCAGCTGCTTTCTCAGCTCGCTCAACCTCCCTCATCTCTTTGAGCCTCTGCCTCTCTACACGCTTCTCCTCGAGCTCAACTTGACGCTGCAGTTGAGCCTCCTTACGCTGCTTCTTGGCCCATGCTTTTTGGAGTTTCTCCTCCGTCTCATCTCGCTCCCGTACTGCTTTTCTAGCTCGAGCCTCACGCAACTTGCGAGGAGACCAGAAGACAGAGCCACCGTGATACTCCTGGCGCTGTTGAAGGTCAAGAGCTTTGCCCTTCTTCCTGTGCTTCTTTTTGTGTTGAAGAGCCTCCTTTAAGCCCTCATTCTCATGCTTTAAAAGCTCATTCTGAACAGAGAGATGGTGGACGCTTGAACGCAGCTTTCTTGCCTCATACTGATGGCTATCAGTGACAGCAGCTCGAACTAATCGATCTATCTTTCTCCAATCATGATCAGAGAGCCCTGACGATGAGCTTCTCTCAGCTTCTGGCGTGCTGGCAAATCTACGAAGGATAACGTTGGCATCTATCGGCCAGATCCCAGTAGCTTCGAAGGCCTTCAATATAAGGTTCTCTGTGAAGGAGGATATCCATGCGCTCCAGAAGAGTGGGAAGAAGTCTCCTTTCTTGATTGGGACGAGGCCTTGAGCCTTATGGAGATGATTGGTGAGCTCGTTGAAGTAGGCTTGAGAGAGTGGCTTAAATAGCACTACATCGAGCGGCTGGAGCGTGTGAGTCGAATGGGGAGGAAGGATCATGAGGAGAATGCTATGGCGATCGCAGTACTTGATAAACTCCATCGTGACATGAGATCCATGGCCATCAAGGATGAGTAATCTCCATCTCCCTGATCGCTGCTTTGTACAGCGATCAAACACCTGCTCAAGCCAAGCTAGACCAATGTTATTGTTTGACCAGCCTGTTGGAGATGATGAGACAAAGATATCATGTTCTCCTGCCTTGATATCCTCTACCCAACTTGATCGTATAGCTCCTTTCGCAGATGCGTAGATGAGGCTTGGGGGCAGCGAGCTCCCATCGGCGCAGCAGCAGGCCAGGACTGTCAGAAACTCGCGTGATCCATCCTGGAGAGATGCTCGAACCTCCTTCTTCTCCCATTGACGCCTGCTGAATATTCTCTTGCTTCTGCCTATCAAGCCAATCAAGAAGCCCTTCTCATCCATATTGTATATATCTCGAGCCTCAAGGTGGTATTCGGTGATCTTTCGATGCAGCAGCTCGAAGTAGAGTCTATACTTTGACTCAGAATCAGCCAGGTGGCGCGTACGATCCATGGCGCTGGTCCACTTTGAGATGACCGTACGAGGATGAACACCAGTCAGCTCTGAGATCTGTGACGTAGACTTGCGTACAGGAGGTGACTTTAACGTCACAATTAAGACACGGGTGTAAGAATCAGTATTAGGAGACATAGTAACGATACTGTCGGATCGTGAGTATCGGTACAGAGGTGCCTTTCAAAAGTTATTGCTGACAGGGGGGTCTCCTATTTGACCGAGAAACTACCGAAATACAGACAGATCAGTCTCCACGAACTCTTGGCAGGCCTCTGCCTTCCTTGTACTCATTCCCACCTTCAAGTTCAATAATCTTTTGAACATGGATAGGAATTCTCTCTATCCATGCCTGAATCTGTGACTGTGGGAGATCACTCCAGGCCTGCTCCCATGCTTTTGTGGCCTCTCCTCTACTCTTTGGAGCTCCTTTCTTGGTAGTTCTTCTCTTTAACCATGGCCAGGCTGGCTCAATAGCGTTGAGATCAGGTGAGTTACCACACCAGAAGAGCTTCTCCACACTCTCTCGTTGATAGATAATATTCTGGGCCTGGTGAGCATGAGAGGGAGCCTTATCTTCTTGAACAAGAGTACCTGGCCTCTCTCTCATACACTCCTTAGCAAAGGGGATAAGCTTCGGGAGAAGAACCTCAGTCTGATACCGCCACCAATCAATGCCACCTTTATCATTACCACGAGTGAGCTTCCCATTCTCCTTAGTCCATCTCCATTGAGGAGCTCTACCAGGCTTATTCCTTAAGCCTATCCTCTTCATGCCTATAGTAAGCTCCCACTCCTCTCTCATAATAGGCTCTAGGATCTTATTCATCTCTTCAATCTTAAGAGCTGCTTCTCTCTTCTCTTGGGCTGTCTCTGGCCTCCATACATGAAAGGGACCTTTGTAATTATACGTGAAGCAGCCCCAGAACATAAACTCAGAGTATCCCTTCCACCTCTCTCGTATCACAGATCTTGTAAGAGCCTCATCTGCCTTTCTCCACACCCGATACCCACCACGGCGGTGGTTCAGTACGACAGAGGTCTCATCTGACCAGATAACGTTCTTCCAGTCCTCAAGAGTCCAGTGCTGACGAGCGAGACACCAGGTAAGTCTATCTTGTCTCATCTTCTTCGTCAACCCAGGCTTCCTCGTCGGCTTCGTCTTCTTGTATCCTGCTGCCTTGAGGACTCTCCACACCGTGGTAGGAGAGACGTCGTAACCGTAGAGACTAAGATCACCAGCTATGTCAGCACAGCTCTTCTCTCGTCCATAACGGTCACGGCGTACTTTGTCAACAGTAGGTTCATGGATAGCCTCTTGTTTACGTGGGCGGCCTGAGCGAGGAGCATCTTCAAGGTGTTCAGGAAGAACCTTTAGGGTTGGTCCATTTGGCTCAAAGCCTCGAAGGCAGGCTCGGCTGAAGATAGCGTCGATAGTGCGTGGGGAAATACCCAGGATCTCGCTGATCTGGCTCGTTGATTTGCCCACAAAGCGGGACTTTAAAGTAACAATTATAGCACGTGTGAATGAGTCTGTGTGAGAACGAGGAGCCATTACTAGTATAACTAACCTTTGAGAAACACCAAAGAAAGCGAAGATACTGCTATCTTCAGCTTCAAAAACTCTGACTGTGCCAAGAAATATCGGGCCGATAGATCTACCGCGCTAGCAATAACTTTTGAAAGGCACCTCCGTAGAGACGTCGGCTGCTTGACACTTCGGCCCGACTTCGGCCCACCTTGCGCAGAGCTTAGGTATACCTTCGTAGCAGCTATGTTCGTAGACAATCAATCAGAACCACCGAACAGAATGCATTCCTAGTTATCGTTATTTCCCTTTACGCACTTAGTGCAAAGCCAACCAACAGATACAGAGTAATCGTATAGCTATTCAGCTTGTTGGAGGTCAGATTTATGCCAAGAAGAGTTGAGCCGAAGCACCGAGATTAGCGTGGGACAAAACTTTTAAAAGGCACCTCCGTAGATGATGTGGTTTCCGACGGGTAAGCTGAGTTGTTACGATAGCCGATAGGTAGGTCCGGAAAGAACACCGCGATATCGGTCTAGTCGTAGAACATCCAAGTTTCCAAAGATTCCACCATTGCAACTACAGAGTATCCATGATCAACATACACCTTGAAACCTCACTGTCAATTCAATTTCCACCCCTTCTCACACAATGCACGACCCAATAGCCGACGCAAAAGCCCAAGAAGCAACTCAACAATACACGTTCCGCATCGCAACACCAGCCGACATACCTTCCCTCCAACAAATGATCGGAGACTCGTTGCGCGCACTAGGAAAAGGGTACTACACACAAGCCGAGCTCGACGGCTCAATAGGCTATCTCTTCGGCCCCGACTCCGTGTTAATCCATGACCAGTAAGTTAAGGCGTCTACCACCCCCCACCAAAGCAACACCTGAACTGAAAACTTCCGCAAAAGAACATACTTCATCCTCCACCCAGTCGCACAGCCTGAGACAATATGTGCATGCGGTGGATGGTCATTTAGAAAAACGCTGTACGGCGGCGACTCTGCGCCCTCGCCCCTGCGTATGCCAGAGAAGCGCAACCCGGCCTGTGACCGTGCCAGCATCCGCGCCATCTTCACTTCTCCCTCGTTCGCGCGCCGCGGGCTGGGGACCATGATGATGCGGTACTGCGAGGCGCGCGCCAAAGAGGGTAAAAAGGGCGAGACGGCAGGGTTTACGAGACTGGAGATGGGTGCTACGCTGAGTGGGGTGGCGCTTTACGAAAAGTGTGGATATGCCAGGAGCGGCAGAGAGGATGTAGTTAGCTGTCCTAACGGGGAGAGTATTAGGATTCTGCACATGACGAAAGATCTGGTCGAAGATAAGGGTCCGTAGTGGGAAATTGGTCGCCTAACGCATGCCAGTTCGAATGACGATATGCTGTACCTGAGGTTGCAGCTCTGCACAAATAACCTATAACGTGGTTCACAAGCGAGTGACCACTACAAGCGAGTGGCCACCCCAACACCAGCGCAGCGCACGCGCAGCAATATTATCTTATGTCTCAACAACGCAACGTACAACAAGCTTATACTGAAGGAGATATAATCCTAGCGATCTCTGATATTACATCGAACCAGGTTCCAAGTGTAAAACGTGCTGCAGCAATCTACAACGTCCCCCGAACGACCGTACGCCGGCGACGCGCCGGACAACGCTCTCGACGCGACTGCGAGCCGAACTCAAAGCGCCTTACAAAACTAGAGGAGGAGGCAATTGTGCAGCGTGTACTTGAAGAGAGTTCACGTGGAATACCGCCCTCAAAGGCGCATGTACAAGATATGGCGGATAGACTGCTAAGGGAGCGTGGTGGGAAGCCTACAGGCAAGAACTGGGTTGATAACTTCATCAAGCGTACACCAGAGCTGCAAACGCGATGGAGCCGTCCGTATGATTGCCAGCGAGCTGCCTGCGAAGACCCAGCGATTATCCGGCCATGGTTCAGCCTGGTTCAATCGGTAAAGGCGAAGTACGGTATTTGGATGAAGACACCTGGAACTTTGATGAGTCTGGCTTCATGATGGGCAAGATATCCTCTCAGCTTGTTGTTACAGGCTCAGAGAAACCTGGGAAACAGAAGAAACTACAACCTGGCGATCGCGAGTGGGTTACCCTGGTACAAGGCGTCGCTGCGACGGGGCGTGTTATCCCACCTTTCCTCATCTTCGTGGGCAAGGTCCTTATCTCTACCTGGTACACTGATCTACCTCGCAACTGGGTTATTGACGTTTCTCCTACTGGCTGGATCAACAACGACCTCGCGCTGGCGTGGCTTAAGCACTTCGACGCCCATACGAAGGCGTTCTCTGCTGGGGCATACAGGCTGCTCATCATTGACGGCCATGAGAGCCACTGCTCGATAGAATTCCAGGACTACTGCAAGGAGAACAAGATTATCGCCCTCTGCATGCCACCTCATTCGTCGCACCTCCTGCAGCCTCTTGACGTAGTCCCCTACTCGCTGTTAAAGCGCCACTATGGCGACGGGATCTCGCTCTTAGCACGCAGCCGCATCCACCATATCAACAAAGAAACCTTCCTACCAGCCTTTAAAACGGCTTTTGAGAAGACACTTACACCAGAGAATGTCTGCGCAGGGTTTCGAGGTGCTGGGCTAGTCCCTTTTAACCCAGACGCTGTGTTATCAAAGCTTGATGTACAGCTGCGTATGCCAACGCCACCTGCACCAGGTACTGTCGCCTGGGAGGCGCAAACACCGCGCAACGCCCGCGAGATAGAGGCGCAATCTACGCTGATTCGAAATCGCATACAAAACTATCGGGGCTCACCAGCAAGTTCATTAGATGAGCAGGTTAAGCAGCTAAGCAAAGGCGCTCAGCAGATAGCTCATAATATGGTGTTGGTGCAGGAGGAAATGGGCCGCCTGCGAGACGCTGTTGACACGCTTACAAAGCGTAAGACCCGTAAAAGGCGGTATGTACGTGTAGAGGAGACTCTGAAAGTTGGTGAGGTATCTGACCTAATTGCTGCAAAGGAGGGTGGTAGTCGTGAGGATGGCGAGACGCCTGCGAAGAGGGTGCGCGCAGAGAGGCGCTGCGGCCGTTGCAGCGAGATTGGGCATAATTCCCGCACCTGCAAGGTAGAGATAGAGGATGAAGATAGTAGTGATGCTTCTGAATAATAATATCCTATTGCGTATAGTACAGTAATTTGTTGTGGTGTTGCGCTATGTCGCCGCGCGTGCGCTGCGCTGGTGTTGGGGTGGCCACTCGCTTGTGAACCACGTTACACGGTATGTTTGGCTTCCTGCTTGTCTTGCCAGCGCTCCTATTCCGCCTCGCATAGTCCCATAAGGCTATCTCACGAGGCGCTTCGGTATCTGGCCCCAAATCATAGCGCAGTTACTAATACCTCTCAGTTGCTCCAGAAAATTAGCATCTTTCGGCTTCCTACGACCATTCTACACACGACAGGCAACTTTGCCACCTCACGAGTTTCATATTTCCAATGCCTTTGCAGTCTCTCGACACCGGCTGGGACTTTAGCTCCGTTATCGATCTGATCGACTCGGGCGCCCATGACACCAGCTCCCCGGCACTTCGGCCTGCGGCACCAGCCGAGACTTCCGCATCGCAAGACGGAGGAGTACGGCTAGGAAGCTTCTCCAAGCTGTTCGAGAGCCTTGGCTTTACGGATGACGCTCCAGCTCCACTACCACCACTCGACCCCGACTCCGAACTGAGTAACTCGGACGATGTCTTACTGCCGTCTCCAGTCCTCCAGCCTCCGCGTACCCCTGCCAAGCATGAACCGGAGGTGGAAGAACAGGCAACCAACAACACGGGTTTGACAAAGACTCAGCGCAAGAAGGCCCGCAGACGCGCCGAGAAAGAAATAGAAGCAGAATTAGCTCGCCAACGGGTTATACAAGAGACTTTGGATCAGCTTGCGGAGGATCGGGAGCAGATAGACCGCCAAGCGCAACGCGCTTCAATGCGGAAGCAGCTGAGCGAGCTTGTCAACACCCCAAAGACAGACATCGATGCGCCAGAAACACCATGCAAGACATCCCGAGCACATTCACGATCCAACGTAGGCGCAAAACTCAAGCCCACGACTCCTAGTCTGGCGCTAGAATCAGACTCGACCGATGCTTATCGTGATCAGCCGCAGCATCCCAAGACGACCGACGCTCGTATAAGCATACTGAAGCGACCTTGTGCACTGCAAGTTGAGGCTCTGCAACCCAAGACACCTACAGCTCGCCCGAGCATACTGAAGCGACCTTCCGCACCACAGCCCGAGACTCCTCAGCAACCCCAGAAAGTGCCCGTTGTCGTCCCATCTACTGCTCCAGCACCAAACCACCCCCAGTACACGACATTTGGCACTCTAGCACCGCCTCAATACGTACTGGCCGAACTGCAACAGCCGGTTCAGTATACTACACCAATACACCATGGACTTGTGCCGCGAACTGTTCGACCTGTTACTTTACCCAGGACCGTTTCTCAGCCTGCACTGGCTGTACAGCTACCTACTACACTAACTCCGAATGTTGTTTCATTTAGCGGAAGGCGACCACCAGTCACGATTAGATCTCAAGTAGACCGTCATTTCAATTTGCTTCACAAGCTGTTGAACACGTTCCCTGAGGATCGAAAGTGGTTGCTGGCGCCGATGCAGCTCCTCAACGAGCGATCGTCTAGTCATGGGCTGCATGTATTCGTTGACGCCTCTAATATCATAATTGGCCTCAAAGATATGCTTCGGTACCATGGGCTGCAGCACAACTCTTATGACATGTCTTTTGACAGCCTTGCGTTGTTGATGGAGCGGCGTCGACCTGTTGCAAAGCGGTTCTTTGCTGGCTCACACCGCGAAGCTAACCCCCTTCCACATGTAGCGAAGCTTGTTGAGACATCGAAAGCAGTCGGTTACGACAGTGTTATGCAAGAGCAAGTGCTGATTGTCCGCGAAGATTCAGAGAAGAAGAAATTCTTCAACGACGTCAAGAAGATGGGCTGGCACAGAGCTACTCAATTACGCAGCGGCAGCGGCAGCGACTCTGAAACGGGAGCGCCGACTCCGAAGACACCATCAGCCCCGAAATGGGTTGAGCAAGGTGTTGACGAGATTCTTCACTTGAAGATGTGCCAAAGCATTATTGATTGCGAAGTGCCCAGCACCATGGTATTGGCAACGGGCGATGGAGCGGTGGCGGAAATGTCGGATGGCTTCCTTGCACATGTTGAGCGTGCGTTGAAGCGGGGCTGGAAAGTCGAACTGATCAGCTGGGGACAGCAGATCAATAGCGGATACAGGAAGAGGCAGTTCAGAGCCAAATGGGCGGAACAGTTCACGATTATCGGACTGGATCAATTCCTGGAAGATCTCATTGACACGCCATAGGATGATGGATATGCATGGCTGAATGTATCGAATGAAGATATGCGGTGTGGACGTTAGTGCTTAGTGTGATGTGAAGCATGCATGAAGAAGTTTTGTTCGCTTCCACAAGTTATGTTTGTTTGGACTTGATAACGGCATTTAGCCGGGCATGGGTGGTGAGCAGTACGGTAGTCAGAGAATTGTTTGCAGGCCAAGTTTTAGAAAGTCGGCATCAGAAGACGAAGAATATCATGCGTTGTTGGACGGAGTTTCCCACCGACTCCGAGGTGCCCGAGATGGGTTTTAGGGAGTGTCAGGGACATATCATGATCGGCAAATCTAACCTCGCGTGACAGTGGTAGCGATACTAACAGTGACAACCGCAAACAAAACAAAGTAGCCGACTCCCGCGTGTGCAAGCTTCGCGCTCGGGCCCGGATGAGGGTTGAGAGTAAATTTGCGGAGCGGGGGCAGTAAGACGGAGACGGAGGAAGAGAGTTGTCTAGACTGGGCATGTGGGACGAGGCATGGCGAAGCTTAGTCTAGGTGGAACGGTTCCTGAGTGTGTGAAACATGGGCTTGCAGTCGTGTATTATTCAAGTGTGACAGGCAACGGCCGACGACCAGGTCCTTTCAGCACGTTGTTGGGGGGACAAAGCAAGGTTGTTGCTGGGGGGCCAGCTTTCTCGCATGGAAAGGGCATGGTGAGCGGGATTTGCACATGGCATCTCTCGCCCTACACCTCATGCGGCGAGCAGAGTCAGGATAGGAGTAAAGAAATTGCGATGTTCACGTCTTCGCGACTCTTGGGGGCAGAAGCGGGTTCCCGGCTAGTAGAAGCTGCAAAGGAAATTTTTCTATTGAATTTCTGGTCACACCGAGATTTCCGTGTTAGCGCTTAGGCAAACGCTTGAAATGCCATGTTACAGGCGACTAAGCTGCATGTGAAGAGGGCAGCTGTGGTGTTCAAGCGCAGGGCAGGGCGTGGAGGCTAGGTTCGTCCGATGGTCCGTTTTTTCAAGGCCGAAAGCCGCGAGCTGCATGGACGGGGGTGGAACGGTGGTGTGTAATGGAGCAGTAAAAAGGAAATTACCCATTGGCAGTGTGGAAAGAAAGAAAAAACCCAGACGGCGTCCGTGTGGGAACCGGAGTAGAAGTCGTGCGAGAGCGAGGGGGCGCGACCCACGGCGACCGGCGAGCGGATGCTTGGAGATGCCGAGGGCGCCTATTCAGACTACAAGGGACATGAATGTGAGCGGAAGCGGATGCGGAGGATATGATAACGACACAGTCAGCGGTGGGAGGGCTCTGTTTGGGTGCGGTGTAATGGGGCGTGATTGGTAATTGGGGGTAAGAGAGTTTAGCCAAGCCAAGGCAGACGAGCAAAAAGGTGCAGGTGGTGTCGCATGTTCCGTGTACCTTGAGG
Organism: Pyrenophora tritici-repentis; assembly: GCF_003171515.1. Classification (NCBI taxonomy): domain Eukaryota; kingdom Fungi; phylum Ascomycota; class Dothideomycetes; order Pleosporales; family Pleosporaceae; genus Pyrenophora; species Pyrenophora tritici-repentis. Next base: position 6,404,166 of record NC_089390.1, read on the forward strand.
CTGGGGCTAGTTCGGTGAGACTTGGTTTGTCGGCAGGACACACAGCAATGAGGCTCAGGCATCTGATGCCCGTATCGCGTACTCATCATCGGCAGGGGTGCAATACCGACGTGTCGCTGGGAGTCGCCTGACGGCGCGATGCGGCCAGCGGTATGTTGATGTCATGGCGGGCTAAAAAGCAGCTAACGCACTGCTGCTGCATCACTCTTGCACTTGGTTCGTTCATGACCGGTTTTGCAGATATGGGTCGCGTAAAAGAGAGGGTTTAGGCCTTTACGGTAGGGCCCCGGCATACCGATGGTCAAGGGTGTCGTCTTTGTGATACATGGAAGCAGAATGTCGTGCTACATATTAGAGCAGTGTTTGCTCAGCATGAGTGCAAAGTAGGTATAGTCAGTGCCAGTGCCATATCTAGTTATAGCATCGCATCCATGGATATTGGATATTTGATATTTTGGCGAGGCGGAAACATTTGATGCGTCCGGGTGGTACTGCAAACGAGATTGAGCGTAACCCGCCCCGTCATAGCCGCTCACGTCGCGGGCCTAACTAACTTGACCCCCCGGCCACGGCGCTGTGCAAGCCTCAGCCATCCGGAGCTTCCATCATGTACGGCGCTCTTTCATAATCTCTTGTCCACCGTCCTCTTCCGCTCGTCTTTTTCTCTTTTGTCCGCCTCGCCCACCGTCTGCTGGTTTCTCTGATAGACAAGACCACGTCCGCTTCCAGCTGCTTCTTGGTCGTGTGTCTATCGCCCTTGCCCCCCCCAACGCCCCTACGCCACAGACGATCCCCCCGACACGCCGCCAAAGCCTCGCCCTATCCTATTCACCATGACGAACAAGAGTTACCTCGCCTTTCTCGACAACGGCGCCGCTTCCGATATGCTCTCACGCTCAAATGTCCCGGGCCTGTCGGCCTTGCCCAGTCTTATTCCCCACCGCGTCCGCCGCAAGTGGAGGGCCACCAAGTCGCGTATACGCAGTCGCCAGACGCCAACATCATCCATTGCCTCGCTCGAGACGTCCTTTTCCCCCTCGGACACGCTGCGCTCGCTGCGCACCCATTCGTGGTCAATATACGATGCTCAGTACCTGTTTCTGGCTATTGTCGCCATCTTCTCCCTCTCCGTGAGCGAGGCGCCGGGCCCGTTTGCAAAGACGTTTATCGCGACGCTGCTTATGACTGGCCTCTGCCTGCCCATCACCCGCCAATTCTTGCTCCCATTGCTTCCCACACTTACCTGGCTATTTCTCTTCTCTAGCTGCAAGTACGTATAGTTCGGCTGTCTGCACGATTGTTTCATCTGAAAATGTTCAGACGGGCTGCGACACGGTACCACGAGCTAGTGCTAATTCCACCCTAGATACATTTCCGCAGACTACCGCCCTGCTATCTGGGTTCGCGTGCTTCCCGCCCTCGAGAACATCCTCTACGGTGCCAACCTGAGCAACATCTTGTCCGCCCATAAGCACACCGTTCTTGACATTCTTGCCTGGTTGCCTTACGGTGTCGTACATTATGTCTCGCCTGTTATCGTCAGCGCATGCATGTTCATTTGGGGTCCTCCTGGCACCCTTCCCATCTGGGCTCGTGCTTTCGGCTACATGAACATCACAGCTGTGCTGATTCAGATCGTCTTCCCATGCTCCCCGCCATGGTACGAGAACTCGTACGGATTGGCCCCCGCCAACTACAGCATTCCCGGAGATGCTGCAGGTCTCAAGGCCATTGACAAGCTCACTGGCATCGACATCTACACCTCGACCTTCCTCGCCTCGCCCATGGTCTTTGGCGCTTTCCCCTCCCTGCACTCAGGATGGGCCACTCTCGAGACGTTGTTTATGGGACACGTTTTCCCCAAGCTGTTCCCCGTCTACGTTGGCTACACCATGTGGCTGTGGTGGTCGACCATGTACTTTTCCCACCACTACGCCGTTGACCTGGTCGCTGGCAGTCTGCGTATGTCTCCATCTCCTCTTTCCACAAGTCTCAGCTAACATCCATCAGTTGCCGGTATCTGCTACTTCTTCGGCCGAGCCAAGTTTCTCCCCCGCCCGCAATCTGACAAAGAGTTCCGTTGGGACTACGACTACGTCGAGGTCGGCGACCCCATGGACGGTGCTGGCTACAACATGCTCGACATCTACGAGGAATTCCAGCCTCACTCGGATTCGGACGACTGGGCCAGTGGCTCATCGTCATCCTACTCCACTGGTGGACGAAGCCCGGTCGGCGCTCGATCGCCCACCGACGACAGCCAAAGCCTCTGGGAAGGCGACACCGTTGGGTCCGATACGGAACACACGGTCCGCAAGGATTAAGACCTACACTATCTATATCTCCGCCTCATCCATACTCATTCCTAAACTCGCACTTCACCTCTCACCCCCAGGTGACGGCCTTTACGACCCCTGCATTGGAACGGAGTTTTTGTTTGCGAAGCATTTCAGCGATCCATCAATCGGCCATGGATTTCACGGCATAGAGCCCTGGCATCGGCACAGAGTGCATCAGACGATACATGCATCGTCACCACCTTCAGGACCCACCAACCATTATATCCTCGTGGACCTCCTTCGTAGCGCTTTACCGGCGTGGTTTATTGTAACCCCCTCTCTCTTATTTTGATACCCAAGTCGATCGCTCTTACTTTGGCCCATTCTGGCAACTTGCAAAAGTACCATTTGTGTTGTATACATTCGCTTCCCGCGCTCAGCCGCCTTTTTTTTTCTTCCTCTCAAACCTGTCGCACTTGTAATAGGCGGCTGAATGCTTTCTGCATAGAGGAGACGTTTTGTTTTGGGAGTCTCATGACCTCTTGTGATATGGGTTGGGATGAAATGTGTATCACTTGCATGACTCGGGCTGATTGGGAAATGTTTATGGTGGATCAGTGGCCCCAAACTTGCTCTTCTTTTTTTTTCTCCTTGGAGGCCTGCCACCACTGGAAAGGGATATATTATTACTAGTGTAATGCTTAATGGAATGGAAATGCTTGAATGAAGTAATCTATCGAAATAGCTCTTGAACATGTTACCCGCTGTGGCTTGTGACTGCGTCCTATGCTAGCCTTTACCACTAATGCATGTCATACTGCTGCGGCTGATGTTGTTGGTGCTGACATGGCACTCAGGCGTGCTCATGCAAGTGCTTGCTTATTAGCCCGGCTTACTCAGACCGAGACTGGCCGCTTTAATCGGAATCATCCCATGGTTATCATCATCCTATTTGGCTAGTCTCAAGAGCTGAAATACGAGCCTCAATCCAGCTTAGTTCCATCATGTGCTTGTTCATCCAAACCCTTGGTCTAGCTTTCAATTGGTATACATGCTTGCTATCATACCCACACGTCCTTCTTTCAGCGCCAGCATAAACTCACCTAGAGTATACTTTTGCCTATCAGACACTACTCAAATCATCATGCCACCGCCCATGCCAATCACCAATCAAAACAAGTCCAGTAGATCCTGGTTGCTCTTCTTGCTTTGATCTCCGCCTAATTGCTGCGTCGCTGGTGGAGGTTGGTTGGTGTCCATGCTCATGCTTGCAAACCCGTTCATGATATCGTCGTTGCCCATCTGTGCGCTTGGAGCAGGGGCCGCTCCTCCTCCGTCACCGAACAGACCCATCAAATCATCCATGTTTGATTGTGCCGGCGCAGGCGCATTGACAGCCGGGGATCCAACACGTTGTGGGGTACCTGCAAGGCCCTCCAAACCGGAAGCTCCAAAGCCAGGTTGCTTTTGCATCGAAGCAGGAGCCGAGCCATCGAAGTCAATGTCCAAGAGATTCTCCATGTTTGTTGGCGCTTGTCCGCCAGCTGCTGCTGCGGCTGCAGCGATCGGGTTTTCTCGTGCCTCTTCTTGTTGCTCCTCGATCGCAGCCCGTTGCATTGCCTCTGCGCCGAATCGGCCTTGTCCGAGGAAGGCCTCTGGTGGCTTGTGGTAGACTGATGCCAGTGTTGATAGTTCTGTGAGCAGACTCTCCAACAATTGAGGGGGTAGTGAGCGTATTGTGGATGTGATTGGTGGTTTGTCGGAAAGTACAATGTCCTTGGTAATCTGTGGGTCGCTGGAAAGCAGTCGCCAGTAGACATAAGCTCGGTCTCGGATATCCGGGTTGTCATTGTCTGCAGTAGCAGCTTGCAAGACTTTGGTCACTAAGCCTTGGGCTTGATCTGGTTTCTTTAGGAAAAGCTTGACAACAGCTGTGAGGATTTGGAGTTGTGTCTATCATTAGTTAGCGCATGTTGATCAGTCTCTTGGAGTTGCATGCTTACCTGAGTGAATTCTTCGGCAAAGGTGTCCACGAAATTTGACAATATCTCGCCGGCGTTGTTGATCTTCTCTGCGTATTCTCCAACAATCCATATAAGGGATGCTCTCGCATTGGGCTCATCCAGCTCATCTATGCACTGGCACAGTGTCGGTATTATGCCTTCGTAACCGGGGTATTTTCGGAAGATGTCTTTGATGACCACGATCGCTTCCTGGACGACGTAGTTGACCTTGGTGTTGATGAGGTCAAGCAGTGTGTTGACACACTTCTCGCTCGCGCTTTCGATCTTGATCGCAACTTGTCCAATGGCTTTGACGGCACGTCGCACAAAGTCCATGTCTACCTCCATAGCGTACTCCTTCAGTTCTGCTAGTAGCTGATCTACGTTTTTGTCGTTGGCTATCCGTACCATGATCTCCAGTTTCGTCATCTTGAGATATGGTGGATCGTTGTATTTGCAGAAGAAGACGCGCATTTCTTTGCTAAGGATATCGGGTTGCTTTTGGAGGAGTAGGTCGATATTCCGTAGCGCGACATACTGTACTTCTGGTGCAGACGAAACGAGTGTAACTGTACTGGATCAGCAATAATTTGCATATTGGAAAGCAAAACACCTACCTAGCGGCGGTGCCATCTTCTTCGTGTACGACTTCATCATCTCGGGAGAGATGTTTCGCATGTGTAGAAAGACGACCTTGACGGCTGCAAGAACCACACTGGGGTTGACGTGCTGGAACTGTGGAACGACTCGTTCGCAAATGTGCTCTGCCTCTTTGATATCTACTGCCTTGTAGTCGGCCAGAGTGGTGAGCAAAGTCACCCTACCCCATTCTGTACACTCGTTCAGCGCCAAAAGCATCTTCTTGAGCTGTTGCGACGTAATGACGAGGGCCTTTGTTTCCGGGGCTGCTTCTTGAATCTCGACCAGGGCTGTGACCGAGTTTGCGACTACCATGGGATTTGGGTCGCCAACTAGTTCCTGCAACTGTTCGAGGAAGCCGTTCTCCAAGCACATGGCGGGCGCGAGATCGAAGAGTTTAGCTACGCACAAGGCCGCTGTTTTCCTGACATATGGCGACTCGTCTCTCAACGTTTTCCGCAGAGGCTCCTCCATATAGTCGGTCATCTTATCCACACGAATGCAGCCCATTGTCCGAATCGCCAATGCTCGTATAAGGGGATTTGGGTCTTCCGAGTCTTGTACAAAAGTATTTACGGCGAGGATACAGAGGTCGGGATGCGATTTTGCATAGTTCCTGGTGCATGCAATCAGTCTCTAGTCTCGAAACAGTGCGCAATATACGTACATGAGGTATAGATATACGAGCTTTTTCTGATCCAAGTCGGCGGTTGCAATGTTCTTGAGTACATCAGGAAACAGTGCCGACACATCTTTGCCCAGCGTCATGGACATGATGGTCTTCTGAATGGCTTCTTTCCTACCGCAGTCTTAGCATCTCCGAAAGTGCATCATCGCATGGTTGTGTGCGCTCACCGTTCGTAAGCATATTGAGACCTGGGAAGACGGTTAGTCGTGTACTGCTATACTGCTTCTCGGGGCCAATCATACACCAGACCTGCCCTCAATTCAAATGTCTCTCCTTTGCGCGGTGGCGCAAATGCGCCTCTTATCCTGTTGACGGCCATGGTTGTGGGAACCCCGTAGGCCGACTACTCAGCCAAACCCCTCTTACTCCGGCTTGCGAGGTGTGAGGTACGTCCTCGGTCGGTTCGGTACGATGGTATTGCAGTGTCTCGGCGATATTTAGGCAAAAATTGGGGAATTGCTGTCTTTGTAAAAAGTCAAGCGACGGCGTTCAGAGTAATACGCTGGACACGTCGATGTTCGGAGCTTCGCGACTGCCACCTTGATGATGGCGGTCCGTGCGCCGTATACATCTAGCCCAATGCTTCGCCGGTTCCACCCCTCGCCCTGGCGTTGCACATAGCTCAACATGGTGAGTTCGAGAAATGGTCATTTTGGCTTGATATGCTTACACAAAATAATAGCCGTCCAATCTACCGAATCTTCGCCGGCTGTTTGTGGAAGCGCGCAGTGAGGCAGAAGAGAGTGCCTACTCAAGGAAGGCTGTATGTTCTTACACCTAGGCGCAACCCAAGGAGAACTCCGAGTTGACAAAGCCACAGTTCTACAACCTTGCCATCTTCATATCATCCATTGCTGCCTTTAGTCTGATAGCGCAACGTATGACTTCTGCAAAGGCCATCGGTTCATGAAATAAGCCACCATGACACGAAACATCAGTTGCCAATGTGTAGTGGAACGAATGCTACCAAGCTTCTTACTTCTTGCTTCTCTTCCCAAGAGAAACCATCTCAAAAACTTTAGCACATCGCGAATCTAGACATCCGGCCCGTTGCATCCGAATATGTCACGCACTTCTATCCCACCTCGACCCCCTCTTCAGTCTTACAACACCCTTCGCTTGGAAGAATTGCGTCAACTGCTTCCTCCAATTCACCTCCCACGTCCAAATTTTCCGTTCCTCATCCCATTCGAATCTTCCCACCCCAAACCAGGAGGAGCCTTTCATGTGGTTCCGGCCAATCTTGATCCACTGCGGCGCTTCCTCTAGCCGTTCCTTTGGCAGCACACCGGTACGATAAAGCTCGTCGACACTTTTCATATCCTCTCCCTTCCTGACTGACTCTGGCGACTTCAAAACTGCATACTGTGGATTGGTAGCCAGTTTATCGAACGAGAAGACTATTTAACCCCGGGGTATGGCCTCGCCAGGCCATCTAAGCTCACCCGTTATCGGGTCGCGACGTGGAAGTGCTAGCGAGTTTGATAGTTCAGGAAGATGCATCGATACAAATATCCGCTCTACGTAGTCTTTGAACGCTCGCGAAGTTTGGCGCACACTCACCCAGAGATCATGCGTATCCGCTTGTTCCAGAATTTGCAACCACAGTTCGGTGGGAAGTGTCGGCGCTGTTGACTGCGTGGTGGTGAAGTCGTGCTTGTCATTCCGTGCGTCCATGGTGAATATGGAATTATCACCGTCGTGCTGTTGCGAGCCTTTTCATTCTCTTGTGAACTCATAGACTGTATCATGGACGACTTCAGCTTCCGATGATAGATGAGTCATCATGGGCGGCCTCGTTCATAGCGTGGTCAGATGCACAGATGCATGGACCAGCTTGACGCTATCATGATAAAGATCGAATCGTACGCCACGCCTAAGCCTTTGACTTGCACTTGCACTTGTATCAAGAACTTGCGTTGCCAAATGGTGCTACTAGCGGCTTCTGACGTGTCCTGGATGCGCTTGGTTTTCCAAGATTCTTGAGTTAAAGCGCACGGCTGGTCATCGCACTACTTACCGCACATATACCCCTTGTCATCATGCCTATGCAATTACACACACTGGTGACGACGGGCCAAGGCCGGAAAGGCAGGATTTCCGTATCTTGCGTCTTACCGACAACGGCACCCGATACCAGGCTGTTACATATGGGTGCCTGATCGTCACATGGGTTCCTGAGACATCTGTGTTTCGGTGCCTTCAATGCATCAATGCGTGACGGCGCCCAAGGCTGAGCGAGGAACAACAATCACGGCAACAGCTCTGAGCGAAAAAGGTATTTGGAAATTCATTGCGTGGCACAAAATGATGCGGTTCATAAACATAATAATTTTACAATGTGTGAATTGTACCTGAGCACTTTGAGAAGAAAAAAAGAAATAGCGCCCTCAGAAACCAGTCCAGTGAAGCGCTCCGCTTCAACCCTCCGTAGAGTGACCCTCCATTCCCTTCTAGGGACAGAAGAACGTTCTATGCTACCCACAAGGCCATGTTGTCATCAAAGAGGAAAGTACCATTACAGCATGCATCACCTCGAAACCTCAAGCCAACCCATATATCCTCCATGCGTCATTGAAAAGTTTAAGCAACAAACTCACGCTCGGCGAAGCTGCGGCGTCCAAAGCGTCCACGGCGTCCACCGAAGCCGGGCGAGCGTCCCTTCTGCCTCTGACCTTGGGGCCTTCCGCCGGGTGCGCCCTTCTGGCCGCCGTTGTTCTGACCGTTGTTCTGTCCGTTGTTCTGTCCGTTGTTTTGACCGTTGTTCTGACCATTGTTTTGACCGTTGTTCTGACCATTGTTCTGACCGTTGTTGGCGTTACCAACAGTGAATCGGATACAGTCATCCTGGGGACCACGCTGAGCAACGGGCATGATTACGTTTTGATGGTTGGAAGCAGAAGTGATAGTGCAGGCACGGTAGACACCTGCAGGGAGACCGGCAGCGAGATCGGCAGAGAGAACGCCATTCTGACCAGCATCGTTGATACCCTTGAAGAAAGCAAAAGTCTGGGCATCAAGGGGGTTTTGCGGGTTTTCATTGCCACCCATGTCCTGAACGGTGATATGGGTGTGACCGACGACATTGCCGCCCGACAGAGCCTGGGGAGCGGCGTAGTAAGTGTTGTCGGGGTTGGTGAAGGACCCAGCCACCAAGTTGTTGATCTTGACAGAGAAGGTAATGGCTGAGTTTTCACCGACGGTGTCACCGTTCTTGGGGTTGGTGAAAATGGTAGACACCATGTTGCCGACAGCAGGAATATCTCCCATGACTGTGAATTGATTAGCAAATGATCTCGATAGCAATATTGAGGCTAAAATTACCAATGGAGTTACAAGAACCCGCCCTGACTTGAAGACCGTTGGTCAGTGTCTTGCCCGTGCAGAAGTTGATGAAGTTGGCAGGGTCCCTGATCAAGTAGTTAGTGATAGTACTAGACGTAAAGACATGTTGGTAACTTACGTAGCGGAAGCAGCCTGGCCTGCTTCTGCGTTGTCTCCGAGACCGTCAGAGTTGCTGTTCGCCTGGACATTGTTGGGGTTGAGGCACAGAGCGTTGTTCTGTCCGTTGTTCTGGCCGTTGTTTTGACCATTGTTCTGACCGTTGTTTTGTCCATTGTTCTGTCCGTTGTTCTGACCGTTGTTCTGGCCGTTGTTCTGGCCGTTGTTCTGGCCGTTGTTTTGACCATTGTTCTGTCCGTTGACCTGGGCATTGGCGATACCGGCTGCAAGCAGCATAGGGAGGATAGTTGAGAAGCGCATGTTGAAGTCTTAGAATAGATAGTTATGGGGTTGTAAAAAAGAGTGACTTCCGGCTGGCGGTGGATTACAAAAAAAAGGTCAGATACGTTCAACGTAATCTGAATGAAGAATTAGAGGAAAGAGAAAGGAATGTAACCCAAAACTGGAGACCCGGTGTGTGATGGAACAAGCGACTGATGATAGTGAGAAAAAAACTATCTGGAGGAAATACATTGCCTTAAGTCCTTGGCGATTGGAGAGGCAAAATCTCTACTTGGCAACGCGGCCGGTGGTTCCTTGGGCATGAAACCGGCGATGAAGGCAGAGACGTCTCAAGCCTGCCAGTACCGGCATGGCTGGTAGTACGCACGGAGCGCGCGCATCAATTGGCGCTCAACTATTGACTGAGGCTCTCATGGAATACTCTTGGGAATGCCAGTATGTGAAGCATTGAGAAGGAGATCCAAGAAACAGTTGGTGTGTGAGGTCTGGGGTTGTAAAGCAAAGAGTGCCGCGAAAACCGTTCGTGCTAGCCGCAACCGGACACGCCATAGTCCAATGCAGTTAGCGGCCGCCTCGTGGCTGTCACTTTCGGGGATCGTCCTAAATTTTGAGGATTGGTTACTCAAACCCTCATGATGCCTTACTATGCGCCATGCAGCGACCGAATGCACGGCAGGAATGTGCGATTTGACCCGATCTACCCGGTCACCAACACACCCTACCAGCGGGGAAATTGGGAAACTATAGGTGGCCCACTCTGTGACCCACGCCCCCCCCTCAAGAGCCTCACTGAATCGACTTTGGAAAGCCCTCTCTGGGCACCCAAATCGGCTAGTTCATGCTGTCATTGTCTCGACCTGACGGGTGTCACAGATGACAAGCACGGAAGGGCCGTTAACCACCAAACTTGCGTGCTGCCTTACACTGGTGCGTCGCTCTATGTGGCCCGAGATACGCTTGTCACGCAGACAATCGCATGACGGCACTCTTCACTCCGGATCCCCACCGATCTACGGTATGGGATACCTGGGACTGAGGTCTTGGAAATGCTTGTGTCTGCCCACGTGCCATCTTGGACACTCCTTCACGACACCTTGCGGGTTCCGTAGTGGATGCCTGCGAATCTGCCGCCACTACACAGTTGACCCCATCTAGGGCGCCCGCGAAACGGCCGTGTATCCGTATGGTATCTCTTGCCTCGTCGGCCGAGTGCATATGCCCCTTTCACTACACGTTGTAAGAACGTGCCCTCGGTAATAGCAGCCTGAGACACCTCACGTCAAACCCCGCTACTCGTTCGGCACGCCGGCATCCCAGATGATTACATGATTACTGAATCAGAATTTCCCCATACGGCTCGGTACAACGACTTGCCTGAGGCAAGGTGCGTCGTCAGGCGCAGTGATCTACATCTGTAACCAACATCCGCGGAAACTTCTCGAGTTCCACTTCCCAGACAGTAATCAGAGAGGCTGGCCGGCAGGAGTAAGTATAGTACAATATGATTTCGAATTGTGACTGTGATATGAAATGTAGACACGCGTTCGCTCGGATCGACCCACATCCATCAGTTTCAAATTTAGATGGTCAGTCGCCCTTCCATCACCTCCACGGCACCGCCTTTGAGATAAAGCTTAGAGATGTTCCGATCCTGTGTTAAGTCGATCTCGATTAAGATTTCGCTCCGTCGTCCCATTTCCACACCTTGTGTTATCTCGTATCTCAACGTCTCACTGCTCCCACCTTCTGTTAACGAGAGATAAGCTGCCAGGTCGCTAGCGGCGCTTCCGGTCGCTGGATCTTCCAAAGCCCCCTCGATCATTCTTGTCCTCAGTCTTATTGTTCCGTCCTCGCCCTTCCCCGTTCGCACGAAAAAGTACGTTCCGGTCAACACGTCGCACCAATCCGGATTCAAGCCGTCGACTACCAGAGCTTGTCCAGCCAGCGATACCATGCTCAGCGCCTCTTCATTTTCTAGTTCGACTAGAACAAAGGTCATGCCTTTGACAATCGAGACAACTGGAAAGTCGTTGTGAGCCTGGGTCTTGCCTTGTTGGTAAGCTTCTGCCAGTTGAGGCTGCCACGCCAAAATCTCATTCTTGCTGCATCTCTTCTTGTGAACATGGCTATAGTCGTCAGCTTGATTAGGTTGTTGAATTCAACGTTGCTAATACAGACAGCAGATCGTAGTCATCAGTCTGACGCAATCTTCCACCAGTAAACCACAATTACACGAACGGAATTCGAATAGATCAACATACACGTCATGGGGTATCGCTGCCTTTACCGTCATCTTCGCCACGTCTTTGCGTTGGCGTAACAAGTCAGCACAGGTCCCGTCTTCGATCATAGTTGGCAGTCACGAACCGTATTCCAGATCTACCTTCCCAGCTTTTAAGTTGAACTGTGCATTCATCGTGCCACTTTCAATACCGCGCTCCCGAGCAGTTCTTCCGAGAACATAACATGCTGTGCCTACTGTCGGATGACCCGCGAAGGGAAGTTCTTTGGTCGTCATGAAGATATCGACTGTCCATTCATCGTCTTCGGTGGCTGTAGTTTTCTCGTGTAAGAATGTTGTCTCTGAGAGGTTGAATTCTCTTGCGACTGTCTGCTTTTGATCCTGGCTGAGAATGTGGCCATTCGGGATTCGCACAATAGCCAGTGGATTTCCTTCATACGGCTTGGCCGTGAACACGTCCAGGGTCACAAACTCCAGCTTGGAAGATGATGTCATGGCTAAGGGATTGTAGTAGAATCGCTCTTGGGTGACTTACCGGGCAAGCATAGCTTGTCCGACATTATTTGGTTTGTAGACGCATGACCCTGATGACTCATCAAAGATGGCATAGTTATCCGACGCTGGAGGTTGTTGCTACCCCGCCATGACAGATAGTACATGAAATTTAGACTCGTGTTCTCGCTTCAAGGCCTTGCACCTTGCAGCTAGATTGACACTCGCGTTACTGTATCAGCTCGCCTTTCAGTAGGGCTGAAGGTAAGGGTTGGTAGGAGTTTCGAGCCATGCGCTGGGTTTGCATGTTTAATAACATGGAAGTCGGGCAACCCCAGAAACCACGGGTGATAGGAGCAAGGCCGCAAACGAAACTTTGTCTCAACTATCCCACACCGGCCTTGTCGTGTTTCGCAACAAATTTCATGCCCAGATTTCTCATCAGATTCTGTTCAGCTCGTGGTCGGCATTCGCGAGACGCCAAGAGCTATTAGCTCGACAAGACGTGTCGTTGGACATCGGCTTGACCGAGTACATACACGCGGCTTGGCTTCAAGGTCAGCAATGACGCTATCCCTCGTATAATGGCTGTATTGTCATGTAGTCTTCAGGAGACGTGTGTAGACCAAGGATTATCGTAGCAACAAGGCTGACCCACGGCTGCTAATGCCCGAACAGGACAGACTCGCCAGAAAATCAGGTCCAGCGGCTGTAAGCTGGCAGTTCTCCCACTGCGGAGAAGGCCAGATCAAATGGAAAGCTTGGCACACAATGGCTACGTAATCACGACAAATGTCTGCAACCTAAAGTTAGTACGATTGTGAGGGGCATTTGTCCAGCCCTTGCGAAAGCGAAAGCGACTAAGACAGCTCGATGCTATCGCGCGGTGTCATGAGTTTGGCGAGCGACCAAGGCAATATGTACCTCTGTTCGCATGAGGGCAGGGTCAGCTCGGGTGGCGCAACGTTTCCTACAATGCGCATGATTCCCGTTGCAAGGATCATGTTGCCCCCCAAGGAGTAGGCTTTTGGGCTGCGACGAGTCAGAACAGTCCAGCCGGGACGTTTGGGTGTGGAGACGACGAGCATGTTAGCCGGTCTGGCTGCCAGGTCCAAGCAGATCGCCACGGAGATTATTCTAACGGGCTCTATTGAATCATATGCGCACACAGCGTTTCTTAGGTGGGCTTCTGCGTGTGTGATATTGAATGGTCTTACATGCACTGGTGCCCGTCGCCGGCAGGCGGCCTTGCTATTGACAAAGGCTTTCTCCGAGGCGCAGGTACAACGCAGGTACAGGTCGGCCATGCGACGGCGACGAGCTTAGGCGAGATGGGATGGAGAGGCTCCGGCCAGTACTTGCTGGACCCAAAGACTCGTTTATCTGATGATTCGCAACAGGATCGCACACTTGGATCGATGAAATGAGACAATCTCGGGTGCGTGATTTTCAGGCCAAGAGAAGGATGTGCTAAGCAAACTACAAGACCGATCGTCTGCGTAGTCTCTGTCAAGTGGTTTCCGTCATGCGCTCCATGATGCAGCAACAAGTGTACTTATTTGCCGTGCAGCGTGGAAGAGTTTGGGCCGAGCCTTAGCAAAGTCAATGAATCCTATCGGACTCGGTCCGACGATGCGCCCATCGCCGCCGACGGGTCTTAACGGTGAAATGCAGCAGTAGTCAGTGGTCAACATGCCAGGGGCGTGGCGCGGTTTCCTCATGCTTTTTCTCGTGTAGAGTGAGATTGACAGCCGTGTCGTAAGCGGCAGGCGCAGGACATGCGTCTCGCAGCGCGCCTGGACGAGGGCAGCGTGCTGGCAGTGATGGGTTTCGCACGACTGCAGCTCGTCGTGTGCAGAAAGTCTAGGCTGCGAGAGCCAACTCTGTGAGGTTTCATGATCAACGGCGGGCCTCGACGTGATTCGCTAGTGATTTCTACACGTACGTCGTCGACGTGCTGAATACGGAGAGAATTTGGGGGTAGAGTTGGCCAGTGGCAGCAATGTTTGCAAGCCAATAGAGTTTTTGCAGCGTCATCAAGGATCAGCATCGAGGCAGCCCCTTATTTCTGAAGGTGACGGGCGTGGTGTTCAGGGAGTACAGGCTCACCCTGGCGTGTTCGCAGGTGCAGCTATCGCAGAGGTCCTATTGGCAGTGCGGAAGAACGGGCCCAGCATTGCTGCAGTTGAGTATCCATGTGGAGTTCGCAGCTAGGTGGGACACTTTGGGAGGGGGGTAAGGGGGGGCGTCGACTGGGCCAAACAATAACTTACCTACATCGAGGCACGACTCACGACTCAGTGAAGGAGGCTCCCGGAACGACGACGGGCTTCCGCAGCCTCTAGCTCGTGCCACATGCGCCGCTGGCCCTCCCCCCCCCCATGTTTGGCCGTGAGGGTGTCGCTTGGGCCGCAGTGAAGGGTGACGTCTCAGGGTCCGGCAGCCATGGCTGCTCGTCGGCACCGTGAGGCGTGAACAGGGCGAAGTGTGTAATCCAGCTACGAATTGCGTCTTACCTACGTAGTTGCAGTGAGCAGCATCATGTACGTGCAACATTGGTCCAGGGCAGAGGAGGGTACAGTGCAGGGAGAGGCCTTGTGGGAAGACCGGGGCGGGGTCGGCGTGGAGCTGGACGCAAGAGGCAGTGTGGGCATCAGTCGACGAACTCGAGCGCAAGTGCAAGCGTGCAAGTGTCTGCGACCTCTCGCGCCCTCTCGCGCGCTCCTTGCCAGGCCGCAGAAAGTCGACGCCCGCCTAGGCTGGCTTGGTCACTGGCGCTCGGGGAAGATGGAAACCCCTGTCACTGACGCCACTTATGCAAGTGCGTAGCCGGCCATCACGGGCCTGGTGCAGGGATGCTGAGAAGAAGCGTTAGCTAGAGGAAACGCAAAACCCTTTCTGTATACCTACCCGTTGTCTGCCCGTTCCAGCCCGCGGCTCCTTCACAATTCCCCAGTCGATAACCAGCTACTCGACACTGCACGGTCGCGTTTGTCCTTCATTTGTTTTGCCCACCCCCCACCACCCGGACTACACTGCACTACTACATACACCTGCCCACTGCCCTCAGCCACCTCGACACTTTCGCTCGCCCGCCAGCTCCTCTACCTGACCTGCTTTCATCTTCTACAACGCTTGGACCCAGCCCGCATTCGACTTTGACGCCCGTATCAACCGCTAAGCCTTCGACCACCTCGCGCGGGAGTCGATTGGCTCATCGAGACGTGTCCATCATCTCGTCGACCCGCGACGCCATCCCCCCACAGCAGCCACCATCATGACCCCCTCAAATCATTCTCGCAGCTCGTCGGATGAGTCGACCAGCTCGTCCATGGCCTACATCCTCGAGCACGTGCTGCAGTATCCCGGCAGCTACGACATCCCGCTCAAGACCATGTACGAGCTCAACCGTGTCGACCGCGCCCAGCCCTTCCCCAAAGGCCTCAGCAAGTCGCCTAGCGGCTCGCCCATTACCGGATCATTCGCATGGAGCAGCACCGAAGCCGCCACCATGAGCTTCACATCGTCTCTCATGAACCAATTAAAGGCGCTGCCCACGCGAACTAGCGCGCTCCCACCCGCCTTCATCGTCAACTTTGTCACCCGCACCTTCATGCCCGAGCCCGCCGACGTCGACTGGAGCCAAGCCCTCACCGCACTAGACTATCTCAAGGATCTGGAGACGCGGAGGCGTCGGGAGATGGCTACAGCATTTGAGGCGCTCGACGTGCACAGGGACACCTGGGATGCTGACATGGCCTGTGTGGCGGAAAAGGCACCCGGCATCGCTCTTTGGATCAACAACCTTGAGGGCAAGAACCGAAAAGCTGAATCGTATTACGCGCAGATTTGGGTGGGGCTTCGCCGTTGGGTAAGCTCTCTCTTCTCCACTATTAACGGTCGACATGGACTAACAGCACTCGACAGATCATGATCAACCACCTCTCAGACGACGAGTTCAACAAGCTCAACTGCATCAGCTACCTCAACACTCTGTTTCCCCCCGTCCATGGCCAAACTCAGCTTCCCTCGCAGTACTTGAACCATGAAGCTCTGAAGGAAGAACGTCAGATCTTCTTTGACATGATCAGCCAAGTGCAGAAGAAGGGGCCAGATGTCCTACTACCCTTGATCAACCGGGACAAGCGCCCAGAGGATCGGACCGGATGGCCATCTGTCCAGCGTATCGTCGACAAGTATCTCCGCGTTGCACAGAACATGATTCAAGACTGCATGTCGACCCACGGACCGGAGTCATTCGACCGCTACATGAACGGCCTAGGAAAAGACAAGAAGCACGACTCTGGTGTCAGTTTTGGCTCCGAACGTAGGCCCAGCCTAGTCGCCAGTGTCCATGAGAAGCAAGCACCTGAGCCCATGCAGCACTACGCACCATCGACCAAGGGCCTCAGCAAGCTGGAGAGGATCACCCGCGAGTTCAAGCGCATGCGGGTCAAGCCCCGACCAGAAGTTGAAGAGATTACGCAATTCAACCCTCACCCAAGCGAGCCGGCGGGAAAGAAATCGCTTAAGAAGGCCCGATCATTAGCCAGTATCAAGTTTGGCAACGGCAGCTCAGCATCCCTCGCCAGCCGGAAGGCCAGCGACGCGGCCTTTGACGCCGACCAGATGAAGAAGCATCGCCTGATGTACGAGTCTTCACACAGCCGCAACACCAGCGCCCAAACATGAGTAGCCCATGAGCTCTCGATGACTGTTCCACCACATCCCGACAAGTTGCGCCTTTTACCCACGTCCACCAAGCATATCACATGCATGGTGCATCTCCGATGCTGACCCGGAAGGAAAGTCCAGAAGCGGGTTTCGGGCCGATGCGGCACGTGATACGCAATCGACGAGGACCAGGCATGCAGCGAAACCTTGCACGCCTAACATTGTCTCTGATTCATTGAAATACCCATCTTTTTTTTTCTCTTCCAGGCTACGAGGACAGGCCGACTTTCTAGCCGCCGCTGTCATTGTATAGCTTCTCCACTTTAGCGGGCGTTATTCGAAGTAATTACCTTCTAGGTCAAAATTCTCCATTTTTTCACGCTGTTTATGTGGTTCATGACAAGCAAAGCATGGTGTTCAGGAACAGGAGCATGGGCCATGGCGTAGTATACGACTATTTTGGGAGGCATATTCCTTTTCTTTTTCTTTTTCTTTGTTTTCGTATTCTGTACATATTCGTGGGCACGGGCAGCCTGGCTTGGTTCGGGATACGCTTCTACGTCGGAAGTTTTGGCCGTTCTTCGACGAGTAATGGATAATCAAAATCAATATCACAATCACACATGCGTTTCAGTATCTTGCAGAGTTGCGTAGACTGGTATTGGCGGCGTCGCCACAGTGGTGATCACCCGCAAAGCGGGTGGCAAGCAGTACCGAGTGCTTTGACATCCAATCGAGGGTGCATTTTGCGCAAACGACAGCTCTCTTCACATCGATGTTGCAGTGCTTTATCGATGCGAAAGTTTGTTTTCTTTGAGAGTCGAGTGAGAATGAATCAGCAACCCTGGCAGACGCAAACTTTGTTTTTAATCACTTTGTCAACCGAACGCGCTCCTGTTACCACATGCATCTGCACCACGACACGAGGGTAAGTCGACCCCCGCTACACCTTGCCGTTTGGGGCGTCACCGTCTGCTGCCCGTTGCAACGTCAATGGACAATGAATCAGTCACCAGCCTGCACGTAGGCGAGCACGTAGGCGAGCACGCGCAAACTGCAGCTCTCTGTCGGATCACACCTGCAGCGACGCCCGAGACTAACCTCGAAGCAATACCTGCTGCATCTTCACCAAGCGTGCGAGTGCAAGATGGATTGTAGCAAACCGAACCCCAAGGAAGCTCCACGCGATGCGCGCGTTACTGGAAGCCGATCACCCACACCACCCCCGTCCGAAGTACCCCCATCTTCGACATGTGAGCCCAAGTTCGCCAACCCCCGTCAGACGGCCCCATCTGCCGCGGCACCGCCCAGACGTACCTTCTTCGACCCTTGGAACAGCTCTGGTACAGGCCATCAACGCGCGGAAAATCGCCTTTCTGGCTCTACCGAGTGGCGCACCTCGCGCAATCTCAAGCTTGTAGAGCAATTCAGGGCCGGTATAGACGGGGGTAAGAGGGTGGCCGACACCGTGGGCGCAGGGAGTGACGACTCTGCCAAGCATGGCCGCAACGTCAATGGTACTTGGGCGAAGGATGCAAAGAGCCTCAGGACAGGGGGCCAACAGAGCCTTGCAGAAGCATGGGCTTCCAACAACAAGGCGAGCTGGAACCTGCCACAGGATAGTCACGTCGAGACTACTGAAATGCAACATGAGCAACCATTATCAAACGACGACCATACTGACGAGCAAGGTATATCTGCAACCTCACTGCACAGACGCAACAACAATAATAACAGTGCACAGCAGGATCTCAAGTTAGTATCTCAGTAGCCGCATCAGGAATCGTGGAGAAGCAGATATTTACAGGCCTCTGCTTCTATATCAACGGCTCGACGGCGCCCCTAGTCTCGGATCACAAACTCAAGCAACTGTTAGCAGCACACGGTGCCAGACACTCTATCGCTTTGGGACGACGAACCGTGACGCATGTCATACTCGGGACGGTAACCGGAAACGGCGGTGCAGATGGTGGTTTGGCTGCCACTAAAATGCAAAAGGAGATTGCTAGGTCAGGTGGCAAGGCTGTCAAGTTCATCAACGCAGAATGGTAAGTTTTGCGTGCCTTTAGTGTTTCGTATTGGTAACTACTTGGACTTGCAGCCAGCCCATGTCGGAATCTATGCACAACACCGGCCGTGACGTTGTTACTGACATATGCAGGGTCCTGGACAGTATCAAGGCAGGACGACGCCTCACTGAATCGCGGTACTCGCCACTGAGGCTCACACCGAAAGGCCAAAACAGCATTGCAGGCATGATGCGCGGTGGTGTTCCTTCTAACAAAGAGCAAGGATAAAGCAAGGTTCCATTCGCAATACCTTCTAACATCCTACGACATCACCACCAGCTGAAACCCCACGCCACCGACGTCGGCGGGGACAGCAACACGCCTAAGACGAAAGCGAAGAAGATGAGCTGTTCCTGAAGTTTTAAAAAACGTACGTTGTCCAAATCCCCAGCCCTTGGCAGAATATCGACCGAGATGTGCAGCATCACGAAACTAGGTCTATCCCTCTACTGCAGATGAAACCATGGTTCAGCGGGCTCAGCGCGCGGGGAAGGGATCAGGAATAAAGGGTTCATAGTTTGCGACGGGCCCCCAAACCTGATCAGCGAGCTCACGTCTGGACCCTGATGCGACTACGCAAACTTTAAATGGCGCGACTGCGGATACTAATCAATCCGCCTCCCTCACGCCATAACCTATCTCCATCTCCCGTGTTGCTTAGTAGATGATGTAGTATCAACCATTGTTTAAGTACCAAGCCATAAATGTTTGCATCCTTTTCCCTCTCTGTCTCGTAGTGTGTTCCTGGATTGTCCCAGCAATAACCAACAAAACAGCCGATAAATCCCCCGCAGAGAGCAACGTCGACGGTGCTAGCATGCCATGTTTCTTCTAGCGTTTGCGCTTGTGTGAGGAACTTGCAGAAAGTATGGGACGCCATGACCAGCATTTCTCTTACACGCAAGCTGAGGGAGAAGCGGAACCAGGTAAACAAGACAGACTACTTGGATTAAATCCCCAGCCTAACAGCGTAAAAATGCGCCCATCGGCCAAAAAGGGCATCTGTTTCCCTTGCCTGTTGTGCCTCAAGTTTGGTTCGCACGAGGCCGAGGCGCCCACGTGAGCGTGTGTGGAGGAGGTACAGTAGGGCATATGTACATGCCAGGCACCACCTACAGTACCTACCTAAATAGGTAGTAGGAAAGTGAAAGATGGGAACCGCTAAAGTTCCACACGTGCTAGCTTGTTTTCCGTGCGCGGGGACTTCCGCATTCCATGGTCTTTGCACAAATGGCGCAATCCGTTCTCAAGGGATCCCTTTTTGAACTTTGTGATGCTGCTTACATGACCTTGGTAATCACTTCCCCCGCGGCTACACCTCGGCATGGCCGCGGCAAGTTGGCTGCCTGCCTGAATGTCATGCCGATGCAACAACTGGTAGGATGAAGGAATATCAACCTTGCTAGCTAGGGTCAAGCAAGGTAGGTGGCGTCACTCACATCCACACACGCACAAAGTCTTCCAAACTCTATCAACAGTTCTAGATCCGGCTCCGGTTCTGACCTTGGGTCCGTCCCTCTGTATTTCCAGCCACGAGATTCTGTGCGTGTGCCTGTGTGCCTGTGTAATGCAAAGTAATACCAATGCCAATGGCAAAACCATAACAGAACTGCGGCTTCTGTCTCCGTTGGCGGGCGGGATGTACATCAGCCGCGACGGCGACTCGCGTTGCCCCCACCCGCATGTGGGAATTTACATATTAAAAGTTGAGTTTAGGAGTTTATATGTCAGTGGTGGTTTGATGGTTTTCGCTTTCGTTATTTTTGGTTCGCATCGTCGTTTTCGCCCTTCTCCGCAAAAGGGGAACGTAACGGTTATCGGCTTTCTCCGGAAACGTGGGCTATCTCAAAGTTCGCGACAAAGGTATCACAGGATTTTTCGATGGGTGTTTTGAGATTTCAGTATTTGATTTCCATTTGCTTGGCACTAATATGGCTTGGCGAGGCTGGAATGGTGGTTTGCAAAATTCCTATGGTTGAGGATCGTGTTTCTTCTCGGAGAAGAAATGGCCATATGTGTGGAGATGGGCATCAGAGGTAAGGGCAAAGGCGGTCAACGCAAGTCAATCAGCTAATTAGTAGAGTAAATTGTTATTTTCTAAAACTCTTCATGGAAATTCATGTACGTTTCTGTGGAAAGAACAATAACCTCCCCTATGTAGCGACACAGTTTCAACCTTGTGATGTGTCCTCCATATAGAGCACCATTCACATGCGAACACGCCCCAAACGCCATAAGTGACTGGTATCACTGTCCCCATAAACGCCATTGTGCGCTCCCGAAGCTTGATATGTACTCATTATTTGCGACCGCATCTAACCAGCAGTCCTCGGTTTGGCCTTGGCCTGCTTCTTGGCCTTTGCATCTACCTTTTGCTTCTTCTTTTTCTCTTCGAGCTTCTCATCTGCCTTGCGCTTCAATGTTGCCTTTTGTTCAGCCGTCTTCTCAATCGGCTTGAAGAAGCCCTCCAGCCTGCTCTGTTGTGCCGTCTTCATGTTCTTTTGCAACTTGGCTGCTCCATTGCGCACCCTGTCTTCATTGAAGTGCTTCTCTTCGACAAGGAATTTGACCAGTCCTTCAACATCTGGGGCTTCCCACTTGAAGTCGCATTCTGGGTCATCGGCAGGGCGAACATCTGGTTCCAAGAAGAGGAGGCGCGCATCGGCAAAAGGCCAGTCATCAGGGATGGTGAGTTTCTTGGACGATTGGGACTTGATGTGTTCGACAACTCCTTCCAGATCATTGTGCTCGCGGATAAGTTTTAGAGCGGTACTGGGGCCAATGCCCTTGATGGGATCAAGGTAATCGCAACCGAGGAGAATGCAGAGATCGATGAACTGAATAGAGTTAGCATGGCATGGGTTCGTGAGTACTGATTTGTCGTACCTGCTTCCGCTCCATCTGCAAGCCTTCAAGCACCTTGTCCAAGTGTATTTCCAGGATGGGCTCTTTGCGCTGCTCACTGAAGGTCAGATGCCTTAGCAGAATTGGCGTATCAAAGGTCAAAGTGTCCATATCCTCTGATGCCGCAGCATAGACTTTTCCTCCCCTTGCCAGCGCGGCGCACTGCGCCTCAGCTTCAGTTGGCGCGACAATGTATGGGATGCCCATGAGCTTAAGCAAGCGCTGGCACTCCTCGTTGTGCTCTCTCGTCACCCTGACTGTCCGCCGCGAGAACTTCTCAACATCTTCTGCTGTACCCGTCTCCTTTGCTTCCTCGGCCGCAGCGTGTGCTTCAGTCTTGCGCTGGAATCGCTTCGCAAGCTCACCAGATTTGAGCTTGGGCGGCGCGCCATCGAAGACGTATAGGGGCTTGATTCCATTGTCGACCATGCGCATGGTGCGGTAGAAGAGACCCATGAGATGTGATGTCGTTTCACCCGTTTCGCTCATGAGTTGTTGGCCATCGGATCGGACTGCAATGAGAAAGCTGTAGATGCTCATAGATCTACACTGTGTTAGGGCTAAGGAACGACGGCGGGTAAAACATGTGCATACGCATCCTATGTATGTTAGTAATCGATACAACACGGCGAAACATATTGGACATACTATAGCAACTTTGCGACCGAATTGGTTCTTGATCTCTCCCTTCTTGACGGCCTCGGGCGTGTGCTCCTCAATGAGCTGATACAAGTGCTTGATACCCATCTTGGCTTTCTTTGTTGCGCTGCTTATGGGATGATTCTCGGGCTTGTTTAGGCGTCTGGAGCGTGGAGCGTAGAAGAAAGGCAATCGCGTGGAGGCTGGAGAAAGTGACGGCAGTGATCGTCACGACGCGTCGCGCGTAATCACGATCCTGCATTTCTTGGCACCTCTACCCCACACATTCCCTATGATCGCTTATTGAGGCTCTGCAGGCTGCAAGGGCCTTCCAGATGGGTGCCAGGCGTAGTTGGGATACCCCACATCTCATCATAGATGAGCACTTGTCGCATACTTTACGTGATCATGTTTGACTTATTGCCACCTCGGAGCCGCGGTTGTCACTAACTTATGGTGGGGGTTCCGAGGCCAACATCGTCCAATTACGGATATCTTCTCCTTCTCTCCGGATATAACAATCCCCAGTTTTCCAAGAACTTGTGCATCTATTCACCATATTCAACATGCTCCGATCAGTATCCAGACATGCCTCAAGGCAATCACACACTCCAGTTCGATTCGCGGCTATCGGAAAGCGATACTTGCATGCTCCTGTGTCCTTTGACTGGAAGGACCCGTTGAATGCAAGCAACTTATTCACAGAGGAAGAGTTGGCCATCTCGGAAACAGCCGAATCATATTGTCAGGAAAGGATGCTTCCAAGAGTCTTGGGCACGTAACACACTGTGACTGCTCTGTGCAGCCAGCTGACGTTTGCAGAGGCATATCGCAATGAGAACTTTGACAGAAAAATCATTGAAGAGATGGGCGAGCTAGGCCTTCTAGGCGCCACGATACAGGGCTATGAGTGTGCCGGCGTCAGCAGTGTCGCAGCTGGGTTGATCACCAGGGCCGTGGAGCGAGTCGATTCGGGTTATCGTTCTGGGTACTCTGTGCAAAGCTCGCTCGCCATGGGAGGCATTGAGGAGTTTGGATCCCAGGAGCTCAAGGAACGTCTTCTCCCGAAGATGGCCAAGGGCAAACTGTTAGGTTGCTTCGGTCTTACTGAGCCGAATCACGGATCAGACCCAGGCTCCATGGAGACAGTCGCAAAGCCGCATCCCACAAGGAAGGGGTACTATTCGCTTTCTGGATCAAAGACATGGATCACCAATTCACCCATTGCTGATGTTCTCCTTGTATGGGCAAAGCTAGAGAGCACAGGCAAGATCCGGGGCTTCATTGTTGAGCGTGACCAGTGCCCTCCGGGTACTCTTGAAACCCCACCAATCAAGCACAAGAACGGTCTTCGAGCGTCGATCACGGGCATGATCCAGCTGGATGAATGTCCTGTTTCAGAGGCCAACATGTTTCCTGATGTTGAGGGTTTGAAGGGACCTTTCAGCTGTTTAAATTCGGCAAGATATGGCATTGCTTGGGGTACAATTGGCGCACTCGAAGACTGTATTGCAAGAACGCGCGAGTATGCGTTGGAGCGTAGACAGTTCAAGAACAACCCGATTGCCAAGTATCAGCTTGTGCAGAAAAAGCTGGCAGACGCTACAACAGACGCTGCGTATGGTATTCTAGCAGCCCACCAAGTCGGACGGCTCAAGGATGAGGGCAAGGCTGCCCCAGAGATGATCTCCATGATCAAGAGGCAGAACTGTGATCGAGCCTTGATCAACGCCAGAACGTAGGTTGTGGCAAGCCGTTTGCTCAGGACGATACTGACTATGAATAGACTGCAGGAAGTGTTTGGCGGCAACGCGGTCTCGGATGAGTATGGCATCGGTAGACATGTCGCGAATCTGTTTGTGACGCAGACGTACGAAGGCCAGAGCGACATCCACTGTGAGTCTGAGTACGTTATTATGACGGGCTCCACTAACACACTATAGCGTTGATCCTTGGCCGGGCAATCACAGGCCTACAGGCCTTCTGCTGATTGCTACAAAAGGTCTTAAGGTGAGAGTCACTGTGAGGTCGGTCCGCCTGGTGAGGAAGCTATCATGAGTTGCTGTTGCTGTACTACCAACAAAAGTATCTAGCGACGTCATCCAATCATAGTAAGCCCGTACGCTGTAGGCGCCTGCAAGCCTCATGGACAGGCGATGTTTTTTTAGAAGCAAATGCATATGCATATCAAACCGTGAAGGCCGATGCACGCCTTTCAGGCTGTCTCGAACGCGGCAAGTGTCACGTCTGATTGCCCAAGCACCTTACCCGCCGCCACCCTTACGGACGTCAGTGTACTGACCAATGTATTGGTGACCATGTAGAAGGACACGGCAGCTGTGAATGTCAGCCTTGACGCATGTCCCCTAGTCGTGTTGTAGGTTGCCACCGGCCGCGGCTTCTGGGCACCTGAGTAAGAAACGCTCGGTGAATTTTGTGGCCAGCGATTGTTTTCGCCTCTTGCGGTTGGACCCGACACATGATAAATGGGTTCGCCCCTGCACTGCCCTGGACCGCTCCTTCACACCCAGCTTTACCGCTTTACCGTCTCTCACCCGTCGTCAGAGGTATGTGAAGCGTGGCGGAGGCGCCATCCGCTGATACGCCGCACTTGCTTTCTTTGGACCCCCCGCTAACTAACTAACCGCCTTGCCTGTGCAGACATCCCACTTCAACTCTTCAACACCAACTCTCTCTACCGCAACAACCGCGACCCCGAAGCACACAATACCCACACTCCCACACAGTAGCCATGGCTCTCAAGCGCATCAACAAGGAGCTTACTGATCTCGGTCGGTATGTGATATATCTGCCCTACCAACTGCGAGACTCGTTCTTTTGCTCGCATGACAGCGACCGGTTGCGGGGCGCTACAACGTGGACGCCCAACGCCCAAGACTCATAACACCATGACGAGGGAAATATATGGCTGACATGGCACCTGCAGTGATCCTCCCTCTTCTTGCTCGGCTGGCCCTATCGGAGATGATTTAGTACGTCACCCTTGTCCCAGACGCCTGCGGCTGAGGCTTTGTTGCCGATATGGCTACAGGTGAAGAAAACACACGAACCAAACATGCTGACTTTGCGGTAGTTTCACTGGCAAGCAACCATCATGGGCCCTGTACGTGTGCACACCCGCACTTTCATCCTGGGAAAACCTCTACACCGTGCCAATAACTAACATGCGCAGGGCGACTCACCATATTCCGGCGGTGTATTCTTCCTAGCGATCCATTTCCCCACCGACTACCCCTTCAAGCCCCCGAAGGTCAACTTCACCACCCGCATTTACCACCCAAACATCAACTCCAACGGTAGCATCTGCTTGGACATTTTGCGAGACCAGTGGAGCCCTGCTCTGACCATCTCGAAGGGTACGACTCTCCTGAATACCAAGTGTGCTAGGCCTGTTGCTGACGCTCCTACAGTGCTTTTGAGTATTTGCTCGATGCTGACAGACCCGAACCCTGATGACCCGCTGGTTCCCGAGATTGCACATGTCTACAAGACCGACCGGTCCCGCTACGAATCGACGGCCCGCGAGTGGACCCGGAAGTACGCCATCTAGACAAGCATACGTGAGAAAGCGACAGGGCATGGTTTCGTTAGGATGCGACAGACGACAAGAAGAATGTGTGAGGGCGGTCGGTTATCAAGAGCATACCTTTGACGGTATGATGGATGATGGGAGTTTTCTACACTACAGCATGCATGCTGGAGGGGTTCTATAGTACTTGCTATCATCACTCTTAGCAGAACAGGCTTATTTCTCTTCCTGTCCTTATTCTTGACTGCAATGGTTGCCATCAGCTAACCAACAAGTCACACATCCCTGCATACGTCAAGAGTTTTCGAGTCCATATGTAATTACATTCGATCAATGAGGAGATGCGACTCTATGGCATACCATGTGCTTTACAAGGTGATATTGTTACATGTCGTGGCTTGTTATAGCTTTTTGCCGTGGCGAGAAGAGATCATGGTCTCTCTACATTGTTTTCTGCTTGAGCTGTGGCATTCTCAGCGGAGCCCTGCCCTGGTTGCTGACTACCATCTGCTACTGCTCTGACTGCAGACACGTCTGAAGAAGGCGGTATGGTAGCCTTCTCCTCGGACAACGTCGTCTTTTGTGCCTCTGTTTGCAAGACTTCTTCCATCACCTTCGCAGGCTCCTGGGGTCCTTCATTTTGTCCCTCCCTTGCCATTGTTTGAGGCATTTTTTTATCCTCAGTATGTACAGCGACTTCCTGCTTCTTTTCTACAACCCGATCCGCTTCCCTAATCGCTTTTGCTGTCTGAGCAAGTGATACCCGCGTTTGCTTAGACAGGTGCTGACCGTAGTTTTCGAGTTTTTCGCGACGCCGAAGGTTGAGCATATACGAGGTGCCGACGAGAGGTGTGAGCAGGGAGATGCGTGTATTCTGCTTCACATCTTGTGCCAGAGTTCTATGTAGATGCGCAAACGTGGCTTGGACGTGCTTGATGGCTATGCCTTTACGGCCGAGATCGTTCGTTGGGTCGGCAGGATCGCGGAGGCAGAGCATGTAATCGGGGAGGGGCTTTATCTCTCCATTCTGAGCGAATGTTAGCAAACTGAAAACATGACTGTCATTAGGTCAATTTACCTTGATCTGGACGTTGGCTGTATCGGTGCGTACAGGGTACGCTATCTTGTCGAAGTATTCGACAGGTTTAAGTGAGACACCCTTTGTTTTCGTGTCAAACTTAGCCCAGAACTCGAGGAAGTTCATGAGAGCCCCAGCAGCATCATTCCGCGGATGCGGCATATGCTTGATACTGGCCACTACCATCATGAACAGCGAGTATGATCCAAAGCCTCCCCGAAAGACGTCCGACAGACCGCGAACGTTGAGAATGGTCTTGATGACACAAAACAGCTTCTGTAGGTAGGGTATCTCCTGCATGTACTTTGCCATTATCTCTCTCGATAACCACGTATCGTTTGCCAAAACAATCTGGACATCGAGGCCTGATCGTTGGTCTTGCGCGACGATGAGGGGGTATCGAGCGTGACGGAGCGCAGTTAGAATGTAGTATCCTTTTTTCTTGAAAACTTTGTAGAACAAATCCCTTAGCGTCGCTACACATTTTCTCCTCTCGTCTTCCGGGGGTGGCCATATCGCTAGCTTAGGGTCCTCTACCTGGCGTTGGCTGCGCAACCGGAAGTCGATGTCTGATGTAGGAAGAGCGAGGCCAGTTGTTTGTGACCCGAAGACATCTATGTGATGCTTGGGTACTCGTTCTAGTACGTGATTTCGCACTTGGTCGATGACGTGTTTTCGAGCATTCTGTTCGTGTTGAGTTGGTCTAGAGTATTTGTAGAATTTATCGATTTCCATGTCAAGTCTAGCAGATCTTGTTAGTGTGCGACTTCGGTCCAAATGGTCTGAATTGTAAGTACCTATTCATGCCTGAAGTGACCCTTTCCCGATCTACGCACCACGGCAAGCAGCTCTCCTTGATGAGCGTAGTCGGTACTATGGGCATCACGGCAACACCCTCGTACTCCTTGGACTCACTGAACGCCCGCCTCGTCTTGGCCAGCAGCTTCTCTGGACCAGTAAGCGACTGTTCTCGATTGTCCTTCTGCGCACGACTGTTTTTCGCGACCGATGCTTCCTGCTTGGAGCCTAGGAATCGGCCTTTGACTGTGGTCATCCTCCTCACCGGCAGTTTCTTTGGTGACGTTGTGCTCGTTCCCTTTGCTGGCTTCGTACTCGGGTTTTCTGCTGGCTCCCCGCTTGGTTGTACGGCGACATGTCCGCCCTCATTGTTTGCTTGTTGGGAGCCATTGGTCCCTCCGGGCTCTATGAGCGTTTCCTTGGTATTTGCATCATCGAAATTGGCACTGGTGCCAGCTTGTGCTGCTTCTGTCACTGTGGAAAGCAGACGTTGACGAGGGGTGGTCGGCAAGCTGGAGAGGACGAAGTGATGCCATAACACAGCCGACGGGGCATAGCGGTTATGGGCGCGACATATTAGGCGCGTATGGGAGGGTTGCATGAGGACGCCTGTAATGGCGACAACTCGCGACACAATCCAGGTGGTGGTGGTTTTGCTCACTGTGCATGCATGCATGCATGGTTCTTCGCGATATAAAGTGCCAAGCATCTAGTCTACTTTGAGCTACAGCGGAGAAAAGAGAGACCCCCGCGGCCATGCTGAACTGCCAATTGCTCTACTGGCGGGCCCGCCTTTGGCATATGCTAATGTTGGAACGTCAGATGCGCTGTCTCAATGTGAAATGGCATGTGTGAAAACGCCAAATTGCGAACTTTATGTTGCGGCAGGCCTAGGCGCCAGAGGCCGTCCACGTCGGTCCACTTGCGGCACATGCTCAAGAGGCCCACACGCTCGTCCGATATGAGAGTCGGCTGACATCATGTTGACAGTCTCAACAAAACTTCGCAGAGCGGTCAGTGAGCGAAGCGCGTGGAAGGTCGACGAGATTGTAGGCGGCGCTGCTAGCCAGCTGCCAACCTTGTTGCAGAAAGCCCGAGCTGTTGCTGTTCGGTTCCCAACGTCACAGCAATGCTTAGTGGGGCATGAACTATCCCACCACACGGCCAGCTTTTCTTCCCCCATTGCCCTCCTTGGGCTTCTATGAGCTTCTTGACACACATCCCGTCTTCTCAGTCTTCTCTTTGAGCCTACACCCTTCGTTTTAGGCAGCTACAATTCCTCCAGCTTTTGTGACAGCTTAGCGCAAGACGCTTGGTACGTACTGCCCCTGCCTGTAGCTCCTTCTCCAGCACCCTCCAACAAGAGAGCAGCAGCAGCAGCAGCAGCTCTACCTACCAAGTGAGATTCGACACTCACTCTATACTGGTCTGTGCCTACACATAGTGATGCGCTATTTTCCAACCACCTAACCTTCCATGCCTTTGACTGCCATTCTATTCTCTTCGCCTACAAGTATCTAACGCGTTCATGTAGTGCGACGCATACACTTAGCCTGCGTGAGCCATGGCCCCTCCTACGGATGACAAAACCGAAAGGCCTCAACTCGAATCCCGCATCAGCGCACATCCTGCCCTTCATCCCGATGTGACCAATGTACCCGTCACGCCCGGCGTCCACCTCTCAGGCAAGACGGCCTACTTCGACGAGAAAAACACAAAGAACACCAACAACCTACCCTTTGATCCAGAGACTGCCACACCTGGGCCCTCGTGGAGCGCTAACTCGTATTTCTCGAACCAACAGAGAGCCGATCATGCAAGCGCGTCCACTGAGCAGGCAGCAGGTGCGCAGAGCGGCGAGGAAGCCCATGGTAAGTTGAAGAACACTCAAGGCCTTGACGGCACGCATGATCTAGCAGACTTGGACCCGCGCGCCGCGCATCCTGGGCTCAATCTGAGTGGCCGTGTCATCAGCGCAACTTTCGCTATTCCCTACACCATCGGCTACTCGCCAGGCAACGACTGGGAGCTGGATCCGCGACGAGGGACTTCTGCTTTGTTTGATTCCTTCTCTTACCTAGCCTCGAGCTCGTCTCCATGGAATCATACCCTTGTAGGCTGGACGGGCGAGATCTCACATGCAAAGACTGCCTCAGTTGTAGCGGCTACACAGGCGCCTATGAACAAGGCTGCAGCGCCTATTCCTGTGGATCCCAAGCGTCCGGCCCAGGCAGCGCAGGCTCCCAATGGCTTCCGTATCGGCCCCCAGGATCGAGCACGATTAGAGAAACAGCTCGAACGTGACCACGGTGGCAAGATCGTACCAGTTTGGCTGGTCGATGAGGTGGATGATGGGAAAGATGAATACATATTGAAGAACCAAAGTCACTGGCGGACATACGCTGAACACGAGCTCTACACTCTCTTCCACTACAAGCAGAACGAACCAGCCGATGGCCGCGCTGCACGGAAGTCGTGGGCAGACTATTACCGTATGAACAAGCTATTCGCGGATAGGATCCTCGAAATCTACAACCCCGGTGACATTGTTATGGTCCACGACTTCTACCTGATGCTACTGCCAAGTTTACTCCGCCAACGCCTTCCAAACATCTATATCGGTTTCTACCTTCATATCCCATTTCCCAGCAGCGAGTTCTACAGATGCCTGAGCAGACGAAAAGAGATTCTCGAGGGCGTACTGGGTGCCAATATGATTGGTTTCCAGTCATACAGCTACTCGCGACACTTCTCATCTTGTTGCACTCGAATATTGGGCTTTGACTCCTCTTCGGAAGGCGTCGATGCCTATGGTGCCCACGTAGCTGTTGATGTCTTTCCCATCGGCATCAACGCTGTATCAACGCAACGACAGGCCTTTGGCGACCCAGAAATCGACGAGAAACTCAAAGGAATCCGAGAGATGTACGCAGGCAAGAAGCTCATCGTGGGTCGCGACAGGTTAGATGCTGTTCGTGGAGTTGTCCAGAAACTCCAGGCGTTCCAGCTGTTTCTTGAGAAGTACCCAGAGTGGCACGGAAAAGTTGTTCTCATTCAAGTTACCAGTCCTAGCGGCGTTCACACCGATAGAAGCGATGGTGCGCAAGAAAAGGTGGTCAACAAGATCTCGGATCTAGCGGCGAAGATCAACGGCACTTATGGTACACTGGACTTTACACCTGTTCGCCACTTTCCCCAGTACCTTTCTCGCGAAGAGTACTTTGCCTTACTTCGGATTGCAGACATCGGACTCATTACCAGTGTACGTGACGGTATGAACACGACAAGTATGGAATACATCATTTGCCAGAAGGATAATCACGGCCCACTCATTCTCTCCGAATTCTCCGGTACATCGAGCTCTCTAGGCAGTGCCAGGCACATCAACCCCTGGGATATGGGTGGAGTGGCTGATGCGATTCACGATGCTCTGAATCAGAGTGACGAAGAACGCGCAAAGTACCACGCAGAACTTTACAAGCATGTTGTAGAGAACAATGTACAGGCTTGGACGAACAACTACCTGAAGAGCCTGATGACGAATCTAGCATCCTTTGACCAGTCGTTTGCTACACCAGCTCTGGACCGGGCTAAGCTCCTCTTCCAATATCGGCAGGCTACCAAGCGACTATTCATGTTCGACTATGACGGCACTCTAACACCAATCGTCAAAGATCCTTCGGCAGCGATCCCGTCTGACCGAGTCATTCGAACTCTCAAGACTCTAGCAGCAGACCCTACCAATGCCGTATGGATTATCAGTGGTAGAGATCAGGCTTTCTTAGACGAATGGATGGGCCACATTCCTGAGCTTGGCCTTAGTGCTGAGCATGGCAGCTTTATGCGGCATCCGCGCAGTCAGGACTGGGAGAACCTGACTGAGACAACCGATATGAGCTGGCAGAGCGAAGTTCTTGACGTTTTCCAACATTACACAGAGAGGACTCAAGGTAAGCTGGAGCCAACCCCACTCCAAGGAAATAATGCTAACAAGTATATAGGCTCCTTTGTCGAGCGCAAGAAGATCGCATTGACCTGGCACTACCGGCGAGCTGATCCCGAGTATGGCGCCTTTCAAGCGCGAGAATGTCAAAAGCAGCTCGAGAGGACTGTCGCTAAGAAACACGATGTTGAGGTCATGACTGGCAAAGCCAACCTTGAGGTGCGCCCAAGGTTTGTCAACAAGGGCGAGATTGCAAAGAGGCTTGTACAGGAATATGGCGAAGGTACTGGTAACGCACCCGAGTTTGTGCTTTGCATGGGCGATGACTTTACAGATGAAGGTTAGTGTCTCACTTCCAAATCTTCAGTTCACTCGCTAATCATTTGCAGACATGTTCCGCTCGCTGCGACAGTCCAAACTACCGACAGATCATGTCTTCTCGGTCACTGTTGGCGCCAGCTCGAAACAAACATTGGCAAGCTGGCATCTAGTCGAACCTTCGGATGTTATCTCTGTGATTTCATTGCTGAATGGTTCAGCTGATGCAGGTAATGTTGGTGCAATTGCAGTCGTCGACGGGACCGTTCCTGAGTCTCGGCTAGTGGCAGGCCAGTAGATGTACGACGCTGACATGTAACATGATGGATGCTTTCTAACGATCAAGTCCCTATATTAAATCCAATGTTTAGCTCAGGAAAGCCATTGGCCCTCCATAAAGCACAATCTTCTTTTCCAAATGGCAATGTCTATGTCTTTCAGTTTGTGATGTTGCTTTATCTCAAATATCACAAGTTGCCCCTGGAGCGAGCTTCGTTGCCAAGCTAGTGGAGTCGGCACATTTTGGGCTTTGAGCCTGACATCCCTGCACCACGTGAGCAAATGACTCGGTAGCCGGATGACCTTCCTAAGTTGACACCAGCGTCTTGGGAATACGGGACGTCAGAAACATTGCGTAATATTTCATGTCCACTGGTTCGCAGCGATTCTTGGAGAAGCGGGAAGGTTATCTAATTCCCGCAGCAGAGGTCTAGCTAGCAAGCTAGGGAATAATAACAGTACCAGTACGACGATTCCGCGACACCGGCAGTATAACTCTTCTAGGTTTGGTCCGTTTGAGCCTATCGGATTAACTAGACTCTTTTGATACGACCTAGGCTTCGAGAACTGCCAATGCAGATGAAACCTGTAACGCCTAGCATTTGTCCCGCCCCAACGACGGTACCCGGGGGTTTTCCTTCGCTCTGGACCGGAACTACTACCGCTGTCGTTGGACCCGTCTTTTACCAGCCATTCCGCTCCTTTCTACCTATCCCCTTCCCCTCCCGCGCTGGAACCATTACACTCGTTTTCAAACTACTCTCAGAAGCAAAACATCTGGAAAAAGCAATCTTACTCAAGTGAAGCGCTTAATAAGGACGCGAATACATTGCGTGTATCTATTTACAACCCGATACCTCATCTGCATCATCCGTACAGGGACCTAGCTTTTTCACACATTGCGACATTACACTTGTGCCATATCTACGAGACACCTCGCCGCTTGGTACTACTCCAACATTACACGAAAAATTCTCGGCACGCGGCTCATCCTACCCAAACCAACTTTACACAAGACACCATGGGTCTCATTGAGAAAATGCAAGCTCGTAGGTCCTACCTCGCTTCATCACCCTGGCCCTGGTGCCTTACTGCCCTGTGATCATCAATTGACATAATTGCTTTTCTCTAGGCCTAGAGCTCTACCGTCTCGAACAGCGCTACACTCGCCGCGAAAAGCGCACGACGTTCATCAGCGCTGCCCACTACGTCGACGGCGAATACATCTATGGTTCTGCGCCTCCTTCGGCAAAGTCTACCAACTCGGCCGGTAGCAAGCGCTTCAGTGTCATGCCTTCGATACGTATAAAGGAGCTGGCGCGCACCGGCACTGGGCGGTCATAGACTACCTGTTTGAATGAGCTGAAGGCTGTTGCGCTGTAACCATCAACAATAAATGGTTGTCTGGTCCAGGGGTGACCGGCTTGAGAACAACAAAACGCCGGAGCCGGGAGTGTCCAATACAGGAGACACATTGTACGACCGATGATGCGCTACACGCCATGTTTCTGCTACTCGAGGTCGCACACAACAAAAGTTGGGCGCATGTTAGGAGTGGAATGAGGCAAAATAACCCAGCCTCACCACTATAACTAGCCCAGGCCGTGCACAAAAACAAAACAAATCACCAACGCAACGACATTTACGGCAGAAACATACCATTAACGACGCATACCGAAAACAAAGGGAACGGTCGTAAAGGGGACAAGAACTTTTGACTTTGACGTCGATATGTTTTTACACACTTGACATACAAGCTTAACTATTTCTTATTATTATCTTTCGACACTTTCCTTTCCTGGATGAACATGTATTCATGGCATGTTGCGCAACTATCGAGAATACCCTTGTTTTTTTGCTTTTGCTTTTTCTACTCAGGCTGAGATGCTAGTCATCGTAGTTCAGCAGTCTACACGAATCTACATATTGAATAAAAACTTGTAAAACTACAACACCGTTCTTGATGCTTCGATTTGCTGGTGCTGGTGCTTGCTCACTATGTAGCTCACCTCTTTTCGTCTTGTACGTAATGTGCACGCTCAGCGCCTTCTGCCTGATGCAAAGCGGATCTACTGATCGGAGCTTATGCCGTCATGTGCGCTTCTATGGATTGACGTATGCCAAGCGTAGACTAAGCGTAGAGATGGTCTGGTTGCGCTAATGGATATCTACGTTAGTATTGCTATAAGCTTGCACAAGTTCTCAGTATAACGTGACATAACATGTGTGCATCTCATGCCCGCATGTGACTTGATCGTCCAGATTTACAAGTCGCGTTGCACGTATGTCGTATCGCTCCCGGACTGTGTGAGCATTAATTATGTATACAACGCACGGTGTTTCCGTCGTTTCTCACGTGGGAAGTCGAGGGATGGTTGTAGAATGAGGACAAGGAGAAGAGGTAATTACCGACCATCCTCTTGGAAATGCGGGAGAGAAAAGCGTGGTCGAGTCCAGGGTGGGTCCCATGCGTATAACACTGTATATGCTTGTCGCGACTACGGCTCGTGCTTTAGCTGGCATCCTGTACCGTACCTTCCTGTTCCAATACTGCAATGTGGCCAGGTCTTCACGCCTTCTCCACTTCAAGAGAACATGGAAAACTCGATCCACGGTACACTGTCTCTTCCCTGTGTTCTATAATGTTTATTGTCTAAGTTGCTTGGAGTATGGGCATGATTGTAGTGCGTTATCGTGGTTACGCTAAAGATGGAGGCTTCTTCTCGTTGTTGTCGCTGTTGATATCATGAAAACATGAAAGAAGCAGGAAGGAGCCATGCTGTAAGTGAAAGAACCTACCACCGCTCTTTCCTCTTCTTATAGTCTTAGACTGCATACGTACCTGAGCGTTGGGCATCACTCACCGGCACCTGCATTCCACCGGCCCGGTCTTAGTGAACAACCTCACCGTCACTATTTCCATATCACAGATTAGGAAGGATGCCAGCGTGGAAGTTGTGAGATGTGGCATTTACGCTCTTTCCCTTGATAAGCGCAGATCGCTGAGTCGCCATACATACAGCAGGCACACTATTAATTTCGGTACTCTCCACTCTTGTGACTTCATATCCATCAGCGAAGCGTCTACTGCATAATCAAATGTGGCTGCCCACATCATCTCTTCTTCCTGATCGACGGGGAATATATCCGACTTCGTCGTTCTTAAACACGTGTCTCTGTATCCTCTACCGTGGACGTGGATATGTTTAATCTGAACCTGGGGGGCCTCCACTGCTATTGGCCGCATATCCTGCTTCTCTTTCTCCGCCCCCAGTTCACCTTTCCATCTACTCATACGCAATGCTGTAGGTGGCGGCTATCGGGGAGAAGGAAACAATGCAGTTCGATCAAGTATTGCGTATCCAGCCTGCCCGCTTGCTTCCCTCTGCGTTGGCACCGACTGTCACCCAGTGAGGCGATATACCAGGTTTGAATTGACCAGGGGGCAACAAGAGCCAAGGGCGATCAATCAAGTGCGGCTATGGCGGTCCCTTCGGTATCTCCGCCAGAAACTTGTATACTGCTGTAGATTATCTTACTCACCCCTTAGGCAAGGAACTCCGCCCTTTGCTCTATTTGCTTGGCTGTGCGACGTGTTCGAAGGATGATGCAGATCACAGTCAGTCTCACTTTTGCCACTTGCTCGGCCTTACTTACTACTACTTTTCGGGTACAAGCGCGACTTCCTACTAGGCTAAACTTGAGTGACGTACGGCTCAAGATGCCGCCTCGAGTTACATCACTAACTTCTGCAAGTATGAAGTGTCATTGCAAGCGTAGGGATGCTGGAAATTGTGTAGTAGAGACTGGCAATGGGCTGGTGATAACGCCGATCAATTTGTAAAAAGGTGAACGCAGCCATGTAACTGGCGATTGGAGAGTCGCCGCGAGGCAACTACGTACGCGCATGCGGC
Source organism: Pyrenophora tritici-repentis (assembly GCF_003171515.1). NCBI lineage: Eukaryota > Fungi > Ascomycota > Dothideomycetes > Pleosporales > Pleosporaceae > Pyrenophora > Pyrenophora tritici-repentis. The sequence goes on from NC_089390.1 coordinate 6,440,419, forward strand.
CCAGATCTCACCCGCATTGCATACAACACGCTAGTGGACTACCGCCATGAGTATGCGCTGCTAGCAGTGGGGAGCGGGGGAGGCTTCCTATTACAAGCACAAGACCGAGAATATGAGGGGTGATAGGCTGGAAATCGAAGACGCAAAGTTAAAGCCATGTATTGGGTAATCTGCGGGTATCTTTCGATTGGGTATCTCTCGATCTATAGGTATCTCTGCGCAGAAAAAGGTAAAGCTCGTCTCGAAATTCCATTTTGGTCAGCTGCCATGGCCACGGCCTTGGATGAGCAAAATATCGAACAGTAGGCAATTCTGTAAAGAAAAAAATGTTACAAATGACCATCTTCTGTAAACGCCTTGACGACCGAACGCCGTCTATCAATATTATGCCCCTAGGTGGTTGAGTTCGTAAAAGTCGTTGTATTTTGTGTTTGTGTCGCAAGTGCATACATGCAAGGTTGCAACCTTGACGCTGCGTCGTTGCACTAAGGGCGGTCGTAATCGCTAAGAATGTCCTCCGGATCCTCGGGTGGAAGCATGTCGATAGTGTCGCTTGTGCGGGGGCCGGTGTACTTTTTCCTCGCTCCTGCATACCACCACACTGTGCTGAAAAGACCGATAAAGGCAGCCACACAGATGGCGTAGTTCATGTTGTCTAGTCTTACTGGCTTGACAGTCGGGAAGAAGAGGACGACACTGATGAAGATGACCCATGTTACTGCAATCGCGTTGACCGGTTTGCTCCATCTGCCCATCGTGTATGGTCCAGGGTGAAAGACCACAGTGCCTTCATACCATCGGTGTGCAATGATGACTGCGATATAACTAATGTCCAGGGCGGGTGCGGTGATGTTGAATATGGCCGTGATCGTTAGAGTGCTTCCAATGCCGATGAGATCGAGGCAGCTGCAAAAGACTACGACGAGCCACACTGCATTTACTGGGGTTTGCGTGAATCCGTTGACCTTGCTCCAGAAACTATGCATTGTCAGCTCACTCCACTAGCGTTACTTAGACCGAGTAACTCACCCCGAAAATGGAAAAGCTGCATCACGAGCAAAAGCCCAGGCCATTCTCGCATTTGCCAACATGGCTGAGCAACCGGTGAAGAACTGAACTAGCATGACAAAGAACCACATGATGGTCCCACCCGTCCTGCCGCCAGCATTGAAGAAGATCTGGGCAACCGGAAGACCGGTCGGCGTAGCCATGATCGCGTCGGGGTCTGTCATGCAAAAGCAGAAAGTTATTGTCAGCATCCAGCCAACGATACCGGAAACAAGGATCGCCGCTCGGATCGCTACTGGGCCACGAATGGCCGCATCGTGGGTCTCTTCCGACATGCTGTGTAACGTCGGTTAGGGTTGAATCCTATGTAAGACTGTAAGGCTGACTTACTGAGTTGTGCCGTCGTAATCGGTCATGGTCCACGCGACAGACAGGAAGCTAGTTATGATTAGTAACTGGTCGGCATACACGTGCTGAGTTACACGAACCCGAGAAGGAATGAGAAGCCCTTGCTTTGCCAGCCAGAACCATCCGTGACTGTTGTGAAGACCCATTGTGCACTTTGTTTGTTGGGTGTGAGAATGAGTAGAGCGATACAAATGCAGATTGATGCAATGACTGCTGGCTGTCAGAATATGTTCGAAACGAGTCGCGTTGTACATACTGTTGATAGGTGCAAACCATAGGATGATGCGATGAAGCCAATTTGTTGGGAAAGAGCAAATGGTGCCAAACATGCATAGCACAAAGATAGCGAGAAGAACCGTCTGGTACGCTTTCCTGCATTGATCGGTAAGTGAGTGCAGGTTAGGTAAGTACAATGGCTCTTACGGCTCGAAAGTTGATACCCCATCGTCTAGGGTGTGCATGACTGCAGTTGCCAATATCATTTGGGAGATTGTATACGCCAGACTAGCAACACCAGCTGCTTGGCCTAGGAAGTTGCACCATCCAATGATCCAGGCCCAAGGTGCAACGTGTTCGGGTGGCACGACGTGTTTTGTAACATAGTACATGCCTCCAGCTGTGGGATATGCGGAAACCAACTCCGCGACTGTGGAGTGTTAGCCGAGTCGGTATACATCGACTTAGAGCACGTACCTGAACTGGCTATGCAGTATGCCATGACGCTACCAATGAACCAGGCCCATACTGCTGTGGCTGGGCCTCCAGAGCTCATGGGAGCTCCAAAAGTAGCGGGAACTGAGCCTAAGACACCCAGGATAGAGATGGCGTAGGAGACGGTAGACCATCTTGAGAAGTGTCTTTGCAGAACCTGGAGATGGTGTTGGACAAGGTCTGGGTAGTGAGGCAAAGGAACTTACAGGTGTGTATCCAATGCGCACGAGTAGGCGGTCATCGTCATCTGCGATTGTTGCCATGATGGTTTGGTTCTGATTGTAGCCAGCTGCCTCTGCTGCCTTGGATCGACTGGAGATGGAAGGTTGGAGTGCGCTCCCGTCTACGGACGTGGCACTCAAACCGGCGTTTTTGGAGTCTGAACTGATAACCATGGTCAATGATGATCAGGTGAGCATGAGGGAAGAGAAGAAACAAAAAGGGTCCTCGCAACGGAGATGTACGAGGGAAATAGAAGGATGTACAAGGCGGTGGTGGGCCGCCGTCGGAGACACACTAGGAGGATTGACAGCAACGGCGTAGACCCACAAACCCAGGTACCGGGGAGCGGATACTTAGAATGGAAGGGATGTGTGGTCGGGTGAATTGGGGAAGAAGCACGGGTGACATGAAGTGATCTTTATCATGTCCTCGCTCAATAATTGGCAACCCTGCAAAGGGCAATGGCAAGACGACCCAGTAATATCAAGTTGCGAGATGCGAGATGCGACCTACTTGTCAGGGTAGTAATTTGAGATGTGTGGCCATGATGACACGTGCGGAGTGTGCTTGCTGGAGGCGTGAACGTGGGAAAAGGCAAGCAAGGAGTGGGACGAGAGCGGATATGCAGCGAATGAAGAGCAATCAGCCTCAGTTCCTAGACCGGCAGATCCCAGAGGCGAGGCAGCGATCGCGGATTTGCGGTACTGTCATTTGCGCCCGACTGCTGGTGCCGAACGTGTGAAGGGATTAGAGTGCTCGAGCCATGCAGGAATGATGCCGCTTCGGTGACCCAGAGTGGCGGGCCGTTTACCTACCTCGCATTTGCTTGGACTGGGGGGGGGGGGGGGTAGGTGCACGGCGCTGGAAATAGTCTCATCAGCCACAACTACAATTGCAACACAGCAGCAGCAGCAATGGTGCGATGGCTTGGATGCCGAGCTGTTTTACGCCCTCGATTGAGACAGCCCGCCATGCAGATGGCACATTGCTGTCGTGTCCGTCCAGGGCTTCGTATCGTCGGAAGCTATGACGCACATGAATGAGAGCTGCGGCTTGCCTTGCGTGAGCTTTTGAGCGATACGACTCGGGCGTGACTACGGGCCTCCTGGCTGCAACCGCTTCCCCCTGACTGTTCGTAAGAAAAACTTCGTCCAGGCGGTGAGGACCACGAGCTTGATTGGCCGGCGCGGCTACTGTGATACTGGCCGAGGAGTGAGGCTTCTGTCTGGGAGTATGATATCAGGAATTTCGCTACTCTCTAGCAGGCCCCTTACCGCACCCGAGTCTGGGTGCGGCTCCTCGCGTCGCAACGGCTGGTCTCGGCCGGGACGCCATGAGTATTGGAAATGGCCTTGCCTGAAACGGCAATCGTGATGAACTGAAGCATGGGCAAGACGTGCGCCTCGATGCCGTTGTCGGTCGTGCAAAGAAGGACACCCACCAACACGAGCACGAGCAGCTTATCGTAGTAAGAGGCGCACGGCGTTATATTTCCTAGTCAAGTAGCGCAAGCGAACAAGATGCCTGCAATGGCACCACCACACACATGCATTTTGCTTGTACCGGTACCCTAACAGCCAATGCACGTTCAACACGATCCCGACGACTCTCCTTGACGGGGCGCCTCCTCTTCTACCATTCTTCTGGCGCCTTTTCCCACGTCACAAGTAGCAGCCAGCCAGTCTGAGGCTTTTGATGCGCGCCACACGTCTCTGATCCTTTCTATACAGTACCTAGCACGGCTCCATGTCTCCGTGATCTGCCACGGGGGGGGGGGGGGCGGTTGCTCCGCTACAGCGCCGCCGCCTAGTAATGCAGCTGCCCAGATGACCATCTTGGCCGCTGTCGATGAGAGTCAGACAAGGTCAACCCCTCGCCGGATATCGTGAGTGTTGGCAACATCCAAAAGAGCGGTGGAAGCGTGCGGCTATCCAAGAATGACCTCATTCCTAGCCTCGTCCTAATTGAGTAAGCCTGCCCTGACACAGAGTTGGATATGCCCGGTAGCCGTTGGACCAACTCTAGGAGAATTGGGTCCCCAATCTTCATCGAACTTCCTCGGGTATAACGGAAGGCCATCTTGCGTCAAGGCATGGTCATCCTTGCATGCATCGACTTCCCCCAACATCGCTTAAAGCAACACTTTCGAAGACATGGACAGCTTACGCTTATCATGATGCCTCTGGTCGGTCATGTTAGTACTCATATTGTCAGTTTGCAGCTCAGAGGTGGAGTCGGAAGAGGACCAGAACCAAATATTAGTGGCCCACTGTGGGCATCATCGCATTACTAGCTGCAGCGCCCGACTCCATTGCACCGCTCCCTCTTCACATCACAAAGTGCGAAGTTCTAATCGCGGGCTGACTAGCCATGCTCCATTAAAATACCGCCGACGTTATTACGGGATTGGGATCCCAGCAAGCCCGGCCCCCAAGCCACACGCGCCCTTCGCTTGGTACTGGGGTGCTGCACTGACTCGCGGAACTACTCCAAAGGATCTTCCAGAAGATGCCTCTGGCATTCGGTGGTTTCACAATAGTGCCGAGACCATGTTGCGGACCCGTCCGCTAGACCTGCCGATCAGCGTGACATTGGTGCGTCGCCCAATGGTCTACTTCTTCCACCTCCATGCGGTGTACCGTATGTACTACTACTCGAGACGCAATAGCAATTATTTCAACTGACCGGAAATGGTTCTTGCCGCATACACCAGAAGAATAGTTGATGGCATCTGATAGGCACGGGGTTGGCTACCGATCGTGGAATAGAAGCTTGCAAGGCGGGCCTCATGCACCTTTCCATCACTGACGAACCCCAACGGTTGCTAATCAATCCATTACTACCAATCAGAACAGAAAAGACACCACACTCGAGCTAGCCCTAAGCCATGGTAGCTTACGCCCGACGTCAATTACGCGGTGTGCAGCCCCAATATTCGCAGACACTGCAACAATAACAAGAACCGTGATGAGCAAGCTTCTGGGGGACGCGGAGAAATATCCGAATCACATGAGCGTTACAGTGGGAAGATCGCAGATACTATACCCCAAAATCTGCATGCACGCGCCACTTTAACGCACAAGCACCGCGGGCTTGCTGATCCGCTTGTTCCTTCCTAAGCGTATAAAAGGAAAGAATGAAAGAGAGAAGGCCCGAAATCGGCATGGAACTACCGACAATAGTCCACCAAATACATAGCAGTAGACAACCAGGCACGTGCATCATCTATAAGAGAATCGTAAAGAATTACTACATCTGGACTCATGCCTCGACGACGCCGAGTAGAAGCGGTGGATGGGGAAGTGGGAGCCGGCGAGGTGGAAGATATCCGTAAGCGTATGTTGGTATCTTGACATGGAGCTAACAAGCAAAGCTTGGCTTAAAATAGACACGTGATAGGTGCAGATTGGCGTTTCTCGGTGATTTGTTAGGCACCAATTCTTCGATGATTGCTGTTCCATTTCCATTTACATGAGATGTTGTGCAGATATCATCGTTATCAGATACTTTGCGCAGTCAATGCGCAACTCGCCCTTCAGCCCTGTTTATGGGCACATGTGCAAAGCAAATCGGCACTTCATACCGCTCGAGGACTACATCCCGATATCGCTTTGAGCAGGGTCATCTGAGGAACCCCAACATCACAACCTCGTGTTCTACGTACTCATGCATGCGCGATTGGGGATCGGAAAATACGGATACGGATAGGGGAATGTGGGGACTAATGAGTGATGCAGACGTCTATTCATGTTAAAATACATATACAAATCAAATATATACAACGAAATGTTTCGCTCGAGCGGCGCAGTCAGCCAACCATTCACTCATCTAGCAAGTAAATTTCTTGGGGCCTGGAATGGTGTAGGTTTGAGCTGATCATACGTTAGTAACATTCTCAAAGACATGGGCAAGAGAAGAAGGCTCTTACCTTTGTAAGCATCATAAGTGACACCGGCATCCGAACCCTTGTAAGCACCAGGGAACGAAACGAGGCCAGTGGGTTTGGTGCTGCCACCGCCAGTAACTTTAAGCTGGTGGCAGCCTGGGTAAAATTGAGCACCAGGGTACTGGTATGCAGCGTGCAATGCTAAGATCTCGTGGCGGACGAGGTAGTAACCCGAAGATATGCACTTCGGGATGGTGTAGGTGACAGAGCCGCCAACCTTCTTAAGGGCGTCAGAACCCCAGACGTTTGAGGTACCTTGACGCCCTTCTTCTTGGATCTTGAACCAGACAGCACTGACAGAGCGTTAGTTACAAACATGACATGAGGAGCTTGTGTGACATACGAGGACTCTGGCATGTAGTCTTGGCAGCCGGTATCAGGGCACTTTGCCATATAGGTAATCGTAGGACCCATATGGCTGTCAGGCCAAAGCGTCCAGTAAAGCTTGACGTTGGAGCCAGCAGCAGCTTCAGCGTGGAGAGCAGCAGGCTTCGAGCCATTGATGCCACCAGTAGCATACCCACCGCATTGGATATCAGAGATGCTTACGTCCTGGACAGGTCCGTTGCCCTGGATGGGACGCGAGATACGCTTTACTCCGGTAGTGTAGGGGTCTGTGTATGGCTGGTAGAAAGTATAGTCTATTCCGCTGATTGTGGCATTATCCACATATCCATGGCCAGCAACGGCGGTAGCGAACGCGAAGACGGAGGCAATGTACTTCATTGTTGTGAATGTTTGATTGGGCAGGTAAAAGACTGTTTGACAGATACGATCCTGCGTAATGAGAGTATTGAGTTGGAGAAATGAACGAATATAAGTTAGACAAAATGTAGCTGGATTTGGTGCGATCGGTACTGAGTGACCTGGATGCCGGAATAGATTGCGCGAGGCTGCAGGTCTTATAGTACACAAATACCTACGCGTCCTCGGTCGCAATTACTCCATGATACAGGCATGCTGTGCTGCACGTACAATAGAACAGGCTTGAAACATGCCATGGCTGCCTGGTCCAGAACATGACTATGAAAGGAGGGCGCGTAGATTAAACATGGCGCTAACGGACATGATGTTCTTGGGAACCCCACTGTTTGCGCATTGTGTCAGGTTGGGGATCAATCAGGATGCCGACATCCCCGTGAGGGAAGTATCTGAAGTAAGCGAAATGAGAGCATATGGTAAACACTCCTGGCAGACGTCATTTGGTCGGAGCAGGTGGCCCATGAATATTGGATGAATCGAAAGCGTCGACGAGACGTCATGGTGGTAGCTCGAAACATGGCGCAAGACACTCCTTGCAATCAATACACCACGAACGCGCTTGGTTCTCCCGAGGCCGTTTGTCTTTGCCACCACACGTGATCGCTTTTGCTATCACGGGCAGTTTAATCCTGTATCATCGGAGAAATTAATTTGTAGGTCATATAGAGGGAAGCCGGGTTGCCGCTCATGTTTATAGCACAGAGACCACGAGGTCAAATGCTTGATCATATAACTGCAGAAGATGGTGCGGCGAGGCGCGACTTTAGATTGCGATGCGCTGGACAAGACCTTAGCTCCACAGGCAAGCATAGGCTTCCAAGCGGGAGATGTCTCTCATCGGGAATCAAGAACGGGTACCGTTGTGTCCTTCGTCCGTACCAGCATTACTCAGAAGCCGGAGGATCATGTGGGTATGGCAGAGGTGCCGGGAATCGGATGTTGTCCACCGTTCTCCAAATGAGGGCAGTCGCAACCTCTACCTCTTGCACAAGTCTGGCTCAGCGTTGCATTCGCGCCACCCGCACTTGTATGTCATATTTCCTGCCTTTCCGAAAGCCCACCTTTTACTGCGACAATCCGAGATGCCTACTTTCCGGCAATGTGTACAGGTAAGATGCGGCTGTCACGATAGTTATAGAAGTAGCAAAGCGATCGTGACCGTGACCATGGCTGCACTGACGGATAATGCTCAACAAGTATGGGATACAGTGAGAATATGAAAGTGACTTATCGATGGGGGGAGTGAATTGACCGCGCCACAAGATTAGGCGCCTTTCTTGACTAGCGAGCAATGCCAGAGAAGGGATAAGGGCTAGCCAGAGAGGTGCAATGCGACAGCTATCGTAGGAGCCCCGTATGGGGATTGGATAGGTAGTTCAGCTGGTCCGAAGATGGTGGAGTGAAGGTGGAGTGAAGATGAAGTTGGTCGAATCTTCTCGATGACGCGGTGGACCCAACGCGACATGCCACTTTCACGTTGGAGCCCCGCAATCAAGCCAAACATAGTGCAAGCTCGAATAACAACACAAACATTGACCTCTAGCACATGAACCGCTCTCCAACAAAATGGTGATCAATTACAGCAAATGGGTAAGTTGACTTTGCAACCCCAAGTAGCTACAACAGCATCTAACTTGCCCAAAGGACGCCCTCGAGCTATCAGACGATAGCGACATTGAAGTACACCCAAATGTCGACAAGAAATCTTTCATTCGCGCCAAACAAGCCCAGATCCACCAAGAGCGCGACCAGCGCCGCCACCAGATAAAGACACTCAAGTACGAGCGCATCATCAACGATGGGCTCACAGAGCGCGTCGACCGTCTCCTAACAGCGCTCAAGTCGCACAAGGACAAGCAGGCCGAGGGCAATGGCGCAAACGACGACCAGCTCGTATTCCAGGCGATGATGGAGAGCATGATGGACATGAAGGTCGACAAAGACGGAGGCTCAGACAGACCGCCGCCACCACCAGAGGGTGTGCATGAGCATATCAAGGATAAGCCTACATACCCGCAGATGATGGCGAGTTTAGTGGACGCGGTGAAGAAGGATATTGACGAGCAGAAGAGCGAGGAGCCGCGGTACAACCTATTCATACAAGGACTGGAGAAGGAAAAGGCGCGCATACAAGATCTCCAGCAGCAGTTACTGGCAAAGCTGGCGGAACTAGAGAAGGAAGACAAGAAGCACATCACTAGTGATGACATACACGACGGTTTCAGTTACTCTAATGTCAAGAAAGCAGAAGAAGAGCAGAAAAAGGCAGCAGCTCCGTCATCTAGCAAGAAGGAATCCACCGTCGAATTACTCAACAACCCGCAGAGGCCCGCAGCCACCGGATCAGACACAGGCCAGTCCTCAGGCGCCGATGCCGACGTAGAGGAAGGAAGCGCCACAGGAGCCGCAGCTGACGACAATGACGAAGACATCTCTGCATCCCCACTCGCACAGTCTTTCGCCAAGATAAAAGTTGGGGATTGGTACGCCTGCCTGCAGTTCCTCATGGCACACCCTGAGATCCTATCCGAGAAGGAAACAGACGGCCTCCTTGTAGAAGCATTCAACTCTGAACTGGACGGCAAGCCTAAACACGCTCGGCAATGCGTACACCAGGGCCTGTTACTGCAGTACTGCAGGCAATTGGGCGGCAGACAGGGTGTCGAGCTCTTCTTCAAGCGCATTCAAATGAAGGACCACCAAGCAGGCAAGATGTTCAACGACGACGTTGACTCGACATATCACCGCATCAAGACGCGCGCTGCCGAGATCCTCAAGGAACGCGCTGAGAACCCGCAATCCGAAGGCGCGGGCGTAGAGCAGATCCAACTCCACGCCGTAGACCCCAATACCCAGATCAACATCTCTGTCCCACCCAAAGAGTGTGATGCCACGGACCCCGAGGAGAAGGCGGCAATAGAGCAGGCGAGACAGATCTTTGAGTCGTTCCCACCAGGGCTGCAGAGGGCGCTCGAGAGTGGGAAGCTGGACGAGGTGAACAAGGTGCTGGCTAAGATGAGTGTAGATGAAGCTGAGGAGGTAGTGGAGAAATTGGGTCAAGGAGGCATGTTAAGTCTAGAGGAGGGTGTTATTGATGCGACAACAGAGGAGGGCCAGAGCGTCATGGCGGAAATTGAGAAGAACAGGAAGATGCCGAGTCAGCAGTGAGCTGCATGTCTGTCTCAGATGAAACTAAAATGTAGGACGGGCAACGGCAGAACCGTATGAGATGAAAGCTGCAAATGTAAATTATGCCTAATGGTATCTTGGAACGACCAAGATTCTAATATCGTACAAACGTCTCCTTTTGTCCAACAGGTGTGATGGAAACTCCGAACAAGCCGTGAACATATCCATCTATCGTATGCAACTGATCCCTAGAGTGCATGACATAGGCTAACGATAAAAACCATGTACAACCAGTAAAGCCACCCCTCTTTAGATCAACTCTGCAAAGTTGTCGTCAATACCTGCCATATCCCTATCGCCCGCAAACGCCGCGAAATCGTCATCTGTTGCAGTCCTGCTCATCTTCCTCTTCTTATGTGCGCCATCGTACGCGTGCTGTTGTCCATATACTCCTCCGTCCGCTCCAGGTCGCGCATGCTGTAGGCTCTTGAGGAGGTCTGCGGCTATGTGCTGGTTCGGCTCTCCGATTGCGGTTGCGAATTCTGGTTGCGTGGTATGGTGTGCCGGAGCAGGGGCTGTCTCTGGTACGACAGTATGGGCTGCGGGCTCAGGCATGACATCATTGCCAATATCAGGCACGGGATTGTTTCTGACTGCCGCTGTTTGTTGTGGTGATCCGGTGGGGGTAAAGGATTCCATGGGCGGAGGCGTGAGTTCCTCGACTTCGGGCCGTCCTTGGGCAGGCGCAAATGTCGCAGCAACTGGCGAAGTTGTAGCGACAGGCAAAGGCGCAGTTGAGATCCTATTCTGCTCAGCCGCTGACAAGCCCTTGAGAATGGCTTCTTCTACTGCGCGCTTCCGGCTCTCTATGGCATCTTTGCGCGTCTTTAGATCAGCAGCTTGCGCCTCTTCTTGTTCCAACTTCAACTTGTTCGTCTGCAGGAGTTGTTCGAGGCCAGTGATGAGCGCCTTGCGGGCCTGGATGCTTTGTGCGACGGCGCCTTCAGCCACGGCAAGCTTTTTGCAAAGTGCAGCGAGACCGGCGGCATGCATAGGAGGGGACGGAATGGCGGCATTTGGGTTCGTCAGCTTCTCGTAGTCCTGGTTTGCGGTCGTGATGGCGGGCTTGGCCGCGACATCAGCCTTTTGCAGAGTGGTTGCGAGAGGCGCGACTGGAGTGAGCTCAGGAGGGACAGTTGAAGCTGAAAAGAGCGAACCACCAAGAGCCGGCTTGCGCGTAGACGATTTGGAGCGGTCTACTTCGTCAATCGACTTTTCGACGGCTTGCTGCACGGCTTGGTTGAAGATTTGTCGCGAGCGCCAGACTTCGACGACCCTTCGAATCTTGTTCTGTATCTCGTGGGGAGAGCCTTTGTAGGCTACCGTGGTCGCCTCGGCGAGGATGGGTTCGTAGGCTCGCAGAAACTCGTCCTTCTTGCGCATCTTGGAGGTTTGGCAGATTTCATTGGCGAGGTAGATCAGGACAAGCTTCTTGTTCGGCGTCGATTCTTTCATGCGCTGAAGCCATACGTGGGCGATGCGCTCGGCATGTCGTCTATACGCGTAGAAAGTTAGTGTGCAATCACAAAGCGCGCGAAATGCAGTTTGCGTCGGTCAAGCAACATGCTGTACAAGCAGGCGCAATCTTCACAACTGGGCCTAGACAAAGGATGGGGAGTATTACCTGTGAAAGAGGATCCACTGGCCTACAGTGGAGATGGCCTCTTGCGTCTCATTGAGTGACGAGAGCTTCGCCTTGAGGCTGTCCTCTGTAAAAGCCATTCTCACGTTCTTCACGAATAATTGTGATAGCTAATGCAGATGGTTGTCGCACGCGACCAGTATGAACATTCAACGTGCAGCAGTAATTCTAGCAGAACAAGGTGAGATTCGCGTTTCCAGGGTGCACCTGACTAGACCAGCGCTTGCAAATATAGTGGAGAGATGACTTGGATTGCTGAAGTGAAGGGAAGAAAGAGAAAGAGAGTCGGAGGTGGGTTCCAAGATTAGGTCCATAGAGAGAGCTCAGCCGGGGACGCTAAGAGCCGTACGCTAAACGTGGCTCGGCGCGCGCCAAGACAGCTCCTGGCCGTCACACATGTTGACTATGCTCGACGCAACAAGACACTTATAAAGCAAACCATTGTCGCTGCTATTAATCTCTGCCCCCCCCCAACTTCATCTCACATACACACCAAGATACACAATGGCCGACCGATTCCCGTCATTAGACGAAATTGACGCTGGTAAGCGCAACAGCTGCATGCCCGAAGCATCTCCGCATGCAATACTAAACATAGCCAGGTCAAACCGAGGCGCGCGGTGATGCAGCCGGCTTCGAACTTGTAGGCGACTCAAACGATGCCGACGATTTCCTCTCACGTGAGCGCGCTCTTCTCGGCGACGATGCGGACCAGTTTGCTTCAGAAAACGACAGGGTGGCTACTGTCGAGGACGGTGACGACGACCTGTTGGGTGGAGACTTCAGCCAGGCCAACATTGGCAGCCAGGAGATGAGCGGCTTTGAGAGCTCCTTCCCTGCCATTGACACGACCAATGATGTAAGCACTGCACTGCTTTCTTGATCGTTACACGTGTTGTGAAATGAGGCTTGCGCTGGGAATCACTGTATATGCAATCCGGAGGCGCACGAATTGCGATTGCGAGCTTTGCATCATGAAGGAAATGAATATCCGCAGCGTACTGACTTGAACAGCACATGGCTCCAGGTGGCACCATCACAGGATCAAGTCTGCCTTTCCTTCCCGGCCAACCCGCACCTTCATTCACCCCCCAGCGATCAGACTCACCAGAGCCTGACGTTATCCGGGAATGGCGCGAACGCCGTGACCTCCAGATTCAACACCGCGATCAAGTTTCGGCCGAGCGCAAGCAGAGGACCATCCAAGAGGCACAGCAGAACATTGACGACTTCTACGAGAACTACAACAACAAGAAGGACAAGGAGATTGCAAAGACACGGCAAGAGGCTGAGGAGTTCCTCGCAAACCGGGACGACACTACTGCTGGCGGTACGAGCTGGGAGCGCATCGCAAAGCTCGTTGATCTGAGTGGAAAGGGCACCAAGGGCGGAGCCTCAGGCAGCGAGAAGGCGAGGTTCAGGGAGCTCCTGCTCAGTCTGAAGAAGGACGAAAAGGCACCCGGTGCAACTGGCTACTAGGGTGGCTACACATGACGGGCACTTCATGATCTGTACGGGGCTCAGGGGATGATTTTGGCATATTCCAACGTCGCTGGCCGTGGCTCGGAGTTCATGGATAGGTTGCACGTTACTTCATGCAGCTTTGTTAATACAAGGATGGCGTTTATACCACTCGATTTACATTGGGCCCTCATGCCTCTTTTGTATTAGGGCGCCTTGAGAAGGTTGTCAATGTTCATGTAGACTCTGACTTTACCAACGGAGTTGCGGAGGCTGTTGAGAGCATGCCTTGATGGTGCATTTTCACAGCTTGCGTAGTGGTTATGCAGCACAACATCACGAATGCTACCAATGTCTTCCAGAAGATATTAGTTATGCTTCACAGGTACTACTCCACGATATGAACATCTGTGACCAATAGCCCAGTGAATTATTGCCTGTATCATACACCGAGTAATCTACCCAGAAAGGAAAATACACGACCATCAACCTTCCACTTCAATTTCGTCCTCCCTAACAGGCAACAGCGATAATGATTGTAATGCTGCAACGGACAGATCCCTGTCAACCTCCAGAATCTCCCCTGCTATAGTTATGAGATCTTGACGTTCAAGCGGACTCTCATCACCAGCCCAGACTCTGACAGCTGCTTGTATCAGGAGACTCTTGGTACGGTCGACAGGGTGGCTTGGGTCAAGTATCCCTACTTTTTTCTTCTTTTCCTCTTCCTCTTCCTCTTCCACGTCCGGAGAAGAAGATATCTGGACAGGGTTACGAACTGATGATGGGCTGCCCGCGGCTCCTTCTGCTTTCTCATCGACAGCTGATGGTGGACATGCTTCGTACAACGCTGGAAAGTAATCGTCCGCATAGTAGTATATCTCCTTGTCCATCCACCTGTAGAACACAGGGGCAACGAATTCGCCAGTTTCCCCAATATGACGATGCATTAGCGTAAAATCGTCCACAACGTCTTCTAGGTTCCTAAAAGCATATGCTTCTAAGCTTCCTGCCTGGTACTTGTCCGCTATGGCAAAGACGCGCATATGCTGGGAAAACTGTTTCTCACTGCGGCTCGGAATGCCTCTTCCTTCTGTTGTTTCTTATATTGTTGTGTGTAGGCATGCTCAAATAGTACTCCAAGGCTGTCGGGGCTGTCGCTGGAGAGCACAATAGTTTGTTCTCTATATTCCTTCCAGTCCTGAGACGCGTTCATAAACCGTTTGCTTGCGGAACAGAGGATGAGTTGGTGGCCCCTGAATTCCATCTCACCATAAGTGCCGTAACGGATGACGAGGTTAGAGGGGTGTGGGTTCCTGTACCACATGGCGTTTGAGAAGGGTTGTAGTCTAGTCCTGATAACGGCATCATTTGGACCGGTGCGTTCTTCACCTGGCATGGCCATAGGTATGTTGAGTTATACAGTCTGGTGAATCGTTGAGATGTGGTGGTCGATGATATATTCGACAGCCGACCTAGAAATGCTTGCTTTTGTTGTGAGATTTTTATTGAAATTCCCAAGATAAACAGACTCAAAAGAAAACCAAAGGTCCGCCGTATACGAAATATGTAAAATTCCCATGGTTAAAGTGAACATTACTCTACCAGATGTCAATACTGCAACCTATCATAGGCTCAATAGCGAGCATTGCATTTACATAGGAGGACACTTGCGTGGCACTGATCTCGCGTAGCATCCCGTACCATAGTATTAGATCTTCCGACCTTGCTCTGATAGGACCAGATGTCTTAAACTGATGAGATGCTCAAACGTTGCGATATTGTTAAGGAGGCGTACACTTCGCCATAGATATACGGAATCATGTGGTAGTGATTTGATTCAGTGTAGATGTTTCGCAATTCCGAAGGTGTAGGTACAGGCTTTCCGT
Organism: Pyrenophora tritici-repentis; assembly: GCF_003171515.1. Lineage (NCBI taxonomy): Eukaryota > Fungi > Ascomycota > Dothideomycetes > Pleosporales > Pleosporaceae > Pyrenophora > Pyrenophora tritici-repentis. The sequence goes on from NC_089390.1 coordinate 6,455,657, forward strand.
AACATAAATTGAGATGTTCTTTAGTAGCAAAGAGGCTGTGATGTAATGACGTAGTCTTCGCCGAAGATCGCATTTATCGGTAGTATCTTGGGTTTGTACGTACGTAACATGTCGATTTCCCCATGGTCCCCAGTGCTGAAAGGAACCCGTCCGCACACGCACAAATACACCACAAGCAGCAGCCCGGAAAAGTTGGCGAATAGGGCCTTTGAAATGCAGGAGGTTCTCGAAGAATCTATCGGAGAGGTGCGATGGCGCCCTGGCCGGATTTCCGGAACGCTAGTAGGCGCGCTTGTCACCCATCAGGAAGGAGATGCCCTCGAACAAGCTTTTGGCCACTGGCACGAGAGACTTGACAGCGATCTTGTACAAAGCTTATCTTCTTCTCCAATGACGGTCACACGTGCCATCTTGCCCATCCCCATATGTTTATCTCCGTCTGACACGGTCTAGGTTGGTGGCGCAACCGAGTACGTAGTCGTACGCGTACCTGCATCTCGGGGCTGTATAAGAACTTAACCATTCACTTTAGTTACGGTTCATGGATAGTTGTTCTTTAATTCTTTTTCTGACGATGCAGCTCTTCAGGTTCAGTGCATTTGCGTCAATACTGGCGTCGGCCTCGGCATGTGGAGGCGACGACAGCTGCTATGGACCGCTCAAGGACGACATAGTACTTACGAGGAACGTTCGAAGGATGCAACCTGATGCGCAAAACGCGACTACAATGCCTAAAGGTCCCCTTGAATGGGGTCAGATTAATTTCTTGCACACCACTGATACCCACGGGTGGCTAGAAGGGCATATCAAGGAACAGAACTATGGCGCCGACTGGGGGGACTACGTCAGTTTCACAAAACATATGAAGCAGAAGGCGCGAAAGCTCGGCGTTGACTTACTTTTGGTTGATACAGGTGTGAGTGGTTACCGTTAATGTTCGACTCCGAAATAACAAGCTCACTAACCCGGCGATAGGATCTGCATGATGGCGCCGGACTGAGTGATGCATCCACTCCCAACGGCAATATCTCTAATGCCGTTTTTGAGAACATCGACTACGATATATTGACTATTGGAAACCATGAGCTATACGTTACTGAGATTGCCTACGAGACTTTTAGCAACTTCTCCAAAGTCTACGGAGAGAAGTACCTCACTAGCAATGTGCAGATCATTAATCCAGCTACGGGTCAGTTTGAGTATATCGGACATCACTACCGTTACTTTACTACTGAACAAGGTATACAGAGCATACTTCTCTTATATATATGACATGTCACTAACAGCGATAAGGCCTCCGCATCATGGCCTTTGGTGTTTTGTTTGACTTCGCCGGCAACAGTAACGTCTCCAAAGTCACTAAAGCCGCCGATATGATCCAGCAGCCATGGTTTCAACAAGCCGTGAACTACACAAAGTCGATCGACCTATTCTTGATCACAGGACACAACCCTGTGCGAACGGCTGCAGCCACTAGCACTATGGGCACCGTGTTCAAGGCCATTCGAAGCATGAGGCCAGACGTGCCTATCCAAGCATTTGGTGGACACACACACATCCGAGATTTTACAGTATATGACAATAAAGCCACTGGGCTTGAATCTGGTGAGTAATCGTGACCTTGTCGTTTTTTGCATAACTGACAATGACATAGGTCGTTATTGCGAGACTCTTGGCTGGCTCGCAATGTCTGGAATCAATTCAAGCACTTGTAAAGCACCCCACAACCCCAAGGGCGTCCCTAATCCCACACGTAGCGCGGTAGCACCTGTTAGCACTGGTACTGTGTCCGCTAACGCATCTTTGCCAATGTCTACCTCAAAATCCACAATGCGCTATGCGCGTCGATACCTTGACTGGAACCGGAACACTTTCGCCTATCATGCTGTTGGCAGCCAGCGTTACACTGACTTAGATACTTCAAAAGGCCTCAGCGTGAGCTCTCAGATTACCTCAGAGCGCGCCAAGCTCAACCTGACCGATCTCTACGGTTGTGCGCCAGCAACATATTGCCAATACTGCAAGCCATTCATGGCTGAAGGCAACATATTTGGACTTTTACAAACTGCACTAGCTACGGTTGCTGTGAATGAGACCCGCAAGGACACTCCACGACTCATCATTATAAACACGGGCAGTGTCCGCTTCGATCTTGCCCAGGGACCTTTCACCTATGACGACTCATTCATTGTCTCTCCGTTCAAAGACGCGTTTCAGTTTATTCCAGACGTGCCTTATGAGCAGGCTTCGAAAGTTCTTGCCATACTAAACGCGGGCCCCTTCCAAAAGAAGAAGAGAGATATCAGCACCGCCGATTTCGGTTTCAGCCCCATCCTCGCAGACCGAGATACTTGTATTGATCCTCTACTTACACACCATTATGATGGAATGACCCGCCGCTCGAAACAAGGTGGCCGTCTCATCCGTCGCCAATCTACTGCTCCAAACCCAGGCCACATCACCCAAGACGACTTCGGTACTGATGGCGACGACACGGTGCACTCCCCCATTCCAAACTACTCGCAACCAAACGACCTCCAGGCAAACGCCTCTTTCCCGCTTGATGGGTCCATGCCAAAGACGGTTGACCTTGTGTTCCTGGACTTCATTGCGAGTTACATTGTCAATGCTCTAAACACACCCGATGTTGGCGGCGATTTCTCACTAGGGCAGGTGTCCTACTATATGGATAAGAGCTTTACCACTAACAGTTACCTGCCAGCATATGCAAAAATCGCCTGGCAAGCAGATGTACCGAACTGTCCGGTAGGGAAAGGTATTGGCACTTCGTAGTGGCTCATTCACTAGCTTTTAGAAGTAATTTATCACATTACTCTTACTTTTCTTTGCGTGTGCAATTAGTGTGATGTGGCCATTTTACGGTATGTTGGCCGAATGTGCGTACTGGCGAGACTTAGGCAAGAGTCTGATAGCGGTGGGCCACCCACAAGGTATATCATCAAAGAACCCATGAAGAAGATTGTATATCTATCGCCCAGGCGTGAACAAAAGGTCCAAGAGAAGTCAGATTAAAGAAAATTAGCCAGATTTAGCTTCCTTGGCCGCATACCGCAGAACCCACCACGCACACGAAACCCCCGCCAGTCGCCAACCCCACCATTCGCACCGATACCAAACCGCCGGAAATTAACCTGATAGGAACACAACAAGGTGTAATGCACTGACCATCACGCTGCCACACTTAGGCGCCCTGCGGCCAGTTGATTGGTCGCAGTTCTATCCTCCGCGCCCCTTCCTGAATCCTTTCAATGTTACTTCAGTCTGACCTCATCAGCGTCAACATGTACAACACCGAGAGGGATACCCCAGAATGATCTTCCTACGTTCTGCAACCTAACCTGCAACGCTTGTCTCCATAGTCTTCTTATTAAGATCGTTATCCGCGGACTGGTTCATATCAAACAACCCAGCGATCAGCAACAAGCATCATGGCATCGATATGGGAAGGCGCCGTGGCGCTATATCGCAACTTGGCGCGTGTGTTGAGCTCTGGATGTCCCACAAACGTACGTAAATACTGCCCATGGTCTTGGAATCGGACAGGCCGTTTGAGATGAAGTTTGTAGGATGATCCCGCGTATCGAGGTTTTATCTTCTACAAGACTATGTCGTCCAATGAAGTAAGTCCTTGGCCTTTGCCATATCTAGAAGCCAACGACGCCGAGAACTGACACAACATATAGTCGGTGTCGAGCTTCGGCAGACCATCATTTGAGAGCATGCTAGAGTAGTGGTTTGGGGGGACAGAGTAAAAGTTTGCATTCTGGGAGTTTAGGCAGTAGGCCGAGTTTAGGGAAACGTTATGCTATCTAGTTGTCATCGGGGCCTTTTCGGAAATTCTAGTCTACACTAGACATTGCGAACACATGTCATACAATTGCTCCGCTCACACAACAAGCGACAGCGAGTGTCCGCCAAGAGAAAAGAAACGCGAGGTATATGGGTAGGCGTCTTGTTGAAACCAAACCATCGATTTTGACTACCGAAACCGCAAAGCACTCACAAACAGAAGACCGTGTCTACCGCTCCTATTGAGGTGCTTGTTCGAATTCCCCATTTCTGTCCAGTCGTTCTGCAAATTCGGTTTGTTGCATCTGTTGCTGCATCTGCTGTTGCATCTGCTGTTGCTGAGAGAGGACCAACTCGGAAGGGTCCAATCCCAGATTAGCTGGGGATGCAGAATGCCACCATAAATTCTGCATATCGACGAGAGGAGTACCCTGGTCGAAGCTGGTGACGAAGGGGTTACCGAAAGCGAAAGACGTCGACTGATGTTCAGACCAATGATAGGGGTACAGGGGGCCAGCAAACTGCTGCTGGAAAGGCGGCAGCGCTAGACCTTGCGACGCTTCCTGTAGAAAATCAGTGACATCAGGTGTATTCCACAGATCTGGTTGCGACCGTAGCGTGGAGTTTCGCAAGTGTGCAGAATGTGGAGGCTGAGGAGCTTGATCTTGGTCATCAGCAACGAGCTCCTTGACCTGCTCTCGTAGAGCTGGTGCACATGTGTTTAGGATCTTGTAAACAACGTCGTAAGCCCGAGAAGCGACAGGGTCATTGACTCGCATCGCTCTGAGCCAACGTATCATCTTCTTAATAGACGTGATGATATCAGCTTTTTCTTCTGCTAGATGCTTGCCCTCGTAGGCCATCTCAAGCAACAGTACGGCCATAGTTTGCATGACTAGTGGACTTTTTGTTACCCCAGACTTGCTTATCGTTCAGATATTGCCACTTACTATTATGAACCACGTCCCACCACGGTCCTTGTGAGTATATGAAGCCAGTATCCGGTTGATCAGGCAGCAGCCTTACCATCTGTCGAGCGGCATAAACGCAAGTTTCAGCCATCTTTGCATTGAAGTTAACGGATCTCTCACTCTCTGATGCTATGCGTCGCTCAATTCGGCAAAGACATGGTCGGGTTATGAGAATCATTGTACTCCAATAGTACATCTTGAGCAGGAAGCGTTCGCGATGGAGGTCGGGTCTGTGAGACCAGCTACTGGTACGGTGATCCTCGGGTGGTAAGGCAGACTTTGACCATTCTTCAAGCTCCTTGAGCAGCTGCGTGATTTTTGTCTGGATGTGCTATTGATGATAGAGTCAGCGAGTCCTTATAGTCACCGGAAACTTAAGCGAAGCAACAAAGTTGATAAAAGAAGCCCTATATATGTACCTCCCAAGATTGGATAGCAGTTCGCGGCGAGTAAAGGTTGAGAAGAACCTTTTGTGAGATGAGCGTCAGGTCGATGTAGGTAACGAAGTAGTGGCTTTCACCAGTACTCTGCCTGCCAGACTCAAAAGTACTGCTGCTCGCATTTGTTCGTGGCGGACTATAGCTCGTACGAATGCGGGAAGCTTGTCGGGAAGCACTACTGTCTTGATCTGGTGCCCTACCCGTGGTCTGTGGATGAGATACTGTACAATCTTCGTTTGCGATGACAGGGGGGCGGCCTGTTATGGAGGATACGAGACACTCTATTGAGTGTAAACACCACCAAAGCTTCACCAACGGCTCTCGCTTTGCTTCATCCAACGATGGATCTTCGTTACGCAGATGTAGGCCAAGCGCCAGAGCGAGTCTGATGGAAATCCCGATCATGATCCAAGCTCTACTCACGTGGCCAATAACCAGAAAGTAGAACGCTAATGTACCTGTCTGAAGTTTGTTGTGTCAGGTACGTGAAAGAATATCAAGGAGTACCAGAGACTTACGGCTTGAACCCGGTCCAAATTGGGAGCTGCAATGAAGGCCATGGTATCTTTCAATCCGAGGAGCTGAACGGCCCGCGTCATATAAATTAAATGGTCTCGCTCATCACCTCTCCATTCGGCGCCGGTAAGGTGAGAGTATTTCGCGCCAATCGCAAATAGCAGGTTCATTGTCGCACGCCACTTGGGCGGAACATGGTATGGGCGCTGATTCCGTATAGATTGGATGTAACGGCAAAACTGATCCTCGAAATTGGCGGGCATGAGTGGGAAGGTGCCATGTACGGTATCGTTGTAGCAGTTGAAGAGCTTCTCGGCAGTGCCCGGATTTGGCATCTCGTATGGGTCCACGGCGATGTCGATTTCAATGTCGTCGCTGTCCAGATAAAAGGTTGCATCTGTGACGTGGCGCATGGATCCTGGTCTAGAGTTTTGTCTCCGTTCATGTAAAGCGTCGGATCTTTCATTAATAGCTCCCAGACTCGCACCAGGCGGACCGCGCCGCTGACCATGAGGGTCCGTATTACCACGCTCTACCTGGCGTTGGACGCTTCGCAGCCACTGGACCTCGGAATTTTGGCCAATATAGCCGGTCTCTCTAGCTTCACGGTTTCGCATCAGGTCCTCGTCGAGAATGTCAAGATCTTCGTTGGACCCGACAGATGCGGTCACAAAAGCCTCTCCATGATCAGCGTTCTCTGGCTCTTTCCCAACTGAAGATTGCTCACGCAGTCTCTTTCCGAGGGTCCTGACAGAATGGACGGATCCGACAGAGACTAGATCCTCCTCTACCTATACCAGAGCCAAAGTTAGTTGATTATTTCTGTGCCATGCATTGAGGGTGGCAGGTGAGCAAGGGGTACGCACGTCTTGTAATGCTTCGTTGATGATCTTCTTGTCCGCCTCGTCAACGCGGCCCTCAAGGTCTTTGAGCAAGCTAACGAGGTTCTCATTTAGTCGCATTGCCCTATAATATTAGATTGTAAGCTGAAGAGGATGGGCTTTTGGGTGCCTACTCTCCAAGACGATCTCTCCGTGCTGGATCGTACACACAGACTAGATTGCTTCGTTCGCAATTGGCGCAACGCGGCGTGCCACCTGAACACCTGACTTCTGGAAGACATTAACAAGAATGATCGGGTACAAAAATTAAAGGGCGGTATACTCCGCTTGCGACAGGTTTTGCAGGCTCTCGCTCTAAGCAGAGATGTTAGCATGCCCAGGTGCCGACTAGTGTGGGGTGAGAGAACACTGACACGCGTTCCTCTTTATCGTATCTTTCTGACAATTCGGTACTTTTATGCGGCGCCAGATTCTGGATCGCGATCTTTCTAGCCTGTCCATGACTGGAAGGTTCAGGCGTACTTTGCTGCATAGTGAAGGCTGGCTGTGATTGGAAGCCAGTTGGAGACCCGCACAGCCAGTGCAGATGCAGCTCGCGCGGAAAGCCGTCCCCAAGAGATCGATCCGTTCATGTGCTGAGGATGGGTAGGCCTCTTTGGAGGGTGTACGAGGCGGAAAGGGTGTGCTGAGACCCTCTGATGCGATCAGACTGTTGATGCAGGGAAGACAGGCCAACAATGGTGCCGGGAGACTATGTTCAAACGAGTCGGAGCAGATCCACAGGCGGCAAACAGAAGACTAGCTGTCGCTTGAACCCTTAGTACTGTTGGAGGATGAACAGAGAGGGTACCGCCTGTCAAACAATTGATAGGCGGATATACACGCGCCAATCAGATCGTCCGCGCCGTTGCTGTTCAATTCATCACCACGAACGAGGTCGGGTTTTTTACCTTGTCTGACAATTTAGTACACAGTACGCTAAATGTATGTACAGTATTTTGCCTTGAAACAATTGAGATATGCCGCTGTTGTTTGCAAACGCGCGTACCCGAATCTTTAGAGCAACACTCAACAAGTACAAGCTCCTTCGTAATCAAGGACGGCATCGTCTCGAGGTTTCTACATCGACAGGGCACCAGCAAACCCCCTCCATACGACTACCCGGCGCTTCTTGATCAGGTTTTTTCCGTCGGGATCGCGATCCAAGACAGGGCGGCGAGGAGCCCCGCGGAAGACGGCTGCGAGGCGACGCCTCCGGCTCCGAGACATGGCAGCACACAATGTACAGACGAAAAGAAAGATAAAACACAGAGTACTAAATCTTCAGCATATATGCGGCAATTCTTGGGCGATGCACTATTTGAAGGCGTAGCCAAAGTGTCGTCCTACTTCTTGCTATGACTGGGTAGGTGCGCGCGCCCACGTCATAATTTACTTTACTATGTCGCTTTGGGACTCATCATACTCTTCAACATGACGATTCCTTACTACGCGACTCGATTGATATCATTTGCCTAGTTTCATCCATCGAGAGTGACAGAAGCCGCTTATGCACAAAGCATACGGCTGGGGCTTTTTGGTATTTTCTAATCGCACAACGTCATCCTTCAACAACCCCCCCACAGTTCCATGCACGTTTCGTGTATGCCGATGTTCGTAATCCACGGCACTCTATGACCAAGGGTTTTACAGTGTAGACGTACCTTTTTGCTGGCCTTTGAACATGTTAAAATCTTCACTAACCATCTCTTGACCTATCTTGCGGAAGCACATACTGTGTCTGTACATACTCGTTACGACACTCGTAGATCTACAACGAAGAGCGACACTCGATGAGCTTCCTAGCTACCTAGAGCAGAACATGGAGCTAGAAGCGAACTACGTGGTTAGAATACCAGCTCTGCGGGTCGGAATGACGCGCGCTGACTGGTTTAGAGACGATTGTTTCCTGAAGGGGACTTATTTAAGTCAGCGACTCTGCTCATAACTAGCGGGCAATGGCGTCACAAAATGTCGGCCTTGCCCGTAGCCTAGGGCACTACCCGTTCCCTGCCCCTTGGATAGAAAGAGCCCATACGCTTGCAACTTATTCCTACACTGCAACAACCGCGAAGACCAATTTTCGTCCACCAAAACTGGGCGTTGGCGATGATGGATGTACGCTCTGCTCTGGCAGAAGGGTCAACCTGGAAGCACGCTTTACCATGAACGGAAATTACTGCTAGCTCGCCGCGTTAGGCTAGCGATCCGCGCGGAATTTTCCATTTCCGGACTTCCGAGGCTTCCTTCTCATCACGACATCACGATCACATTCCATCTTCATCATGCGTTGTCTTCCAACACTGCCCCATCACACTGTCTAAATGCTTACAAGGATAAAGTCCTGCGCAGAATGTCGAAAGAAACGCATAAAATGCGTCGCAACGCTTCCGCAATGCCTCATGTGCATCCGCACCGGCCGGGAATCTTGGACTTGGACTGTCGGATGGACCCTTGTTTGTAGATATGACAAACATTGCAAAGTACGGTATGCAGAAGCGCAAATCGAACCCTTCGCATGAGATCAGAGCATTTCTTACGCAGGACTGTGCGTATCCGAACAGCCTGCTAATCCACCGGATCTCTCCACGAGCAACGGTGATGGAGTCACTCTACGAACGCTTTTTGGCCTACTTTACTTCCGATGGCGAGGAGAGAGATGTACGAAATCGAAAAACCTGGTTGTATAGCCTACCCGTTCTGTCAGCAGATGGCACCAACGAGGCCCTCACGCTAGCGATACAGGCCACAGCATACGCGTTTTGTGCAGTTGAGGCTGCCGATATAGCAATAAAGCAGCATTTCTTGAAGCTATATGGGCAAGCTCTCCGAAAGTACAGTCATTTTCTTTCACGCCCGCGATCTAAACATGAAGTTACGGTGCACATGGTGTCCTGTGCCAGTTATTTTACCATCTACGGACACAACTCTTGCTTCTCCATTTAGCGGGTCACGGGAAGGAGACTCCCGTCGAAGCGAAGCGGATTTTGTATGGAACATTGGAGTACGTTCAGCTGCCTATGTTTCAGAGGCTTATGGGCTACATCTCAACATTGGCCGAAGTCTATTTTGCGCACAAACATGGCGTGGCAGAACAACATCTTAATCATAATGCATACACGATCATCAAGATGGACGTTGAGTCACTTTGGCTTGAATATACAGAGGAGGCTGCGCTTGCGGACATATTCCTCGTCTAGGAAGACGCTTCGGGCGCCATGCATTTCCGCGACGCCTTTACCGTTGCATACTTCAGTGCAGCTCGCATAATACTTGGCATCGCAGTACCACAGGATGGGACTATATTGCAAGCCTCACAGTATCTGAAAATACACACAATGGGTTGCGCATATATGCGCATGGCTGCACCTTTACTGTTGGTTGCGCTGCATTGCCCCCGATCGAGCCAGCAGAGGCAAGCCACGGCATGCTTCGAGCGCTGGAACACCAAAACCCTGTCGGGAAATAGCGCACTTGTATTGGAATCAATGTATCGCCATCGAACATCGGAGGTTTACCGCTCACTACCGAATCCCGATGCTAGTGTTGCTCTGTTCATTCCCAAACAGTAGAGATCTCGATGAGGGAGATGCGCTATTGTCGAACACACTCACAAGCATTTCTGGAGTCAACGTGGACATAGTGCATGTGGGGCCTGCTCCTCGGGTGGCTACCTGGACTATTGGAAGCGACGTTACCACTAGTGATCTATCCGGACTAGCATAAATAATGCCCAAACGATTCATAATAGTAACATCCGATCCTCGACACGAATTGCTCCATTTTGCAATCTCACCAAACCTGCTGAAGTTACACTGCATAACACGATGCACGGCAGCAAGCTCGATCGTCACGAAATTTGTTGCAAGGTACAAGATCCATCCCTTTGCAAAAGAAGGAGCTGCGCTGACGTTGGTGAATGACTGTGCAACACCATGTCGACTGCCACCTGACTTATCGACCATGTGATTTTCAAGGGCCTAGGCCAAAGGATAGCTCTTGTTCTTAGCTCTTGGCAAGTAACTGCAGGCGCTTATTCACCCAAAAATCACCTAGTATTCTTGTTGCTTACAAGCGCTGACCACGGATAAGGTCGGATGAGCTTCAGCCCCGGAAGCTTTTGTTGGTGACTAACATGTGCTTTGCTGCATCGAGCTGTTTGATCTCTGTTCATATTAGCTGCCATCTCGATGTCAAGTCACGACTACGATAATCTTGGTTAGGGTAACGGTTCAAGTAGCAATGCTATCAATGCAGGTAAACGTGCCTAATAACCGTTAACGACTCCGGGGTTAGCTTTGGATTCTTGAGTCCACGTCACAAAAAGTCTGCGTGCTTGGAACATTGTTTGCTCGTCAGGTGCAGCGTGTAAGTTTTTTTTCTTTTCTTTCGTTTCCTCAGCTCGTCGTCTTGCTGGTCCCTCCCTCTCCATCTCAGTGTTTTGGTCGGCGAGAGAAATGATGGCGACCCACAATGAACTGCGATTCCGGAAACTAGACTGTTAGATGGCTTGGTCTTTCGCCGAAATGTAGGGATACGAGTGGCATAAGACTAAATACGTTACTTGTCGGATCGTGAGTATCGGTAGAGACGTCGGCTGCTGGACACTTCGGCCCGACTTCGGCCCACCTTGCGCAGAGCTTAGGTATACCTTCGTAGCAGCTGTGTTCGTAATAAATCACCATCACCGAACAGAATGCATTCCTAGTTATCGTTATTTCCTTTCAGCACTAGTGCTATAGACCTTCCAACACTGATCAGTGATTGCTTAAGGCGATCACAGACAGCAAGGTAGAAGAGACAGACCGCATCTTCGACGAACTCCCTGACGCACGACGTTATACTCCCGGGAGAAGATTCTGTGCTAAGAACAGAGCGAGGCAGAGATAACACAAAGCACTCTTAACCTCCCTCTACAGCTGCTGGTTTAGCTTAATCCGCGAACACAGAGCGCGTCAGCAACGCAATACAACTCAACCGTACGAGCGTCTCCGGACGATCCGATCACGTACAACAACAAGCGCTGGCACGACCAACCAGCGAGACAACAACACCGACAACGCGTCAACACCCGCTAGCAAGATGGCGGATAACCAAAGCGAAATAAGCTCTGCAGACTCTGCTGAAGCTCAGAATCAACTACAGAATGAGCAATCAGAACACCTCTCAGACTCACCATGGGCCAAATTTACCGCGGAACAACTTATGGAAAACTGTCCATACACAGTTGCACTCAAGGTCATCAATACAGCTCTCTGGGGTGTACCCGCACCGGCGGACGCAAATGAGACACGCAACAACGTGGGTCGCTAAAGCTATCCACGACTACAATGTGTCAATGGCCTGGGACGATGACCTCTTCATTGACTACAAATGGGACTTTGAAGGATGGACGAAGGAGCTATTTAGCAAGGTTGAGCGTGGTACACTAAGGTCTCTTAAGAGTGTGCTACGACACCGGGGAGTATACACTGGCAACAATCACGCCAGGGTGGCGGACTCTCTCTACAACATTCTAGGTATAGAGAATACTCTTGAATGGGAACCAGCAGAGTTTCGAGCCATGAAATTCGACCAACAGTCCGAAGCGTACCAGCGCCAGCAGAGCAATAAACGCCAACAGGACACTCAGCACACAGTCTATCCAGCTGTACAACAACCACCGCAAGTACAACAACTGCCGCAATTACAACAACCGCCGCAATTACAACAGCCACCGCAAGTACCACAGCCGTCGCAATTACAACGACCGTCGCAGGGCGAGCAACAAGAGCAGTATAGAGTGAGACAAGGCGTCCAGAGCCGTTCCCAAACAATAGAGCCACAACAGCCGCTACACATGAGCGGTACGCTAGAAGGGCCTCAGCATCGACAACTGTGGGAGCAGGCCGCGCAGCCGCAACAAGGGCGTGCGCAACTACAGACACGGCCGCCAGCGACTGCATATCGCGAAGTCACGCCATTTCCGCAACAGCCAACGAACCGCGTCCCTAACAGACCACCCGAACTACCATACGACCCGTACAAGACGCTACCGCCGCGATGGTCCCGCAACGATCGACTCGACGCTAATACGATCACGCAGTTCTCTAAGCTATGGGACAATAGCAACAAGTATACAGGGAATGCGTACGATCTCCTAGACGATAAGATCAAGATCTTCTTCAGCATCTGCTGGCAGGTAGATATCCAAGAAGAGCAGTTTCACGCAGTGTTTCCCCGTATCCTTACCGGACGTGCAGAGACATTCTACATACAGGTTGTAGAGAGAGATGACAGCTTTGCTGATGCGTACATGGCAATCAAAAACCACTTCGACCATGACGTCCATCACCAGCACTACTACACAGACTGGACGACTACAACCTTCGCTCGCACCCGCACAGAGAACCCCGACAAGGGACTACACGAGGTTCTGCAGATCCTGCTTGACAAGCTGCAGCTATGCCAGCGTGCCCTTGGCAAGAACTTTGAGGGCGAGGATGCCCTACGTACCACTGTCATCAATGCCTGCCGAGGAGTACCAGAGCTTGAGATGGCACTGTTCAAACCAGCCACAATCTGTGAAGGACTCTTCTCAGACCTACGTTCTGCAGTTGAGACACACCTTGCACGGCAACACACTACCCAGATGGTCACAGAGGACCAATACTACTTAGATCGCCGATACAACGGCAATGGAAGAATCCGAGGTAGATCTCGAGGTGGAGGAGGATTCAGAGGCGGATCTAGAGGAGCATATCGAGGAGGCGAGCAGCGCGACGACAACGGACGAGGATTTAAGCCTCGCTGGAGGAAGAAATGCTTTGTTTGCCAGAAGGAAGGATGCTGGTCTACCAACCACACAGACGAAGAGCGCAAGGCTGCCCGTACACAGTTCTTCTCTACGCTATACTTTACAGGTACACAGCCCCCAAGGACTTCTCCGTACATCTTGCAGAATACGAAGGGATCGAGCACACTAGCCAGTACAATCAGAGAGGATGGAGAGAGGAGGAAGACTGCGAGGATGACGACGATGACGACGTCGCGGAAGCATACCTTGAACAGCAGTTTTTCACGGAGCAATGCCTTGCAGATCAGGCGTTCTTGCACCACATCTCTGGCGACGACGTATACCGCCAAGACGCGCCATCAGCGCCAGCGTCACAGTTCCTGCTTGAAGACCGCTACACAAGATCTGTGTACCAAGGGATCCTACCGGATACAGGCGCTGCCAACGTATCCACAGTTGGCAAGGAGCAGTACCTTGCACTCACAAGGGAAGATCCTACAGTTAGGATGGATACGTCTACAGCAGGAAAGGCATCTATCAAATTCGGCAAGGGCGAGGCTACATCATCTATTGGCACTGCACAGGTCTCTACAGACATTGGGACGATCAACTTTGAGGTGCTTGACGCACCTACACCATTCTTATTGTGCCTTGCAGACATGGACAGGTTAAAGGTCTACTTTAACAACACCACAGATGAGCTAGTCCAGGGTGACGTACACATCCCTGTAATTCGCAAATGGGGACATCCTTGGTTCCATCTGAACAAAAGAGAGAGAGCAACTGTGTTCCTGACAGAGACAGAGTTGCGACGGCTCCATCGACGATTTGGACACCCAGCTGTCACGCGACTTGTTAAGCTCTTAAAGGATGCTGGCCATAACGACTTCGAAGAAAGAACCCTAGAAGAAGTCACTAAGTTCTGCCACCACTGCCAGCTCCACAGCTCCGCACCGCGCCGATTCAAATTCACTCTCAAGGATGATCACCACTTCAACTATGAGATCCTGGTGGATGTGATGTACCTGAGCAACAAACCTGTACTGCATGTGGTCGATTCCTCAACAGCGTTTCAAGGCGCGAGGTTCCTTAGCGCTATCTCAGCTAAAGAAACATGGCAAGCACTGCGGATACTATGGATCGACACGTATCAAGGACCACCAGACATTATCACGCATGACGCAGGCACTAACTTTGCAAGCACAGAGTTCCGCGCAGAAGCAAAGATCATGGGAGTCACATGCAAGCAAATACCTACGGAGGCGCACTGGTCTATCGGCAAAACTGAGAGGTACCATGCACCTCTACGCCGCGCATGGGACATACTCTATGCAGAACTCACTGACACTATGTCCGACGACGCGATTCTCCAGATGGCTGTGAAGGCTGTCAACGATACTGCTGGCCCCGATGGACTAGTCCCGACGCTACTGGTCTTTGGAGCGTACCCACGAATGACTGCAGAGTCACCGCCATCCCCGTCAATGGTCAAGCGCAGCGAGGCTATTCAAAAGGCGACGAAAGCCCTACGCAAGATCACGGCAGAGCACCAAGTTGCAGACGCCTTGAACACCCGCAATGGACCAGCCACTGCAGACATGCTCGCGCTCCCACTCCAGAGCGAAGTCTTAGTATGGAGAGAGAGTGATGGCTGGAATGGCCCGTACAAGATCGCCAGTACAGATGGCCACAACGTCACTGTTGACATGGTCAATGGTCCAACGACATTCAGATCCACTGTCGTCAAGCCATACTACAGACCGGACCACCTTTGGAGCGACCCCGATGCGCCACACGCGCCGAATGAGCCGCATGAGCCGGTAGCAGTACCACCGGCAGTGCAACCACGCAGGAGAGGCCGCCCTCCAGGGTCAAAGAACAAGCGGAAGGCGCACGCGTACATCACCAAGAAGGAGCAGGACGATCTTGAGCTAGCTATCAAGCTACGTAACGATGGAGTGATCACAACCTCAGGCGCCCCCTTTGAAGCGTCTGATGACCAAGAGATCAGCGACCTCGTAGGTCGTGGAGTCTTTAAATTTGAGCAATACGACGAGAGGCTACACAGCAAGATCCGGATCTTCAAGTCACGCCTAGTACGTGAGGTCAAGGGAAAGACAACCAAGCCCTATGAGAAATCCCGCCTAGTTATCCAAGGCTACCAGGACCACGGCAAGGAGACTATTCTGACGCAATCTCCAACCATACAGCGATGTAGCCAGCGCCTGATTATGTCGCTGGCGCCCGAGATGGTACAACGCGGAATGAACATCGAGCTCCGTGACATTACGCAGGCGTATCCCCAGGCGCAGACAGCCCTGAAGAGGACGATACTCGCACATCTTCCTACTGAGCTAGTCCATCGATATCCAGAAGGCACGCTACTCCATGTGATCAAGCCGCTGTATGGAATCGCTGAGGCAGGAGTCCACTGGTGGACAACGTATCACGGACACCATTGCAAGGAACTGGACATGGCAACATCGACGTACGACCCATGCCTATTGATCACGAACAGAGACGACGCAGGCATCTTCGGCATCGTTGGCATGCAGACAGACGACACTCTCATGCTCGGGACACCAGCGTTCTCGTCACGTGAAGAGAAGAAGATCCAGAAGGCAGAGTTCAGGTCAAAGCCAAAAGCAAGGCTGACACCAGAAGTGCAGTTAGACTTCAATGGATGTACACTCACGATGGACGCCAGCAGAGTCTTGACCCTTAGGCAGAAAGGACAAGGAGGAAGGATCAGGCTTGTGGATATCAGGGCACCCGACCGCGCGCAACAGTACACCGAGCAGCGCGCCCGCGGAGCGTACATCGCATCAACATGCCAACCAGAGGCGTCATTTGACCTGTCCGTCGCTGCTCAAGCTCAGCAACCATCAGACGAGGACATCAAGGCACTCAACAAACGCCTGAAATGGCAGATGGAGAATCTCGATCGTGGCCTGCGCTACGTCACTGTCAATCTTATGGAGGCCAAGTTGATGGTCTTTGTGGATGGCTCCTTTGCCAACAACAAGGACCTCAGCTCACAGCTAGGCTTTGTCCTTATGCTCGTCAACGAGTCTATTGACGTCAACACCTTCACAATACAGGGCAACGTGATCCACTACAGCTCTACAAAATGCAAGCGCATCACACGGAGCGTACTGGCCTCAGAGATCTACGGCATGGTCAACGGCTTTGACATAGGCATTGCAGTTGCAACCACGCTGAGGATAGTTACAGAACGACTTAGACTACCTGCAATTCCCTTGGTTATTTGTACAGACTCGTACTCCTTGTACGAGTGCCTAGTAAAGCTTGGGACGACGAAGGAAAAGCGTCTCATGATCGACATCATGGCGCTGCGCCAATCATATGAGCGTCGCGAGATCACGGAGATCCGCTGGATCAATGGTGAAGACAATCCTGCAGACGCCTTCACCAAGGCATCGCCAAACCGCGCTCTTGAACGCTTTATTGACGGCAATAAGCTGACAGTCCGAGTAGAGGGATGGGTGCAGAGGCCGACAAGCTTTGATGGTTGATGCTACACACAGTTACCATCAACACATACTGTCACTACCGATACAAGCAGAGTTACTAGCTACCCAGAAAGAAAAGACTTCCAGTGTCGGATCGTGAGTATCGGTAGAGACGTCGGCTGCTGGACACTTCGGCCCGACTTCGGCCCACCTTGCGCAGAGCTTAGGTATACCTTCGTAGCAGCTGTGTTCGTAATAAATCACCATCACCGAACAGAATGCATTCCTAGTTATCGTTATTTCCTTTCAGCACTAGTGCTATAGACCTTCCAACATTACTACTATCCCGAGGGCAACTTTGGCGGGGATCAGCTTCTAGATAGTTTGATTAGCCTTTCACTCGAACACGGGTTGCAGCCCAAAACATTTCATGTCCAAGCTGGTCGATCGACTCTATTCCCCCCTGCGTGCAAGTACACTAGATAGCCTGGAGAGCTGTTTGTGAAAGCATAGGTTCATTGGTGAGATACGTTTTCAGAGTTACATCATCTTGAAAAGGGTGAACAGCCTCTTCCCTCTCCGTGATCATGAAGCAATTGTAAGGTTGAAAAGTACTTGTTGCGGGAGGTTCTTGGTACTGTGTTGTGGTTCGCAGTATATATATCATACCACACCATGATCGCTTCAGATCATCGTATGCGACATAACGATGACTCTGAGACTCTCAACGTACTCAGTGCAAGGCCACTAAGGTTTAAAAATAGTAAGAACCGCCATTGGCTATATCATATCATGTTTACCGTGGATATGTGCTGAGTCAACTGAAGGAAACTTCTGGTGAGGGAAATGAGCGTTTACTTTGGGACTTGTATATATTACTACAACGACGCTGCAGTAAAGCACTATGGATGATAGGAATCCAGGATGAAACGCCATTGCATAACATTCATCCAAAGCCCAATATTCCTGGCACCAGGAGACCCCTCGGTCAGCACACTCTCGCCCAGTATTCACTGAAATATCATAACACAACCAACAGTGACACTGAATAAGACAGAAACAAGAATGATTTCATTCGTAAGAGAAAACTCCGGTAATTCCCATTCAGTAGCTATACAACCATCAATACCATTCCTCCCACGAAGATCAGGCATTGTATATCATCCTATATCCCTTTCATTCATTCCCACAGACAGACAGCTCCCCTTCACATCTAAGTTTTCTGCATTCCCTCCACAAACTTGAGTGCATCCTCCCTCTGCACAACATCAATACTACTCGTCTTATTCGAGTAGCTGACTCCATAGCAGCGATCAGCCACATACACCATCTCAGGTCTAAAAGTTGTGCAGATGAACTGGCCACCACCGTCTTTGTTCTTGCCACCCTGGCCGCTGAGTTTCTCGAGCATCTGCGCGACAGCGGTACGGTACTGCGCATCGAGGTTGGCGTCGATTTCGTCGAAGAGGTAGAAAGGCGCGGGGTCGCATTTTTGAATAGCAAAGATGAGGGCGAGGGCGCAGAGAGACTTTTGGCCACCGGAGAGTTGGCCGATTTTTTGCTGCTCGTCGTGCTTGCTGTTGAAGGATACGGCGATGGAGACGCCCGTGTATTCTTCCACCTTGCTCTTCTTGCCTTGTGTCGCTTCTTCTTCTTCGTCCGAGGAGGCGTCGTCGCCACCGCCGCGGCGGGCGTCGCGGTCGGACTTTCGGTTGATAATGAGACGGCCGCGACCGATGGGTACGAGTTGTTGGAAGACTTCGCCAAAGGCCGAGGCAACTTGCTTGAAGGTACGGGCAATGGCTTCATCCTTGCGCTGGTCCAGCACGTCGATGAGGTTTTCGATCGACTTCCGCGAGGTATCTAGTTCGGCGCGGCGTTCGGTGAGGGTGCGGCGTTGGCGTGTAAAGTTTTCGTATTGTTCAAACGCCTTCTTGTTGACGTGGGCGAAGCTCTTGAGGGCTTGGTTGGCTTTGGTAAGCTCTTTGGTCACCTTTAGGTATGTCAGTATGCGCACTGTCATCATAACCATATGAAACTTACCTTTGTGGTGTCCCATTTGGTGTACTTTCGATCCACGTCTTCTGGAAGAGTCCCCAGGTCTCGAATGTCTCGTTTTACCTCAGCCAGCCTATCGGTGAGACGACTGCGATCTGAGTCTTTCTTGGACATGGATTGCTCTTGCTTTGCCATCATCCTAGCGAGCTGCCGATTGGTAGCCTCCTTCTCGTTTCTTAAGTTTTCCAGCTCGCCCAACTGAGCCCGTATTTCTTCAATCTGAGCATCAGTCTCCTGGATCTGTAGGTCGAGATTTGTAATCGTCTGATTCACATCGTCTAGTGCGCGCTCATACTCGCGTAAACGCGCGGACTGGCTAGTCGAGCCACCCACACCCCCTTGTTGTGCCTGGATGTTATCGAGTTCTGGCTGTAGGTTCTCGTTGAGATCAAGCTCAGCCTCGACTTTGCGAGTTTCCAGGGCAGCTCGCTCCTCCTTTGCACGTGCAAATTGTCGCTTCAGATCTTGAACAGTGCTCCGCAATGTAGTGAGCATTTGCTCCTCGTCGTTCGATAGCGCTTTCTCGAACTTGGAAGCCACCTCCGCCTCCCAATCACTCTGCTGTGCCCCAAGCTGATTGATTGCCGACTGCAGTGTCGAAGCGGTCATTCGCTTCCTTGCAAGGCTCTCC
Organism: Pyrenophora tritici-repentis; assembly: GCF_003171515.1. Taxonomy (NCBI): domain Eukaryota; kingdom Fungi; phylum Ascomycota; class Dothideomycetes; order Pleosporales; family Pleosporaceae; genus Pyrenophora; species Pyrenophora tritici-repentis. The sequence continues at coordinate 6,475,212 of NC_089390.1, forward strand.
TGAATTTCTCGGAGGGTCCTCTGCTTGAGCCGCAATTCTTCACGCATGGGTGCATAGCTGTTTTCTCCCTTGTCCTTCTCGTGCTCCCGCCTACGGACCTCACTTAGAGCTGCAGTGAGTTGCTGACGCTTCTGTTCAAGTTCTGTTGCAATTTCGCGCTTACGTTGCAGTAATTCGTCGTATTGCGTGCGTATTTCGGCGAGAGCTTGATAAGCCCTGATCTTGGACTTGGACGGATCGTGGTAACCTCCTCGGTACTGGCCCTTTCGCGAAGCATTATCTCCATCCAGAGTATACGCGCGAACGTTGTACTGCTTCGCGTTCTTCTTGCAAGCAGTCAAATCAGGGCAGACAACGATCTTACCGAAGACATGGCTGAAGGCATTTTCGAATCGTTGGTCATACCTCAATTTCGGCAACAGTGGTTGCATATCGCCCGTGGCAGGTAGATTCATATCATGTCCCCGAATACGATTGAGGGGAATAAAAGTGATACGTCCGCCCTTGTCTTTGATCAGTCTGTCGATGAGTTTACTGGACACTTCGTCGTTGTCTACGACCACGTTGAACAGAGCACCCTCAGCAGCAGCTTCTGTGACAGACCGATAGTCATTATTAACTTCCAGTAGGTCGGCGATAGTGCCATGAACTCCCTCCAGATCTCCTTCTTTCTGGTAGCGACGTAATGACTCAAGTCCACGACTGGTGCCATGGTCGAGCAGCCGAGAAAATGTACTTTCCGCCTTTCGGAGCTCGGCTTGGGAGTTTGTAAGTTGAGTGTTGACCCTGTTTTCCTCGCGGTAGAGGTTTGTCTGCTCGTCATGTACAGCCTTGTAGGCGTCCTTGGCTTGCTCGACCTTGGCCGCGAGATTAACGCTGGCATCACCTTCACTCTCGATGGTTGATCTGAGATGGGCAATCTCACCCTCAATACGCTCGATGTCGCTTTCCAGTTGAGTGATCTCTTCGCTAGTCTGCATGAGAACAGCCTTGCGGCGGCTAAGGTCGTCATTTGCTTCCTCTATCTGGGCGCGCAATGCTTCGTCTCGCTGCCTTTTGGTGGTGTAGAAAGCAGTACGACCCTGCTTCTCCTCGAGCCGCTTCTGTTGGCCTTCAGCTTCTAACAATTGTGATCTGACGGCTTCCTCCTCCTCCTTCTTTGCGTTGTATTCGGGTAGCAGTTGCTTCAGCTCTGCCTCTCGTGCTCGTATCTGCTGCTGGAGCGACTTTATTTGTGTATCGCGCGTCTTCTTCGTTCGCTGGGCGACCGACTGGTTGTCCTGCAGCGCCTTGAGCTCGAGCTCGATCTTCGCCTTCTCCAGTGTTGCCGACTTGCGTTCCTGTTCCGACTGCACACGGTCCTCCCGGAGAACATCCAAGTCACCTCTCCGCTTATTGATATCCGTGTCGATCTGTGCAATTTCTGCCTCGGTCTGCACAAAGGCCGCCTCGTTGTTTTCCTTCATCTCACGGCCGTGACTCTCAAGCTGGTCGATATTCTCAATAGCGGCCTCGAGATCGGCCTCCTCGCGTGACTTCAATGTGTACATCAACGACCGGCGTTCCTTGTCGTTCCGGCTCCATGCCTCCAGCTCCTCCTTCTCGCCCTCCAATTCGTCCAAACGCTCGTTGATTGTGGTTACCACGCCGTCAATGTTGGCGCACTTGTTGTCGGTATCGGCGAGCAGCTTCAAACTATTTGCGCGGCGCTCTTCGTACACATTGGAACCGGATATCTCCTTCAGCAGCTTCAATCGCTCAGAGTCCTTCATGTTGGTAAGTGCCGTCACACGACCTTGGGGTACAATGTAGTAGGGGTTTGATCGCGAGAAACCGGCAGATTCGAGGATCTGCATAACTTCGGATTTGGTAGCGTTCTTGCGGTTGACTGAGTACTCGTCCTTCTTTGCGCCAATCGTCCGGCGCAAGTAGAATTCTGGCTTGCCCGTCTGGAAGCGGTCCTCTGTGTTGTCGAAGCACACCTCGACATATGCTGACATGACAGCCGAGCCAGAACCCTCGTGTAGCAGGGCCTGCCGCTCTTCGCGGCCCAAGTTGTGGTAGTCATCGCCCAGTACGAAACGTACAGCGGCGAAGAAGTTACTCTTTCCGGAACCATTGCGACCGACGACTACATTGCAGTTGGGTGAGAAAGGCTCGATTTGCAACTGCTCCTTGTAGCTCTTGAAGCCCTGGATCGTGATCTGCTTGATGTATCCCATCGCGGCGGTTTCGAGCGATTGTAGCGGGTAGGATTGACGGATTACTGTTTGCGGTCGCGCGTAGAATGTGAATGCGATCGCGATAGTGCTTATCAGCACATGGCGGGGGGCTTGTGGTCGAAGGCGTAGATGGGGATGCGTCTACCCACTGGTTGCACCAACGACGCGGTGCGCGTCGCGCTTTCCCGCCAAGCCTGACGCTCAGACCAAGCCGCCTCTCCAACATGTCTACGTCGAATGCTGGGGCATGACGTCGCGAGCTATTCTTCTGCTTTACACCCGTACGATGTATCTCATCGTCCTAGTCACAGTTACGCTGACCCTCAATGCTATGTTTGCTCGTCTCTCCTTATCTTGCGCATCTGAGAGATGCATCTTCCAGTCATATATTGCATCTTCCATGTCAAAATATGGCTATAATGGCATTATTGTACTGCTGTTCTTCCAACGGAACAATGATGAGATATCGGAGCACATGTCTTTACCTACCCCGCCACCCCAGCTCGGGTACCCGTTCCACAAACCAAGATATGATCAATGTCATGCAAATCACGTATCGAATATTTGCCTCGGCTTCGACTAAGATGCAGAAACGACAAAAGCCTCTGCGCGGGTGAAGAGAAACGAAATTGTGATATTGCGGATTCATGCGAAATGCTTCCTAAACAGTTGGCGAGTGCAATGAGGCTCGTGTTCGCAAGACTCTGACTTGAAAAACTATGAGCTTCGCAGTGTGATGTTTGCATCATGACAATGCCCAGTCAAGCTTGGCTTCCCCAAAAACAATTGTCTAGAAGTTTACTTGGGCCAGGTTTCAATTCCTTAGCCCAGCCTGACTATTTCCCGTGTCGTATTCAGATGGTGTTTTCGGTTCGTGACATAGTTAAGCCGAACTAAAAGTACGCAAAGCACTTCTCGGTGTTTTCACCAACCCCGCTGATCAATCAATTCATTAGTCACGGATCTAGTTCTAGCCAATCCTCCACGAGAGACTGAAGCCCATGGCTGAAGCATGCATGTACCGGCAATTCGCAGACAGACACGGGCTGCGGTGTAGGAGTGGTAGCGATGCATACGAGGCAGTGCGCACCGTCTCGACCTGCACGTCGACGTTGGCAGCAAGTATGCAGCCGTAGTGAACAAAAGAAGTAAGGAGTGCAGTCCAACCCTGGGCCCATAACTATGGGCTGGCTCGTACCGTGAAGATAGCAATACGGCAATGGTTTGGAAGGATTGTTCGCCACTTTGTGGAAATGTTCCCCGGGCAAGTAAGGGTAAGGACTTTCTTGGCGATGCGGCTGCTAGCCCTGCCAAAGTGCAGGTGCTCTCGCAGCAGCATAGCTAGGTGATGGCTTTGGGGTAAAATGGTAAGCCACAGTAAAAGTATGAAGGAGTCGCATAGTAATAAGTTAGTATATTCTCACGTTGCTTTTGCGTGGTTCTGGAGTAATGCTAAGTCATGTCCCCGCTTTTATTTTGTCGCAGGCTGCGCCATACGGTAGAAGTGAAGACTGCAATATGATGATTTTGGAAAAGAAGCTTTGGGTTCGGGTGATCAGCATCACGACCAGCGCACTGTTAGGTGATAGGAGTGGGAGGGCGATTCGGGCCTCATTCCTTGACATGGGCGGCGGCCCAAGGTGCAACGACGCAAGCTAGCAAGGAAGCGGCAGATGAGAGTTGGGGGATTTTGATCGGATTTCTAAGCAGAAACATGGGATTCTTTCAACTTTCCGATGCGACCAGGTGATTTTCGGATCAGCCCCTCTCGATTTCAGCATTACCTAGGCCTGTCGTGGGGTCTCGTCCACATAGGCTAATATCTAGTGATCGACAAGCGCAATACCAATACCAGCATTTTCTGCGCTCTCCATGATAGTGGAGCATGATGGGCTTGCTGTTGGCGTGCGCTATTTGTGTGGCAGAAGCATCGGTTTTCGCAATGGGGTCAAGCGGATTGGAGGTCATAGTCGCAGCACGGGCAAGTATAAGGTAAAGCTTGGATGGGGTTCAGGACGACAAGTGATGATGCGAGGCAATTGGATGGCGCCGATGGTATGGTAACAGCTGCCCTTGGGCGTCAACGACAACGGCCATCTGATGGGGCGCATGCGCATCGCATCTGTCGGGGGCATCTGTCACGGCGCTCCCGAGGTTCCTGTCGCCATGGCTGTGAGGAATGTGACAGGGATGTGGGTGGTTAGGCATGGCGCCAACGGTGCCGCGGAGTAGCCACTCTAGTGCGTCATATTCACTGGGCGCAAATTACGTCTAGTGTTCCCTTTTAGGGGATTACAGTTTGGCGTCTGTCACAGCAACCACAACGACATGTAGTCTTCGGAAGAAGGCTGGTCGCTGTTTAGGCCAGCTGCCAGGGCGGAGGTGGAGGCGACAGCTGGTGATGCGCAGGGTATTGTTTGGCCAGGCGCAGGATCAGAGAGCCGAGCAGGCTGCCGAGGAGGAGCAGCGACGGCGGCGGGTACCAAAGCGGGCTAGCCAAGTGTCGCAGCACGGTGCGTCATCAAGATCGTAAACTTGCAGGCAAACGATGGCGTTCGGCCATGGCTACCTGGCCTGGAAGGTGATTGCAGCCCTCATCGCCGATGCAGCAGTCGCGCTACGTCACCCGGTGAACGGTCCGCCAACCAGACGTCGGCCCGCCCGAGTCAATCCCTGTCCACGTCCATTGCAATCGCTTTCCCAAGTTCCGCATGTTGCCCGAGGGCCCCAATGTTTGAATTCCCATGTTTAGCCCACCTTCCCTCTTACCTGCTTTAAACCCCTCGCTCTTCTTTCTACACTCCGGAACTTTGCTCCGATCCGACGGACATCTGCTCCACCCTTGTCGCTCCCACACCCATATAACAAACTGCTTGCTCTCAGCCACCTCAGCTTCTCACACCACCTCTCCCCACCACATCAACCTCACTCGCCTTGCAATTGCTAAAAACAAGACCTGGTTGCCCACCATGACGGATATTCAGCACCATCCCTTGTTCGACTGGGCTGGCGAGGCCTTCACTGCTATGCAGCACCCCAGCATCAACCAGCTTCAGGACAAGTGGGCGGCGGCCTTGAGCAATCCGTCCTCTGGCTCAAACTCGCAGGCCTTTGCCATTCCGCCATCTCTTCTTACCAATGGCAGCATGGAGCGATTTGGCCAAGTCACCCCGCCTGAAGAGTTGTCGCCACAACACCCTGTCCGCAACGACCGCGAAGCCTCGATCCCCGTTGACCAGCTCCGAAATGAGACATCACCCTGGTCCAAGCAAACCGCCTCTCCGCGCCAAGTGGCGGCGGCGCCTGAGGAGCCTTCCCCGAAGCGACAGCGCACTAGCCGCACCTCAACCAATCAGAGTTCCCTATCAAGTGTTGCCCTTTCACTACAAGAAGACAACGCTGACACCAACCCTCAGCCACCCAAGCGCAAGCGGGGTAGGCCCAAGTCGCAGCCTCAGATGGTTCAAGCATACACCGCTGACGGTTATCCCTTCCAAGTCTCATCCGCCCGCCAGACTCACCTCGAGAAGAACCGCGTCGCCGCCCACAAGTGCAGGCAGCGAAAGAAGGAGTACATCAACAGCCTTGAAGACCGCGCTCGCGAGTTCTCGTCCAAGAACAAGATGCTCAAGGAGAATGTTGCCGTCTTGCGTGAGGAAGTCCTCAGCCTCAAGAACGAAGTGCTGCTCCACGCCGGCTGTGGCTTCTGGGCCGTTGACGAATACCTGGCTCGTTGTGCGGGAAATCTTCTTGGCATGGAAGCTCCTCCACCGGGCATGCGTAACGCGTCATCGTCGCGCAACAACAGTATCAACCACAACACCCAATTCAACAACACCCAGCAGACACGCGAGCCTAGCATGGGTTCCCTGAGCTCTGCAGATGGCGACGACTTTGGAGGTCTAGAGCTTCTCAAGGACTTCACTGACGAAGACATGGACGACTTGGAGGCATAGGAAGCCAACTTGAACATCCTTGCGATCAAGGCTTTCCTATTATGATTCATACCACCGCTTTGGTTTTGACTAGGCCTTGATTAGGGTCAGATCAACTATGCGGTCGTTTGCTCCTTTTCTTCCAATGATTCTACGATACCCCGGGAGCTTTGCTGCACTTCGAGCTACCAAAAAACTTTTTTTTCCCCAATTTCTTCTCTTCCCTCTTGCTGCAATGACCGGTCTGGGCTGGTAATGTCCACCGCAGTGGCCACGACCTTGATGATTTGGCGTTTGAGCGACACCGTGGAACAGAAGTTCACGGTGATAAAAATGTACAGTTCAGGTACACGTATGCGATCCGAAAAAATGATTACAACATGCATGAGTTTTCAGATATTTCATCATATCAAACCAATAATTTTCAGAGTGTCGGCATACACACGGTGTGTCGCCTAATAAGGCCCAATGTACCGCCTCGATCCTACTTCGGCCCAACTCGGACCCAACGCTATGTATACCTTCGTAGCCCCCACATTCGTAGAATCATCATACACCAGAATACCAATACACAAGATTACCTTAGCTACTGTTATTCACCGTACGATCGTACAAGGCCTTCCAACACAGAGCTTTCCCCATGTTTCGTTGATGCAAGTGTCCCTATCGCAGCTCATGCTCAACCCCACTCATTTCCCAAATCTCTAGTATGCAGGGCATATATACGCATGCTCGCGGGGGTTGCTGTGTGAATCCCTCGCCTACATACTTGCGCGTCCCCACATCTCACCATGTCAAGTTTACCGATGACAGATGTGACGTGAGACTCCGCTCTTTTCATTGGACTCAGGGAAACACGTCCGATTTAGTTAAGTCGACTAAAGAAATTCAGCCGCCTTTGATGGGAGACTTGCATAGTCTATCGTTAGGCATTCAATCCATCAGCCACCCTGACTGACTACAGCTGACATAATAGTCCTTCTCCACATGTCAGCCGCTCTAAACCCCAATAAAATTGTTGAATCGTCTATTGCCAACGGGAATACAGCCCCCTTGCGCATGGAGATACATGGATTGCGGAGAGTTTATTCTTCCCCCGCGTTCTAGTCCGCCATTTGCGTCACTGCTGCTGGAAGTTTCCTCCTTGTACATATACGAGATGTAATCTGAAGCAAGCGGCCAGGCTTAACCCCATCTACATGTGATAAATAACCATGGTATCGAGCCGCGTAATCAAGAGAAAATTCCTGCACTGAACTCCACCCGCCAAAGTACATGTGTTGGGAGAGAAATGGCTGATCGCAGAAAGGCCGAGGTGTAGCCTCTAAACCTGAATCACGCTCGACCCGGCTTAGGCAAGCGTCATCATGCAAGTCATACGATAGTCGACGGGAGTGATGTAAATCGTCATGGCAGAAACGGCCCTATTCTGCATCATTCTTCTAGATTGGCAACCCCACTGCGACCAGAGGGCCTGAAGGGGCAATACGAACAATAATCACCGTCACCCATGTCAAAACTCCGAGCGATCCCCATGGCCACTACTCACTCGATCTATTCTCGATCCTCTCCGATGCAAATACAATCCTTCGACACCTGCGCCTCGTACAATCCGATTGGCCCCGGAAAGATTCGCCAAAGTAGAACCCCTGAAAACCTTCTTGCAAGCCACAACTGCAGCCAGAATAAAGTTCAGCAACGGTCCCGTCACCTCGCTCTTTAGCCACTGTAGTAGTCATCACTTCCCGTTTGCGAGTAGGGTTCGAGACACGCCTCCCACTCCCCGACTCCCAACAGCGGGGCGCAGAAAAACGTCGCCTAGTCAGTAAGCAAGACCGTGGTAGCAGATTGTAGATTGCAGATCGCGATACCGGTTTACCAGAAAAAAAGCGAGCATCCTTCGTCATAACGCATCCTCTGTAGCCAAGCAAAGGACTCGGAATAAGCGGGGAATCCAGGGGAGGGGGAACGGGGAAATAGTTACGCTCCCACACCCCCTCACCCACTAAACAACCGCCAACGCCAACGCTACAGTTGCATGAATCTAGCCTGGAACTATGCACGATCCGCCACGACATGGTCTATCAAACATTCAATCGGATGCCTCAACTTCACGACGACCACGGCCAGCCTCCTATGCAAGGCGCGCCATGTTTGCACCTTCGCGTGGAGCAAGGGAACCATATCCGGAGACCATTCCCGCGTTCCAATCATCTCTCGCGAACGGCTGAGGAACGCAAACATCAACATCTCAGGTCGTGGCATTCAAGACAGGCAATGATGTGCGCGGGTGTGGTACAGACCCATAGTGTTGGGTTTATCTTTTTCTTCGTTCACATGCAGATACGGAGATGCTTTCTGATTGTGCCAAGATAGGAATAGCCACAATAGCAGCAGCAGACGACGACAGCCTTATTCCTTTGGCAATTATGGTTCAAGCGCGTTTCCCGCTTTCTCGTAATCCCATTCCTTCGTTCGGCGTATCCTTGCAACTCATCAAGCAGAGAATTTGGAGAGTGGATTGGGAGCAGGGGGAGTGGCGGTTCTGCGATGACGGTGTTTTACTCCTCCCCCCGTTGCAGGGTCTTTGCGCAACCCACGCGCAAATGCGATGCAACACACTCCCTTGGCCATGTACTTTTCTCTTCCCCCAAAGGAGAAAACTGTATGACTCCAAAATTGGAGAGAGGAACCTTCTACCCCGCCTGTGTTTTATTGCCCTTGCCGTCTAACAACGTCAACAACCGTAGCAATACAAAATGATGAACAAACAAACACACAACCCCCGCTTACCCACCAGCTGGTTCTGTGGTAGCACATAGTCCAATCCCTTAACTCCCCCCTCACATAACCCCGCACGCATGCACGCACAAAAGTCTACCATGTACCACTTTCCAATTCAAATAGCTCAACCACACAATGCAGTCTGCCAAGACGACCCAAAACAGTAATGTTTTGGTGAAGAAAAAGTGTCGATGTCTGTAAAAGGGGCTGCCCTGTACTCAATGGACAGGCATGCACTGTTTTGCTTTTTGAGAAGACCGAACGGGTGCTTATCTTACCCGTGGGTTGTACCATGTTTTCCTTGCAGACCGGGGTAGGGTGACAAGATAGCCACAGGAGGATCCATGCTTAGCTGGAAAAGAGGGTGACAAACATTGGAAAGCTGAAATGACGAGAAAGAAAAAGAAGAGACGATGATGTTCGTGAAAGGGTATATATTTTCTTCAAAAGGAGCTAGATAGTTTTGTCCACTGTGTCTACTGTGAGATGGGCGTCTTGAAGACGAGCGCAACATAGTCATCACCAGCCGTGACGACCGCCTCGCCATTTCCTTGCACAAAGGCCATGATGCCTCCTCCCTCGCCGCCACCTCGGTGTCCCTTCCACTCGCCGACGAGGCCTTTGCCGGCCGCAGCTGTTCCGCCCCGTGTATCCCACCGCTTCAGAACACCATCGTAACCAGCGCTTGTCAGTAACCAACCGCCTGGGCCTTCTCTCGCGACAAAGTCGAGCTTGACAACAGCCTGTGGTGACTCTTCGTCTGCGTGTGCATCGTCTATCCGTCTTCGGACGGCGAAGCGATGTGCGGTGTCGAAGAGGGTGATGGAGCCGTCAACGTTGCCGGCCGCCATGAGGGTAAGGGGTAAGGAGGAGAAGCTGAGGCATTCAACGTTGTCGCTTCCTGCCTGCAGACTTGCTAGGATCTGTCCAGCTTGACCAGCTGAAGATGCGCCTCCCTTTGCACCGGCTTGCTTTCCACCACCAGCTTTGTTCTTTGCGCCTCCACCACTCGAGGATGTCGATGCTTGTGCAGGTGCAGTGAGAGAGAGACGGGGCAGACCGACGATGCGAATTTGGCCTTCTGGGCCACCGACTGCAATAAAGGCACCTGATGGTGGGATACCGACAGAGTATAGTCCACCTTCGACGCGGAAACGCTCATCATGACCCGTAAGGCCAACGACGGCTTGTGAATCAGTTGTCGCCGTAAGGCCCTGGGATGCTGCGTCGCCGAAAACGTCCCAGACGTACAGACTTGAGTCTTCGGAAATGGTAGCCAACAGCGAACCGTCGGGCGTCCATATACCGGCTGTACAGGTCTCAGTGTGAAGGTAGTATGCCTGTAGGACCTGCAGTTCGTTGCCCTTTTCTGTATTGATCTGGTAAACCCACACTGAGCCATCGTTTGCGCCGAGTGCGACGACATTGGGGTGATCAGGCGACGGGTTAGAGGCGATCCAGTTGATCTCCTCTACCTCTTGTGCCTCTGCCAAAAACTTCCACTTCTTGCCATCGGGCACGCCCTGCCAGACGCGTAGTTTGCCGTCCAAACCAGCTGTTGCGACAAATTGGCCCTTTGGCTGAGTGAAAGTGATGGCATTCACAGAGTCTTCGTGCCCGTCTAGTGTGAATATACTCTTCAGTCCCGCGCGCTCGGTGGGTTGTCCGTCACTGCTCGGTTGCGCCGCGGCTGCTGCTGAAACATCAACGACATAACCGACGTCGTCACCACCTCCCGTCGCGATAATTTCTTGGTGAACTGGATGCTGCGCTATGCAAAAGATGCTGCTCTTGTGCTCGTCGAAATGCGCAACCGAGTCGTTTTGCAGGTTGATTTCCATCTCCATCTCCTGACCGCCTTCGTCGCCCTCGTCGTCTGAGTCCATTGGCACGTCGCCATCGTCCTCTACAATCTCGTCTGCTTCCTCGGCGTCTAGTGTGTTGTCCACATCATGCACATCGATGTCGTCTTCGTCGTGCTGGGGCTGGTTCGAAGTGGGGTTGGGAATGGCCATCTTGTGCGCGTTTGGGATTTGATTCGCGTAGTGGGTGGTATATGGAGAAAAGTGTGAAAGATACGATCTGCTGCCCGCGCGATCGTTTATGAGTCTCTGCTGTGCTTAGAAATGCCAAACTAGAACTTCGACGAGGAACTTTTTTGTTCGGGACCCTGTCGGAGGGGCACAGCGCCGACCCCACACACACGTCATTTGTAATCCACGCTGGAACACGAGAGTATCATCTCTTTACATGGAAGCTTCCATTTCGGTCGTTTCATTACATGACTAATCTCTGGATGCTACTTGTAGTTGAACCATAAATCATTGTATGCAGAAGCTTGTCAATTCTCATACTTTACCACGTGACTCTTCGATATCTATAGCTTTGCCTTCACCTCATCCTTGACAACAAGTCCGAACTTGCCACTCTTCTCCTTGTCACGCAGGATTCTTCTCAGAATCTTACCTGACGGACTCTTCGGTATCTCATTGATAAACTCCACTTCCTTGACCCACTTGTATCTAACCTTCTTCTCCTTGACATACGCAATAATCTCCTTGCCCAAAGACGTACTCTCCTGCAAACCAGGCTTGACCACAACGTAAGCCTTGGGTAGCTCTCCAGAGTAATCGTCTTTAACACTCATAACAGCCACATCTTCGACCTTTGGATGCCCTAGAAGCAAGTCTTCCAGTTCGGCTGGCGCAACACCAATCCCTTTGACTTTGATAAGCTCCTTGATGCGGTCGGTGATGTGGATCATGTTGTCTTCGTCGATGGAGCCGCGGTCGCCAGTGTGAAGGAAGCCCTCTGCGTCAAAGGTTTCTGATGTAGCCTTCTCGTTATTAAGGTATCCCATCACAACTTGTGGTCCGCGAGCGAGCACTTCGCCATCTTCACCAACATCGCCTTCAGTACCATCGTCTTTGATGATTTTGACCTCAGTGGAAGCTACAATGGCACCACCAGAATGGGCGTATTTGTAGGAGTACTTTTCTGGTGGATGCGCAGTGATGCAAGAACTCGACTCCGTCATCCCATACCCCTGTTTGAAACCAGTATGCGGAAACTTCTTCTGGAGCTGCTGAAGAATCTCTTCAGACAATGGAGCCGCGCCAGAGGAAAATCGTTCGATGTGGCTGAGATCGTACTTGTCGACTAACGGGTCGCGCACGAGTCTGATGATAATTGGAGGAACCAAGAGTAACTCAGTGAGCTTGTATTCGACAACGGCGTTTAGCATCTTCTCCATTGAGAACTGCGGGAGCATGACGACTTCGGCGTTGAGCAGAATTGGAAGATGCATTTGATGGATCAGGCCAGTAATGTGGAACAGTGGTAGCACAGCCATTACCTTCTTCAGCGTTTTTGGCGTGATCTGCTGTACCTGAAGGCATTGCGCTATAACGTTCTGATGGCTTATCATGACAGCTTTCGGTAGTCCAGTCGTGCCTGAGGAAAAGGAAAGAAAGGCGCAGACATCCTTGTTGGTTTTGCCTGGTGGAAGCTTGAAGGCAGGTGACTGCCCGGGCTCGCCATATGACTCGCCCATGCGGATCAAATCTTGTACTGTGGTGTAGCCTGGTAGTTCGCCCTCGAGCAAAAACACGTTGGACTGTGGCAACCCAGCAGCTTTTGCGCTTGCCGCCGCAATTTCCATGCTTCCAGGTGTAGTCATTAAAAACTTTGCATCCGCCGTCTTGAGCGCAAAAGTCATCTCTTCAACATTGTACGCTGGACTCGCACCGCTGATTTTCGCTCCCGCACGTAGGCCCGCAAACATGGCTACCGGGTACCATACTGTGTTTTGGCTAAACAGCGCAACAGTTTCTCCCTCTTTGAGCCCATACTTCTTGACTAAGGCGGTGGAAATGAATGTGGAGTATTTCTTTACATCGGCCCAATCCACACGCTCTTTTGTAAGGGCATTTTGAAAACCCGCAAGCTCGTTTGCTGGATTTCTATTGATGGGTGAGTAAAGTGAGTCGAAAAGCCAATCCCAGTCCGTGAGGTCGGTTGGTACTATGGTGGTCAGCTACACCTCTTTCAGCTGCGTAAGAGGGAGACGAACAGTCAATGGGTGGTTGTCGCGACTTGAAAATAACCATCTTGAAGCCAATGCGCCAATTGCTCGGATGTGGTTATCCGACTGTACCACCTACAAGATGAAGTTGAGATTGAGATGAAGTTGATTCACAATCAACAGTGCAAAACGCGAGGATATGATGTAGAAAAGGATTGATCGTCAAAAGAAGCGGCACCGCAAGTACTATGAAGCATGCGCTAACGTCCTTCCTCGGCGCGCCCATCTCCATGTTAATCGGATTCGCTATACTCGGTAGATCTTGGGGCGGGGAAGCAATGGCAAGGCGGGGTTGACAGAGCTAACTACCGAGCTCTCCAAAATAGACAAGATCGCCACGCCTTCTAACGTCTTTTTCTGGATAACATCTAGACGTTTGAACAGGGGTATGTAAGAGCCGCTTCTTTATCACAAGGTAGATCGATTCATAGAAAGAGTTTATATATCACCGTGAAGTTGTTCAGGAATCCTAGGTAATGGAAGTCCAGACAGCAATCGCGGAGCATCGCATGTCTCACCAAGACAAGATACCAAAAGACGAACAAACCAACATGTCCGACTCCGAAAACCCCCCCAAAGACACAATTCCTCCCCTCCCTTCCAATAAAGACCTACGTATAACCCTCATCGGCACCGGCACAATCGGCCTCTCCTTCGCCGCCTTCCACCTCACCCACCTCCCCTCCCCCTCACAACTAACAATCTACGACGTGCGCCCAAACCTCTCCACCTACATATCCAATACCCTCCCGCAATACCTTCCCCCTTCCGCCCCCGCCTCCACCATCTCCTCCATCTACATCGCCACCACCCTCCCCGCCGCCGTCCAAAACGCACACATAATCCAAGAATCCGGGCCAGAAAACCTCGCCTTCAAAAGCAAATTATGGGCTGAAATCGAAGAACACGCGCTAAAAGATGCGTTGTTATGGAGTTCTACATCCGGTATCCTCGCCTCGGCGCAAGCGAAGGATATGGTTGATAAGTCGCGGGTGCTTGTTGTTCATCCGTATAATCCACCGCATGTGATGCCGCTGCTCGAACTTGTTCCTTCGCCTCATACTTCTGCGCAGGTTATCCAGCGAACGCGCGCGTTTTGGGAAGCCTGTGGTAGAGTCCCTATTCATCTCAAAAAGGAAACTACGGGGTTCGTGGCGAATCGTTTGGCGTTTGCACTGCTGCGCGAGGCGATTCATCTGGTCGATGAGGGCGTTGTAGATGTGCGTGAGCTGGATGCTATTGTGGAGAGTAGTATGGGGCCGAGGTGGGCGGTGGCGGGGCCGTTTAAGAGTTATCATGCTGGAGGTGGGGAGGGTGGTTTAGAGGGCTTTTTCAAGAATATTGGGGGTACGGTGCAGGAGTGTTGGGCGGATACTGGGAAAGTTGAGGTTGGGGCTGGGTGGGAGGAGGAAGTTTTTAGACAGGCGAAGGAGGCGTATGGGAGGGTTGATGTGGGGGAGAGGGATAGGGTTACGAGGAGGGTGTTGGAAGTTCTGAGAGAAGAAAAGGAGGGTAAAGAGCATAGTCAAGCATAGTAATTGAATAGTTGGGATGGGTTGTATACCTGATATCATTAAATCGTTTGCGATACTATGTAATTCCAACTGACCGACCGCCTATATCCAAAGATAAATACACTGGATGGTTCTACACAATAAGATACAAACTAGTGATAACACTAGGTCCAATAAACATACCAAACCAGAACAAAATATTCCCCAGGGTATCTCTACCCCTCATGAACTTGGTCTTACTAAACGCCGCCAGCGGGAGTTGCAAGAGCTGAAACACAAACAAGTAGCCTCTAACCTTCTTGAATAGACAAAACATGAGAATCTCATGCACCACCGCGCTGAGAAAGAAGGTGAAGAACGTCGCCTGCATCTTAGACAGGTGAAAAAATGATATTGACGAATGGTAGACGTGGCGCAGCAGGAAGTTGTGTACAGGGCGGTTCCAGTCGCGCGCGTATTGATCAAACGATACGCTGTTCCACCAGGCGCCGTAGAAACCGCGGTCGCCAAAGCGCGTGACTTCGGCAAGCACATTGAGAAGACACTCCCAGATGACGTACCAGCTGAGTAGCTGTTCGAGAAGCATCGGGAATAGCATATCGGAAACTGTTAAGCAGAGTTGTTAGTCAAGCATTCGGTTGAGGGAGAGGAGTAATTCTTACCAACCCATGGGAATTCTTTCCATCGCATTTCAAGGGACATGCCAGCATCCCTTTGCCTCACAGTTTCTACAACGACTGGGTAGATGTACGCTTGCGAGATGATGATCATGACCCAGATAACTCCCAAAGTAGCGACCGACTTTTCGGCAACATACCACCAATTGACTCGTTCTTGGCGAGGGTATTCCTGGTCGTAGACGAGTGTAGGGAGACATGTCCATTCAATAAAATTGGCCATTGTCAGGTTGTTGGGGTAGACGTTATCTGTTGTCGTGCATTTTCCGCGGAGCTCTTCGTCGAGAATGGTGATTTCGGTGTTCAAGACACGTCGGAAGGCGTCAATTTGTTCTTCGTCAAGTGGCTTTCCGGCCTCGATGGCTTGGCCGATAGAGGCAATCTCGGACTTTTCTTTCGAGAGGTTGGTTGAATACTTGGGGCCTGAGCTTACTCGTCGGGTCAAGTCGCCCTCGTTGGGATTGTCGATACCAGTTGCAGTCAGCGTTTCGGCGGTGGGCGATGCCTGGTCGGTCATTTCTTGCGCACTGGTAGCATCTAGCTGATCCAATTTGCTTTTCAGTATATTCCTTCTCCTATACACTTGTGATACTACTAACAGTCAGTTCGATTCGTCATCGTAGGTGCTGGGATCTTACAGTAGCCATTGTAAAATGAATAGGCATGCTGCTTCATCAACAAAACGAAGACATGCAAGACGATAAATACAGTATGAGTCCAAGGCCAATGTCGCCAAAACGTGACCCAAATGATGATCAGTGTAAAGAAGGTTTGCCATAGAGATTGTATCAGCCAGCCTGAACCATTCCATGTCAAGTAATCCTTAGCGATGGCTTTGTGCAGAAAAAAGCCGAAGCTGCTGGCCGCACACATTGCAACATCCGTGGTCAACATGACAAAGAGATCTCTGTCAACCATCAAGTGCAGGATCTCAGCATCTCCAAAGATGGAGCCTTTGGTCCGGTAGTTTCCTGCTGCAACTCGTGTAAGGATGAAGCCCATGGCGATCCAGAAGAGCGTGAAAAAGCCACGAAAAGGAGAGTGAGCAGCAGATGAATTCTGGCGGTCGAAAGTCGTAAACTGCTGCGTGAAGATCAAGTCTCTTGGCTTATTCTTGATTTTCTCGTTTCCCAGGAGCTTCTCGGCCTCTTGCCGAATGCCAGATTGCAGCGCATCCTGAAAGACTGGATCTTTAGATGTGAAAACGTACTCTCCTCTCTTTCCTGACTGCTCGAGGACAATTTGAATGCTCTTTCTACGGTCTTCAGCTGGAACATCCAACTGTGTTTCTGAGCCGCTATCTTCGGATGGTATAGCTGTCGTGCTCCGGCTCGGCGAATCTTCCACGTGTTCCTTTTCCTGGGGCTTCAGTGCAGTTGCACCGTCTACATCCAGGGACCCCGGCGAAGCATGTGGTGTCCAGGTTTCTTGCGTGGTTAGTGGCGGTCGCGTCGAGAGCCCCTGGAGCGCGTGTGACAAGACCGACTTTTCGACGTCCAATGACGTCAGCTCGGTCTTTTCAGTCTGCAGCTCAGGGCGGGTGTCGCATGCCATGGTCGGTATTTGCAAGCGCGGATGATGTCGGTCTGGACGGTTGGCTTATGCAGCGAACTGGTGGCGTTGGTGGGCGCCTTGAACGTCTTACTTAACTAACGATGACAACGGAAGTATCGGAACTCACGGCCTCTAAATACGCAGATGACTTGTGCATGTTCGGGCCTTATGAGCCGTGAAGATATAGTCAGCACACACATCCGGTCGGCATCCGGGAGAGCCGACACGCCTCGATCGAGCCGACATATCTTTTGCTTGCCCTGGCCGGTCCAGGATGGGACGCAGGGCGCGATGCGATTTCCGTAGGGTTGCGGAGGAGAAGGACCCCCGGCTTGGCACCATTCACAGCGCAGCAACGCCTTTCGCAGTATCCCTGTGCCGATCGCTCCGTCACATGTAGGGTCCGCTGAGACTTTGGAGATAACAGGAATTCTGTCGTGGCACGCCGGCACTCAGCTACCACAGCAGCAGACCTACCCTGATCGTCCGAAACGCTGCACATGTCGTTTCTCAGACGTCGCTTTGGCGGCGGAGGCAGCGGAGGTGACGATACCACGCCCGACCTCTCCCGCGAACCTTCGCCCGGACCGGACGGAAAACGTCCGCCCAATGTGAGGCTGATTACGACTGAGCAACTGCAGACGCTCAAGCAAAAGGGAAAGCACAAGAAGAGGAGAAATGTGTGGGTGTTTGGGCTGGGTGGCCTGTTTGGCCTGCTGCTCGCGGGCTTCTTCGCCAGCAGTAATGATATGATCGATCTGACTGGTCTGGAGAACATGAATCTGGAGAGCATTATGGAGGCTCTGCCCGATAACTTCGTTAAGAGCGCACAGCAATTGCAGGTATGCTACCTATGGCTAAAGCGCTGGCAATGCGCACCTAGAAAAAGAAAGTAGAGGAATGAGGGCTGACGTCGCCAACTCTGTAGAAAACAGAACGAGACGCCGTAAACTATGATTCCTTCGCCGTCGGTCTACATGCCCAGAAACAGGGTATCAAGGCCAAACACCCCGTCATCATGATCCCCGGCGTCATCTCCACAGGTCTCGAGTCCTGGGGCACCGAAGAACTGTCGCGACCATACTTCCGCAAGCGGCTATGGGGTTCCTGGACCATGATGCGCGCCTTGGTGCTTGACAAGGTCCAATGGAAGCGACACATCATGCTTGACAAGGACACTGGTCTTGATCCACCTGGCGTCAAGTTGAGAGCGGCGCAAGGATTCGACGCAGCAGACTTCTTCATAACGGGCTACTGGATATGGAACAAGATTCTTGAGAACCTCGCTACCATAGGCTACGATCCCGGAAACGCCTTCACAGCGGCCTACGACTGGCGCATGTCGTACATGAACTACGAGATTCGCGACCAATACTTTACCCGTCTCAAGTCGCATATCGAAGTCGCCGTTCGCGTTTCGGATAAGAAAGTCGTCCTCCTCTCGCACTCCATGGGCTCACAAGTGCTATACTACTTCCTTCACTGGGTGGAAGCAGAGGGATACGGCAATGGCGGTTCAAGCTGGGTGGAAGACCATGTGGAGAGTTGGATCAACATCTCAGGCTGCATGCTCGGTGCATTGAAAGACATGCCCGCCGTTTTGTCTGGCGAGATGAAAGATACTGCTCAACTCAACGCCTTTGCGGTCTACGGTCTCGAGCGTTTCCTTAGTCGGTACGAGCGCGCTGAGATATTCCGCGCCATGCCAGGTCTCTCCTCTATGCTCCCTATGGGCGGAAACGCCGTCTGGGGCGACGAGAACGGCGCCCCTGATGACCTACCAGGACAAAACATCACCTTTGGCCCCTTCATCCGCTTCCGCAATTCAAACTCGACGCTTACGCAGAAGAACGTTACCGTCGAAGAGAGCCTGCCCTTCCTATTCCGAAACACCGAGCCCTGGTTCAAGAAAATGATACAAACCTCCTACTCCCACGGCGTAGCGCACACAACCAAGCAAGTCGAAGACAACCAACTCATTCCCGCCAAGTGGGCAAACCCGCTAGAGTCGCGTCTCCCGCTGGCTCCCAGTCTAAAGATCTACTGCTTCTACGGCATCGGCAAGGATACAGAACGTGCGTATTACTACCGCTCAGACGATGATCCCCTCAGCGGCTTAAACGTCACCCTCGACACAATGTACACCCAAGGAAATGTCGACCACGGCGTCGTTATGGGCGAAGGCGATGGTACCGTCAACCTCCTCAGCTCAGGCTACATGTGCGCAAAAGGCTGGAAAATGAAGCGTTACAATCCCGCCGGCGTGAAAGTGACTACGTTTGAGATGAAACATGAACCTGATAGGTTCAGTCCTAGGGGCGGTCCTAATACTGGTATGTCCTTCCTTCTCCTTTTAATTCTCCTCTAGCCATCTAGCAGCCACATGCGTGCATAGATCATGTCATACTAAAACCGACCCAGCGGATCACGTAGACATCCTCGGCCGCATGTCCCTCAACGACCTCATCTTGCAAGTCGCCGGCGGTAGAGGCGAGTTGATCCAAGAAACAATCCACTCCAACATCCGCGAGTATGCCGAGAAAGTCAAGATATACGAGGAAGAAGAGTGATTCACTGGTAGTAGCAGGTTGGAACACCGCTGCTCGGAACACCCTAGACACACACACGAAAACTATTGTTAGCAGCGGCGCTTGCAGAATGGACACGCATAAATACACGTATACCTATGATAAACGAGACGGGTTTGGGCTTTTTCGGTGGCTTAGGAATATCTTTTTTGGGAAGGGTGGAATGATACCATAGACCAACGGGGGTTGCTGACTGGCTTTGCTTAACCTTCTCTCATCTTCTCATCCTCAAGATCAACCGTCTTCTACAGCAACATCACCTCGGTGACATAATATAGATAGAATCCGCGAATGAACAAATTATAACTCGTTATCGTATTTCCGGTTCTTTCGCTGTGTCTGACAAAGCTGCATACACTTCTTCTTCTCCTCCACCAAGCGCCGGCCCACTTTTCCCTTCTTTTCCTGTAAGAGTTGTCCCGACCCAACGCTGATAAAGCTACCAATCGCTAAGCATGCACCTGATTCCCGCCATACTACCAATTTCCTCAATCTACCTTCCTCAACCACACCTCAACCAACAAGCCGCAACCCACTAGCCGGCGCACCAATCTGCGTGATGCCATCGATCCTGCACACCGTGCCCTTGTATCTTGCGTGGTACTTGGCACCGCTATACGGACTCGTAACCGATGGCATGCCGCTGTAGATGGGTGTGTAGCTGGCAGCGCAAATGTCAAAGTCGGCGAATTGGTCAAAGTCGATCTCAATAACGTCGGACGGGTTCCTCTCGGCAATAGTCTTGACGCGCTTGGCCTGCTCCTTCATTTTTGCGTTGCCAGTGCGATCGAGGAGAGCGTTGGCGAAGTTAAGAGCCGTGTTGAGCTGCTTGTTCTTTTGGGCAAATGTCATGGCCGCTGAAAGCGGGATCGAGTTGTGAGGGCCTTCCAGCTCAGGAACGGTGAAGTAGGCAGAGAGTTCGAGGGCGCGCTTCTTGTCCGCGTCAGATAGACCAGAAATGTCCGTGGCGCCATTTAGAAGTTTGCGGCGCTCAAGCTCGATAGACATTGCCAATATGTATTGAGTAGCAGTATTGATCGCCTTCTTAGCCTGGATGACATGTTAGTGATACGTCGACGGAATGGCATCTAGAGCTTACATCAGACAATTCCGCCTGCGAGGAGACGACGTTGACCATGAGAAGCTGCAATAACTTCTTGAGAGCGGCAACACCATCCTCCAACTTGTTCTTGAGCAGCCACTGCTTGCCAGCCGCTAGGTCGGTGGCGAGGATAGACTCCAAGTCGCGCGGTATAATCGGCAGAATCTTGCGTGAGTCGGTTTCATCCACTGTTCTCCGGACATAGTTGACCAACGATGGCATGTTTGGTGTGGCCGGTAGGAATGTTCGCGTCGCTTGATAGATTTCTTGGAAGCGTTCCTCGAGAGGCGCGAAGTTGACAGCACCAACTTGCCGGTTCAGTAACTGCATGGCAGTATCAAATGAGCCTGCAGCGACGTGATCTGCCGCCAAGGGTGAGTTACGTGCCCAGAGATCGGCTTCGCTGCTACCAGCACCGGCTTCGGCTCCCTCAACTTCAACGAAATCATCCTCGGCTTCTACATCACCATCGTCGCCCATATCCCATCCGCCAACGTCGTCTTCCTCGTCGCCACCGAGATCAGCTACAGCATGGTTGGCTTCTGGCTCGCCCATTAGGTCTTCATCGCCGTAGCCATTAGCTGCTGGTTCCTCGGACCCAACGCCCTCAACCTCTCCCTGGAGAGCCTTCTCAAATACAGTTGAAGAAGCTGCACGTGTTGGCCAATTCGCCTTGTGGGTCGGTACAATGGGCTTAGGGGGTGCGAGAGGACTACCTATGGAGGGCAGGTTGATTTGTTCTTCAGAAACACCGGCAGCTTCCAGGATCGACTGAGCTTGTTCATCGAGTCCATGGGCTTTGGCAGTGGCGTAGGCGAGTGGGTACAAATCAAGCTCCTGGAACATCTCTATCCGGTTCTGCACATCACCTAAGTAGAGTGCGTTCTGGAATCGAGCCGTCATGTCTCCGCGGTGCTCCGCGATCTTAGCCATACGCTTCAACTTGTCCTGATCACCTGTTGTGAGATACAAGAAAGACAGCTTGTCGAAGTTCCGAAGCTTCTGGTAGGTCATTTCCACTGTTTGGTGGTTACCATGTGCAAGCGCCTCCGTACTCAGTCGCTGCCAGAGCTTTGGTCGGTCAAGCTGCTTGGCCATCTCAACAGCAACCTCGAGGTTACCGCATTCAATAGCCAGCTCGAACCGCGTCTGAGGATCCTGGACGAATTGAAGAGCAATCTCGGGATATCCTTTCTTCTGAAGATAAGAAATGATGCTCTGTCCAACCAAGCTCGAAGTCTTGATTATGTTCAGCATCTCATCGTAGTTGCGCTTAACAAGAGCCAGCTTGAATCGGTATTCAGTGGGATCGATTTGGAGAATCTTCGGCTTCGCTGCGCGGTCCAAGCAGTATACGTTGCGGCCCTTGACCCTCACAAGGTAAACAGTTTGCTCGAGAGTCCTAACGATTCCGTTGTCGCCGTTCATCAAGCTGTACTTGATGTGGTTGAGGGTTGAGTAAAGCAGAACGCCGGTATCGTCAAAGACTGCGCTCTTGATGCGGATAGTCTCGTGTAAAGTACTGACCTGCTCGAGGCTCTTTGTCGCAATAGTGACGTTGTGTTTACTCAGGAGCGCGACATGTAATCCATCTGATGACCACACAACATATTTGACGCCGTTGATGCTCAACTCTGCCAGATTCTTCTTGGCCTGGATATCATATAGCACAACGGTGGTAGGTGTAATCAAAAGCAGGTTGCCAGTACCACCGAAGTAGATATCGGTGGTTCCAGTGGGAGGCTTGATAGTCTTCGTAGTGGAGTTGCTGAGGTCCTTGATATCGATCTGCTGGTTGGACTGATTGAAGACTGCAAATCGGTTCCTAGCGACGAATACAGCGGAGTTACCCGATCCACGTTTGGTGTCCGTTGGTTCTACCGCACCAGAAGCGTCGCGTGGAAGGTTAATCAGCTCATATGTTCCGCCGTCAGCCGGGCTCGTAACGAGAATGGATCTCTCTGCCGGGTTGTATGATAGTGTTCGTGGAGGTACCCAAGCGCTTCCCAACTTCTTCAAAGACAGCATAGACGGAGCCTCAATGTTCTTCTGGAAGTCGTACGACCGTACGTGCTTTTCTTTGTTGATATAGAATAGGTTGTTCTGGTAGACGGCAGATGCGGGTCGCTCGCGCTCCAGCTTGAATACCATGACTCCGTTGTCGTGACCAGCGGCGAAGAGGTTGATTTCGGGATGCGCTGCGATTGTCCAGAACCGGTCATTCTCACGCTTGAAAGACTGGACAGCGGTTCGGCGATTGAGATCCCAAACACGGATGGTTTCCGCAAGTTGTTAGCTATTGCCTGACATACACTGGCTGGAAGACTTACTGTCCTCTCCCACAGAGAGTATCAAATCCTGGTGCGGGTGGAACAGACATGCCGACGCGTTCTGGAAGTGACCGCGACATGTGTCCACCTCCCAAGCCTTTGTCTCTGACATTCTCCACAGTTTCACGAGGCGGTCATCGCCGGCGGAGACGATCAATGGCAGTGTGGGATGGAATGCGACAAAGTTCACACCACGGTCGTGTCCCTCAAGAACAAATTTGACCACGGCATCCGTGTTTCCGAACATGTCTGCCTGGTTCTGGTTGGCGCGTGCCATCTGATCCTCAAACGACATTGCTTGTGGCGCCGAGTGCTTCTTTCGTAGGCCAGATATGTCCCAAACGCGAACCGACTGGTCGAGTGAGGCGGAAACCACGAGGTCCTCTTTCGGATGGAACTAAAATATGTTAGCAGCGACCTCGACCTCTGGAAAAGGATTTACGTACTGATGCTGCCATCACGTAGTGATTATGGCCCGTCATGGTACAGATAAGTGACCTGTTCTGCCAATTCCATATGCGGATGGTTTGATCATCCGAGCAACTCAATATCCAAGGTAGCTCGTGATGAAAGTAGGCCGTGCGGACATAATCCAGATGGCCATTGAGTGTGAAGAGGCATCGCCGAGTCTGGTAAGACCAGACCTTGATCTTATAGTCGTCGCCGCCGGATACGAATAGAGGTTGAGTTTTGTGGAAGTCCACCGCGCGAACCTGGGCCAATTCCGTTAGCGATTATCCCCAACTAGGTGGGCGCGACTGTAATATTACCGGACCATCGTGCTCTTCAAAGCGATCTATCAATGTGCCCATGCGGTAGTCCCATAGTTGGATAGTCGAAGAGTGCAGCGACACAAGGATCCATGGTCTGAAGGCGGTCAGCGAGGGAAGGAGCAACAACCGGAAGAGTGTAGGTACCTCTTGGGATGGAAAGCTATGCCTTTGGCTCGTGAACTCTTGCTCTCAAACTACCCGCTGTTAGCTGGTGGTGGAGGCGCATTGCTAGGCAGGTGCTTGCCTTGGTCAACATGGAGGGAGACGACGCCATTGCGGAATTGAGGACGAAGCCGCAGCTTCACAATCGTCTAGCGTGGCCTCAATACTAGAACAGCGCAGGCAGAAATATCCGGGCGAAGGTAGGGAGGCACGAAACACGGTGTTGACTACTAACTGTCTGCGGTACTGCTGCTCTGTCCAATGTTCGATATGCCACGCAACATCAATTCGGATTAAGCTCAGGGCACGCCTATCCACATCGGGCCGCTAGCGTCAACTCCCCACTATGATCACGTGAGAACGACGAGACATCAACTCCTCCATAACACCTGGTACCTATTCCAGGGCGGACGACGCCAATGTTTCACTTCAGAAACCTCGCATTTTCCCGCAAACATTGTCGCCAACAGAGCCTCCTGCTCCTCCGAGGCCGCATGAGTTGAAATTTGCCTCCGCTGCGTGGGCTCGGCTGCCCCGGTCTGGCGTGCTGCAACGATGCCCCGCAGGAGTCACCAATGCGACTCCGTGCCAGCTGGCCGTCGTAGTGCCAACACTACCCTACCCGCCCTGTGCAGGATAATTTTGAGCGCCGTCCCTATTGGGCAACTGTCCAGCCTGACGCAAGGTAGATTGCCCGAGTCTTTGTCGCGACTAATCGTTCGCGACCACATATCGTAGCCAGCATCGGAGTCATGGAGGGAACGCGATGCTGCACATGGAAAGGCAGCAACGCTGCAGACCCGCTCCGTGGCCGGACAGCTCATTGCTGAAACGCAGGTGATAATTGGCGACTGTCCCGCGCACATTTCTCACTTTGCAGGGAATTCATACCTCCTCCAGTACTCTTCTTCTCCTTCCACATCCCTATTCGATCACCACATACGCATTGCACCCGAACTGACTGCGCTTGGTGGCTTTGACCGATCTGCAAGCTACATTTCCTGCATTGCTGCCTATAGTACTCCAATTCCACCTGCACGATAAGCCAAGGCGTTGCAGGGTCCGACTTGTTAAAACTCTCCACCCTTCCGCTCGAGCTCGCCGCTCAGATATCCCAGTAAAACACTCTCGGGCCACCTCCAGAATGATACAGTCGACGCAACTCTTCTTCCGCATTTCAAAGATTAGACACGTCCGTCGGACTTTGATTCCCTGAGATATCGAGATATCAGCACCACATTACAGAGAGGGCCACTGATACGTACGCCTTCGCAATTGGCTGCAACCAAGCCTGACGCACTTCCCCCGTAAAATCACCACAACACCCTCCTGGCTATGGCAACGCACCCCCAGTCGCCGGTCGACGTTGTCATCGACCACCTGCAGTCACCGCCCATGACGCCCACTTCTCGCACACGCACTTTCTGCCCGCCGCAAACACACCAGACCTCACCCGTATACAAGCGCATGGGTAGGTTCGTACAGACACCGCCATTGGAGTTCATCGAACCAACTGGATACAACCACCACTTTAACTTCACCCGCCCACAATCATGCGAGCCAATTTCGCATCCATCGTCAGATTCGGAGCGAGCGTACGCAGCCACAACTCGTCAGGGGACTGAGTCCGTGACCGAATCCGAGTGTGATTCCGATGATGAAAACGAGTCCGGCGAAGAAAGCGAACAAGAAGATAAGAGGCCTGTACGCCGGGTAGAAAGAGCTCAGTTCATACTCGAAGAACTGGACAGCGACCCAGGCTACGATTGCGATGTAGAGATCCTACGGCCAGACCATTGCGAGGATGCAAAAAGTGACAAGAGTGGCGCAAAGGCAGAAGTGCTAGCCAGAATGAACGAGTTGCAACTAGAAGAAGACTCTTCCGAGGACGAGGAAAGAGCGCGTATATACCTACGAAAGAAGAAGCGATGGAGTGCAGGAATCTTCAAGCGCAGCCATAGCCAAAGTGTTGAAGGTGACAGCAGCTACTCCGACAACGATCCTTTGGACGATATTGACCAAAATGCTCGACGACTTCGACGCCGCGTGCGTGGCCCGAGAAGAGAGTCACTCATCTTTGAGGATCGAGGCTTCTCCAACACCAACAACATTGCGGAAGTGGAGGAGCCTGACGAAGGAATTGTGTTGCACTCGAAAGGCCCGCCGTCCATCCCTAGCGATGATGCCTTCACTCTCGACGAGCTGCCGTTCTGGAGAGGACATGATGACATGGACATTGAGTACGAGTCGGAATAGACGCGTATATTGTTCTTAAGACGCGTCCTGTCTCAATTTGGGTTTGCATAATCTTTGTTAATGGCGTTCATCAGCGAGGGTTTTTGTAATTATGTTGTTTGTTTTAGCATGGCGTGTCTTGGATTGTTAATCGATCTGTTTTTACACTCATATTGCTCAGCGTCTAACGAAACGTAACATGATCACTCTATTGGTGAACCTGATCGTCTGCGCGTCCAAAACATGCTGGCGCTTGTTTGTTCAAGGGCGGTAATTTCGTGCTGGCTTTCAGGGCTATTTTTGGAGTCTCTTCGCTAAGCAGAAGGCCCAGGCGTCATCAGCATCTCAACGCTCACTACCAAGCACGCGCTACCAACTCCACATGGTGCCAACATAGGTTGCGGAAGGACAGGCCTCCGCCGCGGATGGTTGTTATCCGCATCTTGCGCCTCGCTGATAGCCCACGTGCCCACCAAACAGTCTGACCTTCGTGCAAGACGAACATCCCGAGAAACTTATGTCATTCAGGTAAGCAAGCATCGACAGGTTATCGCGGGCAAACGAAATTCGGGCTATTCGTTTGAGTATCATCAGCATATGCAAGAAGAAACCAGTAATTACCGTCAGTTGAACGGCCTGTGTTCTTCCCAGGAGTGTTGAGTCACACAGCCACCCACGACGCCTACCGTGGGGCTGGAGGCCTGGAACAAAGACGCGATTTTGGTCATTGTGTATTCTCAGCTCTGCGACATCTAATCAGAGAGCATCCTTTGCCAAAATAAGAATAATGTTAGTCGGCAGCAGACTAGGATTGTACAGCCATGATCGGATCGTACACTTACCGCCTGGAACAGGTATCCAGGCTGACATGAGAGAGAAAGCATAGAAGAACAGCGGTATAAGTATGCAGTCGATGAGCATGATTGAAGAAACCATCTCCTTACTCACAATCAGTAAACCATACTACAGTCTCATCTTTCCCTCTACTATTTCCATTATCTCCTTGCTTCATAATACTTCAAGCTTTCACGTCTTAATCAGTAAACATGTTCACCATCACCAACATCGTCGTCGCTGCTCTTGCTCTCGGAACCGTCCAAGCCCTTCCCCAAGCCAAGGCCTCCCATTCAGTTTCTGACGCATATGCCACTACCACTTCCAGTGCTCCACCCGCTGAAACGTCCTCGAACGACCAAGCCCAGCTTTTCAGGGATCTCTTTACAGCGCCTACAGCAATCAAGCGTTTCCAAAGGCTTCTCACAAATGGAGGACAAACCCTGTTCACAGGTGATGCGTTGAGGAAGATGGTTGTCTTTCCATTCGAAAGTGGCGCTCCGTCAGCCAACAGCCCGAAAAATGGAGCTCTTGTTGCAGCCGTAAGTCAGCGCAAACTGCAAAGCTCCCAACTTCGACTAATGTACTTTCCAGAACATTGAGAGCTTTCCCATCCTCACCGATCTTGGTATCAGCACTACTGTTGGATTCCTCAGTCCCTGCAGCATCAACACACCTCACGTCCACCCCCGCGCCACTGAGTTCCTCACGCTAGTAGAAGGCAGCAATCTCGAATTCGGCTACGTTCTAGAAAACAACCTCGTCCAGCCCAACCAGAACCCCGAAATTTCCGGCTACCTAAACAAATTCCAGGGCACCGTCTTTCCCCAAGGTTCAATCCACTTTCAGTTCAACAACAACTGCGAAAATGCTGTTTTCGTCGCTACATTGAACTCCGAGGACCCAGGTACTAGCCAGGTCGCACAGAACTTCTTTGCTCTCAACAAGGATGTCGTCAACGCTACTCTCGGCTTTCCCAGCTCCATTAATGGTCTCAACATTGAGGAGTTCCGCAAGTACATCCCCGCCAACTTGGCTAGCGGTATGGACGCTTGCATGTCCAAGTGCAAGTCCAAGGACTCGCAGTACTAATCTGATGACAACATCATTGGGCGGAGATAAGTGATGGTATGAAGACATGGCATATTCGGTTCGGGACATAGCGACGGCGTTTCTTACATTCTCTGTGTGCTTGGTTCACTTTGATTACTGATTTGGTTCTTTGAACACTTTCGTTAGACTTTCTTGCTTCTGGTTTATACATTCGTTAGATGCGACAGAAAACACTGCTTTTTCGTCATTATTGTGTGCTATCTCACATCGTCTCACTCTCCACTACTATCAGTGATCATAGAGGACCGCACGATTACCTCCAGTGCATGTCTCCTCAGTTATGCCTACGCAAGTTACCTCCTGCACATCGTTGCCATGATGATGAAGGGACATGTCCCAGAGATGCATTTGGGAAGATGTAAGAGATGAACGCCCTGGTGGAGATAAAGTACCCAGTACATACAATTCATTATGCATGTACTTGATCAGAGCATTGGGCTGAATTGATGTGCAGGTAGAAGGAGGGTGTCACTAGCCACAAGGTGTGGCGCGGCAGGCACTGGACCCTGGCAATTGTTTTTGGTGACTGTTCCGGCCCCGCATTCGACACATTCAACTCGCGCGCCACATAAAAGGCTCGCAATCCCACTGGGCTTGAAACGGATATAACTCGCTATCCCTGCTTTTTCCCTTCATTTTGCGACTTCAGTTTACACCTGGTGTGTCTTTTGCGGCCAATTGATATTACATCTGGCCCTCTGTACCCCACCATGGCCGACACAACAGCGGACCCCGTCGCAATCCAGGAGGAAATCGCCGCGATTGAGAAGAGAGTTGAAGAGGCACAAACACAGCTCAAGGACGCGAAAGCAAGATTACGAAAAGCCCAAGATGCATCATTCGTCCAACCTGGCGCGAACATGTCGGCAGAGGAGAAGATGGCCCTGATCAAGGTCAACCTCGCCGAGGTCTTGAACCCAGAAATCATGGACGAGGCATTAAAAAAAAAGGGTCATTTGAAAGTCTACTGGGGAACTGCTACGACAGGACGGCCACACTGCGGTTACGTATGTAACTACAATTGGGATACACTCGCGTGCACCACTAATCGTGCTCTCATAGTTCGTACCTATTCTCAAGCTCGCACAGTTCCTCGCCGCAGGATGTCACGTCAAGATTCTGCTCGCTGATATTCACGGCTTTCTCGACAACCTGAAAGCGCCGATTGAGCTCGTCAAGTTCCGCGCCGAATACTACCGATTCACCATTACCGCACTCCTCAAGGCTGTCAAGGTTCCCATTGACAAGCTGGAGTTTGTGCTGGGTTCAAGCTACGAATTAAACGCCGACTACACCATGGATTTGCTGAGGTTGGCAAGTATAACAAGTGAGGCTGCCGCGAAGAAGGCAGGCGCGGAAGTCGTCAAGCAGACGGAGAACGCGCCTTTGAGTGGACTAATCTACCCGCTCATGCAAGCCCTCGACGAGCAGTACCTCGATGTAGACGTACAATTCGGTGGCGTGGATCAGCGCAAGATCTTCGCGCTCGCAAAGGATGTCCTACCTAAGATCGGCTACAAGGAGCGAGCACACTTGATGAACCCCATGGTTCCCGGTCTGCAAGGTGGAAAGATGAGCGCTTCCGACCCTGACTCCAAGATCGACGTACTAGACGATGCAGATATAGTCAAGCGCAAACTCAAGAAGGCCCAGGCAGCGCCCAAAGTCGTGGAAGAAAACGGTGTACTCAGCTTCGTCGAATACGTCCTCCTCCCCGCCGGCCATCTTATCCACGGCGAACCCAAATTCGTCGTCAAGCGCCGCGACGCCGAACCCCTCACCTACACCGACATCAAACAGATGCAAGAAGACTACCGAAACGACATCCTCACACCACAAGACCTCAAGCCCGCCGTCACAGAAGCACTCATTACCCTACTCGACCCCGTACAAAAGGAGTTCCAGGCGAACCCGGAGTGGAAGGAGATTGAGCAAAAGGCTTACCCCCCACCACCAGTTGTCAAGAAACAGAAGAAGGTCAAGGACAAGGGCACCTTCCACCCAAAGCGGAATGTAGAGGCGAAGCCTGATGGGCATGTAGAGGGCGAGGATAAAGCCATGGTGGATGTGGGGACAGAGGGCGGTGAGAAGGCGATTGAGAACTTGAGTTTGGAAGAGAAGAAGTAGATGAGTCGCATTGGTCAGAGATAGACCATGTTTCGCCTGAAGTAGACGAATTGTAGCAAGAAGATCATGTCTTGAAGCATTTCATGCATGGATGTTTTAAACAAACATGAATAAGAAACTGCCATTAAGTCATCGCTGACAGAGCCACCAGACAAGCACGTGCCATATTATTTCCAGTTGCTAACCCACTTATATGTTAATGCATATGCCAGGATCCCCGTCATTCACTCTCGCCTTAGAATAACGTCACTCTCGAAACACAGGTATCATCACAGGCACACAGTGAACAACAACACAACGATTGCTAATCAACAAGTTTTGATTACCAGCTAAAGATATCGTCGTAGACTAAAAATGCTTCACATGAAGCATGTACGTGAAAAACATAAACATGAAGAGGTATCGCGCGTGCCCAAGGAAATCCCTGCTTACGATTATCAACGCCAAGTAAAAAAAGTCCAACGCTGTTCCAGTTTGATCGAGTCCAGCCATGAGGATACTCGTTTCGAAGTCGTCGTCGTCGTTTGGCAACGAGTCTTTCTGGAGGACGACCTAGACCTTGGCTGGGGGTGGGCCAGGTGGTGGTGCATACTCTGGTTGGCCACCGTATGTCGGCTGCGGTTGCTGAAGCTCAACGCCATTCTGCTGACCGTAGTAGCCCTGATTTGCGCCACCGCCGTAGTAGTTGTTGTTCGGGGTAGCCGAGTAAGGCGGGGCGGGCTGGTGGTTGGGGTTGTAGTAAGGTTGAGCGTTCTGGTGGTTGTTGTAGGCGCCGGGGCGCGCAGCCCAGCCTGTGCCGTAGAAAGGCTGGCGGCCGGCCTTGCGACGACGACGAGCGGTCAGGCAGCTGTTGGTGAAGGTTAGACGATGCATCGCGAACGGATGCGCAGAGGTGACTTACGAGCAAAGAACGAAGAGGAGCAAGAAGCCGACTACGACAATGACGAGAACAACCCATCGAGCCCAGTTGTTCCATGTGGAGTTACGGCAGCGTTCATAGCCATTTCTGTCAATGTAGCACCTAGCCATAGTGTGTTAGAATCGTGGGTGATGGTTGATAATTGTGGGAAAGTTGAATCAAAGAGGAAAGCGCTAAGACAAGTTGTTTGGTGAAGGAACAGTGCGACCAAATACAAAAGCAGCGTATCGAAAGATGCCGATTGATGCGCAGCCCCAGTGACGTTGTGACGTCGACTGTCGCAAACAACCGGGCTACCAACACCGCCACGCGCAGAAACAGAACAATGAAACTGCAACCCACAACATACATACCTGTCATCGTCATAATAATCGCCGTAGTACTGTCTAGCCTGCAGATGCATTTTGTTGAACACCAATTACTGATGCAAGTGGGTGACCAAATCGATGAATTCGCGAGTGAGAAGGCGAGCTGAGAGGGAAGAGGATCGATGTGGGACACGCGGAGAACTGTTATGACGAGATAGGCTTGAGAGGGGAAGGATGTGTTGCGAGCTGAGCCACAGCCAAGAAATGCAGGGCTTGGACGGATAAAGCGGAGTGCAGGAATGATGGCGACCGGTGGCTTCCTTATATCCTGGGCTGAGAGGAGAGACGCGAAACTTCTAGGTTCACTGCGGATGCGCTGGGGAGGCGCAGCCACGATGGCCAACGCGGTACCTGTACCGGTACCGAGAGTGTTTGCGCTGGTCTACATGGGGTATGCGCGGATGAGAGAATTTCGCCGCTTCATGAGTAAGCGACGTGATCAGGTCAATCAGAAGGAATGCTCGGCGTCATCATTGAGGAAGCCGGTCCGGTGCCTTGTGCTGCGCCCATCGCACTCGTCAACCACCCGAGTGTCATAAGATACTTGATATACTCGTGTAAAAAGGCCACTATAGTTGCTAAACATGCCTATTAGCATTATAGGGAAGCATCTAATAGGCGTGTTTGGCGACTACAGTGGCCTTGATAGACGTAGTATGTTAAGTATTTCATGAAACCCAGGTGATCCTCAGCCTCTGGGTCATGAGATCTACACAAGACATTTGGTTCAGGATACGTAGGCAATATTATCGATAGAGGACCGTCGAGTGAGTTGTTGTTCTAGAGCAGTGGTGGATATGAACGGCCAGCATGTGATTGTAGACATGTTACGACGATGGGTTGAGGTACTTACTCATGCGAGAGATGCTCTACTACGGTCGAAACCTCCACTCAAGCCACATAGCTAGACTGGTGCGCCACAAGTTCCCCTCTCCCCGGCCACGACCACCGCAATCGTGAATTCCTCGCCTTGCCGCTTGACCCCTCCAGCTCTTCCTGCATCGGCTGCCCTTCCAGCATCCTTCGACGAACAGGGGGGTGGATCGCGAAGCACACATATGGCCAATCAACACGCTCGTGTTCATGATTCCCTGGGAGACGCTAATGCAGGATGAGTTGTTCAATTGTTGATGGCATGGATTTGCTTGGGTCCCACCACTGCTGCCAGCGGATTGCAAAATGTTAGTTATTTGTCCTCGTCGCTTTTCTTTTGTGTGCATTGATCGTTCCTCCCCTTTCTCTCCGCTCGAAACGCCGTCATTTCCGTGGCCGAATCTGGCGCATGCTGCTGCTGCCGCGCCGCCATCTCAATCCGCACTGGCATCTGTGCGACACGGGATTTCTACACCAGAACGCGACGAGGACTCGGTTTTGGCACACAACCCGCAACCACGGCAGCGCCTGCGCGCAATTGCACTCGAGCCCGTCAGCAGCGGTCAAGCGACGACTGACTAGAAGGCGCACCTGCACATGAGGCGCTTCAACGTCACGAGGACCAAACCCGCACTAGTCAACAAGACAAGACAAACATAAATATGGCATTGTGTCGCTGCGAACCTCAGGTTACTCCCAATGGAGCCAGACAAGAGACCAAGCATGCGCAACCAAACATATCAATTCATTCCTGGACCCGCCCTTTCTCGTCTTTTCTTAACTGCTACATCTTGGCTGGAATATGAAACAAAGAGGATGATACATGATAGGGACATGGGCCCTCGCCGTAATAAAGATATGAAAGGGAGTAAACGTGTCGAGCTGGGGAACTGGAATGGCCATCGCTAGCCTGCAGAGCGATCTGCCCGTCTTTTCTTCCATCAAGTCGTAAGAATCATTAAAGATGTCGTAGAAGGCTGACGACCGTTATTCGTGAGAACGTAGGCACATCGGCGTCGTGAATTTGCGGAAAACACCAAATCGAGGTCGCGCGCGACACGTGGTCGACGAGAGCTCGCCAGTCACGTTATCGACGGATCGAAATACGAACACCACAACATCTTACTTGCTGGCACGGGCAATCAACCACTGGAGAACAGCGTCGAGGTTGGTCTCTTCCTTTGCGCTGATGCCGTAGCAGCTCACCTCTCGGTGGGACACCGACTTCAGGTCCAGGGCCTCGATCAGCTCGTCGACGGAAAGCTTGTTGGGCAAGTCTGACTTGTTGCCCAGCACGAGAAGAGGGATGCCTTCCAAGGCAGGTTTCTCCAAGAGCAGCTTCAGCTCCTCGCCAGCGACTGGCAAGGCCTCCTTGTCGGCCGAGTCGACGATGAACCTATTGCAATGAGCGACGGGCAGCCAGGACGTGCAAGCGAAACCTACACAATGGCATTTACACCACGGCAGTACCGCTCCCACATGGAACGAAACCTAGGCTGGCCCCCGAGATCCCAACTGTTGCCGCTGGTCAGCAGATGCGCCTTGGGCCTAGTAGATGACGCTGCACCCCGCAAGGCGGGCTCCAAACGGCTTGGCGCTGCAAGAGGCGGACATGCGTGACCAGGGAGAACATCAAAAGTACTCACCACTTCAAGGTTACATGACCTTTCTGGACGCGCTTCATATTGAAGCCCACGGTGGGGATGGAGCTAGGACCAATGTCAGCGCATGGACCCCGCTATCATGGTCTCATGGTTGCGCGAAGCAGTAGCATCGGGACACGGATGAAACAACGTCGCCGTTGGCTTGCGCAACTCGGCACCGACGTAGACTTACTCGACCGTGAACTCTCCTCCCTAGGTGGCAATCCGTCAGCTTGTTTTGATCCGGATCAAGCATGTCGACACAGGACGGTCTTTCCGCATCGAGAAGGGACTCACCGCCAGAACTCGGAGGAGTGAAGTCTTGCCAGCATTCTGCAAACCGATCATGGTGATGTCCATCTCGGTCGCCCTGTAGAGTGAGAGCAGTCAGCATCCATCTCTGGTCATCGTAGTCGTCGTCGCCGCCGTCGCCCGTGACTTTGCTTTTTCGGTGACGAAAACAGGATACAAGAGAGGTATCAAGTAGCGCAGCAGGCATCAGGTCATGCGCATTTGACAAAGGAATAGGTAGACAGGTAGGCGTACCAGAACAGGCGGAGCAGCCAGTCGTAGATGCGGCGGAAGAGATTCGCCATGGCCGTGGTCGCAGTAGATGCTGACTCGGTGCTGGTGTTGTCTGGTCGTGAGGGCTGGCGATGGATGAGCGATGGAGGGAAGTCTGGGAACCTTGATCCTTGCTGCGGGGCATGTAATAGGCGTGATCGCCGTAGGCTTGGTAGCAACAACAGCAAAATGACAACGCTCAACAGTAAAAGCAGATGCAAAAGGTGCTGGCAATGCCGTGAGGAAGTAAAGAAGCAGAGCTGTGCCGCCCTAACGAAAGCCAGGAGTGGTTCACGCTGCAGCACAGTGATGGAGCCGCGGCGGCGTGTGACTTTGGCCAGGGCGCTAGACAGGGGTGGGCTATCGGCCTAGGTCTAACGAAAAAGTTCGAGATTGGCTTTGATCGCAACTCTACAATCGCGCCGCCGCCTGCCCACCGTGAAACCTCGCACGCTGCACTTTTATATTGCGCGTACCCGTGTGCGCTGCGCCTTCCGTTTCCGAATTGCACCTCAAGTCGCAAACGGCAACCATGGCGCCTTCCACAGTAGCAACTCAGCCACGGCCGCAGTGGTCGACCAAAGTAGGCTCCTTCTGCATCTTGCTCTTGCAACCTCTAATATCCGCTCCAGTTTGATACCCTGCGCCGGCATGAGCTTTTCCGAAACCCACCCAGAGACGAGACCGCCTTTCCCATGCTAGCTGAAGCCGTCGCGCCCCATACCGAATCCTTCAACGCCATCTTCTGTGCCGGCGGCCAGCTGAGCGAGGGTATCAAGGATATTGGCACCAAGATCTTTCTCGACGGCAACCCATACGCAGCACCCGAAGAGGCAGGCGCACGCAACCGACTCTCTCTGCGTATACAGGATGTTTTCCTCGACAAGCCAGCCCTGCCATCCACCAACAAGGTCGCTCTCAAGAACCGCAACATCCTACCCTCAGAGGCACGAGAACGACATGCTACCTACCGCGGCAAGATGCGCGCGCGACTCCAGTGGAGGATCAACCAGGGCGACTGGCAGGAAGAAATGGCTGACTTGGGATCCGTACCAATTGTTAGTTGGTTCTAGTACCAGTGGTGGCCTGCATAACTAACTCTCCGCAGATGTTGAGATCCAACCGATGCCATCTTGAAGGCTTATCCCCCGCCGCACTGGTCAAGTCAAAGGAGGAAAGTGAAGAGGTATGCCACTTATGAACTTATAGATGACGAGAGACTAACTTCAACAAGTGTGGAGGATACTTTATCGTCAACGGAAACGAAAAAATGATCCGCCCTTTGCAGGTAAACCGCCGCAATTACCCAATGGCTATCAAGCGCGGTGCCTTCACAAACCGCGGTCCCGGTTACACTCAATACGGTATACAAATCAGATCGATGCGACCCGACCAAACATCGCAAACGAACGCTTTACACTACCTTGATGATGGCAACGTAAACTTCCGCTTCTCGTGGCGCAAGTCAGAGTACCTAGTCCCCCTGGTCATGATCATGAAAGCCCTTGTCGAGACCAACGATCGGGAGATTTTCGAGGGCCTTGTGGGCGCAGCTGGCTCAAAAGGTCTTCGAGAGAAGCAATTCGTCTCAGATCGTGTCGAACTATTGCTACGTACCTTCAAAGTCTATGGTCTACACACAAAGGCAAAGACTCGAGCTTTCTTGGGCCAAAAGTTCAAAGTTGTCCTCCAGCTACCTCCAGATATTAGCGACTTTGACGGTGGTACGGAATTTCTTCGGAAAATTGTACTGCCTCATCTTGGTTGCGTAGCGGTTACCCCCGCCCAGGATGCCGACAAGTTTCGAATGCTCCTCTTCATGACCAGGAAGCTCTACTCTTTGGTCGAAGGAGAGTGCACTGTCGACAACCCGGATGCTGTCCAGAGCCAGGAGATTCTACTAGGCGGACAATTGTACGGCATGATCTTAAAGGAGAGACTAGAGGAATGGCTCAACAGCTTCCAGTTGGCTCTGCGTGAATGGGGCCGGAAAACAGAGTACAAGCCCATTGTCTCGGACGACTTTAGACGGGACTGGACCTCAAAAATACTCCGTCGAACAAAGAACAACATTGGCGATGCAATGTCTTACTTTCTAAGGTGAGCCATTTACACTACTGACTACTGACTATTCGCTGACAGGATAGTACTGGCAATCTAGTGTCGCCTAGTGGCCTGGACATGCAACAAACAAGCGGATATACCGTGGTCGCTGGTATGTGTTCGAATGCTTCTTTCGCCACCACCATGTCCTCGCTTGACTTGTACTGACTTTTATAGAACGCATTAACTTCTATAGGTTTATTTCCCACTTCCGTATGGTACACAGAGGTGCCTTCTTTGCTCAGCTCAAGACAACCACGGTCAGAAAACTTTTACCCGAGTCTTGGGGGTTCAGTATGTTATTTCCTTCCCCGGAACCACCATTATACTAACGTCCCTCACGTTTGCCCCGTTCACAGCCCCGATGGGTCACCCTGTGGGCTGCTGAATCACTTTGCTCATAAATGCAAGATTGCTACATCAAATGTTGATGTTTCGGCGATTCCCAAGCTTGTTGCGAAATTGGGCGTCTCACGTGACTCCTCCGCCTCTCTTGATGAAAGCGTAGTCGTACAGCTGGACGGCAGAGTCCTGGGCTTCTGCTCGCCTAAGCAAGCCAAGGTCGTCAGCGATACGCTCCGCTACTGGAAAGTAGAAGGCTCGCACGGTGTACCCCTGGAACTGGAGATTGGTTATGTTCCCAACTCAAACAACGGACAATACCCAGGTGTCTACATGTTCTCGCAAAGCGCAAGGATGTATCGACCTGTCAAGTACCTACCTCTCAACAAGCTGGACTACGTAGGTCCGTTTGAGCAGCCCTACATGTCCATATCGTGCACAGATGCCGAGATCGTATCTGGCGACTCAACACATGTTGAATTTGACCCAACGAATATCTTGTCGATTGTGAGCAATCAGACGCCCTTCTCGGACTACAACCAATCCCCCAGAAACTTATACCGTTCGTTATACCCTTCCCTGCGCGTTATATAATATACTGACTGCTAGCAGAGTTGAGTTGCATAGAAAACTGAAATCTAGGTACAGACTAACAGCATATAGGTGTCAAATGGGTAAGCAGTCGATGGGTACGCCCGCCACTTCTTTGGACTACCGGACAGATAACAAAGCCTACCGGTTACAAACTGGTCAGACCCCGATTGCCCGTCCTCCCCTGCATAACAAATATGGTTTGGACAACTTCCCAAATGGCATGAATGCTGTTGTAGCTGTCATATCCTACACAGGATACGACATGGACGACGGGTTTGTGTTGTCTCGCGGGGCCCACGAAAGGGGCTTCGGCCATGGAACAGTCTACAAAACCAAGATCCTCGATTTAGAGGAAGGAAGCCGAAAAAACCGGTCGAAACGGACGGTGACCAAACTTTTTGGGTTCGCCCCTGACAGTCTAGTGGAATCTAAGCCCAAAGAAACTCTCGACGCAGATGGTTTGCCTCGTGTTGGAACGATGTTACGGTCTGGTGATGTTATCGCAGCCTGGCACACCGTTTCGTACGACACAGCCATGGATGACTACACCAACAAAGATGGACAGACGCAGTTCTTCAAGTACAAAGAGGACGAAGTTGCTTATGTTGAACAAGTCCGCATCATCGGCTCCGAGGATGGAACACAGCCCTGCCAGAAGCTATCTATCAAGCTCAGGATCCCACGTTCTCCCATTGTTGGCGACAAGTTTTCGTCTCGACACGGCCAAAAAGGAGTCGTTTCGCAGAAGTTTTCTGTGGCCGATATGCCTTTCTCAGAGACTGGTATCCAACCCGACGTTATAATCAACCCCCACGCTTTTCCCTCACGAATGACGATTGGCATGTTCATCGAGTCGCTAGCCGGAAAGTCTGGAGCACTCCACGGCATGGCTCAAGACGCGACGCCCTTCCAATTCGATGAGCAGAACACGGCAGTGGATCACTTTGGTCAACAGCTCATGAAAGCCGGTTATAATTATTACGGAAATGAACCCATGTATTCGGGGTTTACTGGCGAGGAATTGCACGCAGATATCTACATTGGCGTAGTCTACTACCAACGTTTAAGGCACATGATCAACGACAAGTTCCAAGTCCGTACTACTGGACCGGTCAACCCTACTACAGGCCAACCGGTCAAGGGACGTAAGAAGGGTGGTGGTATACGAGTTGGTGAAATGGAGCGCGATGCGTTGATTGCGCACGGCACAGCTTTCCTCCTCCAAGACCGCATGATGAATTGCTCCGATTACACAAAAGCTGCCATCTGCCGCAGCTGCGGCTCATTCCTTAGCACGACACCGACGGTCAGCGAGTATAGCCGTAAGAAGGACAAGGGTGGCAAGGACATCACGATTCGCTGCAGGAGGTGTGCCAAGCTGGCTGATGCGGTGACCAGCAAGGCCGACGTATGGATGGACGCACAGGGGATGCGGTATGTAGGGGGTGATGATGTCGCGGTTGTCGCGGTACCTGGTGTGCTCAAGGTATGTTTCCCATTCTCCAACTTGCATGTGAGACAATTACTAACTTACTACTGCAGTACTTGGACGTAGAGCTGAGTTCGATGGGCATCAGGATGAAGTTCAACGTGAGCCCGTAGAATGGTTTCTATATACTCCTTCGTGGAGTGCATGACATGATTGAGTCATGGAGTTTACAATGGTAACGTTTGCGCATCGGTTCGGCGTTCATGTGTGGTGAAAAATTTGTAGTTTTAGCAAGCATTGACTGGCGTATGGGGCGTGGATGCAGCCCAAAATCAAGATCTTGTATGCCCACATCACCTCTTTGTTACGACTCTTTGTGTACGTGGCCAGCACTTTTTGCCCTTTTGGCAAATTTCTAGCGGCTTGTTGTGTGACGTTGACACTGTCTTGCGTGTACTCTGCCGGGTTTGTTAGTTGGCTTTTGATAGCACTCACACTCGTTTGTAGAGCGATAAGGCGGACCTGGTATATTCTATGCATACGTCAAAGATGGGTGTTGCCTTGGCACCTTGCAACTGTCGCGCATCTAGCATCTTCTCGCATATCAGTCATCTAGTATGTCCCGTTCACAATCCTCATATCTACGTGAAAATTGACCTTATGCATTCGCTATTATCCATGTATGCGTCAACCTATGTCACCATCGCCTTACGAACTCATCTTTCTCCCCCGTTGTTACGTCTTTCGGGAATTATGGGGCCTTGATTGAGGTTTTCTTTCAAAATCAGGTCACCGGCTAGTTAAACCTAGAGTTCTCTTTTAAGAAATTGTCCAGTCAGGTAGCAAGGGCAAAATTGAAGAGCTGGGTATGTGAAATTTCCCAAACGGGCTGGACTTAGTCATTCCATACGCTGCACATTGTGTCTCTGCGGTCCAAATCTGACCCCAGAGGAAGTGATATGTTGTCTCATGTTTCCAATCAGATAAACAGAACCTTCACATTCACGTGCATAGTTATTGTCCGACTTTTGCCATGACCCATGAATTCATTGACTAGACTCATCTGCCTAGCATATTTTCTCCTCCGACCACACTTTCTCGAACCCTCTTTCCCCAGACCATCCTGCATGTAGACTCATCCGCCCCGCTCCCTGACCTCCTTCTCTTTGTCGTCTGCCTGGACAAACATCGGCATGCCTAGCCAAGCACGGAAGAAGATGTCGAGCACAAGCCTGGCTATCTCTGTGTCGGAACCCGCCGTATGTGCTGTATGAACCAAGTGCTGCAAATTTTCATAGAAAATTTGGAAGAGATTTGTCAACTTGCAATGCAATTTTGGTTGATCAGGCGTAGATCCGTCAAGTTTCAAAACTTTTCTGACCCATCGCCACCACATCAGAGACCTGCATTCGTCTTTGAGGCCGAAGGCTGCCGAACAACCCTTAGGTACGCCTCTGTATCGATCGGGAAGAAAGTTTAAAAGCTCACCCTTGCCAACCGACTCAAAGCCAGCGAGGATGCCCAAGCCGTCTATGTCATTCGATGAATGTTCGTGAAAGTCAAACATTTCTTTAGGACCTTTGAGCTTCTCAACGTACTTCTCGAAATCTGCGACAACATCATTCCATGTGCCGCATTTCCCATGGATTCCGATAGCTGAGCTGTCTGGTGGGCCATAGAACTTAGCGAAATGATTGAAGACATTGAATGACTTGTTGTTGGCAGCCCTTTGGTTCAGCTCATAGAACAGAGTGGATTTTGAAATCCCTTCATGCGTTATGGTTGTCGGTTCGATAATGAATTCACCTAAGGCATTCTTCATGCATACCTGATACGTTTAGGTCGACCCCCATGGTTTAGAGATATCTCCACACTCTATGTCTGCGATTGCGACCCTTTCAGAATGGTGAATCCAGTTATAGGCCAGCTTATCGATGACCGGATGTTCACCTTGGAGACACGTTTCCCGCAGTCGGTTTGGGAGCTTCTCACTAAAGACGTTTCGTAATGTTGATCTTTCAGGTGGGTAGTTCTCAGACATTCCAAAGCCGAAATCCTTGTTCGCACCCCCATGAACTGAACTAGGAGCATATGGTTTGCCTTCCCAAGGGCGGCTTGTACAGCGAGTTGCGTTCAAGGTAGGTAACCAGGCGCACATTCCCTGACCCTCCAGTTCAGCTCTCGCGCGGTTAAGAGCTTCTTGGCATGGAAAATTGTGGTCTTCAATATCAGTTAAGAGGAATCTGCGGTTGCATGTTCGGCATTTGCAATACTCGCAACTTTCACTGTGCTCTAATATGTCTTCGAGTGGGAAACTGTAATTGCAACCGTGGCAAATTCTCTTGTGGCAATTTCTGCCGTGACTCATCTCAAACTCAGCTGAACTAAGGTTGGACTTATGGCATTCAGGGCATGATGCCTGTCGCAGCGATGACCGTGTCTCAAGTCGTAATCCTCTGGGCTGATGTTATGTTCATCGCATCTGTTGCAATACTTCTTGTCGCACACCTCCAAATGCTTTTCGAAATCCAGAGTTCCCTTGCCGCACTTGTAACATGGAACACGTCGAGCCTTCAAGACAATGCGAGATTCTTCTGGTGCCGAAATTACATCGTAGCATTGCGTGTCACCATGGTGATAGTCTGTGTGAATTTTCAGGTAGAGAAAGTGACAACGCGGGCAACGTTCATGCTGTTCCAAACCGTCTGAGTGGTATTTGTCGAAAATCTCTTCCTCAAATTCTTTATTGCAGTGGTCGCAACGAATCACCTTCTTAGTCTCTGCTCCGAGGCCATGCTTCCATCGGTAGCCCCTATCCAGCCCGGTTTGACACATTTTGTCTTTACCTTTCCAATGTTCTGGGGGCTTTAGAGTATGACAATAGATGCACATCCTTGCGAGACAGTTTTCGGGTTCGGTCAAATCGAACTTGATGGTACTGTCTTCCTCTAACACCTCCACAAAATTTGTCCATTTCAGGTATTTGCATTTCGCTTGCCCCCCACTCGTGAAAGAGATATGGTAGCATAACTGGAACTTCTTGCCTCCATGCCAGAAAGTAGGCTTTGAATGACAAGTCTGGCAGTAAATACAGAAATCATCTGGACCGTATAGACCTGCCTTGTTGTGGTGGAAATCTGAGAATTGCTCTTTGGTCTCAACGACCATTTCATCGCTAGGAAATCTCTTGGATTCGTGGAGGTACTTGGCGTAGCTTGCAGTATCATGCTCTTTGGGTTGAGTTACATCTTTCTCCCCAGGAAGATGCCAGTGAGCAATGACTCTGGTATCATTAGGAGTCTTAGGATGACCTGGAGGTTTCGTCTCTTCGAGATAGCTCATACAGTCGAAGTAATAGCTTATTTTTGCGTAATCATCAGCCTTGGCTGGATGGCCAGGTCGCAGGCACCGAGCCTTCGTGTAGCACATTACGCGATGTTGATGGACATCAGCAGAGTCGGTGACCTCAAGGTCTTCGACGTAAGGATCCAAGAGTCTCATCGCTTCATCAAGATCTTGTTGGTATGAAGCACAGATTTTCACATGATCTTCGCACAAGAGAACG
Source organism: Pyrenophora tritici-repentis (assembly GCF_003171515.1). Classification (NCBI taxonomy): domain Eukaryota; kingdom Fungi; phylum Ascomycota; class Dothideomycetes; order Pleosporales; family Pleosporaceae; genus Pyrenophora; species Pyrenophora tritici-repentis. Next base: position 6,517,646 of record NC_089390.1, read on the forward strand.
CAAAGTCTCAGTGTACAGTTAAGGCGTTCAGCCGCTCGAAAGGCTCCTGGTGTACTTGCGCAGAAATTTTTGATCTTGGATCCGCTAAACACTTCTTTGGAGCGGGCAGAATAACTTAAAGGTTCTCCAACAGTAACAGCGTCGACACCGGAATCCATGATAGGAGGTTCAAAGGTGGGAACAACCTCACCCGTCTTAGAAAAACTTTTGTACTTAGGCTTCTCAACCGTAGTCTTTAATTGTTTGGTGAGCGGTTTCTCCGTATCTTCATCGGAGTATGTAGCTTGATGTATTTGGTGATTTGATGGCTCAGGATTGCTTGTCTTCGCCGCCGTCCTTACTCGTTTTCTGGGCAGGGTTTCTGCATGCCTATCAGAGAGCTGAAGAATCCCATTTTGGGAATTTAATCTCTGCTGTCTCGTGCGAGACGTCACTTGTTTGGACTTGCTTTGCGTAACCACCGTAAAATGCCTCAAACTCTCCACCACGGGCATTTGCAGACCGGATTCGGTAGCGTGATGTTCTACGAACTGGTCTTCTTCCAAAAGTATTGCGTTCTCGATCTCTTTGGCCTTTGGGACGTCATGGTAGTTTTAAAGTGTAAAGTAGTGCGTGTTGTAGTGGTGTGAAGTTGATTTGCTCGATGACCGAATGTAAAGATGACATATGAGGGGAAATTCCAAGGCCCATTATAACCGCTATAGGGCAAAAATTCACGGCTGATCAAGACAATGCAAAGACAACAGTCTAGGACATTCATAATATTTCTCGCATTAGAGGGGCTAGACAAGAAGATGAAAGACGGTTCGACACACTACTACACGTTCGTAGCGGCCTGATAAGCTATACGCAATGAACAACCGTGAACGTGAATGCCCATCAACCCGACAAAAAGTGCGACGAGACATGCACGAGACCCCCTTCACGGCAATATAGCTCGAGTAGGTAGAAGACAGTATGAAACTATGACTGTCTTCTACCGTCTCTCCACTGAAACAGAACAATAAGACATTGATCCATTAAGGCAGAGCCTCTACCCTCCAAGTGAGTATGTCTCCTACAGGCCGCAACGCTAGTTGCTGTCAGGCTAATATCTGTATACAGTAGACTAAAACCTACACGGACATGACTCTACGGCGTAGAACAATGTAAGACAGAGAGACGTGAACCTACCAACAGGATATTCCGTCTACACAACACACAAAGCATAAGTCCGGAGTATCATAAACTCCTTCTTAGACACACGACAGCACAGTTCCAGCACAGCCCCCCCCCCCCCCCCCCCCGTCTCCAACACCCAGTAGCCACTAAGCTCACCCGATAGACTCAAAACATAGAGAAACTGCACGGAATGTAGTAATAAAGCCCACGGAATGTAGTAATAAAGCCCACGGAATGTAGTAATAAAGCCCACGCAATTATCGAGAAACCTGGACAGATTCTATGCAGTGTCGTCTTCAAACATATACTTTGCTATGACATCACAACAACCCTTCATCCCCCCTAGTCATCAACTGTGATATCCATTATCCATGTTTAACAAATACAAGCAAGTCAAAGACACCGAGTCCCCAAAAAACATATGGAAAGAAAAGTCAGAAAGAAACAAGTCTAAGAAGAAAGTCACTCTCACATTTAATCATTCGATGGAATAAATAGAGTGTAATGCCACAAAGAGAAGAACTGAATAATGCGCTCCGCCATCGTATCCCCATACCATCCACCCCGACACTCCTTAGATTCGCCAATTCCATCATTAGAGCTAGCCAGACTAGACATGTTGACTTGTTACGTTCAATACCTGCATAGTTCAAGCTACCCGCACATGCCATCAGTGCCATAAGCCGACTTCCTTCCCTTCCCAACCTCCCCCCACACATCACCCCGGGAATCCAGCCTAGAAGTCCGTCTTCCCACCCATGACCTTGGCAGCATTGACTGCGTTCATCTTAGCAGCCCAACCCTGTGCCGGCACAATCTTGCGCACAGTCCTCACTTCATCCGACGCATAACCGGGAATACGAATATTATAGTTGCGCTCGAGGATGACCTGAATATCGCGGATGTCAAGTTGAGGCGAGTCACGGAGTTTAGACAACTTGCAAGCGTTGCTAATGAGATTGTCGACGAAGTCGTCTGCGAGTTGGAGGACAGCCTGGAAAAGAGGAAATGTATGGTTAGAAAAAGAGCGGCGAATTGGATGATTAGGACTGGAGAAACTTACTTCTTCGGCTTCTGGGGTTAGGGCTTCCTCTGAGCCGCCTGTGACTTGGCGAACGAGCTCGTCTAGCTTGCGCTTGCTGAGCACGCGGTCGCCTTCACCTTCGAGCTGGAAGGGTGGAGGACGCGGGATGACGGGCTGACCCATTGGTCCTGGTGCGCCGTTGGTGGGACCGCCCATGGTTGGTCGAGCCTGGCCCATATGCACAGGTAGCGGTTGAGCCACGTTCAGATGGCGCGGAATAGGCATCTTGGGGTTGTTGAGCTGCTCACGCTCACGGTTGCCAAAGTTGCCGCCTTGTCCGCCTTGCTGCATAGGTGTATTTGTGCGCTGAGGGTCGGTGTACGATCGGTTCGCGGCGCTCACAGCGGCTTGGTGAGACAGCGGTACTGGCGGACCTGGCGCGTTCGATGTGGCCGATTGGGGATGCGGCGAGTGGCTCTGCTGGTGTTGATTGGCTTGCATGGGATTGATCTGAGGGCGCTGTTGCTGGTGAAAGTTCTGCTGCTGTTGTCCTTGTGCAAACTGCGGCATCTGGTTGGCAGGCATCGTTTGCGAGTGAGGCGCTGGCGGGGGTCGTGTTTGTGCTTGTTGTTGTTGCTGTTGCTGTAGTTGCTGCTGCTGCTGCTGTTGCTGTTGCTGCTGCGGGAGTGAAGGTGGGAGTTGCTGATTGTGTTGTTGAGGTGGCGCCTGCTGTTGGTTTCCAATGTTGAATTGAGGTTGCGGTGCAAGTCCGCCTTCAATCTTGATTTGCGGCTCCTCTTTCACTTGCGGTTGCCCAGGCTGCGACATCTGCCTTTGGAGTGGTTGCGGTTGTTGCTGCTGCGGCGTTTGCTGCTGTTGCTGTGGTGGTGATTGGGCAGAATTCGGGCCTTGAGGTTGCGCCTGTCCCTGGCCTCCGGCTTCACGCTCCTCCTTCCATGACTTCTGCATGCTCCTAAACTTTTCAATCTGGCTCGCCATAGTAGCATGCTCCTTCTCGAACTTAGCCCTCATCAAAAGCAGTTCCTGGGGTATCTCTTCTCCTTTGGCCTGCCGGTCACTCAGCTGTTGGAGAAGCTTGCGCCTGTTATCGCCCAAAGAGGCCTGCTTAGCCAGCATGTTGAGATAGCCAGTCCTGTATTCTTTTATCTTGGCCTCGTACTCGGGTGTCCCGGGCGCAGGTCCATTCATGGGCCCCTGCATGGGGAATTCCTGAACGTGCTTGATGATGGCAGGATCGACTTGGCCGCGGCCTGGGTTCTGGCCTTGGGCAGGAGGCTGTTGTCCTTGGTTTTGTTGGTTAGCCGGTCCTGCGACGCCATCAGCACCTCTGTTAAGAGCCTGTGCGCCTTCCTGCTTAGCAGCGTTCTGATTCTGTTGGCCCGTCGCATTCGATTGGCCGGCCTGTCCTTGGTTTTGGTTTCGCTGTTGTTGCTGTGCTTTCATCTTGGCGCGGAATGAACGTTCGCGCGTGATGAATTTCTGCGACCATTCTGCCAGCTTCTGGCGTGCATTGGTGTTCTCGGGGCTGCCTTGCTGGTGTTGGTTGCAGATGGTCCAAAAGTTCTGCATAATCAAGCGGTACTTTTGCTTCTCGTCATCGGGAAGGCACTGCAGCTTGAGTATATCGTCGGGTCGTAGCAGCTGTTGGGCTTGCTGGCCGCCGCTGGCCTGCTGTGGCTGCGAATCGGCCATGGTGACGGCTGCAGGCTGCGGGTTTCCGAGCCGTGCGACTTAGGGTATTCGGCCTATATGCGAAATTTGGCAAATATATGGTGGCCTTCGAGTCGCGTACTTGGTATAATCGAAGCAAGAGGCGTGCAGGGGCGGAGGGTTCCGCGCGTGAGGTGTGATGAGCAGAAGGATGAGGTTTGGACGGGCCAAGCCTTCTACAACCCTCAAAGGTCGCGTTCGTTCCGGTACCCAGCACGTGCACGCGTCCTCCAACCAAACATTGAAGCCACTCTGTTTGCCCGAGCCCGGAAATCGGAATATGCCAACAGTGACAAGATAAAAAATTGAGATTATCTTTTAATTGTCACCATTGTGCTGCTGGACAGCTTAGCCAACACATATTGGATAAGTAAGAGACAAGTCCCCTCCGGTCCTCTCATATACCCTGGAATCCGCTGTCACACAGTGGAATGGAAGAAGTGATATAATGATTTAAAGACAGGCTATACTGCGCCTGTTCCTATATCTATCTATTGTTAATCACAGTCATTCATCTCCCCTCCGAGCTCGTCTTTGCCGCCTTTGCCTTTGCCAGTGCCCGCTCTCTGGTATTCCTGACCTCCCACTCAAACTCTTTGAGTGCTCTGATCTCACTACCAACAAACAAGAAGCCCATCAATCCATCAATGACGCCTACGCTGAGCCCGACAGTGCTCAACAGCATCAGTATGAAGGCAACGTAGTTCCTCGGTGCCCACCATACGCCGATGAGACACCCGATGGAAACGGATAGCTGGTAGAAGAAGTGGCCTATGCGTAGCTTACGCTGTATACGTTCCCGAACTTGGTACTTGAGTGTCGTCGCCAAAATCTCGTCGTAGATCTCAATGGGCAGGTAGCGTTCAGGTAGTGCCGAAGGAGGCAGTTCAACGGCGGAGGGCGCAACAACACTCCTCGTCAAGGTTGCCTCCACGGAGAAATGATCGCTGAGCGAGCAGTGTAGCGTGGGATGGCGCATCTCCATACCTACGTTTGCTTCCTTGAGCTCCCACTCTGCAGTCTCCTCCTTTGTCTCTGGATTGTGGTATCTTCCGCTGCTAAAGAAGACATAATCAAGTCGCTTCGCGTTCGGGTCTGGCACGGCAGGATCTATTTGCACATTCTCACCTTTGGTAAGACGCTTCTGCTGTTGCTTGTTCCACCGCCACGAGTTCAGTTCGCTATCGCACGTCGCTCCATTTACGGTCATGTTGAACTGCGCAGATGGCATCGGTACGCCGCGTAATTGTTCGACTTTATCCTTGGCGGCGCCAATCGAGGACTCGGGGTGGAGTATGCGCCATACGTCTCGGACAGGTGAATGCGTTTCGATGATGCGGTGCGCGAGAGATAGGGGCACCATGTTGAAGTCGCCCATGCCAATGACGAGATGTCCCCGCTCGGCTGCTCCTCGCATAAGCTTGGTAATCTCCCATGCTTGTGCTGTCCGGTGACATATGTAGGAGTCGTGCGGTTCTGCTTCGTATGGGGCGTGGAGCTATCCAGTCAGCACGGAACCATATAGGGGAGGAGGAACATACATGTGTGCAAAACACTTCAGCAATATCTCTCGGCGAAGGCCCCATTTGTATCCTCGCGCATGCGACGCCCTTACCTACAAACCAATCTCCACGGTAGAATGCAGCAGGCCGGCCATTTAGTGGATACCGCACCATGTTGCTTTCGATAATTGGCCATCGTGATAGTATAACAAGCCCACCGCCGAAGATTCCGCTGTGGTAGAACTTTCCGTAGGGCAGTATGTGTTGTGTCTTTTCCCGAATAACATTGTAGTCTTGTTGTGTCCAACATTCCTGCAAGCCGACAATGTCTGGCCGGGGGCTTGCAGCGGCGATCTGAACTCCAATTTCTGTGAGACGTTCGTTGCGGAGGGTAGAGATGAACTTGAGACCCCAGCAATTGAGAGATATGACCCTCAAACTAGAGGGAGATTGAGAGGCCTCTAAAACCATTGTGAGAGTTAATTCAAGATCGAGTGAATACGTAGAGTAGGGATGATGCAACTAGGGAAATAGTACCTGGGATGCTACAGGGGTGCTCTCACCGCCTGCACGCTAACTTTCGTATTGCCGATTCGTCGCGTTTTCCTGGTGCATTACGCAAACACGATACATCCCTACATTGAATTATGGACGACATACATATGGACGACATACAACCCACCTCTCCCAAACGACGACGCGACGACGATGACGAATACGATGATGAACGACCACACAAACGATCAGCATCTCGTAGCCCTCTCAATGTGTCCCCAAGTTATAGAATAGCGGAACGGCCCGCGCGCCGGTACAGCAGAGACGACAGCGAGGATGGCCGACGGGACTATGAAGAAAGACGACGCTCCTACTCAAGATCAAGGTCAAGATCACGTTCACGTCGCTCAAGCTCCCCGCCCTCTTCCCGGCGACATCAACACAAGAAACCCACTTCGCTTCATTATGCACCTACGCTCATTTTGCGCGGCCATAAGAAGGCCGTCTCCTGCATCAAGTTCTCCCCCGACGGACGTTACATCGCCTCTGCATCCGCCGATTGCACAATCAAGATATGGGATGCCATAACAGGCGCTCTCGAACACACGCTCGAAGGCCACCTCGCCGGAATCAGCACAATATCCTGGTCTCCCGACTCGAAGATCTTGGCGAGCGGCTCAGACGACAAGAGCATACGGCTCTGGGATCCACATACCGGGCTCGCACATCCAACGCCATTCATTGGACACCATAATTATGTCTACAGCATAGCCTTCAGTCCCAAGGGCAATATGCTTGTCTCTGGGTCCTACGATGAAGCAGTCTACCTTTGGGACGTACGCGCCGCTAGAGTAATGCGCTCCCTACCCGCTCACAGCGACCCAGTCGGTGGCGTCGACTTTGTCCGCGACGGCACCTTGATTGTTTCCTGCTCACACGACGGCCTAATCCGTGTCTGGGACACAGCCACAGGCCAATGTCTACGCACCCTCGTCCACGAAGACAATGCCTCCGTCTCCTCGGTCGTCTTTAGTCCCAACGGAAAGTACGTCTTGGCCTGGACCTTAGACTCCTGCATGCGGCTATGGAACTACATTGATGGAAAGGGCAAATGCGTCAAGACATATCAAGGACATGTGAACAAGAGCTACTCACTGTCCGGTGCTTTTGGCACGTATGGCGATGTTCCAGGACAGAAGCACGCTTTCATAGCGTCGGGAAGTGAGGACAATCAGGTCGTGATATGGGATGTGAGTAGCAAGAACATCCTACAACGGCTCGAGGGGCATACCGAAGCTGTCCTGAGCGTAGACACGCACCCGACCGAGCGCTTGATTGCCAGTGCGGGCTTGGATCGCACAGTCAGGCTGTGGAGACCGAAAGAGCCCAAGGTAAACGGGGAGGAGAATGGACATGAAAGCGAAGTCCCAAACGGCATCGCGGAAGGGGAAACCAATGGCTATGATGCTGAAACTCTTCCGCCTAACCCTTTTGCTGAAGACTAGAGGTCTCACGGTGAGAGGACATCAGAGAGACTAGATGTCTCGCTGGTAGAGAGGACATCAGATGTGATGTAGTTTTAGATACCCAGCGTTAGCATCTTATTGTTTTTCTCGCTTTGATAGTGTATCGCTATATGCCAGTATTGAATGAAACCCAATGGCATGCCCTTTTTGGTATACCCCAACTCCGTCATGCTCGTGTAAAAGTATCCCCAAACGCCATCGTAAATGCAATATCCCGTTTCTCCTATCCTTTAGCCTAGCTGAAATGTATGCCCTCTTGGTTAAACGCGTACAGCAACTTCAAAAAGTCACCTTCGTCACATAACCTTGCCCGCTTATCCGCCAACTGCGTATCATCCTCAAGCACCTTCCTCACTTTCTCCCTCACCAGCTCACTAACCCTACCCTTCCTCTTCCTATTTACTCCATTCTTACTCTTGCTCTTCTCCGCCTGCAACTGCTTGAAGAAGTCAGGCAACTCATCATCTGGGTCATCTGGATCCGAGAAGCCATTGAACTCGTCATCCACCTCCATAGTCTCCGGCTCCACCATCTCACTCGGATCAAGCGGCGTATCGTCAACCGGGATATCATTCTGCGCGCAAAACAACCGGTAGTTACTCGCCAGGAGTTCCAACACAGCCGCCGTACCCAAAAACGACGCACGAAGCGTCCTGTTCTTACGCACAAAGCAGATGCGTAACAAGCCATCCCACTCTTCATATGCTATCTGCGGCCTTGGATTCTTGGGCTCGATGCGCACGACGTTCGATTCGACCTGAGGAGGCGGATTGAAGTTGTTACGACCGACTTTCATGACGTGGCTGACTTTGGACCACATCTGCACGTTTACAGAGAGTCTGGAGTAGAGTTTTTCGCCGGGGCGTGCGAAGAGGCGCATGGCGAATTCGCGCTGGAACATGAGTATGCAGCAGCGCGGGGGGTGTTGCAGAGCGAGGAGCTTGAAGACCAGAGGCGAACTGATTTGGTACGGCGTATTGCTTATGCAGACGTCGAAGCGTGGGAGTTCGGCTTTTATCACGTCGCCTAGGCGGATTGTGAGACGCTTTTCTTCTGGGCTGCCTTGCACTCGCTTTGTGAGTTCGGCCGCCATTCGAGGGTCCATTTCCACGGCTGTGACTTGCTTCGCTGCTTTGAGGATCAATACTGTCAAGTTGCCGGTTCCTGGTCCGACTTCAAGGACGTGGTCGCTTTGCTTGAGGTGCGCTTTTTGCACAATGGCGGTTGCGACACCAGGGTTTTTAAGGATATGTTGACCGAGGTCTTTGTCCATCTTGAAGATTGAGTGTGCGGCTGAGGCTTTGGCAGACGTCGGGCGTGCGTAAGGCGAGGCATCTTTATCGGCGCCTTTGGTGCGCTTTTGCTTTGCTTTTGGCATCGTGCGAGGATGGGGAGCTTATGGGCTCTGGTGTAGTAAAGTCAGGAGTCCGGATGGGTGTCAGGAGAGAAGGCTATTTTCGGAGAAGTTTGAATGGGCTGGATACGCAATTGTTGTGGCGTGCGAAGGTGTTGTGAAGTTGCGCCTGGTTCGCGCAGGCTGTAGGATGTGGGGAATAATTTTTTGGTGTTGCGGATTTATCGCGGGGACATGTGAGCTCGCGACTTCGCGTCCAGCGCTACTGTAAATGACGTCCTTGCGACCTTCATCATACATCCTCCTTCACCGTTCGATTTCTTCCAGTTTGCTGTATGGGCCGACCACTTGTTAATATTTCTCTTCATAGTTTGCTTTTGTCGCTCAGTCGTTCTTTTTTGGATGTTACATATCCTCGTTTCTCCCTGATACATTTGCCATCGACAACGCGTTCCCATTCCACACTGAACAGTAGGAGCAAACGCCCGCACCGTCACCGCCCTCATACAACCACATCATGCTCCACTGCCCCTGATCCCTCAGTTACCGCGCAATTGTACCAGAACATTACCTCGTCGTGCCTGGCCTCACCAGTCTGCACGTCATCGACAAACCCCGCTAAGACGAGCACCTCGACTATCTTTCACTTCATAGTACCCCACCCAACTGAAGCACACCGCGGATACCCGTGTGCAAACTCTCTTGTTGCCTATATAAGCGGTCCCTCGCCTCGATTCCTCCGTCACCTTTCCACACGATTCCGTACGCCATCATCGACCTCGCCCGCAAACTCGCCAACCAACGACACACTGACTATGCACACGATGGCCAAGAAGCTCTCTAGCTCTCGCGCAGCTATGTCTTCGGACAACACCACATCGGCTCCGGTTGCTGAGACAGCGCCGGAGCCAAGCACGGGCGGCGGCAGGAAGCGCAAGGCGGGCGCAAAGCCCGCCGTGCAAGACAAGAAGGTCAAGGTGGAAGAGACCTCGTCTCTCTCAACAACTGCGCGTCCAAAGCGTGCCGCAGCCAAGAAACCAGCTGTTGAGGAGGACGAGGTCGCAGACGAAGTCGTCGAAGACAAAGTCAAGGCCAAGGCAAAGACCACTAGGGCGAAGAAGGCCTCTTCCACCGCGACGAAACATGCGAAGATCCTGCCGCCGCTTGAGCAACGCACGCAGAACACCAAGCACCGCATTGGCGCTCATGTCAGCATCGCAGGTGGTAAGCATCATCTTAGCCCGATTAATCTATTGTATGGAACCCTGGCTAACATGGTGTCGACAATGGCAAATTAGGCGTACACAATGCCATCATCAACACCATATACATCGGGTAAGTCCTCTAACACTCCCTCTAGTGGCCAAAACTGACCTTACCAGTGCCAACGCCTTTGCCATGTTCATGAAAAATCAGCGCAAGTGGGAGTCAAAAGACATCGACCAAGAGCACGTCGATTTCTTTGTCAAGTGGTGCGAAGATCACAAGATCAATGCTGCAGAGTGTTGCCTGCCACATGGTTCATATCTCGTCAACCTAGCACACCCTGACCCAGCACACAAGAAGCAATCATATGACTCCTTCCTCAACGACTTGTCTCGCTGCCACAGGCTAGGCATCCGACTCTACAACTTTCACCCCGGAAACTCCAACGCTACAACTCGCGAGGAGGGGATCATCACCATCTCAGAAAACATCAACCAAGCTCATGCAGATCCGGCGTCTGGCAAGGTCGTGACCGTTTTGGAAACCATGGCGAGCCTAGGTAACACCATCGGTGGTAACTTTACAGACATCGCTGCCATCATCAGGCTTGTCAATGACAAGAGCCGCGTTGGAGTTTGCCTGGACACGTGCCACGTATTCGCAGCTGGTTACGACTTGCGCACCCCAGAGGCCTACGCGAAGACAATAGACAAGTTCGACAAGGAGATCGGCCTCGAGTACCTCAAGGCCTTCCATGTCAACGACAGTAAGGCTCCATTCTCCAGCCACCGCGATGTCCACGCCCGCATCGGCACCGGTTATTTGGGTCTTCAGGCTTTCCACAACCTGATGAACGACGAGCGCTTCCATGGTCTCCCCATGGTCCTCGAGACACCCTGTGACACACTGGATGCTGATGGCAAGAAAGTGGAGGACAAGGGCAGCTGGGCACGAGAGATAAAGATGCTCGAGAGCCTCGTGGGTATGGACATTGAATCAGATGAGTTTAAGGCGCTCGATACACGTCTTCAGCAGGAAGGCGCGACTGAGCGCGAGCGCATTGGAGATCAGGTCAACAGGAAAGCTATCAAGGACGCCAAGCCCAAGAGAGCCACCAAGAAGGCAAGCAAGAAGAAGGTGGAGAGCGAGGAAGATGGCGATGAGGAATAAGGGTTCAGCGGCAGGGCAACGCGGTTCAAGCGGGTGTCGGTTCATTCTGGTATCTCTTTCTTTGCCGAAGATTTCGGCATCTTTTCTTCCTGCAGTTCTTAGTACGGCACGGCATTCGGCTTTGCATACGGGCCTTGCATATGATACCCCACGTCCATCATCTGAGAGGCATCACCTGTAGACATATTCATGGGAGCTATATGCCTCCGGTCCAATCACAAAAGTTTAGCTATAAACAATGCAGTATCTATTTGATGACAAAGTGCGCTAACAATCGGGCTTGAGAATAAGGTGGACGGATTCCGCCTTGTACTAGCTTCACCCAGCGATGGTGTTTGCAGGCTTGCAGGCTAACAGGGGCTAGATGCCGTATATGGGAAATGGTATTGAGAGATGACATGGGAAATAACATTTCCAGCAAGCGGTAGGCTTCCGCCATATCCGCAGCTATGATCCATTTGGGTCTAGAAGACGTAGGTGGCTCATCAAGAAACCAGTCATCGTCCATGTTTCAATCAGCCCTAGGAGATAGTCAAGGCTGCATCCTCATACCGTTGGAGCTACAGCCGTAGAGTTTCGGGGCTGTACAGTAGTTGATAGCGTACAGAATGCTAAAATCCGGCCAACAAACCACTCATTTGTAATTCCAAATGTCTCGGAGTAAGCGGTGAGCAGAGCAGCGTCTGCCACCGTGTCGAGTTTAATGCTTCGTGTGACTGTATGACTGTTCATGTGTGGAGGAAAATACAGTGAAAATACACGAGAATATCGCTTGCGCTCAATGTCGCATGCTCAAAACTGCAACATCAGAAGGGAACAGTAAGCATACGGAGTCAGCGCTGCTGTCGACTTATGGGAGACACGATGGATATTGGGCGTTGGTAGACGGTTTGACGCATCTCTAGGGAAGCGGCGCCTCGCGTTATTTGTAGCTTGGCAGTCCCTTGTCACCCTTTCTGCCTTTCCAAATCGCTCTTACACACACGTTGCATATACGATCTGACGGCATATGCAACATACATAGAAAGCAAGGCGGCTTCTGTTTGGAGCGTAAACACCTTCCGAGAAATACTATTACCATGTCGACCTCATATGGGGCTCTGACCAATCGTCTACACCACATACGTGCGCACACATTAGCCTGATTCGGTTGTATGCCGCGAACACGTGAGTTGACGAGATTCACAGGGAGCCAGACGCCCACCGCCGGTCTGGCGGCGCCAGGGACAAGTTTCTCTCGGCCTAAGCCTTGTCCGCAGCCACGTTATGGGATCCTACCCAAGGAGCGTAGCGCAGGCGGGAATCCTACATACTTCACACATGGCAACGTACAACAAAATGTTACATAGCAACTGACGTACGTAAAAAGTGAAGGCTTTGACGTCAGCTCCTTATGGTGTGCCTGTTTCCACAATTTCTACCCAACATATACCACATCGTCGATCTTGCGTAGAACAACCTTCAGATAAGTGCGGTACCATCGAAGTATGGTCGGTGTCCCAAAGAGTACTGGGTGCTTCATTTGCCGGAAACGGAAAATTAGTGAGTACACCGCCTCTGATTCTCGTGTGAACATATCCTAACTGTTAGAAGAGTGCGGTAAGGCTAGCTCCACATAATCGGAACGACTCGAACGTCCTGACTAATGACGAACAAGACGAAACTTGGCCAAACTGCTTGAACTGCCAAAAGAACGGCAAGTCCTGCCCGGGTCCTCCAGCGCGACACACTTTCAGAGACCTCGGGCCCAGATTGAATGCTGGCGCCCCGAATGCCGTCGTAGAAGACGTCACCACACCACCTGGTAAGCCACCTTCAGGTATAGGCAACTTGGTACTGACTCAAGTGGCAGATCAACGAGATAGACAACTAACACAACTGAATGAGAAATTCGCTGAAAATGGGTCGGTCGTTCACAAGTTCAGGATCTCACACGGGGCGGCAGTGCCGCGCAAAAAATCCCCAAGAGCAACATCAGCAAGCTTGAGTCCACCGAGATCCCCTTTCCTGAGGTATCCAACGCCCTCGCAGCATCATCAACTGGCTCGCGCCTTGATAGCAGCAACTACAACTGGCGGTACGGGTCATCGTATGTCCGTATTTGGCCCTTTCATCCAGGAAGTGCCGGCAAGGATCGGCCATAACTCAGCCCTTGACGCAGCCGTAGCCGTACTTGTGAACGTACACACTTCGCTGATCTACAAGAAAACAGCAAACGAAATTGTTTCGCCCGAATTGTACATTCGCGCCATCAAGACACTGCAATCATGCCTCGAAGACCCCCAAGTGGGCATGTCCGCCAACACGCTCTGCGCGTCAGTACTTCTCGGACTAGTCGAGGTGGGTATTTGATGACGTTTCAATCGCGACAACTGCTTATACGAATAGGCATTCGCTGGCCCAAGGACTGGCAACCGGTATCTGACCCACGTAGGTGGCGCAGGTCGATTGATGGAGATACAAGGTCCTGGGCAGTACCGAGACGCGTTCACGAAAGAGATCTTGCGCTTCAATAGAGGTGGCATAGTAAGTACCCACCCATGGGCAACAAGATTTTCGTCATCGTCCATTGCACTCAAGTGGCAACGGAGTGCTTGACTAACATAGTGATAGATTATTACGTGCATATACGAGCGCAAACCGTGTTTCCTTGTTTCCCCTGGATGGCAAGAGATTGCTTTCGACAAGACCGGGCTTAGCTTCGACGACTGCTTGAACACCGACTTGATGCAATACATGGCTGAGTTGCCGGGTATCTTCAACGAACTGAAAGACTTGGGCGACCAACATAAATTCGGGCCTCTGCAATCGACAACTTTCGACATGGGTTCCAGCGGCGAAGTTTTCAGAGAGACGTCCCACACTCCGCCATCCCTTGACTACTCCACTGGATCCTACGATGACGTCGACTTTGCAGACGACCTACAGCCCATCGAGACCTCATACCCGCTCCACACGAATTCATTTACCTGCCCACGGGTCACTGCACGGACACTCCTGCTATGCAAGGTTCAGAACCTCAAGGAGGCACTATGCAATCTGGGTGATCACTTGAATGCGAAGCTCAACAACGGAACCACTGTCACCAAGACCCTGGCAAGAGAAAGAGATAGTCCTCTGCGGACATCTTACCATTTCAAAAACTGGCGCGACATGACTGCATACAACTGTTTCTGGTCCGTCATCATTTTGACCAACAAAGTCCTCATGCGACTGCTTCCGCCATTCGACCCCACAATTTACGACCTACAATCTGAATGTCGATCGATGGCTCTCGAAATATGTAAAACATGGGAGGATGCTTGGGATAGCAGGCCAATAGGCGCATTTCACACGGGCTTGAGCTTCGTTGTCGCATACGAATTCTGCACGCCCGAGATAAAAGAGTGGATAGTAAGAGGCTTGAATTCTCTTCTGGACTATCATCAGGTCGATGCGTTCCGATGGTCGGACGAAGTCATCGCCCACATGTCATCCAAGCTGGCGGGTGAGGGGCCCGATCTTACTTTCCCACATGTCAGAGTCTCCGAAGATGCGCGCTGAACGCGGTATAGCAGAAGGATCCATCAAGGCAACCAGCGCCCTTACGACCACTCGTGCGAGATTCCAACACCAAAGGGCGTATGGAAGCCGTGGCGGATCAAGCATGTCGGTACGCAGCGGAAATATGTCTTACTTGCATGCGGCTACAATATAGGCGTCATGGCCATGTGTGTACCGTGGGGGCGAAGACCACATGGCTTCCATGTTGTGGTATAGAGGCTGACCATTTTCTCCACGTTACGACCAATCCGTCGGGGTAGGGCAAGCCACAGCGCTTATTCTACAAGACCTTCTCCTTCTTGCCCCACCATCTTCACTACAAAGGGCGTGCAAAACATTGTCTGAATTAGGCAACTTGCTTACTGTGGATGTATTACGCATCAACTCTACCACGCTGCCGAGGCGGTCTCGCCCCACCATCAGGCGGACAGGCGGCCCGGGGCGTAGTCCTTGTGAGGTGAGGTGGGACGCACAATGGATGCAAGATTATTCCAGAAAGGAGAAGATTACGGAGAAAAAGATTTGTAAAGCAAGGTCATCCTCGGCTTTTTTTTCATTCTCGTTCTTTTTTCCTTCTCTCCGTGTTGGATACCTACATATGCCGCGTAATAAAAAATGTTCAACGACTCCAACAAAAAACAAGTTTTCTTCCCGTGCGTGCGTGCGTGCGTTCATGGTAGAAAGCAAGAAAGGGAGAAAAGCAGGAAAAACCCAACGCATGGGTTAAACGACAGAAATAGAAAGAAGGGAAGAAGCAAAAAGCAAAATAGAAGCACTGCCCGTAACAAAGAAAGAATAACACAGCCGTTGGCAGTTATTTTCCCCCTTGCCCAGAGCCACGCCACACTACTACAGCACAGCCTCATGCCATCTCAAGTCCCCACTCAGTTCGAGATTCCACACCTCTTCTTGCACTCTGCACTACCGATGATAGCACCGGTGCCGACAGCGGGGATACCCTTGCCCATATTATCCTTGTCCATGGAAGCATCACCGAAAGCTGCATCGATGATGTCCTGAGGCACCATCCAGAGGCTGGGCAGGATGTTCAGTGTACCACTGTCATCACTGTTGAGGGAGCTGAGAAGGAGGGAGGGTTCGCAATCTATATCGTGTTGGTCAATATGTGTATAACAACCGACTAACCAAGTTTTGACTTGAAGTAAATAGTGAGGGACATTTGTTGAGGGAGAAAGAGCAGAGAAAACAGGGTCAAAACGTACCATTGTTCTGCATCATATGCAGGCTACCCTGGGGAAACAAGGTAACCATCAAGGGCGTCAAATCTACCTTGCGCATAGTAACGCCATTCTCACCAATCATGTACGTCGTCGTGTTTCCCGTAATCGCAGTTACCATGTTAGTGGCGCGCGGGTGCAAGTGCGGCGGCAACATGCCGCACGGCGCCAGTTTGAGCAGAGCGACGCTGGACCCCAGACCCGTGACGGCGGGGAAGGTGGCGGCATCAGCGTTTATGACGGCGCCCGTGGGGCTGTTGAAGTTGGGGTGTTGGTTGAAGTCGTAGTACCAATCTTCGGGGGCGGAGAGAAGGGCGTTGCGGTCATAGGTTGTGGCGGCGTTCTTGAGAGCGGCGTTGAGTTCTGGGTTGAGGGTGCGTGACTTAGAGGCTGCAGAGTTGGCGGCAACGAGGAGGGAGGGGAGGAAGGTAGTGAGGATGATGATGGGGGAGATCATGGTTGTGGTTGGGTTGGTTGGAGTCAAGATGGTAGAGAAGGGAGTGGGAATGAAGGCGAGTTGATCTTGTATGAGATGTTGTTTTGAACGGGGGGAACAGAAGCTCAATATATAGTCAAGCAGTACACGTGTAGTTGACGAGAGAAGTGTGCTGGCAGAGCAAGCGGCTTCGACGCAATGTCCCAAAGAAGCCCACGATAGATCTCAGGAATCGGGGAAAATAAGCGATCGTATCTGCAAGGCGGAGCCGAATTTAAGGCTTCCTGACTTTTTGTGGGGGCGGAGTTGTAGAAAGGTGTGAGTTAATGTATGGAAGTAGCAAGTAGTAGTAAGCGGCGTAGTTGTGGATCTGGATAGTAAGCAAATGAAGATTTATCGAATTTCGATGCCCTTTGATGCAAGCCACGCATCCGATCATGCTTATATAGGTCTGGGCTGCAGGAGAGGCTGAGGCTCAAAGTAGTATAGGAATGAGAAATGGGGTGTGAAGAGGGTTGGGCTGCTGACCGCTCTCCCGTCGTTTGCTCGTCGCAGTTTCAAGCCACTGTTACTCTGGCTCCGTTGAAGGCGTCGTTAGGAAGGGCTCATCGGTCATTGGGGCGGTGTTATCGGGCTCTATTCAATATGCCCCGTTCTTGTGCTGTGACATGTTTTCGACGTGTTCTCGTTGATAATGGGAACCTGGACTTGTACTGTCGCTTCTTAAAGCATCTAGCTATACATACCTCAACAAACAAACGGGAGTATTATTGTGAAATCATTCCAATGCCGAGTGTTCCTGCTCTTACGCATGTACCTAGGTACCTTGGTACTTTTGATCTATTCGCAAACCCGGTCTGCGGATCGACGCGCGCACTCCATACCATGCGAGCATCAGGACCAGACCAGGAATTGGGGACAAGCGAGCAGAGCACAAGCACACTCAAACCAGCCGTGATTGATTGCTGTGTAGTATTCTGCAACGTCCATCGGTCCGTGTCATTGTTCGTGCGAAGATACTTGTAACGAAGAGGGGTCATAAATATGTGATGAAAGTTCCACCTCAACTATTCCAAGTAGATACTCCGAAGAAGATCCCATCTTGTGCCACGGCATGGTGCCTGTGAGTACTGCCTGATGGTCCTATGGTTGCTATCGATTCGAGTGTACCCACGATATGAGATTGTGCAATGACTTCAGTCGTAATCTGTGCTGCCCGCGAGTTTCCAACCTACCGTCAAGCAGCTAGGAGCATTGATAGTTTGGCAGACGCCTTACGTCGTTGCGTCAGGCGCCCCTTAGGTACAGACTGACTAAAAGCGCCACAGTTATACTGAACGAGGCGAAGCATAACAAAGCCTGTTGGTGGAGAGATGTTTATATTCTTAGTGATACTGTTGCACTAAAAGACTGCGCAATTGGTGCCGGCATTGAGTGCCGGCCAAGGGCGGCACAGATGTGCGTGCATCCAGGGCCCAATGGTCACGTTGTCGCCCCGTTTCAGAAGCTTTGCCTTTTTGGGCCACTGTGCATCGGTGTCTCAGGGTTGGTTGGCCAGACGCCAACGCGAGAAGAAAACGTTTGCATTGTCGCGCAATATCCTGTGTGTGTTGGTGCACATATACGTACATGAGGTAAATCGACCTACGCTAAATAAAGGAATTCTTGCGGAGTCGTAGTCGCAGATAAAGTTCTGTTCGGGTTAGTCAATGCGGGCGCAGCCCGGCATTCGTCTTCGAAACGAACGTGACATGGAACTGTTTAGTCCTGATAATTCTAGCCCAGCGTCGCATATACATGAATCATAGGTATTGACAAATGGGATAGTTTGGCGAGTGGAAGTGGCCGGGTTTCGATTATCATCAAATTGTAGTCCAGCTCTGATGGCCTGACAAGCCCGACAATCCGAAGTGGTCTCTGAAATGCAGTGTTCGAGGTTGATGTCCTTTGAAACCGCACTGTAGCCCTGACTGGCCGCCTCCGAGTGGAAGAAAGCAAAACGAAAATGCTCTTTCATCATTCGTTCATTGCAGTGTCTTTATGACCCTTGTCATCCGCACGCATGAGATAAGATATGATGCCCCACAGTCCTCTCATAGCTTCGACACGGTCGTCGACGTTGAATAAGTCAAACCATCTCGTTCTCGATAGCTTCGGGGAGCACCAGTCAGGGTCTGATGGGCTATGTTCAGGGAGTTTTCCTTCGGTGATGTAGTCCAGATAGGCCGGATGTATGCAGAGTTTTAACAGGCTAATGTGGTGGTTCAATGACGAGACCATGAAGACCTGCAGTGACGGATCAGCGCATCTACGTTTTTTAAAACTGTTGTACGGAGCCTTACGTTGTCCCACGCAACACTTCTATCTTTCCCGACAGCTTCGTATGTAACCTTTGGGTCCCAAAGTGGGTTGCCCGGCCGAAGCGTCTTCCAGACTTCAGATGGTGTTGGCCTGCGACGAGCTTTAGATCCGTCTCGGTTTCTCTCAACAGGCTTCTCTTCTAATTTGGATGCTACTTCCTTTGCTAGCTCCGTGGCCCCAGTAGCTTCACCGACTTCCCCACCGGGGCCTCCACCCCAACGCTCTTTTGCTGTCCACCATTTGCCTTCGCCACCTCTTCGTTCTGTCTTTCCTTCTCTAGCTCTTTCTTGTGCCAGTAACAACAGCCCACCCAGTTCTCGCACAGCATCAAGCGTAGACTGGGCGTCTAGCCTTCCCGTTGCCCCAAAGTTGACGTCTGCTCTGCACTGTACACCCAGTACTGGGCCTTCCATGCAGCCCTGTCTTGCTTTCGTCCGGTCCTGAGGCTGTCGCCAGGCCACAGAGCTCATACGTACAGGAAACCGAACCCGCTCGATAGTAAGGACGGGAGGTCGGCGATGTGGTGACAATGTTACACCAAACGCCCACGCAATGGGCTCCACGAAAGCCCGCACGCAGTCGATACGATACTGGTCGGGCATTTCAGCACCATTGCCGATCCGGTATCCACGGTAAGAGCCGTTTGAAAGATCAAGTGGCTTACCCTGAGACTCCATGTTTGCAGCCCAGGGGGTCTTGGGTGGTGCAGCCCTAGCCGGAATCACCCGACTCTGGACAGTCGGCAGCTTGTCTGCATTTGGTGATGTATTACTGGGGCCATTAATGTTTTGGGCCTGAACTGAGGTTTCTTCTTTGGCAGTCTCTGCGGTTTTGGCCTTTTTGCGGGGCTCGTCACCGGTATCTCGTTCAGCTTCCTGGCCCTGGTCTTGGGTGGGATCAGGCAAGGACCTTGAAGATGTTTCCTCACATTCATTGGCAGCCTCTGGGACGGGTGGAAGATATTCATCTAAAGAAGTGTCCCAATAATACGCCAAGTTATCCAGGCCTTCCCAGAATTTTCGAAAGTGTGCCAGCCGGAGCGGCGTTTGGCCTGTATTGCTTTTACGTGTAAGTGAGGTAAATGCATCGGTATTCGTAAACAGCAATTCTCTTGCGCGAGCATGGAATTCTCTTTGATCGGGTAACTTTCTCCCATTGCATAGAAGCGTAGCCATGGACTCTGGAGGACCGGGCACAGTTTCAGGGGACTCTAACCAAGACGTTGGGGGCAGAAACGCATCTTTGCCGTGTGGCAACGACGATAACAAGGTTTCGATATCGCATTCGGGCTGAAACGTGACATTGAGTAATGCCAATGTGTCTTTATCGACATCAGATGGCTTTCTCAAGCGTAGAAAGTGCCGAGAGATGCTGACACCTGGCTGGGTCCATGAATCTGGCGGTTTGGAGTTTGACGGCTCGGGCGGCTGGAGAACGGGAAACTTGATTGGCGTGGGTTTCGACGGCGGCGTCCTTTGTTTCTGCGTATCATGTTGCCCCGCAAGTAGGTTTCCTATGGCCGGATAGCCCTATATCAGCGACTATATTGCACGTGCACACATGTCTCAGACGAAACACGTGTGGAATGTCCACGAACAGGCCAGAGGAAAACTCGACGAACCCCCGTTCTGCACAGGAGTTCACGGCGTAGTATAAGCCGTTGGGAGGGAACAGCATTGAAACATAATGCATATATGGTCGGGGTGTTCTCGCAATGCGGAAGGCGATAGAAGGTGACTTGAAACGCGCAATCATGACCTCGGCATACGACATGGCGGGGCTCACGATGGAAGAGGGAGATGGAGAGCGAGCGAAGAGGACACTTACCGCTGAAACTAAACATGACTGCTTGCTTGTGCTACAGGCGTTGCAAGGACCCGGGCAAGGTGTGCGAATCGACGATGCAGAGTCGAGGAGGTCGAGCGAGATAGGTTGCGGATAGCCAGACTGGACGTGCGCACCCAGCGTAGCAGCGTCTCCACACGGCGCCAGCTCCTCTCTGCCATGACCGTCGACGAGCGCGCGGTAGCGCTGCGCTGCATAAGGGTCGACTCCAACTGACAATCGAATTGAAACCTTTGACAGCTGCTATGCTGAAGATAGACTCAGCGTAGGCTGTTCGGCAGACTCAGCCTCTCCATGCGCTAGCCCCCTGACAACTGTCAGGTGCAGCTAGCTTCACTCGAATCCATCAACTGAATCGCATCAGGGCTGGGGATGTGCTTCACTGATACCTGTACAGATATGTGAGGCCCAAAGCGCTCGAAAGCGCTCCGTGTTCGAGACGTCGGAGCTGCATCACGTGCCTCAGTCCTGCCTCGCACCTTGGCTGCTAAGCCTCTAGAAGCCTCATCCCTCACGGCACCGCCCGACAGTCATCACTCGCACTAATGTAAACATCGCGATGATTACCACAATGGCCAATAACCTGGCCTGTCCGTTACCACGCTTCTCGGATGAGACGGCCCTGCCGCTGCTGCCCTAGACTGCGAGGCCTACTACGCTTCATGTGTGTTGCTCGAAGCGCAACATGAAGCCGCCCACGTTTCAGAGGAATACAAGCGCACCACACGCTGCCAACGGTTGACCACCTCCCGGTCGGTCTTCGAACATCTGCTAACATTTCTCTTCGATATTCTTTCATTCAGCATCGCGTTATCGCTGTGTTCAGTTTCCCAGTTTAATATGCTCAAAGCGCTCACGGCGCTTGGTGTCTCTTCTCTTCGTGTCTTTTTTCGAGCCTTTGACGGCCTTTCTCTCCATAAGCCGTTGCTTGTATGGCCTCCCCGCCAGATTCCATCACGACCGTAAGCGGGAGACGATGTACTCGTTCCCGCGCTCGAACTGCGGTCATATCCACATCAACAACTATATCCACTTCGACTACACAAGAGCCAGCGGCCGTGAATCCTACCGAAGCCACTTCATCTGCGTCTGCTGAGCAACCACCACCACAACAACAACAACAAACCACGACTGCGGCAGCATCCTCCTCTCCACCGCCGCCGTCTCCCCCACCTCCTCTCCCACCAGCCGAATCTTCAACAACCACGCAACCGGCGGCAGTAGTAGCACCACCAGCACAGCCATCTAGCGCTGTACCTGCACCGCCTCCACCATCACCATTACCGTCGACAACAGATGTAGTGGCAACTTCGGTGACAGGTACGATAATTTCGGTTCCTACACCCCTATCGCGGATAACACCGCTTGCTTTTGCTTCCCCCAGCCCAGCAGCGGCTTCTCTAAGCCCAGAAGCGCCGTCCCCCGTTCCAGTAGTAGCAGTGTCTCCAGCAGCAGCGGTGGAAGCAGCAGTGTCTTCAGTGCCAGCAGTAGTGTCTCCAGTTCCAGCAGCAGCGTCTCTGGACCGAGCAGCAACGTCTCCAGACGCAGCAGCGACGTCTTCCGACCCAGTAGTTGCTGCTCTAGTTGCTGCGCCGGCGTCTTCAAGCCCTATAACGACGTCTCTGCAACGGATACCAGAAGCCAAAGTGACGGCTGCTGCTGTGCCATCGGTGGAGACTTCGCAGCCCCCACCTATCCCCACTATTGTAGCACCAGCAGCAGTAGCAATCAGCTCTGACATAATACCAGTAGCGGACCCCACTTCACTCCTGGCGAGCTTGAGTCCGCCAGCTCTCTTTACACCACCGGCAGTATCCAATGCTCCGTCATCAGTACAATCGAATGCTGCACTCCCTGCCGTAACTGGACCAATACCACAAACATCGATTACAAACTCGCCTGCCCTGGCAGACCCAGACCAGTCATCCTCCTCCCGGTTTAGATCAAACCCCAAACCCACACCCACACCCTCAGGGGGCGTAGCTGGAGGTTTAATTGCACCTGATCAGGGATCCAGTTACGACGGCCCCCTGACGTTAAGTGGCGGTGCAAATGCAGGAGGAATCATTGGGGGTGTTTTCGGTGGCTTAGCTGTTTTGGCTTTGATTAGTACCCTACTGTTCTTTTGTTTGCGGAAACGAAAGCCGAAGCCAGTAAGATGGAATGAAAAGAGGCAAGAGGGCCCAAAGCTTGTGACAAAGCTGAAGGCGATACCCACTGGAGTGACATCGATTTTTGCGAGGATGAAGGGAAACCAGGCTGGACCGATGAGCAATCCCTATCAACGACATCAGGTACACAACAGTGTTGGCTCGTTATACTCCAGAGAATCCAATGGTCGCGCGCGATCGATCAGCGAACCACAAGGCTTTTTCAACCGTGCAGGGTCGGAGAGAAATGAGGAAAATGGCCAACGCAAGAAGCCAAGCAGTCTCTCAGGTTTCCGATTCCCTGGAATTCAGGAGGACACGGGTTCACCCAATCCATTCGCCGATCCGAATCCAAACACGCTTTTGGTACTCAACCCAGACCCGCGCAGTGCGCCTGTTACACCACGCGTTCCTCCGCCTACTGTCGAGCCGGAAGCCAGGGATCCGTTTGCGTCTATCCTTGACCCACCGGGAGCGCAACCGGCATGGGTAGGAGTGTCAAATCACAGCCATCAACGCACAATGAGCTCATTCTCTACACTAAGCTCTAATGCTGCACAATCGTTGTACGGCACTTACGACCCGTTCCGGGAACTATCCAAGGTACCACCGCTACCCACACAGGCGGTCTTATCGAGACATACTCGCAATCGCTCTTCCATGGCAGTGCCTGGCTTTGACGCGATGTCGACTTTCGCGTCGCGGGATTCCGACATGTATTTCGGTGAGCCTGGGCCCAGCAGACGTGGCACGAACATGTACACGCCAGTCACGGGCACCTACCGAACAGTTCGGCAATCTGATCCGTTTGATCTTGACCGTCCTGAAGTTCTTCGGTTCGGCAGCTTGGGCAACAGGAAAGATTCATTCGGAAACCTGAGCCGACAACCATCCCGGAGAGAACGAGTCAGCAGCATCGGCAACTGGCCAAACGGCGGCACCACTGCAGAAGTCGCAAACACATACGGCCTGTTCCCGCGAGAAGGTACAAGACAGCCCTCCTCCTGGGTACCACCACCCATGCCACCAGCACCACTACAACCCAACGGAGGAAAATTTTGATGATAGACGGGGAAGAAGCGAGAAGACCTTACGACTAGAAAGGATCAATAATGAGACTACCCCGGCGTTCTTTTTTTTTCATTTTACATTTACGATCATTACAGACATCACACAGCGATGGCAGGAAGTATTCCGCGGGACCATCCATTCTCTTTTTGTGTTTTTACCACCACACTTTTTTTGGTTTTGTAGCACAAAACCTTGATGCCGAACTTTTTCACTGGGGCGAGCCCCGAGAGAGCGAGCTTTTTATGGTATTTTTTTTAGCATCATCGCCTTGTACACTATATTTCCATGTCACAGAACGCAGACGCCAGTTGCTGTATGTAGTTGTCCTTTTTTACACTGTAGTAGTAGCAGAAATACCCCTTCAATCTTTGATACCATAGCACCAGAATTTGACAGAGATACACCTTACATCATCATCCCCATTTTCTTCTCCTTGGTGACCGCATACGCCTGAAGAATGTCATCATCGCACGACCATCTCATGAGCCTTGGCTGTCGAGCAATCATGCGCTGACAAAACCACCGCCGCCTCACCCTGAGGCAGAAAGAGGCATGAAACCGGGTAAGCCCCCCAGAATGGGGGTGACAAATCTGCAGCACCTCAGGCTTCGTTGGTGGCAAAGGAGGTCCAGGTTGCAACAGCAACACTACTTGCATGGCGAGCTTGTGTGTGAGAAGTTGAGCATGGTAGGTGCCTGAATGTTCGCCTGAAAGGCCGGGTATCGGGAGGAACGCACGGGTAGGGGGACAATGTGTTTCTGGGATCCGAGCTGACGGGTTGGAAGCCGAGATGAGATGAGATGAGTATGTTAAGGCATGAACTCCGATGGGAAATTAGCGGGGGAAACAGAAATGGGAACCTAGTGTGTTCTTGGTAGAGAAACATTAATCTACCGGATCATTACGCTACCGTTGGTGAATCCAAACGCGAATCAAACTAAGCTCAGCTAAAGGTAGATACCAAGGAAAGATACAGTCTGACTACCTACCATATTGCAAAGAACAACGACGCCTGCATACCGGATATACGCGTGAAAAACACAATAAAACAAGACAAACATAAAGCAATGAATGAGAATCAATCTGTGGTTACCCAAACCAACGCCGTGATAAACAAACGCCCAACCACGCCGATCAACGCCACAAGAAATGTAACCTAAAAGCCTCAAAGCCAACGTTCCATACTGCCAAAGGGTGGATACTTCAGATTGCTCGCTCTGTTCCTAACCCATCGCCCTCCCCCTGGCGCCGCACTGCTACCGACCGTACTACTGACACAGTCCCAATCCCATGGCACCTGTTTACCGAGAACTTCGTAACCGGCTACCCTGCGCAGTCTAGCACGGCTCTGGTGTTGTCTGTGAAGGACTGCACGTGTGGTTTGTCTGGCGCCAGGAAGAGGAGGCGAAGGCATAACAACCTGGGTGTGGTAGGTTGGTTCCTGGGTTGGTAATGTAGGCGGAGGTGACGACAGTGGAGACCTGGTAGGTTCGCGAGGCTGGAGGGACATGGGTGGTGGAGAAGAGGATCTCCTACGTCCTGGGCCGCCAAGTTTGATTTCCGTTACGTTCTCAAAGTCAAAGCCTAGGGCGTTGTGACCGTGTAGGTGTGGATGGTGGTGGTGGTGTCCATGGATGGGATGGGAAAGCAATGGATGGATGTGTGGGTGGCGGTGTTGATGTTGGAGATGGGGGTGTAGAAGCGCGTGGTTGTCTTGTATGTCGAGTGACATGTTGGGCATCCTGACACGTGTGTCGGTGAAACGAGGGGAGGTTGGGCTACGATGCACGCGCACGATGTCCTCCACACATGAAGAATTTGAGGTACGATGAGCTTGTCGCTTCCCTTTGGCGGGCGTGAGGGTGAACCAGCACATGACTACTACGCGGGGGCGTGATTGCGACGCCAGAGTCGATGCGGGTTGGGAGGGGACTGAGGCGTGCTGGTGGAGCTATACGGTGGTACGCAGACCGAGAGAAGGCGGGGGTGTAACTTGAGGGTGGTCGTGAGGGGTGATAATATGAATGAGAAGATTCGTGACGGGGCATTCAGATGTATGTGAAAGAAGACCAGACAATGACTACGAGGCACGGGCAGATACTTAACCCAAACAGAAACACAGTGTACGTATGATCAAGGGCCCTCTCTCAGCTCCATCTTATCATGGCGTCCTTGGACGTATATACCACCGCCCCCGAGAGAGCCCTCTGCGCCCTCCGCAGTCATTCGCTACCATCACGCACGCAGCGCCGGTACTGCACGCGGGCCGCACCTGTACATATAGAGAAATGGACAAATGAGACAGGGTGGGTGAGAGCGGTGCCTGCATGATTGTGCTGGTGCCTGCATATAGGTGATGCACACTTTTCTTAGGGTCCGTCAGGTCGAGTGACGGAGGCTGGTGAGGTGTGGAGATGCGCGTGGGCAGGCGCGATGTCTTGAATGACCTTGAGTTTCAACGGCGGCCATGTGACGCTTTCAGCCGCAACACCTGTTTTTCATCTTACGAGGAAGGAATGTAAAGGATCTGGTGACGTATGTAGGGACGTAATAGAGCCGTCCGTAAGTCTTTCCTCTCTTGTTTTTCTTGTACGATGCGCCCACGTCACAGTGGTTTTTGTGTTATCCCGGAGGACCATGGCGGTGCAGGAGTGTATACAAAGACTTTTGTCCTTCTATAGTCAATAAGATACCGTTTTCCCTTCTCTTTCTTGTGATGATATCTGTAATTAATGCGACAAGCAGTGATATGTATGAAAACGTGCAGTCTTGGATCAGACTGTCCCTTCACGCATGACGAAGGCGGGGAGAGTAACACTAAACAAGGCAGACGTAAACATACTTCCAACACGACCCGAAGAAGCTGTATTCAACATCATATCAGGGTTGATAGTCAAAAGACCATTTACAGATTTGTAGAGTTGTAGTGCTGTTAGCGTTAGTGCCTTCAAGGACAGCGACAGGTGAAGGCAACAGCTAGGACGCGGCTGGGCTTGGCATTACCGACAACGCCGGAGCTTGGAGCTCACATCACCACTCTAGACCACCAACACGACCCCACGGCGACTGCTTCAATTCGAGACGTTCTGAGCCACCGCCAACAACACACAGTCGCAGCCATGGATTCATTAGTCTCGCAGTACAGCCGGCCCGCGTACACGGAGGAAGGCCCATCAGAGGATGAGCAACTGCAGCTCCACAGCGGCACCCCAGAGCTATCCCTCAAGTTTGCCCTCCCACCAGTCGCCCAGGTACGCCCTATACGCTCTGTGTAGTTGGGATAATTTTGGATACTAATAAGAACGACAGTCAGCATCATGGCTACGCGCAATGACGGACGACTACTCCAATCCCAACTGCCCCATCAAGATTGCCCACGGTACCACAACGCTCGCGTTCCGTTTCAAGGGCGGCATCATCGTAGCCACGGATTCGCGAGCCACGGCTGGAAACTGGATAGCGAGTCAGACGGTCAAGAAGGTCATTGAGATCAACAACTGCTTGTTGGGGACCATGGCTGGTGGCGCTGCTGTACGTATATACAAGATTATACTACAAAGCGAGAAGGATATGTATTGACATATAACAGGACTGTCAGTACTGGCTCGCATACCTAGGAATGCAATGTCGCCTTCACGAGCTCCGACACAAGCGCCGTATCTCCGTCGCTGCGGCGTCCAAGATCCTAGCCAACCTGGTCTACTCGTACAAGGGCATGGGCCTGAGTATGGTGAGTTCTTCGTCCTCTATCCCATTTGAGCTTTTTCACTAACATGCTAAACCCCAGGGAACCATGTGCGCTGGTGTAACCCCGCAAGAAGGCCCCGCTCTCTACTACATCGACAGCGACGGCACACGTCTCGCTGGCAACCTTTTCTGTGTCGGCTCCGGTCAGACATTCGCATACGGTGTGCTTGATGCATCCTACAAGTACGAACTTGAAGACGACGAGGCGCTCGAGCTTGGCCGAAGGAGTATCTTGGCTGCTACTCACAGAGATGCCTATTCGGGTGGTTTCATCAACTTGTACCATGTCAAGGAGGATGGTTGGGTCAAGCATGGCTTCAATGACACGAACCCCATCTTCTGGGATACCAAGCTTAATAAGGGCGAGTTCTCAAACGTTACTAGCGCCTTGGATTAGGTGTGTGATGGATTGGAGAAAGACTTGCTCAGTGAGACATGCAGTGGACATATGCTACTCTACCAGTCATGAATGAATAGACACGCTTCAATGAAATGACCCAACACATACATGTCAACCTTTTCGAATCTGCATATGAGATGGCTAGTGAATTTTTGAACAATATCTTCATTTGCTTGCTTGCATTATCACAGCAGCACTATAACCCCCCGACTGGCACCCTGAGAAACTTAAAACACATGCAAGAAATATCAACAACTGCATGTGCGCAGTCCATGCTGGCACACACATGCAAACGCCAGCTCACCCCCATCCTGTAAAAGACGAACCCCCGCAAAGATGATGTGAAAGGAAATAAAAAGATGTGTGACATTTACACTACTCCCAGTGTTGCGTGCGTGCATACGTGCCCGTCTGCCTGCCAAACTTGGGTATAAGCAAGCAAGGTCCCCATTCCCCTTCCGGATTATTTAAGTGTTAAAAAAGAAAAACGCCGCGCGGAACCCCCCCCCCCCCCCCATGCGCTGGCTGTAGTGAAATGAAGAAGAAGATACCGATAAAGATTGAAAAGATTTTGTAGTGGAAAAAATAAAGAAACAAGAACAAAACGCCCTTTAGCCATGAATGGTAGGTAAGAAGTCCACATATAAAAGAAAAGAGCTGTAAGCCCAAAGGAGGACAGTGGCAGACGACGGGGACAATGACAACGATCATCACCGACTCCTTCTCCTCAAACCCAGATCCTCTTGTTGAAGTTGCTTGATGAGGTCGAAACTCGCTTGATCGAGATTCGGATCAATCATACCCAACATACCCATATTGATGCCCACGCCCGTGCCCATACTCATGCCGTGTTCGAGTTTGATACCGTTGCTATCGGGGCGTCGGCCACCGGGCGTTGATTTTGGGGTTTTGCTGTTGCGGCCGCCGCGGGAAGGGGTGCGGCTGGCTTTGCGGGCCGAAGACGAGTTTTGTTGTTGTTGCTGGGCGCGGGCTTTGTAGGAGGATAGGGTAGGTGTGATGGGCGGAGGAGGGAAGTCAGAGTTTGTGGTAAAGTTGTTGTAATTGTTTGTTGCGGGCGAGGTTATGTAGGGACTGTTATTGTTGTGGGTAGTTGTGGTTGTGGTTGGGGTGGCAGCTGAGATTTGTCGGGGTGAAACTGGTGAAGAAGGATGGCGGACGGCGTGGTTTTCTGCTGTGGGCTTTGATGCGAAGCCGTTTGTGTGGTGTGAAGTGTTATTGTGGGGTGGGGGGCCAGGAGTAATGGCCTCCACGCTGGGACCGTGTGCTGCGCCATTGTGTCCTGTGTGCTCAATGCCTTCCATGAGCATGGGATCGGTTGGCGGATACTCGACTGACGACATGACGGAGTCCCCATTTCCTTGATAGGAGTGTGCCATATCCATGTTGTTGTAGTCCCCATTTGTATATGCTTGGAGGGCAGGGTCGACGGGTACTAGATCCTCGTTCTCGGGGCTTTGATCGAGTGCTTGCTGGGCGGAATAGGCGATATCCTGGAGGAAAGAAGAGCCACCACTAAACTGGTTTGGAAGAGAATGACGTCCGTGCATGTCGCCGTTCAAGTATTCATCGTCGTATGAAGATTCGTGTCTCATCCGTTTCGACCCTGTCCCAGAGTCCTCGTCGCTGACACGTCGCTTCTTGGAGGCTGATCCTCTCGGAATAG
This sequence comes from Pyrenophora tritici-repentis, assembly GCF_003171515.1. NCBI lineage: Eukaryota > Fungi > Ascomycota > Dothideomycetes > Pleosporales > Pleosporaceae > Pyrenophora > Pyrenophora tritici-repentis. The sequence goes on from NC_089390.1 coordinate 6,547,290, forward strand.
GGATCTCGTTGGCTTTGATTGGATCGACGTTGCCGTATTCGTCATGTATACAACGACGCTACGATGGTTAGCCATTGTCTTCATTCAATATGGTCATTCTTACCTTGCTCTTCCGGCAGTCAGCACAAGCCTTGACTCTCCCAGATTTGAGCGCATATGGGTCTCCGTTTACGTCGGCCATGATAGGACCACCGTTCACCGGCCCGCTGGCAACATTTGATAGGCTGTCCGCGATCGAATGATCACTCAGTCGACGTTTAACAGATATACCATATGAGCCAGAAAGGTCGATGGTGTGCATGCCTGGCTTCGATGTGTCAATGAGCTCATCTTTGTGCTTGCATCGTATCCGCCGCTTCCTACAGGCGTCACAAGCAACACGTTTTGGCCCAAGCTGTGACGTCTTCGGTGTTGTGATGTGTGGGTTGTTTGCTGACGGGCGGAGAAATCCGGTCAGTGGACCAGAAGTGACAGGTACCATGTCGAAGTTGTTGAAGTTCTCCACCTCCACAGGAGGCGAAGGCTCTGGGACCACATCAGACGCCTTGATACGAGCTGAAGACCGCTCGGCTGTTCCTCGGAGGGCTTCATGAATCGACTCTCGCTCCAGTCTCTTCACCTGAGCAGCACTAAGCTTCTTCTCGGTAGTCTCCGTTACTTCCGGAAGAGAAGCATCGGAAAAGGCCCAGGTGAGAATGGTCTCGTTCCCACGCTTCCAAGCAATCCACATTGCAAATTGTCGAGCTAGTACAAGAGGCTCGCCGTGGCCTTTCGGTATTGACTTATTGACAGCAGTCCGGGTCTTCTGTGGGACGTCGATTTTGCCCTCGACGATGAGAACAGTTCTCCAGATGTAGTTAACAAGGTCGGTGAGCCCCTCTAGCTCATGTTTGGAGTAGTATCGCCTGTTGTAGTTCTGTGTGCCGAGATGTGAGTTGTGCCCAAATCTATCAGGTTCGCAGTAGATGGGAATGGACCGCTTGAACTGCTCGCCACTCTGCAGGAGCTCTTGAACCGGACCAGGAACGGGATCCTCTTCCAGGTATTTGATGACTGTCAGCCACATGATCTTCTGGAAGTAAGGATATCGAAACTGCAAAGCGACTTTGGTGTTCTTCTCAATCTCTAAGATCTTGATCTGCATGCCATAGTGTATGCGGGTCAGGAAGTTGCCTCCAATGACGAGACTGTCTTCGGGTGTCCAGACAGCATGAATCCAACCAGAGGGGATCAGCATCGTATCTCCAGGGTACAGGTCGACTCTGTAGCACTCTTTGACTTGTTTGCCGAGCCAGTCGTGACCTTGATTCGGCGAAAGACACCAGTCCTCGTACTTCTTGAGATTCTGCTTTGTAGGCGGTATGAAGAAGAAGACCTTCTTGCCCTTTACAATGTGGTAGTAGACTGAAGAACCACCAAAGTCGATGTGGAAGTCGGTGAAGCAGTCGGCGACGGACATCAAGCAGTAGAACTGTACTGGTGGTGGAGCAAACTTGTCGTCTTCCCGCCATACAGAGTCTTGGAGATCCATTTCGCGAACGGCTTTGGGCCGTCGAATGAGCTTCCCTAACCGGCTCCGGGACACCTCCAGACTGATGACGTTTCGCACGGGCTTTTCGCCTTGTTGTTCGTAGTAGTCGGCCCATTTATTCATTGTCCATTTCTTGCCTTCGCCCTCCTGAGCCTTGACATCGATGACAGGCACAGTTTCGTTTGGGCCATATAGTTCTGCCACGCGCCGGACGGTCAATCCCTGGGGTATAACCATGTCGAGGCTGTCCTGGCCATCGTCCGCAACCGTCTCGTATTCGAATTGTAGTTTTGAACCCTCTGACTGTTGGTCGTTGTCCTCCACAAAGTCGTCCATCACTTGATCCTCAGCCAACGTCCCAAGCCGAGGATTCATGTCGCCAGGTATTACGATAGGTTCTTTAAACCCATTCATCTTCTCGAGAAAATCGCCGGTGATGAGCTCGGCCGGCACGCGCGCAAACATCTCGGGAGTAAATTCGATATCCCCATTCTTGAACGCCGAGATGTAATGGTGTTCAGGGTTATCGTCCGACGTCTTCAACACGCCTTCGTTTAGACCAGCGTAGTCAACAGTTGTGTGGGCTCTGACGGATTTACGAACCTCTGGACCATGTTAGAACTATAAGCCCAATGTGCGTCGGTAGACCTACTCGTTGTTTCACCAAACTTGGGTCTACACGGTTCGCAGTAGAATTTGTTTACCTCCCGCACCTCTCGCTCGCTGTTGAAACCAGCGCAAGGGTAGTGGTACCATTCTTTGCAGCCATCACATCCGATCCACTGCTCGCCATCACCGACTTTGATTTCTGATTCGGAGGAATTACAGGCGGCGCAGATGAGTTCTGGTTCGGTTGTAGCGTTCGCTGGCTGGCTGACTGTATTGACGGACGCAGATGGAACTGCTTGCGCACCAAGAGGAAGTGATTTGGCACGCGAATCCATCGGCGGTGATTGGTTGTTCGGGAGTGGTAGATTGGGTGATGAGAAGGAGTGGCGACGGGCTTGTGTGGGTGAGGTATGCGCGTATTCGGCAAGGGTGGCTGGGGCGAGTGAGCTTTGCGGTGGGACTGTTGCCGACTGCTCGGTGGGGAGGCTCAAGGGCGATTGGGTTTGGTCTGAGGCGCCAGCGGTGCTTGCAGAAGGCGTGTTTTTTGGCTTGGGTGTCGTCTTCTTTCGTCTGCTCGACGTTGCGGCTGCAGTGGAGTTACGAGCTCCCCGCGCCTTTCCTTTTGGCCAGCCCTGCTGCTTTTTTGCCTTTGGCTCTTCTGGTGGAGCAGAAGATTGCATTGCCGGCGGTGCAGCTGTGTGTGTTGCTTCGTCGGAAGGTGTCTGTGTTTGCGCGGTCGGGTCGGTCGGAGCTACGTCAGGCGATGTCTCTAAAGGGAGTTTCATCTCTGCAGCGGCGGACAGGGTATGCTGGACATTGGTATCAGACGGTGGCAAAGGTGCTGGATACGGGCTTGTAGGGTCGCGCATTTGTGGTGTTTGCTGAGATTGTTGTTCTGCTGGGGCTGATTGGGACACGCTCCACCGCTTTGCCGTCGAAGGTGGTGAGTGTGCCGTCTGGGTCGAGACGTTGAAGAAGTCTAGCAGGAGCTGGGCATCAGATAGGCGGTCGCTAGGGTCGCCGGTGTTTTGGTGCATGCGGCTGCCGCTATCTACCATCTGCTCGACGTTGTAGGGTCGGTTTGAGATGTGACTAGTGGCCGGTCTCGAGTGGGCCTGGCCGTACTGGGGAGAGCCGTAGACCTCGGAGCGTGCCCTCTTTGCAGGCCGGTCGGTGTAAGGATATGTAGGGTCTCTCGCAAAGGCTTGCGTTGGGGCGCGTTCGCCGATGGGGAGGGAGCCGGCTATGGGCGACGTCGGCAGCTGGTTGGCAGGGCGCGAGAGGCCAACATAGGCCGGACTTGTATGCTGCGATATCATGGCGACGTCTGCCAGAGCTTCAATGGGCGATGGCTGCGCCAGGGAAAAGTGCGGCGGAGGTTGTGCGGAGCGCAAAGCTGGCTCATACGTCACCGGCGGCGTTGGCTGTCCGCCAGCTGTGCGCGTGCTCTTCCCGAGAGCAGACGGCGCAACTGGAGGGCCATTGCCATTGCCGGGGCGTGATAGCGACGCGGTGCGAGTATTGGCTGTGCCGGCGGGGTGCGCCCTCGAGGGCTCCGTCGGTTGCAGGACTGGGGACAGAGGCTCGTAGATGGGCGGCGGCGGGGTGGCGGCGCGCGCCGAAGCTTGCCGGTACTCGTGCTTGAAAGATGTAACTCGTCTCATGGTGGTGGTGGCTGCGGACGTGGATGCAGTTGGGGCCTCGGGGGTGCGAGGTACTCTGGCTCTGGCTGGCGTCGTTCGCAGCGCGGCTATGGGGCGGCTTGAGAGACAGCGGAGAGACGGGCGGAGGAGCAGGCGGGTGCGAGCATATCCTGCGTCGGAGCGACAGTGGCGCCGTGGACAGCGAACGAGTGTCGAGGGAGTGTGGTGGTGGATGGTCGAGGAGATGTCGCGGGGAATTGTATAGGGAATGTTCCCAATGTCGCGGCCGCAGACAATCAATCACCGTCCAACAAGCCGGCTCGGGGACACCAGCGCGAACACCTCAGCCACAGCGCACCATGCAAGAATAAGAGAAGAGTTGCGATGGTGTGAAACAGAGCCTCAGGCGCAAATACAGACTGTGGGCAATGCTGGTGCTTGGGGGAGCCCTGTGGAGGGTTGAGCGCCTTCATTCGCTGCAAGCCCGCGTCTCCGATTCGAGCGCTCTACTGTAATGATTTGGAAAGTCAAGATACTACATAGAAGCCACCATGGCCGCCTCACGCACCGTGGCCGGCTTGCTGTTCTCTTCGTCTTCTTCGTCTTCCTCCACTGTCTACACTCATGCCTCCCTTTTTCAGCAACTACTCCCGGCTCGAGGTGCGGCCAACGTCGCTCTTGCTGCCATCACGTGGCTCCGACGCTCGGACCCCCCATCGCCGTTCGTGGATAGGTAGATGCCGCATGTTCACCGTCGACACGCTCACTTTCCACTCTCCCCCCACGCCGCCCGTCGACTTCAACCCCAGCAGCCCGTCCTTTACCGTCCACTACAGTCGCCAAAGTATGAGTCGAGGAGGAAAATTGGCCCCGGAAGTTAACCGGTGCGTCCGTCCTTCTCCGCATCGCGTGCCCAGCCAGGGCAAGGCTATGACGGCCAAACTCACACGACCCATGCGCTAACATGACATTTGTAGAGCTCTCTTCGTGAAGAACCTGAGGTCAGTGGCACGTCAACATCACGTCGCGAATCTCTTCTAACAACCCGCCAGCTTCAACGTCACCCCAGCTGAACTCTTCGATCTCTTTGGCAAGTTCGGCCCAGTCCGGTATGTCGTCTTCTCCTCCCATGCGCCAGCGCATGCGCGCCTCTGCTGTCACCTCAGCCACTAACAACACTGCAGCCAAATCCGCCAGGGCATCGCCAACAACACAAAGGGCACAGCCTTCGTTGTCTATGAAGACGTAATGGACGCAAAGTCGGCGTGCGACAAGCTGAACGGCTTTAACTTCCAGAATAGGTATCTCGTCGGTACGTGCACCATGTCACCCGCTACCCATGTCGTGTAGCATCATTCGCTGACTGTGTTATCGCAGTATTATATCACCAGCCAGATAAGATGCTCAAGGCCGCGAGTGATCTCGCCGAACGCCAAGAAAACTTAGAAAAACTCAAAAAACAACATGGCATTGATTAGGGGTGCGAGAGGCCTCAGGAACAGGTGACATCGCGCGAGCGAAGCAATGACAAGACTCCTGTGGGCCTCAAGACGGATAGCGTGATTTCCCGACGCTCTTCGAGCCGCGGCGGCGACACGCGCTCCTCGACGACGACCAATTCGATTTCAGCGGAAAAGACCGGCACCCCTTCCCCGATGACTACTACAGCCACCGCCTCCTGCCGCAGTTGCGACTGGCGTGGTGTCAAGCAATCGCTCAAGGGCATATGGAAGTCGGCACACGGCGTTAAGAGGTCATGACCCGTTTACGAACGATGAGGGTTTTTTTGCTGCACATTTTCTTGGGCCCAGCTTGCTTTACTCTTTTTTTCAAGCCCGAGGATTGAAACTGGTTTTGCCCACATAAGGACGTTATGGTCGTTTAATCAGATTGCATCAAAGGCCCCTGGGTTTTATCTCGTTCATCTAAACAGACACACTTTGGAAACTGTCGGAAAGCAACTTTAAGCGCCGACGAGGAATATCAAAGATGATTTCTCTCTTCTCTCAATTATATCTGAAGCTTTGCATGATGTATCTGAACAACAAACAGCACAGCTTTGAGATGGCTTACGCGGCTTATTTTGCGGAGAGAGACAGCTCACTTGCTCTCTAAAAGGCCTTACGTACCTCTGTCTCTCTAGGCCCGAAGTCCTTCCGTGATCGCCCTACTTACGCCACCGACACAGCCTACCTCCCTGTAACCATTCATGCCCGTGATGTATGCACAGAAATACTAGGGATAAATATCGTGTGTCGCGGATAATTATATCATAAGTTCATCAATTTACACTACGACATACTACGAAGTCTAGAGAATACTTCGTCTCCCAGCTGAACAACCATACTAATTGAACTTTTCTCTCACACAAACGCCTTGAACGCCACAAAATGCATACCACATGCATCTACCACCCCCTCCTCTTCCCCCTCTCTTCTCTCCCCTTCTCCTTCCGATTAACCCTCTTAACATCATGCCGTCTTCTCTTCTCCATGCCCCATTTAACCGGATCAACAACAGCCTCAACCTTCCTCTTCCTCCGCCTCTCCTCCCTTCTCTCCCTCAAGCCCTTCGTTACCTCCGCCATAATCTTCAGATACTCCTGCGTACCCAGTCGTTTCTGCAGCGTATTCATGACTTCTGTGGCTTTGTCGCCAAGGGCCCTGTGCGCGTCTGAGCGGGGTGCTGTGGCGTTTGTGGTAGCGAGCGTGGAGAGCGTGGTGAGGAGATGGGGAAGCGAGGAGGCGAAGGGGTCGAGGGGGGATTTTGCGGAGAGCGTGTCGAAGAGGGATAGGATGGATGTTTTGGCGGGCATGGTGGATTTGTCTTTGCGGAGGATGCCGGAGAGGCGAATGGTTAGGCGGTGGATGGCTGTTGGCGGGGTGGCGGAGGTGGGGGCTTGGGGTTTGGTGCGTTGGGGGGGAGGTGAGAAGCCGGCGAAGTCTTCTTCTTGTTCGGCATCTGAGGCTTCGCCTGCGTCGGCTGTTGCTGCCACGGTACCTTCCACCTCTTCGTCATCGTCGTCGTCACCCGTCTTTTGCCAGTGCCACTTTGCCCCGTTGACGGCTAGACAGCGAGCGAGGAAGGCAATGTTCTTGACACTCTGCGTACAAAGTTGTTCCGAGACCTCTGGGTTGAGCAGGTTTCGCAAGAAAGCATTGCATAGCTGCGTCATGTTCTGTTCCGCGAGCTGCAAGCCACCAGAACCTTCCAATGGAAGAGCTTCGAGACCGGTGTCCTTGTTCGATATGCCGAGATGAGAAAAGTACGTGCCCAACAACTCTGCAGCTTTGAGCTTAACCCACATGTGCGGGTAGGTTGTGCTAGCCTGGACTGCAGTCCAGAGGCTGTCTTTGCTCGAAGAGAACATTGTGTCTGCGTACTTCTTGCACACTTTAGACAACAGGATGAGGGAGTAGTACAACAATTCCCAGTCGTCGTCGTCCCGTCGACTGAGGCATTCGTCAATGATCGCGTCTATTCGGTTAAGGACATATGAGAGTTCTTTCGGCTCTTCATCGTCCTCCATAGCCTCAAAGTAGAAGCCCCAGCACTGGATGCCAAGTCGTTTCAGGCCTACGTTGTCGTCTTGTTCCAGCCAACTCTTGAGATCAGCCGCGAAGCTTTGCAGTCGCTTGTCGCTGGCATGTTGGAATAACCTCTTGACAAGCAGACTGGCCATCTCCCGGCATTTGCCCGAATCGTCGTTGGCTACAGTATTGATGAGTGGCAGGAACATGAGCCCGTGGTATTCGTACTGTGCCTTCTCCGGGAACCGGGGTAGGGCCTTGCCGATGATGAGATCCAGAGCTTCCATGACGGATTGTCTACCCTCGACATGCTCGTATCGCAAGTTCTTGAGAAGAAATTCAATCTGCTTCTTGAAGCGCTTCTCACTTTGTGTGTAAGATGTCAGGAACTGAAAGTAGTGAGTGCGAGCAACGTCACGCGCAGATCTTGTCTGGTTCGTGACCATCATCTCGGCAACCTTGTCCATGGCCTCGTATATCTCAGGCACCTCAAAGTTCCGGTTCATGACAGCTTTGAGGAACCCAAACGTGACTCCGGAACGGTCCGGTTCGTCCAAGTCAGGCATCATACGTTTGAGAAGATTGCCAATGTCGCGTTCCTTGACTTGGACATTTGGTCGCTCGCGTAAAACCGCCGAGACCAACTTCAGCGATGCTTGTGCGAGCTCGGTGTTGGACGACATGGCGCCCTTGATAGCGCGCATCGCCTCATCAATATAGACGGGGCAGTTGGTGTCCAACTCGGTCATTGGAACCTTAATGATGGTTGTGAGGAGACGAACAGCCGAGACCTGAACCTCTTCCTGTCCTTGCACCATGGCATCACCGATAATCGGCAGGAAGCCAGCCAAGTTCTGTGGGGTCTGGAGCTCTTCATGCTTGCGCATCACGGTTCGAAGGATATCCATACCAAAGCGGATCATCTTGTAGAGATAGGAGGAGGTGCTCAGTCTGGCTCCGGACTTGGCCGCACCCTTGTTGTTGATCAGGTAGCGCTTGTTCTTGGGATCGATCTTCGCTTTCTTCTCGGTAGACGTATTCGCCGCGTAGACCTCCTGAATGAGCTCGTAGCAGAAGACCAGTATATCTCTGTTGTTGACTGTAGGGTTCTGGAGGACGCCCAACCCGATACGTCGCAGGAGTTCATCGATCTTCTGAACCATCCTTGCGTTGAGCTTTTCAATCAAGAGCGACCTGATCGGAAGAACAAGCTTGATGATGTGCGCGGGTGTAGCCGATCTTGCTATGATGTCCATGGAGTCAAAACTCTTGCTGCTCTTCACTTCCTTCATCTTGGAAATGTATTCCTCTGCGTCTTTCTCCTGGCCTGTTGCGCCGAAAGTGTCGTCCATGATCTGGGAAAGGTCAGTATACATTCGTCAAACTGCTAATACAATAGCGCTACTTACGACGTCCACAACCTCTGCGAGACAGTAGTCGAGATCACCTGGCTTCGTCTGCTCGGAAAGCTTGACCAGGATAGTATGGAGCGTGAATGAGAGAACGTGGAGTTGGTAACCTCGTTGAAGAGCAGTTCGCAACGCCTTTAGAATAAACCCAAGGTAGCCAGGCCCCATGAGCATAGCAATCTCACTCAACGTGTTTCTTGACATGTCGCGAGCTTCCTGAGCGCGGCTCTTCAGGATGTAGCAGATGTCAAGAAGGACTCCAGGTAGGCGGTTTTCAATCTCCAGTGGTGGGAGCACGAGAAGGACTTTGGCAATCGCGATCGCAATAGGCACTCGTAGGCTGACCGTCGCTTCGTCTTTCTTGTGTAAGAAGCTGGTCAAGTCCGGCAGGAAGTTGTTGATGAGATCGTTGCTGAGCTTTTCCTGTTGTGGAAGGGTCTTTGCCAAAGTTGATAGAGGCTCGTCAATATCCATAGCATCTGAAGCTTCAACAGGCTCTGAAGTGCTGTGACTGTCTTGCTCAGCTTGAACGGCAGCGATATAACCCTTGGCGCGTCCCGCTCTATTTAATCCATCCATAGAGCCTGCAATCAACCTGATGATTGGCTTTTGGAGGTCTTCTTTGGTGGCCAGATAGCCAATGTACCGTTTCAGCAAAGAACGGAATTGTGGCCACTCCAAGCGCTCGGTCAACGCTGTGAGCGTTTTGATCGTCTCTCCTAGAAGGCTATCCGCGGCCTCATCATCGCCTTTGTTGAAGACGAAGTGTTCGAGAAGCGGTATCAAGATCTGATAGACGTTCGTACCTCGCAGATGGGTAGCATGAGCAGCCAAACGACGTAACGCTCTCAGACGGCGATGGCCCTGAATGTGCAAAATATTGCCGAAGAACGACGCTTCATCGTCCTCTGATAGAAGAACATGCAAATCCGCTATGGGGGCCCACTCAGAGTGTGTCTTGACGATATGTTCAAGAACTGCAAGGTACTCGACCCGCACAAGCTCTGATGTCTCCCGCATACCTGTCTGGATTCCAGGTAGGACGGCTGTCGAGACAAAAGTCTTGAACTCATCGCTCAACGAGACTTCGCTGAAGCGGCGCAAAGAAAAGGATGCGTTCACTCTGATGCTAAGCTCATCGTTGTCTTTGATGAGATAGAGCATATTGTAAACCAATGGTTTCCACTGCATGAGAGTGTAGGATCGATAGCCCTCTTCGTTGATGTTGTTGAATGCTTGCGACCGCTTTTCAAAGTCCGGCTCATCGAGACGCCCCTTGGCGAAGGAGTTAAGATCGCGGCAGAGTCTGACAACGACCATGAGTTCGCTGTTGGTGTCTGCAAGAGCTTGGAGAACATCAGAGAGTAAATCTCTGGCTGTCCGATCCTGAACAAACGAGTACATCGGGCAAACAGCATCATAGACTGTTTCGAACAGCTGGCTCAAGCTCTCATCATCACAGCGCTGGATGAACTCGTGGAGAATTTTGAGCAAGCCCAGCTTTGTGCGTGGGTTCACACGTTTCGAAGGCTGGCGTAACAAGAAAGTGGCAATCTCGATCATGCTGCGCGATTCTGTAGCACCCACCACATGGGGAGCCAAGTCTGCAACCGTCTGAACTCCAGATTCGAGTAGCTCCTTTCCAGGGCTCTGCCGAAGTAATTGGCCGACTTGATGGATGATAGCAGTCGAGTATGGCTGAATAATATCCGTATGGATGCGGTTCTTGAGAAGTTTGGACTCTGTTGTCGGGGTCTCATCTTCTACCACAACAAGAGATACTATGCTTCGTATAATGTTGTCTAGAACGAAACATTTTACCTCGTCTTTAGCGGACGGCACTTCCAAACACTCAATGACCTTGGACAAGATCGCTGGGTTGAACTCGACCAAGAAGGGAGCTGTGAGAGACGATTTCGACCATGATGCAAGGAGCCGTAGAAGAGCGGAGGCGGACTGGGCTGTTTCAATAGGTAACTGTTCAAGCCTGGGTTCAACCAGTTCTTGGACGAGGATCCCAACGTATGGCTTCCAATGAAATTCCGGGCAATTCTCAAACAACCTACCCAGAATTTGGATAGCTCGCTGCCGTATAGTCTTGAGCAGCGACGTTTGCATCGTTCGGGTTTCGTCGCCTTCGCGGTCGCTTGAGGTTGAGAGGTCACGTGAGGCCTTGATCGCGCAGTACAAGATGGGGTCCACGACGGTTGTGGTGAATGGAGCGAAGGTAGTTGCGAAGGTGGTGAGTAAGTCATCCAACAGGTTCAGCATTCCGACCTGCTTGCGTGCGTCGACTAGATCTTTCTCCAGCAATTCCTGATCCAGTGCAGAGTCCTTCAAGACCGAAATACGGCTCAAACGTCCGAAGGCGATTTGCAAGAACTGGTGTATGGCATCGTCGCCAAATCTGTTTTTCAGTCCGACGAAGACGGCCTTCCTCTTCGACTCAAGACCCCGTTTCCCAGCTATAATCTTGCCATACAATAGCCGCAGAATGAGGGGCAGTACTTGCCCAACGTCAGAATCGTGAAGCTTTCCTTCGCTGAGAAAGATGGGAAGCTCGTCTCGGAACCGCTCGTCATCGAGCAAGTTTAGTAGCTGTTCCTGGTATGTAGCGATTGTAGGATCTTTCCAAGTGAGCAAAGCCTTTAGTGCTGCCTTTTGAATCTCGACGTCTCCATTGCTCAACAACACAAGCAAGGCCTCGCGGACCTCATCCGTTCGATAGAGAACCTTGGGATTGTTGAACTTTGCAAAGATCGAAAGCATTGCCTTTTGATCTTTCCTTGACCATCGACCTTGTGATGTGACAGACTCTTCCTCTTCTGAACCGACATTATCCGTTGTAGGGCGGTCCAAAGCCCACATGAGTAGTACTGGAACCAGGAGTCGCGAGCGTTTTTCCGCGATATGTGGTAGAAATCCCAATACCTTTAGGGCTTGGGTCCTACTGAAAGGGTTGTGGAAAGGCACATCGGCATGTCTCTCCTTGAATATGACCTCCAGCTGCTCCTCTATGTTTTCGGACTGTGCTTGGATGTTGGCTACATGCTCTTGTAGCTGCATGAGGTTGGTACATTCGAATTCGGTAGCGTAAGGTCGTTGTGAGGAAGCGGCTTGCGCTCCGGTGTCTGCGCTCTCATCGGTGTTGACAGCAGTCAAGCACTCGAACACGATTTGCGTGACAAAACCTTCTCCCTCTTTTGTGTCACACATGGCTTTCAATGCCGCGCAACTGTCGTCCCATACTGAAGCTAGGCGTACATGCAGAAGTCCCATGCAGAAAGTGGGGGTGGCCTCACCTATCCACTCGTTGGAGCATACATTCGGATACAGCTTCGCGAGTTGTCCAACACGCATGGCGATGGATCGTTGTGTTTCGAGGTTTGGTGGTGTTTGCTCGATCAACATTGCAACAGACAATATGTCCTGCAGCTCCTCCTCTTGCCCCGCAACGAGCTGCAGCGCGTATATAGCTGTGAGTCTGAGATCATGCGATGGGGACGCCAAGCAGCGCATGAGAGTTCGCTTGAGAGGCTCCATGTGTGCTCCTGTGATATCGAGCTTCGCCTTTTCCCGTTTCAACAAATCCAGTAGCGCGTGCCAATAGGAAATGGAGTGGCCATAGATAGCGGAAGTTTCGCATAGAGTAGGCCAGAGACTGATCAACAAGTCGCTATTGTCGCATTTCTTGACGAGGAACTGAAAACCACTTCCGGTGGCGAACCTATCCACAGTGTACAGAGGGTTTCCTTTGTCGATCTCGACGGCATTCTTTAGAAGCTTTGCCAAGTCATCCCAGATCCCATGCGTCTTATCGTCAGCTATGCGTAGCGTCTCTATGGTGTCCAGTAGAGCGTTGCAATAGAAAGTCTCGTGATCCAAGTCACCGTGTCCTGGTTCAACGAGCTTGTCGAAGGGCTCAGTCAAGGTTGTTTGCCAGCGGTCGGAAGGCTGTAAAGTACCACTGGCAAGTGCACCGCTTTGGTAGAGCTGAGGAAGGATAGCGCAGAATTGAGAGCCGTACTCGTGGGCTTTTTGAGCGACGAAGCTAGAGAAACATCAGCATATAAACAAAATTAGAGGGCGTGTAAAATCGCACCTCTTGAAGTGCATGAGTAGCAGTGTCCTAAACCTATCTACCCCTAGCCCAGCAAACAGATTGCAAAATGGTAGAAAGTAAGGCTCCCATTGACTCCGAGTGAGGTCTTTGAGCAACTTTTCATGAGGAATTGCTGCATCCAGTGTGCAATACTGGAAGACAACGGATGTGACGGAGAGCAACTCCCACGCATCAACAGGATCGAGATTGGTTGTAGTCTTCGTGGAGCCAACTAAATGACTGATGGTATTCAGGACGGGCCTCCAGTCGTCTATACGGTCACCCTGACGCACACCGCAAACAACTAATAGCAGGCGAGATGATAAGCCTGCATAGCGCATATCGGATGACACCTTCTCTATCTCGGCAAGAAATACCTCCAAAAGGGGTTCGAAATTCTCTGCATCCGTGTGGTGTATAGCGGCCGTGAGAACTCCAACAAGGACTGGCTCGAGAGGCGGGATCCGGAACTGTAGATGCTCCTCGTTTGTTGTCTCTAACAAGAGCTCTTGTAGGATTGCTGTAGCGCTCGAGTGAAACCCACGCCCCACGCCCTTTAGCGAATCAGTCAAGAGATACATCAGACCCTGTTGGAAGGCGTAGTCTTTCGCAGACTCTTGCTGGTCCTTCAGCTGATCTGATATATGCTTGATTATTGACCTGAGTGGCGTCTTGTCTCTGTGGTAGCCAGCACCCGCTTTACGGACCAGGAAGCTGAGCGACTCGGCCGCAAATCGAGATACAAAAGCTTTCTGGCGCTCTTTACCCAGTAAAGGCGACATGAGATCGAAAACGGGCCGTAGGTTGGGTACTAACAGCCTCGAAAGGTACTTGAACAACCATGCCAAGCAGCCAAAAGCCCACTCAATGACCTCAACATCGGCATGTGTCGCTGCCAGATGTGACACCGTCTTGACTGCTTTCTCAAAATGCTTCTCGAACCTCTCGCCCAGGTCGTGTGCAAGATGCGCCATAAGGCTTAGCAGAGGTTCCTGACTGAATTTCTCGCCCTTCTCTATGTATTCCACCAACAATTCGAATATGCGATCGCTGTGGTGGAGCACCTGGGGGAGGCTATCACAGAGTGGCGCAACTTTGCGGGCAAAGGTAGTGAAGGCTTCGGACATGTTGAGTTCTCTCCATTCCATGAATGAGTCGCGAAAGTACGAAAAGGTCGATTCGAGCTCGGAATCGTCGAGAATGGTGCTGCGACCGCGGCGGACGGGTTCGATCTTGAGCTGCGCAATGCGCTGGGTGAAGCCTTTGAAGACATGGTTTTTCGTCGATTCGGTACCGCCCTTGACTCGTTTCTGTGGGCGCATCGACTTTGTTACTTTAGAATTCGGCTTTGTAGCGGCCTTTGTGGTAGTGCCTCGTGACATGGCGGCCATAGTGTGTAGTGGTGTTGAAGCCTGCGGTGGTTGCATCTTCACTCGATGTTCCACTAGAAATTCACGCGCTAACAAAAAAGTTGGACCCTGGCACCACCGAGGTCTCCGACGCGCCTATCAATCATCCTCACCACCACGCGTCTGCATAGCTCACAACATCAACGTTATCTCTCAGCATGGCTTCCAAAATGTAAGTGACGACATACAATTGAAAGTTATTTGATTTGTATAATACTGACGCGTTCAGCGTGGTCGTTGGTGACGTCAGTGGTCATTTCAAGGCCGTCTTCCAGAAGCTGGGTGCATTGCAAGCAAAGAACAACTTTGCTTTCGCACTTGTTGCAGGTGATTTGTTTGCGCCCTCACATGAGGCCGAGGGCGCCGATGATGTGCAGTCGCTCATTGACGGCAAAATCGATGTACCACTTCCGACATACTTCGCTCTTGGCAACCATCCTCTTCCACCAGCAGTCGTTGAAAAGTTAGAATCATCGAGCGATGAGCTGTGTCACAATCTTTTCTTCCTTGGTAAGCGGACGACTATGAAGACGTCAGAAGGGATTCGCATAGTTGCACTAGGAGGACGGCTAGATCCAAAGATTGTGGCCGGCCAGTCCAAGGACAAGTACCCGCCCTTCTACAGCGAGACTGATGCCAAGATTCTGAGAGGAGCCACTACAGCGGACATTCTCATCACCAACGAATGGCCAGAAGATATACGAAAACGCTCCAAAGTCGAATTCAACCCTGACGTAGAGCCAACAACACAGCAATGCATCGCGGACTTGGATGTAATACTAAAGCCCAAGTACCATTTCTCGACTTCTGGGGGCACCTTTTACGAGCGAGAGCCATTCTTCCATGCGCCAAGTGATGGGACTGATAACCTCTATCCGGTAACGCGCTTCATTAGCTTGGCCTCCTACGGTAACCCTAACAAGCAGAAGTGGATTTATGCCTTTTCGCTTGAGCCTTCAGCGAGCCATCCAGTCTCACCACCAGCAGGCTCGACGGCTTGCCCGGTGACGCTCTCAGAGAAAAAGCGGGCAGCACCGGAGCATCGTGAGCAGCATCTAGTATATGACGATGGTAATCGCGGTCGAAGAGGCAACAAGAGGCGCAAGGGTGAGCCTCGCGGACCCATTACGGCGTCAGAGTGCTTCTTCTGTTTGGCAAACGAGAACATTGCCACTCATCTCGTGACCTCTATCGGCGAAAACTCATACCTGACCACGGCAAAGGGCCCTCTACCGACACCACAAACCTTTGCCAAACTTGGCTTCCCTTGTCATATGCTCATTATTCCTTTTACGCATCAGCCGACGCTAGGTTCGATGGAAGAAGAAGAACGCCGTGCGACTTACGCTGAAATGCAAAAATACCGACGCTCAATGAACAGCATGCTGAACTCTGTGGCAGACAAGGAATATGGGTCTGTCACCTGGGAAGTCAGTAAATCCAGTTTACCGCATACGCACTGGCAATACCTCCCAGTGAACGCAGATCTGATCAGCAAGGGGTTGGTGGAAGCCGCTTTCAAGGCATTAGCGGAAAATCTACATTGGCCAAAGTTTCAAAAGGAGGATGTCGGTGACGGCTTCGAGGAGACGAGCGACTTCTTCAGGGTTTTGGTGTGGAACCCGAATGATGATCCCGATAAACAAACAAGCTACGTCATGCGCTTCAATGAGGAGATACGGTTCCATAACCAGTTTGGACGGGAGGTATTGGCAAAGCTGCTGAGGCTCGATCGCCGCGTTGATTGGAAAGATTGTGGACAAACGCAAGCTCAGGAAGAGCAGGATGTTGAAAAGTTCAAAGAGGCGTTCAAGGATTTCGACTTTGCCGCATAATACCCGCTATCTTGAACCGCGACCGGCTTGCCGCAAAATTTACAATAGCCAGTTTCTCTTCAACTACCAATACCGCATGTACGACATGTACCACATTCGTACTGAGAAAGTATATACCGGGTTTAGAGCTAGCATGACATATCCATATCGTCAACATATACCCAGTCTTGTACCCCGAGAAATATTTGACACCTCGCCTATACTTTGCCACATCCAATGAAGCGTCGCTGTGACTCCGAGGAGCCCTTCAGCCAAGGTTCCAAGACTCCGAAATTGGGGCGGATTTACTCGAAACGGTAGTTTTTGTTCAAAGTGTCCATGACGGCACTAAAGGGTTGGCATACCAAGCTTTGAGTTGGAGAAGCTTAACTCCAAATTGCCAAGACCTGGATCGTTATCTGTATTCCCTTTTCGTCATCATCGATGTGACTGCCTGTTATTTCCTCTTAGTATTCTATATTCGGGGATTGATGAGATTGTCAACTTACATGAAGAAGCTACATTCGCAAGAGAGAGAATCACGACGTCCACAGCTCTGTATGAGCTTCCGCAGGCCCAAAATTACCATATTAAGTTCGCAGGTTTGTATCTCACGATAGACTCTTATATAACGCATCGAGCTTCAGTCTGTTATCTATATTATGACCTATAGCTAGTATTCTGCAATCTACCGACTTCTTCTCGCCAAATTGTTATTGCAATACACTAAAGTTTTTGGAACGGTCTTCTAACAAGATTCTACGTCTTCGCCTAACTCTATTAATAGGACACTGTCGCTTGCAAAGCCTTGCTTGTCCTCGCAGACTCCATTGAAATTCAGCAAAACAGCGAAATCGACCGTTTATAGCGCATTTTATTTTTAGTATTGACACTGAAGTTTGAGTTTTTGGAAGGGAGATTGGATGAATCACGCGATACCATACGCAAATTCCCCTCCTACCTATGTATGTTTGTCACGTATTGTAGGAACGCACATGCACTATCGAGCTTCCGCAAATGCATTCACTATGTTGCCCGTTTATATATCGCGGAAGGGCTAGAAGTGAGAGCAATGGCCTCTGGCGAAGTTGACAGAACAACGGCAGATACTCACTTGGCTGTCGCAGTTCTGAGCCGACACCATCAACAACAGGCATTGACTAACAACAGTTTTGACTAAGGAGAAGCTTCGACTAACAACAATTCTTATCTAAAGACTCCAACAACAGCTTTGTCCAAGAAAGGGCCTTGTCCACCAACTCCAACAACAGCCTTGTCTAAGAACAGGCCTTGTCCAACACCGAGCAAGGATTAAAAAAAGGCTTACGATATCTTGTGTCAAAGAAAATCTCTCTAGTGACACACATGGCGCACACTGAATCTGATACCGACTTGAAGTTTCATTACACAGCCGAGTTAATGAGTCACCTAAAACCATCGTTTTGAAACGACTACAGCGAAGCTCTAACTTCGTAGAAATAAGTCTACGTACTACCCTAACAGTTGGCCTTCTTCATTAGCAGGCCTTGTCTACTGAACTTCTACTGGAAATTACGCTCATCGTCTAAGAGAAAGGAGCGCTGACGGATCTACCCTGATCCGGTCTTACTGTCACTTATCTGGATTTCGCACTGGAAGCTGTCTCGGGTGCGTTCCGCGTCACCTTGCAAGTCTAGAACACCTCAAAGAAGACTCAGAGCCCCACGATTCTGATTGTTTTGACCAAAGAGGTACTTACAGTGCATCCTCTTGAGCTTAGTACTGTCTCCTGAAACCAACATACGGCCCCAGTTTTAGATCAGCATGGATTTTGTTATTTTGCGATCTGTACGCCTCCTCAACGATCAACAGCTTATTGCCGCTAATGTGATGGCAGTGGCATAAGAATGCCGGGGAGGTGAAAGTGGATCGTTACTCCGGTGCACTGGTATACGGGCCTAGATTGTTTGGCTGGCGCAGGAGTAACTTCGAGCGTCCAGCAATAGTACAAGTCATACGTTTGAGAAGGTTGATCTACGAGGGTATGTAACAATTTATGGGCGAACGCTGCCCTGTGCGACACACACAACGTCAAGTCATAGTTGACGATTTCAAGGTTGACTACCTATCTAAGTAGATACGCAAAGTTTCCAACTATCCCCCAAATGAGTCAACACAGACATGTACACTACACATGCTGATCAAGCCTGATGACTTCGTGGAGTGTTTATGACGCAGTATGTATGCAGTGGGTGTAGCAACTACAAATTGGCGATGTCCTCGACCAGTTTTAGTAACCAAACAGCTGAGCTTCAAGTTATTTTCACAAACTCTTGTCCTATTCAAGTCATTCACCTCATATTCAGCCATTCCTGTCACAACTCATTCAGACAGCCTTCATATCCCTGAACCGAGCTACAATGAACCGAACTACAGCCGTAGCTAGAATTACTCAAAAACTCTTCCAGAGGGAGGTCCAATCCGGCAGCAAATCATACTTTATCTACATTCCTGAGAAAAATGAAAATGCTGGATATCAACGTGTAGTCAGTGCAATTGAGCCGAAGCTGCTTAAAGCGACAATAGACAAGGTGGAAATGGCTTTGAGAAACAACACACTCCTCTCATCAAGCCATGCAAGCGCGGCCCATGAAATTATTGTTACGTGAGTATACTACAACCATGTATAACTTCATTTCCTGATCAAGACAGATCCATGCCTCACATAAGTGATGATAAAAATATGCACAGCACAGTTCTTGTGCATGATAGTGCAGGAAATCACATAGCCGTAGGGCATGTTACTGAAGACCCGGATAAGCAACAGGTGAGCTCCAAAGAAAAAGCATGACACGAGTAAGCTAACCTGAATTCAGCTGGCGAAGGAGGAGCCACTCCAGGGGCTTTTTGTATAAATCGGTCTTGTGGTGACCCATCTTATGTAGTGATAACCAATCCTACTAATTTAGAACTATGATCGACATGTTTGATACACGGATTCCGTATAAGTCAATTTCCACCAATGAGTGATGTTATGATGCAATCACAATTGGATTAGATGTTATAACTGTGATAATGATACAAAATGATCATCTTATCTCTGTATCGTGTATGTCATCAAGCAAGCAGCGCTGGTGGTAACACAACTCTGTTAAACGCAATCACAATGTAACTTGATGAAACTAAGGCTGACTCAACACTACAAAAGTCTGTTGTTCTATTCTAGAGAAGAGTTAATCATCTCATATCACTACATAATATACAAATATGATACTCTCTGAATGAGAGGCCCTGTGGATGGCCATGAATTGGACGTCTCCATCTTGCCATTTGCTCAAGTGGCAATGGTGTCTAGCAAGAGCAATGCTTCCCCTAGACTTCAGTCCGCAAGTATGGGTGCATCAATGCTTCTGCAGCCGTAGGTCTCTTCTCCGAGTCGATTACCAGTATAGATTCGATAAAGTCCAGCAGGTCCCGTGGGACAGGGGGGTCCGGAATATTCTCCAGTTCCTTACGCCAATAGTCTCTACTGATGAGGTTCGTGCCATCACTCGGATGATCCATGATGGCTAGCTGTTCCGCAAGCGCAAACTCATCCTGGTAGGTCTCATTATCGATAGGTTGGCCTATGGGGCCGCCCATGAGACGTATCATCTTTGCAATGCACCACGCCTCGGTGTGGTCTAGTATCATTTTATCAGCTGCGCCGAAAAGAATTTCTGGTGATGATTTGGTTGTCAACTGTACTGGATTAGCATCGTTTTTTGAGATGCAGACTGTCTGTACTGACTGTGACTCCGAGTGACCAAACATCTGAGGTATGTCGACACGAATGACCTTGCCAAACCTCTGGCGCTCGACACGGTAGGCACTGGGTACGCTGCGTTACCGATCCATCTCTAATCACTAGAGAATATTAGATCCGATTGCAGAGATGCGGTTTACACTTACGGTTTCCCAAGTCCCCCAGCTTAGCCACCGGAGAAACGCCATGGGCGTCGCTAAGGTAGATGTTGTTTGGGCTAATATCTGATTGAAATCAGTAACTATTTGTGACGCCAGTATGAGGCAGTTTTACCTGTGTGAACGGCATTCAGTGTTTTGAAAACATCAAGAGCCGACAGAACCGCCTTGGATACAACTTTAGGCAGCTTTGGATTACTTCGAAACTCAGGCGGTGGCACGGAATGCAAGTCTTGGTTCATCCATTCAAACACAAGGCATGATGGCTCTTCATCTTGATGATGTTCTTCTTCTGAGTGTATGGTGTCGTACATCGCTCGGATATGTGGGCTTGATGCAATTGCGGGAATCCTGTAATTGCGGTGCTCGCGTTTGAGGCACATTTTCTCCAGATCGGTGTTTGCGGTCTTTACAACAGCCCTGAGAGGACGGTGAGCGACTACTACGATCTGATAGCACTTTTTAGCCCTACCAGTCTGCATGTAGTGAAGAGCTGGATAGCACTTTAGCCTTGAAGACAGTCGAGCCCTTCATCGGATACAGCAACTCATACACTCCTCTCGCTCCTTTGAGAATTTGTCCGACGCGTAGAGCCATGATCGTGAGATTAGAAGAGGGAAACAAAGGTTCATCTACATGCAAAACCCTAGGGTGCTGTGAGAAAGGTCATTTGTCAGTCTGGCATTTATGTGCTTTCCCTTGTTTTCTAACAGTCATGTTCTCCGCGCAGCTAACCTGATTCAGTTGGCTTGGCAGACAAACATTGGAGCCAACGTGTCGCCGATGTTGTGATCTACACCACGCCACTTCACTCATAACGTGGGACAGTCTGGAGACAGAGCACGTACTCCCAAGAATCGTTACCTGAGGATATTTAGTTGTATCATTTGTATGCATGGATCTTTTACTACCTGGGTATCAGTGACTAACTACCTACCAAGGGTCGCTCCATCTGCGAAAACGTTAGCTACTCATAGTTAGTGCTAGAGAGCTTACCTAACTCTCGCTTGAAACTGCTAACGAAGACTGTATCAATTATTTTCCTTTTCCTGGAAGGCGTTCTGACTGGATTACTCTTTGGTTTTGAACGGGAGGCGGTTTCGGAGGACGGAAGGTAACTATTTGTGCATGTACAGAACGAATGGTTACAACGATAAATCACAGCCCGCGCAAATGTACCGGCGGGGACCAGTCCTACTGTACGGTGTCGTATTACAAGTACTTCCCATTCCTTATGCTCAAAGTATAACGCGATGCCAACAGAATGCATATGGCGTGACGCTTGCGGTAGGCCGCTTCTAATCCTTCCTTGGTTGAGGCTCGGAAGTGTGCGCATCACCATCACTATCCGACCGTTTGTCTATTGGAGTTCGCGTGGACTAATTTATGTGCAAGTACCTAGGTAAGTTGGAAGCCCACAGGGAGTCGCAAAGAGAGTGATGCATGCCATCCAAGCTTCAGCGGAGATCGCACAACTACAGCATAATATCAACGCTCTAAGGTACAGCTCAAACCTGAGCGTTGAAAGCTTCATCTAGAGCCACGATTACAAATACTACCGAAGAGTATGATATAGCGGAGCGTTGAGAAGAAGGCGGGCTGATGGAAAACGAAGTTGCGATGCGCTGGCCGGAAGCTAGTTCGGCAGCTTGACCACCAAGACTAACCAACTATCAGCTGTCTCCACCCATGACCGCAATCTTCACGTTGGCCATCTCGCATCCATCATTCGCCTATCGCTTCATCCCTCATCTGTGGAAGGATCTCCGACGCTTCAAGCGGACCGCAAGGGAACAAAAATCGCCCATTGGGGGTTTCATGTCTTACCAGCCCGATTAAGATGATCGTCGTATTAGGCCAATCTCACCCCGCACCCTATCAGACGCCGAGATAAGAGCACCTGCGAGCATGAAGCTACTCTGTTTGTAACAAAAAGTAATTTACGCCTCCTACTAGCTTCCTAGTTCCCAGTGCCATTGCATGTCATCTCTCTACGCTCATGCAGATAGGTCGGCCCCGTCGCCCACGAAAGGAAGGCATATACCACATGTTGGGGTTTGCTGGCAAGTGTAAACGCTGCCGATCAGGTACTACCGCAGCACTGTTAATGCCCGGACTGGGTATGAGTGGATGGGCGTGGTGTCACTTACTTGGCTTATTTCTTGACCTGCCTGTTTCGGGGTCGTGAAGCGCGATGGTGGCCGGACATGAGCACTTGGTGGGTAATTGGGGTAATGGACAATGGAGCAGCGGAGAGATGAAGGGCGCGTGGTGCGTATTATTGGTGTTTGGACTGTGAGAGGGCTGTGAAAGAGGCCGAAGGGAGAAGGAACGTGAGTACCTAGGTAAGGTACATAAGCAGTGCAAACGCCAGTCGAGTAAAAGAGAGGATACGGCCAGAGCATCATCACATTTACAGTTTACCTACTATCACATACATTCGCTATCATGAAGACATCAATCTTCATCGCCGTTGCCTCGGCCGCTCTCGTCTCGGCCGCCCCTGCACCCGTCAGCCTCGAAGCCCGCGCCCCTCCAAACATCCCCACCAAAGCAACCGCTACCACGCTCCTCGCCGGCCTCACCGTTGCCGCTCAAGGTCCCCAAGATGGTTACTCCCGCGATCTTTTCCCTCACTGGATCACCCAATCCGGCACCTGCAACACGCGCGAGACGGTGCTAAAGCGCGACGGAACAAACGTCGTTACAAACGATGCTTGCGCTTCTACCTCTGGAAACTGGCTTAGTCCCTACGACGGCGGTTCTTGGACTGCCGCCAGCGATGTTGATATCGATCATATGGTGCCGTTGAGCAATGCTTGGAAGGTATGTTTTCCCATTCCTACCACCACGCTCTCCCATTCAAGTAAAAACCCCAACTAACAAAACCCCCCTAGTCCGGTGCCGCAGCATGGACAACAGCCCGCCGTCAAGCTTTCGCAAACGACCTCACTAACCCCCAACTGCTTGCTGTAACCGACAATGTGAACCAGGCCAAGGGCGACAAGGGTCCTGAGGACTGGAAGCCGCCGCTAACGAGCTACTACTGCACTTACAGTAAGGCGTGGATTAAAGTGAAGAGCGTGTATTCTTTGACGATTACGAGTGCGGAGAAGAGTGCGTTGACTAGTATGTTGGCAACGTGCTCGTCGTAGTTTGTGTGAATGATGGAGGTTGGGGTTGTTTAGGTTAGCAAATATGTAAACGAATATGCTGACGTTTTTAATGTATGTCATGGTTCCAGTGAGCGTGTTTTGTAGGGTGATTGAAAGGAAAGCATAGTGCAATGGCTTCAACATGCAAAATCACGTGTACAATCGGCGAAAAGGAGCTACAATTAACTCTCTATTGACCTGTCCATACACACACATCCACAGGGTATCATTCCTCACAGCACCACCTCTAGATTCGCAAAAGACCTCCACGCAAATGCAACAACACCACCACCACCACCACCTAATAATATATACATCCTCCCAATCTACAACGTATAGATGAACTCCGGGTTCTCCTTATCCGTAAGATCAAGCCACCTGTAACAACACCATTAGCTTCCATCATCTACACACGGCAAGCAGAACTCGCAAAACAAAGTAAGACTCACTCTTGGTTCTCCAGTCTCACATACTCGGGGCTCTCACGAATCTGCGCCTTCTTCTTATTCTGCCAGACGCAGTAGAAGTGGATAAAGGCGAGGATACCGAGACAAACGCCCCAGCAGACGATGATTGTGACTTCTGCGGGGACGTAGCGCGGGGCGTCTGATGGGCGGAAGGTTTGGGGACCTGGTTTTCTTGAGTGTCAGCTTTCCACTCCTCCAACCAAAGGAAAAAACGACAAAAGATGGAGAGGGAATCTTGAGAGAAACACATACCAATAATATTCCCCACACAATACCCAATCAAATACATAGCCGCAACAGTCGTCTTCTTCGTGTACCCCGCCACATTACTCGAGATCAAACTCAGCAGCGCGACAAACGGCGTTGGGCTAGCCTGTGTGAGATAGTACCCAGCCAGACGACCAGAGTTGTTTGTTAGGGGAAGTGCAACGATGAGGATCATACCGATCATAGCAGTGCAGAGACCAATCATGGAAATCAGGATGCGATATCCATACTTGTCGCCTGCATAGCCGCAGGCGATGAGGAAGACGACTTCGACGGCTCCGCCGGGGGTGCCGTAGAGAAGGGATTGCTCGGGAGTGTAGCCGAAGCCAACGATAAGTTGAGAGAAGAAGTTTGATATGCCACCTTTGCTTGTTGTCAGTTGTTTTGCTGGGGGTAAGAAGCGAGGGTAAAAGGGTTCTCACCATTTGGTATATCAGCGATAAGGGCGTAGAAGAAGAATGCCCAACTCAATGGGTCAATCAGCGCCTCCTTTAGTTGATACCACTTGAAGTGTTTATTACCCACACCCTGCGCATTAACTCGGATGCGCTCGATAGCCAGCAGCCGATCCTCTTTACTCAGCCACCTGCAGTTCAACTGGTTGTCCGGCACAATCCAGAGGAACAAGAATCCAAGACACGTTGTTAGCAGCCCAGTAACGAGGAAGATGATTTTCCACGGCTCAAGCGTAGTGCCAGTCTTTCGGCATCCGACAGCAATGCCGTAGGCGATGCAGCCACCGAAGATTTGCGCGAACCCGTTGAAACTGAACCAGATGCCTGTGCGGGAACCCTGCTCTTTCTTCGTGTACCATTGCGAAGTGAACAGGGCGAAGCCAGGGGTAACTGCTGCTTCGAAGACACCGAGGAAGAAGCGGATGGCGATTGCGCCGGCGTAGTTTTCCACGGCTGCGAAGCAGGAGAGTACGAGACCCCACATTATGATGTTAAAGGCGGCTTTGGTGCATCAGTGGGTGCCAGTCTTTACAAAAGCAAGGAATAGCTTACAGTATTTCCCTAGCGGGAGAACTTGGAGTAATCGCGTTGTAGGGTATTCCCACGCAATGTATCCAAAGTAGAACATGCTTCCGAGCCAAGAGTACTCGTCTCCCTTGAGGCCAATTCCAGATGCTAGTTTGTTTTCGGAGGGAGGGAGTCGGAGTCCCATGATACTGGCGTAGGAAAGGGTCGTTTTGTCTTGGGCAACATAGTAAGTGGATGTTTAATATGAAAGCTGAGATATGTCATACCAAGATAATTCAAGCCATATACAATGCACATGATCTGGACTTTGGTCAGACAGGTGTTTGATATCTAGGGTATTCCAGACTCACAGGCATCAAATGCATGTCAATCTTCCTCAAAAGCGCTCGGTTCTTCTCCTCGGTCAACTCAATGACCTGGCCTTCCATGCCCTCATACGCCTTCATCGCCGCATCTGCATCGTGCGAATGCTTCAGGAGTTTCTCCTCAAGACCTTTCGGCATAACTTTCTTGATGCCCGCGCTGTTGTTCTCAACCACCGTCTCTTTCTCAACGTCCGTCAATGGACTCGGTCGCTCAGTAGCAGAAGCCATAGCGTTTCAATAGCGTCACCACCAGTCTATCACAATGGCAAATCTATGAGAGAGTAGCAGTAGACCTGCGCCAAGTTGCCAATGGCTTTCATATAGCCTCCACAGAACCAAGTCTAATGTCAAAAACGTCAAAAGTGGAAAGCCGGCATCATAACCGTCACACGCCATTGACGTGCTAGTTGATAAGAACCCTGTCCGTGTGCGATACCACCTGCACCCTGCGGGGTACAGTTCGCATTGATCCGCGGCAGGAGAAGATAGGCCAACGGGGTAGCACGATAGGCAGTGAGACTTCCGCAATAGGAAGCTGCATTGCAGTGTCTGTGGCACGTTTGGTTCCGAAAGATCGGAGATATGCGGTGATGAGATACGGCTGTCACGATGCGCAACAAAAGCAACCGAGGAGTCAGTCTTGGCTATGCTTGTTGAGTGGAAGTGGATGGATGGGGGCAAAGCGATGTTGGTGATGATGATGTCAAAGCTTGGTTGAGCTTATCGCGCACGGTACGATTAGACATTAAGCATGAAACCAACTCTAAAAGTTTAAAGTGATGGACACAGAACCAACCGCATGATATGAAATTAGGGTATGATTTTTCATGGCAAATACTGGACTAGATACTAGCGTTATACCCTATAGGTCCATGATGACACAGCTGTACAGGTGCCGTAAAACTCCAGGCCGGATCTCGGCCAATGCTGTGAACCATCCCGGGGCTCCTCATGATGCCCATATCCCAATGGTACCTAAACTCCGTACATATGCAGTTCGTAAATGCTTCCAATAACGCTCACATACTCGAAAGAAAAAGAGCAGAGGAGAAGAAGGGGTTATGCATCAGAAGAGGAATGAAGAAAACAGAATGCGCAAGTCGGTCGATGCCATCGCAATCAGATTACTATGACCGGACGAATACGCTATTGAGCTTGTTAAGCGCGCTGCTGTCAGCAGCAGTGCTGTTCTTGGCAAGTCTCTCCGGTGCAAGATCGCGAGGGAATCTCGTTGCAGTATTCGGACTGCGACTGCCAGAACGGCTGCCGGTCTGGTTGTCCTTGTCCTGGCTGTCACCGTTCAACAACGAACCGAGTGTCGGGAGGGGGCGCTGTGCTGCCGGGCCATTTGACTCGGGCGCGCGAGATTCTGACTTGTCGGAAGGCTCTGGCGTCGGTGGCTTGTTTGGATTTCCTGCAGCAGCAGCAGCAGCAGCACCGTTGATGGCCGGGAGTTGTGGACCTTGCTCAGGAATTGCTTGTGCGGGTGCTGGGGGAGGCGCGACTACACTAGCACGCTGGAGATGTGAATGTTGCGCTTGTTCAGCAGTAGATGGAGCGCGTGTTGAAGGCGCCATGTACTGTTGAGCCGCCGCGTGTGCAGCGTGGGCAGCATGCGCGGCGTAGGCAGGGTGCTGCATCAGCATTGGGTGATGGGCTTGGGGGGCGTGAGGATGTTGCGGTGGGCGATCGTAGACGTGCGCTTGTGGATGATATTGAGGCTGTGCATAGATGAGGCCGGGGTAGAAGTAGGGATGTTGCGGATAGTACGGATGCAGCGGTGAGGTGCCGTTGGGCGGAGTCGGTGGGTATACAGGGACGGCGTACATTGGCGCAACGGGTCCGCCGCGCGTATATGGTGAAGACGGTGGCATGCTGTGTCCAGGTGCGCTGTATGGTGAACCAGGCATTGGGCCGCGGGTGACGGCAGGCACGGTCTGGGTCTCGTTGACTGCTGACTCTGGATACATGTTCTTTGGTGGGCGGATGTGTCGCAGTTGCGCGTCGTTGGCCGGTTGCGGGAGGTTGTTGGAATTTGATCGCGAGTAGTAGCTGATGAGGTGGAGGTGCTGTCCGCTCTGTGTGGTGATGCTGAAAGACTGCTTCATCAGGCCGTCTGGCTTGTACCTGTATCCATCTGGTCCCTCGCCTTCTGAGTCTCCGTTTGATGAGCCGTCGGGTGACTTTCCTGACGCCCTCTTGGCTACCGGAGCTGCCGGTACTGCGCTTCCTCCCCTCTTGCCTTCCATCTCTCGGTACGTGAGGAAGCTACCTGATACGCGACTCGCACTCCATGACTTTCCGTCAGTCCACCGCCTCATGCCAGCCTCGCGCTCGTCCCATACGAATACTGAGCCAGACTTGATTTGCTGGCGCTCTTTCTCTGACAGGCGACGCTGAACTCGCGGTAATATTCCAATACGGCAGGCCTCGAACAGAATGATGGCATCATTGGGCGTGCGAACGTGTCCGTGGTAGGTCTCCATTGTGATAGGGCTCATGTGTAGAAGATGGGTGACGGTTGTAGTAATAGCAGCAACCGTAGTATTTGGTTTTGGTAGCGTAAGGAGATTACAAGGTCAATGCCTCATTGGGTGTCTAAGGCTTGTGTTAGCCGAAGCATATCCACATTATGGTGCGGCGGGGCGGGCGCCAAAGAAAAGCAATTGTTGTGACCTCCTTGTGGGGACAAGAAAATTGTGCTGTTATAATAATCTTACAAAGCGTGCTGCGCGACTGTCGTAGTCGCCGAGAAGGATGACATGTATGCAGGGGTTTCCGGCAAGCTCGGAAAAGTAAGAGTGCGCATGATGTTGGCTGAGCATGGCATACGACCGAACGGCAGGCCGGTGATGACACGAGGAAAGCGAGTCGGAGACACAAACAGAAATAAAGGCAACTCACGAGAGGATGTGTGACTGTGACGAGATGGGTCGATGCAAGCAAACACGACGGGTATATGTGGGGTGTAGTAAGTTAGGCAGACTCGAGCGAGTGTTCCTATAAGGAAAGCAAGGCGGTGGGCAGCGCTGGGGATGGTGGCCGGGAAGGATGGTTCGGGGCGCAAAAGTTTACAAAAGGCATGAGCAGTCATCTGCCCTCATGTACTCGGGCGGGCGGTGCAGGCTTGGGACCCAGGATTTCCAGGAATGTCTTTTGGCCCTTTCTCGGCGCTGGGGTGGTGCTTCTTGATCGCCGCCGAGACGTGGAGTGGCGTCTGATAGCGAAATAAGGCCCACAAGCAGCCGCGACAAGCTTTGTACCGACCCCGGCTCGCTGTAGCTGCTCACTGGCCGTCCGTTCCAGCGGTGCCGCCGTCGACGGCCTATACGCTGCATGGACGGACATAGCCATAGAATTTCTCGGTAGCAGTGACTGCCAAGATACAGACTCCCCACCTGGACATGCTACGTTGTACGTTGTGCCTTGCCCACCTGAGTTGCAATCGTGATGATTAGCGGCATGCCCAGTACGCCGCAGCGCCCAGCGGCGTTGGTCGCCATCAGCCAAGCTTTGTGTGCCGGACAACTCTAAACAAATCTTTATTTTCGACAAGCCTTCGATGCCTTGGCGGGCCCACTTGCACCCCAGCTCTGACACCTCCCAAGGCTTCGCTATGTGGTACAGCCCGTCCGTCAGTTGTCCTGCTTGGCTGTCGCTGGCGCCTCTACATTCATTGTACCAAGCAGAGCCAAGGCGTAGCAAAAAGTCCGTGTGGGCGCGGAGCCCTCCTGCACCACTCTACCGCAGTCATGGCATACTTGGCCCCTGGCCCAAGTCTCTACACAATACTTGTCCACGCTACTGCCCCTCTCGGCGGCCTTGGAGACGGGCATTTCGTTTGGCCCCAATTCCCAGTCCTGGAGCTGACGGCTGCGGAAGAAAGGAGCTTCCTCGGTTCCGGGTAAGAATAACACGGTAGTCGTGTCTTCACCCTCCAAGACAGCTGCAAACAGCTAGCCAGCCCTGGCGCTCAGCTTGTGCAACAGGCGTCTGCTCAGCTCCACAGCAACGTAATTCAGTGCTTGCTACTTCTCAGCCCATTCGCCTAGCCGCTCGGCCACGAGTTTTGATTAAGCCTGGTGTCAATCGTTTAAGCTTACCTCCGTGCGTACTACGGCGATCCGAGCTATCCAGGCCGATGGTATCACAAGACCGTGGCACACCCGCCTCCACCAAGGAGAAGTGGCCGTCGGAGCTCGTCACGATTCCCGCTTCCAAGCTCACCCTTTGTTTTCGTCCGCAGCGTTCCGCCAGCCGCCAACTTGCCAGCTCACCTGGTTGCAACCCGCCATGAGACATTGCCAAGGTTACAAACATGTTTGTCCCACCAGGAAAAACTAGGCAGCACATCATTGTACCCGCCGGACCCGTCCACCAAACCATTTGTGTCTAGGAACCGCACACTGCCAAAGCCAGCAGACTACGGCACTTTACCTTCTGTAACATGGCACCGGTCCAGGCATCCTTGCTCTCCTAGCTGCCCGAGAGAGACAAAGGGCCGAGTCGGACATGATTGGCGCAGGTCATTTTCAGTCCTGCCAAGCAGTAAAGAGCATCTGTTTTGAGAACTAGCCAAGTCTTGTCCAGCTCCACGCTCATGGCAACGGCCGCTTCTTCTCTTATCAGCAAATTCGGTCCAAAGCCGCGTCATCCGACTTGTCATGTCCGCCCAGCGTTGGCTTCTCCACACTCCAATCCGCATGTTTCGCATTAGGAAATCAGGATTTCACCCGTTCCACAACACGCCTACTTCTTGACCCTCTTAGCACACTTGGTATCACGCTTCTGCCCGACAACTGCCGCTCTCCGTTGTCGCTGAATGCACAGTACGCCGTGTAGGTAGGTATCAACACGAGCTTTCCAGTCGACTCACTTACATCTGCAAGGTGGAAGATAAGGTTGGCGCAACACTTAAGCATAATTTCTGACCCGCCGCTCAACCCTGGGATTTGGCCAACCGCACCCTCCCAAACCAGCAATGATCAGCTGGTCGACAACCTAGGTAGTAAGCACGCAACAGCAAGTCCACACTACATCCACTAGGTGGCGATGCAATGTGTCCCCTTGCGACTTTCGCCTGCTACTGCCTCTTTGTGCCTGATGCCATCTGCCGTTGCGAATGCGAAGGTCATGGGCTAGTATTAGGTCCACGTGCTGTGTACCACCAGTCCAGAACTACGCCATCGGATTGCCGCACCGTGCCATAGCAAGCCCCTAGCCCCCCAACTTGAGGGGTTGCCCGGAACCGATGGAAAAATTAAGGTAGGCCAAGCAATGGCGTTGGCCCGATAGCGCCCGATCGTACTAGCATAGTATCCTCGATGAGCCGACAATTCCTCTCAACTCCTCCTGACGGCTCAATTTATCCGTATAGCCCAGAGTGCTGCCTTTTCCCTATGCAACACATGTCCATTGTAGTGCCGAGATGCGGACTCGCGTTGTGGTCACCAAGGCTGTTTGATTGGCGCCGATCGCTAATTTGCAGCACCGACCGTTGTGGGTGTATACCAAGCTCTCCGCCTCTCAACGCGCCAAGCCTCCTATAGTGAATTGATGAGGCTTGCGGCACAGGCTGATAAGCTATCTGTTCTTCTTCTTCTTCTTCTTCTTCTTCTTCTTCTTCTTCTTCTTCTTCTTCTTCTTCTTCTTCTTCGCCCCCCAACCATGCAGTAGTAATATGGATCACACCTCAACACCTGCCTGCATTAAACACCCTCCGACATCCGTAAGCAGGGACGTCGCCGATAGAGAGAGGCTCTGCAGTACCAGATACCAGATAGGCCCTGCATGCGCCACATAAGCTTTACGGACCGGCGTTTCGCATGATCTGCAAAGTATGTCGTATACCAGGGTCTCCCACTAGAATTTACTCCGCGCATGTATTGTTTGTTCCAACCAGCTCACGGCTCACCTCAGCCAAACTTCCCGACCAGCTCACCCAGCAGGCAGCAATCTGCCGATTCCATTCTGACTGCTGTAACCAGGAAACTCGCGCGCGTGCATAAGCTCAATTCTTTCGTACTTATGATACTCCGACAGTCCGTATTCCCGCTCCGCATGCTGACAACCCTTGCGCCGAAACCAAGCCTGTTTGACTCGTCGATCAGTCCTTGAGCACATCATCAGCGGACCACGTTTCATATTCTGACGGCATTTGGCGGAACCATGGGCGGAGGGCGGAGAGCCTGAAACATGCTCGATGAACAACACCGCTCCGCCTGGATATGTTTGCGAGTAATGTGCACGTGATCATGCTATACGGTAGTTGACGTCGGCTGTTTCGTACGTGGCTTGCGTATCACTCTCCGCACGTATCCCCATGGGGACGGCTGTCTTGTATCATGTGCGTTGGAATCGGTGACTGCACTTCCAGACGCGCGTATGTGCTGCTGTAGTCACAGCATTCTGCCGTCATTTGCGTCATATATCAAAGCTCTATCCGAGCCATACTTGCGACGCGCTATTACCAAACTCGCAAGCATCATCTCGCTCGGTCTGTATCTAAGTATGACACAGGCAAATACCAAGCCTTCCAAGCAGATGTCTCCCTTTGCTTTAACCAACAAGAAAAAGGGATAATGATGCCAGGACGGAGAATAATCCGACCCGGGACCCCCAAGCTCTCCCTCCACACCAAGATCTCTCGCCAATCTCTTAGACGGAACTCTTGGAACCCAATCTAACCCGTGCGACCTCAAAATTCAATCTACCCGATCAATCCCTTCTCATCCGGCGTCCCCGTCCCTGATGCTTATCCTCTCTCTCTATTCCCTCACTGCCTCCAACATCCGTATCTACAGATCCGCAAGATCCGCATCCGTACAAGGCCCCTCGTGCACCAAAGTATGCTCAGGCACCTTGTTGCCCGCCACGGGAAACTGCGCAATAAGCGTGCGTTGCAGGCCCGGAAACGTGGTGACGTGGCCCTTGTGCGCGACTTGTTTGACGTCGGCTGCAAGGAGCATGCCGTAGCGGCCGCCCGTGATGTAGACTTCGTTCAGATGGTTCGGCAGACCCGAGTCGGGGGTGCGAACGTAGGCGAGGCCGGAGAGGAAGATTGTGTATCTTGGTTGGTTTAGATTGTTTTCATGGCCGTCCTCATTTCAAGATGGGTTGGGCAGAGAAATGAGGCGTGGAGGAATGGGAGAAA
Source organism: Pyrenophora tritici-repentis (assembly GCF_003171515.1). Lineage (NCBI taxonomy): Eukaryota > Fungi > Ascomycota > Dothideomycetes > Pleosporales > Pleosporaceae > Pyrenophora > Pyrenophora tritici-repentis. Next base: position 6,579,669 of record NC_089390.1, read on the forward strand.
TCACAGACACGTACTGTATTCTGGGCGCATTAGATAGCGTCCCTGTCGTCGTGTTCGGCGGAATTATCCCTAATCTCGCTTGGGTGAAGGCGTCGCCGAGGGCGTAGTTTACACCGCCGCCTCCTAGGACGGGCGCGGCGGTTAGCTGCCAGCATTCGAGGCGTGAGGCGTTGTTTGCGGCTGTTAGGGCTGTGATGTTGAATAAGCTGGTAGATGGTGTTGTGGTTGCTTCGCCGAAGAGGGATAGGGCTGAGCCTAGTTCGGGCAGTTGGTTGAAGAACTTCATTGTAGATATGTGTGCGTTTGGTTTGTCATGGGATGGGGAGGGTTGTATAGCTTTATTGTAGCTTTTCCATCCCAAGTATGCTCCGGATGCTTAGTGGTGTCGGTTTATACATCCGACCTTTTTTCTTTCCCCAGACCGGACATGGGAAACCCACCCCTCAACACTATCTGTCATCCTTACTCCACGGCATATTACCCCCGTCCACACCCAGTCTCACCCAAACCCCACATCCTCCGTCTCCTTCTTCTTCAACAGCACTCACGCACACCGAACCCTCCCTCCCTTGCTTCACTTTCTACCCGAACGAAAATGAAATCCCATCGGTTACACTCCGGCATACATCTCACGTCATACCGCCGAGATATCTCGACTTCGATCGCAAGCTGTGGTGGTTTACGGGTGTAATCGAGTGATCGTGATCGGGATATTAATGTGGGCTCGGGGTATATATCAGGCTTACTGTACCTGGGTGGTAGGTCCGAATACGTAAGTACGGTGCTCAGCTTGCGGTTGTCGTGGTGATGGGTGACGCGATGCGATCTGCAGAGGTGGTGGTAGTTTGGGATATGGGGTTTTGGTGGGTTGTACGCTATCGTCTTTTGGGCGGGAGAATTGCTTTTTCTCAACGTCATGGAGCGACAGGCAGAATTGTCGCGTCTTCGCTGTTTGACATGGCTTCGATTATACTTGTTTTGCAATACTACTTCCTAACTTGTCGGCACCTACATATATGTACCCGAACTACATGGTTTTTCTTTCCATGTGGGAAGACGGATTTGTTCGCAGGCATCATTGGGGGATGGACAGATGTGAGGTGTCAAAGGCGGGGCATAGTTAGAGCTAGTCACGATCGACGATGAGGATCAGGATGATGCTTTTTTTTTGTTGGAATAGGACCGTAGAGTGTTTATAGGAGGTGGATATGTGGAATCGGACCACTGAGGAAAGTTGTAATTGGGGTACGATAAGCATAGTAAACTACAACAGTTTCTTGCATTTTTCTACATCTGGGATCTACTCAAAACTTGGGAAAGCCTATTTGGCTTAATTCAGGCCATTGTTAGTCTATCAGATGGCACAGGGAGCTGAGTCGGCATCAGTGTTGGAACAAAGGCAGAGTCAAAGAGCAATAATTGCATAGTAAGGGCAGGGTCAATGTTCAGGTACGAAGAGGAAGATGGAAATATATAGCAGCACAGCCACAAGTGGAGTAACAGTCAAAACATGCAGAATGAAATAGTGCTATTAAGAGATGCGCTATCAGGACAGCGGCGTTGAACACGGTGGGCTATGGAAGAACATCTCCTATCACCTGGACGAATAGAATCCCCCACATATCCCAGACACAGGTCATCGAGGAATCTTGTAGGGCGTCGCTTGTCTCGTATCATCTCGGGGAATCATACAGCCTTGTACTGGGTGGTTCCAGGACATAGTGATCTTGGTCAGGATCAATTGACGTTTCCTAAAGGCCATTGTTAGCTGAGTATCGCTTGTAGTTGAAGGGTAGACTTACTTCTACTGGGGGATCGCGTCGGCGAGGGTGGTGCCAGGTGCTGCTACAACTGGCGCGACAACGCCGTCGATGACTTGGGGAGCAACTGGAATGCTGTCGATACCGCGCTTAACAACGTTGCCAGCGCCACCAACGACAGAGCCGGGGACCGTCTCCACGCTGGAGAGAGTGTTGCCAACAACGGGGAGGTCACGCTTAACAATGTTGCCAGCGCCACCAACGACAGAGCCGGGGACCGTCTCTACGCTGGAGAGAGTGTCGCCAACAACGGGAGGTCACGCTTAACAATGTTGCCAGCGCCACCAACGACAGAGCCGGGGACCGTCTCTACGCTGGAGAGAGTGTCGCCAACAACGGGGAGGTCACGCTTAACAATGTTGCCAGCGCCACCAACGACAGAGCCGGGGACCGTCTCTACGCTGGAGAGAGTGTCGCCAACAACGGGGAGGTCACGCTTAACAATGTTGCCAGCGCCACCAACGACAGAGCCGGGGACCGTCTCCACGCTGGAGAGAGTGTCGCCAACAACGGGGAGGTCGCGCTTAACAATGTTGCCAGCGCCACCAACGACAGAGCCGGGGACCGTCTCCACGCTGGAGAGAGTGTCGCCAACAACGGGGAGGTCGCGCTTAACAATGTTGCCAGCGCCACCAACGACAGAGCCGGGGACCGTCTCCACGCTGGAGAGAGTGTCGCCAACAACGGGGAGGTCGCGTGAAATCACGTTGCCAGCAGTGCCGACGACCTTTCCGGGAACACCACCGACCTTCTCAGCAGCGGTTGGGACATCGCCTACAATTGGCGCATCGCGCTGAAGCACACCGGATGCTCCATTGACAACCGCACCGGGAACAGTAACGACCTTGCCAACTGTTCCTGCGACATCTTGGCCTGCAACATCGCGCCTCTCAAAGCTACAAATATTAGAAATGCAGTGATGGTGAGAAAGAAAACTTACTCGACTGGAAGAGCAGCTGCGAAAGCGCAAGAGACGAAACCGAGTGTCTGAATGAATCTCATGATTGTAAAAGAGTGTAATAGCTTGCGATTTCGAAGTCGTTTGCTGTAATGGATCGGTATAGATTGAGATATTAGAAGAAGATTGAATGAGTGAATGAGCGAATGACTGAACTCGTGTCCAACTGGTGAGAGCGCTGTGAGGCTGAATATAAGCACTTTCTGGATGAAGCGATTATCAGGGGCATGGTAGATCTCTCCTTCCTTGAGGTTTTGAAAATCTCCGTCTCACTGCCGTTACCTACAGTCGATCGCGACGAACGGGATTGTTAGCCGAGAGTCAGGGCAGCTGTCAGCACGAGTTCAGAGCTGATCGGCCATCAAGGCTCCGTACATGAGCGCTGTTGGTCGATGAGTGGGGAAATCTCATCAAACGCATGCCTATCACTTCACATTTATCGTTGGTGTTGAAATATGCGCCAGCAAGATATGAAGTTTTTTCGCTGGGTGGATGGAGACGTGTGAAAAGGGGAAATAAAGCTCAAGAGGGAGTTCGTGTATTGTCTGATTTGGACATGGCGCCAATAATGGCATCCGACGTCATAACCTTAATTTGGTAAGCACGTGGTCAGGGACTTGCCGTAGAAGCTTGGTCATGTTCTCTAGTACGTGCATCTTCGTACTTCGGCTCGTGTACCGTTAGAAAACACTTGAAGTGGAGGTGATCACCATGGATGAGACACAGCGTGTTCCGTGGGTGAGCTCTGGTCGAATGCAAGCTTCGTATTATGACGCTGGTCTTTCACTTTCCCTATGAGGTTCCTAGCCTCAAAGCTTTCAACTTCGATAACAGCGTTGCGATCGTCGACACTAGGGATGACGACAGCTCCGGGAAGCGTAAGGTCTGAAACAAACAGCTGTTAGCAGTCATGGGAGCATGGACGCGTACGTACACAGGTCCATGCGCAATTGAATGTCATTGATACCCCACCTTGTTGATACCTAGTATTATGATGAGGTTTTGATTGTATCGAAAAGATCAAGCCACTCCACCAATTGATAATCGCCGCATAGCCTTGGTCGTATTCAGTAAGAAGCTCAGTTTCAATGTCAAAGAGACATCTCCTCAAGAGAGCATGGACAAGCTCACGAAGAGTTTTCGTCGGCCCATTGGCGTTGCAGTGTAACCACGTGCTGCGCAATTTGAAAAGTGAAGATCTCTGCTGTAGAAATTGTCGCCCCTGCATTATCTACCCCACATATCATCAACGCCTCGTATCGTGGAGGTCCCACACCCTCATGTCTCCTTTTCGAAAGATACAGCAAAGACACTATCTATATAGCTCGAAGGCACTCGTTCTCACCTACCACTATGGCCTACTGTGGTATCAGTCATCGAATTACATCTGTCGCGCCCTCATTCCTCTGAGGGTCACGCCCGCAGATGTGATCTTTCAGTCTCTTGTTGTCGTTCCACAACCTTTCGCCTTTTCTTTGGCAGCGTACTCGCTACCATCTTTCAATTGCTTCAATACTCTGTTTTCCCAAGGTTGTCCCTGGACCTTGGGTTTCCATCGTGAACACAGCAGCAACCCTATATCTCTTACCTGGGTTGCGCCTTTTCCTTCTGTTTAGGCCGATTGTCACCTCTTTGTGCTGCGTCGCAGAGTTGATGTCGATGGTTCATATCAGGTCGTCTGTGTATCGCGACTGATTACTGCCCACGATCATGTCTTAACAACGAAACTATAGTGTCTAGATCCGCGTAAGTGTCGCGCCGAACGGGATGCGTGTCCCCCTGGTCTATCCATGTACCCAGATGTTATTCATAGACTCTCCCTTCAGCATGATATGGCGTGTAGTTTTGGTGTTGATGTACAAACAGCTTGCGGTAGGGCCCGGGACACTGTTGCCCTGTGTATTCCAGCCCCAATTGACGCAAGCATCGACTCTGTAGGATATGCTCTTCCCAAACTGGACGTGTCTTTGTATAACTAGCGATGATACTGTGGTTGCGCATTGTACTTTTCCCGCTGGTTCAGGACACATGACTACTGGACCTGCAGGAACGACAGCAGGGCGACAGGAAGTTATTGCCCTGTTGTGGTTCAGGACCTTTGCTTGACCGCGGCATTATTCGTCCTACACCGCTGCGAATGGCATGTTCGCATCTAATTGGCGCAATCCTACAACTGGGTCCATCCCGTTCGCGCCGTCGCTGCCCCAGCGACGGCTGTGTTGGCAGTCGCGCCGCCATCGTCATCGCCTATTGGTCAGTGCACGTAAACAAATCCCAACACTATTGATCAACACGGCAGCCGCCCACCAAGCTCAGTTTCGCACGCATTCTACCCTCACGAATATCACGAAGTATTATATACCCTGCGCTGGATCGCTGAAGCATTTCGCGTCCAAGATAGCCTCAGCTGTGCACTCGAAATTATCTCCCGCCCTCCACCTGCCTTGGGCACTTTCCCGCTCTCCCATCCTCCCACCAGGCACCCCACTCCACCCGAGATACACAAACTGGTCTGACCACATCCTCTCCACCACCACCACATCACAATGTCTTCGTCAGAGTCCCGAGAAGTCTCGCGCGACCGGGAGCTCGTCCGGCACTCGCACTCATTCTCGTCTGACCGGATGATTCCAATGTTTGTCTTTCCCCACCGTAAAATATATAGCCATATGTGACTGACATAGCTTCAGGTGGGATAGTGCTGATCCTGACCGGGCGCCTCCGCCATTGCCTATCAATCCAGGCTCGCCAAACCTGACAACACGTCCCAACACATCCGCAGCCATCATGCAGGCGGCGAAGGCGCTTGAGGAGAAGGCGCGAGAGAGCTTACCTGCAAGCTCATACACTACTAATCCTATGCCACAGAAGCTCACATCGACCGAGCGGTCTCTGATCAAAGGCACAACACACAAGCGCATGCAGTCACTACAGCCAGGCAGCGTTCGCGATCTACGCAGCTATCTCGACAACCGCTCGCCTGAGCGGCCCTTCCTGGATCGGTCGCCCGAGCGCTCACCAGACCGTGACCGGCCGTCGAGTAGGGGAGGGCGACCCATCTCGCGCGACTTCGAGAGGGACTACTTCGGAAAAGATACTACGCCTTCACCGGCTCCGCGATTCGAGATCAAAGACACACCTGCCCTAAGGCCCAGCAACAGGGCCATCTTGGGCGAGAACACACCGCCGTCTGCAACCATGATGGCCCTACAGACCATGTCCATTCCTCAGCACCTTCTTGATCCGCCATTGTCCAACGTCACAAAAGATACGGCACGAACACCACCACGGTCGCCGCCGGTGCCCACACCAGCTTCCGCGCCAGTTCACGGGCCGCCACCACCGCACTCGTTCGATAACATCTCCAGCCAGCTTCTCAGCATCAACAACATCGTGTCCAGTCTGCAGAAAGACATGTCACAGTTGAGCCGGCGGAGTAAGGACAATGCAACTGATTTGATCAGCCTGAAGGAAGCCACCAACACACGCGATGAGGACATTCGGAAGTCACTCAAGGACCTCCTATCCACTATGTCACAAAAGCAGCAAGCAGCCGCCAACGCCGCCATCAACGCAGACACCTCCCGGTCTAGCAGCCTCAATCTCCAAGATCCCCACATGACCCCGACAAAGCAGTTCACCTTCCCCAGAATGACATCTACTAGTCCTTGGGCGGATGAACGAATTGGCAGCCCGAACCCATACTCAGTCGAGGGCGCCGCTAGTGTCGCCATGTTGGAGAAGATCATCCGCGAGATGGTGACAAAGGATGGCCAGGAGCGTTTGGTTGCGAGTCTACAAAAGCTGGTCGACAAGGCCACTGGAGAGACAGCCAAGAAGGTGGCTGAACTGGCCGAGTTCGTCAAGCAGGGCTCAATGGTGCACCCACCCGGATCGGCATCTTTTCAGCCATCGCCAGGATCGGGCGCGCTCACACGAACTCTATCGGCTGACAGCAAGGCGGCTTATGCCAGCCCCAAGGCTGCCGATTTCGTGAGCGAGGAGATGTTGAAGTTCCTACGGAAGATCAAGGACAGTGTCGCCGAGTCCGGATGTGTTACCATGGCCACCAAGACGCTTGTCCAAGAACTGAGGGACGAGGTTCTAGGCATGGGCCGTGAACTTGCCCGCAAGGTTGAGGAGGCCGAACAGGCTAGGGCAACCGAAGCTGAGTCTGGTCAGGCCACCGCGGACATCAACGCCATCGTCCAGGAGGGTCTTGCGAACCTGAAGGAGCACATGGACAAGGTCATGCGCGAGCGAAGACGACAGTCCATGTCTTCTGTTGTGACTCGCAACACTGTCGATAACAACGAGGTCTACGACGTTGTCAAGCAGGCACTAGCGGAGCGCGGTCTGGACCAACCATCTGCTCAAGCTGCACTGGACAAGGAGGCAATCATCAGCGCAGTGCGTGAAGCTTACGACGGCGTTGAGTTGAACCCGAGTATCGAAGTACAGCAGGTTGGTCTCGGCAGTGACGAAATCTTGCAATGTCTCCGCGAAGGCCTCCAAGACTTCAACGGCTCTGGTGCTGTCACAAAGGAGGAAATCGAAACCATGTTACACGAGTCCCTAGAGAAGATTCAACTACCGCCTCCAATCAACGAAGTTCATGAGATTCGCGAAGAGATTCTTATGGCTGTTCGAGATTCTTTGGAGGAGCTGAAGCCTGCTCTTAGCACTCAGCCACCGGCTGATGCTCTTTCCAGAGAACTGCTGGAGGAGGTCATTCGCAACGCGCTTTCTGAACACGGTTCCGCACCCGTAAACCTCGAGCTTCCCCCAGAGACCATCGGAGATGCTGTTCGAGCAGCGACTGAATCCCACAACGAAGCAGTCATGCAGCGTCTACAGTCGATACTTGATGACACCCACGCCAGGTTCGAAGGCATCTCCTCCGATCGTGGACAGGATACCGAGCAGGTTCTCACAGCACTTCGCGAAGGACTGGAAAGTCTTCGAACTGAACTCCAAGGGTCAGTCAATCAACCTCGGGAGATCACGCAAGACGGCGAGATGATTGATCACATCAAGACCGAGCTTGATAAGCTACGCGAAGATGTTCAGGGCTATGTTGCTGAGGGTCCACGTGGTGACCAGGCCTGGAGCCGCGGTGACATGGTCGCATACCTCAAGTCGGAATTCGAGAACCTTCACGAAAAGTTGAGCACTCAATTCTTGCCGTCTGCCAAGGGCAACGAAGAGATCCTGGCTGCCCTCACCGCTGGCTTTGAGGAGATGAAATCGCAAGTTGCGCTCCGAGCCGAGGATGATACCGACTCCACCGATGATATCAGCGAAGCTATTAAACATGAGTTCGATCAGCTCAAGGAGGTTGTCCTTGGTGACACTTCTAGCAACAAGAATGATATCCTTGAAAAACTTCAAGCCGGCTTCGACGGTCTACATACTCTCATCGCTGAGAAGGAGTCTGCAAACACACCCAACGACGCCATGCTCGCTTCGCTGAAGGAGGAATTCGAAAACCTCAAAGAGAGCCTGAGTGGCTCCCTCGTTCAGTCAGGTGCTACAGCCGACAAAGACAGCATCGTTGACGCTGTGCGAGAGCTACTCGAAGGCTTGAACACCTCACAAGAGGCTACTTCAAAGGACAATCTTGCTTTAATTCGTACAGAGCTTGAGTCGTTGAGGGAATCGTTCGGTAATGCTCTTGTGCCTGCCGGCGACAAGGACAAGACCGAGATGGTTATGGTCATGAAGACTGCTCTCGATGAGATCAAGGCTAACCTCACATCCGCTGGCCTCAACGAAGAAATCCTAGAGGCCTTCCGTGGCGAGTTAGAGCAGCTGCGCCATTCTGATGACCTGACCCGACAACACTCACGCGCTGACACGGAAGAAGTCCTGGAGGCTCTGAAACTTGGTCTTGATGACTTGCAATCACATCTTGACAAGAAGCTCGAGACCAACCCTGATCGCCAAATGTCTGCTACTGGTGAAATCATCGACGCGATGAACGAAGGAATCGAAGGGCTTCGAGCCGATGTCGTCAAGATGGCCGAGAAGCCTGTCGACATGAGCGTGTCACACGAGATCTTAGAGACCCTCAAAGAAGGTCTGAACGCCCTGCGTGAGGATATTGACATGCTCAAAGGCACTAGGCAGGAGGTGGCTGTCGAGGAGGATGGCGCTCCAGCAGGTAACGAAGTTGCTCTAGCGGGAGTTCCGGACAGTGAAGAATCTACATCGCGGGAGGTTATTGAAGAAGCATCGCAAGAGGAGCCGCCACAACTGCAACCAGCACAATCTGCTGATCTGGCCAAGATGGAGCTCATCTTGACTCAGATCCAGGAGAAGGTGGATGCCATGGACGCCAACATGCAAACCTCTACCGCTGCCGCTGCCGCGCCGTCAGAAGCCGTCGCTGCCACAGGATCAGCGATGAAGGAAGATCTCGTTGCTATCGAAGAGCTTCTGAAGGATGTTCAAGCCGCCGTGCTGCTTATGCAGGACCGTGAGACTTCGCCACCTGCTCTGGAAGGCTTTGCCAAGAAGGAGGATACTGACGCCATCGAGACACTCCTTGCGAACACAAAGGCCAAGATTGAGGAACTAGTCCTACCGGATCCTGCAACTGCTGTCACCAAGGAGAACCTAGAAGATGTTGAGCTCGTTGTTAGGACTACGTCCGAGGCTCTGGAGGCACTCGCCAAGAAGTTCGAAGACGAAGGTGCAACCAAGGCCGACGTTACAGTCATCCAGGTGATTGCGGACGACATCAAGCTTGCTCTAGACGAGATGAAGGCTGCCAAACCGGAAGATGAGGCCAACCCACAGGCGACCAAGGCAGACATCGATGCTGTGACTCTGCTTGTGGACGATCTCAAGGTCAAGCTGGATGATTTGAAGATCCCAGATCCTGAGGAGCTTGCCTCAAAGGCTGAAATGGAACAGCTCACTGGCTTGATCCACGACTTCCGCGATAGCCATGAGAAAATGAAGGACACCTACGAAGCAGACATTCTCAGAACGGCAGGTAACTTTGATGCACGCAAAGCGGAGGCTACCCAGATCGTGGAGGACATCACTGGTGTCAAGACGGCTTTGGACGAGATGAGGGACGAAATCAAGACCAACCTCATCGAAGGTGGGCCGATCGAGAACCTTCAAGCTTCCTTCAAGGCACTAGAGGAAACCATTGGTGCAAGCAACGTTACTGCTGATGTGAAGGAGTTGATGGAGATTCTCACAAGGGAGTTCGAGCGTGCCCACGGATCTATCGCAGGCATGCAGAACGAGCATTCAGAGAAGTCTGCATTGTACCTTGAAAAGCATGACGAGGTCAAGGATGCAATCGTTGCGGACTTTACAGAACGCTTGGAGGATAAGTTCAACACGCTCATGGCCAAGTACGACGATGCTCAACTTTTGGCGGATGAGCTTGCCAAGGTCATGAAAGAGAAGGCTGAGGAGCAGGAGAAGATGCTCGAGAACACCAAGACTACGGCCGACGAACTTCGCTTGACCATCGACACACTTGGTGCTACGATAGCCGGTATGAACGATCGATTCGAGGGTGTTACCACTCAGTTCTCTACCGACTCCACTACCGTCATCGGCAAGGTCGACGAGACTCTGACAAAGTTCGAAGAGCAGAAGCTTGCAACGCTGGAAAAGCTTGAAGAGCAGAAGCTTGAGACCATCGCCAAACTCGAGGAGCAGAAGCTCGAAACAATTGCCAAGTTTGAAGAGCAGAAGCTGGACGACAAGGGTGAGCACTCACACACACGTGACGAGATCAAGAACATCGAGACCATCTTTACCAGTCTCCAGGACAACGTCACGGAGTATCACCCCAAGTTCATGGTGGCATTACACGAAATCGAAGCTCTCGTCAAGGCTCACTATGAACACGCTCAAAAGTCCAAGGAAGAGGCGGATGAGAACGCTCGAGCATGGACTGAGGAGGCCAAGGCTCGTTCCGAAGAGCTGCAAGCCCACTTTGAGAATCTGCCCAAGCTTCTGCCTGCTCCCCCACCGGCGATCGAGCTGCCAGAGAAGTACGATGACGCGCCCGTTCAGGAGAAGCTTGACAAGCTGCTCGCGATTGAAGCACCGCCCAGCTATGACGATGGCGCTGTGCAGGAGAAACTCGACAAGCTGCTTGCCATCGAACCAGCGCCCAACTACGACGATGGTGCTGTTCATGAGAAGCTTGACAAGCTCCTGGGCCATGCTGATGAGGCGGGTAAGGCGATCGGTAACCTCGAGAAGCTGGATGAGATCCATGCTCAAGTCAAGGTGACTGCGACTGAGCTGAGCGAATTCGTCGCAAAACAGACACAGTTCATCACCGACGGTAACGACGCCAAGGAACGCGAGGCCGAGGAGCTTGCCCTGCTCATTGAGCGCAGGACGACTCAGAAAGAACAGCTAGAAGTTGACCTGGAGAGCCTTCGGGCAGAGAAGGCTACCCAGAAGGAGCAACTCTTCACAGATCTTCAGGAAATGAAGGCTGAGAAGGACCGAGTTGTACAAGAGCTGAAGGAAGAGAAGGAACGTGTCATGGCTGAGTTGCAAGAAGAGAAGGAGCGTACCATGCTTGAGCTCAAGGAAGAGAAGGACCAGCTTTTGGCTGCTGTCGCTAGCCTTCAAGCGGAACGCGAAAACCTGGCCAACCAAAAGGTTCGACTCACAGGCGAAGTCTCCTCTCTCCATACCGCGCTTGAAATCCGTCGAGAAGAGCTGCACTTTATGGATACCAAAGCGGATGCACTAGAGCGTCGCATCCTGAACGGTATCATGGATCATTCCCGCGCTCTTATGATGACGAAGGGCGGGTCGAAGCTCAAGAAGCGTATGAACGCAGACGCTGCAGACGAGGACAGCAAGGCGATGCCACCTCCAAGTACCGCAGCGAATGGTCTGTCTCTCGCGCTCAAACCTCGTCCTGCTATCCGTCGCCCCGGTGCACCCGCCAACCCTGCACAACGTCGTATCCTGTCGCTCAGTCAGATCAGCGGCAACGCACCCACTGGAGCCCAGGCATACCCTACTACCCATACCGCGACCAACGGCAATAACGCAATCAAGCGCAGCCATTCGGTGAAGACAAGCAACTACTCGCGAAAGGGTTCTTGGGGTACTCGACCTAATGCCGCTGCTGCCAACAAGGAGAATGATGTGCTTCCCGAAGAAGACGAACATGAAGCTTCAGCACCTCTCTCGCACTCTATCATCGAGGAAGATATACAGAGTGAGACCGGTACCGAGCGCCGCTATAGCATTGGCAGCCGCTACGATGAGAACGACGCCGACGGCGAGACACCCGGCTATGACGGGCGTTCCAGCTACGGTGGCACTGGCAGTGAATACACCTACGCTTCTGGCTCCTCTTACATGACCGGCAGCGATATTGATCACGACCGCCGCACTTCATATGGCGCCCGCTCTACCCAATCCGCCGCTCGAGGTGAAGAGCCCATTGACGAAGGCTCCGAGTACTCTGAAGATGAGGAGCCTACAGCTATCATTGAGCCATCTGATGTCAATGCGTCCGAGATCTCGACCGCTACTGCAGACAGCGAGGTCGACCTACCAACAGAATCAGATATCGTTCGCGCGGTCGACGCTGTCAGGGAAGAGATGAAGGACAGCTATGCTCCACCTAGCGATTCGGGCCTTGGTATCGACCTGCCTACTGCCGACCTCGGCAACAGTGCTTTGGTGGACGCCGACTACTTCCGACGCGCAGCTGAGGAGGAGGCAAGCACTGTTGGCTAGACATCACTCGGTTGTGTCTAGTGTTATGTACAACGCTTATGCTCTTTGTCTCGCTCCGCATCTGTCGGTTTGAAGCTTTGACTCGCCCCCTCTGGGGTTTAAGAGTTGGCATCGCTGATGAATACGTCGTCGAGCTTGACAAGGGCAGGAGCAAATGGACCATGACACATGATCGGTGGTTTGCACACATGACGGAGTTGATTTGGCTTTGGCCTACAAATGATGACTGAATGGCGTGAACGAGGACGGGTAATGAATGGCGAAGACGGGTATGAATGAGTGTCACGATTATCGGTTGGATATGGGGGCGTCTGGACGTTACATTCCCCGACGGGTGTCTTTTTTTGTCTTGTTTGGCGTTTGGGCCTGGATCTCGATTCAATTGGTCGCTGGCGTAAAGCGGCTACTTCTCATGTCCCTGTTTATTACGGCCGTAAGCCTGTACAGAGGACGCTCAGTATATGAGTGTAATAACAAATCTCTTTCGTTCATGATGTTGACTTGCGTTTTCCTTTGCATGTTTGTTTTTCTGATGTGATGTCCTGCCGTGGTTGTATGTGCTAAGCGGTGTCCCCACACAGGAGTACTAGGGCGTGGCCCCAGGTGAGATAATGGTGGTTGAGGAGGGATGGTGTCAACGTTTTTTATGCGTATCAGCTCAGGTTCTTTAGGAGTAACTTGAGTATAACAATCAGTGTCAGCCCCTTATTAGGTATGTCTAATGTGTATAGCAATCATTGTTAGTGGTGTATAACAATTAATAGTTTTTCTTCTACACTTGGCGACTTTTGGATACAAAAGATTTAGTAGTCTCTAGATCTGCTTACCTACATTCGGCTAGCGCGATCATAAAGATGAATGACGCGCATGCACGGGATCGCGGGAACACGCGCCAGGTCGCGCTTGTATGGCGTGTCTGTTTCCACGATGTGATATCGCATATAGCACGTTAATCAACCTACTGTACTTGTTATGCTATTTGATCATGACATCGTATGACTAAACACGCATCATGCCGTCGTCATCCCCCAACTTCGACTCGTCGCAATTCTCCATCACGTCCCCGCGCCGCATCCCCAAATCAAACTTCACCTACAAACAACTCCACCAGCTCAAAACTTGCAGTCCGCAGACGCCCCTCCGCGTAATCGCACACGTCGACCTCGATGCTTTCTACGCGCAGTGCGAAACCGTCCGCCTCGGCATCGATCCATCAAAGCCCCTCGCAGTCCAACAATGGCAGGGCTTAATCGCTATAAATTACCCCGCGCGCGCATTCGGCCTCAGCCGCCATGTCACGTCTACCGAGGCGTTGAAGCAATGTCCCGAGCTGATTCTACAACATGTTGCGACGTGGAAGGAGGGCGATGAGACATGGGCGTACCACGAGAATAGCTTCAAGGACATGGCGACGCATAAAGTTAGCTTGGACCCGTATCGCCAGGAGAGTCGCAAAATTTTGAAGTGTATAAAGGAGATTTTGCCGGATAAGGATCAACGGGTTGAGAAGGCGAGTATTGATGAGGTTTTTATGGATCTTAGTGCGCAGGTGCATACGATATTGTTGGAGAGATATCCCGAGTTGAGAGGGCCGGCGCCGTATGATGATCCGACGGAGCGGTTGCCAAAGGTGCCTACAACGGTTTTGGATTGGGCGGCTGATGCGCTTGTGGAGACGGGCGAGGAAGACGGAGAGGATAGAGATCCAGATTGGGATGATGTGTGCATGGTGATTGCGTCTGAAATTGTGCGAGACGTACGAAAGCATATCAAAGATACACTGGGATATACATGCTCCGGGGGCATTGCACGAAACAAGATGTTATCGAAACTAGGTTCTGGATACAAGAAACCCAACCAACAGACCGTGATCCGGAACCGCGCAGTCAAGCACTTCCTCTCCGATATGAAGTTTACCAAGATCCGTATGCTGGGCGGCAAACTAGGTGATGAAGTGGTTGCCATGTTCGGCACAGACAAAGTCAGAGATCTCGTCGAACAACCACTGGACCAACTCAAGAGACTAGGCGACGACACCGGCACATGGATCCACTCCATCATCCGCGGCGAAGACAACAGCGAAGTGAACCCACGTACCCAAATCAAAAGCATGCTCTCGGCAAAGTCGTTCCGCCCGGCTATCCACTCCTTCGAGCAAGGCGTCCGCTGGCTCCGCATCTTCGTCGCAGACATCTTCTCCCGCTGCGTCGAAGAAGGCGTCTTGGAAAACAAGCGCCGTCCCAAAAGCATAAACCTGCACCACCGACAGGGTGCTCAAACAAGGAGTCGTCAGGCTCCCATACCACAAGGCAAACCGCTCTCCGAAACCATACTTTTCGACCTTGCAAAGAACCTCTTAGCCCAAGTCGTTGTCGACGGCCGCGCTTGGCCTTGCTCGAACCTCTCCCTCAGTGTCGGCGGCTTCGAAGACGGCATCACGGGTAACAAGGGCATCGGCGGCTTCCTCGTCCGCGGCGAAGAGGCAAAAGCTATGATGTCGTCGACGATGATGACGGCGATAGGGCGAAGTGCAAGTAGCGGCGGCGAGCCACCGGCCAAGAAACGCAGAACAAAAGGCAACATTGCGAATTTCTTCGGTCCGAGAGATGATAAGAAGAAAGACTTTGATGCTGCGAGAGCGGTACTACTGAAAGCGCACAGCGAGTCTACGCGCGAGGAAAGCGGGGGCGAGATGGAGGAAGATGAACAGGGGGAGGGGGAGGAGGGGTTTCAGGAACAGCGGTATGATTTTGATGGTGTGGAGAGACCGATTACACCACCACCGCCGTTACGAAAGCATTGCAGTGACGGAGACAATACCGTGGATACACCTCCCTCAGGTCAACTTCACCGTACATCAAACATCCCGCCCCCACCACCACAGCCACAGCCAGTTTCCGCACCAACATTCTTCTGCCCAAGATGCAACATCCACCTCCCCCCAGTTGAGAAACCAGAACATGACGACTATCACTTCGCGCTCGATCTGTCGAGGGAGATGCGCCAGGAAGAACGGACTACTCCTGCTCAGCCTCCGCAGTCTGCGAGAAAGGGGGGTGGTGCGGGGAAGCGATCGAGGGGTAGGGGGAGGCCGCCTGGGGGTGCGAGTGGGGTGGAGAAGGGACAGGCTAGGTTGGCGTTTGGAAGGGGGGGATGAGGTTTGTATATTCATATTTATGTTCATGTTTATGTTAGAATGAGTACTTATCGCTATTATGAAATTTATGTATGAATGTCGATATGGATTTATGTTCGTGTAGATGATAGGACTTACGTGGAGGTAGTTTAGGGCATCTAACAAGGACCGCACAATCTTTGTTTAGGCCTGATTCATACAAGCTTAGATGTCGGTATATCGTAATCGTTATATATACATACCCTCATCTATACCTTCTCTCGTTCCTTATTCCCCAGCCCACAGATTTACACAACCTCAAATTCCAACCTCACCCTCGGCACCTCCTTACTCCCTGCCAGCATCTTATATGTGAAGTTCCAAAACTCGAAGTCACTAGTCCAGATGTTAGCAAATCTCTCCTTCTCTGTCGGTCGTAAAAAGAAAAAAAGAAACTCAAAACTTACTTAATCACCTCTCCCTCCCCCCCAAACATGCCATTAAACCCAACCCCATACTCCAAATCCACCGACCCACTAACATTAACCCTCACACCCTCGACATCCGCCCAACCACCAACATCCCTCTTCCCACCCCACCCATTCGTCCCCACGAGGAAGGAAAACGCACTCGTCTCATTCCCCTGCGGATAACTCAACTCCAAACTGCCCTCCCCAACAACCACATCCAGTGCGTAAACCTGCGCGTACAAGCTCATCCAGCCGACAGTTCCATCTTTACGACTCCACTGCACAACGGCCGGGTTGAAGGAATTGGGGTTCTTGGCGGGTCCGCCAATGACGTTTTCGGAGAAGGATTCTGCGCCGATTGTGAGGCTGGGGGAGAGGTAGGCGGTTATGTTGCGGGGATAGGTGTCGAAGGGGGGTGAGAAGGCGGTTGTGTGGACGGTGTGGGTGCCGGGGAAGGTTGTGAGAGCGGAGAGTGTTTCGTCGGGGACGAGGGTATTGTGGTATGGTGCTAAGATAGCGATGAGGGGGCCGATTGCGAAGTCATCTTTGTGGCCCATTGCGTAAGGCTGGATGGAAGTATTAGTTCAATCAGATTTTCTCCATGTTTGTGTTGGAAGAGGAATAACTTACTTTGGGATGCATGGGCGACGCTTCCTTGCCGACAATTGTCCACATTTGTAGTGCGAGGATGCTGAGATAACGGTTCATGTCGAAGCCGTAGGCGCGGTCCCAGGGCCCGGCTACGTTTTTCAGGTTGGCGTTGTATAGCTGGCCTAGACTTGTCCATGTGGAGCGTATCATTTGTGGTCCGTATTCGCCCATTAGACTATCCCGTGGCATGTATTTCGCCCAGAGCGTAAGTGCCCAAAGAGACACTCCTGCGTAGGTGCCAGAATTGAATTCAGACAATGTGTCGTCGCGGGTAAACAGATCAATGACTTGTTTGGCGTAGGCTTCACCGGCCGTAGTCATGTTTGAGTCGTTTACGCGGCGGCCTACGTAGCCAGAGACAAAGGCGCGCATAATGGATGGGTTGCTGTATGCGGGATACAAGTTATCGCCATCTACGCCGCCAACGCGGTAGCTATCGCCAATGGTGGTGTTGAACAGACTTTCCACCATGTAATCTTGCACATCCTTGGGAAGAAGATGCGGAAACTCTTCTAACATCAAGACAAAAGTCGTGCCCACGAAGCCGCGCCAATTGGGATCCCAAGAGTTGTACATCTTGGCAGGGTAGGCTTCGCTGCCGACCGTAGGCTCCTCGGGATAAATTTGGTAGTTGCCAAACCTCGATGTGGTGTCAGCATCAACACCAGCAGCCTGTGGCACTACAAAACATACCACTGCTGGCTCTCATTTTTGAACTGGCCTCCGATAACATTCTTCACAATCTTGACCGCTTGCTCAACATCGTCGTTTTCGTTTCTGGCCAGTAAACCCGCTGCATACCACACACTGGCCCTCGTCTCATGCGTCAGTGCCTTGGCCTCCAGACTGTATAGATATCCTCTTTCGCTGTCATAGTACATATCCATCCAATCCATTGACTCGCGCAGCAACCCATCTGCGAATGTTTCGGTCGCATTACGTCCAAACACAGTCCGGCCCGTGCACACATGCTGCGCCAACAACGTCGCAGCGACCCAAAACCTCGCGAAAGCAATCATACCGAACGTCGCAACGAGTGGAAAGTGCAGAATTTCGCACACGACATGGCAGCGACATCTACCATGTTTATTTGGTCACGCGGCACGGGTCTACAGCGCGGCCAAGCGCAACAATACGGGAGTATGTCCGGAGCGTTACTTGAAGTTGCTGAAGTTGAGGGGTTCGGTAGATAATAGGGCGAGGTAGATAAACAACTTGCCCGTTGATGGCAAGTACGGCCTAGTTCTAGAGTTTATGGCCCGGGTAAAGGCCGCTAATGGAAGAATGCTGCGGGACTACACATCCGAGGGCAAAGTGACATACTGACTCGTGAGGATTAGCGGTGACAGATAACATGACCAACTGTCCACCACTAAATGTCCCTGATGATGCAGTGTGCAGAGCTTAAAGTCCCTTAGAAGCAGCCCGTCCTGCGACCAACTCCACTCGCGCGAACACAAGTCGCTTCTGGAAGGGCCGAGCCGCTACACCTGCCGTGATAGCAGAAATGCCACAAGCTTCATCATGCAGATCTTAATCACTCACTTGACTTCACCATCTTCCATGTTCCTTGAAGCACATGACTAGCAGAGCCATGGTTTCACGCGCATATGCAATATAGCCGCTTTCCACCTTGTATTCAACGAACTCGATCCATCGTCAATGCTGCAAGCCGTTTCACTCACAATGAAACAGACTGATAACATTACATGAGGCACAGCTCGAACATCGGCATACGATCGGCGACGTTATCGGAGAAAAAATGGCGCAAGATGATCAACCGTAGCGGTCGTGTCGATCGGCGGGTAGAAACATTGTCGAGTCAGTATGTTTCGTACGCTGTGGCGAGTACCTTGATGATGACTAGGAAAGCAAAGAGGATTGCACAATCTAGTTGCGACAGAGAAGTTGATATTGCACAGATAGTATTGGCATTTTCCTTTCCCACGCACGCTGTGCATGCGCAGATAACCGTTGATTCATAAACATGGCTTCGTGAAGCAACGACCCAGTGTCGCAGGTATATACATTGCAAGAAAAGCAGTTTCCGGAAATTGATGCAAAAGCATTGTGATGACCACCAGTGGTATCAGTCCTGGTCAGGGCGATAATGTCCATGGCAGAAATGGCTCGCATATGACAAGCATAGATCCGGTAGAAACAAGAAATGAGACCCAATCTTGCAGAATAACGTACATGAGCAGTGAGCAAAAAAAAGGAAAAAAGAAAAAGAGAAAAAACCCGGATAGTCAATGCTCCTTGGGTACAACCAGGCTGGAATTTGTGGTCCGTGTTTGAGATCCGAGGGAAAGGACTCTATCCGGATGCTTTTGGTAAAGGTAAACTGCCTACGGGCCCCGGAAGGAAGAAGATGGTCCATTACAATATTAGGGTGGCCAGACTCCAGAGCTCCATCCAGACAGGGAAGGAAAGGGTATCTCTGGGCTCGATACATCGACGCAGGAACAATGAGGTTTTGGTAAGATTGATAGGCTCTCTATCTGGTACTGTACCTAGAGGTGCCCGAGGGTTGATTGCGCGACGATTGCGGCTGTTGCGATAATGGATATTCTGGGGGGGTGAGTGTCAGTTGTAGGATGCCGGGACGACGCAATGCACTTACGACGACCATCCGAAGCAATGTAGTAGCCTGGGGCGGCTGCCGGAGTACTACTGGGGCTTAGCGATAGACCAAATAGGGTTCGTCATAGTAACCAAAATACCTTGGAGCAGCATATTGGGGCGTGGGAGGTGCCGTCTGTCGTCCGTAGGGATCTGTGGTCTGCGCGGGGTAAGAAGAGTAGCCAGCCTGGGCGGGGTATTCCCTTCCACTGGGTTGCTGGTAAGAAGATGAGTATGGGTCCGCTGGCTGAGTCCTGGGTGCAGCGGATGCGGCCTGGTAGCCCGGATGTGAAGCTCCATACGTGGTTGGGGTGGTGGTGTAGTGGGGGTCACTGCTAGCATAGCCAGAAGACGAATACGTCGTCGCTCTAGACGACGTCGACGACTGACGAGGAGGCTGATCATAGGGATCCGCGGCCGCATGCGGCGCGCCGTGTTCATACGGTTTTGTTGGACCCCAATGCTGGCGAGCAGCATGTGTGCGCGAGTCCTGGTAAGCGACTAATGAAGCGTTAGGGCCCCCTGATACCTTAGTAGTGCGGACTTGAGGACTATGGCTACCTCCACGTCCCGTCTCGCCAGGCTGGCGCTCCTGCTGCCAACGTTGCGAATCCATCTTCAAGTCCTGAATCATTTGCTGCGGGAGTTTGGTTAGCGTGTTGCGCGAGCTACTTGCGAGACTCGCCACCTACCGAAGTCAGAGTGCGGTATGCTGTTATCCAGTAGCCTGGTTGGCCCTGCGCGCGAGTTAGTATTCCGTACGTGTGGCATCAAGGAAAGATGTGCGGACCTGGTACTCTCCGGTGCCGGTGCCAGGCCTGACGAGCGCATCTGGGCCCAAATAGCGCTGGATGTCGGCCGTGATTACTTCTCTCGCAATACCGTCGCCGGGCACGAACCACTGATTTGCGCGCGACATGGCTACAGAGAGGGATATGAGGGAGACAGTAAATAAAAAATGCGGCTTATGTTAATGCCAAAAAACGGGCCAAGCTAGGGAAGCTAAGACAAGCACCAAGATTACGGTCCGGGAAACAGTGCAGGCGTCTGTGTGTCCTGGGGCTATGGTGTCCAAGGAGATCCAGGAGGAAGGTGGAAGAGAGGCAAGACTGGGGCGGGGTATTGACCAATATACGGGCACTGGGGCGTGCGGCCTGTGACAGAGAGTGGACCTTGACGGCGTGGCTGCCGGCGACCCTTTTTGGGATGTGGTAGCTGATGGGATGCAGCTTCCTGGTGGGGGTGTAATCTCTATCGCGCTTCACGACAGGTACCTGGAGGTATACAGGACTATGCTGGAGACACTATGTGCGCTTCTCTGCAGATAGATGTCTGGGGGACGGACGAAGGGATGAGTACTTGTTGAAGACTCGTCTCAGTGTCTGAAGCTGAAGTATGGCTGCAGTGGGTGCGGGGAGCTGATTGGCGGACGAGTGACAGGCAGGGCAGCGGCAGGCTGGATGCACGTCAATCCGTTGGTGTCGGGCAGCAAAGCACGCGAGGGCTGACAGTAGTGACGCTTGACGCTGGTTTCACGGGAATGGATGGGAATGGCGAGAGCGATATAGACAGCTGGATGGGAGGGATGGAGCAGCGGCGGCGGAGGGAGAAAAGATCAGACGAAAACAAGCAGCGTACCGACGGCAGCCGATCTAGTTATTCGGAAGCGCATTGGGACCCCATAGAAAAAGGCCAGCTCGAGCTTCTGGCGCGATTTGGGTAGCAAGCGCACAAGTGGGCGATGCGAGTGTGTGGGGACAGCCCTCGCTGGTGGCGCCGCTTGGGCATCAACCGCGCGCGCCCAAGGCCTGCCTGACTGATGCAGCGAACGAGTCGCAAGCGGGCGTCGGTCATGGATCATCATGGCCATGATGCTCCTGCTACTGATGCTGTTGGTAGCCAAGACCTCTAACAAGGGCGGACGACGGCATTGCGACATGGCTGGCGACTTTGCTTCCCGCCATCATCGCGCAGGCGTCTGTCAGTGTGGCGTCGTGGGGAGGGGCTGTATCTGTAGGCGGGCTCCAGGGCCTTGTCGGGCCTAGCCGAGGACAATTTTTCACCGCGTTGCAAACTGTCGATAGCTGCTCCCACGCCTCCGGTGAGGCCTGCATCGCCAAAACCCAACAACAACCAAGCTTCTCCCTGGTCGGCCATCTCGGCCAGCCATGACGTTTGTGTGGCCAGAGCTGACCGGCTGAACGTCAGACGCCCTTCACCGACTCTCTATTCCCCCCCCCCCAGCCTGCGACACCAGCATGCCATCTCATACAACGAACAGACCTCCTCAGATGGCAACAGCCGTACACACCCTATGCTCGAAGCGTGCAAAATCTTCTTGCCTCTTCATGTCTCTCTGCCTATGGGAACCTCTCCCTCTGCCCCGGCCTAAAAGACAGTTGCTTCTGCTCCCCCTCGTGGCTGCTTCTCATTAGTTGGCTGCCCATACTACCGCCCGCATCTTGCACCGCAATCGTCGTCAGGCACCCGTGGGCCCAGCGACACCAGCACGTGTTTTCGTGTCACCGCACCTGATCCGCAGCCGCAGCGACGATGACGCGCAGCTGCCGTGCTGCCCAAGTCAGGACGCCCATGTCTGACAACACCCACAGGGTCCTACCCCAGGGTTCCCTACCTACCACCAAACCTGCTATTGCTGCCAGCATCTGACACAAGTACTTGATCGCCTCTTACTCTTGCTCACTACTACTAATCATGTCCATCCTACTAACTCGCCCTCTGAACCATGGAGTTGCTGTAGCTGGGGCAAAAAGAGAAGGAGCATCGGCACAGCTATCAGCCCAAGCCCGGCGGCCTCTCCTATCACTATCACTATCACTATCGTACAACAACGCCTTTCTGGGCCCGGCCAGACCTGCAGCCCATATTACGCCTAAGCCAGCTCTGTCGTCCGCTCCCTTCTTCCACTCGTTGTCCATCTCAACCACGACTTGTGGAACTAACACCCGCGCTTGAGGCGTACACAAGGTTCATCACTCCAACCACCTCGTCATGTGCAGGACCCACCTTCCGATCCTTATATCGACCCACGCACTGGGGAACCTTATGTTCAAGACCGTCTCCCACCTCTACCGCGGTACTTTTGTCGCCCGAGCATTCTTCCGCCAGTTCGCGCGTAAGGATCTAGTCTGCCGCTGCAGGGCCGTCACGACTACCTACTTGGGCACTGATGCTTCCGTTGCATCGCGAGCGGCCCGAATGCTCCCGGTGACCGCTTTTTAGATATGAGGGGGTGGGGTGACCTGTATATCTCTTGGTCATCGGCTGCCCAAGCTGCCGACATGTGTCGACCCTACCTGCCATGTGCGACTCTGGTCAGCACTACAAGAGTAGCAGAGCTTCGCTAATAGATGCGCGCACTCAATGTCAAGAGACGGGCGAGGTACTAAATACCTCGGACGCCAAAGCATTGCTAGCTGGAGTTTCCCCAGCATCGGCTGCCCAACCGACGATCGCTGACCCTTCAAGTTACTGCCGTGACATGACACCGCCCCCAGCCTATGGCGACTACACCCACAAGATCGTCCAGTATGCTGACACGCTGACGTAGTAGAGGCTTAGTTTAGACGTCGTGATTTATCCAACGGCTGCTGCAACGGATATCCGCAACGCTGGCCGCAAATGATGCTCAAGGACCATGGGCGGCTCCGCAACGACTCGACGGGCTCAAAGCTCCGGACACGATGCCCAGGTATCAACACAGGATACGAAGGATTGGGCAGTGCGTCGGAAAAAGCAAAAGGGGACTGGGCTGCACACTTACCTTGCCGTAGAGGCGGCACGCGCTGTCCCTGCATCAACCATAGTCCCGGACGAGTGCAACCCGCTGCATACTATTCCCTCGTCGATATCCTCCCACGTGTCTTTACCTCGGCCATCTCGTGACGTCTGACTTGGCTCGGAAGAGAGGCAACACGCGTCTCACACACATACACGATTCATGCGGCCTGAGGCATCAGTCAGGTGTGTTTCGGATGCATGCCTGAGGCCATGGCAAACGACATGGATGGGGATACGGTCATGGACGGATGCCGCGTGTTGCGCGGAACGGATACATGGTACCTGAAGATGAACGAATTAAACATGGTTGCATTATCGTCCCGATATAACTCTCCGCATGCTGTGATTCAAGACTGCTTACTCGGTGATATGCAAAAGGCTGTTAGTGACGTCTCAACATGACTGCTTCGCTTTGATCCAAGACTGCTTACTCGGTGATATGCAAGAAAGGTTGTTGGTGACGTCGATGATATCTCGTATGTAATCACGCCCGCACGTACGCATCTTATCACGTGGGAAGAAAGGAGTCAAGTCAAGATATGTACCATCTGAACGTTGAGCGTGGGGGCAATAAATCATCATCATACTGAAGAGTCTATCTAAAAGTATCCATCCACCCATTCATGTGCGATTTCGTGAGAAGAAAAAAAAGGACAATGCATATCCGTCTTTCCACCATCAGGCCCGTCAGTGAGCAAAGGCAGCTGGAGGTACATGATCAAGTAAATGTCCCTGTCCAAGCCGATATCCCAAGTACCCAACCTACTCGACCAGAAAAGACACAACCATCTCAACCAAACCACAAAAAGAAAGAAAGAACATCAATCCGTTCTATCATGACACATCAGCCATTTCTCATAGCCTGTGACCGCTTGCTCGCACGCAACGCAGGCACGCTCGCAGACGCGCAAGAACAAAAATAAATCTCAATCGGGTATTTTGGGGTATAAAGGGGACAAAGGGTATATAAATCTCGTTAACCAGTTTCTGTGTGTGTGTGTGTGTGTAATCGTAAACATGAACAGCCGAAGCTTTCAGAGTGAGAAAAAAAAAGGACGCCACCGTTTTTTGTTTCATATCGTAAAAAAGAACAAGAGGCCTTTCCCACTCATACGTGTATGGCGGTAAGCGGCAAATCAGTCTATATCGTGAACTAGGAAAGAAGCAAGCAAGCAAAACAGGAGGGATGGATCAAAGCAAACACCGTGATGATGCTTTCCCAAGTGACCATGCAATTTTGTAGACAGAAAGGGGATTGGAATGATTAAAAGGCAATAGTAAGGGTAGTAGTGGCCAATCTGGATGTGGTTGGTTGGTGCGTTCATAGCGTTGAGGACGTAAATCGTAATGTCGGGAAGACGGGGGGAGGGCGGTGAACTCAACTCAGTAGTGAGGTTCATACGCGATACCAGCCCAGTCTTCGATGCGAGAGATGGCAGCTGACATGTGTCTGGCGACAGATTCCGAGATCCACGAGTTGCCGACGGTCATGCCCAGGGGGATGCCAAAGAGATGACGGCCGTTTCCGAAAGCGCCGCTGCGGCTAGCCACATTGCCGTAGCCGTCGCCGAAGCCATAACCGTTTGCGTTCTTCCAGTAGGCCAATTCGGAAAAGATGTAAAAGCAGTAGATGCTGAGGATAACGTCAAGCACTCCGAAGAACCAGACGAGGGAGCTGCGCTTCTTACCCAATTTGACCGTGGTGGGAGAAGTGACGACTGGATTCTCGATAATGACCGTCTCCTCGGTGTCCGACTCCCCGGTGGTCTGAACGCCAATGCTAGTGGTAGGCGAGGACGTTACAACCGACTGTGTGTCCGTCTGCTCGGTCTGAACGCTAGTGCTAGCTGTAGGCGAGGACGTTATAACCGACTGTGCGACAGGCTCGATCTCATGAGTGATCATGACGGAATCGATGTAGTTGTTGGGCACCGAAGGTGTGATGGACCTAGTCTGGGTGCCTCGCGTACTAACAGGCGTTTGTTGAGGCTCAACGGTCTGGGTAGACAAGTCTGTTGTCGTGATCTGGCGAACCCTCGGACTTGTGTTAGCAGCTTCCGCGATACTCAATGAGAGCGTCGGAAGGCTGGGTTGCACCGGCGCAACGCTAACGACCTCTTGTTGGGTAAAGGTGGAGTGAGCGCGGGCAGGCTCTACAGGCTCAGTACTGGCACCCGCGTACTCAGCAATGGTAGAGAGAACGCGAGGAGACTCAATAGGCGCAAAGCTGAAAACCTCTTGTTCGGTGATGGTAGAGAGTATGCGCGTGGGTTCAATGGGCGCAAAGTTGGCAATCTCGTGCTCGGTGACGGTGGAGAGTGCACGCGTGGGTTCGACAGGCGCGAAGCTAGCAACCTCGTATTCGGTGACTGCAGAGGGAACGCGGTCAGGCTCGACGGGTGCAAAGCTGGCAACCTCTTGCTCGAAGATGGTAGAGGGAGCGCGAGTAGGTTCGATGGGTGTGGTACTCGCAGCATCGTTGTAGTGTACGCTCTGTGTGGGAATGCGTGCAGCAACAGGCGCAACGCTGATCGACTCGTACTCTGTAATCGCGGAGGCTGGAGCGCGTGCGGGCTCGACGGGCGCATAGTTGGCAACCTCCTGTACGTGGACGGTGGAAGCTGGGGCGCGAGTGGGCTGGATGGGCTGAGTGTTGGCGGCATCCCCGACGTAGACAGTCAGTGTGGGTGCAGGTGCAGCGACAGGCGCAACGCTGGAGGCTTCTTGTGTGTGGATGGACGAGGGCGGAGCGCGAGCGGGCTCAATGGGCTGGGTGCTGATCTCGGTGATAGCGGAGTACTCGTTGAACTCAGGCTCGTAGTACGACTCGCTGTCTAGACCGGACAGCTCGTCTTCGAGAGAGTCGCCAAGGGAGCCGATATGGCGGTTGTCGTCGGTGGGAGAGGCAGCAGCAGCGCGAGCTTTTTCATCCGCCATCTCCAAGAGACGCTTGTTCGCCTTCTGGATCTGCTGCTCGAGGTTCTCGATGCGCTCATTCTTGACAAGAATCTCGCGATCCTGGTCAATGTGTTCCTCGCGCAGCTTCTTCAGGTCGTGCTCGAGCTCGGCAGCCGAATCTGCGATTTCTTGCGTAGCTTCCAGTTCTTCCATCAGCTGGTTGTTCTTCTCGTCCAGGTCCTGCCACTGTGCTGTGATGTCTCCGAGCTGCTGGTGGAGGGTAAGGCTTTGTGAAAGCGCGTCATCTCGCTCCTTGATGGCGCTCTGGCGAGCGGCTTGTGCTCGCTCGTTCTCAGCGAAGAGGCGGTCGATGGTGGTGTTGGCGTCCACATGAGCGGCTTTCTCGTCAGACAGGTCCTCAACCGTCCTCTTGTGTTGGACCTCAAGGACCTCGAGCTTTGCCCTCAGCTGGCTGAGCTGGTCGTCGCTCTGCTGGAGCTGGTGCTTGGTCTCCCGTAGCTCCTTTTCCAAATTAGCATTTTCGTTCTTGAGTGCAACATTTTTTCGGCTGAGATCTTTGTTGTCGCTTTCAAGCGCAACTGCACGATCCCAATTGTCATCCTCCATGGGGGTTGGTGTTTGCTCACCTTGGAGAGACGAGCCTCCTCCAAAGTTGCGGACAACTTCTTTGTTGGCGCCGCCGCGGCCGCTGCCCATTGCGCCAAGAGGCCGCTTCCGGCGCTAGGCTCGGGCGGGGGCGGGAAGACGTCCGCGCTCAGAGAGAGAGCGGCGCCAGCACCACCCTCTCCCACGGGCAAGGGGTTGGATGGCACATCCATCCCGAAGGAAAAGGCTGAACCCTCTCCAAGTCGGATAGGCCTGGGTATGTCGTTGGTTGGAATTTGGTAAGGGGGCAAAAGTTGAATTGGTGTGAATAATTCTGAAGAGAGAGAAGAGGAAAGGCAGAACGGAGCATCAAGAAGTACTACCCAAGAACCTGCAACTGCCAGTGAAATGCTACTGTTGAATAGGAAGACTCACTTACACTCTGTAACTATGCAGCTATTGTACATTAGGCAGAATAGGCTCCACTTTGGTTAGTACAGACACACACTCACTTTCACTAGGTGAAAGAGGCTCGTTCAAGTACACTACATCAGATAGGATACATGGATTGAGCAGCATGGTATCTACATTAATAGGCCATCATGTAACTATCATGATGCTGTGTAAAACCTCAAAACTACGTATCCAGGACTCATAGTCGTCGCCAAACACTATCCTCGTGCCCTCGAACAGAGAAGTGTCACTTACTAAGGGCCTCCAGCCTGCCATCTTCTTGGTTAACTTCTTCCATCTTTCTGGATCGTGTCTGGTCATCGGGCATACCGCATCGTATCTCACGTGCCGTTCCGTGCATTTCCAGCACTTCTGAGGCCGTATGACCGACGCTCTCTGGTCCTTAGCCTTAATCACTGTGACTTCCTTGCCCTTCACATTCAGGCTTCTATGGTTAACTTTGTCCAGCCATGCGTCCAAGCTTGCTTCATACTTGCTTCTCACGTCTTTCAGCCTGAAATAGCCTTCTAAATCCCGCAGCCATATCCGCTTCACGTACTCCATATCCCGACGGATCAGAGCCGACACACAGCTGAACTCCCCAACGCGCAGACGAATCGCCATGGTGTATTTGGCTTGGTGAACCTCCAAGCCCTTATTTGGGTCCTTTGTCTCCAGTAGCTTAGCTTCTTGTGACTTTCGTATGCTCTTTATGGGTACCTGCGTCGGACATATCGCGCGCGCACGTGTACTCAGCTCCTTCATGTCAAATGCTTCGTGAAATATCCTCTGCCGCAACTCCGTGGGGAGACCTAGTAGGCTGGCTGCAGGGTACGTCTGTCCGAGACGATAGTCTGGATTTATCATCCACGGGAAGATCCATTGCCTGCGAGAGCGCTCGAGCTTTAGCCGTTTCTTAGCTGATGGTCTTAATATACGAGGCTCGACTTGATTGTATATGCGTGACTTCTGTTTCATCAAATCTCGACGCCGCTGTTTTGCGCGTTTTTGTGCAATTTTGCTTGACATCGCGGCGTATTGGTGAGTGTGGCCTTGCCGCAGAATCGGAGAGCGGAGCTGGTAACGGTATGTGAGATTGTGCGGTAGTTAATCGATAGCACAAAATTAGGTTTCGGAATTCTGTAGTAAACGGCCATGACCCCTGCGCTATCGTAGTATGGCAGCGAATCCACAACTTCTTCAGGCAGTAATGACATCACCGGCCCAAGCTACTCAACATTCCCACTCCCAAATTCCGTATAAAACTTGCAAAGAATATTGTATATCTCACTCCGTAATCACATAGGATCGAAGTCTTCATCTTCCCTACGCCACATGTGTCCCCACATCCAGCAAATTCCCATCCGCGGGCCCAGTGAACTTCTTGCGCCCAGTCATGATCCAGAAAATCAAACTAATCAACATAACAACTCCCGTTGCCGCTGAAGTATAATTCATGTTCTCGCTGGTCACAGGCGTGACACTCGGAAGGTTGGATACAACGCAGATGAACGCCAGATACAGAAATCCGATAATGTTGAGTACGATACCCCAGCGGCCGAGCGAATAGGGACCCTCAAGGCGTGTTTTCTTTCCGGAGAAGTGAGCTAGGATGCGGGAAAGAAGAGGCATGAGGTAAGAGAGATCTTTGTATGTCAGTTTCATCAACTAGATGTGAGAGAGTCTCCGCTTACAGAATCCTTGTGTAGCGATAGCAATAATGGTATTGAAACCAGTCGTGGTACCAAAGTAAATCGAATTGAACGCCATCTGCACGACCGCTGTCAAGATGACAGCGTATACAGGTACGGATCGCGAGGACACCTTGCTCAACACCTCGGAGAAGGGGAGCCCGTTGTCGCGAGCAAATGCATATACAGCTCTTGATCCCTCTGCCATGAGCGAATTGGCGCAAACAGTGGCAATGATGGCGATCATGGATGCCAACGTAGACGTGCCCGCTACATTACCAGTCGAGTTGAAGATGATCTCGATGACGGGGACTCCGGTCGCAGTAGAGCCTGTCGCTTCGAGGTCGCCGATACAGAAACAAAGTGCGATTAACCAAACGGTACCGGTGAAAAAGCCAATGTACACTGCCATGACTATGGCTCGCGGTGCTTGTTTCCGAGCATTCTTAATCTCTTCCGTCATGTGCGATGGAGCATCGTAGCAGCACATGCCAAAAGCCGACTGCAAAAGTCCCAAACAAGTTGCATACGGCGCATTCCATCCAGTGAAGTTTTGGAAATCGCTGAACACGTAGCTCGCAGACTGTTTGTGGTCGTTTGTAGCCAGTATAGTAACTAGACATACCGCAAACGAGAGCAGGTTCCAGACAAAGATGGCCTTGGAAAGCTTGTTGAGAATATGCGGTAGGTAAATATTCGACATCGCTGCCAGGAAAGTGATGAGGTAAGCAACTAGGACCGTGTGCCAGCGCTCTATGGTGAAACCGTAGTTCAATTGCGCGATACCTAGGATGAAGTTTGTTGCGACAAAGTTGTTCACAGCGCCCATGCATATGATGCCGATCAACATGAACCTTGCGAAGTAAGTACAACATGAAAAAAAGTATGCGACCAGTTTATACTCACCAGCCACAGAGATAGCTCATCGATCGGGCCCAGCGAGTAGGAGCCAGAATAGCTACCCAACTATACTGTCCGCCAGCAACCGGATACCTTGAACAGTCAGTATACAGTACCAAATATGAGAAAAGGAATCTTACGCGCTACACATCTCAGCCATAGAATAGGCGACCGCAAGCGTAACTAAACAGACACAGAGCCAACCCCATATCATGACCGGCGGGCCTCCAGATTCAACGCCAATGATAAGAACACCCGAGAGAGCCGTCCAAGATGTGACAATACTGAAAGAGAAGCCGACCATTCCCAGAAGACTGAAGCTACGCTTCAACTCTACAAAGCCATCAGCATGTTATTTACAGAACACTTGGGTCAAACCTACCCTGGGTATAACCCAACTGCGCAAGCACATCATCGTCGCTATTACTTTCGTCCAGCACCTTCTTTTCCACCGGACTAGATGCCATATTTACCAACTGGCACTCGAGATATCGAATGGAAAATGGACCGACGATACTTGAGGGCACCAAAGAACCCAGAAAGCCGGGGAGAGGACTATTTCATACTGTCGATCTATCGCCCAGAGCCGTGGACCCTCCATACACCATTGCCGGCCGGAGCGGGCCCTGCACCATAACTGATAACAAAACTGGTCGTTCCAGCTATACTTGTCATGGTGCCGGTTCCGCAGATAATTCAGCAGTTCTTATCGGAATACGAGTGTGTGGAGGGCATTGGTCAAGATAGGAAGGAAAGAGACCGGGGTTGCGTAGAAGTGGGGTTCGGCAATGGAGATAAGCGGCATCTTCAGGTTCAAGGGCTTTGAACATTTCTTCGTTGGTAGAATGAGGTCAGCGGGGTAAGTTGAGAATGCGTGTACGAGGAGGTGTTGATGTAAAAGAGATGACAGTGTGCTGAGGGAAAACTTCCGAAGAAGTAGAGAATCGTACTTGCCGATCTCGACAATGAACCACAGACTCGGCCGGGACACCTGAACACCTTTAATCAACCAACAGTTGGGTAACCACTTTTACTAACTACTAATTTCTACTCAACGCCAAAAAACACTTCAAAATTAAATCAAACGATACAATAAAAAAACCTCACTCCATCTCCCCTCCCCTCCCATCCACCACTAACAATGACAACCCAAATCCCCACCACAACCCCCTACGCCTGGCCACACAACTCGACCCTCCACCCCTCCACAACCGCCCTCATAATAATAGACATGCAACGCGACTTCCTCTCCCCCGGCGGCTACCTCTCCTCCCAAGGCTACAGCACCACACGCTTCGCCCCTCTAATCCCGCGTCTCACATCCCTCCTCTCTACTTTCCGCTACGCAGGCTTCACCGTCGTGCACACGCGCGAAGGCCATGACGCTTCGCTGGCAACAGTTAGCAGCCGGGAAGCGCACCGTAGCCGGATAAACGGGGCCGATATAGGAAGTTTGGGTCCGCTGGGCCGGTTGCTAGTGAGGGGTCATGAGGGGCATGATATTGTCCCTGAACTGAAGCCCTTGGCGGGTGAAGTAGTGATTGATAAACCGGGGCGAGGCGCGTTTACGCATACGGAGTTGGATTTGGTGTTGAGGGCCAAGGGGGCGAGGAATCTGGTTGTTTGTGGGGTTACGGCTGATGCGTGTGTGAGTAGTACGGTAAGGGAGGCGAGTGATCGCGGGTATGATGTTTTGGTGCTGGAGGATGGGGTGGAGAGTGTTAGTGATGAGTTGAAGAGGTGGAGTTTGGAGAGTGTCAAGGTTGAAGGGGGGTTGTTTGGTGTTGTTGGGAATTGTAAGGATGTAGAAGAGGCAGTTGGGAGTTGGATAGGACATGGGGATTTGGCATAGCGAAGGGAAGATGGGAGGATGATGACGAGCAGTTACATTGAAGACAGCCACGGGTATATGACAATAAAGTATGGTGAACATCAGCGTGATGATAGCACAGAACGTGTATGTATTGACTTTGACTAGCCAAGTGAAGATTCAAGCTTCATATTGATCATTTCCACACCACCCAAACATAACGCCGTGAAGACCGATAGCCGTGACCAAATCATATCCATAAACAATGTGCGACCATGCTGGCCACCCTTGACCAAGAATCCCGAAGAAGCCGTCGGTGCCGGGCGTCCATGCGTGGTGATGAGAAGACGAGATATTTAACCACCGAAACCGTAGAGGGTACGGCCCTGGCGCTTGAGGGCGTAGACGACATCGAGGGAGGTGACGGTCTTGCGCTTAGCGTGCTCAGTGTACGTAACAGCGTCACGGATAACGCTCTCGAGGAAGGTCTTGAGGACACCACGGGTCTCTTCGTAGATCACTGCGGGCATGTTAGTCTTGGTTTGATGCGACAATGTGAAGGGAGCATCTTACTAGCTGAAATACGCTTGACACCACCACGACGAGCGAGACGTCGAATGGCGGGCTTGGTGATACCCTGGATGTTGTCACGGAGGATCTTGCGATGACGCTTGGCACCGCCTTTGCCGAGACCCTTGCCACCTTTGCCGCCTAGATAGAGACGTTAGCATATTGTGACGACGTGATGAGACGATGCAGTGTAACCATCGTAATGGTGTGCTGGCGGGAGGCTTGGTGGTGATACGCGGCGCATTAGTGGGGCGACGCGTTGAGCCTCAACACCAAGCGCGCCTAATCGCCACATGCAGCTGCATCGACGACAGCAACGCGAGCGCAGCAACAAGAACAAGGAAGAAAGAAAGAAGTACTTACGTCCAGTCATGTTGCTAAAGTGTTAGTGGGGTGTGTTTGTGGGTGTGGAGTAAGCAACGCAGTTGAGCGTTGATTGCAGCAAAAAGTGGGTGAGATTTGGGTTAAAGCTGGGGGTTGCGAAAAGAGAAGAAAGTGAAAACTCCAAAGGCGCGGGAGGGCCAGTTATATAGACGAGGGAGCGGGCGCGAGATCACACAGGTGGCGCTAGCCGGGTTGGGGCGGGCAGGAACATGAAATCAAAGGCGATGGCGCTTCACAATTGCGCGGAAAATCAAAAGCCTGGAAAGCAGCACTTCCAAACCAGCCCTGAGCTTGGAGGCAAGCTGGGCTGCGGGCAATTGCGACTGTGTCAGCCGTGGCCCGTGCGCGGAACTTTGGAATCCTACGCGACCAGAACACCAACGTCAACTTTCGCGTGCATGCTCGTCAGTGGCGCTGGCATGCTGTGCGTTGCGCTTATTGACTTTCAGAGGGTTAAATGTATATCCCAAGGATTCATATAATCAAATCATTCCATATACTCGGCATCGCGAATCGAACTGCCCAACACTC
This sequence comes from Pyrenophora tritici-repentis, assembly GCF_003171515.1. Taxonomy (NCBI): domain Eukaryota; kingdom Fungi; phylum Ascomycota; class Dothideomycetes; order Pleosporales; family Pleosporaceae; genus Pyrenophora; species Pyrenophora tritici-repentis. Next base: position 6,612,696 of record NC_089390.1, read on the forward strand.
CCGCCCCGCCTTTACGACGCGTTCACCGCAACATGGCCTTTTGCGTAGTCTGACAACTCATATCGACTACTGTCGCTTCATCCATGATGTAAATCACTCTCGCTATCGATATGGGAATGATTGATTATTCAAATCTTCAGGGAGGGACCACCTGCTTTGTCCTACATGCTATTGCCGGCTGTTCAATGTGGCTATTCATTGAAGTCTATACATCAGGATTGACGAATACTGCTACTTAAAGCCTAGGAAGCGTATGAGAAAAGAAGAAAAGCTTGTTACCGCTAAGCTTTTGCTTTTCAGATGACAGCAATGTCAAACAGCCGCCAAGTCACAATTCAGTCTGCACAGCGAAAGATTGATCATCTTAAGGGGTATCAAATCAGTTTGGTCATGTTATCTACATAAAAAATACATCTTACGTGCTAGCCATCTCAACGACTGCTTAAACTATGAACAAAAGTCATGTTGTAATCTAACTGGCAACTCTAAGGAAATCATCTTCACACTACAATTTACAATACACTCTACTTTGTCTCATCGTCCTTGACAGCAGCCTCTTCGTAGACTGGGGGAGCCTCGTAGACTGGAAGCGGCTCCTTCTCGTCGCTGTCTTCTGCTGCCTCGACATCTTCAGCATACTCCTCGTCAAGGGCGACAGGCTGGTAGCTTTGACCGCGGACCTTGGCAACAGTAATAGCGATGAGGCATCCCAGAGCCATGCCGACGAGGTATGTGAGAGTACCGGCGAAGATACCGATGAGAATGGGAACGAAGACGGTGAAGAAGGCACGGTGAGCGGCCGTGGAGAAGTGGACATGACCGTGATGGCTCTGACCCCCGTGGTAAGGCTTACCGGGGCGGGAGAATCGGTGCGGCGGCTTGCCAACAGGGGAATCGTGCTCCATGGGCTTGCCGGGATGAGGTGCGGGATGGTGTGGTCGCTTGTGGCAGCCGGGCTTGGGCCTACCCATGTGCTTGAGCTGCTGGATGCGGTCCTCCATAATGCTCTTCCATTTGCAGTAGAGCGGCCACTCCTTGCACTCCTTGTTATTTTCCGTTGGTGTGGCCTGGCTAGGCTGAATCTGAGCCTCGTTGAAGGATGCAATCATGAGACGGCCGTCCAAGTCCTTTAGCACATTGATCTGGAGCGCTGGAGGGTTGACAGGTGTGCCCTCAACGGATGTGATTTGGAACAACATGGGGAGGAGCTCAGTACCCGCTTCCGAGATGGTCTCTGAACCGTCGAAGCGGAACTCATAGCCGGTGACACTCAGGCGCAGACCCTCTTCGGAGCCAGGGCCGACTTGAGTAACGTGATAGGGCTGGAAAGGAAGGCGGAACGAAGGCGGGAAAAGTTGGTAGTTGTCGAGTTTAATAGAATGTTGATCAGCTCCGACGTCAAAATCCAGGCGCTGCACATGTTAGCATACGCGGCTGTAGTGTATATAGGGAGAACTTACGAATGCATTGCCAGCGTTAGCCTTCCACTTGAGAGAGTCTCCTTCTCGAGTCGCAAAAGCACAGCCAGGACACTCTAACGCTACGGACCGCTGCGGTGGGTTGATGGCAAGTGTTTCGAAAGCATGATCATCGCCAAGATCCTCCGCAGTCATGGTCGAGGGGATAAGCATGGCGCTGGCGGCCAGCGCCAGGTTTGCGAAAACGCCCAGCTTGGTAAGAGACATGATAGAGAGAGTGTGCAGGGAAAAACAGGTCGAAATCAGGTCGATGAAAGACGAAGAGATGTGGTAGAAACAAAGTGAGAGGGAAGTCTGGAAACAAAGAGGCAGTGCCTCAGCCTGGACTAATACGATTGCCGCCGCGTCATCTGTCACGTGTGCGTGGTTGGACCCTGAACCATCAATGCATCGTGCGGCGTATGAAACGCTCGATGAACCAGACGGAGATTTGCGCGTTGATTCAACGGGACATCACTACCATACTCTTCAAAGCACACACATTTTTTTTGCCATGTAACGTCTGCGCATCTTTCGCATTGCTCCAGCAGGCGCAGGTAGCTGTCGCGAACGTCTGACCCCGAGTCTGACATGAGGGGGCACACTCGGACCTTTTGCGGGAGATCTCGTGTCTATTCTCGTCAACGAATGTTCAAGAAACACATAGTTAAGTAAACATTAAGTTTTACACTCAAAGCCTTATACCCCTATATGCGCCCGTTGCACCAAATATTGTTGCTATTGACACGGTTCCATGATATAACAATGTCAAAAGCTTCAGGCGGCATTGTTCTCCGGTGTCTGCAAGTACAAAACAGAATCGATTTCGTTTGTTGCATCTCACTTCTCTCTGCACAGGCAATAGCATCGTTTGGTATGCCTTACTGTGTCAGCTGTAACGGGATAGGCCGACATTCCTGTTCTGGAACATGTGGCGCCTGAATGACAACCCGGGATCTCACAGCGAGCTGACTAGGCAGCCCCCGCCTGGAGAATCGATCGAAACCCCACCAGACGACTGCCTTATGCCATAGCTAGACTGCTATCGTGCGCATAGTGCTATTCGAAACAATGAGATTGATCGAGGCTGCTTCACTTAAACTTCGTACCGCTGTGTTTGACGATGACGTACCGGCATATGCCATTCTATCGCACACATGGGGCCCGACCGAAGTTAGTCTGCAGGAGTTTGCAGATCCATCCTTGGGAGCTAAAGACACCTCTATGGAAATCGGATCCGGCTACTGGAAAATCAAAAAGGCATGCGAACAAGCGGTGAAAGATAATCTAAAATACGTCTGGGTGGATACTTGTTGCATCGACAAGACGTCTTCTTCAGAGCTGAGCGAAGCAATCAACAGTATGTTTCGCTGGTACAAAGAGGCATGGGTGTGCTATGCGTATCTTGCCGACGTAATTGGGTATTCCCATCCAACCGAGGACGAAGATTCGCAGAAGTACGCAGAGATGAATAGGACGTTGGTGGCTAAGTCGCGATGGTTCAAGCGCGGGTGGACGCTACAGGAGCTCCTTGCACCAAACAAGATCCGATTTTATGATGATACCTGGAGGTACATTGGTACCAAGATGCAGTTGTGCAGGACCATAGAAGGTATCACCGGCATTAGCGCAGATGTGCTTCGGACTGGCAATATGGAGGACGAAAGCATAGCCAAGCGGATGAGCTGGATGACTCACCGTAAAACCACGCGACCTGAAGATATGGCCTACTCCTTGATGGGAATCTTTGATGTCAACATGCCACTTCTCTATGGCGAAGGAGACAAGGCCTTTGTTCGACTTCAAGAGGAGATCATGAAGGATAGCGCGGACAATAGCCTTTTCGTCTGGAATACTTTGCGGCGCCCCGATGACCGCTCCCGGCCTGCACCGGAGTTGTCCTCAATATTCGCAGCCTGGCCTCGACAGTTTGACACCTCACGCATATGGAACAAGCGTAGGCTCGATGAAGATTATGCAAGGGAGTCGTATGCTCTCACAAATCTGGGCGTTCACATCAAGCTGCGTTTGAAGCGTTATGACCATCCGTGGTATGGGACTATATGGGGACATGATTATCAAGGGAAGACGTTTGTAGCCATGCTCGGATGCCAGTACGATGGACCTGATCCAGCCTTTAAACGATGTCGCCCTGGTATCTTCCTCGTACAAATCTCGCCACCCAGACCAGAGTATGCGCGTATCTCAAACGCGGGGGTCGTTTTCACAACGACCAATCGAGAGACTTACGGGGCCCTGCGCAATAAGGGGATCGAAAGTCGCGTACTATTCACGGAGGAGGATACGTTGCAAACCGTTTATCTTCGAAAGAAGATCCCCGGTTGGGCCCAAGTGCCAAAGACATAGTAGCTCTATTCAGGCTCTGCTTGGACATGAACATGCGGCGTAACAAGGCCAACGACATAGCTTCATATCAAGTCTTTGCTCATACATTGCTGTCAATATCCCCCAAACTCCAACCCAATGCACTCATGGTATCTCTGGTATCTCTCGAATCTCAAAGGCAATCTCCAACACAAACACAATAAAACCCAGCACAGTCAAACTCCTCAAAACACCAATGCTAATCATAACATCATGACCCAAATCCCGCCCAACCTTGTCCATCTCTTTCTCACATCCGACTAACCTGCACCGGCACCCCAGGATGCATATTAAGCAAATACTGCGGACCAGGCATAGTCCCACCCCCATAATGATGATGCGAGGAGCCTTTTGGACTCCTCTGCCCATGCGCCCCAAACTCCGCACTTTGGTCCTGACCCGCATGACTAACAACACTATAACTATACGAAACAGGCGCTCCAAAGAACGCCGCCGGTTTACTCAAACTAGCCGCGCTCGCATGCCCACTTGCACCACCACCGCGCTCTTCCATCGCACCCAGCATAACTACGCGGTCGCTTTCGGTGCTCAGCTCGGGTTTTCGACGGCGTAGCGCGCGGGCGTGGGCGGAACCCCGCTTGCGGATGCAGGATTGGAGGATGAAGAGGAAGACGGCGACGGCGAGGGATATGGCGGTGTAGACGAGGATTATGGCGGTGGGTTGCGCGGAGAGGTGGAGACCGAGGCCGCCGGTTAGGACGAGTAGGAGGAAAGAGGCGGATGCGAGGGGGGGCGTGGAGAGGGCGCAGGTTCTTGGGGGGAGAGGCGAGTGAGGGTGGGGAGGAGGGTGGTTCCGAGGAGGGGGATTAGGGATAGGATGGCGAAGATTTGGTGGGGGGTGTTGAAGGCTTTGGACTGTGGGGAGTTTTGTTAGTTATCTGCATTTTTTGTTTTGTTTTTGAGAGAGAGATGGTTCGCCTCGAGATGGAGGAAGAGGGATACATGAAGTTTGTTCTTCCCACTTACATTCGTATACTGACTGCTAGTCACACCACCCAGCACAAAACTGACGAGCAGAAAAACCACAATAAGCACACTGAGCACAATATGAATCTTGATGTTTTTGAAAAACGCCACCACCAGCACGTTGAGCGGCCAAAGCAAAAATATAGCCAAGCAGCCTAGGATGGTGTGTGCGAGATTGGCGCGGTCGTGGTCACGAACCATGCCGCTCATTGCGCCTACGCCGTTGAGCGCGTTGCTTTGTGCTGGTACGCCACCTGCGCCCGTGGCAGCTGTCATATCCATGGTAAAATGGCCGTATTGGATGTGTCGCTGGAGATGGGCTGAAGGCGAGTTGGACCTGAGGTTTTGAGCTTTTCCGAATGCATAGATCATGGGCTGCGCTGTGGACTCTGTGTCGATATAGGAGCGGCAGTTTGAGCACTTTGCGCGGAGGACGAGCATGGAGTCGTTGGTGACGGTTGTACCAGGCAGAATAGTCAAGTTGATTGAGGAGTTGAAAGATGGTTCTGAGGCTTTTGAGCCGATTCGTGGCGACACTGTTACGTCTGGTGGAATGTTAATGATGCGTTTCTCTCCTGAAGTTCCTGTTAAATGACATACTGTTACCGTCAGCATTCTGATACATGATCACCATCAAACTATCCTCCATCTTCCCTCCAAACCCCACCCCAACCCATGAATACGCTGGACTGGCAAAGTAAATGAAGACATCATCCGAGTCATCAGCAACGTTAACGGAGAACTGCGTCTCCGTCTTGGCAAGGTAAAAAGTCGATGCGGCAGTGTTGTTGGTAGTGATATTCTGTGCACTGACGAGCGTTGCGAAGACTGTTGAAACCGTCAGTTCAAACAAAAAGCAAGTACAGTATATTCTCCTGAAATCTTACATCCTAGCAGCGCAACCAGACCCCCAACTCTTTGTCGCAGCAAGCTCATGGTTTGTAAAATGAAAGCAAACAACAGGTAGACTCAGCGCATATAGTAAACCAATTTCTCGCCGTGAGTTGAGAGCGGAAAGGAATCAAGATTTGAAAGTAAGCAGGACGGGAGTGGCTTTCACCCCAGATTGCGTACGACCTCAAAACCCAGCCAGAGGAAATCAGGAAAGCAGAAAAACAGGGAAAACCAACACAAAAGCAACGAAAACAGAATCTCAGACAAGACTAGAAGCGAGAAGCGAGAAAGCCTAAAAAAAGAGGCTCCAAAAGAGGGTACAACGTTATCGAGTTTAAAACTGTATTACCCACACGCAACCGCCTCCCTCGCCATCTGACGCGCAGCATCCTAACCTTATAACCAAACCCACCCATCCACACACACATCTCAGCACCCTAGTAACAGCAGGGCCGGTCGCCCCATCAAAGCCACTCACCTCACTTCTCACCTCCCCGAACGACACGAAACAAAACGCCGACTCACATCCTCTACCTAGCAACTTCGCTCGCTAACAAACGACAAGCGGGGCGGGCGCTTGCCCCCATTACGCCTTTCCTATTTCCCTTCGCATCTCCCCATTTACCTACCTACTGTACGTTACCAATACTTTGCTGTCTAGCCAGTCAAGCGACCGTAACCCAAGGGCGCTTAACACCACTCGCACACTACGTTTCATCTTTCGCCCCCGAATCATTTGCATGATTGCCCCCCCCCCAGTCCGACAGTCTGACAGATGCAATGCAAAGTCCAATCCAGTGACAAGCCAGGGGGAACATGCCAAGCGGGGTAAGCGGGACTTTTGTTCGCGTTCGCTTCAAGAGAGCGAGTGTATTTTTGGGCACAGGATGCGCCCCATGTGTGTAATGCGCTTTGCCCTTTTCTCAGCCCCAAACCAATTCCAGCCCACATAGACCAACCGGAGACTATCGTGTTCCGGTCGCGGGACTGCGCTGCGGCGTGGCTGGGCTGGACTGCACTGCAACTGGAGTATATGCCGAAAGCGCATAATGGGCTGGGGCTGGGGCTGGGCGGTAAAATGAGCCAAAAAAGGGAGTGATGCCAATGAACTTGTGGTCTGATCGTTGAGACTTTGGTCTTTGGTGCCACCCTTGCTTCGCGTTCGCTGCATGCACACTGCCCCCACACCAAAAGCAGTTTGCAAACCCCACCATCACCCAACAAACGTCATCATAAGTTCACAGCCTTTTTCTATTGATAGTTATATACCAAAACAGGAAAACACATACACACGGCATAGATTTTCGCACGGTAACGCCAATAATTGATTGTATTCGATTGTGGAAAAAAAGTAAAGAAAAAGAATCATGTACCTCCCTCCCCACGCCACCATCGCACTCGGATCGAGATCCCATCGATCCCTTTAAGAATCGTGTTCCACCGAGAATTCAAAGGCAACTCAAAGAAAACACAAACCACCTCTTTCGTCCTCCCTCGGGGGTATGCTAGTCGTAATCATCATATTCATTAGTGCATACAGGCCGTGTCCTCGTTGTAGAATGTAGAAATCTTCTGAGTCGTTTGGTGTCAAATTGAGACTTTTCCCGACAAGCGCGCTGGAAGACGGTAAACGTTTGTCGGACATGCAGAGACATTGCAAAGTGCGCTGGTCGGATTGAAGGATTCGCTCGCCGAGACAAACGCACTGGGTTGTCGCAGACGCAGCATCAATGCGGGACTCTCTGTCTCTCCAGTATTGATGTGTAACTCCAGCGTCAAACGAAGCCGGGCGAAAAGGTTGCTTAAAGCGCACTAACGGTACCGACTGCGACGGCTGTCGAAAGATACTTCGTGCTCGTAGTAACGGTCATCGTAAGCTGATTGGGGGCGAGAGTTATGGATCGACTTGCGCTCAACCTCAATCTCCCGGATTCGGCTCTTGCGCTTTCGGCGAATCTCATCAGAGATCTCCACAAGGTGCAATACATCCTCCTGTGGATAGTTAGTACACTGCCTAGCGGACGTAGCTTGGGCAACTTACGTATTGCAGATACTCCATCACGTAGAAAAAGTCATCTGTCTCTTCACATGCGTAGCCCATCGAGTCAATGGCTTCGCGGATTACCAGGTCCTTTGTGATCTCGGTCCACATGTCCTTCTTCCGGTGCTTCACCGATCCCTGGTCACGGTTGAAGTTGATATCAATATCGAGTTCATCGAAATTGCTTCTTCCACGTCCACGGCTGTGACTTCTAGAGTTATTAGCGGAGGCTCATAGCATGAGGTGCGCAAACTTACTCTCTGCGGTTGATCTCAATTTCGAGAGTTTCATTTAGTGGCGGGGGAGGAGATGGTGGCGCTGGTGGGGAGGCGGGGTGGGAGTACGGGCCCTAACGACACCTGCACAACAGTTAGGATTGAATTGAGCTTGAATTTGGTCAGTGACGGGACTCACCATGATCGATGTGCCTGTGGTGGGTGATGATCTCCTGGATAATAGGAGGGCGGATTTCTGGTTCTGGCACCTGCGGCGGTGGTGGAGGCGGCGGGGATGGAGATGGAGAGGGAGAAGGGGCTCGCTCCTCCTTGCGTCTGATGATGATTTCGTCTCTTACGACTTCGCGGTTGTTCTGGGGCGGGGACTCGGCGCGCGGACGGCGGATGACAAACTCCTCACGCTCCCTGGCTACCAGGTCTCCGCGGTGACGGGATGGGGGTGGAAGGCTCCTGTCACGACCTCTAATCGTCAGGGAACTCCTTTCTCTGCTCGAGTCTCTGCCATCGCGGCTGTATTCTCGGCGCTTTGCATGAAGTTCAAAGTTGCCGTCGTGCTCTTGGAAGCGGATTGAGCCCCTCTCAGCAGACACGTCCCTACCGTGGCGGCTGACCTCACTGCGAGAAGCGTGGAAGTCGATGTCGCCTCCACGACCCCGGAAGCGTACGTCGTCGTCGTCCACCTGACGAGGGGCGGGTCGGCTGACTGATCGGACCGGGGGGCCATCACCACGACGGAAGATGATGTCTTCGCGTTCGCGCTCGACTTCACGAGCAGGAGGGCCTCGCGACTGCTCACGACGTCTAATTGTGATGTCGTCGCGCTCTACATCCCGGACAGTGGACGCAGGGGGTGGGGGTGGGGGTCGGCTGCGAACGGAGCGTACGTCATCGTCGAAAGTGCGGCTACTGCGGGGTCCTGCCCTGGACAAGTTGTCTTCGTCGCGGGGCCGCAGTGCAAGCGCTCCAGCGGTTGGGCGGCTGTAGTCCTCGCGGAAGAAGTCTGGGGCGCTGCGGCGAGGATCCGGACCAGAGCCACGGCGCAGCTCGAGGTCAAGTTCCTCGTAGTTGCGCTCGCTGCGGTTTCCGTTGCGATAGAAATCGCGCTCACGCTCCTCATAGAGCTCAGCAGTGGGATAGCGCCGCGACGACATTGTGCTTGACAGCAACAAGTAAAGGCGTGCTGGGGAGAGTAGTGGTGGTGATTAATGTACCGCTCTCAGCAGAAGGCTCAGCAGATATGGCGGGTGGGTGAAGGAAGGGGCACGGGCAAGCAGTAGTGGAAGAAGGGAGGAGGAGGGTAACTGAGGGTAAAAGAAGAATAACTCTGTGCCGTGTGGCCTGACGTTATCAACAAGGCCCGCCCAGTCGAATGCCCGGTGTGTGTAGTGGGGTGGGTAGCAAGACCAAGGTCGGGCACAGTCTCGCGCTTTTGCCATGACGTAGTTGCATGCTGCACCGCTGCACTAGAACCACGACCCAGATCACCAGGAGGCCTCCTGCCCAATGGCCGCAGAAGCCGCTGCGCCTTTTGGCCCAGTTCGCAGAAGCTGCCAGGCCCTAAATCGCCGGGGGTGAACGTGAACAGGAGCGTTTTGCTTGCTGCACCCGTCACAGAGGGCAGACATGTGTCGTCCCGACCTGAGTTTTTGTCATGTGTCATTTGTCACGCTCAGCACCACTTTCACGGGCGCATCGTGGGGCTAGAACCACTGACTCTGCAAGCCCTCATGCCACAGCATGTCACTCGAAGCTTAATTGTTCTTTTCCCAGGCTGCAACTCTACGTGTGTTGTGTTGTAGCATAGAAACTCGGTAGCTTCAGCCACTACGCACGCACTACAGTCATTACACGTACAGTAGTCGCTACCTGACCAAACGACGGGTTCGGGTAGACTACCACTGTGGAAAAATGGGCCCAACTCTACTGACTGGAGAGACAGCGGCCTGATCTGCAGCCTCGAGGCTCTGCTGTTGGTCTCCTCACCAGATCTTCGAGCCCAACTGTTCGCCATGCCATGTGCGAGACGGCCCGCTTTGCAACTACATATCAAGTTTTGCTTCCTCGGCGCGACTTCCGTCTCTTGGGACTTCCTTTTCACATTGCACAGTATATGACAGCCATGGTATACCTAGCTACCTACAAGGCCGTTGACTTGATTTCCAGACCGGCCACCCCCGGTGCGCTTTACCTCGCCCAGTCTTCCCTGCATGATGACGTCGTTGGGCATATTCCCTCAGACTGCAATTTTCCCGGCACGGACTGGCTCTGAGAAAACCAACAAAGCACGCCCCGCAGTAAAACCCTCCGAGTCGTACTATCTACCGCAAGTCAAGTGTGGAGGGAAGGAAGACTCGGGGTGCGGATGGCGCAATCGCCCAGGGTTGGCAAGTACCGAACCATGCTGCAAAGACAGCCTAGTACCTTCTTCACGTTTCTACCTGGATTGTAACATGTAACATGCGACTATTGGAATACGCTAAGAATAGTTAGATCCACACTTCCCGAGCCAACTACACGTATCCACATGAGTACCTAGGTAGTTGCCTGCACGACATCTCCCTGGGTAGACTGAGATCGTATGATATGGGGAATACAATTGATGTATAGATGCGGAGAACATCTCGTGTGCAGCCACCGTAGTGAATCAACACTAAATATGTAGAACATCGTTGTCTTGGTCTGAGACACGACATGTCTTCTGCTCCTTCCTCTGGAGCTTGCATCCATGTGTTTGTGTGTTTAAATGCAACAAGCAGTACGTGTAACTAATCTCTTACATCTGTCCAGTCTTCATTCAAGTCTTAGAATTAGTCCCCCTCTGCTTTTACTCGCCGCTACTGTTGATTTTATATTACCTGATGACACGGCACACTTGCTTTGAACGCTAACATTATGCTGTTACGGCTCGCTCAGACATGAACGAGTTGTTTGTCCAAACCCAGTGTCTCTTATCTCATCTCAATGTATCCCTACAGCTATTTTCCCTTCTGCATGTCATTTCGCTATTGTCGCCTATGTATGGCTTCTTGTCCTGTCGGCTGCTTGTACGGGCTTGCACGGCAATGTTTCTGCATCAACAAATACTTGCATGCTGTCTATCACAATCATGACTGTCTTGGAAGTTTCCGTCCAATTCATGCTTACTTACTCCGATTGTCCATTGGCCCGTTTGTTGTTGGCCCGCACTTGCCCTAGCCCGTAGCTTGTGTGACCGCTTGTTTATGCTTGACCACGACAACCAGTGTCGCGCTGAACAACCACGACAACAGCTTCGACATTCTTTAAGGATATCGTCTATCTCTGCTTGTTCCACACTAACACACTCACTTTGTCTCAGCAATCAGACAACTGTGAGCCAATTTTCATGGGTCGCGGTCGAAGGTCAAACAAGGCCAATCGATCGGGCGGTCGCAGCAACGGCACGGCTGCCTCCAGAGACCCGCGAGTTAGGCCACAAGCGACATCTCGTAACTTGTACGCAAGCTTGCAAGACACCGAGCATCATGGTTAGCCCTGCCCTCTATCGGCATGAAAGGAGCTCCTCCGCTGCCACCGACGCTGCAAATACCTCATGCAATACGTTGACAAGCACTGGACACAGCTTATTTCTGGATACCCTCAATATGCGCAGTTCTAATGATATAGTAGGTGGTGAGGTCAATGCAGACCTGAGCGAGCGATTCTGTCGCGCCACTCCCTTCACGGGCAGTTCAGTTCCCAACGACAATGTCCCTGCGTCTGAACCTGTGCGCCCAAACCAGGACATCCGCGACTATCTACAACTGGCAAAGAAGCCTGTCATTAGTGGTGCTTGGCTTAGAAAACCCGAGATCCCGACATCTTCAGAAGTCTTATGTGTAAAGTCCGACTTTAGCAACAGCGAGCAAAATCTGATCGAGATTGAAGAGAATATCCGCCCGCACAAGATCGAAGGTGCTTACGAGAACAAAGAAGACTACCTCAGAACAACATACGAGCTTCTACGCGAAGATGCGATCCGTCCACTGCGAGAGGCTCTAGATGAGTTCCGCGCAGACCCATTCAAGGACGAGGCCGAATACAACAACCAAGGCATCGGCGTATACGATCCAGTATACATCACCTCGGTTGTTTTCTCGCCGCGAGGCCTGGCAACACGCGTCGCGTTCTCGCTTGGCCGCGTCAAAAAGCACGTTCGATGGGAGCAGTCGAAGAGATTAGTCACAGGCACACTCGTCGCGCTATCGCCTACCGATAATGCCTTTCAGACCCAGTGCGCTCTTGCCATCGTTGCAGCACGCCCTCTATCCGCGCTTGAGCAAAATCCACCCGAGATTGATCTCTTCTTTGCTCGTCCCGAGGACCAAGAAATTGATCCCATGCGCAAATATATGATGGTGGAGTGTCGCACAAGCTTCTTCGAGGCGAGCCGACATACGCTATTAGCTCTTCAGCACATGATGCGAGAGACATTTCCACTGTCCAAGTATCTCGTGTATGCTCAGAAGGAGGTTGAGCCCCCGGCATATATCAAACACAACCCGTATGTCAATCTGAGCTCCCTCGTGAGCATGGAGGAAAGCGCAGAATATGAGAATGTGAACGTCTTGGAGGACTGGCCAACCATGTCCTCGCACTCGCTCGACCGATCGCAGAGCAAAGCTCTGAAGCGTATGTTGACAAGCGAGTTGGCCATCGTCCAAGGCCCCCCTGGAACCGGAAAGACATTCGTGTCTGTTGTTGCGCTGCAGATTATCCGGGACAACTTACGCAAAGAGGATTCGCCTGTCATCGTGACGGCTCAAACAAACCACGCACTGGATCAGCTGCTTCGCCATACATCACAGTTCGAGCCAAACTACATCCGACTGGGAGGAAGAAGCAAGGACAAAGAAATCAAGAAGCGAACACTGTTCGAGGTCCGCTCGGCAATATCTCAGCAAAAGCAGCCGGGCAGTCTGAAGGTGCAAGCTAATATAGCCATGAGGAAGCTTACAGCTCAATGTCAGCTGCTGCTCGCACCGCTAGAGGCAAACAAGGGCCCACTTGATCATAAGCTCTTGTTGAGTCTCAATCTAATTACGGAGGAGCAAGCAGCATCGCTCGAGATGGAGTCACAGTGCACCATGGGTATATCTGCTACCGAAAACCCTGGAATCCTGATGGAGCAATGGCTAGGCAGATGCATAGCACCTTGTGATCGACCCATCGGACCGGATCAGTTCGATTGGGGCTATGAGGAGGAGGAGGACTTCGAAGTGGAACAACTCAAGGAGCTGGAAGCAGAAGCAGTTGCACAGGACGACGACGACATCGAGGCGCTTCGCGGTCAGGTCACCCTCCTCAGCGACAACTACAGAGGTACCGGCAAAGGTTTGAGCAACGCTGACATACAAGACATGTTGCGCAAGAGTGACGATATGTACACGATTCCAGTAGTCAGCCGCGGTGCCGTATACAACTATTTCAAGCGGGAAGTCAAGAAGAAAATTACGGCTGCAGTCCGCGGGATCTGCAAGCAGTACCAAGATACCGTTGACCAGCGCAAGGTTGGCCAGTGGGAAGAAGATGTTTGCGTTTTGCGCAAGGCACGCATCATTGGCTGCACAACTACCGGTCTTGCAAAATACCGCGCTTTGCTCTCAGGTCTTCGCCCGCGTATCTGTGTTGTGGAGGAAGCAGCCGAGACTCTTGAAGCACCGATTACTGTCGCTTGCCTTCCTACTCTCGAGCATCTTGTCTTGGTTGGCGACCATCAGCAGCTGCGACCGCACACTCAAGTGCGCGCCTTTGAAGACGAGCCGTACTTCTTGAACTTATCACTTTTCGAGCGCCTTGTCTCGAACGACGTTGCCTTTGATACGTTGACACGACAGCGCCGTATGATACCCGAGATACGTCGTCTCTTGTACCCGATCTATGAGGATACATTGAAGGATCATAAGATGGTGAAGGATGTTAGCAATCGCCCACCTGTCGAAGGTATGGGTGGAAACAACAGCTTCTTCTTCTGTCACGAATGGCCAGAGTCCCGGGACGCCAACATGTCGGCAGTGAACACTATGGAGGCTCAGATGCTAGTTCAATTTCTCAACTACTTGGTGCTGAACGGTGTCGATGCGACCAAGATCACAGTTCTGACATTCTACAACGGTCAGCGCAAACACATAAACCGGGAGCTGAGGAAGCTGCCCGATTTGCGAACAGTCGCGGGTATACAGGTCGTTACGGTCGACAGCTATCAGGGAGAAGAAAACGACATTGTGCTGCTTTCTTTGGTACGCTCGAACCGCAACCATTCGATTGGCTTTCTGAGTTCTGAAAATCGCGCCTGTGTGGCCCTTTCTCGAGCCAAACGAGGCTTCTACATCTTCGGAAACGCAGAGCTTCTTGCATGCGAGAGCGGCACTTGGGCCTCCGTCGTTGACATCATGTACAGAAACAAGAAGTCTCCAGTGACGACGGGCCAAGAGAGACGCCTAGGGTACCGGTTGCCGCTCGTATGCAGCAACCACGGACAAAAGATATGGTGTGAATATCCATCAGACTTCGACCTTATCAAAGGTGGCTGTGACAAGAAGTGTGAAGGATCGCTTCCGTGCGGACATCGGTGTCCATTTACGTGCCATCCGTAAGTTTGCTCATCAGATACTTTTGAGCTACGAAGCTAACGTCATGCTAGGTTTGAGCATGACATGATCAACTGTACACAAAAATGCTCCAAGCGTGTGGAAGCTTGCGGTCATCCTTGTGTTGGTACGTATCCAGTTGGGCTAAGCACAGATGATGACTTTGCTGATATTTTATAGCGGAATGTTGTGACCCATGTAAATGCACAGTCTGCGAGCGTCGCAGCGGCGGCGTGAAGTCAACTCTGAAACCAGCAAAGAATGGAGCGACATCGTTTCGCGCCCCGCGCTCTAATACGCGTAATGCTGTGCTCGAAGACATGGTTTTGAGGCCCGGACCATCTGCGCCCGTCACGGATGCACGCACGCCGCGCATGGCATCTGGACCACTGGTAGACCGTGTCACAGAGCAATGGGAGCCGTACGTAAACGGAGGTGCTCAAGAAGATGATCAGCGAGTCTTCGAGATGAGGAAAGAGCAAGAAGCGCGTTACCGTGCACAGATTCGGTCTTCTACCCCAGCAGCTGGACCTTCTTCTGCAGGCGAACAGCTTATTCAAATATCTCCGGAGAAGAAGGCAACTGTATCCAAGAACACCAACTTGCTGCTTGATCTCGACTTCGAGCCTCTGCCCGTACAGGAACGTCACGATGTGCGTCGCTCGTCTGCGGATCCTGCGGTGTCGAACGTCGCTAAGAGCACCTACATCAATCTCCTTGACTAGTCGGGCGATGGGTGCAAGGTGGGTGATGAGTAGAGTCCATCACATGAAATGATATAAGGTTGGAACTTGGGGAGATCAAATGGTGGCGTTAAGCAACGAATACAAGGTAGATTGGCGAACCATTCGAAGTCAACTCCAATAAAAACCATGTCCCAGGGTATATCTCGCTCAACGTGCAAACTTATTTCAGGTGTTTCTTGTACCATGTCCGTTCTGGTACGTTCATCCCGTCCTAGCCTCATCCATCTTGACCTCAAAAATGTTCTCCGCCAAGTTGGCAAGGTCACCACCCAGGCCCTTGAGTCCGGTCTTGATGTCTTCAATCGTCTGCGGCGCCAAAGCACCTTTGCGCGAATAAAAGTCTATACCGGCGGGCGTAAACAAGGTCTTGGCAAAATATGTCACAACCCAGCTATTCCCCGTGCCTTCCTCATCGCCATAACCCAGAATCTCCCACTTGCTCGTCGCAATCATGAGCAAGCCCTTGCCCCTCCAGTTGTAGCCCAAGCTCGCCTTCTCACTCCCGTCAGCCTCTCCCGCAGCCTCGGTGTTCGGCACTTCGAACGGCTTATCAACGCCCTTTACAGTTTTGACCTTGTCAGAAGTCAAATTCTGATACGTGACTAGGTCGTCGATTTGCGCAGGTGACGTCGAGGGTATGGCGTTGTACGTGATTTGCACGTTGCGCGACTTTTTCCACATGGGGAGCGTCGAGTGCGTCACGTTCCAGACGCCGGACAGCCATGATAGGAGGGGCGGTGTGAGGGATGGTGAGGCGGCGGTCGTGGGGAGGGACGAGGGTGCGCGGAGGGTTGCCATGGCGAGGATATGGGATGGCTGTTGAGGTTGTGCGTGTGGTCTGATTGTTGGCTGGGGTTTTGCAATAACTGTGGAGGAAGACGCGTGGAAGATGGGGAGGATATGTGGGTAAGGAGGCTGACGATGATGATTTGTCGATCTCTGTTTTGTGAGGTTGGTAGGGCAACCTTGGACCTGATGGTAATTTGTGGCTGGAGAAACGCCGATCAGAACATTGGGCAGTCTTTGCAGCCTCGGACTTCTTTTGCTCCCTCCCGTTGAGGGATGACAAAAGGCGCTACATGCTTCATAACGGCATGTAGGTACAATGGCATTTGATCCATGTTACAGTTCCGTCCCCGTTAACAGTCATGTAGGCGACAGGGCTGACATGTGGAAGATCGCCGCTACCGCTGCCGGGAGCCAACCCAGCCGAGATGTACGATGTACGCACAGGCCAAGCCGTCCGTCGCGCCGCCACTCCTAAACATAGACGTCCTTCGCGGCTCAGCAACCACACAGGGTCCACAAGACTATCGACCACCTGACATCACCATGCAAGATCCCGCCGCTAGACGCGTCACTCAGTCGTGTCTTGGGGGTTCTTGGAGACGACTCGTTAAAAAACATTCAGCCCTCTTAGATGCCAGTCTTCAGGCTATTCATCAGTTGTGCAGCAGCCCTTGTTTCGGTGGCGTCTGGGCAGCTTTGCCTCAGCCGGGGTGCTGACGACACCTGAAACTCTTTGCGCTTCTACTCTTTGCTGCGCGGCCTGGTGGGCTGTGCTGAACGAGACCCATTTGCAGGCTCCACTCCCAGCACGCACAAAGGGCGAACTGGGCACACTGTGGAGGCGTCCTGGCGCCACTTTTTGCCCAGCTTACTGCCATTGATTACGATATGCCGGCTTGGGGAGACACAAGGCTGAGACGTGTTGCGTGGTAGTATAATAGTCCAGGTGGCTCCCAGCCTGTTAAGAATGTTTACAGTGCTTTTATTCTTTGCAGTTTTTCTTGGTAATTCTACTATATCACAAACCATAATCTCGACGTTTTGGATAGAAAGACTGTGGCTTGCTTGGTCTTTTTTATTTCCTCTGGTAGACGAACTTCACGACAGTAACGATTACGACTACAACAGTCCTTGACTGAACGGCAACGTCACGAAAAAGAAAACACTTTACCCACACATCACATCACATCACACTACACAACAACCATGTTTTCAAGAAACCTACTCCGTGCCACTGCACTCCTACCCTTCCTCTCCACATTCACCTCCGCACAAAACGCCTGCAATAACTCGCCCGACCTATGCAATCGCGCATACAACAACATCACCTACCTCGGCGCCCACGACTCACCCTTCCTCCGCAACGAAGAAACCTCCTTCTCCACATCCGGAAACCACTACTACAACACCACCGTACAACTCGACTCGGGCGTGCGCCTGCTCTCCGCCCAAGTCCACAAGACCAACGAAAGCGGCGCCGAAGCATGGCACCTCTGCCACAGCAGCTGCAACCTGCTCGACGCCGGCAGCCTAGGCTCCTGGCTGACGGAGATAAAAACCTGGATGGACGCCAACCCGCGCGACATCGTAACCGTGCTTCTTGTAAACTCCGACAACGCCACTCCCAACGACCTCGGTCCTATATTCCGGGACTCTGGTATCGATAAACTAGCTTACACACCGCCGTCCACTACCACTCTACCTCAAACATGGCCTACGCTCGACGCCCTCATCGGCAATAATACAAGACTCATGACGTTTGTGGCGTCGTTGTCGCAACCATCAACTCAATATCCTTATCTTATGGATGAATTCACGTTCGTGTTCGAAAACGAGTTTGAAAATACGAATCCCTCGAATTACTCTTGTAACCCAGATCGTCCTACCAACCTTGGTACGCCCTCTGCTGCTCAGTCTTCCGGTCGCATGTTCTTGCAAAACCACTTTTTGTACAGTACTCAGTTGTTTGGCATTCAGTCGCCCAATGAGACTTATGTCAATGTTACGAATGCTGCGACTGGCTTTGGCAGCTTGGGTGATGCGCTGGGCGAGTGTACGGGTGTGTATGGCAAGCCGGCGAACTTTGTGCTGGTGGACTTCTTCAACGTGGGACCGGCGATTGAGAGTGTGGATCGTGTTAATGGGGTCAGGAGCGCCGTGGGTAGGAAGAGTGTTAGTGCGCAGCCGTTGAGACAGAGTACGGGTGGGGGTGCGAAGGAGAGGGGGAGTTTACTGGCGGTGGTGTTGGCGGTGGGTGTTGCTGTTGCTTTTGGGGCGTGAGCATCACGATGAGGACAGCATTGGACTTTTTTGTTTTTGCATTGCGATGGCGTTTTTGGTCACGGCCTTTGGATATCGGCTTGTGATTTTGGGCGTTCGGGATACAGGATTCCCTTGGGCAAAGCGAAGGCCTTCGCTGAACTACCTACTACGTCTGGTTACGTCTGGACACATAGCATACCATAGCATAGTCACAGTCACATCGACAGCTTGACACGACACGACACGAGACGAGAATATAACGAGAAGATTCTGAACCTACAAAACTCTACAAGAACCGTTGCAAACATCACTCCACACGCAGCACGAAGATCGGAAGATCGGTAGATCTATCTGCAGTGCATGACCACCTGTCCCTGCAATAAATACTTGCTACTTCCTCTGGTACGCTAATCATAGAAACACGGGGTCGATATATAGATTCGTTCGACAAGCATGATCCTTCATGCTGTCAAAGGCTTGATTAATTTCAGTACTAAGGCCTGTTTTTGTCGGATAGGTTGATATTAAGAGGGCTTTCTTGGAAGTCTTGAACGATGTTGGCAAGGCAAAAAGAACGACTTGGGCGACAGTCTTGAGGAAATGAATTCTTATTGCTGACAGTTCTCAGCCAAGTTGCTTTTCTTACTATTCAAACGGCGTAAACTTCCCCAACACAGCCTCAGCATCTTCCAACTCACTCAGCAAAACCCGTCTATGTGCCTCACTCCTAACCTTGATATCGCAGACAAACTTCTGCGGCCGAATATTGAAGCCCTCAGTATACGCAAAAGTATCGTAGTCAACACCTTTCCTAGGCTGGATATCGAATGCCCAAAGCGTCTTCGCCAGTGCAATGTAAAGGCTATTCTCCGCTAGGTTAGCCCCAGGGCAAATACGTCGACCCCATCCAAACGACGAGTGACCTGATTTCGAAGGATGGGGTTTCCCTGTCAGCGGCGTTGGGGCTTTTGAGCGTTGGGCTAGTGCGTCGTCTAGGAAACGGGTGGGGTCGAAGTGGTGGGCGTTGGGGTAGTATTCCTCATTTAGGTTGATGGCCCAGGAGTTTCCCAGGATGGTGGTTCCGTTGGGTATGTAGTAGCCTTCGTAGTGGTCGTCTTCGGTGGAGGCGTGCGGTGTACCTCCGAGAACGGCGACGGGACGCCAACGTAGAACTTCTTTGACCAGAGCGCGGATGTACGGAAGATGCGATTCGTCAGTGAAGTCGGGGCTACGGTCGGGGCCGACGACGGCGTCGAGTTCGTTGTGCGCGGCGTGGAGGGTCTCTGGATGCGTGACTAGCGCTAGAAAGGCAGTGCAGAGTGTTGAGGCTGTAGTGTCTGATCCTGCGCCGAAGAGCGATGCGGGAATGTAAGAAAAGTCGCGGTCTGACAACGGAATATGTTCCTTCTCCCGCAACTCCAACAATAGCTTGCACAGCGAGTCGGGGATATCATCGCCTTGGCTCTTTGCTCGTGTAAGGTCAGACCGCACCAGATCCACGAGAGCCATATTTGCAGCAGCTTCTTTTCTACCTTTGGCTTTGATGTCTGCTTTCCATGGAGCTAGAACGTCTGGAACGTGCTTCAAGATGGGGAACGACTCAACAAGGTATTTGCCAGGTACATTGAGCGATGCCGCTACATGCATGAACTCGAAGCGTTGGCGTATAACCTCGGCGTTCAAAGAGTCTATGCGATGGCCATATGCGACACAGAAGACAATGCTGGAGGTGAAACGTTCGAGGAGCTTCTCCCAGTTCTCCGGGCTTTCCAGTAGCTGACAACATAGTCGCGATGCCTCTGCTGTTTGTACGGGCTTGTATAATCTCAGTGCACTAGGTGTCACGGCCTGGTGGAGTAGCTTTCTCCTCACACTCCATTCCTTGCCATATGGCTGGACCAGTATGCTTGCATTGTCCCATAGGATTTCTCCCATTGCTATCATAGGCGGGCGCGACGAGTACTTTGCACTCCGCTTCTCCATCAGCTCAGCAGCGACGTTCGGGTCCGATATGACGACTGTTGGTTTGCGCCCGATCCATATCGTAAAGATGGGACCATATGTCTTGGACCATTCCTGGAATTTGATCCATGGCTTCGACTTGGGAAGGTGCAGCTTATTGCCGAGGAACGGAAGCGGCATCGGACCTGGAGGCATTCGTAGCCATAGCCAAATATCTTGAATAATCCCTAAGAAGATTGCGGCGATGACAGCCAAAAGCGGTACATAGGACGGTAGGGGATGGATGGATTCTAGTGCCATGTCAACAAAGCTGCTTAACAGAGACGAAAATGCTGAGGCTGGTGAGGGTCTAAGAGGGCGATATACACCTACCAATACCGGATATAGGCGATCCTACAGCACCAAACGTGACGTTCGGCAATTGAACTTGTTCGCTGGTGTCGTTCCGAGATGCAGGTGGACTGCGGGAGGAGCTTGCGGGGTCCCATTTGTTCGTCCGCCATGCTAATTCCACACCACCGCCTACGGACTCCCTATCTTCTCCATCATGTGGTATTCGACCCCCAAAAAACAGCCCCGGAGATTAGCCAGCACATCCATCGTGAGATAACTTGGTGGCTGATGTAACGGCTGGCGAGGAGGAGGGCTTGGGGTACCTAAGCAATTTACCCGGACTAGCGCCATGTGGGGAAACTTCGAGTTTGGGGAAGTTTGAATGACGTATCCGTCAAACCCTACACTTACAGACAAGCACCGATACTCGCTACATCTTTGCAATCCAGTACACTACACATCGAACTCCAGACTTCCAGAGCCAGCAAGAAATATTGTGTATTAATTTACTAATCATATCGATAACGGGTAGTTGCACTGCGCCTCCAGGCGGCATATTGTGTTTAAGCGCCTGGTGCACTTTCTCTTCGGGTAACTAGAGAACAGACTCGTTTACCATATATCCCTTTGGCTCCGCTTGATTGTATCATTATCCTTTTTCTTATATTACAAAAGCTTACGCGCATTGGCACAGTCATATCATAACATGTCTATGCCTTGCGGATTGCCAACGACAAGTCTGTTGTTCGGATTTTTACGGACATGAACACTTGCAGCACTTTTCAGGTCATCTCAATAGACCTCAAGGATCATAGTAACTAGGGCCATGGGTTCTGAAGATCGCCACTTTACTCCAACGGGAGATCGTTCGACACCAAGAGAAAGCTTGTCGGAGGCCCCGGTTCGAAAGATCTCGATTCAACTACCTGTGATCAATCTATTCTCGGCGGCTTCTATGGAACTTCTGAGTCCTTTCCATTGTCTAAACCTCTTTGAGACGTTTTGATCAACCTTGTACTCAGACGACACACAATTGCCTAGCAAAAAATGGCGACTATCCATCCTATACTCTACATCTAAGCTCTGATCCTGCATAATACGCGCTATGATAGTCACTAGTAAGTCGCTATTAATAATGTGTCAGACACTCCTGACTCTGCAAGGCCTTCCTTTCACAGATACGGGCTGAAGTAAAGCCACCCAGGAGCAACTGACATCTGAACACGGGCCGGGATCCCCAACGGTTTCCAGCCCAGACTTGAAAGAGATACATGTTGATGCTACAATAGATTGGAAAAATGAAGAGGAAGAAATGTTCAACAGGCTCACAAAAAACTCAATAGCGGTGTTGCCTTCCTCCACTATGCCATCGAAGATGGCGTTGTGAACTCAGTGTTTCTTGAACGGCCTGAGAAAGAATCTTTCAGCCTTCAGAAATCAGGTCTCCGACAACACTCAGAATCATAAAGGACTCTGTGCTCAAGGGCATATACTTCTTTAGGACGGGTGGTGGTCGTGGTCCCCATTTACGATACGAGTCTGAACGACATAAGTAGATTCTAGCGGCTGTTGTTTGATGTCCGTTGATCGGAATAGGAAGCCGGAAACCCTTTTGAGCTTGGGTAAACGGTAACCTACATGAAACACGATGATGACGCCAGCAACTGGAATGCTATTGAGGTCAGACGCTAACGTGTGTAGCGAGTCTCGTCGGTAGGCGAAGCCGACGGATGCAAGGACCTACGGTCGCGTCAACAGCGACATTTCCAACCTGTGATTATTGATTCGACTTAGACAAGCGTCCGTACAGAGGTGCCTTTCAAAAGTTCTTGCTGACAGGGATGTCTTGACTACTACCGAAGTAATGCCGAAACCTCGACAGATCTGTCCCTCCTACCCTCCTTATACTCATTGCCACCATCAAGTTTGATTATTTCTTGAATATGAAATGGAATCCTCTCTATCCAAGCTTGTATTTGTGGTTGTGCGAGATCTCTCCAAGCCTCCTGCCATATCTTTGATGCCTCTGCTCTGTTTTTTGGAGCACCTTTCCTTGTTGTTCTCCTTTTCAACTATGACCAGGCTGGCTCAATAGCGTTAAGATCTGGTGAATTGCCACACCAGAGGAGCTTCTCCACGCTCTCCCTTTCGTATACTAGACGTTGGGCATAGTGAGCATGTGAAGGAGCCTTGTCTTCTTGAACAAGAGTACCTGGTCTCTCTCTCTGGCACTCCTTAGCAAAGGGGAGAAGCTTTGGGATAAGAACTTGAGTCTGGTAACGCCACCAGTCAATCCACTACTACCGCCATCACGAGTCAGCTTGCCAGTCTCTTTTATCCATCTCCATTGAGGAGATCTGCCAGGCTTATTTCTTAATCCTATCCTCTTTACGCCTGTTATAAGCTCTCACTCCTCTCTCATAATTAGCTCTAAGACCTCATTCATCTTTGTAATCTGAAGAGCTACCTCTCTCTTCTTGTCAGATAATAGCACTGTTGAAGATGAGAGCGTACAGACGCCAGGTCTGACTAGTGCGACCCAGCATCTGTGAGAGCCAATCGGATCACAGGAAGGCTTGGCACCCCCTAGGTGAGCCCACAACCGTAGACAGAACAACAACACAATCAATCATCACTACCCATCATCATTATTACCAATTTTTATCAGTATTCCAGATAAGAGTGAATATCTGACACTTCTCCTAAGCTGTCTCAGGTCTCCAGACATAACAGGGGCCCTTATGATCATAAGAAAAACAGCCCCAGAACATAAACTCAGAGTACCCTTTCCACCTCTCCCGAATTACAGATTTTGTAAATGCCTCATCTGCTTTTCTCCAGACGCGATAGCCACTACGACGGTGATTAAGCACAACAGAGGTCTCGTCAGACCAGATAACGTTCTTCCAATCATCTAGAGTCTAGTCTCTGTGGGCAAGACACTGATTAAGCCTCTCCTGCTTCATCTTCTTCGTCGACCCAGGCTTCCTTGTTGGCTTCGTCTTCTTGTAACCGGCTGCTTTGAGGACTCGCCACACTGTAGTGGAGGACACGTTGTAGCCGTGAACACTAAGATCACCAGCTATATCAGCACAGCTCTTCTCTCGTCCATACCTATCGCGGCGTACTTTCTCAATGGCAGCTTTGTGGACAGCTTCTTGCTTTCGAGGGCGACCAGCACGAGGAGCGTCTTCAAGGTGCTCTGAGAGGAGCTTAATCATAGGTGCATTTGGCTCAAAGCCTCGCTGGCAGGCTCTACCATAGATTGCGTCAATTGTACGTGGTGAAATTTCTGTAATTGCGCTGATTTGGGTGGTTGATTTGCCACCAAAAGGTGACTTTAAAGTGACAATTAAGGCACGAGTAGAGAGCTCTGTGTTTGGAGCCATGATATATCTAGAAACACCAAGAGAACGAGTATACTGGCCATCTCCAGCTTAAAAAAAAATCCGATTCTTGCCAAGAAAGTCGGGCCAATAGACCAGCTGCCAGCGTGGCGCTAGCAAGAACTTTTGAAAGGCACCTCTGTACCGCTACCTTATCTACTATGGTTAAGCTTTCGGCTTCCTCGGGCCGAATCTCTCGGTATGCGTTGATGGAACAGGAATACGAATATGCCGGTCCGTCAACAACAAGTTAGTGGGCCACCGCGTTCCGAAGCTGACAGGACCTTTTTGAGGGAAATCAACCGGATAACACTAAAACATTGGCCTCACCGTACGCAAAATGTACTTGTCAACGTTCCGGGTGCAATATTCGGTGCAGCATCACCCCTGTGTACACTAGGGATCATCCGACCTTGGAAAACTCGCGCTGTACGATCGTCGAGAGAACTAATTGGCCGATTGGTTTGTCCTTATATCTATCTCACACCGGAAAATAGTTGATGCACCACTGTCGGCGCTGCTGCATTACCACGGACGTTATCCTGATGCGGCGAATGCGCTGTTGATTGCACTAGAACACTGAAATATGTGATCCAACAATCATGTGTCTGAGCATGTCGGGAACGTTGCCGGTAGTTGGGATTACTCCATGGGATTCAACATCGCCACAGTTCAAGTTGCACCCACTCTTCTCGTAGTAGTCCAACAAGAGTCTCACACCAAGACGCACCGTGCCGCATCTTGCAAGGAGTCCTAGCGGATACTGATAGAGCAGGTGATACACGGGAGTTCCAGATTGAAGAGGCTGATCGGTCCTATTCGTGCCCTCATTCACCCACGCACCGTCTTTCCGGCTTACACATCCCCACAAAGCTTGACGACGTCCTTGTCATCTGACCACACCAAGCCATCTTGTCAGCCATTTGCCGGCTAATATAACGAATCGCCGTATATGGGACATTCTGCTAGTCTCGCCATGCTCACACCAAAGACGTTTTCAGCCCGACGTCGCTTGTGTGTATTTCGGCGCGCAGCCAAGCATGTGGCACACCCTCAAACCGGAAGACTCTTGGAGACTCTTGGTGATATCCGTCTTTGCCGTCTGGTCTTTTTCCATCGGCTTTGCTTCAGAACACCATTGATGCAGTATGGCAAGGGCATGATGATATGAGTACCAACACTGAGATCGCTACGAGATTAGAAAAGGCGGAAGGTCTTGCGACAATTTGTGGCCTAGCGTCTACAGCCCCACTAGACGACTCCTTTCCGCGCGTATCCATATTAACTTAAACCCCGAACATCCGCGCATACCGAGATCGGTATTGCCTTTGTCTAAGGATCTATATCTCTGAAGATTTTCAGTTGAAATGCTGCCCTCAAGAGAAAGAAAGTACTGTACCGACCTCACGCTGGTGGCAGCTGTCAGCACTCAAACCTGCTGCCAAGTCGGTTGAACGCATCAACCTCGTGTGGCGATCGTCGCTTGTCTATCACGCCCCTCGCGGGCATTCGGACTCGTATTGAACATCGCTTACATCTTCTAGACGCTCGTCGATGCCGAAATCCAGTCCAGGTTCGATGTTGCTGATGGCGCCTATTGGTGCTTGCGTCACCAGGTGTCAGGTCCGGAATACAGGCCCATTTATCCAACTTGGCATCTGGTAGCATCGTAAAAGGTTAAACTACTGCAAGTCTGGGTTGCGGTTGGTCCTCCGAATGACTGAACACGAAGTCGAGGCATACCTGGTGCAAAAGAAGATCACCCGCGGGACGAGTCGCCTGTTATGGGAAAAGACCAAGGAGAAACGAATCCGAACCAAACTACAGGACGTACCAGCCTTATGAACAGGCTCGGTGGGACAGCGACCAATGAATTGTTGTGAGCCGCCCTTTGCTGGGACGGTCTTCTTCTGTGTTTTCTTCTGCGGCAGTAATGTACGTGGGCGCCGTCTAACCAATCAGACGTTTGCGAGCTTATGTCTCAACATAAACCGGTCGCCTTGCTTAGGCATGATGCTACTCTCGAAATATTCGACTTTGGAGTCTACTCATCTTCAGCTTGCACATGGAGAATCTCCCAGAATTCAGGGCAGTCTTGGTACACGATGAGCTCCAGGATTTAGAGTGAGACATGCCTCAGTGGACCCGTGCGAGCTTCTGGAAGAATGCCACGACTGCCCCATGGGGATATCAGTGGTCGAAGTATCAGCTTTGACCACCAACCGCTAGTGCTGATAATGCAGGAGATTACCGTCTAGCACATGCAACTCCAGCGGTGCTTCGGGCCTTGTGCCAACGGGCGGCTTGGTGGAGAAATCCAACCACGATTTTACTGGTGCTTTTCACACCCGCTCTCCGACGTGGGTCCTGCACGTCGCTGCACCCATGTCTGTCGAGTTGTCCGGGGTATGATGGCCGTTCTGATGTGCTTGATACTTAGTGCCGCATCTAACAAAGTGGGTTGAGTATAAATACAGGGCGCCGGGCGTGCATTGTTCCAAGACCACACGTTCATTGTCAGTTCGTGCGAAACTGACCGTCGCCGCTACCCGGTCGATCCAAGTCCTACTTTGTTTGAACCTGCCTATCATTCGACATGGTTGGTATGGCTGTCGGTGCCCCCAAGGGCAACAACGCTGTCCGCGATGACGCGCCCGAGTTTGAGAAGGTCATCTGGTACAGGGACCCCAACATGCGCAAGCTGTTTTGGCACTCCTGTGTCCTGTGTATCGCCTCTGCCACTACTGGTTACGATGGGTAGGTGACTACATCCTGACAGCGGTAGAAGATGCTGATGATTGTGTAGTATGATGATGAACTCGTCGCAGCAAATGGCTCGGTGGGAGAACTACTTCGACAAGCCTACCGGGGGTCGCCTCGGTATCATGAACAACATGTACAACATTGGTTCCATTGTCAGCTTCTTCTTGGTCCCCTTCTACACCCAATGGCTCGGACGCAAGATTCCCATTGCAACTGGATGTCTAATTATGATCGCCGGTGCTCTCGTTTCGACCTTTTCTACCGAATGGAAACTTTACATGGTCGGTCGTTTTATCCTCGGTTTCGGTAACTCATTTGCACAAATGTGTTCGCCAATTTTGCTCACTGAGATCTGCCATCCGCAACATCGTGCCATGTTTACAGCCGTATACAATTGTCTCTGGAATTTGGGAGCTGTCTTTGTGGCATGGGTGGCATGGGGCACGTCTCAGGCCGACAACGAGTGGTCTTGGAGGTCCATCACCCTCATGCAGGGACTGCCATCTTTTCTCCAGCTGATATTTATCTTCTGGGTCCCTGAAAGTGAGTAACCTCAAAACAATTGCCGAGCCTTTAAATTGATAAGAAATTTAGGTCCACGTTGGTTGATTTCCAAGGAACGCTACGAGGAGGCTTTGGAAACTCTCGCTTATTACCATGCCGGTGGAGACCGAAACAACGTTACGGTTCAGTTCGAATTTACAGAGATGAGGGACACGATCCGTCTGGAAGTCGATGCCAACACCAACAGCAGCTACATGGACTTCTTCAGGACCAAGGGTAATCGATGGCGATTGGCCATCCTCATCTCCCTCGGTATCATCTCGCAGTACTCTGGCAATGCGCTCTTCTCCAACTACATCAACTTGGTCTACACCGGCGCCGGCATCACAAGTCAAGACCAGAAGATGGCTGTAAGATACCAGTCCGTATTTCTCATAGAACATTGCTAACATTACGAATAGCTCTCTGGCGGTGAACGCCTGTTGTACCTCATCGTATCCGTCTACGCAGCCACCCTGATCGACAAAGTCGGTCGTCGTCCACTCTTCCTCGGCGCCACCATCGGCATGCTCGTCTCATTCGTGTGCTGGACCATCACCTGCGCCATCTACGAGAACTCCAACAACACAAACTCCTCTGCAGGTTACGCCCAGATCCCCTTTGTCTGGCTCTTCGGTGTCTGTTATGCCCTAGCCTGGTCTGGTCTTCTCGTCGCCTACGCCATTGAGATTCTACCATATGCTCTCCGTGCAAAGGGTCTCATGATCATGAACATCACCGTCCAGGCTGCCCTCGCCGTCGGCTCCCAGACCAACCCCATTGCATGGGAGAACCTGCCCAAGCACTGGAACTTGGCTCTCTTCTACACCCTCTGGGTCGCTGTCGAGCTCGTCTTTGTCTACTTTGTCTACCCTGAGACTATGGTACGTAAACATGCACAGAGTACACTTATGTATCCGCTAACCTTTTTTGCTTCCAGGGACCCACACTCGAGGAGATCTCGCGTATCTTTGACGGCGATGATGCTGTTGCGCATGTCGATGTGCACGCTATTGAGAAAGGTATCATCGAGGACCGCCTTGACAACTTTGGCGACGACAAGGGTCCGCGCGTGGAGAGGACTGAGGTTTAAGCTATATATGTATACCCTAGCTCTTATTCGCTGTCTGGTAGACTCCAAATCAGATATTTATTGTGGTAGATAAAAGACGCATTAATTTAGAGAGATCTATTCACGCCGAGTGATGATTCGAGTTGCGATCATCCTTTTTATGGAATCCATTTGGGCATAACACCCACTGTGTTGTAGCGTTTTCTACGCCCCAACAACACACTTGAACATTCTTTTGTGTCAGCCGTGCACCCAAGATTCATAGTATATCGCGTGTGTTATGGTACAACCCATGACTTTAGCTCTGAGCGAACGCTTACATGACAGAAGGAAGTAGCCGCCCCACTTATCCGTTACTTTTCTCGTGTACTCACTCACCGTCTTTGTTTCAACAGATAGTAAAAAAACACATTAGGAAACTGTTGACACGGCAAAGGTGTCGAATATCACTGTCGTTGTAACGAACAAAGTATATGATATTTGATTAGTAGTGAGCAAGAGCTGGGTGGAGAGATCTTCCTATGTACGGGTGCGAGCTGAGCGGGAAGCTTGGTCTAACTAACGTGCCCGTGCGCGGAACGATCGGATTCGCGCAACGATCGCCGAACACCATATCCACTACTTCAAAATTAAGGCTATTAAGCCACGTACAATAGCTATTATTGTGAGACACTGCAGAAGAGTAGTAATTAGATGCTTGCGATTAATCTGTACTACTTATATTTACTCGGAAGCTTAACGTTACGGCCTCGTGAGGTGAACTTTGGTTGTTGATGTTGTTGATGTTGATTATGGTTTAACGCCCTATCTGTAACCTCCCATAGGGTATTCGGGCGGGTCCCGCCGTGGTCTTATAGTGCTGTCGCACTTGCCTCGTGGAACCTATTCCTAGGTGTTTTGTATCTAAGGGGAGTGATGTCCTGCCTATATACATGTTCGTGAAAAGGACTCCCGCCATTTGAAGCCGTTTTCCTACAATATTCTAGTATTTCGTGGCTTGCGCCTTTGATCGATGCAGTACAATAACTGCTTTTTAGAGAGAGAAACGAAAAAGTAACAAGAGGCAATTTAAGATACAATGAAAGTTTTAAAAGAGAGCGTGTGGGTTGTGGCATCTATGCGGCGTTTTGCCGCGAATCCTACACTGAATAATGCCAAGGAATTCAGCGGGTCTTTGTGAAATTCAAAAATAGAAATCACTCGTTATAGAAGGAGTTCGTTACCTTAACGAAGGTCTCGAACTCTTGTGGCTGGTCTATTAATTGCGCGAGGTACGCTAGGCCTTCCTGTCTTGTGCGAGGGGGCACGATGGGGCGTAGAGGCCACTTCTTGAAGTGTGTTGTGGCTCTCTTGCAGAACACTAGGTGTTCTGGCGTCTTGGGCCTGCCGCATAGGCATTTCGAGGTATCCTCGTGGTTGAATTTTCGGTGGTACCATTCAAAGTCGCCATGCGTTGAGCGTATCATAAGGACTTTCGCGAGTATCCTTCGGGGTAGCCATAGCGCTGCGGGCGTGCGCCTAGTATCGTATGGCAGCTGCCATTGCGTGTACCATGCTGATAGCCTACTGCTCTTATCCTGCCACCAAGTGTCCCTTGTATGTTCGAGGAGGCGGCGGCCTACTGTTCGTATACCGGATCTTGTGGGGGAGGCGGCCATGCCGTATGGCTGGTGCGGGTCTTTGGCCTCGCTGTCAGCCAGCTGGTCGGCGAGCTCGTTTCCAACAATCTTCATGTGTCCCGGCGCCCACCGCGTTTTCACGTTGTAGGCCTCCATAGCTCCATGGATTTGGAGGAACGCCCATTGGGAGGAGGTAGGGGCGGTTCCGCGTATGCCCCATATTACCGAAGTGCTGTCTATGCAAAGTACGATCTCCCTCTGGCTAGGCAGTGAGAGTTGTAGTGCGTGTTTGAGTCCTCTGCACGCGCCTATAGCCTCCGCATCGAAGACGTGGCTAAGGGCATTTAGTGAGCCTTGTCCAGTCGCCACGGCGGCCTGGCCCTGGTATATAGCGTACCCGTAAGTGACCACCCTTGTACCGTTGATTTGTTGTTCAGACCCGTCTGAGAAGACAGTGATTGTCTCTTGTCCAAGAGACTCCCACCAGATGGTGAAATTCTGGGCAGCAATGTCCTTTCCTTGCCCTTGCGTTGGATCCTGCCTCGACCCGTCTGAAAAGTGAGGGCTGGCTAGGACGTTTCGGGGTGTGGCGGGTAGCAGTTGTGCTACGCGCTGAACCTTCGATCTTGGTATCCGTCGGTTGCCCGCTGCGCGTCCTCGTATGACTAGTGGCAGTGTAGTTCTATTAGTAAGTGGGTGCTTGTCGTCTATTGTGCGTAGGTGAACTGCAAAGCGGAGCTTGGCCTCCTCTAGCGCCACCTGTGCCGACGGCATCGCAGCTTCTCTTAGCAGTACTGCGTTTGGTGTTGTCCTCCACGCAGGGAGGATTGCCTTCGTGGCTGCTATTAGTGCCTGATCTATCGTGGTTAGGTGCCAGCCTACCCTAGTGCTGACCGTGGGTTTACGGGAAACCCTTGCAATTCGTGGGTTCTTCGTCCTGCCCTCGTACCATGTTTCGGCTCCGTATAGTAGTATGGGCAGGATACATGTTATGGCTGCCTTGCGTAGCGATCCTGCTGGAGGGCCGTGGGCTGTGTTGGCGAGGCTCCGGAGATGGTTCGCTACTTTCCTAGCTTGCGCCGCCCTTTCTGCGACGTGCTTCTTGAAAGTTAGTCCCCTATCAAACCACACCCCAAGCCAGCGCAGCGCTGTCTGGCTTCCCCCCTGCGCAGGGGCTATAGGGTGAATTGTTTGATCTTCCAATTGGATTGGCGGCGCATGTAGTCCTTTCTGGCGCGTGAGGTGGATCAGCTCCCGTTTCTCTGGTGCAAACGTGATCTTGTTCGCAGCTCCCCATTCATTGATAGATTTGAGGTCCTCTGCTAGCAGTGCGACGTTCTCGTCTAAAGAGTGGGAGACCCGGTATAGGTTGATGTCGTCGGCATACCCGAACCGGAGTTTTCGGTCCTGGTTGAGTAGTTCAGCTAGGTATAGGGTGTATAGGACCGGTGATAGCGGCGATCCCTGCGGGGTGCCGCAGGCCACTCGATGTACAGGTGTAGTGACATTGCCTAGGCGTACTCGCACCCTCCTTTCCGACAGGAAGTTCTGGATAAATTTCCGGAGTAGGGGTGGCCACCCTTGTTGCCGCATTCGGTGTAGTAGCCTGTTTTTCAGTAGCGCGTCAAACGCCCCTTGGACGTCTAACGTGAGCATAGAGACATGCTCGTGTCTTGACCAAGCCATCTCCACGTCGTGTGTGAATGCGGTCGCCAGGTCCATCGCAGAGCGTTTTGGCAGCGCTCCACCGTGCTGTGGGCTTAGGATGTCAAAAGCCATAGCTGTGTGTGCTATGCGCCTTGCTATGATACGCTCGAGTCCCTTCCCTAGACAGGACGATAGGGCAATTGGTCTCATTGATCTGGGTGAGGACTTATCCTTCTTCCCGACTTTGGGTATCATGGCCACTTCTACCGTCTTCCAGGCGGCTGGGTAGTGGCCTTGTTCCATGCACGCCCGGTAGATGCCTAGCACTAGGTGTCTAATGTGTTCCCAGCATGCCTTTAGGAGTCGGACGGTCACCTGATCGGGTCCTGGGGAGGTGCTAGATACTCCAATCACGTAGCGTTCAGTCTCCTCCATCGATATGTATGTGTCCCATGGTAGTGGCGTGGTTTGCGGGTCGTTGTCAAGAGGCGGTGGTTCTAGGAGGTCGTCCTCCGCCGAAAAACGGTCGAGGATTGCCTCTCTAAGTGCCTCAGCTTTCTCGAGTGGTGCTGTGATTGTCCTACCTTCGATTACAAGTGGGGTGTCCCGTTGGTCGAATGATAGTTTATGCCAGCCTACTAGCTTGTATAGATCTTTGTCGTTATTACAGCCGTCTATGCGCTGCTGCCAGTACGTTCTCTTGGCTTTTCGTACCGTAGCTAGGAACGCACGGGTGGCTTCTGAGGGGGATTGGCCATAGTCCGACTTTTCCTGGATATGCCGCTTATACGCCACTCTACAGTCCTCTGTCCACCATGGGGCGGAGTGGCCTTTTTCTCTATTTGGTGTTCCCGCCGCGTGCATTGCATCTCCTATAGCTTGGGTGATTCTAGCTATGCTTGCGTCGATTACGTCCGCTGGGGCGCTATTGCTAATTGGCTGTACGCCTACTGTGTAGAGTTGAACTAGCCCGGCAAACCTATCTATGTTTCTCTCGTGGACCCGGTAGTGATGCTGTTCTAGCACCGCTCTCCCTCGGCTTGGAAGGACAGTCACTAGGGTGAAATGGTCTGACCCTGTATACATATCTTCGCGGACTGTCGTTCTAGCGAAGGGTATATTTGAGAAGGATACGTCTAGCACGTGTCCCGCCCGATGTGTTGGGTTACCTGCCTCGCCGATGTAGGGTATGTCGTTCTGAGTGGCCCAGCGGGCGATCTCTGCCCCCCTATTGGCCGACGTGGAGCCGGGCTCAAAAAGTTCATGGCGGGCGTTTAAGTCACCCCCTATAAGGCAGTTACGGGGTGGCGTTAAAGCTGTGAGGTATTGAAATGTCGAGTCATTCTGTGGCTGCCTATAAACATTCAATATGCGGTAGCCGTTGGCCTCGATCCATAGCACATCCCGGCTGATGCGTGGGTGTATAAGAGTAGCCCTTATATTTGGGCTCTTACGGGTATAGGTGAGCACCCGTGGTCGGTCAGTTCCCCACGTTGTGGGGTTGTTCCAGCTTATCACTGGCGATATCATATGGAATCCTGGGTGTGTAGAGGTCCGGGTTCCAGTGAGAGTAAAGGGTTCTTGGATGCATACTATGTCTATGTCTGCTTCCCATGCACGTTCTAAGGCTGTAATGTGGCAAGGCGAGCTTCTGGCCACATTCACCCAGCATACCTGCATTTGTCTGTGTCGGTGTGGCGTGGTTTCGCCGGGTGAATTTGCGGGTTGTGCCCTCATTACGCACTAGATCCGAGGCTCATTTCAGTGTCAGCGTGCTCAGACGATGACGTATTAGGGTCTTGGTCAGCGGTGCTAGGCTGCACGCTTCTAGCAGACATTCGCGCTAGGTTGAGGTCTTGCGTAGTTGCAGCTGTTCTCTTAGACCTCCTAGTCCCTAGGGTGGTTGCGGGCTCTCTAACAGTGGCTGTGTTTAGGTTGTTTACGTCTTGTCGGCTTCTTTTACTTGCGTCCGTAGGTGTTCCCACAGGCTCAGTAGTATTAGCTATGTCGCCGTCCGTGATTTCAATGGAGGTTTCGACCGTGCTGCCTGTCTGTCTTCCTCTAGCTGGCTGCATTGCCTCAGAAGCACGGTCACCCGCCTCCCTAATGACTTTTAGTTCCCCCTTTGTGGGTTGGATGAGTCGGCCGTTCGCCCTCGTTGGGGCTGCTGGGCACTTGTCGTGGGTTGCTGGAAATGGGCCGTGGCAGTTGGCGCACTTTGGTGTGTCTTTGCATTGTTCTCCGTGTGGTCCCTGGTGAGTTGCCGTTGTTTTGCTGCATGTCGTGCAGCGGGCTGGCCTTGTGCAGCGGCTGGTTTTGCAGTACCCTAGGCAGCCTGGGTCGTGCAGCATTGCAGGTGAGTTCTTCTTTATCTCGTGCGCGTAGTCGCCCGTCCCAAATAGGCGAAACGATCGTACGGGTCTGGTGAAAGATATAATCCAGGTTGTCCTTCCCTCCGTGGGTCCATGTCTGGAGGGCCGGCAGCTCGCCGGTTCGATCCCTGTCTGGGACAGAGCTTCGCTGACTATATCGTCTATTGTGGTGGGTATACTTTCCCCTGTGATAGTGCGGTATGAGCTTTCTACGCCCTGGACTGCATAGTTCACCCATCGTTCAGGTAGTCTTGCGCTCTCGCCCTCTACCGCTCGGATCATGAGTTCGCGATTCTCCTGCCCCATAAGCAGGGCCTTGATTTTGTCGTTGCGGGGCGTAATCGCCCAGCCAGTCTTGATATGTTTTGCCGTAGGTATGTCGGAGGGGGTAATTTCCTTAATCGCCTTTACAATAGCCATGCGGGCCGCAAATGGTGATGCCCGTTGGAGCCGAGCCTCCGCTCCAACCGCTATAAGGATACGGTTGTCAGTGTTTAGAGGTCGCCTAGGAGTTTGAGCTAGCTGCTTTGGGGCAGCCGTGGCCGCTTTCGTCGTAGCGGCCCCCCTTGCTGGGGGGTTGGATTTTTCAGGGTCCTAGCTACGTCCGCCCAGGAGCGGTGCGTAGTGTCAGAGTCGCTCCCTGAGTTTGGGGGCGTGATTAGGGGCGTGATTAGGGAGGTGTTAATAGCCCTTAGCACCTTCTGTTGAAGGTCCTTAGCCACACGGGCTCCGTCTGGGTCGGTGTACTTCCCAAGGCATCTGTCGACAGCTGTCGCTAGATCCGTTATGATGGAGTGGTGGAGGTTTGTAGCTTTTTGGGCTGCCTGAATCCGCTGGCGGACCGCTTCAGAGACAGCTTGATTGTAGGAGGTGGGCGCAGTGCTACCGATAGAAGGTTCAGCACGAGTATGTGCTCGCTGCCTCCTCTTGTTGCCGCGCAGGTCAGTATTAATAGGGCTCTCAGGCTCCTCTGATCGTGTATGGGGGGGTTGGGCACTCCGTGGCGCCCTCTCTGGAGTTTCTACATTAGCCATTCTAACCACCTCCGCGAGAGCAGAAAGCGGTTATTTAGCTGAGGTAGTTACAGGCCGCCGTGCCGTTAAAATGATGTAAAAATCGTATAATTTTATAAGGGTCCCAAATTCCTTAAAAGTTGGTGTTCGGTGAGGTGAACTTTGGTTGATGTTGATGTTGATTGTGGTTTAACGCCCTATCTGTAACCTCCCATAGGGTATTCGGGCGGGTCCCGCCGTGGTCTTATAGTGTTGTCGCACTTGCCTCGTGGAACCTATTCCTAGGTGTTTTGTATCTAAGGGGAGTGATGTCCTGCCTATATACATGTTCGTGAAAAGGACTCCCGCCATTTGAAGCCGTTTTCCTACAATATTCTAGTATTTCGTGGCTTGCGCCTTTGATCGATGCAGTACAGTAACTGCTTTTTAGAGAGAGAAACGAAAAAGTAACAAGAGGCAAGGTGAACTTTGGTGGAGCAGCTAATGGCTCCTCACGAGGCTGAGCACCAGCTGGCTCATTCAAATCTCTTTTTGACGCTTGATACTTGATGAGGCTCCTTGCGAGGCTCTCTTTTTTTTTTCCCTTTTGGGATGATTGTAGAGCTTTAGCACGGTCTCTCTCATCCTTCTGGCGTTGGCGTTCAGCTGCCTTCTCGGCTCTCTCCTTCTCCCTTACCTCCTTGAGTCTCTCTCTCTCCACACGCTTCTGCTCGAGCTCAACTTGACGCTGCAGTTGAGCCTCCTCACGCTGCTTCTTGGCATGTGCTTTTTGGAGTTTCTCCTCTATCTCATCTCGCTCCCGTACTGCTTCTCTAGCTCGAGCCTCACGCAACTTGCGAGACCAGAAGACAGAGCCACCGTGATACTCCTGGCGCTGCTGAAGGTCAAGGACTTTACTCTTCTTCTTATGCTTCTGCTTGTGCTGAAGAGCCTCCTTTAAGCCCTCATTCTTATGCTTTAAAAGCTCATTCTGTACAGAGAGATGGTGAACGCTTAAACGCAGCTTTTTAAACTCCGTTTGTTGGGTATCCTTCACAGCAGCTCGGACTAACTGATTAAGCTTTCTCCAATCATTGTTAGAGAGCCCTGATAATGAGCTTCTCTCAGCTTCTGGTGTGCTGGTAAATCTACGAAGGATAACGTTAGCATCTATTGGCCAGATCCTAGTAGCTTCGAAGGCCTTCAATATAAGGTTATCCACGAAGGAGGATCTCCAGGCGCTCCAGAAGAGCGGGAAAAAGTCTCCTTTCTTAATTGGAACGAGGCCTTGAGCCTTATGTAGATAGTTGGTGAGCTCGTTAGAGTAGGCTTGAGAGAGTGGCTTGAACAGCACTACATCTAGCGGCTGGAGCGTATGAGTCGAATGGGGAGGAAGGATTATAAGGAAGATCCTATGGCGATCGCAGTACTTAATAAACTCCATCGTGAGGTGAGATCCATGGCCATTAAGGATAAGCAATCTCTATCTACCTAATCGTTGCTTTGTACAGCGATCAAACACCTGCTCAAGCTAAGCTAGGCCTACGTTATCGTTTGACTAGCCTGTTAGAGATGATGAGATAAAGACCTTATGCTCTCCTACCTTAATATCCTCTACCTAACTTGATCGTATAGCTCCTTTTGCAGCTGCGTAGATGATGGCTGGAGGTAATGAGCTCTCATCGGTGCAGCAGCAGGCCAGGAGTGTCAGAAACTCGCGTGATCTATCCTGGAGAGATGCTCTAACCTCTTTCTTATCCCATTAGCGTTTGCTAAAGATCCTCTTGCTTCTACCTATTAAGCCAATTAAGAAGCCCTTCTCATCCATATTGTATATATCTCGAGCCTCAAGGTGGTATTCAGTGATCTTTCGATGCAGTAGCTCGAAGTAGAGACGGTATTTCGACTCAGAATCAGCCAGGTGGCGCGTACGATCTATGGCGGTGGTCTACTTTGAGATAAGATGGATCTCGTGTCGGTTGATGAAGCGAGTAACCCAGCTCTCGCTGAGCTGCTGATGGGCTACTTCAGATGAGAAATTCTTAATCATCTGTAGTCCTGCTAAGTAGATACTGGATAGTGTATACAAGAGTGAGTAAAGAAGGGAGGGGGGTTAGTTTTGGGTAAGATGGTAATCTAGTTATATCATCATACCAAAAACGGCTTCCTACACCGATTCAAAGAATCCTACATGCCACAAATGCCCCCAAACATAGCAGCTTAAACATCCTCCTTAGAGACCGCTAACTTCCTCATCTTCTCCACCAACCCACCCTCATCATCATCCCTATTCCCCTTCCCATCCCCATCAACCTCCTCCTCCTCAACCACCCCACCATAAAATCCCACGCTCCTACACCCTCCCTCCTCATCAAACCGCACCCCCGCCACCTCTCCCGCAACCCACACTGCAGTCCTCGCATGCAGACTCATCTCCACCCTCTCCGCACCCCTATATCCGCCATCCACCCTACTCTCCCCCTTGGCCAGCGCCTGAAAAACGACTAATTGGTCTCTCATCCACTCATCCGCACAGCCGCCATGTTCGATTTCCGCGAGTAGGTCCGACGAGACTTTTGCTATCATGGCGGGGATGTGTGAGAAGGAGGAGGAAGAGGGGACGCGACGGTCATACAACCAGTCGCGGCCTAGTTTTATGCCAGAGGACATTTTGGCTACGAGGAGAATATAGAAACGTTTCTCGTGGTGGGAGTCTTGGAAGGATATTTCGATATTTGGGGTTTGTTCAGTGTCGAAGAAATGGGATCCACGCTTCTCGAACATGAGGCCTAGTTCATCGCGGAAATTCTGTTCGCTGGATGCTGGAGCGAGTATCGTTGCTTTTATGGAGATGATGGCGCCGCGGGTGGTGAGGTCGAAGGCAGGGAGAGGGGCTTGGAGGGGGGTGATGGTGAAGGTCACGCTGCCGAGTACGGGGGCACCTTGGGACCAGCCGCGGGAGTGGAGCTGGGTTGAGATGGGTGGAATGCCAATGAGTTTGAGCATGGGAAGCAGGACTTGGGTTGTGTAGTCTATGGACGGCGAATTTGAGACGTTTGTGCCGCCGGTTATTGTGATGTAGACTGGGGAGGAGTGGTAGGAGGAGAAGAGGATATAGGGGAGAATGGCTTGTAAGATGAGGGTTATGCTTCCGGGAGTGGTTTGAGGAATTTGGATGTGTGCTTGAGATTGTGCATTGGGGGTGTGGAGGGCATTGGGGGTGAAAGTTAATTCCTTGCTCTTTAGTTCTGCGCCAATAGTTTGCGCGTTGCTGGCTAAACTGAGCCACTGGACGCTGGTTAGGTGTTGGGCTTTGAGGCCGCCGCCGCCGTGACGCTTGCCGCGGATGGACGTGATGGCGATGGCCTTTTTAGTGAGGGCTGAGAGACCGATGGCTATGCGGAGGAGTTGGCCGCCACCTTCGAGCGTGGTCCCATCCAGATGGATTGGGGAGGGGGCTGATGACATGGTAGTAAATAGTCCTACGGTCCTATAATAGATGGTTGGTAGTATTTCCCGAAACATGCGCAAAACTACAGCTCTTGTAAATAAAACGCAGGACAAGTGCGATGACTCCAATCGCGTGAGTAAGGATGACTCAATCGCATACCCGTCATCGCTGTGGCTGTGTTGGATATCGCATACTGTCTGACTCTATTCCGAAAAATTGATCTATATGGAATGGCATGGCATATAACAGTTGTTTGTCTATTGCATGTGTTGTGTCGTATTAACTAGTGCATTGGTCAGAGAGGGGAAACAAGTGTCGGCACCGCAAGAGCAATGTGCTGCGGCAACCCCCGAATTGATGACGTCGTGCATTGCAAACATAACCAAACACAAACGACGTTTGACAGTAATTGACACCGCGCAAGGCTCAAAGCGTGTTGAAGTTACGCCTTCTCCGGAGTATCCTAAGGTGTCGGAATTGCCGCGGCACGTGTCGGCGCCAGATTAACGCGGCGTTTCTGTCGTCATCAGCGAAGCCGAACTTTTGATCACATCTCCGACGTCGTCTTCTCTCGCGCCAACCCACCTCTCGCCATGTCGAATGACTCAATAACGGCCCAATCGACCCTTGGAACCCGGTAGCCGTCGTCGTCTACCTTTTTTAAGCCATGCGCACGCCGCTGGCTTTCTCCGGAAAGGCCTGGCATGGGCCGGGAAACGGAGCTCTGTTTTCCCAAATACTGTCGCGCATCTCGACGATTACTCCAGCGACATCGAGATCGTTCGCTTCAAGTCCGATATCCAAGCCCTCGTTATATAGAGGGTCGCCAAATACCGCCGCAGCATATATTTTCCCCCCGCCGTCAATACTCGGATCCGCAACTGCGGGCACTATCCGCCACCATGGCATACAACAATCAATTCGAATGTTCACCGTGTCGCGGTTATTGGCCGAGGTTACTAGCAATACAAAACCTTTAAGACAGCGCAAGTCTTACAGGGATGAGATCAAGGAAAAGGGCATTGTGGACGTGGAAGAGCACGATGGCGAGGCCGAGGCCGAGGAACAAGGCTTCGCAAAGTCGGAAAAGGCAACACAAGCAAAACAAGTCAACCTAAGTGCGAAGCTCAGTAAGGATGGCTCGGGCTCGGGAGGCACACCGGGTGGTATGAAGGAAATTTGGAGGTTGATCAAGATCGCCCGTCCCGAATTGGGGACGCTCTCTTGGGCATTCCTATTCTTGATTATCGGATCTGGTATCTCTCTATCTGTACCCTTCTCAATTGGTAAAATCCTGGACGCCGCAACTTCGACCGAGAATACCGACGGACTGCTCTTCGGAATGACCCCCGCTGTCTTCTACTTCGCTCTAGCCGGTGTCCTGACAACAGGCGCTGCTTTCAACTTTGGTCGTATCATCATTTTACGAATCGTCGGAGAGCGTATCGTTGCACGTCTACGATCGCAGCTGTACCGCAAAACCTTTGTCCAAAACGCCGAGTTCTTTGACGCAAACAGGGTTGGAGACCTCATCTCCCGCCTTGGTTCCGATACTATTATTGTTGGAAAGAGCATTACACAGAACTTGTCGGATGGGCTGCGTGCGCTAGTCAGCGGTGCAGCTGGTTTCGCCATGATGGGTTTCGTCAGTCTCAAGCTTACCGGTATTCTCGCTTTGATCGCTCCACCTGTAGCACTCGTCGCCTTCTTCTCGGGTCGATCTTTACGGAACCTCAGTCGAAAGATTCAAAAGAACCTGGGAACCCTGACCAAGATCGCTGAAGAGCGATTGGGCAACGTCAGGACCAGTCAAGCCTTTGCTGGTGAGGTTCAAGAAGCGTCGCGTTATAATCGTCAGATCAAGAGGATATTCGCCCTAGGAAAGAAAGAAGCTGTAGTAGCTGCCACTTTCTACGGCAGTACAGGACTCATGGGTAACTTGACAATCATTTCTATCCTTTACGTTGGTAGCAACATGGTTAAGAACGGTGTCATCTCTATTGGTGAGCTTTCATCGTTCTTGATGTACACCGTTTACGCCGGTTCAAGTATGGTTGGTTTGTCTGGTTTCTACGGTGAAATGATGAAGGGCGTCGGAGCTGCCAGTCGTCTCTTTGAGCTTCAAGATCGCAATCCGACTATCTCGCCGACCAAGGGTCTACCAGTCAAGTCGGCACGCGGCCCAATTGAGTTCAAGAACGTATCCTTCAGCTATCCCACCAGACCAGCTGTTACGATTTTCAAGGACCTGAACTTCAAGATCGAACAGGGTACCAATGTCGCTATTGTAGCCCCTAGCGGAGCTGGAAAGTCTACAGTCGCCAGCCTGCTTTTGCGCTTCTACGTTCCGAACACAGGTACCATTACGATTGATGGGAGAGATATTACCACCTTGAACGCGAAGCAATTGAGGAGAAAGATCGGTTATGTCGGTCAGGAGCCTGTGTTGTTCTCCGGAACCATCGCAGAAAACATCGCATATGGTGTACCCAACGCCACTCGCGCCGAGATAGTGGCTGCTGCGCGAAAGGCTAACTGCCAGTTCATCAGCGACTTCGTAAGTATCAGCTTCTGTATAGGTAGTATGTCGCTAACGAGTGTAGCCCGACGGCCTTGAGACCCACGCTGGTGCACGGGGTACACAACTCTCCGGTGGACAAAAGCAACGCATTGCTATTGCACGAGCACTGATCAAAAAGCCCGATATTCTCATCCTCGACGAAGCTACCAGTGCCCTTGACGCAGAGTCCGAGACTCTTGTCAACCAAGCTCTGAATAAGCTTCTCCAGGAAAACAACACTACTATTAGCATTGCCCATCGTCTGTCGACCATCAAGCGCTCCGATCGCATCATTTGCATCGACTCTGATGGCAGAGTAGCCGAGGAAGGCACCTACGAGCAGCTCAGCTCCAACCCAGAGGGCGCCTTCAACAAGCTTATGGAGTGGCAAATGAGCGGAGGCGATGTTCCTGCAAAGGATGTCAAGGCGCCGCAGCCCACTGATGAGGAGGACATCCAACGAGAGCTCGATGAAGAGAAGGACGAGGTTGCGGCCCGCAATCGTGGCTAGATAAACGCCGATATTTTTTACTTGTTATACCAGAAAAGTCGTATTGGCGATATAGGGCGGGCTTCCGTGCCTTAACGAACGGAGCTACTGGATACTGTGTATGCAACCCCACTGTTACCAGATAGCGGCTGAGTCCAGCATATGTTTGGTATAGAACCATGCTGCGTTTCCAAACCAGCAATATCTCATGTTAGAATGGATGTGTGGTGGCATGGAATGTTCATAGAACAATCCGCTGAAGGTATGAGCTTGAACTCTCAGTCGGCTTGCCGTAGCTAGTTACGGCATCACACAGCATTGAAACTCTGTATTTTATCCAAGGGTCAGGCGCTTTGCAAGCGTTTAACACCCATAATCGAATGTTCTTCCCCCCTCAACAATGTTCTTTGTCCCAATTATACAAGATGGAAGCCACGCCATACGTAGTGGTTACAATCATGACATAATGACAACTAAGCCTAAACAACACATGCAAAGCATCGCGATGAACGCGATGGTGACGTCATGCGTCTAGAACCTCACGCACTCTATGCTGACGCTGCATAGCATAACAAGCAAACCTCATATCTATATTACCTTCCCCGCTCCCCAAAAGCCTACAGCTGATTCATAAAATACTCAATGCTTAAAACCATATCTTGCCTCCTGCAATTGAGCTCCAAACGCCTAGCATTTCCACTCCGCAGCTTCAGCAGCAGCACTGGTAGATTAGCAGCAGCAAACCCGAAAATGGACGCGTACAAGAAAGTCGGAAACAGGGAAGATGCACCACCAAAGCACGAAATGGTACACTTCGCAGGTCTCCTGAGTGAAAAGAGGAGTTTTGGAGATTTCAGAACAGTCCTACACACCGGGCTATACAGTGCGTTGCCCTCCATCCCCTTCCCTTTCCCTTACGACTCTAACACCCACCCCCCAGGCCAGCTCGTAGCCATGGAAATCCCACCTCACGGCGAAATCGGCGACGAAGTCCACACGGTCGATCAAATCCTGCTCTTCACATCGGGCCGCGGCCTGGCCACCGTCGCGGGAAAAAACCAACAAGTAAAAGCCGGCGACGTTGTTGTTGTGCCGGCGGGGACGCAGCACCAATTTGTGACTCAGGGCGAGGAGCCGCTCGAGTTGATTACCGTGTATAGCCCCGCGGAGCATCTGCCGAGTAGCGTGCATAAGACTAAGGAGGAGGGGGATAAGGCTGAGGAAGATGGGGTTGATGAGGCGCCTGAGTGGGCGGGGAGGGGGAAGAGTGAGAATGAGAAGGATGGTTTGGTTAAGGAGAGTGGAAAGTATGAATGAGCAGAGTTGGGTTGATGTCGGGTTTGGATGGAAGTGATGTCAGTGAAGTGGTTGAAATAGTTTCAGACAATCCGATACGTGTGACCCGAAGCTTTTGTTCTTCTTAGGGTATCAAGGACGAGTACGGGACTTTACGTGTGGTTTTACCTTTTGATATATACTGTCAAGATAGATACTTGCAATTACTCCATGACGCCAGCTCTATGTAAGTTCAATGCCATGAATTTAATGTACTAGGCTTGGTTCGATACGCATGAGAAACCGTAGTTTGTCATATTTCCTTCCGTGGACCATGTCAACATGGAAACCCCCTCTATCTACAAAGCCAGTCACTTTTTACATCTCAATTGGATTCTTCTTCTTCCGCCACCCTCCACATTTCTTCCACGCCTTCCCAACCCACCGCTCCTTAACCATCTTCAAAACAACATACGCCAAAAACCTATACACGACTGCGCATATACCAAGCGCCATGAGATTCATCTCCGGGTTCTTGTCCAAGTTGTACAGATCAAGCACTTGCTCCCCGGTCTGTATGGGACACTGTCCATTGATCCTCTGCCAGTCCTCGCATGTGAATTTCAAACCACGCAGCGTAAACGGCGCCATATTGCCAATCGCCCACCTCACAGGCGAGAGATGGTTCCACGCCTGCAAGAACGGGGGTACATCGAGCGACAAGACACCGCCCATGATCTGCGCGACGCTGAGGAAGACGGCCATGCAGTTTACGGAAAATCCGGTATGCGTGAAGAAGGTGTTGAATGCAATACCGAGACTTTCACCGCAGCTGGTGATGCAGAAGGCGTTGAAGCTGATGATGAAATACGTTTGTACATTGCGTTCTAGGCCGACGGCGAAGACAGCGAGTACGGAGAAGATGAGGCAGCTTATTATTTCAAAGGGCGTGGTGAGGGAGATGTAGGTGAGGAAGAAAGCGTCGACGCCGTAGATACCGTCATCATAGTCGCGGTAGAAGACGTCGCGGTCGATGGGGTAGATAGAGACATTGTTAAGCACTGTTTCGAGTCAGTCAGTACATCTGGAAATAACACGTCTTCAGGCATAAACTTACTGCCAACAAAGTACAAAGGCGCGATTTCTACCAAGAAACCCATCCTGTTCTGGATGGAGAAATAATCCGTCTTGAGCGGTGAAAAGTAGAGTGCGAGAACGAGTCCTAAGCCTACTACTTGCATAATACGCGCAATGAGGATCTCGGGCTGGCGGAACATGTTCTTGATCGCACGCCGGATTAGGATGGAATAAGCTGTAGCAAAGGACGATGGTTCGCGTGCCATACTTCCTAGCTCTGCAGGCGTAGTAATTGAGCCAGTGCGCGCGATGGGGAACCGATCCGCATTCCATGACTCAATTAGACTGCGGACTTTTTGTCTACTGATCCTCTCGCGGGCTGCATGCTGGAGATCAACGGTGATGAGGTCGAGGGCGAAGTCAGCGGGGTTAACGTGTCGTGGACATTCGTGGCCCAGACTGGCGAAATGGGGTAGCATGTCCTTGGCTGGGCCGGCGTAGACGGGGTGGCCGCCGCGAGCGAGAAGTAGAATGTTGCCAAAGTGACTGAAGAGGTCGCTTCGTGGCTGGTGGATTGTGATGATGAGCGTGCGGCCTTCTTGTGCTAAACCGCGCAGCACATCCATTATAGACAGCGCTGTGAAGGCATCGAGTCCTGACAGCGGCTCGTCGAGGAGGAGTACGCGTGGTTCGGTGAGGATCTGGACGGCGATGGTGACGCGACGTTTCTCGCCACCGCTGATGCCCTTGATGATATCGTTTCCGATGAGATTGTCTGCACAGTCTTTGAGACCCATCTTCAGGAGAACCTCCTCAGCTTTCTGGGTCTTCTGTTCCTTCGTCATCCATTTTGGTAGACGTAGGCCGGCTGCGTAGCGGAGCGTTTCGCGTACTGTTAGGGATGCGAGAAGGGCGTCATCATCTTGAGTAACATAACAAGAAATTGAATGTACGACTTCTCGCGCGGGTATCAACCCGTT
The DNA here is from genome assembly GCF_003171515.1 of Pyrenophora tritici-repentis. Classification (NCBI taxonomy): domain Eukaryota; kingdom Fungi; phylum Ascomycota; class Dothideomycetes; order Pleosporales; family Pleosporaceae; genus Pyrenophora; species Pyrenophora tritici-repentis. Next base: position 6,657,623 of record NC_089390.1, read on the forward strand.
GTAGGTCATAGAACCAAATAGCTTGTACCGCGTCCATGTGTCGTCTTTGAGCCGCATTGCCATGCTGTTGAGCAGTGATGTTTTTCCAGAACCCGAAGGCCCCATGATTACATTCAAGGATCCAGGTTGGAAGTCCGCAGTGAGCGGCTTGAGGATAGGCTTCGTCCATCGTTTCCGCAACGACCGCTTTTCCACGTCCATCGCATACCCATTCAAGCGAATGTCGATGGTCCTAACGTTTTCGGCAGGTCGCTCGCTCATCTTCTCCTTGCCAGCAGAAGCGTCCACAGTCGATGGCCTGGCACGCGCCATTGCGATTTCTGCGTTCCAGAATTTCAGCAGCAGACCAGCGCCAATGTAGAAGGTAATGGCGAAACCGAGAAGCGCCATAATGGGCCTCCAGATCCAATTCTTCGGGAAGCCCAGAGACTGCATGATGAAATCTCCATCGTACTCTTTGCAAGCAAGGTTTGATCGTCCACCCTCGTACGGACAGTCGTAGAACGCACCAGTGAACTCATTGGCACAAAGAGCCCCGAAAGCGTAAAAGACGTACGCAATCCACTTGGTCCATCTAACGTAAATTGGTATTGTGTTCGACTGGATGAAGTAGCCACAAGCCATCGACTGCAGGGTATACCCCAGATTAGCAACCAGACTGGCGCCGGCAAAGTTTCTTGAGACTGCAACGCATAGCATAGCATAGGCAACAGCGATATAATGATGCAACAATATGATGCTGAAGAAAGTGAGAAACTGGGCTCCGTCTGCACGAAAGCCACAGAAGAAATAGTAGATTAGTGAGAAAACCAGAGGGACTGGGATATCTTCAATGAGGATTCGAGCCAGTCTCCTGGAGATGAGAAATGCTGGTATGCTGACAACACCCTGTCGCGCTTCTTCGTCAAAAAGTTGGATGTCGGTGGTCAGTCGGTATGTCTCGTAGAGAAGGATCAGGTAGCCTTGGAGCGCAGCTGCGTTGTACAGTGCTCCTTGTCGGGATCGTATGCCAGAGAGTGAGCCGTCGAGCTGTAGGAAGATCCATCCTGTGATAACTGCCATGCTAACGGCCTCAAAAAGACTACCAAACATGCCTGATGTGGTCAGTATCTAGTTCAACTACGGTCGTATTTGTCTTACCCATAGGATCGCGAATCGTCACAGTCCAAGTTCGCACAGTGAGCACCCGGGTCTGCTGTATGAATGAGGTATGGTTGGCCCGCCTTTCCTTTCTTTGGGACTTGGTGAGAGCGGTACTCGGAGCCCTTGAACCATCCTTCTCATTGAAGCCGCTTTGGGGATTTGCTCTCCAAGCTTCGATCACCCGACCGACGCGTTGTTGAGCAGCCATTTCTGCCTCCGCACTCCGATTGTCGACACTGACGACGTCGATTAAGTACTCTGCTGGATTTGTGAAGGGCGGCATCTCATGCCCGAGTTTTGCGAAGTATGGCAGGCACTCTTTCGCGTTACCGGCATACGCGGGCTTTCCTCTCGATAGGAGAATGACATTGTCAAAAAGGTCCCAAATCTCCGAGCGTGGCTGGTGAATTGTGACTATGATTGTTCTCCCTTGCCTAGCTAGGGTTTGCAATGTTTTAACCACCTGGAAGGCACTCGTAGAGTCCAGACCACTAGTTGGTTCGTCCAGCCAAAGGAGAGAAGGGTTCGACAGCAATTGGACGCCAATACTCGTTCTCCGCTTCTCTCCTCCAGAACACCCTTTATGCTCGTTGTTTCCGATCCTCGTGTCTGCTGCCTCTTTCAACCCCAATTCCAAGATGACGTCTTCAACCAACTGCTTCTTCTCCTTCGCGCTGACAGTTGATGGAAGTCGGAGTTGCGCAGCATATGTCAAAGTTTCTCTAACAGTGAGAGTGTGCAACAGGATATCCTGTTGTATAACATACGCGGTTCGCACTTGTGATCCATCTTCGCTTCCATTGAACAATGTCCGACCCGATGTGATGAGCCGATTGTTGCTTTGGATGCGACCGCTCATAGAATTCAGCAAGGATGTTTTCCCACTGCCACTTCCTCCTATGATGGCGGTAAGACTCCCGGCTGGCATATCTGCACATATGTCATTGAGTATAGTTTTGACATGGCTGTGGCTGGGTGGCGTTTTTTGCTTTGAGAATATCCGCGATAGCGCATTTGGCGATTCATCAACAGATACTGAGAGATGTTCGAGTCGGACAGCCACAGGGTCTACTTCGCGTAGGGAAAGGCCGTGATCGTCGTTTGTTGATATGTTCGTGGAGCCGCGGTGGAGTGGCGCTGCACGTGTCGCCTCCTCTTCTCTAGGTTCCGGGTTGGGCGACGCCTCCACTTGCAATTCCTCATTCTTACTCGGGTCTTTTACATCCGTCTCACTCTTTGCTAGCGGCCCCATGGTGAGCGTCTGCAGCTTCAACCTTAACAGCACATAATCAACAAGGAAAGCGCGAAGCAGTAAGAGACGGAAAGTTACCCACCAGCTGAACGCGCCTAGATCCTTTCACCCGCCACCGCAGGATATTCGGCTAGTACTAATATGTCGATGTTTAAAACAAGCAATCACTATACAGGGTGACCTAGTCTTTGTTGGACTATCGAACATGTACATTGCTTATCTTTTCATCTTTTAAAGTTTATGATTTCAGCGGTTTTAGAGACAAAAAGAATATGGTAGCTTTCTTTTACTGATCTCGAGTGTCAATCTGCTATTAGGCTATGGTTATATTAGCTCTATGGACGACACGGACTGCAACCCAGTAACTGCTTGCCTCGGTTGCGAACCGAAGTGCATGTGGGGCTTGGCCAGGTGCCCGAATCGTGCAAGTCTCAAGTTGGTGTAGACACTGGCATCCCAACAAAAGATCAGAAAGACGTCTGGACTCTAATGAAACTGCAGTTCACATGATACTACGCAGTTTACTTTAGCAGCCTTGTAGTGGCTTCAACTCAATTAAACCGTTGAATGCCGTTGAAAATCCAAACTTTCTGGCAGTGGAACAGGAAGCACGTTCCAGCCACACCATGTACGTTCTGCCCATTCGGGATAGCGCGCACTCCTGCGCAATATCCTGTGCAGCAGACCAGACTCTTTTTCCCATGGCGCACTGTTTCTGAGGCTTTAGTTGTATCAACCCCGGATTGAACGATTCATGAAGTCCGGAAGGGACCGAAACGACAAGAGAAGGTGAAGACAAAGGGTCCAATGTGTCAAAAGCTAGGCATTGGTGATGCATTAGTAATCCGGTGAACAAAGCCTGACACTACCACCTGGGTGTCATAACATACTTGACAGTGTTGGTAAGCGCCTAGTAGGCATGCCTGGCGACTACAGTGGCCTTTTTACACTAGTATGTTTAGTATCTTACGACACCCGGGTGCTACTGTACCTACGGTACCCATCGATGAAGCAACGCAATGAATGAGTGGAGCGATACCGTGCCGCAAACTTGCATCGGGAAGGGGAGTATCCGAAGTCTGCTCGAGCAGCAAGAAGGACATGTGCGACATGATAAGGGCGTCTAAGTACCCGCAAGCAAATTTTACACTGGAGACTCGAAGCAGGCATCTATCAAGTTTCTCCCGAAAAATGTAGGTAATTCCAGCAGCAGGAGAGTAGCTTCATCCACAAGCGCGCATGCGCCTCCATCATGTTGCATCACTAGCGCATGCGCCGCATGGATGCAAGCGAACACAGCCCACCAGCCAGTTCAACTAGCGGGCCCCCCATCTTTCATAAGACACTCCCGTACCATTCTCTGGGCCAGGCCTTCCCTACGAGTATTTCTCGGAACGCACGAACACGCAAGCCATCCCACTTAAGCTTTCGATCATGCACCAACGACATCCGGGCCCCCCCACATGGCTTCCGAGATCTTGTGGCCCTTCCTGGAACGACAACAGTGGGGCGCAACATGGTTTGCCGTCATTCGTTAAGGGAAACCATGGCGGCAGCGGGAGGATTCCAACAAGGTTTTCTCTTGCCTTGATGGGTGGTAATATCCACAATCCACCTCACGCCAAACAGCCTCGGCAGATTTCTTTGGTTTTTGATCGATAAACGGCTGGCTGACTGGCGGCCTCGTCTGGCTTGGCCTATCCCCATCCCCCTGCATTTCAAAAGTCAAGGCGTGCCCCATTTCACCCTTTTCTCCGTGACATTTCATCTCATTGGGTGGGAGATTCATTCCGCTCTCCAGTCAAGGTGATAGCAACGGACATAATAGAGTCCAGTATTTTCACATTGACAACCCAGGTCCCACCAGGTCGATGATTCGCAGCCGGGGAAATTTCCCGATTTTGCGTCCCTCTTGGTTGACGACACGACATAATAAAAGGGCCGAAGAGTACCTGGTCGACGTGTCCCCAGTTTCCTAATCCCGCGACGTTCGTATTTGCGGGTGGAAGGGAGGGACAAACCACGCGGGATGATGTACCGCTGCAGAGGTGACATTCATCCCACCTCGTTGGCCCAATTCGCCACGGCACCAGGAGCCGAACGGAAACGGTTCTAGAAGAGAAAAAAAGATTAAGTTCCCATGGTAGGCTAAACATGTGCATGTTGAAATGCCATGCTGTCTCAAAAGCCACAAGTACCAGCCGCATCTGCGCTGCCTTGGCCGTGCATGACCGATAGTAGATTTTATGCCAACCAGGTATAGGGCCAGGCACACCGGTATCTTGGGGAAGGATCAATATCGTTTCGGCTGCTGGCCTTTGCGCAAGAAGGAGACCCCGAGTTTTGGGTGTGGATGATTGAGAGGGGTCTTGCGGGTCCGATTTCCAGCCTGTCAATGCGATTTCTGACCCCCCTCTCTCCGCCTCCACTTTACGATTGCAATACAGACGAGACTTGAAAGCATAGTTTGATGTGTATAATTCTCAAGGGGTAATGTCTCCGCCTTGGGGGGGGGGTTGTGGCAGTGGGGCTGGTGATGGTCGCACAGTTCCTGTTTTGCGGCTCCTGCTTTTTCTCAATCTTTGCCGGTCAGATATCTCGCACCCATGTCATGATCGGGGTTTGGCGATTCTTGGATTCTCAGGCCCGGGTATCATCCTATACGTGGGTTTTGCACGGCCGACAGGTAATGTACGATATCTTACGCGATTGCAGTTAATTGTCCGCGACAAACTTATCCACACCATGCGTTCCGCCAGCCTCGCTCGCTTGCAGCCAAGCACGCCGGTCAACGAAGGCGCGTCTGAACAAGTGTCACCTGAGCTGGAGGATTGTGTCAGCCCTACACCCTCTTTTCACCGTTGAACAACGGCCAAGCATCGCGTACGGAGACCCCAACCGAAAGCCACGCGACTGCCTAATGCATGGAATGCTGACAGCCGACCATTCATCGTTGTCTTCCATGGGTAATTGATAGCTTGATCACCACATGTTGTGTCATCCACCTGTCAGCTGCAGGTGCGCCCCAATATGCCCTCCAGACCCTGGCCTACAGCCAACCACAAGCAGAACCATAATCGCTCGCATCTAGTTCGCATGGAGAATCAATCACGTTTTCCCACACCGACCACCTAGATGGCCATGGCAAGACGCAAGACGCAAGCAATCGAGGCTTGCGTACGTAGATATGGCCACGCGTTGCCCTGTCCATGGGTTGCCTCGCGGTCTGGATGTGTGAGTTTTGTGGCAACCCTTTTTCACCCAGCAGCCCTGCTTACACCGATGTGAGACACATTTTTCAATAATCCATATCCAAACTTCACGAGCCAATGGGACCCTTTCCATGGCCATTTTCTCATCCTGCGCTTACGCCATCTACTACCTTTATTCATTTCTCAACTACTCGCCTTTGCTTAAAACCGAAATGCCAATATGCTAGCCCTGTCACAAAACCCTATCGTGCATCCTGCTCACAGCATCACAACGCCCGCAGCAAGATCGTGACGAAAAGACCTGGCCTGCCGTACCTACCTATTCATGCTCTTCATGCACGTATGCATGTATGCAGGCACCGTGCGTCCGAGCCCCCAGTCCATGATCGCGGGCTCAGAGGTCTCGACTCTGCGCTGCTTTGCAACGTCTGCACCATAGATCTTATCCCGTGGTATACCGTATGTCCCTCACCATCGGCGCACACAAATAGCCTCATCCAGCCCCCGCGCCACCAAAGCATCTCCCGTCTCGCCCTCAACCTTGGGTATCTCCAGGCTTAGATTGCGGCATACCCACCCCCGTATCGAGCACGCAGTCCCCGCCACGGGCAATAATACGCGATTCGTGGGGCTGAGAAGTGTGAGGAAGGTGTATCGCTCTTTTTTCTGAAATCAAGGGGACAGGGGTCTGTGTGTAACGTTGATAGGTTAGTTTGTGGCTTGCCAAGCGGGAATAAGAAGATTTTGACCCTTTGGAGCGGCCGAGATTGATCAGTAATACACGATTCTTTTTTTAATCTTGTTCACATCGGCAAGGCGTGCTCTCGTTACGACTGCCCATGTGAGAGAACGTGATGGCATGATACCGCATCGGGAGGCTTGGTCCGGGGGAAATCGAGATTGGGGGAAGGAATATTAAGACGGCGCTGCGTTGTGGGGGACGGAACTGGGAAAACTGGGTCACGCGTCGGGGCATTAAATGATTTTTTGTATTCGCCTTGCGGTGATGCTTTCACAATATCTTGACGTCGTTCGTCGTTCGGCATCATCTCTCGTTCGTGGTCGCCGGAATCACCACAGATGGCTTAACGTCAACTCTCGCGCGACTAATTTTCCCTGATTCTACTTTCCTTTCCTGGGTGATATTCGATGCGCAGCATGGGTCTTGTCTACTTACCTATATTGCATGCTGTGTTATGTCACAACGGCTACAGGGTATGTGCAAGGTTCATTAACGGATCGAGATTTCTTTTTCCTTTTCATAAAAGGAAATGCTTGTTATGTGTGACACAGGTAGGGTCTGTCACATCACAGGCCCCTCGAAAAATCTTTAACAAGAAAAAAAGTCTCCGAGATGGTCGTGGCGCTCGATACCCGGGGACATAGTGAATGTTGCGAAGATGATAACAACAAGGATTAATTTTTTTTTCTAGGGGAAAGAAGGAAGGGGGGTCCAATAGTTACACAACGTTTGGAGATCTTTTAGTGCCAGGTACCTGAACGGTCGGCAAAAGCAAATAAAAGATAAGAATGAAGTATCGGGAGCGATGAATCGCTTAACCCGAGTCGCTAAAGGAAAGGATCCTTTGATGTGTAAGATTAAGAAATGTTCCCTGAATAGCAAAGCCAAACAACAACTGAACAAAATGCCCATACCCACCGGATCAAGACCGAACCCCCTCTGTCATAAATCCCATATCCTCCCTTTCAAGTAACACGCGTGGGGGGGTAGAAAAAACGGCCGACATACACACATATCACAGACACATGCAAAGCAAAGATGATCACATACGCGCAAAAGGCCCGACTTAAACGCCCGTTGCCAATCTGCTCTTTCACGTATCATCGCATAGCGGGGGAGAGGTGCGATTCGGGCACCCGGGACACACACAGCCGGCTTCGTCATCTCGCTCTTCTGTCCAGGGAAAGTATACCGGACGCAATCGGATGCGACGGACAAGGTTACCCGCAACCACAAGAAAAGCGGCGCCCCATGTTGTCGTTGGTTCGTTCGCTCGCATGCCCCCTCCCTTGCAGCTTTTGCGCCTTACCCCCCTGCTCTGCTCCGCCTGCACTGAGTCGTGTGTTGTGGTTGGAACGCGCAGCAACACAATCGTCACAACATCCCACGCCAATGCCGATGATGGACCCTAGTTCCCTGGGCAGATCTGCCTTGTGCGCCCTTGTGCGGCCTCTTTCTCGCGTGCGGTGCATTTCTGATTCGAGTGAGCGAGAACAAACGACCAACAAAAAGACGCTCGTGGCTAAGAGTAAAACGTGCGCAAGACGTTGGGAAGAAAGGGACTGGGACATTTCCGCCCCGACTTTCCTGCGGCGTCGCTCAACGGGATTGATTGACTGGAGGGCAGGAGCCTTGATCGCCGGGACAGTCGAGCCGGGTAAATGCACGCTGCTTGTTTGAGCGGTGGCTGCATGTTTTTGTTGTTGTCTGTTTTGCTGTAAGACGCCGTGTTCGTCCTTGCCCACGGTTGTTGCTATCTGCGAGAACAACCAAATTTAAAAACATGTTTCCTTGCTTTACGGCAAGCGGGACAGAGCTGCATTTCCACGCGAACACGCACGCCGCTTTTGATCGGATTGGAGGAACAATACTTGTCGTACAGAGTCTAGACGCTGTCGTGTGGCACAGTGCGTAACGGGGGTTCGTATAATAAACAACAGTAAACAGTAAGCGTAAACTGTGCCTCAGCCGCTATCAGACCGAGGTACTGTCCCAGTACTGTTACCTATCGTGGTTGATTGCGTGCAATTGCGGAGCCGTTCAGAATTAAGTGAACAAGAGTGGAGACGGACATGCCTTCAGGCTTGCATTTCCCGCGCCGCCGTGAACCCTCCCCCCTGCTATGCATACATACGTGTCGTCATCGCAGCCGAAAGAAAAACTATGCCTGCCCGCAGTCGGTCCTAATTCAACAAGTGCTGGGAGGCCATGTGTACGACGATTATGCCTCACCCATCACCCTCGTAGATGCAGGGTTGAGATGCGTAACCTTGCACCGACGCGCATTGTGTCCCCAGAAAAGCCCAGTTGCTTGCCAGCCCATTGCAAGAATAAACCACCTGCAATGACAACATGAGACGAAAAAAAATATACAAGCCCTAGTAAACAAAAACACTAAAGTGAAGAACAAGCCAGAGATGAATAGCACCCTTTTCCAGTAACCATAACTTCCCATAATCCTAACCCAACACAATAACTGTGTTATAGGGGAAAGCTCCCCAACCGAAATATTGTAGCCTGATCATAAGGCCGTAGTGCGTCGTTGCCGGTCCGAGCCTTAGATCCATCCGCCGACCCACCAAAGATTCATGACTCCTTTTTGCGCCCGTTATAACACTGTTTGAATAAGTAGCCTTAATGCCGAGTGTAATGCCGAAGTGGTGCGTTGCGCACTTTCAGCCTCTTGCCGACAGTTTGTACTCGTCATAAGAGCTGTGCACCCAAGACAAGACCCTCTTTGCCGCGACCCCTACCCCGACCCTGATGTGCTCGGCGGCGTCCGACGTGATGACAGGGCGCCCCATACTCAGGCCCAAACGCGAAGGTATTTCGCCATCGTTCTGACTGAGTAATGGAAAGATATCCGAGAAGGTGAGACCATTACATCATGTGGCCAGGAAGTCCCATCCACGCGCATTGATAATTTTTTCCCAATCCCACGAGTCGGGGTCGTTGTTATTCATCTTGACCCATACTTCGTCAACCACCTCTTTTGCGAAGCCGATGTTGCCTAGACCGGTGCAGGCAATGAGACCGCTGAATGCGCGATTGATCTCGACGCGCTGCTCTTCCTCAAATGCGGCGCACCCAATAAGAAACAAGGGTAGTAAAACGTTACTTTGCACCCAGCCTTCTGCGGGTAATTCGTTGATGTATCGAATGCCGTCATCGACTGCACTCTTGATGAAAGGGTGGGGCTTCGAGTCCTTGGTCGTTCGGTAAAGGTAGACCCACGTCGCTTGGCGGTAGAGCATCGAGATTGTGTATAGAGGGGATCCAGGTGTGTGAGGGCATACCCATCCGCGAAGACCAGTGTCGATGGCATGAGCAGAAAGCAAGGCCTCGTAGTCCATGATCGGTTCCTGCTTTTCATCAATACGAGAGCGTATCTTGCGTCGCAGGTTGCTGATCTTCGAGATGAAACCAAAGAGGCCGTCCGATATGCCGATTAGTCCGGCCGTCTCCGGGCTGATCTTAAAAGGAAGGTTGAAGTCATCCATCATGGGAACCTCTGTGCCATCCAGGGAAGTGATCTGACTTGCTATCCAGTGGTAGTAGAAAAATTCGTCAAAGAGGGTCTGGAACTCTGGATTGGATGACTTTTGGTTCATCGCGATCTGCTTTGCGGCGATCATGTGCATACGATACTCGCCCGAAGTGTTGCCGTCGCATATTGAATGCAGAAGATGCAGTAGTATCTGAGCCACGTTAGAGTCCTCATAGACCATTACACCTCCCTCGCCGGCCTTTTGTCGCTCGAGATCGTGCTTGAGAAGCTGTAGTGCTTTGCCTCGGTGGAAGGCCTGTCTGTCCTCGTATTCCTGTGAGGGGCTGACAGAATACATGTGCGAAGCTGACAGGCACAGTACTGAATGCATTAGACCTTCGTGCTGGAGTGCCATGGGTAGCAAAATCTTGGTAAATGGGTTGGTTGCTTTGTCGCCGTGTAAGCTGAGGACGGCGCTGGCTCGGCTAACAAAGTGCTGAAGGAGGTCACGGTCGAGGTCGTTCTCTACGCCTTCCATGAGCGGCGGAAGCTCGAACTTGACGTCGAGACTTCGCTTCCGGGCTGTTGGATTGTTAGCTTGGCCCACATACAAAAAAGCAAACTGGCGGAGCAGAACCACACACCTTCTGCGGCCCGTTCCTTTCCACTCTTCCATATCTCAACGGGCTTGTAACCCTCGCAGTGGATGTTGTTCTTTTGACATGACAAGCCTGATCACCGTTAGCTCTTACTTGATGCGGACAGACGGGGGGCAGAATTACAGAATGGCTTGGTTTCGTCACACTTCTTCTTCCGTTTCCGACATGTCGTGCACCCCGTTTTCGATCGCGCCTTGGCCTGCTTTGCAAGAGTAGTGGGCGAGCGAGGAGGGTGTATCCTGGGCCTGCCACGGGCACGACGTATCCGCACGGGTTCGGTGGGGGAGATGGGCGTATCTTCCGGGGAGGGCTCCTCTTTCACATCGGCCAATTGAAGTTCGGTCTCTTCAAGCTTGGGCACGACCTCGAGCGAAGCCGTCCGTCTCTCTGTCCGCTCTTCAGATTGTGTGTCGGAGGGGTTGAATATGCTGGAGTCGAAGTTGGGAGTGGTAAATGGGGAGTCGCTAGCGGACGACATGGAGGGCTGTGGCGATGAGCTTGTGCTCAAGCGGGTGTGCGCGCCTGGCGGCGAAGGGCCGAAAGAAACGGGCGAGACCATTCGGTCCAGAGTGTGTTTTGTTGTGGAGGACTATTGGAAGGGAGAGGCGCGCATTGAACGAAGTTTCGAGTGTTCAGCGCTTGATGGTGGTACGAAAGAGGTATGCTCCTTTGGCTGTGTCTGAGCTCGGCACGGTCTAATGCAGGAAGTGGCAAGCAGGGGCTATCTTGTACTCCCGCCTGTCAATGCTAAGCAGGACGTGCAAGATGTGGGACGACGCGGAAGCCGTTCCAGCGAAAGTCTTCGAGCGTGTCGCAGAAGGGTCCAAGCGGTCCGCTCCTGATGGCTCGAGTGATCGCACGGTAGGTTGCGTGAGAGCGGGGGAATGCGTCGTTAGCGAGTCGTGGGCGCTGCGGGACGTCCAATAAGATTCGGATCGAACTAACGGCAAAACTGCGTGGTTCCGAGATGAACGGCTGAGCTGAACACAGACACCGCGGAGGCAGGGATAGGCGAAACGACCTGTTTGGTGTGCTGGGTGTTGATGGTGGACAGTGAGTGTGGGAGAGAGAGCCAGTGGATGTCGATGTCAAAAAAAGGCCAAGCAGGAGATGGGCAGCCTAGGGGTGCGGAGAGGGCGATGAAAGGTGTGCGAAGGGATCTGCTCCAACGGGTGGGATTTATCGACTAGGTATTAAAGTGCAGGCCGGGTAGCTTCGCAGCAAGGTTGCGGAGCCAGGTAGAGGCGAGAGGATATAGTGAGTTAAAGTAGCGTTGCAGCAGCAGCACCAATTCGCCTCTAATACTGGTAATGGAGGATAATCCTAGAAGTAATCCACTGGTCCCGCTGTAACCATTATTCTGGGCCGCCGACGACTGAATCCAGTGAGTAGACCGAACGAGGTTGTCGAGCACCGGGCATGCAGAGAACAGTGTTGACGACAGCTTCAGACGTAGCGAGCGCTGCAAGTGGCTTCATTAACAGGAGCCGATGGGGGCGCTAGTTGGTCGGGAGATGGTAAACTTCATGGAGCATTGAAACGTGATGTTGCTAGTGTGTGTGTCGAATGGTGCATGAATCGCTTTCGAGCGGCTTCATATCTTGGGACGCCTGCTAGCCGCTCCGTGCTTCTCGTTGGCTGCCCCGATGGCAGCGTCGAAGCTGGTAGTGGTGATGCAGGTTTTACGGCGGGGAATGCTGCAGGCTGTGCTTGAAGGCTGTATTCTTGCCTCTCTTGTTGCAAGCATCACCCAAACTGTCTTGCCTACACGATTCGCCATGCTTTTGGCCTCCCCGATCTGCTGCTTATGGTCACCATACAAGCTTGAAAACGCCATCAATTCACGGCCGCGCACACAAGTGGTTAGTGAGTATGCGACACTTGAGGCGTCCCTAGTCGACAATCAGCCCCACTTTCAGACGCCCAGGACATGGTGCTACATGTCCGCTATGTCTTGGGTGTGTGACCTGACGACACTACTTCTCCACACTTGCAGTCCGCTCGAATCAGACGCGATAGCGGCCGCTCTAGAGCGTTCTTGAGGGCAACCTGAAAAAGCCGATCATAACATGCCGCGAACCCGACCAGCAAAAGCCACACAAGACAGGGATGGTGAGCCATGGCGATGCTCACCTTGTCAGCCGCCCTGGTAGGTTGAGTGAGCAACGGGCAGACAAAGTTTGTTGTAAGCTCGCATGCACACTCCCCGCAATTTCTACGCCTGTCAGCACGAGGCCAGGGAAACATGACTGTACAGTCAGTAAACTATCCACTGTTTCGGGCTGGTTGGCGAACCATGTACCTGCCTCTACCGATACGCAGGTCCGTCAGGCATAGCGTTTGATTTTGTACTTTTATGCTTTTGTCATTTTCAAGATTGTCAAGCTGGCGCGATGCAATGCCCGTTCCCTGCGTGCTGGAAGATCTGTGGTTACTTTGCGGCCGGAGCGGGACGACGGCGACGGGCACAAAATGGCACGCTCTCAGCACTGGCTCCATACGGGTTTCTGCAGTACCCTGACCTCGGACCCAGCCGAGAGCATTGACAGAGCTTGAGCTTGAGCTGAGCGCGATCACGTCCCGACTCTCCTTGCGCAAACCTTTTGCATTGTGTGTGTGATTAGGCTCATCCTCTAGCAGTCGACGGACACTCGGGCATCATCCCATGCCTCGTTGATGGTGGGAGGAATTTTTGAAGCGTCCGGACCGATTCATATCCGTGAATCAGGCCCAGAAGGCCAATTGCCCAGCATGATTCGGCATACGGTATCATGTCTAGGTTCCGCCGTGTCATCGCGTTGTGGAGCCTGGCGGCCCACAGCAGCGCGATCTTGCCGTTTCCAATTTGAAATAAGTCGTTGTTTTGGGCGCGGGTGACGAGTAGCATGACGTATCATCCCTACCGCAAAGTATTGTGACCGTCCCCAGCATGATCAGATGAAGCTGGGCCAAGGAGACAATCGTGTGTCCCTGCGTATTGATAGCGGCGACGAGCACGGCCGACGCGTATTAGACTGTTCTTGCAGAGCTGGGTAAGGAAAAAGGACGGCCACATGCATCCGAAGGGGGACGATACGAATGACTTGCAGCAACTAGCGGGCTTGTCTTAGCTGCGGGGTCACCTTGGATCGCCAAGGTGTCTCATTCGCCAGCTGTGGCGACGCAGACGAGAGCTGCATATGGCTGCAAATGGCTGCATTGGTAGTAGTCGACGAGCTATCGTTGCTCCAGAGACTTCTGGCGTCTGGCGCAGGGCTGGCTGCAAAGCTAGCATCTGGCAACGTTGTCTCAGGGCGAACCACTGGCGGGCCTAAGAGCCGTCATGACGTCGTTGTCGTGTCTACTACTCAAGTTGCTAACAACTAGTTAATAGGAACTAGTTAATACCAAGTGGGAACTGGGTATATCAGAGCGTGCTGCTGCACGGCCGGGGATGAGGTTTGTTGAATGCGTTGTGCGAGTGCTACATGTTTGCAGCGGGTTGGGTACTTGTGCAGCCGGCCATGTTCCGACGACCCGCCTTGGATGCCAACACCTCATTGTCCCTCGACTGCTGCATGCGACGAAACTGTTCAAGGGTGGTTTTGCCTGGAACAACGTCGTGTGATAGGCACGTCTGGGAGGACCATGCAATCCACCGGCTGTGTTGTTGGCCGTCGATCCCTGTTGTTGTCCGTGGATTGCGAAAGCCGTCGTGCTCTAGCTTTCCCACCAGATGCACGCGCGGATGATCGACTACCTAGGTAAAGAGAAGACATGGCATTGTTGCTGTCATCACACAATCCCAGTAATCAACGTCAGTAATCTGCCTGTGGTGGATTTCGCGACATGTGCTGTCTTCTCCGTGCTGGACGGCTGCGTATGTCCGATGCAGCACCGCGATACTTTACGACTAACTTTATATTACCAAAAAGCCCGAACAAAGAAGATCCGTGAAGCGAGACGATGATCTCTCTAATCACTTTCGGACTGCGGGCTTTTGTTGTGTGCGGCGCTCCGGTGGACTTTTAGGGAGTTAGTGAAGGTATCGGACTAACCTTTCTCCGGCCGAGGTCGCGCTTTGACGCGTCAGGTCACGCTTCCGCATGTTGAGCATCAAAGAAGATGAACACCAAGTAATCAGTATGCACTCCGAGGGTAAGAGTCACCTACACCACAACTAGCAACTGTCGCAATGTTCAACTTCACACCTCTTCTGGGCGCGCAGAGCTCCTCGCCCGCGTCGCAGTCACTATTGGAGTTCGATGGTGGCATACAGATCCTCATAGATGTCGGGTGGGATGAGCAGTTCAACGTAGAGAAACTAAAGGAGATTGAGAGGTAGGTCTTAGTTTGGGCATGGACAATATTGGCTCTTCGCTTTACATGCGCATGCATGATCCTCCGTAGAAGCACTTTATACGTAGAATACAACTAATCCTCACCTCCAGACATGTCCCCACCATCTCCTTCATCCTGCTCACCCACGCAACAACTGCGCATCTCGGCGCCTACGTCCACTGCTGCAAGAACTTTCCTTTATTCACGCGAATACCCGTATACGCTACAAACCCCGTCATATCGCTCGGCCGAACGCTCCTACAGGACCTCTACGAATCCACGCCTCTTGCATCTTCGATAATACCAACTGAAGCTCTCAATGAGTCTGCATACTCATTCTCTTCAGCTCTCAAAGGTGGGAATAACCCAAACATTCTTCTGCAGGCGCCGACATCGCAAGAGATCGCCGACTACTTCGCCCGTATAAACCCTCTGCGGTACTCACAACCACACGAGCCTATTCCATCGCCACACTCGCCTCCTCTCAACGGCCTTACCATTACTGCATACAGTGCTGGACATACATTGGGGGGCTCAATATGGCATATACAACATGGCATGGAGTCGGTCGTCTACGCCGTCGACTGGAACCAAGCTAGAGAGCATGTCCTTTCTGGTGCTGCTTGGCTTGGAGGTCCTGGTACCGGTGGCTCGGAGGTTCTGGAACAGTTGCGCCACCCAACTGCCTTGATCTGCAGTACTAAAAACACAGGTATGGTCAAGAAAGCTAGGTCGCCCAACGAGCGAGACGAGGCTCTTCTTGAGATGATACGAAATACGATCAGCAATGGAGGAACTGTTTTGATTCCTTCGGACTCAAGTGCCCGTATCTTGGAATTGGCATACCTTCTCGAAGATACTTGGGAGCGCGAAGTAACTGAAGGGGATGGTAGCGGTCCACTGAGTACCACAAAACTTTACCTTGCTAGTCGGACAGGAGGAGCGACAATGCGATATGTACGAAGTATGTTGGAGTGGATGGAGGAGGGCATCGTGAAAGAGTTCGAGGCCAGTGCAGCCGACCAGGACCGACGAACCAAAGAAGGGCAAGAGGAGGAGCGAGTAGCCAAGGTCCCGTTCGATTTCCGACACATAACACTTCTGGAGCGCAAGACACGAGTAGCTCGTATGCTTGCGGGTGCTGGACCGCGTGTGATCCTTGCAAGCGACGCAACACTTGAGTGGGGTTTCTCAAAGGATGCTATCCGAAGCTTAGCATCTGACGAGAAGAACCTGGTTATCCTTACAGAGCGATCAGGCGAACTGGGCTCTCAGAAGAAGGGACTTGGCAGGTATCTTTGGGATCTATGGAATCAGCGCAATGCATCGCCGGGAGAAGACGCGCCTTCTACTACCGTGATTGATGCGTCTGGCAACCAGGCTCCGTTAGACACGGTACGAACTGTCGCCCTTCAAGGTGATGAGGTCCCACTCTACCAGCAATTTCTCGCAAGTCAGAGGCAACGGCAGACTACCATGGGCGGTGACAATGCAGCAATGCTTGAAACCTCTGCGGATGTTGTTGACGACCGGTCGTCTACCGAATCAGAGAGTTCGGAGGGTTCAGGGGACGGATATCGAGGCAAAGCTTTGAACGCAACTGTTGCCCTCCAACATGCCCGCAATAAGCTTGGTATGACGGATGCAGAGCTGGGCGTCAATGTGCTCATTCGCCGCAAAAATGTTTACGACTACGAAGTACAGGGGAAGAAGGGCAAGGAGAGGATGTTCCCATTCCAGGCGAAGAAGCGCCGTACAGATGACTTTGGTGATCTTATTCGCCCAGAAGACTTTGCGCGCGCTGAGGAACGGGACAATGCAGCAGGTGAGGCTCTTCGTGGTGATGGCACTAAGAAGGAGAATGCCGTCGGTCTCAAGAGAAGATGGGACGACCTCGTCAACACTGCCGACAACACCAAGGCGACTGCCAACCAAAAAAGGCGAAAAGACCACGAAGGGGGAGAAGGCGAGGAGAGTGAGTCAGACAGCGAACCGGAAGACGGCCCAGACAAGGTCGAAGGCCCAGCCAAAGTCATCATCGAATCTTCAACCCTGGAAATCCGGTGCCGAATCGCTTTTGTCGACTTCTCCGGCCTCCACGACCGCCGCACCATTCAATCACTAATCCCACTCATCCGTCCACGCAAGCTCATCTTCATCGGCGGCGAAGCCAGCGAAACACTCGAGCTGGCAGAAATCAGCCGTCTAGCACTCAACGCAAACAACGACTCGGCCAACGCCATCGACATCTTCACACCCACCATCGGCACCCTTGTAGACGCCAGCGTCGACACAAACGCCTGGACCGTCAAGCTCAGCCGCAACATGGTCCGCAACCTCCGCTGGCAAAACGTCCGTGGCATGGGCGTTGTAGCCATCACCGGCCGTCTTGCAGCCGCAAGACTAGAACCCCACTCCTCCTCCACCACCACGGAAGAGGCTGACACGCCCGCGAAAAAGAAGGCTAGACTAGACGCTCCGGCCATACCCGTCTCCAGCGATAAAAACGACAACACCCCTGTTTTGGATGTCGTGCCTACTAATATGGCTACGGCGGTACGATCAGTGGCTCAGCCGTTTCACGTTGGTGATCTCAGGCTTGCAGATTTGAGACGCCTGATGACGGCGAATGGAATGCAAGCGGAGTATCGGGGTGATGGTATTCTAGTTATCAATGGCAGTGTTGCCGTACGCAAGACAGCGACGGGCCAGATTGAGATTGATGGTGGGGCGTATGGAAACTTGGATCCGAGGAATAATGATGCTGCTACTTTTTTGAGGGTCAGGAGACAGATTTATGAGGGCTTGGCTGTGGTGGCTGGGGGTTAGGTGTGTGGTATGGGTGTAGGAGGGGTTTTCCTGTCTAATCAAGGAATATGATCATTTGATTTGATGTCCCCTTCCAACTTCCCATGAGCTCTTGTGAAATGACAATACTTGATAGTGCCCAGATGAGAATTCTATGGTTGTATGTGAGATGGCTGGCGCATACCACGAGTCGATAGTAAGAAAGACCGAACTAGAACCGTGTATGTATCCGTCAACCGTCACAAGAGGGTGATACAAACAAAACCAAACCAAACTGTCGGACGTCAAACACATTTACCATACCAACCAAATACCAAGAGCTCAAGCTAAGGAGTCAGCCTGTGCCAATGTCATCCATACTGTGTACGACTACCATAGCCAGAAGATCTTGGTCCAGACGCCACCACCATTCACCATGTGTTTTTTATGCTTAGTTGTCATTATTCCATGATTGAGAAATCACAATGTTATGTTCTTCTCATTGGGCTATCTGAAACTACCTAGGTATGATACAAGACCACGAGGATATCATCCCGTCCCATAGAGTCCTACCTACCTGTGCACCCACGACCCTCCCCCCCCCCGCTTTTCCTATGGTATACATAGAGCTCAAAAAAAAGGTTTCGAGGCTGCCTTCATCCGCTCTCGGAAAGTAAACCACGCCTTATCTTTGTTTTCATCGTCCCATTCTTTCACGAACTGAGACTTCCTCCGATCGTCACCAAACCGCGGGTTCAAGAGCCATGCGGTCAAGGTGTTGTATGTGAAGCTCATACCGTTGTATGGTTTGCTTGGATCGAAGGCGAACGTGCGACCTGCAGGATTGTAGGGTGTGCCGCATCTCGAAAGATGATTTCCGTATTGCTTGATCCAAGACCCGAGGTTCGCGTCGGAAATCTGATTACCCAGAGCAATTCTCCGATGAAGTCGAACAAGGCACCAGAGAAAGACCGATGTGACTTTCTCTCCTGGGCTGAACTGACAGCCTCTTATGAGTTCGACGATCTCGTCCGTACCGTAACTATAAAGTATGTAAGCTACTGTATTATCTTGGCGTATGATAGAGAAAGTGGTAACTTACGTTTTCCATAGATCATCCCACATTCGGCGAAAGGTTGGATTCTGTGATGTCGTTTCCAAGCTATACCAATCTGCGATTTTGAGGTATGATTCTCGACCCTTCGTGGTCTCATGCCGAGGTAGACACCCTAATATCAGGGGGTTCGCAAGTACCTTGTTCGCCAGTAGACCATCGCGTATAGACCGGTGGTCGATTATGCGTATCGTAAATGCGACCCCAACCGATGCCATCCGCACGGACAAGGGGACACACGGTAATCATGCTGAAGGGCCTCTCAAGACCCCATCTAGCTACCATAGATGCAGCCCACTCATTTTGAAAGATCGCTGTGTCCCTATCGGCGGGCTGATGAAGAACGTATGATGATTCGTGTTTGTAGATACTACTATCCTTCAAACCCTCGTATATCTGTTCGAGCTTGGCTGCTGTTGTCTTGATACCCTTGCTGACCAGAGCCTCCGCCAGTGCCGGTGCCCAGCCATTTTTATGGTAATTCCATCGGACTTGCCCCGCTTCATAAGTCCACGGTGGATGGAAGAACCCAGTTGCGCGTACACAAGGGAAGCTCGGCTCAGGGTTGAACTTTTGGTCCGGATTGGCGTTCATGCGAGTATGTGAGCATGGGTGGAGGTCGCTCATACCACCCTGGTTGGTGGTGACAGACTCGTCCGCGTTATAGAACATTCCCTGTCTCCCCGGGAGGCGTCTCATATAATAACCGCTTGGAGGCGGCCCATGCGCTCGATAGGCTTTAATGTGGGCTTGGGTGGGAAGCCGAAAAGCCAAAGGCTGGGGGTTGTCGGTGGGGACATATGAAGACATGGTTGGTATAGTATTGGTAGTGGTTATGTTGATGGATGTACTGATAGAGATACTAGTAGATAAGTCAATAGGGAGATCAGCAAGCAGGCTTATATATCAGCAGATATTTGAATAAATGCGACATATGAATAGATCCAGTATTAGATTCGCAGATATAGCAGATGAGCTAGTAGATAGGTTTACGTATAAGAGGGTTAGCAGGTGAGTTAGTAGATACAGTTCGTATGCAAGAAAGGCTGGCAGGTAAATCGTTGAGTATTTTGCGCGCATAGGGGGTTAGTAGGTGAGCTGGTGGGTGTGGTGAATGGATGAGTTGACGAGTAAGTCTCTGTATGTGAATGGATGCGGTTTGCTTGTCAGTCGGGTCAAGTTTGTTGTTCACGGCGTGGGCCCAACACCAAACAACATTCCCCTGCGTCCAATTTGATGAATTGCAACACGTATGCTATCTTTCAAAACAGGGTATCAATACAGTCCGCGCGAAGCGGAGAGAGGCAACATCCAAATGCAGTTCGCTTGCTTCATGGGCTTTGACAGCTTCATCAAAGATCATGAAACGAATGAATTGATGCACCGTGATATGAACTGATAGATAGGTACTCCTGTGCTGCCTCGCTCGCCCGCATGTCGGGCTATAAGCCCGAGCCCGAAGGTAGTAGACAAATGCTCTTCTTTTTTTGGGTTGTTTGTATATTTTTTCGTGTTGAGGTTAAGATATCTGGTTGCCAAACACCATGGTTCCCAGGTAAGAGATATAAGACTAGAACTGTGCATGTATTCTACATCCTGACTAGTGAGAGAGATACACGCAAGGCTGGACCTAACTGTCGGGTACCAAAGACCAGGAATTCAAGATAGAAAGCAAAATAAAAAAGTACATGTATCCAACAAACACGAAAAGAGAAAAAGGAAAACGTAAGTGAGACCGGACTGTCGGAAGTCACACTATCATACAGCCAAACACCCAAACGCCCAAATACCCCATCTAAACCCTATGCCCCCAGAGATGGAGCGTGTTTCCACCACTCCTGTTCCTCGTATTATCCCACCCAGCATCCTTCATTGTCAGCACCCTAGAAACCGCATCGTTATACTTAAATGTCTGCCCCTTCTCCCAGAGCCCGCTCCCCAACTCAATGCACTCCGTCACCGCGCAATTTTCCAACTCATCCTCAGAAACACCGTCATTACAGATCTGAATCACTCGATTCAGACCGGTAGCACTCCCGGCAGCAAGAGGCTCAAACGCGAGCGTCGTACCAGGAGACAACCACGGACAGATATTGCCCGTGATGCGGATGAAGATGGTGTGCTCGGCAGACTCGCAGAGCATGACTCCAGGCGGTATGCCCCCAGGAATCTGACCCACATCTTCTTGAGCGGGCTGGGCTGGGTACCCACGGTTGCCATCGTGGAACATGGGAGCAGGGCGGAAGTGTTGGTGTTCACCTCCAAAACCCATCATACCCATACCTCCCATACCCACACCCCCCATCATCCCGGGCACAACACCCATACCAACACCCACACCCCCAACAGCAGGCACATTTCCAAATGCCAAACCACCACCAGCCCATAGCGGCGCCGCAGGAGCAAATGGCGGCACGATACCCGCGATAGCGCCCGGCGGCGGCGGTGGGAAGGGAATCCCGGCGTTGTGTATACCGAACCCTATCCCAGCGTGAGCTCCTGGTAGAAAACTGCCAGCGCGGATCGGAGCCAAAGGACCACCCCCGGGACCTGCGCCGACGAAGCCGGGAAACAGAAAAGGGTCCATCATGCCGATGGGGTGCTGGGGGAAGGGTGGGAACACACCTAATCCCATGCCCGGGGCAACACCGAAGCCGGGTCCACCGATGCCGATTTGAAGGGGAGGCCCGTAAATCGGGGCTTGCTGCTGCTCGACGATTACTTGAGCGCCGCCGGCAGCTGCGGCGGCGGGAGGTGCTACTTGAGGAGCGGGAGCACCGATGGGGGGAGGAGGGGGCTCGCGGTTGATGTTGGGATTGTTCCCGACATTGACGTTCCAGGGGTTGCCTAGGGGAGGACCGGCAGCCATTGGAGCGGGGGAGGGGGGTGAATTTAGGAAGGGAGAGAGGGAGAGGGGAGAGGGAAAAGGAAGGGGGGGGTTGAAAAGATAGGGGTAGGTAGACTGGTAGAGAGGCACTGGGGGGAAGTAGAGGCTATGGAAAGTTGTCTTGATAGCCGGATGCAGTGAGAATGGAAGATGTGTGTAAGATAATTATTAGCAGAGGGGGTGCTGGGGCAGCCATTTATATGTGTGAGCCGCTGCTGAGGATGGCGATGGACAACGAGATGATCCGTGAAGATGGGCGTGATGAACAAGCGACATGTTTGACAAGTGAACACGTCAACCACCGCTGCATGTATCGTTTTTGCGCAAACAGTGCTTGATCGTTGACTTGTCATCAAAGTTTCGGTGGGTATTCACGACTGCGCACTCGATGAGTTGCAGTCGTTCTTCTTTGACGCCGGCCGTGGGCTTAAGGCACGCGTGTTTCAAGCGTTCAATCAGTCGAGGGAGCGCGTATGAGTCTGTGAAAGGACGAATGGCTATGCCGTTTGCTAGCGCTGGACCGCTAAGCGTTGGGATAACCTCGCTGGGCTCCATGATGGTGAATGTTGTGGATGAAGCAGCAGCGATCATCAGAAGGAGAAGATACCTTACTTCCCAACGACTCACACGACCCCCAAAATCACCGCTCCCAGACGATACCTACCAAACGATGATAGGGAACGATTTTGATATCGTCACCTAACAGAGCTTCACGACTGTGCGCATGGTGAAGAACTGCTGTCGGTATCAACAAACAGTGAGGTAGCGAGTGGACGAAGTGAGCGGAAAAAAGTGGTGAAAAATGCAGTAATGGATGGTTGGATGCGACTGAGTCGTTTGACTGGTGGAAATTCACAAGCGAGTGTATCTGCTGCCTCAGGTCACAACGAGAGCAGATCAAAGCAAAAAAGTGAGAGGACGAAAAAGCTCATAGTAGGATATGAAAATGGTATGTAATTCAGCTCAATGATCTGAAGGGGAATGATCTATATACATCGAAGTGAAACAAAGCCACAGGCTTCGCAGTCCAACAAGCTGCGGTTGACAAGGAGCTCAGTGTCGACACTGACCTCGGGAGGTTCTTGTCAACCACTATACTTGAGCTCAAAGCGCACCTAGTAGGTGGCGACCTTGGGTCCTGGCACAGTGTAGCTGTTGAAGTTGCTGTAGATGTTGGCAGTGTAGCCGGGGTCGGTGGCCTTGATATGCCCGGGAATTTTTACGACCTGCGAGGGCTTGCCAGAGCCACTGCCAGTGACCTTGACCTGTGCGCACGAGATGTAGAACTGTGGTGTCGACCCAGGATTGTGGATAGCGAGCTGCTCGATGCGGAGGAGGTACTCTCCAGCGGGGAGCTGGGAAGGGATGGTGGCGGAGTAGGTGGCTGTGATCATGTTAGTGATAATTCAGATCGAATCCAAGTGCTCGACTTACTCGAAAGATCCCAGGTGGCCTGGCCTCCGGAGAAAGTAGGTCCAATCTCCTTGATCTTGAACCAGTCGCTTGAACCGTCTGCGGAAGCTGCGGAATTGACCTTGGTCATGTAGAAGGATGTGGGTCCCCTAAACGAAGAAAGATGATGTTAGTATCAGCTCTACATCTTAATAGCACGGAGGATATCATAGGAAACCTGACGCCCGGCTGCCCTCGATTTTGCGCTATTGTGGCCCGTGCGCGAACAGTATCAGGTTTCTACGACAACAGGAACAATGAGAGGGGGAACCGACTGATGATATACCGCCTGGTCTGCCGTGAAAGAGACGGAAGATCCAGCAGCTACTGATACTGTGGTGGTACTGCTGCCGCTGCCTCCGCCTACATTGCAGCGGAGGTCGTTGCTAGAGAGGCTTGTAACGGGGCTGTTGTTTGGGACAGGCCTAATGTTCTGGAACAGACCACCCTTAGCACCGTTGGCAGTAAGGTACTGGAAGATATCTTGAGTATGTCAGCATTTTCATCGCAATTTTTGGATTTCTTTTGGAGGTGGAGCCTACAATGAGCTGAGGCGACCTCGGTGAGAGCCGCGAGAGCAACGGTGGCAACGGCAAAGCACTTCATGTCTGTAGATTGTTGAATGAGAGACTGATTGTAGTTGGCAGATGATAATGAGAGAAGCCGATGAGTGTTGTGAGGTTACCAGAGAATCTCCTCTTGACCTTATATATTCCTCTACAAGGAACCAAGGACTCAGGCGGCTCCCAATTCCATATTGCGTCGTTCTTGACATCCCGCACTAGAGCATTCAGTTCTATAGTGCTCCGTCCTGATTTCCACGTTTGGGTAGACGCCCAGTCGTGATTGGGTCAAGTGTGAAACTCGAAATGAAGAAGCGTCACAGGACTGGTACTCCGGGGTACAGTGTGTCTGCAACGAACCCGGATCATGAGTCGATATGCAGACTGTGCATACTTGTTTCCGGTGGCTGTTCATTAAATCTCCTCCTAGAGGCGTCGCCTTATGACAAAGCAAGCAAGGCTATGTGCGATGGTATGGCAGGTAATATCGCATAGGAAGTGTCTGCCGTCCACTACTGTCGGCTCTGGGTCTTGCATGCAGCAAAGCAAAATCTCGAGCGAATGAGAAGGGTGGAGGCGAGAGTCGTTTGTGGATCTACCGGGTTGCAGGATTGGATTGGCCCGCACGATGGATCAGTACAACGCTGGACGCTTAGAATTGATTAATATGGGCGGTAATATGTTTATATTGACGTGGGCCAAGCTAGGGCGTAAGTCTAAGCGATCGATGATAAAAAGGAAAGATGGACCGATTGTCAAATCCACCAGAGCCTTGGTTGCGCATGTACTACAATAGAACATGAGGCTTGTCGCGAGTGTTCCAGAAGGTGGTGGTCACTGGTTGAGGAGCCGCCGCGGAGTGGGTGTTTCAGGCCGAGTCATGCGCTCGAACAACCATGTACAAAGGGATGTGAAAGTCTGTGTTGATTGTACCCACGAAGATGCTCATTACTTAAAGTTGTAGGATCCTGCAATTCCCATGAGGCTCCACGACTCAAAACATATGACTCTCTTCACCGTTGCACTGTGTCCTGACAAATTCTCCATTGTTTCATGCTCATCATCATCTTCCTTTCATCCTTTTCATATTGTTCTACTGGGCAGTTGTCCTTGGTTGACTCTCTCGTGCTCCAGAATGACGGTGGTGGATGTCCTAGATAACCCGGAAGTGCGACGATGGTCGATTGACCGAACACTATGATCAGTTCGGACCAGTGTATGCGACATAGCAATGAATCCGGGTCTTTCTACCTGCTCATCACAACTGCAAAGGCTGACTAATGCGGCCAAAATGCGCGACTTTTCTCAGAATTGGACGGCGATTCTGTTGCGGAGCATCATAGCGCGCAAATCTCCATGAGTGTCAAACATCGTGGGTCGCCCAGGTGTCATCGATAAGCGATAGGCTTTTGAATGTTTTACGTTTTGCTATGTTGTCGTAGACGTAGCTTCGGTTGATTGAGGAGCGCGAGCGGATCATCCGACCCCCCGTTACCATCCAGGTAGGCTTTCGATACTGGCGCGGTACCCTAAGAATAAGTAAGTTGCATTGTTGTCAAGTTGTGATTGTAAAGTATGGTGAAGTAAGTTTTTACCTACACAAAGTGGTGCTACTGAAAACCAGACAGTCGTTGTACAATCATCATCTTCGCATCGCGTGTAGAAAAGCCTTTGGTCGATGAAGATTGCGAGCATGTACACGAACAGCACGTGGAGGCGTTGGCAGCTCGCCACGTGAACCCCACTTGGTATCCCAGCCGCAAGCGCACTGGAGAGCGGGGTAGCTCACGTGACATAGTCCCACTTCGCGTCAGACCTGTGGACCGTCTCCAAATATCTAGCACCAACTCAGTAGGTCCATGCGAATATCCGTATCCGAAGATATGCCAGATCCACTTCTTATCACAAAGAATGCTGTATTAGGTTGGAGCGCTGGGGCGTCACAGCATCGTAGCAGTATAAATGATTTCTGATAAGCTTTGCTCTTCTTAAGCTTGTCAACCTTCAGAACAGAATACGCTCCGTTCTGCGCATCTCGGTGATATCCATATCTACACCAATCGCAACCAATCCAGTGCCGCGGAACCAAATGTCTGCATCTTCGCACCCTCTCGCCCCGCTGTCGGCATCAGAGATAAAAAATGCGGCGGCGATCATCAAGGCTTCATGGCCAGCTCACACAGAACTGTACTATAAAGCCATCACGCTACAAGAACCACCGAAGACCGAGGTGCTGAAGTATCTGGAGGCAGAACATAATGGCAAACCATTGCCTGCTATCTCACGCAAGGCTTTCATCAACTACTACATTCGGAACACTGTACGTCAAAATTCAGCAGTGCTTGGAATGATATCCGGCTAATGCGCTCAGAACAAATTCCACGAGGCCATCGTAGATCTGACCTCTGGGCGCGTGGACCGCAATGTTCTTCTGGGACCTTTCATACATGCAAACGGAGATGGTGAAGAAATCATAGCTATCGAAAAAGTTGCTCTCGAAGACGAAAAGGTGAAAGCAGAAATTGCCAAGCTTGAACTTCCCAAAGGTACAGTAGTCATCAGCGACCCATGGATCTATGGATCAGATGGCATTGGAGACGAAGAAAGGCTATACCAGTGCTTCCTGTACCTCAGGGACCCAATGAACCCCTCAGAAGCCGACTCAAACCACTACGCCATGCCACTGCCAATTTCTCCAGTTGTAAGCACCGCGACCATGAAGGTCATCCGTGTCGATATACTACCGACTGGCGCCGACAACACTATCAAACCGGTTGGAAAGTACAAGATCCAGCCTCCCAACGAATACATACCCGAGGCACAAAAGCTACGAACCGATCTTAAGCCATTGAACGTAGTTCAGCCGGAAGGTGCCAGCTTCCAAGTTCAACAACAGGGTACATCGAACGTTATCTCATGGCAAAAGTGGACTTTCCGGGTCGGTTTCAACCAACGTGAGGGTATGGTGTTGTACGATGTCAGATACGACAACCGTAATCTATTCTACCGACTGAGCTTGAGCGATATGAACATTCCGTATGCGGACCCGCGTCATCCATACTTCAAGAAAAGCGCCTTCGACTTGGGCGATGCTGGTGCCGGTATCATGGCGAACAATCTCAAATTGGGATGCGACTGCCTGGGCTCCATCTACTATCTTAGCTCTGTGCTATCCGACGATAAGGGTGGAGTACTGGATATGCCCAACGTTGTATGCATCCACGAGCAGGATGCTGGCATCGGGTTCAAGCACACCAACTACCGCACGGGCCGCGCAGTAGTCGCGCGCAGCCGGGAACTGGTCCTTCAAAGCATCATCACCGTGAGCAACTACGAATACATTCTGGCTTTCATCTTCAACCAGGCAGGAGAGCTGGAATATGAAATCAGGGCCACCGGCATATTGTCGACGCAGCCCATTGATGAAGGTGTTGAGGTACCCTTCGGCACGGTCGTTCATCCCGGCACACTTGCGCCGCATCATCAGCACATCTTCTCGCTAAGAATCGACCCCATGATCGACGGCTACGATAACCGCCTTGTATACGACGAGGCATTTGCCATGCCACGATCAGAGTGGAACCCACATGGTACCGGCTACTACGTCAAAGAGACTGTTGTTGAGAAATCAGGTGGTTATGATATTGACTACGACAACAACCGCTCATTCAAGATTTGCAACCCTAACAGTCGAAACCCCGTCAACGGCAAGGCAGTCGCCTACAAGATCCAAGCTCCACCCTTCCAGAAGATCCTGTCAGACAAGGACAGCTTCAACTACAAACGAGCTGAATTCTCTGACCACAACATCTACGTCGTCAAGCACAAGGATGGAGAGCTGTACGCAGGTGGTTTGTACACGAACCAATCACGTGGCGGAACTGGTGTCCGATCATGGGCGGAGCGGAACGAGAATGTCAAGGACACGGATCTGGTCGTGTATGTGCAAGCCGGCATCAACCACATTCCCAGGGTCGAGGACTTCCCGGTTATGCCCTGTGAGGTGCTTAGTATTCATCTGAAGCCAGTCAACTTCTTCGATAAGAACCCCGCTCTCGATGTCCCACCCAGCGAACAAGCATTTAACAAGAGCAACCTGCTGAGCGAGCAGCACCAACAGCCCAGCGTTACTGCAACTGTTGGTGAGAATGGTCAGTGTTGTGCACCGAAGACGGCGAAGCTGTAAGCACGTATTGGATATGTAAGCGATATATAGAGCAAGACTCTTGATTGAAGTACGAATTTTGTATAAACAGAAATACAAGATAAATATGAACACATAGGTAGAAGATAATCAGACAGTGTGTAAAACGGATCAATGCTCCTTCTGAATCTCCACCATGTCACTCAAACCTACTCAAGTTCTACATCATTACCAACTACGTGGGCGCCGGGTGCTGCTGCGACGGTTGTTGCACATATTGACGTTCCAGTGTAAAAAGGTCACTATAGTCGCCAAACATGCCTAACAAATCGAACCAGTTCAAATCTTGGGTATGCTTTGACAAGTCAACAATTCTGAGTCTGGTGTACTGTGGTGAATGTTGGTAGAAGTTCCCGAAATGGCAAGGGCGTACCGGTAGTGCACGCGCCCGGACCCTCCGCGCTAACTTACCAGCTAAGGTAGGAAGCATCGACGCATTGAAGAAACACTCAAAGATCACTCTCCTCCAACTCTCGAACATTAGAGCAACGTTCACACCAAATCCAGACGCTTCTATCTTCGACACTCACAACGCCATGGCACCCAACGATAAAGCGGGCCGGGTGGTATTCATAGGCAATATTCCCTATGGTAGGCTGTCCCCATGTCTCACGCGTGGCCGCATTGCTAACAAAGCAAACAGGCGGTACAGAGGAACTTATTATCGAGACACTCGGGCGCGTCGGACAGGTCAACAACTTCCGCTTGGTCTATGATAAGGAAACAGGTCGACCAAAGGGTTTTGGCTTTGCAGAGTTCGCCGACGCCGACGCGGCAGCATCAGCCGTGCGCAACCTCAACGACTACGATCTCATGGGAAGGAAGCTGAGGGTGGACTGGTCCAACGAGAGCGGCTCTGGCGACAACGCGCCTTCGAATCGCGACCAGGGCGCGCCGCCAGCCATGAACGGACAACAGGCAGCACCAGCAGCGGCGCAACCTTCAAGCGCACTCGGCCCTCTCCCACCGGGCGTTGAGCTGCCACCGAACCTCACCTGCCCCGATGCCATCTCGCGCACCCTCTCTACACTGCCTCCCGATCAGCTACTCGACATCCTCTCGCAGATGAAGGGCCTCGTCATGACGGACCCGGCCAAGGCGACGGAGCTACTGCGGCAGGCGCCTCAGCTAGCCTATGCCATCTTCCAGTCGCTTCTTCTGCTGCAGTTGGTTGATCCGGCAATTTTGACGTCGCTCGTCGAGACTTCGGCTGCGCCAGCTCCAGTCGCGCCCGCCCCACCAGTTCAGCAAGTCCAGCAGCCTCCACCACAAGTTACGCGACCACCGATGCCCTACGCTGGGTACCCACCACAAGTCGCGCCTACTCCCCCACAACCTCAAGCCCCCCAGCCATACACGCAGCCTCCACAACAACAACAAGCACCTGCCATGGAACAACAAGCTATATATGCTCAAGTCATGGCCTTGACGCAGCAGCAAATCGACGCATTGACCCCAGAGTACCGCAATCAGATCATTGCCATTCGGCAAGCGATTATGGCAGGTGGCCGGCCCTAGTTGAGCCCCCAAATAACTATGTTCTTCTCATTCTTGGAAAGTTAGGAAGCATAGTTGTGAGAGCACATAATTTCGGTATTGAGTATGCAGAAATTACTCTGTAAGTTGTTCTAGGCGGGAAAGAACATTGTACATTTCGACCTTGTCATTGGGAGCATTCTGCAGGTTATGCAACACAAGGATCAAGAGCGTCAAGGCTCGAATTGGGATTAACTATTCAGTTGTTTCAGTAAATTCGGGGTTGCGTTCCCAGGGCCCCTTATATTTGGCGACTGTTCGGAGGAAGACTTGGGGAAAAATCAGGTGGACAAACGGATTGAAGGCATCCTTCCGACGAGGTCCGAAGAAAGAGTGGGGAGTAGTCTCCACCGACGGGCTAGGAATAGTGCTAATGGATAGGTGAGCCATAGACAGATAGGGTTTTACTACCGCACAAGTGTTGAATTATGAAAATGTGCATCATCGAGTCGCCTAGTTATTTTTGTGATGTGAGCACCTTTGTTGGATGCAGTAGGTATTCTTCACGGTGGGTCAAACAACTAGGATTATTTATTTTGAATGTCATCGTGCAAGGAACAGGGTCGGCGAAATTCCGTGGGCTTAGCGCACACACACTCACAACCATGATAATGCACGAGATGCATGTGATGGACAGAAATCAATCTTTGCATATGTATGGCGGCCAAAGAGGACATTGTGCGACGATCGCTTGGCACATTTCTCTGTGCAGGTCATCGTACCGTAGCTAGGTGGCCTGTTGCTAGAGGGTAAGCTAGCTAGCTTACACCAAAGACTCCACGCCATGAACGACGAGACGAACAGAAGGACAGTGCATGGATGTGGGTGCAAAAGGGCCCCAGTAGATCCGCCCGATGGAGCATTTGCTCATAGCCTACCATTGGACCAGCCTCGTTTCTAGGCCTTGTGCACCGAGCTAACCCTTGCCGCCAGCTCATTCGGCTGCTGGGGCTTACGCTCAAGCCGAGCACCTCAGCTGCCCTCCACCACACCATCGTTCGCGATTCAGTCGGCGAGAGGCTGCCTTTTATTGTTTGTTGGCATTGAGCGCATGCGTGTCTGGCTTCTCAGCATCGGGTTTCTGTATTATATCATCACGACATGACGATTTAAACGATTCTCTATCACTTGCCAGCGGCTACAGCGATATACCCAGCATACCTCGACCACATTGGCCTCATTTGCGCCCAACCCATTGCCAGCAGTGCACCCTAATTCCAACGCACCACCACCGCTGCGATTGATTCTTCATCATGTGGAGCAGGTTAACGGGCAGTTCTGCTGCCTCCAACAGCTCCAAGGACGAAGAAAGTCGCCGCCGCCGCACTAGCGACTCCACGCGTTCGAAGCGCGATCGGGAGACGGGTGAGGCTAGGTCTGTAGTTTCCTCCACGTCGACCCGCAAGCCTCCTAGCACACGACGCGAAACGGCGGGTTCATCGATAGTGTCGTTTGCGACAGCTTTTGATGAGATGCCGCGCTCACGGGCAACAACAAACACGAACCCAAACACAAACACGAACAGCGACCTCTACGACGACCCAGAGAACTATGACCGACGTCGCGACGACCGCCGAAGCAGCTACGCCGAATCCACCACCTCGACCATGCGCGGCGACGACAAAGACCGAAAGAAGGCCAAGGACAGGAAGGTGGAGAAGCGACGCTCAACGACGCGCTCCGAACGCTCCGGCAGCCTGTCGCAGTCGAGCAGTTACAGGGGCGACACTGGTGACAGCCCCCGCTCGGGCACCCAACGCAGCTTCAGCGGCCAGACTGGCAGCGACGGCTTCTCGCAGTTTCCTGGCCAGGCAGGAGCGCCCATGATGTCTGGCGCTCTGCCAGTGGGAAGCAGCGTCCCACACCATACCGAAGGAATGTCGAGCCACGTGCAGAGCCAATTCCCTGGCCAGGACCCGGTGCACTATGCGTCTGGTGCTCTACCGGGTGGCCAGCCATATGGAGAGGCTTCCGACTACTATAGAGACCAAGGCCAGTCTGTGCATGACCAGCCTGGTATTAGACCCCAGCAAGGTCCTCTTATAAACCACAATACTCCCCATCTCATCGCCGCCTCTGCGCATGCCAATCCTGTCCCCGACACTGGATCTGGCGCTGCAGCAGACTTCTACACCTCCAGCATGGACCCTCCTTCATCCAGGCCCCCACGACCCTCAAGCTCATCCATGCCTGGCGCCTTTGTCGACGACACGGCTGCGCCCCAGAAGCCACCGCGACCTGCATCCTCCTCGAGGCCTAACAAGTCTAGCACCTATGGCTCTGCTGCTTCCATGGCTGGCGGGGCCGCCTTTGGATATGCTATGGGCCACAGCTCTTCTAATCATGAACACTCTACCAGCTATAGCAGCACGTCGAATGTTCGCCCTTCTACCTCATACTCATCACACCCTAATAATACCCCGGCTGGTCCTACATCATCTTACAGCATGTACGGGCAAGGTCATAATGCTTCTAATACTGCTACAAACGGTAGCGCCCAATTCCCTCCCTACGTCGAGCCTCCTTATGGCGACGACGACGTGCCTCCACCTAAGCCACCTCGGCCAGGCAAGCCCGAGAAGCACTCGTCTGGCAGCGCTGCCGGGCTGTATGCTGCTGGTGCTGCCGGACTGGCGGCCTATGGCTTACATCACCATAACTCCCACTCCCACTCCCAGTCGCACTCACATTCCCATGTGCACAGTACGTCGCACAACCACTCTTCGGCAAATGGAACCATACCTGGGCAACACAACGGTCTTACGCCAAGCCCGTACATCTCAGGCGGCATGGCCCAGCATCATCAACACACTGGCCCTGTCTCCAAATTTGTCGATTGGTGGAAGGACTACGAGGATGTGCAAAAGATGGAGGAGTACACAGAGTACATTGGAGTCTGCAGGGGCTGTTTTGACCCTCGTTCCTCTGTGCTTGATGCTCCGCGAAAGCACCACTACTACAAGAGGCGTTCCAACGAGCACATGCGTCTCTCGGGCGGCATCGAGAAACAATCTCGTTACAACCTGAAAGAGAAGAAGTCTTACAATTCTATCTCCTCGGGTGAGGAGAGACGCAAGAAGAACTCCACCAGTGCGGCAGGATGGGTAGCTGCTGGCCTTGGGGGCATCGGCCTCGCAAAGGTTGGTAAGGCCGTGCTAACCGCGGGCCGTGACGATTTCGATGACACGTACAGCATCAAGTCTGGACGTTCTCGCGTATCGCGCCGCAGCCGCAGCCGATCAGCCGAACGCAAGAGCTATAGCTATGGCCAAGCTGCGATCCGTCATCGAAGTCGCTCTGCCGATCGCATGTCCCAAATGTCCGTCGGTATTACAAATGACAAGAAGGACCGCCGGGACCACAAGGTTCGTCGCCGACATTCGCGATCAAACTCCAGCTCCAGCTCTAACTCAGGGCACGGGAAGTCTGGCTTGATTGGTGCTGCTATCGGTGCAGGCCTGGCGAGTGCTGCTTTCGGAGCGGCCACGAAGAAGCAACCGAGCCGCTCCAAGTCCCCCAAGAGAGTCCAAGTGCTTCACCCCCGCCGAGATAGCAGTGATGATGAGCGCAAGAGGAGAAGGTCCCAGCAACTCCGACGCAAAGTATCACGCAGCTCGACTTCTGGCGCCTCCGTCATCGAGATTGGCGATACTCACGAATCTCAAGGTGGCTTCCTGGGAGGCTTCTTCGCCGCGCCTCCCCCGAAAGAGAAGCGCTCCAAGGAAAACAGCCTCAAGAAGAAGAAGAAGGGGTTCTTCAACTTCGGCAATGGCTCAGCGTCCTCGTCTGACTCTGAGATGGCGTTCGGCACTGGTTATGTCAGGAGGCGCAGGCGATCATCAGTCAAGAGACGCAACTCTGATGACCGCTTGAAGGCTTCGCTCATTGGGCTTGGCGCCACTGCAGCAGCTATCACCGCAGCCAAAGCTGGCAAGAGCAAACGCAACGAGGTGGTTACAGTCAAGGAGAACCGCCTCAGCCGCAAGGGTAGCGTTTCTTCTCGGCCTGGTTCGCGATTCGGCGACGATGAGTGGGAGGACCTGCCCGACGATGGTACCTCCGATTCCGCCAGCGATGGCGGTCTTGTGTACGGTGACTACACCTTGAAGAAGACCAAGAGCCAAGAGTCAATTGCGTCTGATGACTCGGGTACGAAGAAGTGGGGATGGCGTTGGGGTTTCGGCAATAAGAAGAGGAGGTCTTCCAACAATCTCTACGACAACATTGCCAGTACCTCTCTCATCGGACCCACTGCAGCTGGTGCCGCAGGTGCATTGACAAGCGCGACAGTTGTAACTAGTACGAGCCATACACACCATGACAGCGAGTCGAGCAGCGCCCAGACGTTGCAATCAGTCTATCCTGTCGCACCCATCGATCCTAATGCATCATTCGATGCACGACGCACAAGCTCAATCTCGACTTCGCAGCCTCTGGCGACCTCAGGGCCCGCTCCCATCAGCATCCAGCAGCCGCAGCCAATGCATCAGATTCCCGGAACTATCTACTCCACGCAAGCACCCCCTCAAACAGGCTATACCGCCCCAGCAGGTCCACCTGTCTTCTCTACATCGCCTTTCCCACCTCCCTATCCAGCACAATCCCAAGTCCAGAACATCATCATCCAAAGTCCTCAACACCCCACATTTCGCCGAGCTAATTCTTCGCCCATTCAAACAACATCTTGGAAACGAGATGCGGCTCTCGCTGGCCTTGCCGCAACTGCTGGTGCCGCAGCAGTCTCCGCACTCAAGCACGCTGATCGTCCGCCTAGCCGTCCGCCTAGCGCATCGAGCAATGTACGCTTCAATTTAACTCAGGAGCAAGCTGAAAAAGAGCTACGCGAGCGACGCAAGGAGCAAGATAGGCTCGAAGAAGAAGCCAACCGTCGCCGCGAGCAGCAGCGAAGAGAGGATGAGGCACGACGAGAGGAGGATGAACGCATCCGACGAGAACAGCAACGACGCGATGAAGAGGCACGTCGAGAAGACGCTCTGCGACGAGAAGAACTGACTCGACGAGAAGAGGCGTTGCGACGTGAAGAGCTGGCACGGCGAGAAGAAGCTGTCCGACGGGAGGAAGAAGAGCGTCTGCGAATCGAGCAGCAACTTCGAGAGGAGGAGGCCCGCAAGGTTGAAGAAGACCGTCGTCTAACTCTCCTTCGCCTCGAAGACACGGCACGCGAGGAAGACGAGCGACGACGCCGTGAACTGCAACGTCAACAAGAAGAGGCACGCAAGTTTATGGAGATCGAACGCCTAGCTAAGCTTGAACAAGAGCGTCGTCGTGAACAGAATGACTTACATGGGCGTGCAGCTCGAGAAGCCGAAGAGCGGGAGCGTCAAAGGCGCGCGGAACATCTGGCACACCTGGAGCACCAGCGTCAGCTTGCCATTGAGGCATCTGAGGCGGAGCGAAAGCGGAGAGAACGTCGCGAATCTCAGCAACAAGAGGCTGAGCTCGCCGAGGCCGCGAGGCGCGAGGCCGAGATCCAAGAGGACCTGGAGCGTCGACGCCGGGAACATGAAGCACAGGAGTATTCCAGCAGATACGAAAGCGACCGAGCACGGAAGCTTGAATCACAACCCACTGGAAGCTCAATCGCCTCGACTGCCACCGTCGTGCAGCGTAAGGAGCAGGAATTGCAGGAGCGCGAACGGGAGGTCTTCCAACCAGACACCAAGAAGTCTTCTATCGCTGGTGCTGTAGCTGCCGGTGCCGCTGCTGCTATCGCGACAGCAGCCATCTCTTCCTACAAAGACAAGGAGAAGGAGAGGAAAGAGAAGGAAAAGGAGAAGGAGCGTGAACGGAAGCGCGAGAAAGAACGTGAGCGTGGCTGGAAGCGCGAATCGTCATCTTCAAAGAGTAGTTCCTCAAAGGCCAGCTCTTCCAAGACGAGCTCTTCAAAGACAAGCGGATCCAAGTCTGCAAAGAAGCTCGAGGCGGCCAATGTGAAGACCATCGAGCCCAGCAAGGTCGAACAAGACATATTCGATGACGACATTTTCAACCCCGACATGTTCAAGGAACCACCTCGCGAGGCTGTAAATGAAGTATTACGCGACTGGGAGGATAGATACTCCGCAAAGCCAATCTCTCAGGCCGAGTTCTTTGCACCAGCCGAACTACTACACAACGACAACTTGCCCAAAGTTCACGCTCCGAATCCCAACGAGGGAGCTCCGGACCTACACACCTACTATGCGCACGAAGACTACCCTACGAGCCAGCCCATAGTCCCGCCATATCCACCTTCATATGCCTTCACTGCTACAAAAGACGGTCGGTCTGCCAGACAACAACCGCCCCCTGTACCGACATTGAACCTCATCATGCCCACGCCTCCAGGTAGCCGTGCGCCATCTGTGCGCAGTGCGTCTGTCTCCCCAGCACCACCTATTCAGCGTATCCGAGAGACTGAAGAAGAGCCTGACTTCAATCGCGCCAGGTCTCGGGTGAGCTGGGGTGAGAACCAGTTTCATCACTTCGATGTGCCAACTCCTGAGTCTTATCGCGAACAATTTGTCTCGGATGGCGATCTCAGGCGTGCAGAGTCCAATTACTCGCCTGACGTAGCCACTATCCAACGTGAACCACCCAAGTCCGAACAAGCACCACCTACGTACATGCCTTACCCCCCGGAGGCGCCTACAGCTCCTCAGCCAAAGGAAATCGCCCCGAGCACGCAGTACATCCGCGAAGAGGATGATTCGACATGGGACAGTGTCGCAGGTGCCGCATCAAAGAAGAGCAGCAAGAAGGAGAAGAGGAAGCAGGAGAAGGCCGCCGCCGCAGCGGCCACTGCAGCAGCAGCTACTGCAGCCGCGGCTTTGACCTCTGCAGCTGTTCTTTCGCGAGAGAAGCCTGATGAAGCTGACTACAGGCATGGTGATCCTATTACTCCCTCTACTCTTAGCAACCCGTTCTCCGACACCAACAAGGCGCCTTCCACAATTGCCGCATCAACCATTTCTGCCGCGCCATCAACCAACAGTGTCCAGACTGCCTACTCTGCTGCACCATCGTCTAGCAGTGTCCAAACTGCCTACTACCAGCCTGAGCCTGCGCGCTCAGTAAGCAGCGTGCAGACGGCATATTATCAGCCTGGACCAGTACACGAGATGTGGAGGATACCAGAGCAAAGCGCAGTCGGACCTGGCTTTATTGAAGGCGAGCTTGAGGAGGATTTGCCAATGCACATCCCCGGTAGCTTTGATGACGAGCCAATATCTGAGCTGCCTGCTGAAGAGGCCTCAGCTTCTTCAGCGGCGAAGGAGCAGAAGGGTAAGGAGAAGGCAAAGGGTACTAACGAGACTGTAGTCACACGACGGGGCGAGCCGGAACCTGCCGTAGTTTCAGAGAGGGGCAAGGAGAAGAGCAGGGAGTCTGAGTCCGAGCTCAAGGTCAGCAAGAGGGAGAAAAAGGACAAGAAGAAGAAGAAGTCGTCATCCTCCAAGTCAAAGCGAGCTAGTGTGGATACCTGGGAGATGAGCGACATCAGCCCACCTCACAGCCCCATCATCGAGCGCGATCCCCGAGACATTGAGCCATCACGAGCTATCGAACGTGACCCCAGGGACATTGAACCATCGCGATCCATCGAACGCGACCCGAGAGACATTGAACCGTCGCGGTCCATCGAACGCGATCCCAGGGATATCGAACTACCTCGACCGAGTGAGCCTTCACGAAATGGTGAGCCGTCGCGCTTTGCCGAACTTCAACGCTCTCCTGAGTCCACTCGCTGGTCTGATTCGCAGCGCTCCCCGGAGTCATCTCGCTATTCCGATATGCAACGATCTCCTGAATCAACTCGTTACTCCGACTCTCAGCGCTCCCCCGAATCGACTCGTTCCACCGACGCATCTCGTTCTACTCAACCTTCCCGCTCTGCAGAACCCACTCGTGTCCCAGATCCTTCACGATACGCCGAGCCAAGCCGGTCTTCTGAGCCTTCGCGATCTGTAGATCAAGCTCGGGACCACACCCCGGCAAGAAGCACATCACAAGACAAGGAAAGCAGTGCTATTAAGGCCGTCACTGCCGCCATGACAGGTGGATTTGCTGCACTAATGGGCACCACGATGAGCCAGGACCAAGCCAGGATGACTTCTGACCTCGAACGTGCTAGACAGAATCTGGCGTCTGTAGAGAAGCCTGCCCCTCCCCCAGCCAATGGCTCTCGCGCACTCAAAGAGCACGAGAAGAACGTGACAATCCCTAGCTATGCATTCGAGGGTATTGAGGAGTTGGCCGACAAGACACCTAGACCGAAGAACCAGAAGAGGCATAGCAGTGGCAAATGGTCTCCAACGATTGGATCTCCCCTCAGGACCGAGGTGAAATCCGATGACTACATGAACGCTCGTACCACTCGTTCGCAATCTGATGCTTCCACCTATCAGCCATTCGTCGAAGCCCCGAAGGTGCCTACTGCGTCTCCGTTCACGACCGTTCCTCCGTTCACAACCTCCGAGCTTACCGCCTCTCGCAGCATAGCCGATTCTGGCTATTACGCTCCTGACGACATTGCACGCAAGGATGCCTCTGAGAAAGACTCGGATGGATCTCACTCAGCAGGCTCAGACGAAAGGACCCGACCACGCGATTCAAACACCCGCGCCAAAGACGACTCCTATGTCCGAAGCAAATCCGACGACGAGCAGGACTACATTATGCGCAGCATTGCTGATGACGACGACGTAGGCTCAATCGCTTCCTTGAGCTTCAAATACGACGACCCTGACCGCGAGGAGCGACGTCGCAGACGCCGAGAAGCCAGATCTGAGACCCGTGAGAAGAGCCATGACCGCGGTTATGGCGAAGAGGGCGGCGAACGTAGGCGAAGACATCGTCGCCATGAAGACGAGGACGCTGGGGATGACTGGGACACGCGATCTACATACTCTGAAGCTCGCTCTGACGCTAACGGTGAGCGCCGGCGTAAACACAGAAGACGAGAGAGCGAGAGGGATGCTTCGCCGTCAGAGAAGAAGCACAGGTCCCGCTCATCTGCAGCATCTGAACATGGTGATGGCTATGACGAGCACAAGCATTCTCGGAGACGTTCGAAGCACGATATTGACGACAACAAGTCCGTAGTATCCTCAATCGCAGGTTACGACGAGGAGCGCAGTCCAAAGAAAGAGAAGGAGAGGGAGAAGCGACCAAGTGGTTTGCTGGGTCTCTTCAGCAGCAAGTCAAGGGAAAACCTGGCTGAGGCAGCCAGCAAGTCATCGAAATCGAGGGACGACGACGATGAGGAACGCAAACATCGTAGACGGAAGCATCGGTCAGATCGCGCTTCTACGTACGGCTCAGACGATGATGATATGCGCTCCACGATCTCTAGCAGTAGTCGACGCGAGAAGAGGAGTAGTCGCAGTCGCAGTGAAAGAGGAGATGGAGACAGGGAGGATGCGTATGATGACAAGGTACATCGCTCTTCCTATGTGCGATAGCATCGTTGTTCGCAATGTAATTAGAATGAATGTTGATGTTGTGTATTAGGATCGTTCAAACGCTCGAACCCCGCCCTCGCATGCCGATGAACAACTAGAACAAGACCAACCGTCTTTTTTAGACGATCGGGCAGTGGCCGCAGCCGCTCCAAGTCCACTGCCCGCAAGTGAGCCTGTCCTTGAGGCTCAAAAGGGTAGTGGCATCATCCCGGGAGGTCGGCCCGAATCCCCGCTTACGACATCCGACAACACCCGCGTCACCGCCTCCGCTGAGGCCTCCGCTGACGCTGACCGGCCCAAGACACCTGAGTTGTCTTTCGAAGACAGCCGCGCGCTACTGACTCGTCTCACAGGTCTACAGCCTTGGCTGTTAGAAGCCTTCCCGGATGAGCTTCCACCTCTACCGTTGTCACGGCCAAGCTCTCCAACCCGATCACCCGAATTCAGTCGCCCTATAGCAGACTTGGCCAAAAGAAGACTGTCATCCACTGCTGTCCCCATTCGCTTTCGAAAACCCAGTGGTCCCTCTGTCAGCCAGCGCGACTTCTCCGGCGAGGCTCCTCAAGTGACAAGCCCTATTCCCGTCCCATCACCGACACGTGCTCATCGGCATGCAAAGTCTCACTCCACCGAATTCAAGTCGTCGCGTGAGTTTCGACCATTGTATCTTGTGGAACGCAACCGCAAGTCCGGAGATTTTCAGGAAGCGCTACCGCCTCTACCACCCAGCACCACTCCATCAGTGGCATCGGGCACTGAGTCAGATGGAGAGTTTGAGTCTGCCCAGGAATCGCCCGATGAGCGACCTGACCCCTTCTCCAATGAGCAACATCTCGATCCTTTGAGTGTCGTATCAGACCTCATCTCACCCCGATATGGACCGGAGCTTCAACACCCCGAACTCGCCAACCGCGAAATCCAAGAAATCGAGGAATCTGGTCAAGCTACACCAAAGGCGTCTGATTATTTTGCGGGTGCACCGCAAACGCAGAAAGTCGGTCCAAACTATGACTCTCTCACTGCCGCCTTGGAAACCGCCAGAGCTGAGCAGTATGAGTCCTCCACTGACGACTTCATGTCAACATTAACGTCTCCGCAAAATTCAACGCCTTTGGAGACCAGTGCTCCTCTTGATGACAGCATGATGCGGGATATCAGTACGCCTCGCCGTGGAGACTCTCCCCCGTCGAGTTCGTCGAGACTTCAGGACGCTGCTCTTGGTGCAGTGGTTGGCGGATTGACTGCTGCCGCTGCTACTGTTCTTCTATCACGCCCCTCTTCGCCTCCACGCAAGTCTAGGGATGTTGTTAAGGAGGTTCGACCGGCTGTTGAGGAGAAACAGCCTGAGTCTGTGCCAGAGCCAACCATCCAGGAGAAGCAGCCTGCACCCGAGCCTATTGAAATCGCAGCTGAGGCTGAGCCTGTACCTGAGCCAAAGGGCAAGGGCAAGGGTAAGACCAAGAAGAACAAGAAGAGCAGGAAGACTAGCATCTCCGGGACTCTGGCATCTTCTCTAGTTGAAGAGGAGGCAGTGCCTGTCCAAAGTTCTCCAACCTTGATCGATGACGACGAGTGGACGAACAACCGACGCCAGTCTGTTGCTGATTCTTGCGTCACCGATGCGACTACGCTTGTTGGTTCATCTGCTGCTGGCCCTTCTGATGCCAAGCAATTTCGACAGAAGGTCCTCGACAGCACCGCCCCCCAGCGAGACCAAGATACTGAGGTCAGGCGTGCTGTCTTCGAGGACGTTCCAGAGAAGACTTTGCGAACAGCGGAACCTGTCGTAGAGCGAAAGCAAGATCCCGAGCAGGTAGTAGACCTTGCTGCCGAGGCACCCAGGGACTTGGAGGACTTGATTGAGCCTCATCTGGAAACGATTGTCGAGCCAGTCACTGAAGAAGACGTCGCTGTCACACCCAAGGCGAAGAAGGCGAAGAAGAGCAAGAAGGGAAAACGAGCCAGTCAACAAGTTGAGCCTGAGCCAGCATCTCTGCCCGAAGCCGAAATCCCTGCCCACTTGCGGGACGACAAGATCTTGTCTGCACGAGAGCCACAACCCCAAGTCCCTATCCACTTGCAAGAAGACCGGATCCTGCCAGAGTCAGAATCACAGCAAGACACCATTACGCGCAAAGTCCTCGAGCCGGCATTCAACGATGCTGGCGAGAAAGACAGGGTCAATGTCATGGATTTCTTAGTCCAGGAAGATGCGCCAGCAGCTCCTGCTGAGGTACCACGGGAAACTGTGGCTGAGCCTACTACTTCTAAGGCTGTTGAAGAAGCTAAGGTGGAGGTGCCGGTTGCGGGTGTTGAGGAGAGCAAGGAGAGCAAGACGGATGTGCCTGTCGAGAAGACCAAGGTGGATGTGCCAGTTGCGCCCGTTGAGGATACCAAGACGGACGTTCCTATTGCGCTTCTTGAGGAGACCAAGACCGATGTGCCTGTCGAGGAAACGAAGGCGAGCGTGCCAATTGCCAAGGTGGAGGAGACCAGGACAGACGTGCCCGTCGCCACTGCTGAGGAACCCAAGGCAAAGAGCCCGGCTGAGCCTGCCCTACGATCAGCCAAGCCAACAACAGATGATCGTCCCAGCACAGCCGGTGCCTCAGGGGCACCCCGAAGCATTGGCGACGAAGGACGTCGATCTTCTGCAGCCGAATCTGACTCGGCGTCACCGAGCTGGGGCTCTGGTATATGGGGCAAACTCGGTTGGGGCAAGAAGATAGCGCCTTCGCCAACACCCTCGCCCCCTACCTCACCCAAACCCCAGTCTGTAGTCCTTGCCGCGTTGGCAGCTGCCAGGGAAGAGGCTGCCAAGCGAAGACAATCCATTTCTCCTGTGTCTTCGAGGAAGAGTTCCAAGGTGGAAGCTCGGCTTGCTTCGCCTGTTCCGGACTCTCAAGATGCGCAGGCTAAGCCGCAATTGCAGGTTGAGACAGAGAAGAATGCTGCTGTTCCCAGCAAGGAAGTCCCTGATGCTACCCACCGAAGCTCTTCCATTACTCCGCAGACTGCATTCTTCACTGACGAGGGAAAGCCTTTCTCGTTCCCTTCAGCCTCCAGTACGTCTGTGGCTGAGACTAAGAAAGCTCCCGCCGTACAGCAGGAGGAAGTCACTCCCCGCACTTCGCTCTTCACTGATGATGGGAAGCCTTCGTTCGCTCTCCCTTCGATGTCACCTACAGCGACAACACGGGCCCCTCCAACCAGGGAGGACAAGGCTGTTGCAGAAGAGCCAAAGGGCCTGGGTATCTCAGAAGAGGTTACCGAGGAGGTCAAGGAAGTTCCTGCATTCGTTGCTCCTCAGACCACATTCTTCACTGATAATGGGAAGCCATCTTTCACATTCCCATCATCCCCAAAGCCTGAGGAGACAATCTTGGAGCCTGCTCCGGCGGAATCTGAAGCGCCTGCCGAAGAAGCGGTCGTGCCTGAACCCAGCTCTGCAAAGAAGAAGACCAAAAAGGAGAAGAAGGACAAGAAGGCCAGCGTACAGATCACCGACCCCTTGGAACCCGAGGCCGATGTCAGCAAGCCTGCCGACACTCCTATTGATACTGCAGTAGAAACTGCGCCCGAGCCGTCGACCACTGAGCCAGCCGAGCGCGAACTCCCAGCCAGCGAACCTGTCGAGACTCCTATGGAGACTGCAGTAGAAGCTTGGGGCGAGCAATTGCTACCTGAGCCAACTCCTGCCAGCGAGGAACCTTCCACAATCTTGGGCGAAGCAGATCTCCCCAAAAAGAACCTCGCTGCCAATGAGCCCGCTAGCGTGGAGCCTGTAGTTGCAGGGACTTCTATCCCCGAGGGCGAGGAAGTCACTCCAATCGCGGACAAGAAGATGACCAAGAAGAGCAAGAAAGTCCAGAAGGCTGACCAAGAAAGCACTGAGGCCGAGAGGCCATCTTCTACGACGCTTGTCGAACCTGTGATCGAACGCACACATGACGATGTCCCTGCCAGCGAGCCTGTACCGGCGACTGAAGAAGCTCCTGCTGCTGAGCCAGCAGCAACAGAGACTGTCCAAGAGAAGGTGGTCAAGCCTGAGGCCGAGACTGAGAGCTCCATCCCGGAACCTGCATCTGCAGCTACACCGGAACCATCGGCTCTCCCTGTCGAACCAATTGTGACTGAGCGGGACTTGCCTTCAGTTCAAGACTCGCCAAAGACGAAGAAGGGCAAGAAGAACAAGCGAAAGAGTGGTACTGCCACGCCTCTGGTTGAAGCCGAGCCCACCGCCGAGGCTTCCACCGCTGCTTCTGAGCCTTCTGTAATCGACCGAGACTCGCCTAAGCAGCTGACCACTATCGTGGAACCCGCACAGGCTGCTCAAGTTGAGGCAGCTGATGTTCCCCTTCCAGTAGACCAGTTTGACAACGACCTCAAGGAGTCAACTGCCGTTGAGCAACCTGCACAGCCTGCTCAAGTCGAGGCTGCCAATATCCCTCTCCCAGTCGCGCAGCTCGATGAAGATCTCAAGGAACTTGTAGAAGTGGAGTCTTCCAAGGATGCTCGTCCTCCACAGGAGCCGACTCCTGAAGCTTCAATTACGGCTGAGGCTGAACCCCCTGCTACGCCGAAGTCCAAGAAGGCCAAGAAGAGCAAGAGGAAGAGCGAGATGGCGACACCTCGGCCTGAGGTAGAGACCATAGTCGAGCCTGCTACACCTGTCACGGAAGCTCCTGCGCCACTTGCTGAAGCAGTGGCACCTGCGGAGACCCCTACTAGCCAGTCCTGTGATATCGGAGAACCTGTATCTTCCAGTCAAGCTGAAGTTCCGGAAGTTTCTCTTCCCGAAAAGAAGGTTGACGACGTGGTTGATGCTGCAGCCGTTGCTCTTCCCACTGATGACCTCACCGAGGACTTATCTGAGCCTTTGGAACAGGCAAAGCCTGAGGCCGACAGCTCAACTTCCGTTGAGCCAACGACAAAAGACATCCAGGCTGGAGCCGATGCAGCAACCATTCCTCTCCCGATTGACGACCTGGAAGACTTGTCTACGCCCCTGGAGAAGTCTGACCCGCTGGTCGAGGCCTCAACTCCGGCCGAGCCAACAACCGAGGATATGCCTTCTACACCGAAGAAGAGCAAGAAAAAGAAGGCCAAAAAGACAAAGACATCGGTTGATGAGCCCAGCACGCCAGTCATCCAGGAACAGCAAGAGCTCGAAAGACCTACCAAGCCTGCCCCAGTTGAGTCCGAAGCAGCATCCGCCGAACAAGTAACAGAGCGGTCGGCGTTGAAACCAGCACAGGTGGATCCCTTTGTTGAAAACACGGTGACTGAACCACTTCCTGCCGAGAGCGAGGCTTCTGCAGTCGCTGAGCCTACCCATGAGCCCATCTCTGAGCCTGTTTCAGAGCCAGCCCCAGAGCCATTGCTACCTGTCGAAGAGGAAGTCGTAACGCCTTCGAAGAAAGCCAAGAAGAAGAAGGGCAAGAAGGGCAAGGTCGAAGAGGAAACACCTACAACGCTAACCACTGAAGTTCAGCGCGAGCTGGGACCCATTGTTGAACCAGCACAAGCTGAGTTAGCCACCGAGAACCTTGCTCCCGTTTCTGAGAAGCAACAAGCAGCCGAACCTGTCGCTGAAGCTCCTACTGAGGTCGTTCCCGAGACTGTCACTACTGTCATCGAAGAGCTATCTGTTCCCCAGTTAACACAAACTAAGCCCACCGTTGAAGGGCCCATCCCGGTTGAGGTGAAGCCAGTCG
The DNA here is from genome assembly GCF_003171515.1 of Pyrenophora tritici-repentis. Lineage (NCBI taxonomy): Eukaryota > Fungi > Ascomycota > Dothideomycetes > Pleosporales > Pleosporaceae > Pyrenophora > Pyrenophora tritici-repentis. The sequence goes on from NC_089390.1 coordinate 6,702,159, forward strand.
AAGAGCCATCGCAGCCTGCTACACCATTGGAGGAGGAGCCCACAACACCTTCTAAGAAGTCCAAAAAGAAGAAGGCTAAGAAGGGCAAATCTGTCGATCTTGGGTCCACCGTCGACGACGCAACCGCTAACAAGACTGAAGCCGCAACCTCTGTTGAAGCCTCCCAGCCCGAGCCGATTGTCAATACTAGCCCTGCTTCGTCGTCCGAGCCTTTACAGCAACCTGTAGCTGAAGATGACCGAGCACTTGACGTAACACCCGGAGCATCTGTCACTCCAAGTCAAGAGGCCCCTCAATCTTCACTCCCGGCCGACAACGTCTCGCAAGAGGTCATACGCGAGTCAGCTATCCAACCCATGGAAGAGCCCGTTCTCGAAGTGCCAAGTCAAGAAGTCACCGAGACCATCGCGGACGACCAAGCTCCTTCAACGCCAAAGAAGAGCAAGAAGAAGAAGAAGGCTAAGAAGGGCAAGTCAGGTGATACTGAGCCAAGCACTCCCATCATCGAACAGTCTGCATTCGAGCCTGAGGCATCTGCCAAACCCACTCCGGCTGAGCAGCCTGCTACTGTGACCGAGAAGTTGGTGCAAGAGAAGACCATCAAGGCAGAGCCGGCTATGTCGCCAGCAGAGCTTGTGTCGCTTCCTGAGACCGATGATAAGGATTTGGATGAGCTAATTGCATCTCCAGCTGAGCTTGTGGCACTCCCAGCAACCGACGACAAAGATCTGGAAGAGCGGAAGCCAGCTGCAGAAGTCAATGCTATCAAGGAGGTTGCTGCAGTGCCCAATGTGTCAGTACCGGAAGCCGAGCTTGTTGCCCTTCCGGACACTGATGACAAAGACCTGGAACAACCAGTACCTTCCGCGCAAACCGAGGAGCTCAAGGTGGAACCGGCTTTATCGCCTGCTGAGCTCGTTGCTCTTCCAGAGAATGACGACAGAGACTTGGAAGAACATACTACTTCTGCACCAGTCGAGGTTGCGCCTGCTATCACCGTACCGGAAGCTGAGCTCGTCGCTCTTCCAGACACCGACGACAACGATCTGCAAGAACCGCTACAAGTCGAGCCCACCAAGGAGGAGGATGTTGCAAAGCCCGAAGCCTCCGTACAGGAAACTGACATCGCCACGCCTGCCACTGGTATCACAACGCAATTGGAGCCTAGCTCAGATGTGGCTGCTATTCCAGCACCTATCGAACAAGCCACTGAACAAGCACCAGCCGACTCAACTCCGAAGAAGAGCAAGAAGAAGAAGGGTAAGAAGGGCAAATCAATCGACATTACTGAGCCTAGTACACTAGTTACTGAGGAGCCTGAGCCACAGTTCGGAAACGTCTCTGAGACTACCCAGCCTATCGAGGCTACCGTGCCATCTTCGCAGGAGGCAATTGGCACAGCGACTGAAACTCAACCCTCTGCTGAGCCTGTATCAGCCGAAGTTGGTGTCGAGGAAGTTGTGCGCCAGGTACATGACAAGCCCACTGATGCCACTCCCGTTCCAGCGTCTTTCGAGCCGGTTGCCGGGCCTGCTTCGAAGAAGGCGAAGACACAAGACGTAGAGCTGGAGGCCCCCGCAGCTCCTCAACCGGAGTCAGTTGTAGATGACACTCCTGCAGTCGTCAACCTCGACCCTACCACTAAGGTTACCTCACAAGATACGCCGGAGAAGCCGGATGCCGTCGACCTTCCTATACCTCAGCCTACAGTGGACGATGCCTCTGCAAGCAAACCACTTGAAGTGACTGACGATGCTACTACACCTGCCACGCTTTCCGAGAGTGCTGTCGTGGATGGGATGACTGCACCTGAGTCTCGCTCAGATCTACCTGCTACTCGGGAACTTCCCTTGGTTGCCAGCCAGCCTGAAGAGCTTGTCTCTTCGGAAGCCGCCATCAAAGCTACTGCTCCTACTGATGTACAATCGGAAGTGGTGGCTGAGACTGAAGAGCCCTCTACCCCATCTAAGAAGAGCAAGAAGAAGAAGAAGGGTAAGAAGGGAGAGTCGCTATCTGAGCCTCAGACTCCAGTTGCTGAAACTGCGCCGGTCGTGCCTGAGAGTGCCATCCAAAACAACGCTCAGCCCGCCGCTACGACGACTGAAGAATCGACTACTCGCGAAGTGCTACCTGAGCCCAATGTCGAAGTCTTGCCAGAGTCAAGCAAAGATGTGATCACCGAGCAGACATCCATTGTCACCAGCGAACCTGCTCAACCTGCCGGGGAAGCAGCTCTTCCGACTGAAGACGCAACCGCCGTTGTCTCGACAATGCCTGAGCAAGTCAGCGAGCAGCCTGCGCCAACGACGCCGAAGAAGGACAAGAAAAAGGCCAAGAAAGCTAAGAAGGCTGAGCTTGAGAACGAAACGTCAGCTGCTCCTTCTACTGTTGTCAAAGAGGTGGCCCAATCGCTTGAAGAGCCAACTACTGAGGTACAGAAGGCGTCCGAATCTCAAGACATTGTTGTCGGACAACCCACTGCCGACACTCAGGATGTCACTCGGGCTGTCTCCCCGAGGTCCAAGCCGGTTGATACCGCAAGTCAGGAAGTCGTGCCGCCCATCGAATCCCAGGCCGAAGATACCACCACACTTGGCCCGGCTGAGGTTGCACCCGTACCTGAGTTCCAAGAGGAAGCCGTCGTCGTACAGCCCGAAGAGGTCTCGCGTGAATCCGAGCAGAAGCAAGATGTCGAAGAGTCTCCTTCCAAGAAGAGCAAGAAGAAGGCTAAGAAAGCTAAGCGTGCTTCTATCTCCGAAGAATCTGCGGCCACGCCTGTCACGGAGACACCGGTTGAAGAGAAGAAATCGTCTTTGTCCGAGCAACAAGTCCCTGCAGTTGTGAAAGAGCCATCATCCGCTTCTGCTGCTGTAACAGAGTCAACACCAGCCCCTGCATCAACCAAGGAGCCTACTTTTGATCTTCCACCTGTGGCAAATCTATCTACCGAGCGCGATCTTGTTGCGGAAGATGCAGCAACTGTCCCCCTTCCCGAGACATCAGGTCTAGAAGATGACGCTTCAAGCTCTGAGCAGCCAGTTGTGATATCTGGGCCCGCTAATGTACCAGTTGCCGAAGTGGTGACAGCCGAAGAGCCTGCTGTCGCCAGCATGCTCATCACCACACATGATGTTCCTGAGGAGCCCACCAGCCCTGTCTCCAAGAAGAAGTCGAAGAAGGCCAAGCGTGTCTCGATTTCCGAAGAGACCACTTCCATCCCATCACTGCCTATCGAGGAAAAGACTGAGCCGATCGTCGAGGAACAGGCCGTCACTGTGGCTCCAATCAGCGAGAAGTTGGAACGCGAATCTCTATCTACGGAGGAGCAAGTTCTTCCTGTTGCGCCTATCGAGGATTCAGCTCCTGCCGCTACACCTACTACCGAAGAGTCTAGCCAGCCAGAGGTCACAGTGGAGCCTGCGTCACCCGTCTCGAAGAAGAAGAAGGCAAAGAAGGCGAAGCGTGGATCTATTGCCGAAAGCGGTACATCAACGCCTATCGACACTCCTACCGAGGAGAAGAAGGAGAGCCCGCTTGATCTTGTTGTACCAGCTACTTATGAGCAGCCCCTTGCTGCGCCAGCGACTGAACAGCAAGTGTCGGAAACTGCGTCAGTGGAACCTACTGCCACTCTTCCTGTTGCACAAGAGCCGAAGGAGGAGGAGCAATCTCTCCCTACAACTGGCGATAACCAAGCTACAGCAACAGCACCACTTCAAGAGCAGCCATCCGACACCGCCACTGCCGAGGAAGTTACGACCGCTACCGAGACTACCGAACAGCCTAACGCACCATCTTTGATCACCGACGAGCTTTCGACCCCGACCAAGAAAGACAAGAAGAAGGCGAGGAAGGCCAAGCGCGGTTCTGTTGCAGAAGCTGAGTTGTCGGTACCTTCTACCCCGGTTGAAGAAGTTTCCAAGGAGCTCACCAAAGAGACCGGAATCCCACCCACAGTCGAATCGGAGCCTCTAGTATCGATTGTTGTGCCTGCGACCGAGAGCCGGGACGTAGTCGCCACACCTTCTGATGAGCATTCAGTCACTACCCCTGCCACCGAGCAGATCAAGACGGAAACAGCTAAGGACACTGCTGCGACTTCTGAGCCTCAACTTGCCGTTGAAGCCATCATTTCAGAGGCACCCGCTCAGCCCGATACTTCTGCTACTGCAGCGTCCTCAACAGAGGTCAAACAAGAGGACGAGCAGGAACCAGCGGAGTGGGCTAATCTGTTCAAATCGGCAGAGAAGAAGCTCAAAAAGGCAAAGCGAGCATCCATTGCTGAGGGCGAACTATCTCAGCCAGCGACTCCCGTGAAAGAATTGTTCAAGGAGCTTACTACTGCCAATCAGCCCGTCACACCTACAGTAGTAGAGGATTCAACTGCTGAGCCAAAGCCGGCTGAACCAAAGCTTCCATCTGCGACCGCGAGTGGTGAGCCTGACAACAACCTGAAGTCAGCCGAGGAACGAGCCACGCCATCCACCGCTATTGAAAAGCCGACCAGCACTGCAACTGCAGCCGAAGAACAGACAACAGCCGGTGCAACACCAGAAGAACCTCCAGGTGACCCCAAACCACCCGACAAACAAGATGCAGCAGCTGAGCCTGAACCCTCATCGCCGGTCTCTTCCAAGAAGAAGGCGAAAAAGGCCAAGAAGCAGCAGCAAGAAGAAGAAGCTAAGAAGGCCGAGTCTTTTTTAGCAGATGAGACGACTGAGGCAGCCAACTCTGATACTCAGTCGTCTCTATCGAACCCTACACTTTCGGAGACCCAATTACCTTTCTCGGGGATACCGACCTCATATCCCCAACCTTTTACGAATGATGAGCTTGTTGTTAATGATTATGATGATGGTATGCAGATGGGGGAGCGTGGTGGCGTGGAGGATGAGCAGAAGAAAGAGGGAGTGGAGGTGGAGAAGGGGGAGGATGTGGAGGAGAAGAAAAAAGAGGACTTGGAGGGTGTGAAGGAGGTGATGAAGGAGGAGGTGGTGGAGGAGAATAATAATAAGGTGGTGCAGGATGAGCAAGAGGAGATGCCTAAGGGTTCGGGGGAAGTAGTTGAGACGCAAGAGGAGGTGGTCGCGCAGGACAAGGTGCTAGAAGAACCAGCTGAGCATCTCAAACCTACAGCTGAGGAGGAGAAGTCGCTGGATGTCGAGCAGGGGGTTGCGCCAACCGAGCTATCGGAGTCAAGATCTGACAATGTTGAAGCTGAACCCAAGGAGTCGGCATCTGTTGTAGAAGAGCTTACACCCGAAGCTCCACCGGCAACCGCTACGATTGATCCTGTCATTGAGGAGCCTAGCTCCAAAATGGAGGTCGAGCCCGTCGTCGCCCCAGCAAGTCCCATCTTGCCGACCGTAACTGAAGACGAAACGGTAACCTCAATCGATGTTGAAGAAGTTCAGCCGGTGATCCCAGATCCACAGGAAGAGATCAAGCTTACTCAGGAAGAGCCCGTTCAAATACCCGAAACGCAACCCGTGGACTTGGTAGAAGACGCCCAAGCAGATGTCTCAGAGCCGACCAAGAAGAACAAGCGCGCATCTACGGCCGAGGCACCAGTGAAAGACGTCAGCGTTATGGAGCCGACCAAGGAGGCCCCGTCTGAAGACAAGAGCAAAGACGCCGCAGCTTCAAGTCCCACTGAGCCAGTCATCCTAATGGTCGACGAGTCAATTCAGGATACTACCACCGATCGACCCGACGTAGCAGCTCACCCAGTCGAGCCCGAACAGTCCGACAAGCCCAATGAAGATGTCGTGGCTTCTGAAGTCGCACAGCCTGACTTTGAGCAAGTCGTGACTGAGGAACAACAGAAAGAGGTTGTCGCACCTGTACCGGAAGCTGCTGTTGAGAGATCCGTCGCGGAGCCTGCGCAAGAGCATGCCGAACTCACTATGGATGATTCTGAGCAACTACAAGAACCGGCACTCAACGAGCCAAGCATTATCAAGAACGACGAAGAGATCAAGCAGCAGCCCGACACAGCGACCTCTGTCGAGATTATTCCTGATGCCCAGCCCGTGCAGCTCGAGGAGACGGCACCTGTCCAACTCGAGCAGGCTACGGTTACGTTGGAGCCAATCACCGAGACTGAAACTTCACGAGAAGCTGAGGAAGCTTTGCCACAGCCAGCCGTCGAGGCATCCCCCAGTCTTCAGCCAAAAGTACCAGACGAGCCAGTTGTAGCACCTGTCGAAGAAGTGTTGCGACCCATACCGCCGATCGCTGAGCCTCAGGTGCCTCTTGGGGTTGAAAAGGTCACGTCTGAGCAACAAGACGTGACGCAGCCCGCCTTCGAGACCCCTAGCGCGCCTGAGCCGCCTATCGAGGAGCTTCCATCGTCAACGCCTTCGAAGAAAGAAGAGAAGAAAAACAAGAAGGCGAAGAAGCAGTCCATTGATGCAACGCCGGCTCAGAAGGCTGTGCCCGACGTTCAACGGGACCGAGCTGAAGAGGCTATCCCACTCCAAGCTGAGCCTGCAGTTGCGGAGACGATTGTCGAGTCCGTACCAGTTCAGGGTGATGTGGCTGTTCCACAGCAAGCCGATGCTTCAGATGTCAAGGTTGTTGAGGTATCGCAGCCTGAAGGGTCACGGGATCTTGCCAAAGAACAGGTTGTTGGACATTCCAAGCCCGAGGAACCACAACCTGTGCCGGAGGCAGTCATTGAACCGGTAGTCGTTGAGCCTAAGGAAGTCACTTCTGAGGTTGCGTTGGCAGAAGATGAGACCGTCCTACAACCCAGATTCGAGACTCCATTATCTGCCGCGAACGAGCCACTTCCTGCTTCAGTTGTAGAGCCTGAGGTCTCAGTTCCCGTAGAAGACGCCACAACTCCATCTAAGCAGGCGAAGAAGAAGGCCAAGAAGACTAAGGCGAAGGCTTCGGATACCATCACGCCTGTTACGGAAGGCGTTTCTAAATCCCAGCCTGAAGCCTCCCGGAAAGTCGGTATCCTCGAGCCTGTCGCGAAGCCCGAGGCTTTTGAAGACGTCCCGCTGCCTGTATCTCGAGAAGAGCCTATTGTAGAGGCTGTGCGTAGCGACAACGCTGAAGTCTCGGTGGATGCGCCTGTGACTGAGCAAGAACGTTTGATTGACGACAGCGCTGTGCCCCCGATTGTTCAAGAGCCTGCAGTTGAGCTTCTCGTTGAGCAGCCGAGTGAAAAGGTGCAAGCCGACAATCTCTCACCCGAACAACCCCAAGAAGTTGTTGCACATGAGCCTACACTCCACAGCTCTATAGAAGAAGACCGCAACGTCGAAGTGCCAGATCCTACTCCTCAGCAAGACGTCCTCACAAAGGACGAACGCCCGCTTGAACAGGAGCAGCCTATCGAGCCGATCATCCCAGTCGCGACGGAAGTTGAGCCTACTTTAGAGGAGCCAGCTTCGCCTTCGGTATCCAAGAAGAAGAACAAGAAGGTGAAGAAGGCAAGCGCTGCAACACCGGCTGTGGAAGAGACTCCAGAGGTTGGTGGTGATATCGCCGCGACACCGATCGCAGACGTCGTGCCACCCACACTCGATGCGCAAGCTCGTGTTGAACCTGCCGTGGCAGAGCAACCCAAGGCTGAAGAGAACGCCATATCTTCTGAGACTCCTGTAACAGCAGAAGCACCCACACAGGCACCCATTGAGCATTCTGAACCTCTACCCAGCGAACAGGTCTCAGAGCCAATCCAGCTCAAGGAGACGGCAGCGCCTGAGGAGATCAAGACTGATACAGTCAAGGCCCCGGAGCCTGTTCTGGGTCGTAAGCTAAGCAAGAAGGAGAAGCGCGAGGCTCGGAAACCAGCTGCTATCGCAAGCGATGAACCAATCGCCGAGAGAGAGCCAGCAGCCGCGTCACCCATCGAGCATACTGCGACTGAGCCATTGCCTACAACTCCTACCGTTGACATCACTTCACCCGAGCAGGCCCAAGAACCTGCTACAGTGGATCTTTCGACATCTCAAGAGCCTACCGTTGAGCAAGAAGCTGCACGCGAGCTACCAGAGCGTGTAGTAGACGAAGCAACCGCAGCGGTAGTTGCATCGGAACCTCAAGAAGTCCTCTCTGAAGATGTTACGGTACCCGCTCACAAGGAGGTCGAGGAGAAACCTACTCTCCTTGATATCGCCGAGTCTGCAACAGAGGTATCTTCACAGATCGAGCCAGCTATTAACGAGTTGCAGCAATCAACTCATGTCAAGGAGCAGCCCAACGACATTCCCGATGCGACAGTTGTTGAGACCGAGAAATCGACCGCAGAGCCAGTCCAAGTAGAAGACCAAACCTTGCCCAGCGAGACTGCGGAAGTGGTCGAACAGCCAAGTACTCTATCGCTCGAAGCAGAGGCTGCTATACTGCCCGAACGCATCGCAGTAGATGAAGTCGAGTCTTACAACCGCAATATCTCGGAGCCTGTGGTTACAGAGAGATCTGCATCGCCAACGCTACCTACCAAGCATGTCGTAGAGCAGCAACCCGCCCATCAGGACGTACGTTCCGAGGTTTTTGCTGTTGATGAGGTAGTTATTGAACCCATCACACTGTCCAAGGAGATGGAGGAAATATCAGCGCCCTACACTGAGGACGTGGTAGAGCAGGAAGTTCATTGGGAGCCTGCGCCTGAATCTCTTCCAGTTGATGAGGCAGTCACTGAGCCCATCAGACAGGCTATGGAGGTTGAGTCAGTTCCCGCAAGGGATCCGCAAGTCAGCGAGACGGTTGTCGAGAACGAGCCTGCGTCCGAGGTGGACTCTTCGCCGATAGAGCCGGAGACAGAAAAGAAGAACCTTTTGGTTTTTGACGTCTCTGCCCCAGCTGAGGTTCTCGTCGAATCGGAGACAGTGCCAGCGTCAACTAACAGCGTCTCTCAAGATCTATTAGAGCACGTTGAACCTCAGCCAACTACCACTGAGCCAGTTGCTGTACCAGAACCCGTCTCACTCGAGCCTGAGATCGAGCAGCTAGCGCAGGAGATGGCTGATGCACCTATGGCTGAGACTATTGTTCAGCAGGCTGAGCAGGAAGTCGCCAAAGCTGAAGATCCTGAGACACCGCTTTCCCCCTCAACGTCAAAGAAGGGCAAGAAGAAGTCCAAGAAAAGTAAGAAGGCTGTCGAGGAGGTCCAGGAAGAGGTGGCTGCGCCAACTGAGCCTCTGGGTAAGATCAAGCCTACTTCCCCCACACAGGAAAGCACTCCCGCCATCGAGCAAGCCGAACAGGTCAAACGTGTCGAACCTGAACCAGTACCGGAAATCCTCGACACTCCATCGGAAGACTTGTCTCGTGCCATCGTTAATCAGCCTACCGAGACCACTACCGCGCGACAAGATGACAACAAGACTTCTCAAAAGGACAGTCTCCCACTGGCAAAGCCCTCTCCTTCCCTCAAGGCCGTCCAAGACGAAGCAACAAGCCTGAAGCAACGCGCTGATGACCTTGATGACGAACTTGACGATGAGCGTCCACCACCCCAAGAAGCCAAGAAGTCCACTCCCATCCTCGCTGGTTCGATTTTCGATATCGTCAACAAGCTCGCGAGCAAGAACGACAAGAAGCCGAAGCGCATTAGCGACTCCAGCCTCATACTCACGACTCCTACAGTTGCCCCCAAGCCTGTGGTTGAGACGGAGAAGGTTGTTGAGACGCCGATGCCTGCGTCGGCGGCGGTAGAGGAGCCTATCGAGGCACCTCCCGTCGAAGAACAGACAGCATCAATCGATGCACCTTCCCGTGAGCTGAGCAAGAAGGAAGGGAGGGCAACGGTGGATGAGCCTGCTACACCATCGGATCTTGTTGTGCCGGTTGAGGAATCTTTGGAGTCGGCCATTGAGCAGCCCGTTGAACAGTTACCAGCTACCACCAAAACTTCTGCCCGGAGTGAAGTACCTGACAATGTGCCAGCCAAGGATATCGAAGCACCTACCGAGCCAGCCACAGTCGAGCCTGAGTCTTCGACCGTCATCGCTGAGGTAATCAAAGAGCCTGTCGCGGAGCAGCCGCCGACGCCGTCAAAGAAGCTTAGCAAGAAAGAAAAGAAGAAGGCTAAGGAGACATCGGTGGTTGAGGATGACTCCACAGTTCCGGCTGTAGCACCAGAGTCAAGCTTGGCATCACCAAAAGATGCAAGGCCAGAGGTAGCAGGTCCTGAAGCTGAAGCACCACCAATGCCAATTGCCCTCCCCACCACTGACGTGGTAGAGACCATCCAAGAGTCTCGCGACATTTCTCTGCCTCAAGACTCAGAGCCTGCAGTTGCCCCTCCTCTTGCACGCGAGGATAGCAACAAGGACAAGAAGGAGGAAGCGGTACTTGATCAGGCCGAGCCGCAAAAGTCTGACAATGTGGTAACGACGGAGAACGTACCGACTGAGATACAATTGGTCGAACCGTCGCATCTAGTGGAAGAGAAGCCCGCAATTACAGACAACACCAAGGTCGAGTCTACACAACGCGACGTGACCGTGGGGGCTGAGCCGCAAACTCCTAGTGATCTCTCGAAGATTACTGAACCGTCAACTAGTGAGACAGTGTCTGAGACCAAGACAGCTTCGAAGAAGATCAAGAAAGAGAAGCGCAAGTCAAAGAGCATTGCTGAATCTTCAGAAGAGCCAGTCAAGGTTGCACCTCTTGCTCCGGTAGAAAAGGTCGAGTCTACTGTGCCCGAGCCTGAAGTTGAAGTCTCTCCTGAGCAGTCAGAGAGCCAAGAGCGCAAGCTTAAGGAAGTCAAGATCTCAGCGCCACCTGAGCAGGTTGTGGAGGCCGCGCAAGACGAGCAGCGCATCACTTTCCCCAAGGTTCGAGCTGGAAATGATGTGCTCCCTAAGCCCATCGATACTTCTCAGTCGAGCATTACTCCCCGTACATCGACCGAAATTCTTGAGAAAGTCCCAACGCCGACCTTGCAAAAGAAGCCTTCCAAGACGCATAGGTTGGCAGCCATGTTCGAGCGTTCATCGCAAGATGATCCTGCTGGAGCACGAAACCTCCATAGAGAAACATCTGGGAGTGTCAAGAATCTTGCCGAACGCTACGAGAACCAGTCTCGATCGGTTATACCCTCACTGCTCCCATCTCCCGAGAAGCGACCTGCATCTCGAATGACATCTCGCAGTCAGCTCGGCCCAGGTACACCGGAACGTTCGGATTCCAAGTCACCTGCAAGAGAGATTGACTTCGCAGCCACAGTTGCAGCAAGTTTGCAGGAGTCGGGCTTTGATCCCGGGATTGTCTACAACGACAGATCTTTCCACCGCCCCAGCTCTAGCAAGGGCGCACGTGATATCGCACCGGATGACGACGTGTTTGATGCCAAAGAAAGAGCCAGTAGGTCCCGACTTGGTAGCCTGAGCCGCTCTTCATCAGCTGGTGGCTCGCCTAGAATACGACCAGTCAAACCCACCGAGCCTGATGTCCTGCCACCTATCGGAGTAGCGGTGGCAACCGCCGATGTACCCTCTTTCGACCCACTGGATGTTCTCAATGACCCAGCTTTTGCAACGCGAAAGTCACCTCCTGGCGTACTTGAAGAGGCGGATCCAGATGAGCTAGCGGGGTCTTCTAGCCTGAGAAGGACCAAGAACATGAAGCTCCACAAGCCTCTACCTGAGATGCCAGTGGGTACCGAATCGACCGAGGTAGAAGAGAAGGAGTTGGACTCGCCAAGAAAACGGGATAAGACGGCAAAGAAGGAAAAGGAGCAGGCTTCAGTTCAGCAGGGAAGTGTCGAGTATACAGCTACCGAGACTCCGGCGCTTGAGGCTCTCACAGAGGTGCCTCCTGCTGTTGAGACTCCAGTTGACTCCGCAACCCGCGAAGTCGAGCCAGCCCGATCCAAGCCTGTCGTGGCGCCGATCAACTTTGAAAATTCACCGGAAAGGTCTATGTCACCAAGATACGCGGCGGAGCAAGCCATCCAAGAAGAGCAGGAGCGGTTAAGGAGGAGAGAGGGAAAGATGAAAAGGGAGAGGTCGAGGAAGGTGGGTACGGAGGGAAAGGCGCAGGCCGAGGAATATAGTCCCACTTTACCCGTGACGTTTGATCAGGAGCCACGCTCGTTGACTACAAGCGAACCTAATGAGTACCCGTTTCCGCTGATTGTGCCAAGAAAGGAGGATGTGGAGGCACTGGAAGCAGCTTTGGCAGAAGCACGCAGGAAGGAGCTGGAGAAGGAGAGGGATATGGATTCATGGGCACCAAAAGAAAAGAAGGAGAAAAAGAACAAGAAGAGCAGGAAAGTCGAGGAGACTTTGGGTGATGGGTCAGCCCCCGCTGAGACAAGACCCGCGGACCCTGAGTCGCACAAGCGAAGGACGCATCCAGTATCTTTTACAAAAGAGCAGCCAAATGAGAAGCGCATCCATACTCTGGAGCCGTCCGAGGAGCCTCGTTCCACAGCTCAGAGAACAAAGTCGTCTTCACAGACCGTTGTAGCAGGCCCATCAACTCCCTCTGCTACGCATCAGGCCACACCTGAGGTACAGGCAGCACGGGCAACCGAAACGCCCGCCCCCAAGCTGAGGCGTACTTCAAAGGGATCTAGAACTCCCCTAAACACACCAAGCCGTTCTATCGCGAGTCCTCAAGGCGTTGAAGAGAGCCCAGCCTTGCCCGAGTATCCCACATTCACTGCTGACTCCACTCCAAACAACGACTACGCGACAAAGGAGCGAACCTCCTACCTGTTTGACTCTTCCCCGTCAACACGTGCCTATGGCACATCGCCAGCAGTTCCAGCACAGACACCTGGTCAGGACAACCAGAGGGTACTCGATACCCCATCAAAAGACAAGGGCAAGTCATCGCACACAGCCAAGCAAGCGCAGAGTCACTCAAATGACGACTTGGTATCGTCCGAGACAGAGGTCAAGCAGAAGGAGCCCTATCAATCCTTGTTTGGCGACCCAAGCGAGAAGCAGACCGAACAGAATACTCCGCTTCCAACACCAACCACGAGGCCCGATCGTCCAAGGAGCACTCAGCCACTTGAGTCGATTACGGAGAACAGCCCAGAAGATTCCAGGTCACAGAAGAAGTCGCGATCAATCGTTGATGTAGGAGTGTCGGAGCGAGGACTAAAACAACCTCGACACACAGAGAGCTTGAAGTCAATCACGGATCGCATGAGGTCGCCTCCGCTGCGCACGCCAACACCAACAGGCCGTAGAAGCGTACCTCCTGCGGTTGACGTAACAAGTGGAAGAGCGTCGCCATGGCATCAAGTCAATGAGAGCCTCGATCGAACCATGACTCTCACTCCCGCACGCCGGATGCCTCGTTCTTCCCCCAGCGCGGAGCCATTGAAGCAGTACATGGCGGAGCAGCGATCAGCTAGCGTCCAAAGTCAACGCTCGTTGAGCAACATTGCGAGGATTAGGTCTCCGGACCAGGAACGTTCCATGAGCTCAATGAGTTCTACGCGGTCGTTGCGACGAGTAGACAGGCAAACGTCAGGTGACCTGAGATCGGCTTCTGGGCTTGGCGGGGCCAGTGCGCAGGACGCTAAGAGTGCGCAACCCAATCTTCCGAGCGCAGCACCCGCGCCCGGGGCAACATCAGCCATCGCGGGCATCGCAAGCGCATCAGGTTACGATCCAGTCAGGGGCGAAGGCAAAGGTCGCCGGGCCAGTATGGCTGAAACCTTCGTAAGTAGTCCAAACATTGTTGGGACGTTTGCCTCGTACTAACAGTCTCTCGCAGGAAGCATGGGGCGAGGCCCAAGGATCGCCCATCTCGCCATCTCGCCCACCCAGTGTGCGCAAACGTCAAAGCATGCAAATCATGGATTTGCAGACGCAACTAGACCAGCTTGCAGCGCAAAATCAATCGCTCGAGGCTGCAAAAGCAAGAGCCGAGGAGACGTTGCAGGCGACACAACATCAACGTCAAGTTGATGAGCAGCTGATAGCTGAGGAAGTGGAAGCACGTGATCGTCAGATTCACCAAAGAGACATCGACATTGCGCAACTCAAGGACACGCTTAAACGACTACAAGATGAGATTGCGCGCCTCAGAGAACTCAACCATGCGCTATCAGAAGCCAACCGCAATCTGACCAACGAAGCAAACGAACGATATACACAACTTCAGACCGAGAAGAGCAACCTTATCGAGAACGCCAATGAAAGGTATGCTCAACTACAAGCCGAGAAGGCCAACCTCATCAACGATGCCAATGAACGATATGCGCAACTCCAATCTGAAGGACAATTACTCCAGCAGCAATTCCAAACATCGCAGCGAGAGTTGGAGACGCTTCGCCATCAGCACACCAAGATGCAAGAAGGACTGGCCGAGGCGGTGCGCGACGAGGTCGGTGCCGCACTCGACGAGCGCAATGCGGAAATCGACCGCTTGAAAGCAGAGCTTGCAACCGCACGCGAACAAATCAAGACACTTCAGAAGCAAATCCTTGCTTCCAAAAAGCCAAGTGAAAGCTTCCTCACTGTTCGCGATGAGGACTACTTTGACAGCGCCTGTCAACAACTCTGTCAACATGTCCAGCAATGGGTCCTACGATTCTCCAAGTTCTCAGACACTCGCGCTTGCCGCCTCTCATCTGAGATTGCAGCTGATACGAGACTGGACACGGCGACCCGCCAAAAGATCGACACACGACTTGACAATGCCATCCTTGATGGCTCAGATGTCGACGCCCTTTTGGCAGACCGCGTGAAACGCCGAGACGTTTTCATGTCGGTAGTAATGACAATGATCTGGGAGTACGTCTTCACCAGATACCTGTTCGGTATGGACAGGGAACAACGACAAAAGCTCAAGGCCTTGGAGAAGACCTTGTCAGAGGTTGGCCCGCCACGCGCTGTAGCTCAATGGCGAGCTATCACACTTACTCTCCTTGCAAGGAGAGAGCCATTCATGCAGCAGCGCGCACAAGACACAGAGGCTGTTGTGCACGAAATCTACAGCACACTTTCCACGCTTCTTCCGCCGCCATCGCATCTGCAACGGCAGATCCAAGAATCACTGCGTAACGTGATGCGCCTAGCTGTCGAGCTATCAATTGAGATGCGCACCCAACGCGCAGAATACATCATGCTACCGCCACTACAGCCGGAGTATGATACCAAGGGCGATCTCGTCTCCAAAGTTACATTCCAAGCTTCTACTATGAATGAACGGTCAGGGGAGACGACGTCAAATGAAGAACTTGAGGCGAAGGGAGCGATAGTCAAGGTCGTACTGTTCCCGCTCGTCGTCAAGAAGGGTGATGATTTTGGTGAAGGCGAGGACGAGATTGTGGTATGTCCTGCGCAAGTCCTGGTTGCAGGATCAAGGACCAAGAAGGTGGTCAGGGTGATGAGCGGCGCCATGTCAATCACACGTCCAGACTCGAGGGCCAGCCGCATCAGTCGCCCAGACTCCAGAGCCAGTCGTATCAGCCGCATGCCGAGCGTTGTGCCTGAGAACAACATGATGGACTATGAGCCGACCGGAAACAACATGATTTAGATGGTTGCATTGGATGGGGTTTTACTTATTGTCTGTATAGTACATGATGGGTTTTACTTTTGGCGTTTGGAGGGATACCACATTTTGCGACGCAACAGATATCTCCTTTGTTTGGGTACGGATGGATGGATTTTGCTGCTTATGGACGAAAGCATTGCATGGAGGGAGCATATATTTTCTTTACTGTGATTGTATACTTAGTTTTACGATGACGGCAGGTTACGACAACAGATAATAATCGACTTTTATACGTTCATACCATTTCAGCTTTCTTCCCGCTTCGTGTCCGTTGCAAACACATGCGCGATCGATCCCTCGGTATCTTGTAGACGCAGCTGAAATAGTGATAGCCGTTTTGGCACAAACCCCGCTTTCGTGCCGCGCGCAAGGCACGGAACCAAGTCCAAGCTCCTACCCCCCAGAAGGCAGGCATACCGAAACACTATTTAATACGGGGCGGAAAGCGTGTAAAGGGGGGTCTTCTAACATTCTGCTGTCATTGAGCAGCTTCGTTGTTTACATCTTTGTTTTCCTTCAAAACAGTTGCCGCAATGCCTATTCGAAGCGATTGGAGTCTTGCGCGCGAAGGTACGTGCTACATTTTACCCGTCCGTCCATTCAGCCCTGTGCACCACGTGGGAGATGGGCCGACTTCGGCTACGCTTCTGGCGACGCTGGGACTACATACCTATGTACCGGTATCCTATAGCATAACTAACAATTTACCACAGGCGTTACCGGCGATACATTTACACGACTGCTGCGGTACACAGTTCTCAACCCCGCGCTCACGGTCCCTCTGTTTCTACTCGCGCGCTACACAAAACAGGGCAATGCCGTCGCGGACGACTTTCCCAGCGTGTTCAAGCACTTGAAGACGCTGGTTGGATTGGGTCTGCTAGGCACGGCCAACGGGTGGCTCAGCCGGGGTGTAACGAATAACTGGAAGAGCGACGAGTATGTGTGGAGTAAGGAAGTTGTAGTTGTGACGGGAGGCAGCGATGGCATTGGAAAGATTGTCGTACAGTTGCTTGCTGAGAAGGGGATTAAAGTCGCTGTACTGGATGTGCAGGATATGACTTATGTGTTGAGAATATCTGGGTTCAGTCCAGGTAGAAGGTGCTTGGGGATCACATGATGTGCTGGTGTGGCAGGCACTGCCCGGTGGGCAATAGCACCCACCACAATAACGTGAGACCTTGACACCAAACCACGATAGTTAATACAATACGTTGCAGCCACCCCGCCTTGTCCCTCCTCCCACTCGGTTATCCATAGTAGTCATACTACTAGAGGGACCTTGTTCCAATATTATGAGGGTATGTCCCAGTACCCAAACTTCCCAAACCCCAAAACACAGAAGGAGATATACTAACATAATGCTTTTTACAGCACCCCCATCCGTCCAGTTCTTCAAATGCGACCTTTCTTCCCCCTCCGCCATCGCCTCCACCGCCGACGCCATCCGCTCCTCTCTCGGCAACCCCACAATCCTCATCAACAACGCCGGCGTCGCGCGTGGAAAAACTATCCTCGACTCAACCGAGAAAGACATCAACCTCACGTTTCGTGTAAATAGCATGTCGCACTACTACCTGGTGCAGCAATTCCTCCCCCACATGATCAAAACCAACCACGGCATGATCGTAACCGTTGCCTCAGTCGCCGGCTACCTCTCCGCGCCCTCCATGGTCGACTACGCATCCTCCAAAGCCGCGGCTATCGCTTTCCACGAAGGTCTCTCTGCGGAATTGGTCGATGTGTACAAGGCGCCTAAAGTGCGCACTGTGCTCATGTGCCAGGGATATACTCGTACCAAGTTGTTCGAGGGATTCGGACAGAGGGGTGTGCTGTGGCCGGAGACTGTGGCTGAGGGCATTGTGAAGGCGGTGCTTAGTGGCAAGAGTGCGCATGTTACGTTACCGGAGAATATGTGGTTTTTGCTGCCGCCGCTGAGGGGCTGGCCGCTTTGGATGCAGTATGGGATGAGGAAGAGACTGGGGAAGTTGATGAAGGGGTGGAAGGGACGGCAGGTTGTGCAGCCTAGTGAGGTTGAAGGCGAGGAGAGCGAGAAGAAGGTGGAGGAGAGTGCTGTGCTTGTTGGGTAGGTGTAGTGTGAATTGGGTTTGTGGGCTGTGTGGTTTGCATTCCAGGGGGTTTTCTGTTGTCAGCTTCTTTAGTTGTTCACATCTTTTCGTTCCATATTTTCTTCAACCGTCTTCCATAGCCTCTTGGTGTAGGTATCTTTCATCTACTATCAGCATTCCTATTCTTGTTCCAGTACCACTTTTCTCATACCGCGCGTTCATATCCTAACGAGGAAAAGAAAAACGGGACTTGACAAAGGGTCTTATCAAGTCTCCATCGAATACAGTTTTGCAAATCAGGGGCGAACTACGTATGAGGGTATGCCAAGATTTCGCCAAGACGTATGACTTCAACGATCGTTTATTCCCGTCGCCCGCTGTCATATCCGATGAACAGTCTTGCGCCCAATACAACACGAATACATCACCAACCACCAGTCTCAAGATGAAGTCAGCAGAATCTCCAACCTAAAATACTTCTACCCTCTCATTAAAATTATCTCCTAATGTCTTTAGTATTGTGTGTTTCGGTCAGTCCTTCAAAACCCAAACGCCTCTCTCGGCAAACACTCGGATTTTCCAACCCAAATGCGTCAGGACCCACACGTACCTAAACTAGGACTTTAGAGACGGGTACGACCGCCTGAACTGATACTTGTATTCAGTCTCCGAGAGTTTTCCGTGATAGCATTTTTTGTTTTGAGGTTTTTATTATGGAGTCGGAGTCGTACGAGGAACGGGTGAGTATATAAAGGTAGGTGGTGTGCGCTGAGTTGGGTGGGTATGAACTCTTGAGCGCGGTATTGCGTTTTGTTTACGAAAGTTTTACATATATCGTCTTGAGTGACGTTTTTGTGAAGACAACGGCTTAATACTTTGATATTGGAAGCTGCATGAGTTAAATCTCTTGTTTTCTTCATTCATTCCTACCTATACGGGAACAATTTCCCAAACACTTACCACAACCATGGCGACCGAATACGTCCAACAACCCACAACCCGGGACTTTGCCGCCGAGCAGCCCACCACCACCCGCGACTCTGCATCCTCGACGACCCGAGTAGATGCACCCCTCCACCGCACCCCTACAATCGAAGACATTGTCAACCTCCCCCTCCGCACCCTCTCCAACGATGCCGCGCTAGAAGAATACACGCAAGAAACGCTCTCGGGCCACATGCTCCGCGAAGTCCGGTCTAGAGCGGGAAAGGTGGAAAAGTATGATCTCGTCACTTTCACCATCGACGACAAGGAGAACCCCAAGAACTGGAGTAAGGCATACAAGTGGTGGTGTACCATGTGTGTAGCCGTAACCTGTTTCGCCGTCGCCTTCAACTCTGCTGTCATAACCGCGGATCTAGGGGGTGTGAGCAAAGAGTTTAGGGTGAGCGAGGAGGTAGCTCTGTTGACGATTACATTGTTCGTCGTGGGGTTTGGTGTTGGGCCCATGGCATTTGCGCCGGCGTCTGAGATCTGGGGACGCAGGCCAGTGTATGGGGTTACACTTGCGTTGGCTGTGATTTTCACGATTCCAGGGGCTGTGGCACAGAATATTGGGACGTTGCTTGTCACGAGGTTTATTGCTGGTGTGGCGTTTTCGGCGCCGATGACATTGGTGGGAGGGACGTTGGCGGATATGTGGAGGTCGGAGGAGAGGGGAGTTCCTATGGCGGCGTTCAGTGCGGCTCCATTCATTGGTCCTGGAGTTGGGCCGTTGGTTGGTGGATACTTGAGTCAAGCTGGTGGATGGCGCTGGCTTTACTGGATTCAGCTTATCCTCAGCGCTGTTGTTTGGGTGTTGATCACTTTTACGGTTCCGGAGACGTATGCTCCTACGATTTTGGCTAAGAGGGCGAAGAAGATGCGTAAAGAGACGGGTGATGACAGGTTTGTCACGGAACAGGATCTCGACATGCGACCTTTCAGCCAGCGCCTCCAGCTCTTCCTTCTACGACCGTTCCAGCTACTCTTCCGCGAACTCATCGTTTTCCTCATCTCGGTTTACATGTCGGTCCTGTACGGACTTCTGTACATGTTCTTCGTCGCTTATCCTATCGTATATGAGAAGACAAAGGGCTGGAGCGCCGGGTCTGTCGGATTGATGTTCATCCCCCTCATCTGTGGCGTTTTACTATCGGCTGCCTGCGCGCCATTGGTCAACAAACACTATCTCAAGCTCTCAGAGAAGCACAACGGACACCCGCCAGCCGAAGTACGGCTAATTCCTATGATGTGCTCCTGCTGGTTCATCCCGATTGGTGTCTTCATCTTCGCGTGGACCAGTCAGAAGGAGACACATTGGGCTGGCCCTGCATTTGGAGGCGGCTCTGTGGGATTCGGCTTCATCTTCCTTTACAACTCGGCCAACAACTACCTCGTCGACTCGTACCAGCACCAGGCCGCGTCTGCTCTGGCGGCCAAGACATTCTTGCGAAGCTTCTGGGGTGCAGCTGCGGTCTTGTTTACGAACCAGATGTATGACCGTCTCGGCAATCAGTGGGCCAGTTCGCTTCTCGCCTTCATCGGCTTGGCGTGCTGTGCGATTCCATTTATCTTTTACTTTTACGGGGCCAAGATCCGAGCACAGTCGCACTATGCGTATAGCGAAGAGACCGAGAGCAAGGCACATGAGAAGCAGGTTGCATAGTCAGCAATTGATAGTAAATCCGGGGTGTATGTTGATTGGATAGTGGCGGTTATCTGGGATTGCATTGGTGGTGTTGCGTTGCATTGCATGGCATGGCGTTCGGGGGCCTTATAATTCCTTTTTTGTTCGCGAGAACAGGATCAACGAGGATCCGGGGTTGGAAAGTATAGCCTAGAAACTCAGTAATCATGTCAAATCACTCTGATTTACCCGATATTTTGTGTTGGCAAGCTCAAGGTAGCGGGGTCTTTGGAGAACGGCTTGTTGTGTTGATGATTCGCTGAAGCATCGGCGGAAAGGAGAACGTCCTCAGGGTGAAAAGCAAGATTTTCCGCGTCAAGGACGATGGTGAGTCCCGTGTCGTGAAAGAATGGAGCACAGTGGACAGTCGGGCTAGGTCAGTTCCGTCTTAGCAGCCGTCAAACTTCCTAGTCGCGTGATTAGCCCAGGGCGATCCCCATCCTTGCCCAAGTGGGGCTTCAGCGAGCGGAAAGGCCGAGCGAACAACCAACTCCACCAGCGCGTATCCGGCCCATCTTGACTTCTGACGACTTTCCTCCGAGCTTCGACCATGGACGACCTGAAGGAGCAGCACCATTCACATACGCCCAATGGATTCATGCAAGACACACCGCCACGTGCCGATGTGGACGAGATCTTGCGGCGGAAGCGGAAAGCGAGGGAATATAAGGTACGCGGTTTTATGTTGGGGTATAGGAAGAGCAATGGAGAAGAGGAGGCAGTTTGGGCGGCCAGGGCGACCAGGTACAAGACCGAGGACATGTCGAGAGAATGTGTTGACATTGCCGAATCGGGCTACGGAACCCGGCGCATTCAAGCACGGCAGAGCTACTGCCCCACGAACTTGCGCTGACCTTGGACTACGCTATAGGCTTGCTATCCGTGTCGACAGCGCAAGGTCAAATGTGACCAGAACGTGCCTTGTAAGACATGCGTCGTCCGCGAACATCCCGAACTGTGTACCTACCACCCACCGAGCGAGTCGCATCCGCCTGCGAAACGAATACACCTTGGTATTGGACAGAACAACGGCCATGACTTTTCCAATGGCTTGGTGCATATTCACGGCGGTACAGTCACATTGCCGCGAGAGGTCTGTGTAGTACTACAACAAACAATCGTGTATACTGACCATCGTAGGACTGGGAACGCATCTGCGGCAAACTTCAACAGGCTGAAAAGTCACTCAATGATCTGAAGAATGCCGTCGGCAGCGTCGCAGAGATTCCCCCACCCATGAATGGCTTCTCTCCTGGCGATGGCTCTGGTAACACTCCCTTGGCGGCGGCAGCGCCTATGGACGGCGAGCAGAGCCATGTCCGCACTCAGGGCATACACACGCGCAACGACATCACCGGCCAAACCATACACATCGGACCCAGCTCCGTACCCGCTCTGGTCATGGCTCTCGGACGGGGGGATACACAATGGGCGCCGGGAGTACAAGATCTGCTAGGCAAGAAGAGCATGCTGCCCATCTTTGGCCTGGACAACGAGAGCGCTACATACCCGTTCGTGGACCTCTGGGGACTACCGCACGGATCGATAATGCGCGCCCAAGAACTAGCGAATGCCCTACCGAGCGATACCGAATGCCTCAGCTTCTTCCGAAGTTATCGAGAAACGGCACATACCGTCTACCCCGCCGTTGCCGACATCGAGGCCATCGAATCAGATCTCCTGTTGTTTCTGATCAACCGCGCAAGCTCACAGGGCAATACCGGCATATCAGATCAACAGATACACGGCAAGGACTTTCACTGGATAGGCCTAGTCTTTGCCATTCTAGCTTCGGGATGCCAGTGCTCAAGTCTGTCGCGACGAGAGAGGGAGTTGACATCTCAGGTCTACGTGTGTTGCAGCTTCGAGTGCCTGCGCTTCACAAACTTCCTGTCGCATGCGAACATCGAGAACATTCAGACCCTCCTGATTCTTGGCAACGTCATCTCGAACAATATGAATGCTGGCGTAGCGTGGAGCCTAATGGGGCTGACGGTACGACTATCGCAGACGCTAGGGCTACATCGGCAATGTCCTCCGTCAACACCCGTGCAACAGAGAGTCGCGCGGAGTAAGACATGGTGGGCACTGCTATGGCAAGACTCATTGCTGTCTGTCTCATACGACCGGGCCTCGTCGACCACAACCATTGATCATACCGTGCCCATGAGCCAGCACACGGCGCCAGGGACACGGACTTATGTTGAGAGTATGTATCGCCTGTGCAAGGTGGGCCTCGATATCGTGCGCGAGCGTCAACGGCCGCAAAACTCCCACGACGCTCTGATGAGGATAACTGAGCACCGCAACGAGCTCCAGGAGATCATGATTGATGCAGCAGACTATCTCAAAGACTCTAGGCGATGTAGGTCGATGCGCGATCAACTGGAACACTGGGCATTGTACCTCCACATCTCATACGTGACCTCTGAGCTCTGTCGTCCTGCTATCAGCCCAGCCACTGCCAACCTCGATCTTTCGAAAACGCTGCGAAAAACATGCATCGACAGCCTCACCAACACTGTTGAGGCCTTCCTCGGTCTGCAAAATATGACACCGTTCGCTACTCGTTCGTGGTCTGCCGTACATCGTTCTTTGAGTTCAGCACTCCTGCTTGGTATTCTCGGCGAACATAACCGTAACGAACGCGCGCGAGGTTTACTCCAGAACGTGATCCAGGTTCTCACCGACGTAACCAAAGACGTCGATCCTGCCGAACTGGCTACGCCCATTACACGATCCGTATCTGCGCTCGAGCGGCTGCTAAGTATCACATCGACGCACAACCGCAAAGCGAGCGAGTCGGGTTCACAGGCTTCACCCACGATGCATGTCTTTACAGCGCAGGACATCAACAACGCTCTGAACGGGGACTCTGACAACATGTTCTCGCAGTCACCGCTGCTTGGCCTGGAACTTGATTCTTCGCCCTATGCGCTCATGGAGAGCATCGTGTGGGGCGCGCAGAAGACTCCCTGAAGGGGGTGTTTGCAGGAGGAAATTTCTTTGAACAAAAATCTACGATACCCAAATAGGCGTCTCGGTATCCATGTTGCTAGCTATAAGAACCCCTTATACACTTACCAGCTCCAAGCCGTCGTGGACGACGGACATTCTTACCAGGTGAAAAAGAGCGCATGTGTGATCATCTCTGGATAGGTGCTAGGCGTGTGATCAGGGTGTTGGGGGTGTTTTTTGAAACGATTCAGGCTGGGCATGTCTTGTTGTATCTATCTAACGAAATAATGTATCTCAAAAGCGTCCATCGGTACGGGAATTGTCTAAACCAGATCGAACCTAGGCAGTGAAGTGTTTGGCGACTAATGCAAGCTGGGATGACGTCGCTAAGCGAAGGCGGGCCTGTTTGCTGCAAGACCCTGGCGCCATCATCATGGCGAACGATTGCTGCCTCCGATTTCACGCCCAGTCTCAGCTAGATGGTACTGCACGTGCGCTGCTCCTCTAAGCACATATACAAAGCTTAGTCCTCCAGCGCGCACTTGCAGCCACCTAGCAACTTTCGCCATGTTTATGCTCCGAAACCGTAAGTCCCGCCGTGTGCTCCCCTTGCGGCGCTGCCCCTCCCCCGCCGGTTGCTGAGACGACACTAATTTGCTTGTACGCGCAGTGAGTAAATTTGTCTTTGGCGACAGCTCCAAGGAAACTCTTGTCGAAATCCCCCAGGGCCAGCTTTATATTGTTCGCCCCCGCTCAGTCAAGGGCTACTCAGAGCTCATCTTCAAAGACGCTGCCGCTACTATCCGGCGCACCGGTCAGGAGTTCCAGTACCAGCTTGTTGTCCAGCGTGCATACGAAGAAGGTGAGGAGGATCTGCTCGCCGAAGAGAACGAAGACGCCGCACTAGAAGCGCTCGCCGGCGACAAGGACGAGAAGACTTTCCTTCTTGACGAGGACCTACAGTTTCGCGACGACGTTCGCTCGACTGGTGAGAGGATCTTTGCGTGGCGCGACCTGAGTGGCGACATCGACGATATCTGGGAGTTTGTTTGCGACGCTTCTATCAAGCCCGAGACTGCTGCTCTGTTTGAGCGCGTAGCTCTACAGTGCCAATACGAGCGCAAGTTTAGACGAAGCCGCGAACACGCGACCGAGGACGATCTCGCCGCCCTAGCCTACTACGAAGAGCCCATACCCGACGCGAGCCCCGTCATCAGCCCGACAAGCTCGGCCATTTTCACTCGACCCATCGAACCTCCAACCGCCGAAGAGCTCTTTCCCAACACAACTAAAGAAAACATGAAGAAGAAGGTGGCAGGAAAGGAGCTGGTGCCGGCCAAGGAGGAAGCTACAGCTGCTCCGCCGTCTGCTG
Source organism: Pyrenophora tritici-repentis (assembly GCF_003171515.1). Taxonomy (NCBI): domain Eukaryota; kingdom Fungi; phylum Ascomycota; class Dothideomycetes; order Pleosporales; family Pleosporaceae; genus Pyrenophora; species Pyrenophora tritici-repentis. The sequence continues at coordinate 6,726,715 of NC_089390.1, forward strand.
CACAGCCAGCAGCTCAGGAGACGTTGGCTGAGGGCGATGCCGAGCTTCATTTGTTCGACTTTCCCTCGGGCACCTTTGTGAAACAAGATGCCAAGGTCAACGTCACAGTGACGGAGATTGGTAACTGGAACTACTGGCTACACATTGTTGGTGAAGAGCGCGAATGGCTCGGACAGCCCATCGTCGAGGACATCAACCCCGTCTTCAACTATGAATACCAATCTTTCATCTTCAACCACTACCTCGACGATGGCTCAGCATACTCATGGCTTTTGAAATTCAAGAATCAAGAGGAGCTCGAAAACATCCAGCAGGGTGTGATGCAGGCTCTCTGGGAGCACTTGAACAAGGTCAAATGGGGTAAGGCAAAGGACACCGACCGTGAATACGTTCTGGAAGCTTTCCAGGATATGACTATGGAAGATGCGCCAGACCAGGAAGAAGAGGAGGAAGAGAGCGAAGACGAGTACGAGAGCACCAACGAGCAGCGGAGCGAACACTACGACTCGGATGAGTCAGAAGAGGACGTTGAGACTGGTCCCAAGGATGGTGATGAGAACTCGCAGCTGGCTGTTGGTTACAAACACGACAGGTCGTTCGTTGTGCGTGGTGACAAGATTGGTGTGTTCAAGCATACTCCGGACAACCAACTACAATTCTCGACTGCCATCACGAACATCAAGACTCCAGGCGGTAAAGCGTTCAATCCTGACAAGGTCATGCTTCATCAGCAGGATCGGGATATGATTCTGCAGACCCTGGACAACCCGAACAACCTCTACCGGATGGATCTCGAGACCGGCACTGTCGTCGATGAGTGGAAGGTTCACGATGATATCCCTGTCAAGGTCTTTGCACCAGAGAACGTAAGTACAAGGGAGCCGCTGATCCTTGACGACAAACTGATTATATCCAGAAATTTGCCCAGATGAGCGGTGAACAAACCTTCTTGGGTCTATCCGACAATGCTCTTTTCCGTGTAGATCCCCGCCTGGCCGGCAACAAGCTTGTTGATGATCAGCTCAAGCAATATGCAACAAAGAATGCATTCTCCGCCGCTGCCACAACCGAAAAGGGCCACATCGCCGTCGCATCCGAGAAAGGAGACATCCGTCTATTCGACCGTCTCGGCATCAACGCCAAAACTCTCATCCCCGCCCTCGGCGACCCCATCATCGGCATGGACGTCTCAGCCGACGGTCGCTGGGTGCTTGCCACCACCCGAACCTACCTCCTCCTCATTGACGCGCTTCAAAAAGGCGGCAAAAACGATGGCAAACTGGGCTTCGAAAAGTCGTTCGCCAAAGACGACAAACCCCAACCCCGGCGCCTCGCCCTCACACCCGCCCACGTCGCACAATTTCAACACGAAACAAAAGCCCCCATCTCCTTCACCACTGCGCGCTTCAACACTGGTCTCGATGACAAGGAAACTACAATCATCACTGCTACAGGCCCATTCATCATCACGTGGAGTATGAAGAAGGTCCTTGCTAACCGCAGGGATCCGTATAACATTAAGCGCTATGCTGAGCAGGTCAAGGCTGATAATTTCAAGTTTGGGTCAGACAAGAATTTGATTGTGGCATTGCCGAATCAGGTTGATATGGTGGCGAAGAGGGCGTTGCAGAGGCCGACGAGGGAGAGCATTGCTATGCCTAGTCGTGTTGGTGGGGGTGCGGGACGGAGGAGTGGGGTGAGGGGTAGTTATCTTGGGAGGAATGATATTGTTGATAGTCCGTACTAGACTTGCTAGTGCGGACGGGGGAGATTTCTGGGTTTGAGTTTTTGAGTGGCGATGAGATTGAGGTTGGTTGGTGGTGATTACGGTCATCGTCTGAGGGCGTTTTTGTAGTCTTTGGTTTTGGTTTCTTCGGCGCTGAGTGAGCGTTTACACTGGACTTTTTTGATTGCACAATCAGGGTACAGATGATGAAGATGACGACAAGTAGATAGGTTAATCTATGATATCCCCCCATTGACTTTATTTTCTTTCGCTTTTGTGTTGTTCATGTTTTTCCCTATCCTCCTCCTTTTCTCTCCCCTTCATTTCTTGTGTACTATTTTATTTTGGCCACCGGGGCGGGACACGCAATCTCATTCGAATCTTTATACGCCTGTTTTACATGAGTTTTAGTGAAGTGCGTGCGTCAGGACATGTGTGGTTCCGTTTGTGCTTTTATTTATTCAGCAAGAGTCAGGAATGTTTTGGTATGTAAATGTTAAGAAATCAGGGGGGCTCTCATCACGTAGTACTCCGATAGTTTTAGCAAGGAAAGCGGAGGCGCATGAAGCGATTTGTGGTAATTTTTTGTTTCTGGGTATAGTGGAGGGAAGAGGAGGCGGAAAAAGCGGAAAGAGACATGCGTTGTTAGCTGGACTGTTTTTGGTTTTCGGTTTCTGGGAAAAGCGCACATTGAATTCATCGTTCGGTTTTTTTAGGTAAAAAGGTAAGGAGAAAATAAGGGAGAAAGGAGAGACAGAACACATAGGCGTGTGGGCTGCAACGTTCTAGTCATCATGACTTGTTGTCCATCTTGTTTTTTTAAAAGTATTTGGGGTTTAAAAACGGAAGAGAGGAAAGAGGGCAGAGGACGGACAGTCATCCAATCCTGAGGGAGCTATTTTAGTCAAGCATGCCGTTTATGTGATCTGGATTTTTGAATTTTCGGTGGGAAAGCGTAAGAAGAGGAGAGGGAAAGAAGGAGGAGCGAGGGGCATTTTATACTTAGGTGATTGCTTAGAAGCGGCAGTACTGATGCCGGCGGTAGCTGAGGAAACAGAGGAGAGGGAAAAAATCATTGATCATCGTCATTGTCTTTTAGTTTTTTTTTTCGGAAAGTAGCGGAGAAAGAGAGGAGAGAGGAGCACATATATGGGGGTATTGTAGTTTTAAATGCGGAAGCTTTCGGCAATGTCGCAGAAGACATAGGTTCTCGTTGACCATATTTCAAAGATGGTTTTAGAAAGATAAGAGGTAGAGTAGTAAGAAGAGGAAGGCTGTGGTATTTTCAAGCACAGGGGAGAAGAGAAGAGAGGGCCACATCTCGAATGCCCGCACATATTTTATATGCGAAAGCTTGCTACAAGCGCGCAGAACACATAGAGGAACGGTGTTTAAATTCCAAGTGATTTCAAGAAGATAGGAGGTAGAATGGTAAAAGAGGAAGACAGTAGTATTTTTAAGAAAAGAAGAGAGTGGAAGAGGACCACATCTTCGGCTTCATGTACCATTCTAAATACGAAAGCCGGCTACAAGCGCGGGACACATGAGGAATGAGGTTGTAAGTTTTATATTTTAGAGAGGTAAGAGGGGGTGTGGTAAGAAGAGGAGATGGGTCGCGTCATTTTTTTAAGGAAGCAGGAGTGTAAAAGAGAGCGTAGTATATGCTCTCTGTATGCGTTCTTTTGAATGTACAAGCTATTCTCAAGGACACAGAAGACATCATCCCTCTCTCTATATAGTTTTGAGAAGATGGAAGCGTAGTGGTAAGAATGGGAGGGCTGTCGCGTCTTGGATTGTTTTTATAAAGACAGGAGAGGAAGGAAGACACATTCTCAACTTGGTAGAGCTGTTTAAACGCAAAGGCTGGCTGCAAGGACACATAGAACATGTCTTCGTTCTTTTGTGTTTTGAGAATTTTAAAAGTTGGGTATAGAAAGTTTGAATAGCAGGAAAGATGCGGTGACCTGGGTGTATTTGTATCCAGGTTAGTACGCGGAGAGACATAGGGGGTTAGGTGAGCTATTTTGGAGAAATCGAGAGTGGTAGAGAGAGGGAGAAAGCAGGACTCCGCACATGTAGTTGTCGGGCAGCTTTTTGAGTTTTGAAACCTGGAAGAGGCAGAGGAAAGAAATACGAGAAGCGCGAGGGCTCTTCTTAAGTAAAGAAAACGATACTGGCAACATGAAAGACATAAAGCTAGTCGCCCTGCTTTTTTTTTGGCGCAGTCAGAGGAGGGACAACATTGGTTTGGATCCTGTATTTTTTAGTCCTTTAGGAAACTTAGGAAGAAGGGACAGAACCGCGGCTACAGTAGGTAATTGTTGGTACTTCAAGTGATGTTTGGTGTTAGGGCACGCATAGCCGAAGAATCAACCATTTTCATGTTGATGGTTTTATAAAATAAGGCCGGGGAAGACAGGAGCGTCGACATGTTAGGACATTCAGGTAATTTTTGATCTAGAGAGAGAGCGGGAAAAGCAGGGCCACCGCCATTGACGACTGCTCCGTGGGATTTTTAATCTTTAGAGAAAAGGGGAGAGAGCAGAGAAACATGCAAACTTAGTTGTCAGCATTTGAACACAGAGAAGAAGTTAGATACATGACCGGAATAGATACAGCTTTTAGTTTTTCAGAAACGGCGGGGGGAGAGACATGCTCGGCTTTCGAGAAACTTTTAGGTAAGAGAGGCAGACGGAGCATATATAGAGTTTTTATCGACTTCTTCGTTTGGGAAAATAGGCGGAAAGAGAGACATATAAGTTCTGAATTCTGGTTTTAGGCGAGAGAGAAGAGAGAACGACATGAACAGTTCTGTAAACTTGTTTGTTTGGGAAAAGAGGCAGGAGACATATATTGACCCAAGTTCGATTTTTAGAGAGAAGAGAGGATCACAGACCATTGCCGTAGATCAAAGTTTCAGAAAAGGCGAGGGGTTTGTAGTAAGAAGAAGGAACAGTGGATTCCAAGTCGTGGGATTTATGTTTACACTGGCTGACAGAACGACCTCGAACATAGAACACGTATAGTACTATGTCTGAGAAGATAACTGTCGGCATACACACGGTGTGTCGCCTAATAAGGCCCAATGTACCGCCTCGATCCTACTTCGGCCCAACTCGGACCCAACGTTATGTATACCTTCGTAGCCCCCACATTCGTAGAATCATCATACACCAGAATACCAATACACAAGATTACCTTAGCTACTGTTATTCACCGTACGATCGTACAAGGCCTTCCAACACTGATCAGTGATTGCACGGCAGTCACAGACAGTTAGGTTAAGAAGAGATAGATTCTTTACCCCGCGCGTTCCCTAGATTGCCTATATCAGCAAGGCGGAGTTATCTATGCTAAGCTCACTGTTAGCTATATCAGGCGTCGTTCGTGGCTAGCGACCGACCGTTACAGCCGTATCAGAAGCGTTCCAAGACGCCGTCTATACACGCGCCAACCGACCGGTTGAGATTTGACCCGTGTACAACCCACGACCACCGACGCATCTCTAGCGAACGCAGCTAGCGCAACAAGCGTCAACAAGAACACAATGGCAGGAGAGAGAACATCATCGGAAAGAGCACCGGTAGCCAGGACGCCGGCAGTAGGAATGGCGAGCAGTAGTAGAAGAGTGGTACCCACACTAGAGGCGCTACTAGGGACCACAAACATAAAACCAAGAGAATGGCATCACATCGATCCAGAGATGTGGGAGGACAACCTTGAAGCTCCAGACGATGAGGTAGGGATTACTACAGCAACAACGTACATTGCGCGTGCGATTGCGGACTATACAGATCGACCAACAGCAGATGAAGAACTCTTTTGGGAGTTCCGTCAGGACTTTGAAGGATGGACAGAGGCAATGTTCCTACGTGCCCAGCCAATATACACAAAGGAACTAAAGCGGATCCTCCGCTTTAAGGGAGTGTATACTGGCCGTATTAATATGGCACCTAGTGAGTCTCTAGCTAGGTTATTACGCATGGAGGAGTACCTAGAATGGCCTCAGGACGTATTCCAGTCGGCTGTGTTTGACACACGATCAGCTGCGCACATGTTGCAAGAGCGGGCACTACGGCAACAACGCAGTGAAGGATCAGTACAGTCCACAGACAGGAGATTATCAAGCCAGGCCCAGAGCCGAACCCAAACGCCTGTAAGGACAAGAGGCCGAGACGTAGACAGTCGGCAAACCCGCGATCAAGACCAGACCCACGCCCGTGTGCAAGGACGACAGGAGACCGTTGAGGAAGAACAACAGATTCAGGACCAGCTGGCAAAAACGATTGAGAAAGCCCAAAACCAACCAATCCGAAGCCAGTCTGTAGAGACAACTGAATCCGCACCGCAGCCAGCCTATCAGCGCGTCCAAAGTCAGCAACCTCCCCTCACCTACAACAACTTCGACCGATTCCGCGAGTATACACCAGCATACCCGCAACGTCCGAAGGGACCGAGCGTTCCCCCAATTGTGCCCTCTGGTGAAACAGACCCGTACAAGGCAGTTCCACCAATCGAGTTTAGCAATGAGAAACTAGATCCTAAGACGATCAATGTCTTCGTGAAAATGTGGGACCGAGACAAAAAGTATACGGGAAAGCCGTACGACCTCCTAGACGATAAATTGAAAATCTTCTACAGCATCTGTTATCACGCAGACATCGAGCCAGGGCAGTTCCATGCAGTCTTTCCACGGATTCTCGACGGCCGCGCAGAGGAGTATTACCTCCACTTCGTCGATCAGCGGATGGATACGTTCTTGACTGCCTACACAAAGCTCAAGAACCACTTCGATACAGACGTCAACCACGGCCATTACTACGCGGACTGGACGACGACATCGTTTGTCAAAGTCCGCAGGGAGAACCCCGAAAAGAACCTCCACGAGGTCCTTGACATCATGCTGGACAAGCTCCAATTGTGTCAAAGAGCACTTGGACAGCAGTACATGGGAGAATACGCGCTCCGAACGACTGTAATCACAGCATGCCGAGGCGTGAAGGAGCTCGAGATGGCACTCTACAAGCCGTCTCTAGAATGCGAGGTTCTGTTTGGAGATCTGCGATCGTCAATCGAAAACTCACTCGCCATGACCGTCTCCGTCAACTTCACTGAGGCGGATACGGATAGCCAGTACTACTTGGATCGTCGGTACAACAACAACAGCTCTGGAAGATTGCGAGGGAATTACAACCCTCGTGGTGGACGCAGCGGATTCACCCGCGGACGCGGTGGGCTTCAGCACCGCTCTGGAGTCAACACACAAATCGACAAGAAATGTTACGTCTGCAGCAAGACAGGCTGTTGGTCCACAAACCATACGCTTGAAGAAAGAAAACGCTCAAAAGCGCAGTACATCACACACTGCGCGATTACGGGAGAGCAAATGGAGTTTAGCACATTTCTCGTCGCGTACGAGGGGGAAGAAGTCGACCAGTTCTTCCTAGAGGAGCAAGACGAAGATGATGAAGACCAAAGACTGGCAGTTAAGTACCTCACAGATCAGGCCTTTCTGCACCACGTGACCGGAGAAGACGTCTACAGGTGCAAGGAGCCTATTACGCCCGCAACGCAGTTCCTTATCGAGGATCGATACTCGCGAATCACGTACCAAGGCATTCTTCCTGACACTGGTGCCTCAAATGTATCGACAGCCGGAAAGGAGCAGTTCCTGGCGCTCCAAACTGAGGACCCCACCGTAACTCTAGATACGTCTACTGCTGGAAACGCATCTGTGCAATTTGGCAAAGGAAGCGTCACTACTTCGATTGGAACCGCACATGTATCGACACAGATTGGAAAGATCAAATTTGAGGTCTTGAACGCACCCACCCCGTTTCTCCTCTGTCTGAAAGACATGGACCGGCTCCACGTGTACTTCAACAATACTACGGACCAGCTGGTACAAGGAAAAGCTACCTTTCCAGTGATTCGCAAATGGGGACACCCGTGGTTCCACCTAAGCAAGGCAGAGCGCGCGCGCGTATTCCTTACGGAGACTGAGCTCCGACGCTTACACCGGAGGTTCGGGCATCCAGCCGTCGAACGGCTGATACGATTGCTCAAACGCGCAGGACACGAGGACGTGGATGAACGGCTGCTCCGAGAGATCCAAACGTTCTGCCATCACTGCCAAGCGCATGATCCAGCGCCGCGCCGATTCAAGTTTAGGCTGAAAGATGATCGGGAATTCAACTTCGAGATCCTCGTAGATGTGATGTATCTGAGTGGGAAACCAGTGCTTCACGTGATCGATTCGGCTACAACATTCAACGGCGCGCGATTTCTACCGTCTATGAGCGCGAAAGACACCTGGGAAGCACTCCGCCTGCTCTGGATTGATACATATCAAGGGCCGCCAGATATCGTCACCCACGACGCTGGCACTAACTTCGCGTCAGTCGAATTCAGATCAGAGGCGAAGATCATGGGAATCACATGTAAACAAGTGCCAACCGAGGCCCATTGGTCTATCGGCAAGGTAGAAAGATACCACGCACCGCTCAGACGCGCGTACGAGATCCTGAGGACAGAGCTTGACACTGGCACCAGCGACGCCGCAGTGTTGCAGATGGCAGTCAAGGCCGTCAACGACACCGCAGGCCCAGACGGGCTCGTACCCACGCTGCTCGTCTTCGGTGCATACCCCCGGATATCCATGGATTCACCACCATCTCCCTCGATAACCCATCGCGCAGAGGCAATCCAGAAAGCGATGAGGGCGCTGCGGAAGGCTGCAGCGGAACATGCAGTGAGCAACGCACTTGGTACCAGGAATGGGCCTACCACAGACGGGGTACTATCACTGCCTCTTCAGAGTGAGGTGATGGTATGGCGCGAGAAGAATGGATGGCAAGGGCCGTATAGAGTCATCGATATGAAGGACCACGATGTTACTGTAGACATGATCAACGGCCCAACGACGTTCCGATCCACTGTCGTAAAACCGTACTATCGCGATCTGACTACAGCGATAGACGGCGCAGATCAAGGCACAGGTGGATCTCCGACCACAGACGAAGCGATTGCTGATGAACCGCCACTACCGGTACCACCGGCGGAAGCCACCCAAGCGGCTCAGCCGCGCAAGCGGGGCCGCCCACCTGGATCAAAGAACAAGCCCAAGGTGCAGTACCTGTCGAAGAAGGAGGAGGACGATTACGCCCTGGCCGTCAAGCTACGCAATGACGGCGTGATTAACGTCCCGGGCGCTCCATTCGAAGCATCCGATCAGAAGGAGATCGACGACCTCGTCGGCCGTGGAGTATTCAGTTTTGAGCTGTTTGACCCAACTCTACACGGCGGGTATCGTATCTTTAAATCGCGCATGGTCCGCGAAGTCAAAGGCAAGACCATGGTCCCGTACGAGAAATCACGCCTCGTTGTTCAAGGTTACAATGACGAGGGCAAACACGAGATCCTGACGCAGTCGCCAACCATCCAACGAGCCAGCCAACGCCTGATTCTAGCCCTAGCGCCTGCATTACTCGATGAGGGCATGGTTGTGGAACTACGAGATATCACGCAAGCGTACCCACAGGCACAAACAGAGCTATTCCGCACGGTTTTAGCGCACCTCCCAAAGGAGCTTATAACAAAGTATCCCGAGGGAACAATTATTCGCGTAATCAAGCCACTCTATGGAATCGCGGAAGCAGGAGTCCACTGGTTTGCTACGTACCAAGGACACCACTGCAAGGAGCTCGACATGGCTACATCAACGTATGACCCGTGCCTCCTGATCACGAACGGGAGACGGGAAGCGTTTGGAATAGTGGGCCTGCAGACAGACGATACTCTCGCGATTGGGACGCCTGCATTCTCTGGTGCAGAAGACGCTGCGCTCCAGAAAGCCAATTTTCGAGCCAAGCCCAAGGAGAGACTGTCCAAAGAAGTATCACTCGAGTTCAACGGATGTACTCTAACGTTGCGCGGAGACACGATTCTACTTACGCAGAAGGGACAAGGTGCCAAGATCGAAATTATTGATCCGAAGGCAGCAAACCGAGCACAGAAGTACATGGAGCAGCGCGCGCGTGGCGCGTACATTGCGTCGATATGCCAACCTGAAGCATCGTTCGATCTTTCCGCGGCTGCGCAAATACAACAACCTAAGGACACGGAATACGTGAAGCTTAACCGCCGGCTGCAGTGGCAATCTGAGAGCATACAACGAGGCCTGCGATACGTCCCTCTCGACCTCGCTACAGCAAAGCTGGTAGTGTTCACAGACGGATCCTTCGCGAACAACCAAGACCTTAGCTCACAGCTAGGGTACCTACTTATCCTTGCGAATGAGTCGAGTCGACAAGACAGCACGTTTGATATTCGTGGTAACGTAATCCATTGGAGTTCGACCAAATGCAAACGCGTTACCCGGAGCGTTCTTGCCTCAGAAACGTACGGCATGGTTAGCGGTGTCGACATCGCTATCGCTATCCTGACAACCCTCAAGATGATTACAGGACGCCTAGGTCTACCACCGATCCCACTTATTGTGTGTACGGATTCATACTCCTTGTATGAATGCCTCGTCAAACTCGGAACAACTGCTGAGAAGCGACTGATGATCGACATCATGGCGCTTCGGCAGTCATACGAGCGTCGCGAGATCACTGAGATCCGCTGGATCAACGGAGAGGACAACCCCGCGGACGCATTCACGAAAGCAACACCAAATCGCGCGTTAGAACGTTTCATCGAAAGCAACAAGCTGTCAATCCGAGTAGAGGGATCTGTGCAGCGACCTACGGAGTAGGCACATATGCCTATTTGGAATCCCTCTCATTGTGTTCTTTTTAGAAGACCCGTTTTTCCTTACATCAGTCGTTACAATAAGAAAAGATTGCCAGTGTCGGCATACACACGGTGTGTCGCCTAATAAGGCCCAATGTACCGCCTCGATCCTACTTCGGCCCAACTCGGACCCAACGTTATGTATACCTTCGTAGCCCCCACATTCGTAGAATCATCATACACCAGAATACCAATACACAAGATTACCTTAGCTACTGTTATTCACCGTACGATCGTACAAGGCCTTCCAACAATAACCATACCGACTGATTCTGTCGTTCTCTAGAACTATCCTGGAAGAGCCGAGGCATTGTCTTCTTGGCTGATCTTTTAGAAATTTCGGAAAAGATAGTATAGAGAAGATGAAGAGGTAGAGGTTTCTAAGGTCTGGTGTTCATGCACTGGCTGATAGAAAGAGCCTGAATGTTTTGATGTGTTGCGCTATGTCCACGGAGAGGATCATACCCAATGGGTCTACCGATTTTGGAAACAGGTCTGGAAGGGCCGGAGCATGGTTGTCTCTCCTATGATTTTAAGAATTTAAGAAAAGATGGAGTGTAGAAAAGAAAAGTTGTGTTGGTAGGCCTTGTACGATCGTACGGGTGAATAACAACAACGAGGTTCTTCTGGTGACTGGTATTGGTATTCTTATTGTCTACGAACATAGCTGCTACGAAGGTACACCTAAGCTCTGCGCAAGGTGGGCCGAAGTCGGGCCGAAGTGTCAAGCAGCCGACGTCTCTACCGATACTCACGATCCGACAAGTTGTAATAATCTGGGCTTGGTATTTATATGTCGCAAAGGGACGCACTAGCTGAGTATAGTAGTTCTTTTGAAAAGAGAGAGAACATCCAACGAACTAGTCCAGTGTTGGGAATCGAACCTGCGGTAGATAAGGCAGCTGGTTGCTGCATGCACGAGCTTGGATTACACGGCTGACTAAGCCGTGTGGTCCGAGCTCTAGCTGCTGCCTTACTGCCGACCTCCCTCCACCTCCATAGAAGAACAAGAACAATCACAATCATTTCAACTCGTTGCAACGAAGGTGATTCCGATACCTTAGCCGTATCAACAAGTAAGGTGAGTAAAGTTGGTGGGGTGCGCCGCTCGCCCGTGTGCGCCGCTCGCCCATGGATCATGTTAACAGAAATATTAAAGTTTAATAGTAAGAGGGCATTCTTAGTCTCCTCTATATTATCTAACGTTCGCCTTATCCTCGCTATCCTCTAAAACGCTACTAAGGAAGACAAATCTATCTAGTCAAAGGAGAAGGTCACTATTCTATGCAGAGAGAAAGAATGGGTTGTAGAGAGAAGGATCTTAGTTTTCTTTCAAAAGATAAGGAAGTTTCAATAAGTAAACTGAGATTCAGGTGGTTGGAGAAACATGGCCAGAACTAGGTGGGATTTTGAAAAAGGCAGAAAAGTACCACAGACATCCGACATGATGACAGGGGGTTTGTTTTAGAAGAATCAAAGGTAGGAAGTGAGAAGAAGAGTGATAAGGCGTGTAGTGTGGTATTTATAGTCGATAGTGCGGCTGCGAACACGCGCAGACTCCCTCACATGGCTTTTGTCTTGTATACGCGTCGCAAGACATGGGTCCGTCCACAGAAAATTTGAGAGAAGACAGAAAGGGCGGAAAGCACTCATGACTTATCTTGCGATAGTTGTTTTTGTTCTAAAAAAAAGCAAGGTGAGGTGAAATGTGAATTTTGAGATGTAGAATGTAGTGATTTCACTCGACACGCAGGTCTCGACCATATGGGCAGCCTCGTTTCATTTCGGCCAGTCTGAAAATTTAGGAAATTCCTAGGTAAAGGTATCATCCGCAAAGGACCTGCAATCTCAAGTCCACAGACATATATCGTAATTGCACTCGTTTTTAGTCGTGTAGAAAGATATCATTCCACCCCAAGTATTTTTTAATAACTCACACAACCGCTGCCGCCACAGACATTTAGTTTCGCGTAATCGTCTTTGGGTAAATGGACAAGTGGAAAGACCCGGACCCACGGTGGTTCTTGGAGGAAAAAGAAGAAAATCTCGCGGACTGTCGGATCGTGAGTATCGGTAGAGACGTCGGCTGCTGGACACTTCGGCCCGACTTCGGCCCACCTTGCGCAAGAGCTTAGGTATACCTTCGTAGCACCTATGTTCGTAGATATCAATTAGAACCACCGAACAGAATGCATTCCTAGTTATCGTTATTTCCCTTTACGCACTTAGTGCAAAGCCAACCAACACTGATCAGTGATTGCTTGAGGCGATCACAGACAGCAAGGAAGAAGAGACAGACCGCATCTTTGACAGCCTCCCTAACGCACGACGTTATACTCCTGAGAGAAGATTCTGTGCTAAGAACAGAGCGAGGCAGAGATAACGCATAGCGATCAAAACCTCCCTCTAAGCTGCTAATCCAGGCCGAAGCTCGATTACAGCGCGTCAGCAACGCACAAAGACACACTGTTGAAATCCCGACGCGAGAAGTCTTGGGACGACTACAGCACGTCAGCAGCGCAGAGCGACAGACTATTGATATCCCGACGCGAGAAGTCTCGGGACGACTATAGTGCGTCAGCAACGCGTAGCGATTCCGTACGAGCGTCCCCGGACGATCCTATCACGTACAACCACAAGCGCTGGAACCGACCAACCAGCTAGACAAGACAAGGCAACGCGTCAATATACACCGGCACGATGGCAGGCAGCCAGAGCAACTCTGGCGATACAGACGCTGATGTTCAAGAGCAACTACTCAACTATCCATCCGAACGCAATACAAGCAAGCGCGCAGAAACTATATCCCCAGGAGCGAAGTTTACTGCTGAACACCTTATGCGACACTGTCCATACACAGTCACGTTTGACTATATCAACCCATCTCTCTGGGGTGTACCCGCACCAGAGGATGCAGACGAGACGCACGCAACAACCTGGGTCGCGAAGGCTATCCACGACTACCATGTAGGAATGGAATGGGATGAGAGACTATACTTCGACTACCAATGGGACTTTGAAGGATGGACACGAGAGCTATTCCAGAAGGTTGAGCGCACTACGCTAAGATCTCTGAAGACTGTGCTCCGGTATAGGGGAGTCTATACAGGCAAATTTCGGGCTAGAGTAGCTGATTCCCTCTTCAACTTACTAGGAGGAGAAAACGCTCCCGAATGGGACCCTGCAGAGTTCAAGGCCGAGAAGTTTGACGAACGTTCTGAGGCGTACCAGCGTCAGCAGAACGCACATCTAGCAGCCCCTATAGATAGACAAGCGCAGCAGCCACTGCAACAGACGCAGCCACTGGAACCGCTACAGCCGCAGCCACAACGTCCGTCACAGGGCGAGCAGTATAGAGTGAGACAAGGCGTTCGAAGCCACCCGCAATATCAAGAGCTACAACAACCGCCCTACGCGATCAATGCCTATGCAGGACCACAGCCTCGACAAACGGAGCAGGCTATGCAACCACAACAATGGTACCCGCAGACACAGACACGACCCCCAGCGACCGCATACCGCGAGGTGACACCTTTCCCTCAGCAACCTACAAACCGAGTACCTGACAGACCCCTTGGCCTACCACATGACCCGTACAAGACGCTACCGCCGCGATGGTCTCGCAACGATCGGCTCGAAGCCAATACGATCACGCAGTTCTCTAAGCTATGGGACAATAGCAACAAGTATACAGGGAATGCGTACGATCTCCTAGACGATAAGATTAAGATCTTCTTCAGCATCTGCTGGCAGGTAGATATCCAGGAGGAGCAGTTTCACGCAGTGTTTCCCCGTATCCTTACCGGGCGTGCAGAGACGTTCTACATACAGGTTGTAGAGAGAGATGATAGCTTTGCTGATGCGTACATGGCAATCAAAAACCACTTCGACCATGACGTCCATCACCAGCACTACTACACAGACTGGACGACTACAACCTTCGCTCGCACCCGCGCAGAGAACCCTGATAAGGGACTACACGAGGTTCTGCAGATCCTGCTTGACAAGCTGCAGCTATGCCAGCGTGCCCTTGGCAAGAACTTTGAGGGTGAGGATGCCCTCCGCACTACGGTCATCAATGCCTGCCGAGGAGTACCAGAACTTGAGATGGCACTGTTCAAGCCAGCCACAATCTGTGAAGGACTCTTCTCAGATCTACGATCCGCAGTGGAAACACACCTAGCACGGCAACACACCGCCCAGTTGGTCACAGAAGATCAATACTACCTAGACCGCCGATACAACGGCAATGGAAGGATCCGAGGTGGATCTCGAGGTGGAGGAGGATTCAGAGGCGGATCCAGAGGAGCATACCGAGGAGGCGAGCAGCGCGACGACAACGGACGAGGATTCAAGCCACGTTGGAGGAAGAAATGCTTTGTTTGCCGGAAGGAAGGATGCTGGTCTACCAACCACACAGATAAAGAGCGCAAAGATGCCCGTGCGCAGTTCTTCTCTACGCTATACTTTACAGGTGCACAGCCCCCTGAGGACTTCTCCGTACATCTTGCAGAATACGAAGGGATCGAGCACACCAGCCAGTACAATCAGAGAGGCTGGAGAGAGGAGGAAGACTGCGAGGATGACGAGGATGACGACGTCGCGGAAGCACATTCTGAACACCAGTTCTTCAAGGAGCAATGCCTTGCAGACCAGGCGTTCTTGCATCATATCTCGGGCGACGACATATACAGCCGAGACGCGCCGTCAGCACCAGCATCGCAGTTCCTGCTTGAGGACCGCTACACACGATCTGTGTACCAAGGAATCCTACCAGATACAGGCGCTGCAAACGTATCCACGGTCGGCAAGGAGCAATACCTCGCACTTACGAGAGAAGATCCGACGGTTAAGTTAGACACATCTACAGCAGGGAAAGCGTCTATTAAATTCGGAAAAGGCGAGGCTACAGCGTCGATTGGCACCGTGCAGGTCTCTACGGAGATCGGAAAAATCAACTTCGAAGTGCTCGAGGCGCCTACGCCGTTCTTGCTATGCCTTGCAGACATGGACCGCTTAAAGGTATACTTCAACAATACGACAGACGAGCTGGTTCAGGATGACGTACACATCCCGGTGATTCGCAAATGGGGACATCCTTGGTTCCATCTAAACAAGAGAGAGAGAGCAACTATGTTCCTAACGGAGACAGAATTGCGACGGCTCCATCGACGGTTTGGACACCCAGCTGTTACGCGACTAGTCAAACTCTTAAAGGATGCTGGCCATAACGACTTCGAAGAAAGAACCCTAGAAGAAGTCACTAAGTTCTGCCACCACTGCCAGCTCCACAGCTCCGCGCCGCGCCGATTCAAATTCACTCTTAAGGATGATCACCACTTCAACTATGAGATCCTGGTGGACGTAATGTACCTAAGCAACAAACCTGTACTGCATGTGGTCGATTCCTCAACAGCGTTTCAAGGCGCGAGGTTCCTCAGCGCTATCTCAGCTAAAGAAACATGGCAAGCACTGCGGATACTATGGATCGACACCTACCAGGGACCACCCGACATCATCACGCATGATGCAGGTACTAACTTCGCGAGCGCAGAGTTCCGCGCAGAAGCAAAGATCATGGGAGTCACATGCAAGCAAGTACCTACGGAGGCGCACTGGTCTATCGGCAAAACTGAGAGGTACCATGCCCCTCTACGCCGGGCATGGGACATACTCCATGCAGAACTCACTGACACTATGTCCGACGACGCGATTCTCCAGATGGCTGTGAAGGCTGTTAACGATACTGCTGGCCCTGATGGACTAGTCCCGACGTTACTAGTCTTTGGAGCGTACCCACGAATGACTGCAGAGTCACCGCCATCACCATCAATGGTCAAACGCAGCGAGGCTATTCAAAAGGCGACGAAAGCCCTGCGCAAGCTCACTGCAGAGCGCCAAGTTGCAGACGCCTTGAACACCCGCAATGGACCAGCCACTGCAGACATGCTCGCGCTCCCACTCCAGAGCGAAGTCTTAGTATGGAGAGAGAGTGATGGCTGGAATGGCCCGTACAAGATCGCCAGTACAGATGGCCACAACATCACTGTCGACATGGTTAATGGTCCAGCGACATTCAGATCAACTGTCGTTAAGCCATACTACAGACCAGACCACCTGTGGAGCGACCCTGATGCGCCACACGCGCCGAATGAGCCGAATGAGCCGCACGAGCCGATAGCAGTACCTCCGGCAGCGCAACCACGTAGAAGAGGCCGCCCTCCAGGGTCAAAGAACAAGCGGAAGGCGCACGCGTACATCACCAAGAAGGAGCAGGACGATCTTGAGCTAGCTATCAAGCTACGGAACGATGGCGTGATCACAACCTCAGGCGCCCCCTTTGAAGCGTCTGATGACCAAGAGATCAGCGACCTAGTAGGTCGTGGAGTCTTCAAGTTTGAGCAATACGACGAGAGGCTACACAGCAAGATCCGGATCTTTAAGTCACGCCTAGTACGTGAGGTCAAGGGAAAGACAACTAAGCCTTATGAGAAATCCCGTCTGGTTATCCAAGGCTACCAAGACTATGGCAAGGAGGCTATCTTAACGCAGTCGCCAACCATCCAGCGATGTAGCCAGCGCCTGATTATGTCGCTGGCGCCTGGGCTAGTACAAAGCGGCATGAGCGTTGAGCTACGTGATATTACGCAGGCATACCCACAGGCTCAGACAACACTGAAGAGGACGATACTCGCACACCTCCCTACCGAGCTGGTACATCGATATCCAGAAGGCACGATACTCCACGTGATCAAGCCACTATATGGGATCGCGGAGGCAGGAGTCCACTGGTGGACAACATATCACGGACACCACTGCAAGGAACTAGATATGTCAACATCTACGTACGACCCATGCCTGTTGATCACGAACAGCGACGACGCAGACGTCTTCGGCATCGTCGGTATGCAGACAGACGACACCCTCATGCTCGGAACGACCGCGTTCTTATCACGCGAAGAGAAAAAGATCCAGAAGGCGCAGTTTAGATCAAAACCAAAGGCTATGCTGACACCAGAGGTGCAGTTAGACTTTAATGGATGTACACTTACGATGGACGCCAGCAGAGTCTTAATCCTCAGGCAGAAAGGACAAGGAGGAAGGATCAGGCTTGTTGATATTAGGGCACCCGACCGCGCGCAACAGTACACCGAGCAACGCGCCCGCGGAGCGTACATCGCATCAACATGCCAACCAGAGGCATCATTTGATCTGTCCGTAGCTGCTCAAGCGCAGCAACCATCAGACGAGGACATTAAGGCACTCAACAAGCGCCTGAAATGGCAGATGGAGAATCTCACTCGTGGCCTACGCTACGTCACTGTCAACCTTACGGAGGCTAAGTTGATAGTCTTTGTAGACGGCTCCTTTGCCAACAACAAGGACCTCAGCTCACAGCTAGGCTTTGTCCTCATGCTCGTCAACGAGTCCATTGGCGCCAACACCTTCACAATACAAGGCAACGTGATCCACTACAGCTCTACAAAGTGCAAGCGCATCACACGGAGCGTACTGGCCTCAGAGATCTACGGCATGGTCAACGGCTTTGACATAGGCATCGCGGTTGCAACCACGCTAAGGATAGTTACAGAACGACTTGGACTACCTGCAATTCCCTTGGTTATCTGTACAGACTCGTACTCCTTGTACGAGTGCCTAGTAAAGCTTGGGACAACGAAGGAGAAGCGCCTCATGATCGATATTATGGCGCTGCGCCAATCATATGAGCGTCGCGAGATCACGGAGATCCGCTGGATCAATGGCGAAGACAATCCTGCAGACGCCTTCACGAAGGCATCGCCAAACCGCGCTCTTGAACGCTTTATTGACGGCAATAAGCTGACAGTCCGAGTAGATGGATGGGTGCAGAGGCCAACAAGCTTTGATGTTTAATGCTATACACTGTCACTACCGATACAAGCAGAGTTACTAGCTATCCAGAAAGAAAAGACTTCCAGTGTCGGATCGTGAGTATCGGTAGAGACGTCGGCTGCTGGACACTTCGGCCCGACTTCGGCCCACCTTGCGCAAGAGCTTAGGTATACCTTCGTAGCACCTATGTTCGTAGATATCAATTAGAACCACCGAACAGAATGCATTCCTAGTTATCGTTATTTCCCTTTACGCACTTAGTGCAAAGCCAACCAACACGGACATTATTTGATTATGTGGCTATTTTAAATCGCGTGGAAAGCGATATAGAGGTAAGGAAGGAAGGAGGAAGGAGTAAGGTTAGAGAGGGACAGAATATATACCCACTCCAAGCTAATGGGAGGATTATCATTTCGGATGCTTCTTTAAAGTTCAAGATAGAAAGAGGGATTAGAGACATGGACCTACAATATGACCTTTTGGTAAACTTCATAAAAAGGTTCGCCTCTCATGTCATCAGACTCCGCAACAATCAATCGATTGACATGATTGATTCCTATATAGGTTAAAGAATTACTTCATTAGGCAGCCTTTAACCTAGATAGGAATCAATCATGCCGATCCGATTGATTGTTGCGGAGTCTGCATGTCATGTCCTGGCCGTATCATGCAATACTCTAGGACCGATTTTTGAGGTGCCGAAAAGAACAGGGTAACACCAACCATGACTTTATAGCAGTCATGGTCATGTAGTTGGTTCCTTTGAATATTTCAAAAAATTCGCCAGGAAACAGAAGATATCATCTTGTCCATCATACATTTTGGCAACTGAAAATTTAGTATAAAAGTAAGAGCTTTCAACATCGTCGACCCCGACTACTGTTCCCACATAGAAGCTGTGTATCTTTTTTTTCAAATTTGGCTGTGTTAACAAGATGAGAGACACATAAGATCAGTCCATTGTTTTTTAGACAAGCGAGGAAGAAGCGGGAGAGCCATGGAATCTTAGTATACGAATTATAAAATAATACTCTAGGACAATATTGGCAGCGGAAATACAATGAATATTTTTGAACTGCCGACATTAATCTTCGCTTTTTCCTCTTTTTTTTTAGAAGACAGAAAACATAGTGACCACATCTTCATTTTAAGAAGTAACCGGAAAGAAGAACATTGGAGATTATCGAGTATGTTGATACGGCAAAGGTGAGGTTGAATCAAGTAACGGTCGTTGCAACGAGTTGAAGTAGATGGTTATGATTGATTAGAGGAGGTGGGCTGCAGCTCGCGTACGAACTGAATCCCACCCCACGGCACGGGCCACGCACGTAGTCACGTGCTCGCCACGTACGTACGGTGGCTCGAAACTAAGAGCAACCAACAGAGTAGATTTCTAGAAAGCAAAAGAAAAGCGCGGAGAGCAACACATAGTTCTGCCCGTATAGGTTTTAGAAGTATATTGAAAGGCAAATGTGTAGTGGTATGTGGGAGAGAGGGGGAAGCAGAGGGGAAAGAGAGCTTAAATACTGTTTTCTGCCAAGACTTGGAAGAATGTCACGGTTTGCTCTGCTCCTGCAGTCGCAACTTACCTGTGTAATGGAACGATGCCTATCTAGGACTAGCGCTGTTGACGGTCACCCACCTACATATACAGTTTGTAGACTCAGACAATACAACCTCAGTTTAATCCTTCAATTCTTCCAGTACCCACTATTCCCAACAAAGAAACATCCAGAAGGCCCTTGGCGGTTTGAAATCTGTCGGTAAGAAGTCAAAGTTTCGTTTTTATGGCTCATTTGATTCAGTGCATGATTATGGCAACTTGGCTGATTTCGTTGGAAACTCTTTTCGCGGCTTTGTTAATATCCTTCTCGTGCCAACATCCATTGAGTCCTTCTAGTTTTTGGACGCTCCTCTGGAAGATGAGTTGTTAATATGCTCATTGAAAAGAGAAACAGAACTTAATTTATATGTGCCCAGACTCATTATGCTCGTCCTAATTCGATACTGTTGCGCTCGTGGAAACCTGGTGTCCTCTACCCTCCTCGTTTGAAAACCTGAAAGCGGAGGCGCACAATGTTGTCTTAGTTCTGAGTACCTAGAAAAACAGAAGAAAATGTAAATGTATACATCATGTGAATGGTCCATGAAATGGTTTAACAGATTTCTTGATTCGTGTCAGGCGTCCACCAGGGCGCGCATATCGCATGGGTACTCCAACCCCAAAGTACATAAGCACAGTCCGCAACAATCAATTAAGTGGGTCCTAGAAGGTTCAGATTGGATTGATTGATTACCGCTTTAAGCCTAGTAGTTACCTATAGGAGTTTAAGCCCTACCTAGATAGGTAAGTGGGTCTAGGAGAGTGACCGGATTGAATTGATTGTTGCGGAGTCTATACATAAGTAAGTACCACAGTATTTTAACCTCGGCGTACCAAAGTGAGCCACTGTCAAGCTTCTGACCCTTGCTGAGTACGCTTCTCAGCTCCACCAACTATGCTTCTCTACTCCTAGCCCTGAGCTTATAGGCATGGTAACCGTTTTCATTATAAATCTTCAGATAGCGAAACTCCCATGTTCCTTTTCCTCGATTATACTTGATGTCCCTATCGCCTGGCAGGTTCTCGTACAATGTAGCTGTGTCATCGCTATATATTCTTTCTACTCTCGCGACCAACTGGCGCCGCTGAAGCACTCTGTACACCGAGTAAAAGGTCAGATATTGCGACTCATTCAGCCGTTGCTGCGGCAAACACTACTACAAACCCCACGTCCGGGTAAGCGTCATATTGGTCGCAAAACTCTTCCTCATTCTTTGGTATTTTTACAGTCAATCGTCTCGGTTCCGGGTTTGTGACTCGTCTCTCCCGCTGAATTATTCCGTTATCGCCTTCGCAGATTTTCTAATCAGGGGTGAACAAACTATCTGCCATGTATGTGATGTTGAAGACTTCCTCGAAGCTGACCTTTAATTTGGGGTGGACGCTCCCGTACGATGACATTGTAGAAGCGAAAGACAACTTCCTAATCGAACATCGTATATCGGGCTGCAATCTTGCTGATGTAGAGGCCAAGGCTGCGTGCGGGGGTCGTCTTTGGCCAACGGTATAGTTTCTTGAATAAGGTCAAGAAGCTTATTCAGAAAACTGCGAGAAGACGTGATTAGTTAATAGTGTCGGATGCATGCTACCGAAGAGAAAATAGTGTATAATACGAAGTGTTGTAGCCCATAAGGAAGCCAGGGCCATGATGGCATCATTTCGAAGCTAGCCCTGACCATACCTACCACACATCTCGACCCGGAAAGCGCTATGGCACGTGACAGTTCTGATTCCCATGCTCACGTGACTCAATGCAGCTGACTCAGCAACCCAATCACCATCCCCGCGATCCTTATTACCGAAGTCATCCCAATCCCGCCTAGCGCACGACCAACAGCCTCGGTACATCTCCACGCGCCCCAGCATCCCAAAGACCAGCCAAGCGGCCGAACCTACCCCATACTCCTTCCTCCCCTACCTATACCGCACCTTCACCGTCCGCACACGACTTAACAACTTCCAATATAACCTACGACTGGCGTACCGCTCACCCAAAACGCGCCTCATCTCGCTATCGCTTTCCGAGACGCCGACCGCTTTTCTGATACCGATAACCGACCTTCAATAGCCGGGAGACAACACGCGCCGCAGAAACCTTATCCGCACCCGACCCACGACCACCAACAACGATGTCGGAATCGCTTACCGTCAAGCAAGTTGCCGAGCATAATACTGTGGAGAAGGGCTTGTACATTATAATCGATGGCGATGTTTATAAACTGGATACTTTTGTAGAGGAGCACCCCGGTGGGTCTAAGATTCTGAAGCGCGTGGGTGGGAAGGATGCTAGTAAGCAGTTTTGGAAGGTACGCTTGATGTTGTTGGGAGATTTTTGTGTGGGGGAGAAGGAAATGTGGGTATTAGATTTGCTAACATGAATATTGCAGTACCATAATGAGGGCGTGCTGAAGAAGTATGGGGCCAAGTTGAAGATTGGGTCGGTCAAGGAAGAGGCTAAGCTATAGAATCATGTTGGGTAGCGATAAGAGATAGACGGCAATGCATGAACGACACCAGGAATAGATACACAGAAGAACTTTCAGTGGGGATAAAAATAAGAAACTATAAATTAAATGGACTTTCTACTTTCTAATGGTGGCGTAATGGTATATTGCATTCTCGCTCTCGGTCGGCAAAAAAACAACAACAGCAAAAGTCGCAAACAAAACAAATGCCGTGGGTATCGTTATCGCAAACGCCTTTCTGAAATGCTGGGGGTTCGCAAATATGCACAATCATTGCTGCGTAATAATCTCTCGTTTCTTCCGTCGCACGATAAGAGTCTTGTTAGCGTCGCACCACTAAAAGCAAGACCATCTCTTCTTGATACTCGGTCTCGAATGCGGCCTAGGCACAGGACTCGTTTGGGGTCGCGGCGCACCGGCTTTCTCGTTCATGGGCTGCTGCTCATCTAGATCGTCGAGCCGATAGCGTCGCACCGACCCGGCGTCCGACTGATCCTTCTCGTAGAATTTCTCCTGCGGGCTGGAGACACATCTTGGCGTGACTCTGCGGAAGAAGCCGCGGAGACCACTGTTGGCTTTGTCAATCCGTTCGTACTCGCGCCTTCGCGTGCAGGGCGAGTTCCATTGCATGGTGGTGTTGGTCTTTTCCAGTTCGTCGACCGTGTCTTCGCTTTCGCGGGGCAGGGGCATCTCTTGCACTACGCGTAGACTGTCGGAACTGAAACGCGTTCCAACGTTGGGAAAGCCGAACGCTTCGCCTTGGGACGGCGTGGGGCTCGGGAGCACGGAGTTTGAATGGTAAGACGGGTTCGTGAAGATGCTGCAACTGCGAAAGTGAAGGGCCAGAACGTCGTCGATGTCTTGGCCAGTTGCAGTAGGCGGTGGCTGAGAGCTCTTCATTCGATAGTGGCGCGCTGGTCGTGATGGGTCCACAATGGTGCAGGAAGTTCGACGAGACGAAGGTTTCGAGCCATGGCCACGGCTCTTGGATCGGTTGGTTGAGTTTTCCGACGACGAGGTGGTTGACTTTTGGCGAAGTGGTCTGGAGCGCTGTTCTGATGCTGGACGTTGGGATGGATCCATCTTCGCGCTCTGGGGGGAAGATGCTGGTTCAGCAACGATCTGTCTGGGTTTCCGCTGACGAGTAGGTGTGGTGTCGGTTCCTTGAATTGATAGTGGTCCTTTGCTGGCTGTTTTGGGGACATAGGATCCAGCGAATCCGCTATCTGTCCGATTCATCGTCGATCCATGAAAGACGCGATGGCAAAAGGGCGGTGACAAGTGACGTCGATGTGAAATATGGCGGGAGATGATGAGGCGTTAATGTCGAGTTAGTCGTTAATAATTTCGGTGCTCGTCTAAATTGGTCGTCAGTCAGTGCATCCATGTAGCACGGCTGTGCTCAAGGGGTAAAGGCCCATACCAGCAACCAGTGCCAACACCAAGATGAAAAGATGTGATCCGCGCAAGATGCACACACAAGAAGACACTTAAGAGAGATGAGAGAATGGGAAGGTTTAACGTCGAAGAGGTTGGGGTCTCTAGGGAAGTTTATGCGACACCCGTTGTTGTTGGGCAGTCAAGTGATGAACCGCGGGACCCGCCTGGACGACTATTGAATCAACCGGCGCAGTCAGTAGGGAAGCAGCTAGGACTAGTATTTAAAGAATGGATCAAAAGGACCACCATGTCGATACCATGTCGATCTCAGCCGTTGGTTGGCCCAGACCCTGCCAACATGCTAAAGATGCGCACGGCAGGGCAAGATCTCTTAACGCGTCTGAGCCGAGCGCGTGGGCGGCTCTGCCCCGAAGAGTCGACTTCACCGCCTCAAAGATTGCGTTTTCCAGGCCCTGGAGAGGCTAACACGGCCTGGTTGCTCGAACAGAAAGTGGGGCGATAAAACTGGAGAAGAAGTATTTGGCTAGGCTTTCCGCGTGTTTGAGACGGAACCATGACAGCTGCACTAAACATGTCACAACTTGAGTCGCACTCGCAAGGGCAAAACAAAGCCTGAGGAATGATGTCGCCGCTTTCACATGTGAATAAAAACGCGGGCGACCATTCAGAGACAATATCGAAGGCGGCAGATGATCCCGGGCTGGCGGGCTTGTGACGGCGATGGAGGGCGCGAGGGCATGTCGAATAACATTTGACGCGGTCGCAGCCTCGTTTGCCGACAAGCATCCCGCCCGGCACAGATACTGCACGGACGGCGGGTAGGACCGAATCAAATGAAAGAACGGCACACCAGCGACATCGGGCCAAGATCAACCTGCATCGAAAGGTAAGCCCACGCGGAGATGTCGAGCCAGAAGAGCCAAACGTTGCCAAACCCAGCGTCGCGCATGACATCGTGGCCATCTGAGGCGTTGCGCGCGAACCCACTGCGGCGGGACAAGGGACAGGCGCAGGAGAACCCTGAGCAACCTGAACACCACCGAGTCCGCCCCTCCAACACCACGAATCGGGGGCTACACAAGCCTTGTATACTGGGGATCCTCGGCCCGTTGCTACAGTCATCTTCTGCAAAGCGTTTGCAGAGTGGAACTTGCCCGCCAAGCCCTCCCACTCCAAACCAGGTGACCGAGCAGCGACGCCGCCAATGACTGTGTCATGCGGCAGCACAACACCATCATTGCGTCCATACATGGGCCGCGGAGTATGCGCTTCCGCAGTCCTTTTCGCAGCTTTTCTCCCGCTAAGCTAGTTGGTGCATAGTTTGGTCTGGATGACCCGCTTGCATGTGGAGTAATCATTCTTCGTGAACCCCTCTTCAACTTCGTAAAGCTCGTGCAAAGGCGGTATGATTTGGCAAGTTTCTCCTGCTGACTCGCATGACGATGCAGTGTGAAGAAACACAAATCCATTTACGACTAGCGAATGGTTCGTGCTGCGTTCCATCGGGAATAACCCTCATTGGATCTCGTGGTAAAACCCCTCGATCAGTTTCGCGACCTCGTCAAACGCCTCCAGACAATGCCAATGCCCAACTCCCTCCATGATCTCTAATCGCTTCTTGGTGCTTCCCATCTCTTCAAACATCTTCTTGCATCCCTCAAGTGGTGCGCTCTTGTCCTCAGCACCGGCGAGGATAAGAATCGGCACGCTGATCTTGCTGTAATGAGGCGGTGATGCATTGAGGATGACTCGACAGTTTGATACATAGCCAGCGGGGTCTTGTGATAGCAGCAACTCGCGGATCATCCCCTTGGCGAGTGGAGAGGCCTTTTTTCCGACAGCAGCGTCAGGAATGCTGTCCGCCAAGGGTTGCATCCCGTCTTTTTCAACGGTCTCTATTCGTTTTTGGAATACGGGGATGAGGCCTGTGTTTGGGTACACGGGACCAACGAGGATCGCTGCGACGATGCGGTCACTCCGCTCGGCCGCGACGTGTGCGCCCACGATGCTAGTACGCACGATGTCAGCTTTTTATCTTACCAAAACTTCGATTATTAGGTGAGACCGCGCGGGGTGACATACCCTCCCATGCTATGTCCAACAAACACCGCCTTTTCAACCTCCAGTGCGTCTAAGATGCCAATGACATCATTACTCATCGATTCAATACTTTGCTCCACAAACGTATATGGCGATCGACCAGCCCCTGTGTTGTCAAACGTTATGCAGCGAAAGCCACTGGCGACCAAAACTTGTGTTACCCCATGATAATAATTCTGAGAAGAGCCCAAACCGTGCATAAAAACGAATGTTTCGCGCTCCTTTCCATCTCTTGGCTTGGAGTCTGTGTAGTGAATGCGCTTGTATCCGAGACGAATAAAAGGCATCTTGTGGCAGTCTGATGGAGAAGAGTGGTGTTTGGGGGTCGTTTGAGAGCTTTAGATGATTGTGCATGTCTGATCGGAAGCGGAACATCGGAACCATCGGATGATTACAATGACATCATCTCGTTGGAGCTCCACATTGCTGGGATGTAGCGAGAACGTCTCCTTACCACTTCAATCCATATCGACCCTGGAAATTCAGTGTGCAGCTGATAGCGAAGAAACAAGACGCGACAGACGCATGGTGGGTTATAATAGCACATTGGGATCTCAAGGTACCCTGCGAAACCGCGCTTTCTTGGAAGACAAACAGCATTACCGATTGAGTATGCTCGAATGGCAGTATCGCGACTGATTGCTTTCTTTGCGAGCTCCAAGCTGGTAGTTCTCTCAAGGCATTTACCTATCTCAGGGCCACGGGCGGCAGCAATGCAATCTCAAAATTGCCGAATACAACCATTCACTCCCAACTGACTAGACGCAAAGTGTAAAGTCTCGGAAAGCAAATGGGCCCCTGAATTCGACAGAGTCAACATACCGACTTCAGCAAAACACACCGGTAGAGATGCTTCTGTCATCACAAAAGTGTCAAAAACACGACATATGTAGAACAAAAGCCTGTACGATTCTGACCCAGGTAGACCGAAAAAAACTATCAACTCCTCTCACAACTAGAAATTAATCCTTCGCCCCTCTCCCCTAAACGTCAAGACCCATACCTCTGCCCGGTAGTAAGATTCTTCAAACAAAACCACTCCTTCAATGCAACCATAATCTCCCTCTGCAGCCCCTCCAACGGCCCCTTCGGATCCTGCAATAGCGTCCACAGCAGCTGCGCCAACCCCTCCCTCGAAGTCGCCTTCTTCAACTCATCGTCTCCATCCCGCTCCGCAGCCGTAGTAGCAGAAATATTGCTTAAATCGCTCTTGGCCCGCGACCGCCGCGGCCGCTGGAAAATACTCCGGCTCATACTCTCACGCACCTCTAGACTGGCGTCCCACATGGCGACGCGGCTGAAAAAGTGCTTGAGTGCTGTTTCTTCAAAGGCGGTGCGCCAGGGGGCGATGGCGGCGTAGAACTCCTCGTCCCGCCAGGCGGGGTTGCGTGGGTCCCACATGCGTTGGAAGTAGCGGAAGGCGCGGAGCTCGACATTGTCGAGGGGTATGCTGTTGAGGTTGTGGGCGAAGGCGTTGTCGCGGTCGTTTTCGTTGTGGTGTGGTGATAGTGATGAGGAGGAGGATGTGGGACGTTGGTCGCTGGATGTGCTGGTGGGCGTTGTGGCTTGGTTTGCTTTTGCTTCCAGCGCTTGGTG
Organism: Pyrenophora tritici-repentis; assembly: GCF_003171515.1. Lineage (NCBI taxonomy): Eukaryota > Fungi > Ascomycota > Dothideomycetes > Pleosporales > Pleosporaceae > Pyrenophora > Pyrenophora tritici-repentis. The sequence continues at coordinate 6,754,274 of NC_089390.1, forward strand.
GGCTTCGATGACCCGTTGGAGGGCTACTTTGCGGTTTGTGGGGAGGGCATCGGTGCCTTCGAATCTGGTGTTTGTGGCGTGTGCGGCCAAGGGCCAGGTGGCTGGCGAGGTCGGTTTTGAGGGAGGGCTTGAGGTAGGGCTCAAGGCTAGGTTCGTGGTGGAATTCGAGGAGCGTATGGAGAGGTAGCTTCCGCTACGGTGGCGGGAAAAGTGATTGCTCAGCTTCGATGAATGCATGGCGGCCATGGTGGCTGTGTTGAGTTGTGTATGTATGCGCAAGCGTGCCGGTTGTACGGTTGGAGGTAACTTGTTCGGCGACTCAGTTGATAAGTAATCCAGGGAGGTAAGCTTGACGCAAAGCTTGAATGTGTAGTACTGTGGAAAAAAAGAAGAAGGGAGGGAGGAAGGAAGGAAGAGAGAAAGGCCGAGAGTGACGCAGGAAAATTGTGGTCAAACTGATACAATTCACTCAAAGCAACCAAGCAGCAGAAACAGGACACAACACAGTCAGCATGTAGAAGATTCCGGGGTATAGTGAAGATCAAGATAAAAGAAGAAAAGAAGAAGAAGAAAGGAACCAAGATTCAACAACCCCCTTCCCCCCTCCCCCCCTCTTGGGAACACACATACCTACACCTAGACCACCACCGCCTATCGCCATAAACCCATCACATAGCCGCTAACCGAGGGGGAAACAAGACTAGACACACAAAAAACAGAGCAGGGTGACGCAATCCCCTATTCTGACATGCATGCATCCCGTCTATCCGTCGGCCCAGCTTTGCCGTATAGTCATAGTCATAACTAATCTTTGCGTTGATCACTTGTGTGGTGAGTGTATCGTACCACGTTTGAACCCCAGCTGAGCCACAGATTCTTCTTACTCGCCAGCACCCCTTGGTTGAGCCACGTTTCCCCCTTGTGGCTCACCACTCTGGGCTGCGTTGGTGCGTGGTGCGCGGTGCAAGCGCTGACACGTTAGTGCTTGTGGTTCAGTGACTGCGCCCCAAGGTGCGAAATGCGGGTGCGGGATTTTCGGGGGGGAAAGAGTGGGGGAGGTGGCTCTCGGCGAGACGCTGTATGGCTGGCGTGCAGTCTGGCGCTGCGCTAGAGGTTTATCTCCGCCGCAGAGTGGCGCCGGATTGCCGAACTGGACTTTCAAGAGCCCATCAGTACGAGTCTGCCCTGCGGTGTGAAGACAGAGGGTTGCGTATGCGTGCTGGGCTTACGCACACACACTTGACCGCCTTGTGCCCGTCTTCTGCAGGCTGTGGCCGCTTCGATAGTTTTCTCGTGTTTTGCCTACTGTGGCTAGCTGTGATTCAGCACCTACCCCATGCCCCCTTCAGCGCATTGGGCGAGGGCGTCTGAGCGCTGCTTGTGCTGTGACAAGGGCGTTGCAGTTTAAGAAGATCGAAGTGGCCATGATGCGACGGGTTGGAAACTGGAAACCCTGGGATTTTCATTAACTCATGCGGCGACGGCTTGAGAGGTTACCGACCACAATCGCATGTTTGAATCAAATGAGAATAGCGTCTTCCGGCCTACCATGTTATGTACAAGAGCAAAAGTCGAATAGTATGTATGCAGTGAAAACGCCACCTCATCTACCTAATCCCCCATTATGTGCCTCCTTTCTGCGTATACACGGTATGTATGTGTGTGTGTGTGTGTGCAATAAACGCCAGGCAGATGCAGCAGCGCACGGCCAACTCACGAGGTATCGTATCATCAAAATAAGACGCAACGCAAAAAGGGACAAAACCGAACCATAATCCAGGCCCTGAAATGGCCCCCCTCAAACCCCGGAAGCCTAAACCTAAAACCTTTACTCGGCAGGTGGTACAGCCTCCATCCTGCCGTTGGGTAATATGTGCTGAGTCGTATTGACACGAACGCTAGCTGGCCGGTCCGACGTCTTGTTCGTCTCTCCATCTGCGGCATTTCCTCCGCCGCTTTCAACCTTCTTCTTGTTAAGCTCATCGTTGTTGCCCGTGACCCTGGTTAATGAGTCTGCTTCGTTCAACGCGTCTCGGACCAGTTTCTTCGCTTCAATAGCTAAATTGGGGATTTCTTCCACCTCCTTATTCTTGTTCAGGTACGAATCGAGCAAAGCTTTGAGTGTTTGCGCGCGCACAGGCTTGGCCAGGTAGTTGTTCATACCCGCTTCTACGCATTTCTCTCGATCGCCTGGAATTGCCGACGCGGTCATGGCGATAATCAGGACATTCCTGATTTCGGGATTTGGATGCTTGCGGATAAGCTTGGTGGCTGCAATTTGGTTAGCATCCTACTCGCCCTCTTGAGCACTGCGAGACATACCTTCGTAACCATCGCAGTTCGGCATTTGCACGTCCATAAGAACTAGGTGAAACGGCCTGCCATTCTCGGAAGCGCGCTCTAGCGCGTCTATGGTCTTGAAACCGTCAAGATAAGCATCGCACTTGAAGCCGAGCTTTTGCACAAAGCTGATGGCGATGCGCTGGTTGATCAAGTTGTCTTCTGCGATACAAACACGCAAGTCCCGTCTGGCGACGGTGGAAAGATCAATGCATGTGACGCCAGATGATTGCTCGTGGCCATTGTTATCTTGGCTTGAAAACCTGGCCATGGGGTCTGGCTCTCGTGTCCTCTGCTGTTGAGCCCCTGCCTGCGCTTTGGGTACCTTTTTGAAGCGAAGGGAGAAGGTTACTGTCGTGCCCTGGCCTGGCTGACTCTCAAGGCGCACTGTTCCATGCATAACGTTCTCGATAAGAGCTTTGCAGATACTGAGGCCGAGGCCCGTACCGCCGTAGCTCCTGGTGGAACTGGATTCTATTTGCGAGAAGGGAAGGAACAGTTTCTGCTTCTGTTCGTCCGGAATGCCAATGCCAGTGTCGATGACACTGCATGTAACATCCACCCAGTCATCCCCTTCTCGGTCCACAACAGCACGGACAGTAACGGATCCCCGCGGCGTAAACTTGTAACTATTCGAAAGAAGGTTCATGAGGATCTGATGGAGTCGGACGGGATCGGCCATGACGAGCATCTCGGGGTTCAGCTCCAATTGTTCGATGGTCTTGAGGCCCCTCTCCGCATTGGTGTATGCAAGAGCGCGAACAACCTCAGCAATGGTTTCGTTGAGAGAGATTGGCATTTCCATTACGTTCATCTTGCCAGCCTCAAGCTTGGAATAATCGAGCAGGTCATTGATGATCGAAAGCAGCGTGTCTGCACAGACACGGATTGAGTCTGCGTACCCTGTCTGCTCACCATTCAGAGGTGATGCTTTGAGAAGTTCTACGAGTTGAGTCAGTAACGGTAAGATCAACATGGTCCGCGAAACTCACCCGACATTCCGATCACACCATTCAAAGGCGTTCTCAACTCGTGAGAAACATTGGCCAGGAAGAGACTTTTTGCCCTTGCTGCTTCCTCCTTGAGCTTCATGTTCGCTACTGCTTTTGCCTCTGCTTCTTTCGCCTTGAGTTCTGCTTCACGAGCCTGAGCTAGCGCGCGCTTCTGCATCTCAAGCATTGCTTCGTTGCTTGCAGAAACCTTTTCTACTTCTTTGAAGAGCAACGCATTTGCCAAAGAGATAGATATCTGGTTCACAAGTAATCGAAGAACCTGGGTGTTGCGTTCGGTGAACGAGTTTGGCGGGCCTTCCACGTAGATTGATCCAAGAAGGTGATCGCTGTGTACGATTGGGATGCATATCACCGCTTTACCTTCTGGGTTGCGCTGTAGGTAGGATTCAGAGACGTTGGAAAACCGGTCGTCTTCTAATAAGTTTTGCACGAAGACCGTTTCGCGGAAGCGAAGCGTATACAGCGTCACCTGACGCGCAACAACATCATCTACCGTATCCAGAGGCTGGCTTGCGGGGAATGACGTGACACCGGCAGTGTACCCACTCTCGTTATTAGTCTCGTTGGTAGCAACACAAGCAATGGACCACTCAGTCTGCGAGTCCTCGATGACTATGGCGCATAAAGTTCCGCCTGTGGACTCAAGGAGTATGGAACTCATTTTAGCCATCAGCTTGTCAACAACAAGTTCGCTGGAGAGAACTTGGCTTGATTCCAAGATGGAAGATAGATCGAGCATATCGAGACCCACGGCTGACAAGCCATTTTGCAGACCTTGGGTGGACTCCTGGCGACGACTTTCCGGAACTATCCAGTTTTGCGTCCTGTCCACAGCAGTCTCAGCACCCAATTCAACCTGCTCCAGTCTGAAGGCCGTGTTGTTAGTGTCGATGATTGAGGTCTGAACACTCGCGTCTTGGGTGGAGAGCGACTGGACACCACGCAGCAACGATTCGTACTTGGCCATGAAATGGTTTGCTTTTCCATAAGCCGACATTCGTCTGTATGCTGAAATGCACTCTTTCACCGAGTGCCGGGCTGACCGATAAGCCTTATTTCTCACCTGCCACTCAGAGTACAGCTCGAGAGCAAAAGCTTCGTCAAGAAGAAAGTTGTGGGACTCGCTATGATCCATGGAGGCCTCATAGTTCTGCAGTGCTGTTGCAGGATCGCCGTTCAACTCCGCTAGGACGGCATTGAGTAGATGTATCCAGCCCCGGTAATTCACATCGTTAATTGTGCAACATGAATCGAGTAGCTTCAGAGTCTCACGAACGTGTCCTAGCATCTCTTCTCTCCGAACATGAGTAGGCTCATCCCTTAGCGAGGCCACGAATGCCAATGATAGATAATACCTGACCGAGTAATTGAGTCTTTCGCACCAGAGGCTGCTTAGCATGGGCAAAAGCATCTCGCCGAGACTGATGGCGTCTGATATGAAGCCATAGAGTACCAATAATGGAAGTTTGATGGCCAAGTATATGGATTTCGGACGTTTCGGATTACTCGCTGAACTCTCAAGGAGTTCCATGTATTCGGATTCGTTGTGTTCGTGGTCGGAAAAGATTGATGAGGCGTCGCTTGTACCAGTCTTGCCCTGGAGTGCTCTGGCGTATTGACGCCCCGCCATCAAGAAAATGCCCCCTCTTAAATCTTTTTGCCAGTTCTTCATGTCCAAAGGTGTCTCTTCAATCCAAGCCTCCACTTCTGCAACATCATGTGAGGCCATGACTCTGAAGTGAGCCTGAACCCCGAGATTCAGGAGGGTAAGAATGCGGTCACCTGCTGTGAGTGTTGCTTGTGAAGCGGCTTCTAAACTGGGAATGAGGTCACTAATAGGTGCCTCCAAGTGACCGAGGAATAGGGGCTGTAAGGTTTGGCCTCTTCCTACAGTATAATAGTCCTCGGGAAACATCTGGAACATGCGCTTCGCCATGGCGCCCAGATCCACAGCAAAGTTCATCATATTGAACCGACCACCCGCGATACCACCAAGGTGCACATAAGCAAGCGCCACTTGCGATATTGTGCCTCGATCGAGATGTACGTTGATCAGCTTCAGCGTCGCTTGATAGAATAGCAGGCTGTTTGACCAGAATGCCGCACTGAGAAGTTCGACAAACACAGGTCCGATAGTCATCAGGACACGGTCATACGAAGGCGGACGACGCATGAGCAACTGCTCTTTGTCGATACTTTGAAGCGTGTTGTAAATCTGCTGGAACTCGGCATCGCATGCTTCCCAAGAAGTTGCTGGTATAGGTGATCCGAGTAAAGAAAGACAGTCTTTGAGCGCCTGGAAAGCTCTGTAGATTAAACAATATTAGCGCCGTTTCAAAAATAATGTATCAAGAAGTGCAGGAGTATGTACGCAGAAGCATGGGCGGAGAGGACGATTACGTACCCGAAACTATCGCCGCGAACAGCAAAGACCCTCGATTGCAAAATAAATGAGCTGGCCATATCACATGGATCTCTTGCGTGCTGGAATGTTGTTCGGATAAGACTAAGAGCCTCATCAAGCATACCTTGATGCCAATAGCACTCTGCTGAGCGAACAAAAAGTTGCAGGGTTTCCTGATATAACACGTCAGGCTGATTGTCATCCCACGGATCATCTTGCAAAAGCTTCAAACTGTGAGCGAAGTAATATATGCCGGTAGACCTCGCGCCCGACTCACAGGCTGTCTCCCCAGCCTGATATAGGATATCTCGAAAAGGAGCTCTGACTGTCTCCCTGGATTTGATCAATTCCGCAGCAAGACAAATGTGGCGACTCTGCATATACAGTGCTTTCGATCCCAAGGATGACTCGTCCTGGTATTCGTCGCCAAAGGTCATTATCTTGGCAATCGTGAAGTGCATCAATTGTATATCCCACTCTTTATCCAGGGAGTTGACGGCTGCTGTCAGGTACCTATCATGACTGAATCTGAATCTAGCGTCTTGCTCTGCGGGCATCAACACATAGGCGTTAAGTGCTCCATTGAGAGCCGTAACAGCACATTCGTTCTCATCAAGAAGCGGCAGTCTTGCATCAGGATCAAGACTGCTTGTGCGTTTTAGCAATTTCTTCAGAAGCTCGAAAGAGAACGTGCCACCCAGAAGCGAAGCCCATGCGAGCAGCTTTCTACTCGCAGCTGGCAGCTCTGTCAGCCGTCGGGCGATGAAATCTGTAGTGACAGAAGATCCATATATCGGGCTCTCGAACACTTCAAACACTTTGTCAAGGTCGAAAACCCAATTGTTCTCTCTCCACTCGTAGAAGACGCACCGCTTCCGATAGCAGGTGTCCAGGATTTCGCGTATGTAGAACAAGTTTCCTCGAGACTTTTCCTGAACAACTGCGACCAGGGGAAGAATATACTGATGATCTCGATGAAGGGTTTCGGCCACGTAGTCGGCAGTTTGTGACTCGGTAAATGGAAGTAATTGAACCTTGGTCGCATGTCGCATCAGAACACTGAGCTCTCGAGGTAAGGCTTCCTCGTCGCTGTACGTGAACATCAGCACAAGCGGTATCTTAGCTTGCACGATATGGTGGATGAGCTCTGCACTTTCGGTATCCGCATACTGGACGTCTTCTAAGCTCCAAGTGCAAAGCTTGTGCATGGCGAGCAGCCGCAGAACATCTATGAAAACGCTCATGAACCGCGAGGATTTAGAGGATCCTCCACTTCGCAGCCAGGCTTCAGCAGTATGCCCAGCTCCGCCACAATGGATGACCGGGGAAGAAGCCCGTCGGTGTACGTCCTTGGCGAAATCTAGGTCTTTTTGTGGTGGTGCTTTTGGTACGCCGCTGGTGTTCAAGAGCCACTCGGGTAGATCAAAATAGGTCCGTAACACTGCCCAGACCCCGCTATTCTTAAGGTAGTGGCGTAGTCTGTGGTGAAACTCGGTTGTGACATTTGCCTCGCTGAAGATCTGTCGAAAACTCAAACTCATGAGTTTGAGGATTGGATCGAACGGCGCCTTCTTGGCAGGATCGAACTTGGCCATGGCAAAGTAACCCGAACTCCTCGCCGTGCTCTGTATGCTCTGGACCAAGCGAGATTTTCCTAGTCCGGTGGCGCCACCAATTGCGATCACCTTTTTTCGAGTTAGGCGTCCGACCGATTGAGAGAACAGACATGTATGGTATAAACTTACCTCGCAACGTGCTTTGCGCCTGAGCTTCCGCATACTGGGTAGCGGTCTTATGCCGTCGTTGGACTGATGGGAGCGGGATGGGAGAAGCGAATTTTCAATGCTGTTGTTAGACCGTCCTCGACTGTTTGATTGTAATTGCGGTCGATTGTCTACACTCCCATCAACAGTGGACGATTCCGACTGGTTCACGCTATCTTGTGAGCTTTGTTGGATGGACCGAGCAGCCTCCATGAATACAGGGCCGTCGGTGCAGACACTGTTAAGCCTGCTGTCGGAGCCCCTTGAGCTGGTGCTTTCGGAAACAAGATCGTCGAAATGCATATCTAGACGTTGATCCGAGTAAGAGGACCCTGAGCTCATACTGTGTAAACTCTTGACGTTACTCCGGCGATGTTTTGCTACGCGCTCTATAACATCTACAATGACTTTACGTTCCTTGTCGCGCCCGATTAGTTTGAGTGGAAGGTTAAAGAAACAACTAATGTCTTTTGAGCCCACTGGGAAGGCCTTTAACCCTTCCACATCACCTTCGCAGAGCAGTTCGCGTATTCGGGCGAGGTCATACTTCAACCCGGATGTGGAGTGGTATCTCTCTTCGATGTTGCGTTGCGTCATCCGTTGGATGACCTCGGAGAGGGCTTCGGGAATGTCTAGACGTCTAGAGGAGACAGGGGGTATTCGCTTGCTGATGACATTTTGCATAACATCGAGCGCGGTGTCTCCATCGAATGGCGTATATCCGCACAGCATTGAGTAGAAGAGTATACCTAGGCTGTAAATGTCGGTTCGCGTATCTGGCTCGGCAGGCATGCGGCCAGTCTGTTCAGGAGAAATGAAAGCCAACTTCAACTCGATCCCAGCCTCTTTGGATAGCGTACTCCAGCCTGCGCTGGTAAGCCCGTTTTCGAACGATCGCGCGCCTGACCCAAAGTTGATCATCTTAACGATACCAGAATCGGAGAAATGAAAGGCATCGCCACGGATCTCCCCATGCACAATCTCGTGTCCGTGGTGCAATATTTCCAAACATTCGACAGAGCCAACGGCGAAATCCAGGAAAGTGAGGAGGGGTACTCCGCGGTTGGGCATAAAGGTTTCAGATTGTCGGTTGGACACATTGCTACTGAGCTTGTACCAGTTGGGACCGAATGTGGTGAGGTCTTGGAGATAATTGGCACCGGGGGCCTCGAATATGCTGGCGACGAGAGGCTCCTCCCCAGGCTTGAGATTCAACCTGACCAGCTCTATAGGTCGAACAAAGTGCCTGCACTCTGGATCTGAATCCTTGACCACGACCTTGGCAAGTTGGAACTCGCGTTCCAATCGCAAAGTTTGTTGCGATACGCGGCACACAACGGGGCGACCTTCTTGGAGGCTGCCCATGGCCGTGGCCGTGGTATTCGTCCGATGTGTCTGTACCGTGGAAGTACTCGCGTCTGAGCCTGAGCTTCTATGGCTGCGGTGATACGACGGGCGCGTGGCATCGGGTGAGTGTGTGGGTACTGTGGGGGAGGTGACGGCGCTCCTTCCTCTCGATAGCGGTCGCTCCTGCTGTCGCGCAGGTTTCTTTTCGTAACCAAAGAAATGCCAATTGTCGTACGACTGTCGCTGGTTAGCTCCCTGATGTGTCCACGGCTTCTCGTCTGTTATGTGGCGCCTACCGAGTGGAAGGGTTCAATCTCTGGATCCCAGACATAGTTGGGCAGTTCCTGTAGACGCGCAAATATGTGCGCAAAGTAGGCCTTGCGCGCTTTCTCTCCGTTGGTGGCCATGTTGTCCTCGTAATACTCGCGAAGTCGGGGGGGTCTTCAGCATGCTCTTGGTGGGACGCAAAGAATCGCTGTTTCGGAACAAGTAATTAGGGCGCTCGATCAATCACAGAATCACGGTAGGCGCGACCGCCATGGCGAGAGGGCAATCCGGGAGCAACGGAGGGAGGGGTCGCGGGCGTATAGGCGGCTGCTTGAGGCCTGGCCGGTGGACAGTGTAGGTGCAAGTGGAGGTGCTTACTGATGGCATGGCATGCCATTTCAGCCACAACAAACTCACCTGGCCAGCGACAGCCTTGCGCTTGGACTTGCACGCTTGTTCGCTAGGTTGAGTGGTGGACGTCATAGGTGACATGGGGGGCCGCTTTGTGAAGTTTTCACTGAGCCGGTGCATCAAGACCCAACACGACGGGAATTGCTTCCTTTCCCATCCTGTTGCATAATGCCATAGCCCAAGAGCCACCTACGACTCAGGCCAGCACTAGCTTGCAGTTTCAACGCTCCCGTCGTCTAGGTGTGGCTGATATGCGGGTGTCGTGCCCCCACTGCACAAGGGACGTCTCGATATGGCGTAGCGGCAGATCGGCATGGCGCGTATTCCGTGCAGCGACATCATTTGGTCCTTGGGCCGGTAGTGGCACGTCCACGCATATTGATACTGCCAGCTGCCACTGGAATATAGGAGTTGAATGCCTAGTGCCTGCTGGGCTTGGACAAGACGCAGGTGCATATTTGCAGACACGCCGCCAAATACATGTGTTTCGCCTTGTGCGCGACACGCTGCTTCTACACAGAAGCTGCCCCACCACGTCTGAGCTGCCGGGACGCCCTCGACTCCCCGACACATGCAACTTCGGCCCATGGAATTGCCTTTTACATCACCACACCCGCCTCTCTGACCTGTCTGCGACCGACCCCAATGTCACACAATGGACTCGTACCAACACGAAGATGCCTTTTCGGGCGACCTGGGGGAGCCCCAAAGGCCACGTCAAATGCCCTCAGATCTCCCGACCTCTCTCAATGACCGTAGACCCGTGACCATCATGAACGAGGAAACTGAAATATACGATGCATGGCAGGGTGAGCGATATGGCAGCCACCATGCGCGCATGGCATGACTAACATGGCGCAGGGCAGTCGCAGTTTCTCACCACCCCGATGCCAGCTCGTCCGTTGAGCTTTAACCTATCGCTCGATGACCCGACGTTTGGCGACGAAGACATGCAGCAGCTCGAGGATAGCGATAGCCGTCTAGTGCAGATGCTCGCCCACCAGGCCCGCCTAAAAAACGACAACGCCGGCGACGAAGCAAAAGTCGTGGCCGACGAGAAGTTGTCGCATGAAGAAAAGAAAGAGGCCCTGCAGGGGCTATTCACTCTGGCTGCCTCCAACGGCGAGCTGGAGAGAGTTCGGAGGCTGCTAGACGGCAAGGCACGCGAGTACATTGACATCAATGGCGTCGATGCAGAAGGCACGCCGCCTCTGGTTTACGCGAGTTGCTTTGGCCACGAAGACGTAGCCGCGACATTACTCGAGCAGGGCGCTACTGTTGACATGCAGGACAAGAATCGCTGGACGCCCCTCATGTGGGCCATGACCAACCGGCACAAGGATATCGTCAAGCTCCTACTAGACCACGGAGCGTCGACAGACGTCAAGTCTTCCGGAGGGAGAACCGCCTTTGACTTTGTCGAACCCAATACCGAACTTTCAGACTACCTACACGAGAGCGGATACGCGATTGGTAATGCAGGTGTCGGGGACGATTTTTACAGCGCCGGCTTCTCGCAAGACCGCTTCGAGCAGGAGATGCAGGAGAACGACATGAAGCGACGGATGATGATGGAGAGCGCCTTCAACCTGGAAGTCGATATCGGCAACCTCGGTCTGGACGAGCAGCCAGAGGTATGGACATTGCTCCCTACCACCGACCTGCCGCTAACAGTTGCAGCCTCCTGAGGAGCCAGAAGAAGAAATGCCAGAATTCGTTTGGGACCGATGTCTCAACGACCAAATGTTCGTATTCCAGGAGAACGAACTCGAACGCATACTCGATATCATCATCACCAACATGACGCCGCAACGATCCCCCTCGCAAAAGCCAGTACCCGCAAACATACTCTTCCTCAGTGCACGATATGCGCATTATCATGCCGACCCCGAGCTTTTGGAAACACTCCTCGTATCCGCGATGAATAAGATCAATGACGTGGTGGAGAAGCATCAGTGGGATATGACTGTGCTGGCTTTCTGGATGTCCAATGCAACATTACTGCTGCACTACCTCAAGAAAGATGGTGGGCTAATGGGGGCGACAAATGAATTTCAACTACAGATGGCGGAGCTCATAAATGAGATTTTCATTCTCATCATTCGTGATGCGGAACGTAGAATGGACAAGAACCTGGACCAGGCGATGCTCGACCACGAGCCTATGCCCGGCTTCGAGGACGTACAATTCCAGCACGAATGGAAAATATTTCGTTCCAAGCCAAAGGCAAAACCGGTAGAGTCACTTGAGAAACGCTTCCGACCGCCGTCGCCAAAGCGTAGAGCGCAGCCATCACCACGAAACATCACTTCTCTCCTTGCATCAACTTTGTTTGTCCTTGATCTATACGACATCCACTCGGTCATCACAGCGCAGGTGCTATCACAGCTCATCTACTGGCTGTCTGCAGAAGTATTCAACCGCATCATGTCGAACAGGAAGTACCTCGCGCGCACAAAGGCCATGCAAATACGTATGAATGTCTCTACACTCGAAGACTGGGCGCGAACCAATAGCCGACAACCAGAACACTACGAGAACGGTTCCATGACCTCTACAGGAGAAAACACGGCAGATGCTGCCAAACGGCACCTTGAGCCATTGATACAATTGCTCCAGTGGCTACAGTGCTTTTCGTCGCTTGGAGAGGATCTCGAGTCGTTTGTGGGAACATTACAGCAGTTGACGCGCCTTTCCCCTCAACAACTTCTACACACCGCAAAATACTACCGCCCAGAAGTCGGCGAAAAAGGCCTTCCAAAGAACGCAGCAAAGTACATTGCGCATCTACAAAAGGCAGCCGCCGATCGCAAGGCATCAAAAACAAAGTCACCCAATCCGCAAGGACCTGACTCCGCACCCGCCACGCCAGTCAGAGCGCCATCGAACAGAAATGTCGAAGCCTCACCTGCACCTTCGCGGGTGTCTGATGAGGACGAAAACGACGACCCTCCGGACGAGCTCCTCCTAGACCCATCATATATGCTACCGTTCTCACTACCAACATCGACAGACATGCTCATTAGCTATGGAGCTGGATTCGGCGGTATGAACAAGGAGCGAGAACGGAAATACATTCCCACCGTGCCGCCCGAGTTCATGGCCAAGTTGGACCTGAACGGGAACAGCAACAAGAATAACTCGTTTTATTCGGAGTCACAATGGAATGATCCAAGCTACGGGTGAAGATGAAGCTTGATAGCGTTGTAGATGTTTGCTAATCATGGCATGAATAGCCATTTCCATTCTGCCTGGTTGGGACGAAGACCAGCTTCCTTCAAGCTCCGATCCGGCAAATGTCGTCGAGGATGATTGCCCCATCTACGGATGTCTTTCCATCGCCGGCTTCATTACGGACAAACGGCTCCATTGTTGGAAGGAGCGAGGGACTGGTGTGGAATGCAGCGTAGTGGCATATTTACTACGATGATGCAGTCACACCGGCGCACTTGCAACTGCAGTTGCACCTGTTGATTATTTTGGAGGTATTCAGAACTTGCAAAAGCTGGATATCATGGGAGTAGGACACGCATAGACCATTCATATCATTACCTGTAAATGTTGCATTAACAAACAAGACGTTGGATTAACTCGGAGCGTCATATGACCTGGTTGCAAGAGCTGCATGCTGTCTAGTAGATACCATTTAGGAAAGTAACCGTTAGCTCGGTCGGTAGACTTGCTAGTAGACGGCCAATCCAGGCAAAATTTGACACGTTCAGTTTTATTTTACATTTATAGAGCTATCGAGTAATACACACGGCTATCTGGGCTATCATACGAACTCCGCGATCGGCCCTTGAATATCCAGCCTCTGAGGGCGTCGGCGGATTCCGATAAGGGCAGTTGTCGTTGGTTAAAGGTTCAGGGTCCAACTACCCCACCACCCCGCCATTAACTCCGTTGCCTCAAGCCATTCCCCAACTCGTAGCCATCTTCTCCTGGAATTTGTTACCGTATACCTTAAGTTTCTTGAATATTTATCTATTGCAAAATGGCAGTTCGTTCAATCCCAATTGACCAAATTGATTCTACATTCAGGTCGAAATACACAGGTATGGAGCATACCAACATAGGCCCTGGTGTCTTCAGACAGGCTAACATGACCTGTAGACTTGATTTCTGCGCCCCTCGGCTCAAAAGTATTATCATGCAGCGATGAATACTTTGCCGCAGCCGAGAACCTCATAACACCTACTCCTCCTGTTCGCAAACCCGGTGTCTTTGTACATACAGGAGCTTGGTATGATGGCTGGGAAACTCGTCGTCACAACACAGAACCTGCGGATTGGGTAGTGCTAAGACTGGGTACTGCCAGTGGAAAGGTGGCAGGAATTGAAATTGACACTGCGCATTTCAACGGCAACCATGCCCCAGAGATTGCTGTCGAGGGTGCTTTCATAACCGACGAGAAGGAAGAAGAGGAAGTGAAGAAGCCAGGATACACAGGCTGGGAAACTATACTTTCCAAGCAGGAATGTGGACCCAGCCAACGGCACGGATGGGAACTACCGAGCATCACCGAGAAGGCATACACGCATGTCAAGCTACTCATGTACCCTGACGGTGGCATAGCGCGTTTCCGCCTTTACGGTGTTGCTGTACCATTTTTTCCTCAATCTTCCGAGGCCATCTTCGAGCTCTCTGCAACAGTCATGGGCGGTGTCGCAATCTCCTGTTCTGATCAGCACTTCGGTACCAAAGACAACCTGTTGCTCCCCGGTCGCGGAAAGGACATGGGTGACGGCTGGGAAACGAAGCGCACGCGCGGCGAACATGTTGATTGGACAATTGTGAGGCTTGGAGCAAAGGGCGAGATTGACCACATTGTTGTCGACACGGCACACTTTAGAGGCAACTTCCCGCAAAAGGTGCAGGTATATGCCGGAAGCTTTGAGAAGGATCCAAGCCATGACGATGCTGCTTGGGTTGAGGTGCTCGGGCCGCAGAAGACGGGTGCGGATACAGAACACAAATACAAGACTGAGTTGAAGGAGGTTTCGGGCAAGGGTTACACACATACTAAGTTGGTGATCATTCCGGATGGAGGTGTGAAGAGGTTTAGGGTGTTTGGAAAGAGAGTTTGAACATGTCGTCGTTTTAGCATAGCTGTGTAGATGAAGACTCCTTGAGTCCCAAATTACATATGACTACAGATTCATAGCGCTCTTATCACACGCGGGGTCAATCCCCTCAATAAACCATGCAAACTTAGAAATATGTCAAGAGAAGTAATATGCAGGGTCATTGCAGGGTTTACATCAGCCGCGGATGAGGAAGATGTGCCGATCTTAGCGTCTTGGTAGGGCGTACACGTGGATGTCAGCGTACATCTTCAAATATACGGTCTCGCCAGCTTCCTCAAGACAACTCCACTTTCTTTGGAGGGCAATATCATTTTATCGCAATGGAAGAAGAGAGTGGGTTTGATATAGACAAGGTGTCACCGATATGGATTGTCACGGCACTCTGCATTGTCCCACTCGGGCTGTACTACATGCTTAACCTACTTAGTCCGCTGATGCATCGCTTCACAGATATGAAGATATCTGAGGTAACCTTTTCAATTACCTTTTCCAGGTAGCTTTTTAACGTTGCTCAGATATACGTCTACCCCATCAAATCCCTACGAACACTGCCAATGAAAGAAGCCATCGCAACCCCCCAGGGCTTCAAGCACGACCGTAAACCTCACCCACCAACCACATGATCTCACCCCACTAATAACTCTAGGAACATTTATGCTCCTCCAGAAAACCGACTCAGGCTACAAAAACATGGCCGTATCAAACTACCCCGAAATGACTCAATTCCTGCAAATCCTGGACCTGGTCAAATCCACAATCACAGTAACATACCTGGCCTACGGCGACAACTCGAAGCAATCCACCATCCAAGTGCCCTTAATCCCGGATACAGAACCCCTAGACCCCATAGAAATAACCATGCACTCTAGCCCCACATCCGCCTACATCATGCCCGACAACTACAACACATGGTTTAGTTCGCATCTCGGATACCCCGTGCTTCTCGTCTACCTCTCCACCAACCGCCGCCGCGTGCTATTCCAGGACATGCAAACCACGGAACCCTCAACTCTATCACGCACTATCAAAACATACATTCCCATGCCCACCGCCCTCCTCCCCAGCAGCCTCCTCCCGCCTCCCACCTCACCCCCCAAAATCACCTTTGCGGACTGCGCCCCCTACCTCATCTGCAGCAAAACCTCTCTCTCTAACGTCTCCGACCGGCTACCCCCGGGCAGCACAATGGACATTACCAAATTCCGCCCCAACCTCGTAGTCAGCGGCGCGGCCGAACCATTCGAAGAAGACTACTGGGCACGGGTGTTGGTGGGTGGCAAAACAGAGATTTTACTGAAACATAATTGCGTAAGGTGTAAGAGTATTAATGTGGATTATGGGACGGGAAAGCCGGGGCAGGGCCCTGAGGGCGAGGTGCTGAAGAAGTTGCAGGGGGATCGCAGGGTGGATCAGGGAATGAGATGGAGTCCGGTTTTTGGGAGGTATGCGTTTTGGGGTGGAGGTGAGAATGGAAAAAAAGGAAAGGCGGAGGAGGTAGTGTGGAGGGTTGGGGATCGGGTTAGGGTTGTGGGGACTAATAACCGGAGGACGGTTTCCAGTAAGTGTGATGGTTTTGGAAGAGAGAGTGTATTGCTAACGGTTTGTAGGTTGGCCGAACTTAGGATAAGGTAGGAAGATGGTATTGCTGGCGATGGTTGAGGATTGAGGGTAGGGGCAAGATGGGTAGTGTGGAGGTTTATTAAGGTTCACTTGGATAAATACAAGATCTAATTTCGACACCGGTATGCTGCAATGTGAACCCTCTTCCTAAGATCTACTTCTCTTTCTCGTATTTTGGTATATTATGTCTCCAATCTAACCAAGGGCCTTCCTGCAATGCTTGTAGCATGTCTCTACAATACACTATACTGTATCTTTACTCGCTCTCTTCCTCTGACTGCCTTCCTAAGCATCTTAGTCTACTTCTTACAATCTTGCTATTAGATATCTACATCACAAAAACCTATATATTATCATATCTACACTGGCATATTACTACAAACCCGCTAGCTGAATAAGGAAAAGGGTAAAACACATCTACTCCCTGTACTTCACTATAACACACACTACCTTCCGCTACCTCCTCCTTTAGCCCCTTACAAATATAAAGAAGTTGTATTAAGCGTAGACCTAGTGTTACGAACCTGTGGGAAGGGGCACGGCGGTTAAGTTAAGGAGCGTCGGCGGGATAGCTGACCCCTCCATATGTGACACGGGAACTTAATCACGTGACCTCCTCGGCTTGGCATGCACGAGGAAAGGTCTTGGCACACTCCTCGTACATACGCCACCGAGGAGTACTCCTCGCGCGTCAGCCACCGAGGAATCCTCGGACTCCTCTGAGCGAGGACAGCGAGCACCATAGGTATATAGCATTAGGCAATGAGCTTCTATAGCTCATTGTGTTCAACTTCGAAATCTAAGGATTAGTACTTGATTCTCAACTCCCCGTATATTACATCGATCTACCAATCGTGCTATACACCCTCGTGTCCATCGCATCACTCTATCCCCGAGAACCAACCCAAGATCATCTTCGGACGACCTTCACACTTTGAACACCCTCAAGATGAGTGACACCCCGATGAACACACCTAACGAAACTTCGTCAAGCCGCACCAAGGTGGCCAGACCCGATCTATTTCACGGCGATCGACACAAGCTCGAAGACTGGATTCTCCAGTTCGATCTCTTCTTCAGGTTTGAAGATGAGAAGGTCGACCCTACTGATCGTGGACTGCTCATGGCAAGTTACATGCGAGGAACTGCCGCCACCTGGATCAAGCCTTACCTCAACAAATACATGGACGACAACGATGACGACGACGATATTGAACGAATGTTTGAAGACCATCCAACCTTCAAAGACAAGCTTAGACAGCAATTCGGAGTCATCAACGAAGAATCCAAGGCAGATCGTGCAATCCAACAGCTCAAACAAACCCAATCAGTCGCCGACTACGCCAGTATCTTCCAGGGACATGCCCTGAAGACCGACTGGGACGACAAAGCATTAAGGGTTATGTACAGACAAGGACTTAAGGAAAGAGTCAAAGAAGAGCTTATGCGAAGCGGCGTCGCAATCAACAACCTACAGGATCTTATCCGAGAATCAATTCGTATCGACAATGCACTCTACGAATTTAGACTCCGCAACAATCAATTCAATCCGGTCACTCTCCTAGACCCACTTACCTATCTAGGTAGGGCTTAAACTCCTATAGGTAACTACTAGGCTTAAAGCGGTAATCAATCAATCCAATCTGAACCTTCTAGGACCCACTTAATTGATTGTTGCGGACTGTGTACGAATTGCAGCAGGAAATCCGACCGGTTAGAGCCAACCAGTCAGTGCAACGCACAAAGGGACGATTCTTCAAGAAGAAACCAGGATATCGGACGACACCTGGAGGTGTTGTACCCTCCGCCGGTAACAACTGGCACGACCCTGATGCAATGCAACTGGACAACATCAACAAAGGCAAGAGTTTCGGCAGGAACGACAAGAAGAAGCCGTATAACAAGAAGGAGATCACTTGTTATAACTGTGACAAGAAAGGTCACATGGCTAGGGACTGCCACAGCAAGAACAAGGTGGTTAGACAACTCAACGTTATCCACAAAGCAGTACCCACTGAGCGACACGAGACATGGAATGTCATATCTAAACCAACCATCGAAATCAACACGCAGGAAAGCGTTTTGGGATTGGATAACCTCACACTCGTGGAATCAGACTCAGAAGAAGAACAGCCCACTTCGGAGTACGACATGCTCGAAGATGAGTCCAAGGACTTAGAGGCTACGGAAATCGACCAGACCAAATTCGGCAAGATGGCCACGTTCGAAGAAATCAACAGGCCATCCACACCTTATGTACAGGAAGAAGAGTTCTACAAGCTCGCAGGACAAATCAACCAGCTACTACGACACCTCAACAAGGCTAACATCGAGTACGCCTGCGAGGAACCCAACATTATGGCTGCTATGCGACAAGACTTCTACCGATTGTCACTAGAAGTACAACAAAATAAGGAAACCATTTCAACCGAAATATTGAAGTTCCTACCAACAACATGGGAACTAAGCTGGATCGAAGACGCAATTCAATCATGGGAAGAACCAACGTTGCCAATCTCGGAAAAAGAGAAGCAAGAGATCTACGACGAACTCTGCCAGACCAGGAACAATTGGAAGACCTTCCAACACGGCCACAAGAGAAAGGCCAAGGACATCAGTAGATCAAAGGAATACGACTACTGGATGGACCCTAGGAACCCAGAACACGAGAAATTATCATGGGTTACATGCATTCACGACCATTGCAGAGTACACTACTCGGATAAGTCCGGATCAGGATGGTTCCCAGAAGAAACCAAACGATCGTACCGCTGCAAGTGGCAATTCTTCGACTGCAAAAACGACCTATGCCCAATACATTTATGGGACAAAAGGGAAAAAACATACTTCCCAGGTCACGACAACCCCGAAGAAATCGATCAGATGCAAACAGTATGGCTAAAAGAATACGATGAAGGAGACGCTTGGGAATGTCAACAACCCAACTGGCAAACGTGCCTTAGCAAAGAATGCGACCTTCATGCGATAGCCAAAGGATTCCATGGATTTGGAAATCAGGCTTTTTTAGGCCAGCACCCGGCCCAGAGCGGCCCGGCAAGGAGATTAACTCAGTAAACTCCTTAGACCTCATCAAGCTTCAGGTGAAGCTTGAAGGGAGGTGGATGAAGGCATTAGTAGATTCGGGATCACAAGCCAACTACGTTTCAGCGCACGCAGCGTCTTCAGCCGGACTGAAGCCGCTACGGAAACAAGAAGCTTACCCACTACATGTGGCCAACGGAGAGCCAATGCCAGGTGAACAAGAGATCACCCACGAGGTCAGACAAGTGACGCTCAACATCCAAGGACACCAAGAGAAGATAGACCTAGATGTCTTCGGACTAGCTACCCACGACATCATATTAGGACTTCCATGGTTACGAGAACACAACCCACGGATCGACTGGAAGTCGAAGACGTTCTCATTCGAGTGCTGTGGAACGGACGCAACCACAAGCCAGCCTACGCATTGTCAGAGTACGATGGTAGATGAGAGGAAACTGAATAACATCGCAAAGAAAAAGCGAGCCTCGACAAAGGACGGCCTTAAGAAACAAGGGTCCGACTCAGCAGACGCCGGAACGGAGCCACCGGGTCGACAGACTAGAGTTTTGGAGAAACGCGCAACTCCTAAGATCCCCGCAGAATACAAAGAATTCGAACATCTATTCCGGGAAGTGGCAGATGAACAAGCATTGCCAAAGCACCAACCCTGGGACCACAAGATTGGCCTACAGGAAGGAAAGAAACCGACTTTCGGCCCAATATACGGACTATCGGAAAAAGAATTGAGCACGTTACGCGACTACATCAAGACAAGTCTAGCAAAGAAATATATCCGACCATCGAAGTCACCAGCAGGATATCCAATCATGTTTGTCCCGAAGAAAGACGGAAAACTACGACTATGTGTAGACTATCGCAAGCTCAACGACATCACAATCAAGAATCGATACCCCCTACCGAACATTACAGAACTACGGGATCGATTATCTCGCGCAGAGGTCTTTACAGCATTAGATCTTCGAGATGGATACCACCTAATTCGCATAGCGAAAGGTGAAGAGTGGAAAACGGCGTTCCGATCAAGATACGGACACTACGAATACACAGTTATGCCGTTTGGGCTCACGAATGCCCCAGCCACATTTCAAGAACTCATCAACAACGTGTTGAGAGCACATCTAGACATCTTTGTCATAGCTTATCTAGACGACATTCTCGTCTACTCCGAGACTTTAGAGGACCATGTTGAACATGTCAAGACGGTACTAAGGGCCCTTGAGCAGTTCAACCTCCGACTCAAACCAGAGAAGTGTGAATTTCACAAGACTAAGGTCAACTTCTTAGGCTATGTAGTAGGAGCGGACGGAGTACAAATGAGCGAAGAAAAGATTCAGGTTATCAAGGATTGGCCAACACCGACAACAGTTGTACAGATACAGTCCTTCTTAGGATTTTTGAACTTCAACCGACAGTTCATTAAGGACTTCTCAAACATCGCCATCCCTTTGACAAAACTCACAAGAAAGGACGTACTCTTTAAGTGGAGCAAGGAAGCAGAGAACGCATTCCAAACGCTTAAGAAAGCAAGCACAGAACCACCATGTTTTCGAATATTCCAAGCAGGACACCCATTACGCTTTGAGACCGACGCATCGGATCTCGCGCTAGGCGGATGCGCAAGTCAATTGCACGAAGGCAAATGGCACCCCATCGCCTACTACTCTCGCAAATTCTCAGGACCAGAAGAACGATACGACGTTCACGACAAGGAGCTACTAGCTATTGTCGCATGCTTACAACACTGGAGAGTATACGCAGAAAGCTGCTCGGAACTTACGATATACACAGATCACAAAAATCTAGTGAACTTTACGACTACCAAAGTACTCAACCGCAGACAAGTAAGATGGTCAGAACTACTAGGACAATACAAGTTCAAGATTGTGTACACACCAGGAAAAGAAAACGGTAGAGCAGACGCTCTCAGCCGTAGACCAGATATCGCAGGCACCAAGGAAGTCATCGACACCGCGATACTCAGGGTTAACGAAGACGGATCGCTAGGACCAGCAAAAACGCTGAACGCCATCCTCCACATCGGAAACAATGTACCGGAAGAATTGCAGGAAGCAATTATTCAGCAACACCACGACGACCCTGTACACGGTCACCCGGGCATTACCAGAACAATGGAACTCATCAGACGCAACTACGAGTTCCCAGGAATGAAGGAAAAGGTTACCTCATTTATCGCAAAATGTGCAGACTGTCAGAAGAACAAACACGACACGCACGCACCTTACGGCGAGATGCAAGCATTAGAGCTACCCACAGAACCTTGGGCAGACATCTCTATGGACTTTGTCACAGGTTTACCAGTCTCAAGAGACCCAGCGACAAACATAGGATACAACGCAATACTCGTTGTAATCGATCGATTCACAAAACAAGCAGAGTACATCCCGTTTAGAAACGATTTCACGGCAGTACACCTGGCTCACATCATCAACGATCGAATCATCAGACATCACGGCATCCCAAAGTCAATTATAAGCGACAGAGACAAGCTCTTCACTTCAAACTTTTGGACAACACTTTTGGCCGCGATTGGTACAAAACGCAAGCTATCGACAGCGTTTCACCCGCAGACAGACGGACAGACAGAAAGAACGAACAGAACCATGAAAGCATATCTCAGGATATACGTCAATCATCAGCAAACCAACTGGGTTTCGCTTCTGCCTATGGCACAAATGGCATACAATAACAAGCTTTCAGAGTCTACAGGACAGACTCCGTTCTATGCAAACCACGGGAGACACCCAAATCTCTTTACACGCACACTTCCGAGCCAGAAAACGGAAGCAGCTATCGCCACAGCCGAGGAGCTGAAGGCAGTACATGAGTTGCTACAGAGCAAACTCGAGACAGCACAACGTCAAAGCATTTCATATGTCAACAAGAAACGAAAAATGGCACCTCAGCTAAAGAGGGGGGATAAAGTTTATCTACGCACGAAGAATCTTCGCACGAAGCGACCAAGCAAAGGACTCGACAACGTCAAAGTCGGACCATTTTTGATTCTCAATCGGAAAGGACCAGTTACGTACACACTCGACCTTCCACCAGACGCTAGAATACATCCCAGATTCCACGTAAGCCTTTTGGAACCAGCACACCCAGACACGCCATTACAGAAAACCTTCCACTACGAAACAGAAGAAGAAAACGAATTTGAAGTCGAGAAAATTGTCACACACAGAGTCGTGGACAACGGCACCGAATATCTAGTCAAATGGTTAGGATACCCAGACAGCGAAAACACATGGGAACCAGACACCAACCTTACGAACTGCCGACAACTACTTCAAGAATATAAGAAAAAGACATACCAGGCAACCTCAGCTAGAGGAAAAAACGGGAGCATCGCCAGGATTCGCGGGCGACGCGAGCGCATCTAGGGAACCAAGGGTTTCCCACATCATCGGCGAAAACCCCACCAAGGCATCCGCCGCGGGGCAATTCATCGACTCTTGCGCATCCACGTCATCACCACCATCGCGCAAGGTATTCGCCAAACATATCGCCTTCTTAGCAGCGCGCTCTTCGGCCTGCTTCAGGATCTTCTTATTTCGCATCAAGCGCGAAATCACCTGAGCCAACAACTGCTCATCCTCCTCCACCTTCTTTTTATACTCTTTACGAGTCTTATCTAGGGACACCCACGACATGTTTACACATGGATGCCCTAGACGAGTACACTCCGAACACTTCAAACGCTTGCCATCGACTTCGGGCATCGCGACGCACTGACGGTTATTCGCAAAACAGTAATCGCAGGATACGGGCGCAAGGAGGCCGTTTCGACGAATCTCAAGGGCAAGACGAAGATGTTCTTTAGACCTGGGGACGGACATCGTCAGACACAAGCACACGGACAAGCTTGAGGACAAGCTTAGGAAGGAAGGGGATGGTGTTACGAACCTGTGGGAAGGGGCACGGCGGTTAAGTTAAGGAGCGTCGGCGGGATAGCTGACCCCTCCATATGTGACACGGGAACTTAATCACGTGACCTCCTCGGCTTGGCATGCACGAGGAAAGGTCTTGGCACACTCCTCGTACATACGCCACCGAGGAGTACTCCTCGCGCGTCAGCCACCGAGGAATCCTCGGACTCCTCTGAGCGAGGACAGCGAGCACCATAGGTATATAGCATTAGGCAATGAGCTTCTATAGCTCATTGTGTTCAACTTCGAAATCTAAGGATTAGTACTTGATTCTCAACTCCCCGTATATTACATCGATCTACCAATCGTGCTATACACCCTCGTGTCCATCGCATCACTCTATCCCCGAGAACCAACCCAAGATCATCTTCGGACGACCTTCACACCTAGCTTCTGTCCTCAAGACTCGATGTAGTTACTAAAGCTATGCAGGGGACTAAACGGTACATTAATGTTAGTCATTAATTAACGAAGAAGGTTGTAGCTATAGTAGGAAATTGTGGGGATAAAAATTCGTAGAGTAAGAGTAGGCTGTAGTAGTTAAGCAGAGATATAATAGCGGCTACGGCGGCAATAGTGGTGTTTAGGATAAGGCGGTCTGGAATAGTAATAATAGAGGGGTGGAAGAATAAGGTGTAGCAGAGGAGAGGAAGAGAGAGAAATGCTAGGAAGGGGTAGAGATGGTGGAGGGTAGAGGGTGGAGTAGATAATGGGGTTTAGAGAGGGAGGTGTATAGGGGTAGGCTAGAGCTTAAGTGCGAATTCACGATAGAGGCAGGGTAGGCGCTAGAGTAGGAAAGAGAGGTAAAGGTAGAAGGGGGGTACTTCAAAGCGAGAATTGTGCGCTGCAGCTTGTTGATATGCGAAAATCTTAAAGCAGGAACTCTACACTGTAGCTTGTAAAGAGTGGTAGAACTTGAAGCGGAAACTGTGTGTTGTGGCATACAAAGAGTGGCAGAACTTGAAGCGGTAACTGTATGCTGCCGCCGATAAAGAGTCGCAATACTTGAAACGGAAACTTTGGGTATAGTCCTGAAGAATTTGGGATCTTAAAGTAGTAACTATGCGCTATAGCTTGTGAAGAGTGGCAGAACGTGAAGCGGGAATATTGAATATAGCTTGTGAAGAGGGTAAGATCATGAAGCGTGACTATAAACTGCAGCCCATGAATATCATGGCATTCAAGTTTATCTAAGCATATATGTCTTACGCCAGTGGCGTGCTGTTCTGGCTGTCCTCAACAACACAAAGCAATAGCCTGCATATCAAGCGCCGGCAACTAAATACAACAGCTCTGAACGTTACATCTTGACAACACGAAGCAACGGCAAAGACGCAAGCGCCAGCAACTATACTCGGTAGATCTGAACGGTACGTCTTGAACAACGCTTCATGACAGCATGATACTTTTGCGCAGAGCTGACTTCATAGCAACAGACAAGCAAGCAGTATACACGACACGCGCAAGCTCATCGGCCAGTATAAAGGTCCACACTAAATCCCTGCGCCTTTCAGATCAGAAAGTCAACCATATCGCTCCCCCTGTTTGCTGTCAATGTCGAACTCATCGTACATCAGGGTCTTTGGGCTTTGATCACTTGACTGCCATGTGTTTAAACACTGGCTGTAGTCATCAGCGATGTATCAGGTGCTATCCCATAAGCGCACGACAGGAGAAATTTTGAGGAGATACAAGGGCTGGTAACAGGTCTTGATCGGGTTCTGGTATACGGGATAAAGGTCTTAGCTTGACAAAGGGGAAAGCGGTGATAGGTCATATGTTAAATCCCGGGTTTCCGGCCGTATATATCCTTCAAATGATAATTCAACTCAGTCTAGATTGCAACGATGGATACCTGATTCCACCAAACATAACCCAACTTCAAATGAGAGTCACAGGCTCAGCAACAAATTTCTTGGGGTCAAAGTCGACAAAAGGAGGAAATTGACCAGAATCATCTCGAGCATGCTTCCAATCATGATGAAATACACCAATTCTGCGATATGTAGACCTACAGCCCACTACTGGTTCCACTAAAAGACTTTTCAAGTCAACCATTCCAGCTGCGAGATTCTTTAGTCTCAGGATTCTATAGCCAAGCAGGAGATAGGTGAAGGTCCGAACAGTCTGGTGTGTATCCTCCATCCGCCTCACATCAAACCAATTACGATGTGTTAAATGATTCTGGAAAGTGCCAGGATGAACCCAGGTAGTTCTTTGCCTGATCAACCCAAGAAGCCGGATAGATGCTTGCCAGGGTTGCTTTGTCGAAGAAGAGTCAAGACCATAGTCATGCACACCAAGCACGTTTGCAGTCCAGACCTTTTCGTATCCAAACTCAACGGCATCGTCTATAGCTGGGTATGCAATCCTACCGGCGACGGATGCGCAAGACCACGTGGGCGCTGTCTTCATTTCAGCACTATCCAATGCAGACATTCCAACGTGCACAAACCTCTTTCTCTTTCCAGATACATGAGTGTCTGTCCAGGTACGTGAAACCAGAGTAGCCCATTCATCAAGTCATTGACCCATATTCCAGCAACGAACCTGTCATCCAAAATCGGTTGGAAACAAGATACCAGTCCAAGTAGTGCAGCAAAGTAATCGTCTTCAAACGTCAGCTGACAAGTCGAGTACCAATCAGCAACAAAGAGCCACTTGCGATACACTTCTTGGACGTGGTCGTTGTGCGAGTTGATGAAGATAACATATTGAAAGTCTTCCCTCAAGTGATCCCGCAATAGGTTGATGATACGAAAGGGATATCCATCCAGACGCCACGGCGTGAAATGTATAGGAGCTGAGAGTCCACCAGGACACCTCTCAGTGGCCTGAAGCTCTGAGCACTCCCAGCGTAGCATAGAACCGAAGTAGATAGAACTCGGACTCAACAAGCGCTCCTGCTACACCTAACCGCGCTGCATCAAAGGAGATGAAGACAGGCGTTTCGGTTCCACCAACGGATCCGCCCAGTAGTTTCCTTCCCAATCCAGACTCTGTATCTTCAGAAATGGTATCTGCATCTGCTCCGGATCACGCCTAACGAACAATCCAACAAACTCAGGGTCAGCCGCAGCAGCATGCGCACCTAGGTTACATACCGCATTACGGTAAACCATAGCCATGGAGGCTGCCCCCTGTTTCCAGTTCTGTACATCATCTTGGATGATGCATAGAGCGTCGATCCAGATATATCTGAAGCCCAGCCGTATAGTGGCCTCAATGGCATCTCTGAACGTGGGTGGGAAACTCGCGACATCTAGTCGCTTCCTAAGTTCTTCCAGATTCGATGTCAGCAAGCGCGGCACGGCGATATTATGCCATCTGTGAATCTGTGACTGAGAGTGATGTACTGGATAGGTGTGTTCTCGAGCTCTGCGGATAGGATTAGGCGAGGTTGGTTCTCACAGGCGTCGATTAGTCGTGTGGGAAGTTTTTCGTGAGAGTCAGGATCCAGCGTCGTGCGGCACGATGGATGATCTCGTAAACAAACTTCGAGCCAGCGCTGGATCTGTTGGAAACAGCTGACGTGCTGAGTGGAATCTGCAAACTCATTTGACACGGAGATAGAGGAGCGCCCGTAGAAGTCGTCCCGTGCCCTGAGCTGCATGCGGCTTTGCTGGGAGTCGCTCATGTCTGCTCGAAGGCGAATTTGGAATTGTGATTCAGGTGGTTCAACCAACTCTGGATCGACGCAAAAATCAAAACAGAAGAAATATATCCTTGCTGTCCCAGATGAGGCAAGTTCTTCGTGGTCCCGGTTGTCGCCCGCTTGGAGATACGCGGTTATTGTGGAGTTCTCTAATGTTGCTTTCGGGGGAGTGAGGGTGTGCAACCAGGTGGATACCATGGAACAGATTGAACATCCTGATGTTGCTGAATCAAAAATGTCTACCCCAGAGTAAGATGTTGCGTGGATTTCTGAAAGGGGCTCGTCAGGCCGAATCAGGATGGAAGTACAAATAGTGCAAGTGGTTGATACGGCTGGGCTTTTTGGCTGTACTGGACTCATGTTCAAGGCTGCTGATATAATGCAGAAACCATTTTCGCGAGAGAGGGGGAATTCATAGTATTTAAGGAAATATATGTTTGCTTGCTGTGAAACGGCCTTGAGGTGCACATGTACCTCATTCGTCCCATACAACTTTTCGCGGCGTGTGCAACATGTGTGGGTCTGATAGATGTATTGTATCCAAGTCTTCCAAAACTACTTAGGTAGATACCAGACATCATGAGCTATATAAATTCTTGGCATAGTCTATGCGCTCTATAACGTGTCTAGAGAAGTCTTACGGTACCTAACAGACGGCAGCATAGCATTAAGCCCACAGCAACTAAAGTTCTAACTTAATATATTTTCCCTACAGAAAAAGGATAGCGTGTATGCTCATTTTGAGGTAATTTCGGACTGGAACAGGCCTAGTAGTGGTAGTGTTTCTCTTTGATCGCAAATTTGCTGCGTTGATGTAATCATTTGAAGAATTTTTAGTTGCGGTAGTTTTGGTGGGTGCCTCGCTGTAAGCTCGACTGTACCATGGTACTGATGTCATTACTATGTTTACTCCTGCTCAGCAGACTCCGCAACAATCAATCGATTGACATGATTGATTCCTATATAGGTTAAAGAATTACTTCATTAGGCAGCCTTTAACCTAGATAGGAATCAATCATGCCGATCCGATTGATTGTTGCGGAGTCTGCTGCTCAGAGCGAATAGTTCCATGGTATACATGTAATAGCCAGTGCAGCCCTTATACTATATAATAGCACCTAGACTTTCTAACTCCGCGATCATAAAGCCTCTTACACCCACCCACTTCCTCTAAAGCTCAACAACGAACCAACCCTTCCCTGGAAAGAGAAAAAGAACCCTACCGACTACCACAAAAGCGAAAATGAAAATGACACTTAATACCCCCCGAGAGATGCTAAATCGAACACTCTCAACCTCCCGCAAGACAACGCCCGCATCCACCCTCCCAGACGGGCACTTGCTTAACCTTCCCAACGAAGTCCTTCTGCAGATCGCTGGCGATTTGCAACGCACTGTCAAAGAACACAACCCCCATCGCGATTTGATTAGTCTAGCCTTAACCTGCAAGCGCTTCCCACCAATCAGTCAAGAATCCCTCTACACCGCGCCCATCCTCGACTCCGCCAAAGTGTCCTCCTTTCTAACCTCTCTCTTCCGCTATCCCGATATCCGCATCAAAGTCCACAGTCTGACAATCGAGTCAAAGAAAATCCGGGGACAAAAAGCCATAACTCCAT
Organism: Pyrenophora tritici-repentis; assembly: GCF_003171515.1. Lineage (NCBI taxonomy): Eukaryota > Fungi > Ascomycota > Dothideomycetes > Pleosporales > Pleosporaceae > Pyrenophora > Pyrenophora tritici-repentis. The sequence continues at coordinate 6,782,813 of NC_089390.1, forward strand.
CACGCATCCGCGGCCTCAAACCGGACCTGCTCCACCACTGCATCTCCCAAATCCGCACCTTGCCCATGGACTCCGACACAAAAGAAGATTGGATCACATATCTTAATACCGGCACATTCGACCCTACCGGCCTCCTCCTCGGTCTCACCCTGACCATGCTACCAAAGCTAACCGCCCTCTACCTCGGCAGCACCGTCTTCCAGTACCTTCCCCTGCTACGCAGCGTCACGGTGCTCATCAAGGGTACAAGCGACCCTTGGGATTCCATGCCAAACATGGATGATGTACTACAAATCCTCGGCTCGCAACTCACTACGCTCGAGCTGCTCAACGACACTCTTCTCGAACCCTGGTGGCGGATGAAAATAACCGGCTTCTCGACGCATCTTCCCAAGCTGACTACACTCGCGGTACCAGTGCAGCTCCTGCCCACAGCGTAAATGTCGAAGGACTTGAGTCTTCCGAGGAATCTGCGTGTGCTTATTATTACTCGTGTACACGACGGCGGTTATGATAGCTGGATAACGAAAGATATCGTGCGTATGAAGGGGAGGCATTTTGCGCACTTGGCAGAATTGCACATGATGTGTGTGAGTCGACATCACAGTCGTGTGGTTCCTTTGAGTAGCGCGGCGCAGGAGCGCTCTCTGGTGTTTAGGGAAGCTGGAGTGGTTTTGATTGAGAATGTGCCCAAGTGCAGCTGCTGTTTTATTGATAGAGACGAATCTTATCATCAATGGATGTCTACGGAAGAGGAGCTTGAGGCGGCATATATGGGGAGGCTTCGGGGTCAGAAGAGGAGGGAGATAGGAAAGGCTGCTTGGAAGACCTTTAGAAGGGGTAGAAGGGCGGCTTACATCTACCAATTTTGATAATAACGCAACAGCGATACTTAGGTGGCTACAAAGTAACTTGCTTCTCTCAGATTCAATCCTATTTGCCTATCTCGCTGTATACACCAGACCAATCACTACCTTCCCGTCGAACAGAAAGACACTGACTACCTCCCCGTCACCTCAAGATCCCAAACAAGTCGCTCTAAAAACCAACTGTGTTCTGCAACCACCCCCATCCCTATGACTATATTCATGACCTTCCCCTCTGTCTCCTCCAACAACCAACATAACCTCAAGACTAACCCCACAAAACAGCATCTAATGCATTACATTCACAATTTCCATTTGCTACAACCACTGACTATACAATACAACATTACCCCAATCAACAACGCAAAACAAACTGCTACTAAAAAACGTAGTAGCATCTGCGGCTTTGCCTTACCCAGTGGAGAAGCAAAAAACAAACGCCATGCTCTTGCATACAGATCCTCTAATGTGACCTCCAAAATGCCCCAAACCCCTTATCCGAAAACAATGTTGAATTTACGACCTAGCCCCGCGCACAGTCTGAAGGATGCGGACCAAAATTGGTTTACGGGGGCCTGCCTGTTGTAGCTTTCTCTAGATGACACCTTTTGTGTAAAAAAACGCCGTGGCGATGTGATGATGAATGTACGCCGTAAAAGGGAGAAATCGTAGCTATGTTCACAATACGTTCGGGACGTGACGTGTATTTACCAGGTTTCCTGTGTGAGTTGTTAGCATGTGATCAATGTGAAAGACTGACAGAGACCACTTACGGCAATGTACTGCCCATCCTCCTTCTTCTTGGCCCAGAATTCCTTTGCTTGGGCTTCGCTCAGACGACCCTTTTGCATGGCCACGTCGATCAGTGACTCTTCGACGCCTTCGCCCATGCCCTTACTAGAGCCGCAGACGAAGATGCGTCCGTCTAGAGCGTTGATGACGAACCAGACGATATCGGCTTGTACCCGGACCTCATCTTGGACGTATTTGACCTCACTTGAGCCGCCCACCTTAACCTTCCGGCTTTGGACGACCTTTTTGATCTCGCGTTCGTGGTCTCCTAGCTCGCCAGAGTAAAGTTCATCGAGCATGGAGTCTCGGACTCCCTGAATGAGCCAGATCTTGTTGGCGCAGTTGGCATTCTTGAGCCTGTTCAGAATGAAGCCCCGGAACGGAGCCATACCGACACCAGCGCCAATGAGTACCATTGGGCCTTCGCCGCCAAATTGCTTGGAAAGCGGGTTCGCCATGAGTCCGCGGAACATTGGGACGCGGAGATCAAGGACGGTTCGAGGGTCAACACCTTCGCTTTCGGCCTTGATGAAAGCTTTAGCCAAGCGCTCCATGAAGCCACTGCCTACGCCGGTACGTGTAGCGCCCTCGGAATGCCAGTCAGGGGTCTCGTGTATTGTGACAGCCATCTCAATGAGGCGGCGCTTGCCAGGGAGGCCGGGGCGAGCTGACGAAATATGAGGATCGTTGGAGAGGGAGTAGAATCGCGGCATCAACTGTGTGAGAACGGACAGTAGGTGGTGTAGCGGTGGCTTCGAGGAGGGGAATGCACTGAGCATCTGGGAAACGGTAAAGTGTGAAGATGTGCGGAGATCGCAAAAGGCGGCTTGTCCTTGGGCAGAGCAAAGGTATGTCAAGATCTTCTTCTCGTTCGGGGCTTCTGCATACTCGGCGAAGACGCGGAGTAGGTTCTTGGTAGGAGGATTTGACTGAATGTCTGCGCACCAGGTCAAAAGTTCGCGACGGGTTGTGACAAGCTCGCGTGCTTGGTCATCACCCCAGATAGTTGGCCATCTTCCTGTTTGTGTCTTGAGTGTGACTGGCTTGTCGCGAACGAACTTGGGGATGCAGAGAAGATCGAATAGCTCATCAACCATTTCCTGCGAGTTGGGTGGGCAGATACCGACGGCACCACCAACCTTGAAGTCAACGCCACCCTCGTCTGGGTAGTCGGTAACGTCAATATCGAAATGAATTGTCCTCTTCTCGGCGCCCGGCTTGGTCAACTCGCGCGCATGGTATAGCGGTGCTGAGTAAACTTGGTATGGCGGATGCGGCTGGACGTACTTGGGCGGCGTCTTGTGCACCTCGGAGTTGTACTTTATATCCTTGGAAGGCAGAGGTTCAAATGACATATTAACAGGTGGTAGCGGAGTCGTGTCTGTAAGCTCGCTGTCGAGGGCGAGCGGGCCCAATTGCAGATTGAGGCTTCTAAAAGCATGGTTGTCAGGAACGACGACAGGCGCATAGTTGGGCGAACCGGCATCTGGAGCCAACGTCTTGAGAAGACAGCATCCTCCGCCACAGCACTGGCTGATCAGCTTGGTTGCAGTCTCTCCCTCGCCTAGTATCCGTCTAATGTCGTTGGGGTTGTCTGAGATTAGCGTCGTGGATGCCCGACGAGGTCGCGATTGGCCTGTAAAATTGACGGCGGCAGTGGGGAGATCCTCCAGCTTGTCAACTACTTCGTCCATGCCCTGCTCCGGTTCAGTCATCGGGGTCATGGGAGCCTCTGAGTCATCGCTGCTATTGGTCCATACTGTGGATTCGCCCGAGGACTTGGGTGAAGTCTGTTCGGGCTGTGAAGGCGACGGTCGCAATGACAGCTGAGGAATTGCTTTGGGCTCAGCAGGAATCGGATCTTCAGGATGCGATGTGGCCGTGTGCGGTATGGGGCTGGGCATGGTCGGTGTCGAGGATGCCATGAGCCTGCGTGGTGGAGTTGAAGAGAGCGAAAGAAGCGTACGTAGCCGGGACGACGCGACAAAGGGGACTGCTAGCGCGAGCCATGGTTAGCAAGACCTTACTCGGGATTGCTATGTGGTGACTAATGTGATAATCAGAGGCTGAGTGAAGGAACACCCAGACTCGTCTATTCGCGTGTTGCAGGACGGAGGTGCGCGACAGCAAGCCAATGTGGGGTGACTTTATCTGATGCTTTTGTGCTGCACCGATTTTCGCGTTATCAGATCGTGGGGACTACGCACCTCGACTGGATGACAAACGACTCCAAGCAAGCGACGGAACCTTGGTATATGTACTGTCTGACACGCGTGAAACGGTAAAGGACAACTGTGTGCGAAATGGTTTTATGCAGTGTTTGGCTGCGGAAGAAGTTATCAGCATGAGGAGAAGAATGGTGGTGACGAACGATCTTGTTCCGAGCCCGGGCGCTTTTGCCCACTGCCGATCAAGCACGCCTACAAAGCTGAGATGAGCATGGAATGCCCACTTATGCCGAATGACGCTTGTGACCGACGCCCACCCGATGACCGAAGCCGCTGAGGTTCCTCTGGGTCTTGCCCTGTGTTAAGACTTTATCCGAGCGGCCCGGATACTTTCATTTGGGCCTCGCTTGGTATTCACTTGCCATACATTATCTCCTGATTGTGTTTTGCATACAACGCATTTCCACGACAAAATTACACCAAAAGCCCTTGACCGTTATTCCCCACCCTTATCCCATGGTCGTAGTGCCCAAGTCCTCAGCACATGGTCGCGCAACCTCATGTCGCAACATGCCTCTTTCGGGCAGTCTTAGGCAGGCACCGGTCCGGTACTCGGCGTCCATCGCATCTGATAAACAAACTATGTTCGAGGCCTGGACCTGGTCTGGTACTTGTAGCGACCTTTCGTTGCCTTTCTGAAACGATCAAATTATCACGTTGCGCCACATGGCATGTTCGTGAACTCCCATGATCCGCTCTCGCATGCTGATTACGTTTTGCAAACGTCACTCACGCGATGACCTCGAGCATCTTAGTTCATCGCACGTGATTTTCCTGCACCTTGACACGTGCAGTCAGCTCCTCAGGGCTGATGTTACACGGCAGGGGCGACATGCTATTACGTTGGGCACGCTTGCCGCTTCCGCCCATGTGGGAAACCGTTGAACACAACCTTCTAGCGGCCCCACATTTTCTTACATCTCCACATCCACTGCACCCTGCATTTCCGTAGGCGTTTTCACTTCCTCGCAGGGCAGCACTATAAAGACACATCTCCGGTAGACAAAGGGCTCATACTATGGACGGCAAGCGCAACAGCGTCTTCTTTCGCAGCTACACGCCATGCACTTTACAAGCCAACTGCAGTGCATTGAAATCTAACTGGATATTTCGAACTAATTGTTCAAAGCATAGACATCTATTTATAGGGCTCTTGCGTAATTGTGAAATGCCGTATAACTCAATGTAGTAGGCAACACTAATAGGCAGGCTTTAACGGCAACGATAATTTTAGTAGAGGTTCGATTTGTCAAAATATCACCAAGACCTGCAGAAGACCACATAGAGAAGAAGGTAGGGGCAACTCTAGCACACCAACCGACAGAGAAGTCATACATAACTCGCCTTGATTAACACTTTGGTCATTTCTATCATGGTTTCCCTGTCCTTCTTTTCAAATTCGGCGACCCACAAGGCGCTTCCTTGGCCTACGGAGAACATAGGCACGTCGAGCACAGCAGTCCTTGCGCTAAGCAACTGCAGGGCTTTGAAAAGAAACAGAGGTCTTAAGGGCAATCTTCTCTATCAGCGAGTGATATGATACCCAAGGCTAAGTCCTGGTCCTAGTATCTGCTCGAGTATGTGCGAAGAAAGAAAACCATCAAAGGTTAAAGTATCCATCATTTGTCCTGGTACGGCGGGTGTCTCAGCACTTAGGGCGGGACGTTACTACCTGAAGTGTGAACAGCTAGGCCCAACTAAATATATTCTATAGTGGAGGTGTTCTCTACAGGAACGTGTGCTTAATACAGTATTAGAAATCGGATTATGTAGTGTGTATGTAGTGAAGGTAAGAGTGAAAAAGCTTAGTAGAGCTCTCGTAAACAAATGTGTGAAGTTGTTCAAGTGGTGTTCGTCGTAATCCGTCGCGATCTCTGTCTTTTCTGTCTAAGCGCCCTTTGGTTCCAACTGTTCAACCCTGCTTGCTCCACCACAACCCTGAGTTGTACCGTAGATGGTTAAGAACACCATGCGTATTGCTGACCACCAGATCCCTTCTTGCCATTCGGGAGCCTTGTCTCGAGGGTGTCATATGGAGTGCAACCATGCCAACCAGTGCATTTGTTCTAGTGTTAGATTAGCATATATAGTACAGACCTATGACGGGGGATAATCACTGGGTGGCAGGGGCGAGCGTCCACAGTCCGCAACAATCAATTAAGTGGGTCCTAGAAGGTTCAGATTGGATTGATTGATTACCGCTTTAAGCCTAGTAGTTACCTATAGGAGTTTAAGCCCTACCTAGATAGGTAAGTGGGTCTAGGAGAGTGACCGGATTGAATTGATTGTTGCGGAGTCTACGAGCGTCCCTTCCCTCCCCATTGTCACATATCTGAAGTTCAGTGTCGCAGATCTAGAGAGCTAAGGGTTAGAAGCGATATGAATATTACAGAGTAGACTAGCGTACAAAGTATGGGTAATAGACTCCGCAACAATCAATTCAATCCGGTCACTCTCCTAGACCCACTTACCTATCTAGGTAGGGCTTAAACTCCTATAGGTAACTACTAGGCTTAAAGCGGTAATCAATCAATCCAATCTGAACCTTCTAGGACCCACTTAATTGATTGTTGCGGACTGTGATGGGTAAGGTGCAAAGACGCTGCTGCGACCGCGATATAGCTGTTGTGGAGGTGGCTCTTGGGCGCTTATAGTCATGGCAGTGACTAGAAGTAAGAAGATTTTGCTGAAATTGGCAACCATGTTGGATAATGGGTCGGCAGGTAATGTTGCGAGATTTGAAGTAAAGTGAAATTTAGAGTATAGTAGTTTGACAGGAGTAGAGTGTGAGAAATGGGCGATAAAGTGAAGGCAGTGTTGTTCTTAGTTATAACACTTGAGCGAGTCCCTACGGAAATTAGCTACTTGGGCTCTACGACGATCTACTACTGTTAACAATGTGCCGTAGAATGCTAAAATTGCTGTAGTAAGCACCGAACCACATCTTGACAATAAAATTGCTGTAGTACTGTGATTTGTGATTTTTTTTGGGGGTTATCAAGGGGCGGTTTCTATGTCTCGATAAGTCGACTCTGTATTTGGAAAGGCAAACGCATGCCAAGTAGTAACTACTGTAACCACCAAGATACACGTTAACACCGAAGTTGCTGTGGTAAGTACCGAAACACACGTTGATGCCGAAATTACTATAGATCTATAAGCACCAAACACAGCCTTTTAGCAGCCCTACAATTTCGTGAAATTCTAAATTCACTGCACCCTAAAATTTCCATGGACGATTTCGCTTCATCGTCGGGGTGTGGAGGTCGCAGCCATACTACGTGACAGTGTCTGTAACCCATCCGATTGTGCTAAGACTTATGTGCTTTCCCCTACATCCATGGTTAGACTTTCATCCCACGGATTCTACGGAGGAGAATGGGCAGCGGGGGTTAAAGGGGATATGTGCCGATTAGAGATTAGAGTAGGCTGGCCTGGTACGAAGGAAGAAGCACGTATACCTAGGTACCTATGAAATAACTATCGCCCCGCCCACGTAAATTTAATGAGTGAATACTGGCGCTTATTGTACATGAGATGTTAAGATAATACCGTAGCTGCTTCCATACGCTGTTCAAGACATACTGCGTTGAGAAAGTGTGCTAGTAAGCATTTATTTCACTCTTAAGTATATACCAATTCTGTCCCTCATAACACATGATACGTTTTCATGAAGCACTTGTACCTACACATATTCTCTTCAAAAGTCGTTAGCACTAACAATGGGAAACTTGAAATGCGCTAACTCGTGTCATGTGCACGGTCGTGTAAGCCAATAAGCAAATGGCCGGATACTTCCGCATCTGTTCGGTATACCTTACTACGATAGCCATAGACCGGCCCTATGTATGATTAAAGTTCTGACGCCAACTTTCTCCTTATTCTCTTGGTGGAAAGGGACACATAACAGGGCACTTGTTTCGCACTCTCTTTCTACTACCATCACTACTACCACTACCACTACCACTATCAACCCTAAAACCCCATCTAGTTCCACGAGATGCAATTCCCAACCCTCACTTCAGGTAGCCTCGCTGCCCTCATCCTCCTCGCCCCCAACGCCGTCAATGCCGCGTCTAAAATTGGTGGCGATGGTAAGTGTACTTTCCTTTTGCGCCTCAATTACAACAAAGACCCCTCTTGCGATCTCGTCTTGAAACTCGCAGCTGAGCGCAAACACTGACTGCATTTTACAGGCCGCGGATGCTGCAGCCATGTCGGAGCACAAGGTCCACCCGGCGCACCGTTGAACTGGTGTGAGAATGTCTCCACACTGTATGCGCCCAGGAGTTGGCATATGTATTGTGTAAGCCCCCTCCCATGGCCACCTTTGATCAAGGGATTACAGTCTTGACTGAGTGAGTGAGTCTGGGGTTAACGAGAAAATGTTTTAGTGCAAACCTTTGGTCAACGGTTTCTGTACCGATAGCAACTTTCCCGTGAAGAGTATTCTGGTCTTCCATGAAAATGGGCGTCGTGACTTGAGGGATGCGGGCCATCAGAATACGGATTGCGTGGGGGCGAATGGGCAGCGAGGCTGGAGAGCTTGTGCGTTCCAGAGTATTGAGTAATAAGGTAAAAGCAATCGAGGCGGCCTCGGAAGCATTGGTAAGTAGGTGTCAGATGTGGTTGTCAACGAATCAATTCATGCCAATCAGTACATAGGTAGCCTCTGGCTTGCTTGAAGAGAATATTTAGGGCGGATTAGTTGAGAATTGATTGAGGGCTTAAGGTTATATGTTTGCTGTGTCCACTGTGGTGGCGGCTCGTCCAAATTGTCCACCCTGTATTTGCTCGTCGTTTCCTCGTCGGTATACGCTGCGAGTGCCTCCTCAGATATCTTGAAGTCTCGCCGCGCCCACGATCGTATTGCTGCAAGCAGCTGCGCTCCAATCTTGCGGCGACGAGGCTCGAAAACATCATCCAGCTCGCTAAACAAGCGCTCGTACTCACACGTGGAGGCTGGTGCGGTCAACATATCGATCGCGGGGTCGCTAAAGTGGAGGTATCTGAGAGCAACATTGATCTCTCAGAAGGTACTGTATGACGTTGCCGCTGTTGTGTTGCTCCTTCATCCACTTTGGTTCGTACTTGCGCCATTGGTTGTATTCGTCTAAGTGGAGGTCGCTATCACCCCTTTCGTGGTTTACAAGCGGGTAAATAACGTCGTCAATATTGCCTAAGGTATGTAGGCGGCTAATTGCGAGAGGGAAGTAAGGGGAAATGCGTTATGCAAACACCAGCGACTACCACCTGTGATGATTAAGCAAGCAGCCACCCATTCTTCCACATATATTGTGGTAGAGGGATAGCCTCAATAGTCAGAAGAGAGGCTGCCGACCCGCAATCGGTAGAGAGTAGAGAACAAGAAGGTATCCGAACAATAAACGGTAGTATTAAGAATGGTGTACGATAACTTTTGAGCTCCTCTACGCGGAGTCGTCCTAAAATACTCAACCCTAGCGCCGATTACCTAACGCCGAACACGTGACAAGCTACTACACCACAATACTTAGCTTCAGATATTGACCTTAATTATAGCTGGCAATACTACCCAGACAGACAATACTTCATGCGATATGTCTCCAACCAGTGGGAAACTCACAGTACGATCTGGCCTGCAGGATTCAAGCTAGACTGAGAAAAGGGTTAACTTTTACTTAGTTGTATTTCTGTCACAGTTCAGGGTATCTCTTACTGTTGGTAAGAGGTGGCTTTATAGCTATTCTATCACTAACTCTCTTTAATCTCAATGATTGAATCTTTCCGACATGACCAGAAAACAAGGCACTTGCCCGACAATAGCGAAACTTCAGCTTCCCTCTGCTTATCTACCTCCCCAAAGAACGTGATGTTATAACGTGTGTTACTTGTACGAGAAATCTTACAACAGACGGGATTCTCGAGCTAGCCTTGTGCTTCACTAGGCCTAAAATCGCCTAAACACTTAGAGAACCCCCTGTATCTCAACTCTATACCTCCATTTTAACTCTGACGAACTGCCTTTACATCGCTTAAGGAAGCCATAGAAAATGACCACTGATATTCTTCTCTCCCTCTCAGATAGGGCGGAAGCTTCGGAAAGTTGCATGGCTCGATCCTGTGGTTTGTGGTCGGGTAAGCCGGTATAGAGCGAAAGTCTTGCATGTAGGAGCAATAATAAATAGCCCTGGTTTTAGCTACCGCAAGAAGTTTGAAGTCTTTTGGGCTGGATGGTTCGTTGTAGGGGCACAACTATACAGATTTGTACGTCGTTTTGACCTAAGATTGCTTTCTTTAGTAGTATTCTTCGATGCCAGTAGGAAGTCACCTACGAACAACCTAGTCCCTATACTGGAGTGCCGTACCAACCATATACCCACGATAGCTTCTCCTTCTCTAATGGGACAATACATCCATGTAACCCACTGATGTGGCCGATTATATGCCAAAAAATTGGCGTTATGATTCTTATGAATATGAACGGCCTCGATCACTCCATTGCAATGAGCGTGTAACAGGCTGAGCCTATTACATGCGCTACGCTGTGTGCGTAGCTGTCGTCATGCGATTCCTTCGAGATACATCTATAGGTTTCTGTCATCATCCATCTAATTCTACTTCGGCCCATCTTCGGTCCGCTCCTGTATTTATGTACAGCTAGCATCCTTTTGTAGCTCTTTGTCAAATCCACTCTGTTACAAGGCATCTCTTGATCAGTCATCTGTGTATCGTCATCGATACAGCCGCTGGGGTCTAGCCCCTTACAGAGCGATGGATATGCCAATGACATCATCCAATGCAAGGCAGGTAACCGCAATATCTAAACTTCTATGCGTATGTACTTGGTTATCCTCGGAGAGGTTCATCTATAGTAAAGGGTTGGGGCTATTCCAAAGTATGCGCCTGTGGTGTTCTTCAGAGGATTCAATACGGGAAATCAACAGGCCCTGGGCAGTATTAGCGTAGGCATTATCTTTCGAAAATGTTGTGAATACCTTTAATGTAATCCAGAGCTCTTTGTGCTCTGATCTGGGAAGTATCTGGACAAAACTAGATCCACTTACTACAGCTAGTGCGGGATCAGAAGCAACGAAGGCTAGGTTGGTGATACGCATATCATTCTAATATATGATTATGTAATCCCACTTCTGATCGTACGGTTTGATCTGGGTAGAGCCTGGTATGTTTTTGTCGTAGAGTCCTGCAAGATAAGAGATCCGCTCAACCCTGTCCCAACGCGCGAATACTGCTCCTTCGCACAGAATACTACGATGTCTCCTTTCTGGCCATGATAGCAGTTTCTCTAGCACATCGAGGGTGCCTTAATTAAAGAGGACACAGCCGCCTAGACTGTTAAGTATGAAGGAGAAGACTAGTTCTTGAAGCTTACAGGGAAGGTTTCGGAGTCCATCGAGCAGTGGTGCCAGTGGCGTTAAGGGGGATACTATGCTTATGACCTTCTAGAACGAACCATGCAAGACGTTGACAAGTGATCTAGACGTTGGAGAATTAGGGATTAGTACTGGCGCCATAACCTGGGCGCAACGTAACGCCCAGTCATCGTCCTCGAGTAGGTCGTGGCTATACAGATACTGTTCGAATGTACTGAGGCAACGAAGGTGGAATGGATATGCTATAGACGCGGTTCGGCAAAGCCGACACTGCTGGGTAGGGCAATCCTCGCGTTCTGTGACGACTGTCTATGGACTAATGTAGCGCTTACTAGATTCAGAAACTGCAAATGTGAGGAGAATAACAAAGTAGTTCTAGGGACAACATACCGAACCAGACTTGTTCACCTTCTAAATAAGGAATGCGGCAATAGACGCAAGTCCACACCTAGTTGACTAGCTGAACGTGCATGCTGTTCTACTTTCAAGAATCACGCGAAGTTCAAAGGAGATGAGATAGAAGAAGATGAAAATTTTATTGATTGCTTGCCCCACCTTGTGCGACTACAGGTGACGTGTATCACTATATGTTACCCAAACATAGCATTTCTGGTTAGGTCTAAGAACTATGTCGCCAGGAAGTCATAGTGGCTGTGTGACTTGAAGACTAAGATGCTGCTGAATAGTATAGGTGTCTATTGCAATCGTGTCGTAACCGAAGGCTCCACACATGCTTGTCTTTCCCGTAAATTTGTGGTAAATGTAACTTACTGATGATTTGATCCTCCATCTGTGATAATGCGTCCAGAGCCTAGTGCCTCTGGAGCGCGTGCCGCCAACGGGTGCCGGGTGAGGTACTGTACATGTTGCGGTTTGTGAGGCAAGGGTATTGCGCATGTCACGTGCGTTGTCCTGGCGCTCCTCCCTCCCCTCCATGAGCACCTTCTCCCCTCACCAGCATCAGAGATACGTCATGTAAATAGACCCTGATTATGGCTACATATAAGGTGGCCATGACAGCACAACAACAACAGAACACAATATACTCTGATGACTGCCTCGCGCGGTTACACTTTAATTGACTGCATTAACTGCAACAGTACAAGTACAAACTCAAAGGTGTGTTGCTAAAGTCACGGTTATCATTGTTGCTATCGGACCTGTACTTATTTGTCGTATCTTCCATCACAATCATTCCCCTACGGCGACAGAGCCTTTTTTGAGCTCGGCTCACCTATTGGCCACAAGCGAGAGTCGTGGTGCGCCCAGCCCGCCGCAAGCTGAACTCGCGCGGCCGCCAAACCAAGATTCGTCAAAAACTTAAATAATCAAAAGTGTTCGCAAGCATCTCATTGCTACGAAATCACAAAAGCTAAAGATAATAGCTATCGTGGGTGGCTTTACAGCCTCAATTTCGTGGGGCGGTAATATTGTTAGGGTGGCTCACTACGCGCCATAATTAGCTCATTACGCGGTCCGGCACGGTACCTACCTAGTGCCGAGCCAACCTACTTGGTTTGCGCATTGTTGCACGTTTGTTGTAACTGTCTCTAACCGTCAGTTCTTATGCTGTACATCTTTCTTAGTGGTTTCTCGTGCCTCTTTTGAACCATAAACGCGCGCGTTCATTGCTGGTGCAGCGCTGTTTGGAAACGCGACACACCACAGCATCACCACAGCCCTTAACCGCGACCGATTGGGCATATCAAAGGTGCTGCGACGTATATAAGAGCGAGAAGAAGATGGCGGTCTCGGTTTATGGGATCCGACTTTATATCAGAATGACATTGGACGGGGGAGACCAGAAGTTTTGAGCGATGAACAGAATGAACAGATCATCCGCATTGCAACACAAGATCGCAACTACCGCGAACAGGAGTCATGGCAGACAATACGGCATAGGGATTTTGAATCTGTTGCACCCAACCTAAGCATTTCAACTTTTGAAAATGTCATGTATGGGGCTGGGTACAAGCGCAGAAAGCCTGGTTGGAAGCCACCGCTTTCTGCATCTCAACGCCACGAGGGACTGCAATGGGCACTCAAATATAACACCGATAAACACCAGGTTAGTGATGGGCTTGGCTTTAACCTTACAACTTTTGTTTTTACTAATATGACTCCAGCACGGGTTGGAGAAGAGCGCGGATTTGATTCGAACATGGCACGACGATGAAGTGTATGCCGACAACGTACGCCACAACCGCAACCACCGCGACTGCTGTCTTCAATTTTGTGGATGCATTTAGATACGATCACAAAGGACCATGTCACGTATACCTGCGCGAAACAACGGCGGAGAAAGACATGGCGGAGCGGTTGTTGTTGAAGCTTGAGAATGATGCTGCGCGAACATCCGCAAACCACGCCCAAGTACGAGCCCGTGCAGCGCTCAAAGAGCTTAGGGAGATGGATATAAACCTTCGGCGGTATACAAAGAAGCTTCAGCATGTCAAAAAACATAACTATCATCGCGGCGTCCGCTCACGGGGTGGTGTTGATAGCTATCGCCACCGCAAAGGTGCGCTTAAGAAGGTCGTTCCTTGGGTTCAACAACTCAAAAAAGGTAATATAAACTGTGTATTGCTTGAGGATGGTGCTCCTCCACACAAATCGCGCATCGAAAATGACTTTCTCCGGGTTGAGCAGGTTGGAAAGATGACATAGCCGGGTCACAGCCCAGATGTAAATGCATCTAAACACGCCTGGCTATGGCTGCGACGGCATATCACAAAACACAACAACCCGGCATGTACAGCTCAATAATAGGAGCTTAAACGGGATGCGCTGCCTCAAGAAGTAATCAACCACTAGGTGTTAGGCATCCCACATGTAGTGAGAAAGATCATTAAAAAAGAGGGTAACAATAACTTCCACGGGTGATCGCAACACCAGAAAAGTTGCTATATCTATAGAATATCACACAATTAAATAGCCCTATCTTTTTCAGCTCGTTAGATGATGCCATTGTAGTGCTGCTTCACCTTTTTGTATAGCTGTACACCAAAAATTGTGAAGTTGCCGCACAGATCCTGCATGGGGACTCACTAAAAACGAGCTCCTTCGTACCGACGTGGTGCCGAACTAGCCTCCTTGGGCCCGCGCGTTGTCGCGCGCAGCCGCTACCTTCTCTCGCCATCGCTACCCTACATCGCACGTTGCTTTTCGTCACTCCTAGTCTTATCTCACCCTTTCTAGAACACGTAGGATTGTGAGCGGCTACGGCACTTTTTGCCTACTCATATGCCTCTTTGAGTATGTCTACGCAATCGTGGTCGCAGGTCATACAGTCTAAACCGATAGGTGAAGGGTTAAGTAGCTTTCGCAACACTTTCAAGTCAATATGCGAAGACAAAGGCATTCCCACTTCTTCGCAAGCGCTTGACAAGGTGGGCTATGAAGGTAGTATAGACTAACATCGTTGCTGCACTTCTAACGCATATGCAGAAACCCAGGACTTATTCGTTAATCTTCTTTCCGCTTTGCGAGCCCTCCAAGCTGCTCGATTTTTACAGTCTCGACATCAAGGCAAAACTGTTTTCCATGACCTCCTGCGGCTTAATGCTGCAGTTAGCTCAGATAACTTTGACGCCGAACGAATACGACCTCTACTCGATGCGATCCTCGAATTCCAGCCCGACGAAGTCGTCTGGGATAGAGTATATGACGCCGTCACCGAATCGACGCCTCCACCCCGCCCTACCTCGTCCTTGCAACAAACACCCCTTTCCACCAATACGGGCAGCTTCGCGAACTCGAAGGAGCACCGCAAACACGTAGACGATGTGCTGAGGGAGGAGCTAGGACACCTATACGTTGGCATACCTGGCTTCTTCGACGCGTTCTTTGGAGATGTGCCAGGTCTGAGACCGGCGGCACAGGCCGTGTTCGACAAGTGCCAGGGAGGAGATAGCCCTCTCTACCGATTGGCGAGCGGTTGGCAAGGCTGGCCTAAAGGGGCGAAGGAAAAAGATGTTCTGAGCTGGTTTGCTCCGCTTACAGACCGGCTGTTGGACCTTGCAGAAGGGCATCGGCCGGTGTCTGGAATACGCCGGCGACCACTAGCCCAGCCGCACCAGCCCCTGCTAGGCTCCACTGCCGATCGCAAGCTGAACATTGGCTTTGTGGACGATCCGAACGCCGGCGTGAACTCGAAGTGTCGATGGTCACAGATCCTCATACCCGGAGAGCTCAAGAGCAACCCGTTAGCCGACAAAGCGTCTAAGGCGTGGCTCGACCTTGGCCGATACGCGAGGGAGGTGCTCGCCGCCCAAGACAGCCGCCGCTTTGTTCTTGGCTTTACTCTTTGTGGATCCCTTATGCGGCTATGGATATTCGATCGACTCGGGGACATCGCCTCTGAGCAATTTAATATTAATGAGGATGGGCTGCAGTTTGTGTCTGCAGTGCTTGGGTTTCTCTGGATGAACGAGGAACAGCTAGGGTTTGACCCGACGATTATTACAGTTGGGGACAAGCGGTACATTGAGATTGAGCGCGAAAATGGGAAAGAGCGCCTCGTCATTGACAGCTTGATAAAGCGGGTGCCTTGCGTCGCTGGTCGAGCAACAACTTGCTGGAAAGCTTATAAAGAAGAAAATCCCGACACGCCGCTCGTTATCAAGGATTCATGGCAGTATCCGGAGCGCGAAGAGGAGGGCGAGCTGCTGCGCGAGGCGACCGAGAAGCAAGTGAGGAATGTTGCGAGGTACTTCCACCATGAGACGGTCCGCGTAGGCGGTCAAGATGATGATATCCGCTTAAACGTACGGAAAGGCCTGGACATAACGAAGGCAACGAACTACAAGCCAGGAAAGCCAATGCCACCACCGAGCACGACCGGACGACGGGCCTCGCGAAGAGACAGAAGTAGCAGTAGCGTCAGTGGGCGGAAGCGATCTTCGAGCTGCACAGGTCTGCCATTGCCGCCTAGCAAGCGCACTTGCTCAAGCTCTCCAACAAAACCTCCAATCGTGAACCGGATCCACCGTCGTGTCATCGTCAGCGACTACGGGAAGGCCATTTACAAAGCGAGCTCTCAGTCCAGCCTGCTTGCTGCAATGGAAGGCTGCATCAACGGATACGAGTCGCTTCACACACGGGCTGGCATGCTACAATGCGATATTTCCCCAAACAACCTTATGATCAACGAGGAAGACAATGATCCCTCCTGGCGCGCGTTTTTAATCGATCTTGATCTTGCAATCAAAGAGAATCGCGAGAAACCGTCCGGGTCACGAGGGAAAACCGGCACGCGAGCGTTCATGGCAATTGGAGTGCTTCTAGAGGACGAAATGCATTCGTTTATGCACGACCTCGAGTCATTCTTCTGGGTGCTTTTCTGGATATGTATTCATTATGATGGGCCGAGCAAAGGAAGAGTTGTTCCACAATTTGAAAAGTGGAATTATATCGACACTGAAGAGCTGGCTAAATTAAAAAAAGGAGAAGTGGGTGACGAGAGTGATTTTCTTAGGACCGCAAGGGTGACATTTACACCATACTACCAATCATTGATACCTTATGTCAACAGATTACGGAGGAAGGTGTTCCCCAATGGTGGGAGGTGGAGGGTTCCAAATCCAAAGCTGTACTCGGAGATGAAAGAGATACTTCAGGCAGCACAGGATGACTTGAAGGAGCAAGAGGAATGAAGAGATGTATCATTCGGCATGCTTGAGCATTATGTAATTACACAAACCCGTAGGCATGACCAGTTACTGCAATTATAGCATTGTGATCCAACCTGTTGGGAATCGAACCTGCGGTAGATAAGGCAGCGGGTTGCTGCATGCACGAGCTTGGATTACACGGCTGACTAAGCCGTGTGGTCCGAGCTCTAGCTGCTGCCTTACTGCCGACCTCCCTCCACCTCCATAGAACAACAAGAACAATCACAATCATTTCAACTCGTTGCAACGAAGGTGATTCCGATACCTTAGCCGTATCAACACCCGCTCTAAGAGAAATATATACAAGTTCACAGAATGTGTATTGTGTAGAGTTAACCACAAGAGTTCTGTATCTAATTTTGTACCTCTAACAAAGGGCATACGCATGCTGAGTGTCTGACGGGGGCGGCGTCAGAGGTGTAATACATTTAACCTTCCTCCAACATTTTAACCTTACAATTGCTCCGCTTAGCTGTGCAATTAAGGATTATTTCAATTTCGTATGCGGAATAACCAGTAAGAATCTTAAAGTACTTGTTACGATTGCAAGGAGAAGGACAAGCAACAACGGCAGGACAACGTTGAAGGCGGGGCACAGCGGGTAAGCTTGTGCCGCGCAGTCACGTGACCTGCCCTCCAACCTTGGCATGACCGCCATGGAGGGCATGACCTCCACGGAGGGTGCGACCTCCATGGAGGGAAAGGCCACAATGGAGGGCACGCTTATTATATAACAGTAGGCAATGAGCCCTTACGGTTCATTGTGTTCAACTTCGAAATCTAAGGATTAGTACTTGATTCTCAACTCCCCGTATATTACATCGATCTACCAATCGTGCTATACAACCTCGTGTCCATCGCATCACTCCATCCCCGAGAACCAACCCAAGATCATCTTCGGACGACCTTCACAGTACTCTAGTTGTTGGAAGGCCTTGTACGATCGTACGGTGAATAACAGTAACTAAGGTAATCTTGTGTATTGGTATTCCGGTGTATGATGATTCTACGAATGTGAGGGCTACGAAGGTATATATAACGTTGGGTCCGAGTTGGGCTGAAGTAAGATCGAGGCGGTACATTGGGCCTTATTAGGCGACACACCGTGTGTATGCTAACACTAGCAATCTTTTCTTGTTATAACGACTGATGCAAGGAAAAACGGGTCTTCTAAAAAGAACACAATAAGAGGGATTCCAAATAGGCATATGTGCCTACTCCGTAGGTCGCTGCACAGATCCCTCTACTTAGATTGACAGCTTGTTGCTTTCGATGAAACGTTCTAACGCGCGATTTGGTGTTGCTTTCGTGAATGCGTCTGCGGGGTTGTCCTCTCCGTTGATCCAGCGGATCTTAGTGATCTCGCGACGCTCGTATGACTGCCAAAGCGCTATGATGTCGATCATCAGTCGCTTCTCAGCAGTTGTTCCGAGTTTAACGAGGCATTTATACAAGGAGTATAAATCCGTACATATAATAAGTGGGATCGGTGGTAGACCTAGGCGTCCTATAATTATCTTAAGGGTTGTTAGGATAGCGATAGCGATGTCGACACCGCTAACCATACCGTACGTTTCTAAGGCAAGAACGCTCCGGGTAACGCGTTTGCATTTGGTCGAACTCCAATAGATTACGTTACTACGAATATTAAACGTGCTGTCTTGTCGACTCGACTCATTCGCAAGGATAAGTAGGTACCCTAGCTGTGAGCTAAGGTCTTGGTTGTTCGCGAAGGATCCGTCTGTGAACACTACTGTCAGACTATCCACTATATATACCTTCATGCTACAACTGCAGGAAGGTCGGCCTTTTTGTAGTTCGACAACTACCAGTGTCAGCCAACCAGAGAAGTCAACAAACAAAACAACTGTTGAGACAAAAAGTGAACACACTTTGCCCCTGCGTTGATTGGTACATATACCTTCTCAACACACCCCCGCAATTAAGGCAGGGAGACAAAGTAATGCGAGTGGTTTGCAACGCAGGCCCTTCACGGTGCTGACTCCGGCTCTGGCCCTACTCGGCGCTGGCCTCATGCTCTGACCCTTACTCGGCTCTGGTCACTCACCCAACCAGCAGTTCCTTCGCGAACATGCTGATGCGCTGAAAGCGACCCGGGCTCATAACCTGTTGAGACAAAAAGTGAACACACTTTGCCCCTGCGTTGATTGGTACATATACCTTCTCAACAACAACCAACATTTGAGGCGTAGATGTTGATTGATTAGCTCATTTCTTAGGGTTACAGTTTGTTTGTTTGAGTTGATGAGACTGAAGAGCCAATTTTTGGTTGCTTGATTGATTGAATATTGATAGACTTAAGGTTCTGAAGGGACGTTTCTATGACAATTCTGCAGGCGGCTCTTCCCACGTTCCTATCGCAAACTCTTCCGTGAGCTCCTCATCAGTATGCTTTGCTGCTGTTGTCGTGCTTGGTGTTGTAAAACCTGCACGAGTCCACCGTTGCAAGCACACCAAAGCAGCCAGTAACTGCGCGCCAATTTTCCGCCTTTGTGGCTCAATTATATCGCCAGTTCCCGCAAAAACGCGCTCACAATCAGAGCTGGAGGCGGGTATAGTCAACACGTCGATCGCCAATCGTGAAAGATGTGGATACTTCGGCTTCAACGATAACCAGTACTGTACAGCTGTTGGACCCTCCTTGTGTTGATCAGACGTCCATATAGGCTCTTTTAACCAGCTATCGTACTCATCCTCCACCTCCATTGTATGCTCGCCGTCCTCATCTAGTATAGCGTCGATAGCGTCGTCAAAGCTGCTCATGGTAGGTTTTGGCGCAGGGGTTGGTGTTGTGGCAGCAGCGGCAGGCTTGTAGGCAGCCCAAACCCGCAGAAACTTCGCGTGCGCGGTGCTCAATTGTGTAGGTTTGTTGCGCCAGAAGCGCTTAGAGTATGTTTTATATCGTGGATATAGTGCCGTAGCTGCGTAGTAAATGGGACTTTGGAGGATCTTAGTAAAGTAATTGCTCGCTTTTCGCCTCGCGGCTCGCAGGTTGATCGGGATGTGATTTTCGGGCGCCTCAGATGGCTCGTGGTTGACCGATTCGTATGGCCGAAGGCGTGCATCCAGCTCAGTTATCACACTCTCAAATACTGGGATGACCTCGTAGAGTGCGCCAAAACGGCCACACTTGCCGCGGCCTTGGAGGCGATCTGTAGCAAACTTGAGCGGCTGCAGTATCGCCATGTACTCAGTAATCACCGCCCAGTCAGCCGCCGTAAGGCCGTCTGACCTCATCCACCGCGGCACATCAGGCAGCTTGTTTCCTCTAATAGCTGCCTGTTCGTCAGCCTGTTCAGTCTCGCGAATGTGGTACGTGGCGTATGCGTTGATAGCTTGTTGGAGCTGAACTCCGCGCTTAAAGCAGTCGTAATAGCTGTTCCAACGTGTAACACACGGCTTAATTGGCTCGCGAGTGCCGCCGCTGGCGCCTGTGGGCATGCTGTTAACTGCCTCGCGTTGGCAATCTTCAAAAATGCTCCACTGCTTCGGCGGGTTGATGTAGTTGATAATATCAAGATACACGCCAAGCGGTCCTTCTTTCCGCCACTCCTTCATGTAAAAATCCTCCATCTTTGTGTTCTCCAGGGCGTTGTTATACGCGTCAGCATCCCTCCCGAACATAATCGTTTGGCCAACAAGGTTAAGTATGTGGCAAGCGCAGCGGAGGCGGCGATCGGAGGCAGAAAAGTGGTACATCGCGGCGAGTTTGTTAACAGCGGTGTCGTTATTGTAAGCGTTATCGAGCACAAAGTAGCCGAGTTTGCTGCGATTGATGCTGAAGGATTGCAGGGATTTTGGTTACAGCGTCAGCTATCGCCTCACCAGTGTGGGCACCCACCAGCTGCGGCAGCGCGATGGGTAGGTCAACTATCGCGCCCTTACTGTTGGCGTAGTGAGCAACTACAGAAAAGAAGCCACGTTTGCCGCCTTTTGTCGTCCACCCATCGAAGCTTATATGTACCTTGCTCTCGGCTTCAGCCAACGCGCGCACCACCTGAGGTCGTAGCCAACTGTACAACCTCATCACGAACGCTGACACGCTGTTATGAGACCTCCATAACGCCGCCTCTGCCTCAGGATTAGCAAGCCTGATCATCTTGCGAAAAGCCGGCGTCTCAAACTCGCGGAGTGGTCTGTTGTTGTCGACCAGCCAGAGCGCAGCTGCTTGCCGAAATTCTTGTACGTCGAAGTTTCCTATAGTCTTGTACGCCTCTAGACTAAATTTGACACCGCTTAGAGCTGCCTGACGAAGTGATTGTTGTCCATGTTTGCGGAGAGGTTTGCTTAGGATTGGACCGTCTTTGCTGAGCCGATGACCAGGTTTATCAAGCTGGAGGTGCCCGTTGGCGGCAGTGGTTGACTTCGTTACTCGGTGTACACCATTAGGTAGCTTATGAATATGACAGTACTTGCACACAAAGTACAACTCATCTGGGTGGTGAGTACCCTCCTTCCAGACACGCCAGCCGTGTTGAAAAATCCAGCTTGCCTTGCCTCGTGGAGTGCTCAGCGGCGCGACAAACCCCTTTAATCGCGACCAATCGACGCCCTCAAAGTCGCGAAAATCGACGCTCACAGCGCTATCCTCCTCCACCGAAGCCTCAGTGGCAGCGCTAGAGAAAGCTAAAGGCTGTACAATAGAGTCCTCTGGCTTATCAAACATTAACTGCGACTCCCAGGCTGGCTCATCAGTGAGCCGAGAGGCTTGTGAGGCAGCCAAAATAGGCAGTGGTGATGCCCGCCGAGGGCGCTCCTCGGGTTGTTGTACAGGCTTACATGGCGGTTCAATAGCCCGTGTGGGCGGCTCGATAACTTCTGTAGGCGGCTCTGTAGGCGGATCCGGCGTACTTTCTGGCAGCTCTATCGGCTGGGTTGGCTGGCTGCCGTCACCCAACAGCGCCTTGAGCGTAGGTTTGCGCGTACGTTGTGCTCGCTTGAAGGGAGTATCAGCTTCTTCGGCAGCCTCGGGCTTGCGTTTTGCTGGTATAGAGGGCATGGATAAGGCTAAAAGTAAGCCGGAGCCGCGAGAAAGTAAGGTGTTGTTAAATGTTATAAGCCTGATGTCAGTAGCACTAGGAATGGAACATGTGTGAATCGTGTTGTGTATTGTGCTACAGGAATTGAGATCTATGTCTCTGCCAGCTAGCGTTGTGGGCGCTAAGCCTCGTACGTACTAGCCTGGAGTGAGTGAGAGATGGGATGGAACCTAGGTCATATAACTTTGTCAGATTTTTATGGATGGGATCAAGTGTATTGTCTGTCTCTGTCTACGGCTCTGTCTGTGGGAGGTGGCCTCGCCTCGGGCTTGGCAGTGCTAAGTCCCGGCGCTAGCCCTGGTTTGGGGGTCTCATGTCCTTCCCCAACCACCATCGGCTCGATCATGGAGCAAAACCTCGCCTCAATCTGACAAACTTACACGCGAGTAGGCTTAGTAAGCAAGATCCAACACTAAGAATTCGTCGTTGAGCAGCTATCCCAGAGGCCTCACCTAGGTATCCCCCTCCCTCGCTTACTATCAAACAACACCAATCCTATCAACATTTTGTTCTCAAGATTGGTTGATTGATTGACAGAAATACAGTGGCTAACTGTTGGTTAGTTGGTTGGCTCCGAATCAAACAAATCAAACAACAATATTGATGAGATATTGATTACTGACAACCTTGCAGCCAACACAGTTGGGTGCCCGTGCGTCAGCCCGATACTCTTATCAGATCTTCTAGCATCTTCTACAACCTTCACCACTCTACTATCTACGTCATGTACTCATGTATATCTTATGTATATAAGCACACATCTCTACTCAGTAGAATAATCAACCAGTTCTCTCCTTTCTGTTGTACGCCCACAACCAGCTTTGCTGTAGCGAGGTCGAGAGGGACGTATTGCAGGCCTCGTTGTATGCTCTCAGATTGCTACTGCAGCCGGCGGTTAAGCTTCACGTATTCCGTGTCCTTAGGTTGTTGTATTTGCGCAGCCGCGGAAAGATCGAACGATGCTTTAGGTTGGCATATCGACGCAATGTACGCGCCACGCGCGCGCTGCTCTATGTACTTCTGTGCTCGGTTTGCTGCCTTTAGATTAATAATTTCGATCTTAGCACTTTGTCCCTTCTGCGTAAGTAGAATCGTGTCTCCGCGTAACGTTAGAGTACATCCGTTAAACTCGAGTGATACTTCTTTAGACAGTCTCTCCTTAGGCTTAGCTCGAAAATTGGCTTTCTAGAGCGCAGCGTCTTCTGCACTAGAGAATGCAGGCGTCCTAATCGCGAGAGTATCGTCTGTCTGTAGGCCCACTATTCCAAACGCTTCCCGTCTCCCGTTCGTGATCAGGAGGCACGGGTCATACGTTAATGTAGCCATGTCGAGCTCCTTGCAGTGGTGTCCTTGGTACGTAGCAAACTAGTGGACTCCTGCTTCCGCGATTCCATAGAGTGGCTTGATTACGCGAATAATTGTTCCCTCGGGATACTTTGTTATAAGCTCCTTTAGGAGGTGCGCTAAAACCGTGCGGAATAGCTCTGTTTATGCCTGTAGGTACGCTTGCGTAATATCTTGTAGTTCCACAACTATGCCCTTATCGAGTAATACAGGCGCTAGGGCTAGAATTAGGCGCTGGCTGGCTCGTTAGATGGTTGGCGACTGCGTCAGGATCTCGTGTTTGCCCTCATTATTGTAACCTTGAACAACGAGGCGTGATTTCTCGTACAGGACTATAGTCTTGCCTTTGACTTCGCGGACTATGCGCGATTTAAAGATACGATACCCGCCGTGTAGAGTTGGATTAAACAGCTCAAAACTAAATACTCTACGGCTAACAAGGTCGTCGATCTCCTTCTGATCAGATGCTTCGAATAGAGCGCCTAGGACGTTAATCACGCCGTCATTGCGTAGCTTAACGGCCAGGGCGTAATCGTCCTCCTCCTTCTTCGACAGGTACTGCACCTTGGGCTTGTTCTTTGATCCAGGTGGGCGGCCCCGCTTGCGCGGCTGAGCCGCTTGGGTGGCTTCCGCCGGTGGTACCGGTAGTGGCGGTTCATCAGCAATCGCTTCGTCTGTGGTCGGAGATCCACCTGTGCCTTGATCTGCGCCGTCTATCGCTGTAGTTAGATCGCGATAGTACGGTTTTACGACAGTGGATCGGAACGTCGTTAGGCCGTTAATCATGTCTACAGTAACATCGTGGTCCTTCATATCCACAGATGTCAATGAGCAAGCTGAGCGAGCTCAGCCAATTGGCTTGCTCAGCCAATTGAGCGGAGGCCAGCAGCTCGCTCGGCTCGCTCGGATTGGCTGAAACAGGGCTGTCAGCTCGCTCGGCTTGATGGGCTCAGTCCCGATTAGGAAAGTTATATAGAAACCTTGGTGTTGAGTTTCTCAGCTAATATCCCACTTATGTACACCGTATTTCGCGTCCATCTCCTCATCGCTGATAGCCTCCTTTACAGGCACCTCACCACTGCCAAATCCAGCTCTTATCCATCGTCGATCGCACTGTATTGCTGCTAGAAGTTGCGGAGAAATGCTGCGCCGACGGGGCTCGAGGAGGTCACCCAGCTCGCTGAATAAGCGCTCACACTCACAGCTTGAGCCTGGGATTGATAGCATGTCGATAGCAAATTTGCTAAGGCTGGGGTAGCGATCGCGGAGTCCTACCCAGTATTTTATAGGGTCGACGCCCTCGCTAGCGATCGGTTCGCTGCGTTTCCAAGCCTCATATTCATCCTCCTCGTTCTCCGTAAGCCCTGCAGGCTCAATAAAGCTGTTGATAGCGTCGTCTATATCATTGTGCCTGACTTTGGGGCGTAAGCGCGGCTTCGGTAAGCTTTTGTACTCCGCCCACAAATGTTGAAACTTGCGGTTGCTGCTCTCTAGCCAATCAGGCTTATCCGCCCACGCTGCGTCAAGGTAGCTTTTGTAGCGAGGATGAAGGATTGTAGCAGCATAGTAAGCTGGCGAGAGGTCGAGCTTGTTGTAGTACTCGCGGGCTTTAACTAGGGCAGCGCGGAGGTTGATAGCAAGGTGGTCTTCGGGTGACTCTGTATGCTCATCGTGAATGACGTCTTCATAGCTTTGCAAGCGGTCCTCATAGACTCCAAGTAAGTATTCAAATACTGGAATAACCTCAGCGATTGCTCCAAAAGCACCGCTTTTGCCGCGGCCTTCAAGCCGTTTTGTAGCTTGTTTCAGTGGCCTGAGCACATCAATATACTCAGCAATCACCTGCCAGTCATGGGCATTGATCCCATCAGACCTCATCCAATCCGGCGCTGCAGGCAGCTTGTTGTTACGACTTCGGGCGTACGCGTCTTCAGTTTCAATCTTCTGAATATGGTAGTTGGCGTACCCATTAACCGCTAATTGCAACTCAACAGCGCGCTCAAAACACGAAACGTAAGAGTTCCAGCGAGTAACAACTGGCTTGACGGGCTCCTTGATTTTGTGCTGTTCTGTTGGCGCGTTGACAGGCTGGTCCCTAATAGCGAGCTTCTGATACTTCTCAAAAAGAGCGTACTGTTGTGGTGTTTTGATGTAGTTGATAACCGCGAGAAGCACTCCTAATGGTCCATCGCCTCGCCAAGTAGCCATGTTCTCAGCTTCGTTCACGCGCTCAGTCTCCTCGTTGTCGTAGGACTCTTTCTCCTCACCCCAGAGTAGCATCTGGCCAATGAGATTAAGCGTATGAGGACCGCAGCGAAGGCGACGCTCGGTAGCGCTGAAGCCCATCTGCAAGGCGAGAGTGTTGATCGTGGTGTTGTTGTTATGTGCGTTGTCGAGGACGAAGTAACCGAGCTTGCCCACAGTGATTTCGAACTGCTTGAATATTGCCATCACGACCTCAGCCATGGCCTCGCCGGTGTGGGCACCTGTCAGTTGTGGGAGCGCAATAGGCAAGTCCCTGAGCTCGCCAGAGCTATCAACGTAGTGGGCGACGATACCTAAGTAACCGCGCTTGCCACCTTTTGTCGTCCATCCGTCAAAGCTTATATGGACTTTGCTCATTGATTCTGAAAGGCTTGCGACAACCTTTGGTAACAGGTAGTTGTACAGGCGTATAACGTATCGTGAGACGCTGTTATGAGATGCCCACAGGGCTCGTTCTGCCTCTACGCTAGCTAATTGTATCATATTGCGAAAAGACGATGATTCGAATTGTGAGAGTGGGAGGTTGTTTTCGACGAGCCAGGTGACGGCCGCAAGCCTAAACTCTTGTATATTGAAGTTGGTAAGCTCGTTGGCAACAGCCTGAGAGCAGCCCTTCTGAAGGGCGCGTTCGAGGAGAGTTTCTTTCCGAGGAGCGACGGTAGTGCGCTTACTTGGAGGCTTCAAGCCATGACCTTTCTTGTCTTCTCCGAGATGACGTGCTGGCGCTGATGGAGACTGCGAGACGTCATGTATGCCACGGCCAACAGTAGTGAACTTGTGCTTATAGCAATAGTGGCAGATCCACGTGACTTTTGCGACGTTGCTGCGCAAGGCGATGCGATAGCCATGGCTGTATACCCAGCTTGCTCGGTTCGAAAGTGATGTGGGCGGCTTGCAGTGCTTTGGGTAGCGACTCCAATTAAAGCCGTCGTATTTGTCCTCTACCCATACGAAACCCTCGTCGACAGCCTCGCTAGCTGCTCCTGAAGCTGCAACAGTGGCATGCTCGCTGCCCTCAGGTGGTGGGATGATTGTCTCTTCGGCGCGCGACTCTCGGAGGGTCGCTTCAAAATTTGGTGCTTGTGGCGCGGCGACGAGAGCTTGACGCGGCGACAGCGGTGGAGGAGGTGGAGATGGTGAGAATGGCCGAGTATCGACTAGCACAGGTTGGCTGGCAGTCCCGCGATGACGCGCTGCGACTCTAGGGCGCTTCGAAGTTGTCGCGATTTCTAGAGCATTAACGCGTGTTCTTTTTGCTGGCATTATAGCAACGGCGAGGTAGATAATAGCTGCAAATAGAGACGCGTTGATGGAGTATAGGTGAGTGTGGTGGGTGATAAGTAGTAAGTGAAGTGTCGCAGAAGGAGAATATTGTTGCCAGGCCGTTAGCCGGAAATTTAGTAGCTTATTTGCTAGAAATATAGCAAAAAAGAGTGTATTTTAGGTTATAACTAGGTTTCGAACTTACGCACTACACCTAAAAATCATCGTGAGATTGCCCCTCCACCAAGTCCTTCAGCCCCAAGTTTCCAACCGCCCCATCCAACCAAGCTAAGCAAGCTGACTGAGCGAGCGCCTATCCCTAAGCTCGCTCGGCTTGCAAGCGCGCACTGCGCGCTCAGCTCATTCGGCTTGGTCAAAACGTCCAAGCCGAGCGAGCTGAGCGAGCCGGCTCGCTCGTTGACAAGTATGTTCATATCGATAACTCTATACGGCCCTTGCCATCTATTCTTTTCGCGCCATACTATCACCTCACTCTGAAGAGGCAGTGACAGTACCCCGTCTGTAGTAGGCCTATTCCTGGTACCAAGTGCGTTGCTCACCGTATGTTCCGCTGCAGCCTTCCGCAGCGCCCTTATCGCTTTCTGGATTGCCTCCGCGCGATGGGTTATCGAGGGAGATAGTGGTGAATCTATGGATATCCAGGGGTATGCACCGAAGACGAGCAGCGTGGGTACGAGCCCGTCTGGGCCTGCGGTGTCGTTGACGGCCTTAACTGCTATCTGCAACACTGCGGCGTCGCTGGTGCCAGTGTCAAGCTCTGTCCTCAGGATCTCGTACGCGCGTCTAAGTGGTGCGTGGTATCTTTCTACCTTACCGATAGACTAATGGGCCTTAGTTAGCACTTGTTTACATGTGATTCCTATGATCTTCGCCTCTGATCTGAATTTGACTAACGCGAAGTTAGTGCTGGCGTCGTGGGTGACGATATCTGGCGGCCCTTGGTATGTATCAATCTAGAGCAGGCGGAGTGCTTCTCAGGTGTCTTTCGCGCTTATAGACGGTAGAAATCGCGCGCCGTTAAATATTGTAGCCAAATCGATTACGTAAAGCACTAGTTTCCTACTCAGATACATTATATCTACGAGGATCTCGAAGTTAAATTCCCGATTATCTTTTAGCCTAAACTTAAATCGGCGCGGCGCTAGATTATGCGCTTAGTAGTAATGGCAGAACGTTTGGATCTCTTGGAGCAGCCGTTCATCTACGTCCTCGTGTCCTGCGCGTTTAAGCAATCGTATTAGCCGTTCGACGGCTAGATGCCCAAACCTCCGGTGTAAGCGTCGGAGCTCAGTCTCCGTAAGGAATACGCGCGCGCGCTCTGCCTTGCTTAGGTGGAACTACGGGTGTCCCCATTTGCGAATCACTAGAAAGGTAGCTTTTCCTTGTACTAGCTAGTCCGTAGTATTATTAAAGTACACGTAGAGCCGGTCTATGTCTTTTAGACAGAGGAGAAACGGGGTAGGTACGTTTAAGACCTCAAATTTGATCTTTCTAATCTGTGTCGATACATGTGCGGTTCTAATCGAAGTAGTGACGCTTCCTTTACTAAATTGCACAGATGCGTTTCTAGCAGTAGACGTATCTAGAGTTATAGTAGGGTCCTTAGTTTAGAGCGCTAGGAACTGCTCCTTTCTAGCTGTTAATACATTTAAGGCACCAGTGTTAGGAAGAATGCCTTGGTACGTGATTCGTGAGTATCGATCCTTGATAAAGAACTGCGTTGCGGGCGTAATAGGCTCCTTGCACCTATAGACGTCTTCTCCAGTCACGTAGTGCAAAAAGGCCTAATCTGTGAGGTACTTAACTGCTAATCTTTGGTCCTTATTATCTTCGTCTTGCTCCTCTAGGAAGAACTGGTCGACTTCTTCCCCCTCGTACGCGACGAGAAATGTGCTAAACTCTATTTGCTCTCCCGTAATCGCGCAGTGTGTGATGTACTGCGCTTTTAAGCGTTTTCTTTCTTTAAGCGTGTAGTTTGTGGACTAACAGCCTGTCTTGCCGTAGACGTAACATTTCTTGTCGATTTGTGTGTTGACTCTAGAGCGGTGCTGAAGCCCACCGCGTCCGCGGGTGAATCCGCTGCGTCTACCGCGAGGGTTGTAATTCCCTCGCAATCTTCTAGAGCTGTTGTTATTGTACCGACGATCTAAGTAGTACTAGCTATCTATATCCGCCTTAGTAAAGTTAACGGAAACAGTTATGGCGAGTAAGTTTTTAATTAACGATCTCAGATCTCCAAACAGAACCTCGCATTCTAGAGACGGCTTGTAGAGTGCTATCTTGAGCTCCTTCACGCCTTAGCATGCTGTGATTACAGTCGTTCGGAGCGCGTATTCTCCTATGTACTGCTGTCTAAGTGCTCTTTAACACAATTAGAGCTTGTCCAGCATAATATTAAAGACCTTGTAGAGGTTCTTTTTAGGGTTCTCCCTGCGGACTTTGACAAACGATGTCGTCGTCTAGTCCGCGTAGTAATGGCCGTGGTTGACGTCTGTGTCGAAGTAGTTCTTGAGCTTTGTGTAGGCAGTCAAGAACGTATCTATCCGCTGATCGACGAAGTGGAGGTAATACTCCTCCGCGCGGCCGTCGAGAATCCGTGGAAAGACTGCATAGAACTGCCCTAGCTCGATGTCTGCGTGATAATAGATACTATAGAAGATCTTCAATTTATCGTCTAGGAGGTCGTACGGCTTTCCCGTATACTTTTTGTCTTAGTCCTATATTTTCACGAAGACATTAATCGTCTTAGGATCTAGTTTCTTATTGCTAAACTTAATTAGTAGAACTGCCTTGTACAGGTCTGTTTCACTAGAGGGCACAATTAGAGGAACGCTCGGTCCCTTCGGACGTTGCGGGTATGCTGGTGTATACTCGCGGAATCGGTCGAAGTTGTTGTAGGTGAGAGGAGGTTGCTAACTTTGGACGCGCTAATAGGCTAGCTATAGTGCGGATTTAGTTGTCTCTATAGGCTAGCTTTGGATTAGTTAGTTTTAGGCTTTCTTAATCGTTTTTGCTAGCTAGTCCTAAATCTGTTGTTCTTCCTCAACGGTCTCCTGTCGTCCTTGCACACAGGCGTGGGTCTAGTCTTAATCGCGGGTTTGCCGACTGTCTACGTCTCGGCCTCTTGTCCTTACAGGTGTTTGGGTTCGGCTCTAGGCCTAGCTTAATAATCTCCTATCTATAGACTATACTGATCCTTCACTACGTTATTGCCGTAGTGCCCGCTCTTGCAACATGTGCGCAGCTGATCGTGTGTCAAACACAGCCGACTGGAATACGTCCTAAGGCCATTCTAGGTACTCCTCTATGCGTAATAACCTAGCTAGAGACTCACTAGGTGCCATATTAATACGGCCAGTATACACTCCCTTAAAGCGGAGGATCCGCTTTAGTTCCTTTGTGTATATTAGCTGGGCACGTAGGAACATTGCCTTTGTCCATCCTTTAAAGTCCTAACGGAACTCCCAAAAGAGTTCTTTATCTGCTGTTAGTCGATCTGTATAGTCCGCAATCGCACGCGCAATGTACGTTGTTGCTGTAGTAATCCCTACCTTATCGTCTAGAGCTTCAACGTTGTCCTCCTACATCTCTAGATTGATATGATGCTATTCTCTTGGTTTTATGTTTGTGGTCCCTAGTAGCGCCCAGTGATCGGAATGGTCTGGTCTGACTTGGTCTTGGTCTGGTCTAGACCGCCAAGACTTGGTCTGGTCTGGCGATTTTTTGAGACCGTGGTCGGACCGGTCTAGATGATCGGACCGGTCCGGCTATAAATAGGTCCACGTGACTAGATCTTAGACTAATCTAGCCAGAAAATTTAGCACAATATGAGTCATTAAGATCAAGGTAAGTCTTCTACTTACATAGAACAATCAAGTCCTTAACAACCTACTTATATACTATTGTTATGGAGCCTTCAACACCAACCTCACCGTCCCCATCGAATATTATAAGACTAGATTTAACGTCTCTTACTCCATCTCCTAAGAGGTATACCGACAGGCCCACCAAAAACAGAAGCTCCTACTCAAGGATCTTCAAGCTCAACACACATACAACAATCAAAGTCCCGAAGGGAACACCAAGAGAAATCTCGAGCGCGTTCTACTCACTCAAGCTAGGACATGGATACTTCAACTCCTACCTTAAGAGATTCAACAAGAGAGACTGCAATCTATGTATATGCTACAAACCACAAACACCACAGCATCTACTTCTAGATTGCAAACAGTACAAAACACATCGAAATACACTCAAAGAAGCAATACCACACAGACCCATCACCCTCCCACTCCTCCTCCAAACAAAGACAGGCATCAAAGCTACTCTAGCCTTTATTGCAAGTACTAGGATTGGCACGAGAAAATGGCACCTTGGGCAAACCACCGAACAGACAGACACTGTATAAAACTACAAAAACAATATTTCCTTATCTAAAAGAGCCCGCTGCTACATCTCTTTCTATTCACCACACTGCTCTTTAGCACCCGCGCCAATGGAAGACTAGCTCTGAAATTGGAGTACGCAAAACACCACCCAAATTGTACAAGACCCATAGAAACTCCACAACGACCATCATACATAGAACGGCTTAGCCAAAGTCCTACATAGTCACCGACTGATACAGGACTCTAATGGAAATATAATAATATAATAATAATACTCCATCTCCTATCCCCACGTCATCACCCACCCCTATACTATCACCCACTCCTATTCAATATCACGAATCTCCAGATGAGTTCGTGCAGGGCGGTATCACGTACGTGAAACGTGCAATAATTGCAAGGAAGGATTTCCGTCAAGGTACATCACACATCTGGAAGTACGGACTCCAATACATTCGAGATAGCGATAAGAAAGAGGTGTATTACTGCCATGAGTGCAGGGTTGGGAAGAGCAAGCAAGAGTTGTTTGTCATCAATGGCACTTCTAGGATCCGGAATCACCTGGAACAGAAGCACCAGATTGATCCCCAGAGTGGCATCAAGCGAAAGGGTTCTGTACGGAAGTCTATAATCGACCAGCAAAAGGATGGGGCTGCTTCCAGCATCTTTTTCTGGAAGGAGTCAGTAGAGAAGTTTAAAGAGCTTCTAATTCGTTGGATTGTGTACTGCCATATCGCCTTCTTTCAATTAGAGAACCAGTACTTTCGTGAACTACTCCTCTTTTTAAATCCGGCACTACTCAACCACCTCCCGAAGGCTGCGAAGACTATCCGAAGCTGGGTAATGAATGCATTCATATCGAAGAAGCAACAGCTTAGGGAGGACCTACACCATTCACGGAGTAGGATCTCTATCTCCTTTGATCTCTGGACTTCACCAAACCCTTACGCTATCCTAGGCGTCGTCGCTATGTGGATTGATACTACCGGCATGCGACGTGTTACCGCTTTAGGTATGCGACGTATATACGGCGAACATACTGGAGAGAATCTTGGATCGGTGGTCCTTGAATTGCTGGAAGAATACGACATTAGCGGAGATCAGATTGGATACTTTATGCTGGATAATGCCTCGGCAAATGATACCGCTGTTGAGTTTATACTCAAGGATCTCTGCCCATGGATGAAGTCAAAACAACGTCGTCATCGCCGGCTGCGTTGCTTGGGCCATGTCATCAACCTCTGTTGCCAGGCGTTCCTTATGGGGCGAAACTGTGAGAAGTATCTTGCGAAGCTGGAGAAGCATCATCAACGTGGCGACTATACGAAGGTGGAAGAGCTCTGGAAGAAGTTCGGATGTTTGGGTCGTCTTCACAACCTGGTGCGATACATCAGGCTTACTCCACAACGGCGTGAGGAGTTTGCTACAATTATTATCGGCGGAGATCTTTCGCAATTCGACGGGCTTGAGCTTATCCAGAACAACTCGACCCGCTGGAACTCATGGTTTTATTCGATTACACGTGCATTAAATGTTCGAGAACGTTTAGAGCTCTTCTCGGCTCGTCATGTACCTGGAAAGGGCTCCGTAGGGATCGCGAACTTTAAGCTTGATGGACAGCACTGGTTTGAGCTTGAAAAGATTGAACTCGCTCTCAAAGACTTCTATGCTGCAACTTTGCTTTCTGAAGGTAAGAAGACGTCACTTGCGGACTGGTTTTCAACTTTGGACTGCCTTCTCCGGGAGATAAGCGAGACGAAGGATCACTACCACGACATCCACACTGAGGACGATAACAACTTTACATGGAAGTACCTTCAAGGCTGCGCTGATGCTGCTTGGTTAAAGTGCGTTGAGTACTATAACAATCAGCAGCTGAATTGGCAAAATCGATTCCCTGAAGATACTGACCTTCCACCGGCATATTATGCGGCTCAAATCCTTGATCCATATCGCAAGTGGGGATGGTTCAGGCAAGAGTGGGTTCTTCATGGCGACGAAGAGAAGAAGAGGTGGTTTGAAAACGCACAATTAGCGGTGAAGCATCTCTGGGAGACAGAGTATAAGGGAAGGTACCCTGTCGAGATGCTGCCACCACCAGCCAGGAAGGAGAGAGATCCTGACCCAGCATTTGATCGCCAGCGGGAACATAAGCGCATTCGAATAGACGCTCCAGTTTCTACAACTGATTTGTATGAACAATACATCTCTACTGACCGGCTTCATAACGAAGAGGCAGGTTGCAATGAGGCTATTGCGTACTGGCTATCTCGCTACGACTCCCAACGAGATCTCGCTCGCTTCGCTCTAGACATGTTTGCGATCTCGCCTATGTCGGATGAATGCGAACGTCTTTTTAGTAGCGCGAAGCTTACTATCGTCGATCGCCGTGGTAGGCTGAAGGCAGATATTATAGAAGCGTGCGAGTGTCTCCGGGCCTGGTATGGAAAGCCCCAAGCTGAGGGGAACAGCGATATCGAGGATAGTGAGAACGAAGACGACTAGATTGACAGTCAGTAGTAAAACACATTTCCTCGGCTTCCTTCTTTGCTTCAGCCTCATTCTTGGCGGTCTTGTTGGTCGGACCGGTCTGGTCGGACCGGTCCTTATGTAAGCACCTGGTCTGGTCTGGTCTGTACCCTCAGACCAGACCAGACCAGACCATTCCGATCACTGCGCGGAACCAACAACATAAGACTCACCTGCCTTAGTGCGGACCAGGAAAGAGCAGTATAACCCCTCCGTGTAACACTACCTCCTACGAAGATTACAGGGGATGATTCATATGATTATGATTGGCTAGGAGGAAAATCTTACTCAAGAATACGTGGCTATGTTGTCCTGGGCGCTTAGCCAGCATGTGACCTCTTGTGAGCGGAACCCCGCCGCAGCGCTTTGAGACATTTCTAGGAACCGCACGTGCGTCCAATGACTCGAGTGTGTCACGCGCCTTGAAACTGTGGTGTTTCTTGGCTAGGTGTCATGACTAAGCGAATCTTCCACTTGCCACTGAAGCGGATGACGCAACTCACACAACACCCGACAGTGGAAGCAAAAGGCAATGCCATTAGCACGCTCTCTCGGTGCCATCTACAGAAAACTTCACAACAGCGTCAACCCCTCTGCTCTGGTACTGCCCTCGCGCGCTCTCTCTTTTACTAGTCGAGGCAAATCCATTAGTCGCGAAGAGCTATTCAACTACACTAACGGTCGTTTCCTCGCCAATGAGGCGGAGGCCTGCAACCGCAGACATGTGAGATTCGACATTGATCAGTTGTGCGCTGTAGCTGCGACAGCCGGTGGGGGTTCTTCACCTATCAAAGCGATCGATAAGATGGAGGGGGGCTTTAGCAAGGCCCTTATCATGCGGAAAGAGGACGGTAGTGAAGTCGTCGCTAAAATCCCGTTCTCTATTGCCGGACCACCTAAGTATACCACTGCCCCTGAAGTAGCTGTTCTCAAATTCAGTAAGACCGCAACGCCTATTTTACATGTTTGAATCCAAGACTGACTACATCGCTAATCATAGTAAGTACCCATACTGGAGTCCCTGTTCTCAAAGTCTTAGCCTGGAGCTCTGATGCGTCGAACCCCGTTGGTGCTGAATATATAGTCATGGAAAGAGCTCCTGGCCAACAGTTGTTCACGACTTGGAGCGCCATGACTATCGAAGAACAGTTCGACCTCGTGGAGCAATTGACGAAATTTGAGGCCGAGCTGGCGTCAATTCAATTCCCCGCAAACGGAAGTCTGTACCTCTGCGAATCGATGACAGACGGCGAGCCCTGGGTTGCTTTGGACCGGACCGTGGACCCATCTGGACAATTCTGCATCGGGCCGTCCTGTGAGCGAGCGTGGTCAGCCTAAAGAAAGATAATGGCACCATCTTCTCAAATTAACAATGGACCATGTAAATTGATCACGGCATGCATCGTATGCCAAGCTGACGCCACTTTACAGGGCCAACCCTATCATCTTTTGGTCTTGCGCTGGTGGAGCGCGAGAGGCTTCGCATTGAGCAACAGAGTCCGGTCTCTGCTTCTGGTCCACCCCGCGGGTTCGTCGATGAACAGATTGTTGTCCTGGACATGGCAAAGGAGGTCATGTCTAGGCTAGACTCAGTGACGCTCATCAACAGGGTCTCGCGGCCAGTCTTGTGGCACACCGACCTTCATATGGGCAACATCTATAGCAAGCCTGAAGAACCAAACAAGATCTGCTCCCTTATTGATTGGCAGTCGATTGTGGTCTCGCCACTATACCTACAGGCCCGCTTCCCAGAGTTCTTGTCGGTCGATGATGACTATGTTCTTGGCTTGACAGAAAAACCGAAACTACCGCAGGACTACCAAGACATGGGTGCTAATGACAAGAAGCTAGCAGAGATCAAGTTCGAGAATACTTGTCACAGGCTATGCCTGTATGTCGGCGTTCGGCGATGCCCTCAGCCTTGACACCTCGGACCGATGTGAGCTCAGGCCACCGAAGCTTCCACAAGCTTCACGGCAAGCTTCGAGATGTTTCTTGGTATGATACGGCTTCTTTTTACAAGGTATAAATGTTCCTCAACATTCTGTATCTAGACGTTTTCTCTTCAAGTTTGCTATACTCGTCTAACGGGATAGTCAATTGAAATCATCATTGTCCAAGCCCCTCACAATACTAAAATGTCCAAGTTCTACGAGCTTAGCACTGCCAATCAGCACCTACGGGCACATCATGCCTTTCTTATGCCGCAGTACACACGGGAACTGTTCATTCGGTGCGGCGAAGTATCCGAGGAGGGTGTGATATCGCTTCATGCCTGCTTGATTGAATTCGCCGATACGTGGAGTGAACTGGGCTTTCCAGACGAATGCCCTTTGAGCTCCAGCGAGGAGGATATACGAAAGCATGACCAGCAATTCCAGAGCTACCGCGACTTTCATCGAGTTCAAGAAATGGCCAGGAAGCTTTTTAGCACTGACTCTGAGGGCTGGATATCTCCGCAACTCGATTTTGCGAAATGGCAAAGAATGAACATAGAACTGTTACAGGTGTTGACACGGCAAAGGTGTCGAATATCACTGTCGTTGCAACGAACAAAGTATATGATATTTGATTAGTAGTGAGCAAGAGCTGGGTGGAGAGATCTCCATATGTACGGGTGCGAGCTGAGCGGGAAGCTTGGTCCACCTGGTGGTCCAAGCTCCGGCCCGGAAAAACTCGCCGGGCTGGCTGTACGCGCATGTCCCAACACAGGAGATTATGCGCAGGAGCAATGAGTACAACAAGACAGCAGAAGAAATTCGGAGCATTTGGCCCTTTTTTGAGAAAGCATAGATTCGAAATCAAGAGCAACTTGATAGAATAGACAGTGGAAAATCTACACTATGAAAACATGTAACCTGTTTTATCAGTGAGCGCCCCACCTCAGTGAGCGCCCCACGAACACCAGCGAGGCGTGCGCGCAGCGACGTAGCTCAGCACCACAACACAAATTTTGTACTCTTGCAACAGTATAGTGTTATTCAGAAGCGTCGCTATTATTTATATCCTCAATTTCTACCTTGCAGGTGCGAGAGTTGTGCCCAATCTCACCGCAACGGCCGCAGCGTCGCCCTGCGCGCACCCTCTTCGCCGGCTCCTCACCCTCCTCACGTCTGCCACCCTCCCTTTCAGCAATTAAGTCTGATACCTCGCCGACTGTCAATGTCTCCTCTGCCCGTACGTAGCGTCTCTTGCGACTTTTACGCTTTGTTGCTGCTTTAGTAGCAGTATTAAGGCGCACTATCTCTGCGCGCATCAACACTATCTCATGAGCCATCTGCTGCGCGCCTTTTGTCAGCTGCCGCACCTGCTCATCAAGTGAACTTGCTGGAGACCCTCGATGGATTTTTATCCTGTTTTGAACCAGCGTTGATTGCGCCTCCATTTCTTTGGCGTTGCGTGGTGTTTTCGCCTCCCAAGCGGCGTCGACTTGTTGTGGTGGAGTTTGCGTACGCAGCTGCACATCCAGCTTCGATAACACAGCCTGTGGATCATGTGGAGACAATCTAGCGCCTCAAAACCCTGCGCAAGCATTCTCTCTTGTAAACGCCTTCTCAAAAGCTACTTTAAAGGCTGGTAAGAAGGTCTGTTTGCTGATGTGGTTGATGCGATCGCGTGCCAAGGCTGAGATCTGATTACTGTACGCGCGCTTCAATGGCGAGAAACAGGCGACGTCAAGCGGCTGCAGGAGGTGCGACGAGTGTGGAGGCATACAGAGGGCAATAATCTTCTTCTCCTTGCAGCGATCCTAGAAATCTATCGAGCAATAGCTCTCGTGGCCGTCGATAATCAGCAGCCTATACGCTCCTACAGGCCTCGTATGCGTACTAAAGTGATCAAGCTAGGCAAGCGCTAGATTGTTGTTCGTCTAGCCTGTTGGGCTTACTTAAATAACCTAGTTGCGTGGGAGGTCCTCAGTAAACCAGTTAGAGATAAGAACCTTGCCAGCAAAGATGAGGAAGGGTGGGATAACACGCCCTATTGCGCTGACGCCCTGTATTAACGTAGTCCACTCGCGATTACTAGGCTGAAGCTTCTTCGCTTTCCTAGGTTTCTCTATGCCTGTCACAACAAGTTGTGAAGATATCTTGCCTATTAGGAAGCTAGACTCGTCAAAGTTGTACATGTCGTCGTCCACAATACCGTACTTCGCCTTCATGTTCTAAACCAGCGTGAACTAGGGCTCGATGATCGCTGGGTCTTCGCAGAGAGCTCGCTGGTGATCGTATGGACGAGTCCAGCGCGTGCGCAGCTCAGGTGTACGCTTGATAAACCTGTCAACCCAGCATTTACCAACAGGCTCACCGCCGCGGTCGCGCAGCAGTCTATCAGCCATATCTTGTACGTGTAGCTTCGAGGGCGGTACTCCACGTAGGTTCTCGTCAAGTATACGCTGCAGAATCACCTCCTCTTCTAGCTTCGTCAGGCGCTTTGATCTGGGCTCGCAGTCGCGTCTAGAGGGCTTCCCGTCGCGTCGTCGTTGTATCGTCCTACGAGGAACGCTGTAGACTGCCTCAGCACGTCGCAGGCTCGTAATCTGGTCGCATTTAATGTCAGAGAGGGCAAGCTGCACGTCAGCTTCAGTATAGGGCTTGTGAGGTTGTCGTTGTTGAGACATTACGTGTTGAGTGTCGCGCATGCGCTTCGCTGGTGTTCGTGGGGCGCTCACTGAGGTGGGGCGCTCACTGATAAAACAGGTTACTAGGAACTTGTGTTTACCAGCTGTCCCGCGTTCAACAGTTTTCCGATAACCTGCCTAGTACGGCATATTAAGGTGGGGCAGCGGAGAGACGCCAGGGTGTACCTTGCTTAGTGCGTCTAGCTGCATTCACCAGCTAATAGGAGTGCGAAGAACCTTTACGAGTTGTCTATCCCAAGAGTTCGACGGTTCCCGAACTTGCCTAATATGGCAGTTTCGGTACTCTGGCCAATAGCCAAGCGAAGAACCCTAATCCAGTCCTCGATGATGCGTTCTCCCGCGTTCCACAGCTCTTCAGTCTTGCCTAATACGGTATGCTGAGCTCAACCAATAGCCATGCGAAGAAGGTACCTAGTTTTCTTTTTTCCTGGGTTCCACGGCCTTTTTTCTTACCCGATATGGCATCTTGAGATAGCCAATAAGAGGGGCTACTTTGGCACTCAGTACCCCAAATCTCTGCACTGAATGTCAGGTGCCGCGATTGATGGTTTTTCTCAGTTGCTTCTTTCGGCATATCGAGCTTTGACCACCGCCACACGCCGGCGATCTCGAAAGTTTTGGGATTTCGAAAGTTGGGCTGTTTTGCCCGCCTTGACGCTCCCTTCTGATATTTCAAAACTGCATCTTCGATTGTTGTCAACCTCTTGTTTCCCGGATACCCCGTCGATGTCTGTATGCTCCAACGCAATCCGAGCTGTGTCACGCTCTCGCATACCGCCCTCAAAAACGCTTCTTCCATTTTTGTACCAAACACAGACGATTCAGCAATGGCAACCCGCCTCGCGACGAATTGCTCGACGCAACATCACCTCGCGATCGCGCCCGACCGATGAAGATGACGTTCCGTTTGCAGATGAAATTCCTTTCGATGATGCAAAACTACCGCCGCCAATGGACGAAGAATTTACGCGCAAAACGACTATAACCAGCACTGAGCGTGCTGCCTTTCAGAAGTTGTACAAAAGGTTTACGACAGAGGGCCGGCAACAGAAGGACAAGGACCATGCCATTGAGCTTGACCAGATTGCGGACGAGTACTACGAGGATGAGGAAGACTCAAAACCATCGCTAGACAAGGTGTTCAAGGAGGCGATGCAGGCAAAGCCGCGTGTGCGAGCAGTACGCACAGAAAAGATCAGGGCACCACGGAAACATGCGCAGGCTTCAGAAGAAGATGGCGTCAATACACCACCAACCAAGGCAGCGCACAGTCGCAGAGACAGGGGTGATAAAGTCGATCTCGCAAAATTCAAAGAGATGCGCCTAGCAGAACGCCAGCGAATCGACCACCTCATCCGCACCGCTCCCACCGATCACGCCCTCTGGCAAATCCTCGATCGTGAAGTCCTCACCCGCGTTCGCGATCTCGATCTAGACAATGCCAACACAGGCGACTCCACCACGGGCGACTCAAAGAAGAAACATCAGCCCTCCAAATCCAAATCCCAGACGTCGTTGAAACCAGACCCGCCCACGACCGAAGCAAGCATCCTCTTCCAGAACTACCCTCACCACCTCATCACAGCCATTCATACCCTCCGTACCGAATTCCCTTCTTCCCCGCTCCCCCTCTCCATCCTGCCCACAATTAAGAGCCTCGGCCGCTCCTCCCACGCCCTAGGCGGTACACCCGCCCTCTACAAGAACCTCATCCGCACAGCCTGGATCCAACAATCCTCATACATGACCATCGACTCCCTGCTCACAGAAATGGACCACCACGCCATCGAATTCGACGCCGATATCCTCGCCCTCCTCCAAGCCATCATCAAAGAGAACCACCAAGCATACAGTGGCGTACTAGGCAAGGAGATGCAGATGGTACTAGGCATGGACATGTTCGTGGAGGGCATCCGTAAGATCGAGGCCTGGGAAGGTATCATCGCCAAGAGACTAGGTGTGAGGAGCGAGGAGAAGAGGAACGCGGATAAGGTTATCAGGAGGGTGTTACCGGAGAAGGAGAAGCTGTGGAGGGGTGTTAGTGTACCGGAGGAGAAAGGGAGGGATTCGCGGGGCGATAAAAATGCTTTCAGGTCAACGGGCAAGGGTAGGAACAGTGGTAGGGGTGACGGGAGGCATAACAAAGCCTCCACCGATGACTTCAATGACGCTTTCACCTCCATGGCCCAAGACAGCAACACCAGTACCACTCAGCAGACCACACCCCTTACTGCTAGTAAGCAAACCACGTCAATAACCGAGACTTTCGACGACGTAGACGCCATCTTCGCACAGGCGGTCGCCGAGCAGGGTAAACTGAAGGCTCAAGGGGAAATGGGCGGTAGGGTGGAAACGCAGGCGCTAGAGGTCGAGGAAGAGGGTGAAGATTCAGACAAGAATGGGAAGATATTATTGTAGATAGTGGGATCGGTTCTTGTATGATATATGTTGAGAAATAAAATGAATAAAATAAAGAAACATGAGTGATGGATTATGAATGAGTGACATGGGGTGATGATATGTCGGTGTCGTCTAAATTCGTTGGCATAGCGTGCGTAGAAACAAGAATATAACACGTTCACACGAAAGTCGTGTTATTTAGAAGGCCGCACTGAATCATATTCCATTACTAACCCCCAAGGAAAACGCCTACAACATACATATACACCCCTACCCTCCATCGCTATCCACATCTACAAACTCTCCCATCCGCCATTATTAACGTCGCCCTCCAACCTCCGTGCAATCAAACTCTGGACCCCACCCTCGAGCCAAACCTTCCTGAGCAGCGCATCATACCGCTTCTGATTGAGGTACAACTGATGGTGGCGACGAAGACCCGGGTCTACTTCACCGTGTTTATCGAGATAAGGGGCGACGTGCCAGGAGCCATGGTCGAGGTTGAGGAAGAGAATCATGCATTTGCGTATGTGGAGGAAGAGGCCGATTTGGCCGCCGCATCTGTGAGGGGTCAGTATGCGATTGCATGTGGGAAGGGAGGGAGACGTACTTCGCAAGATGTTGATTACAACCTCCGCGGTTCTTGGCCGTCATACAACATACAGCCTGACTGCACATAATCTCGCCACAGAAGAGGCACAGTGCAGGATCCGTCAACTCTTTACCTGTTGTTGCGCAACGGCGGCGTATCGCCTCATCAGTCAACGTGTCATAGTTCTTCGGTAGGCCGACGAGTTCGAAGATGGCGGGGTGAGAAAGCGATATTGTGGGTTTGATGGGGTTGTTTCCTGCTTGGGCCCAGAGGAGATGGCGGAGCCAGCCGCCTACGATGGAGCGTGTGGTTTGCGCTGCGGTATCCCGACTGGCAAAGGAAGCAAATATTTCTGAGAGAGAAGGTAGACGAAGGATTGTGGAGAGACGGGCGAGTTCAGGTTCGTCGGTGCGTTCGATGGCGACGTGGGGGAGGTCGATGCCGTAGCGGACGTGCATTAAGATTGCTGCCTTGCGTACGAATGGTAGCGCGTAGGTGGAAACCATGGTGTGAATCATGTAGAGGAAGTTTGGATCTTTGAAACGGTCAGGAATGGGCATGTTCTCGATGTCTAGAGACGTCGGCGACTCTCCCATGTTCATGACGTTAAAGACGACACAAACGAAGAAGAGCATGTTGTTCATCTCCTCTTGTGTCCCGAAGCCGCTGTTGGCCTTTTCCGCGTTGATGAACTGCTCTGGGTTCGGGAAGAGTAGATCCTGGTGGGTTGTCATATCTGCTGATGACTGATTCCTCGCTGCTAGTGCAAAGACGAAGATGACACGCACTATCTCGCAGAGATAGCATAGCCTCATGATATGATGAATGTCGAGACCTATGGCTGGAACAACACCGACTGCACATTCCGATAGAAATATGAATGGGTCCTGGGATAGTAGTGGCGCGATGCCCTTCAAATCAAAGCTCAGGACATCTGGATCGTATATACCAGGATGTCCCACAAACAACTGGCGGAACTGTCGGCGCTGTATCTCAGAAAACTCATCCATTGTTTTCGTTGGGCCTTGACCTCTCAGGCTCCCGATTGCAATGTACGATGAAACGGTCTCTGAAAATACGCGGAGATGAGTGATCGCCTGCGGAGAGATCTTGTCTATCAGAGTCCCGCGTACTGACTCGGATTGAACACCACGCTGAGCAATATCTGCCGCGGCGATAGAATATCCCAGTGCCCGCGCAAGGGCATCCGTATGCGTAAAGTCCTCAGTGATTGCCGGAGTATGCGGGTATACAAACGCTGAGTGGATGTTGTTCACCTTCAATGTCTCTCTTAGCCTGTGGTATATCTTGATGAGTTCGCCCATCGGAACGTCTTGCGTCAAGGCAGGGCTGTTTTGAGAGGACCCCAAACCTGCTTCAGCTACTTCCTGAGGTTGCATGCCGAGGAAAGCAGGAACTTGGAACCGAGGCGCAAGTTGAGTCACTGATTGAGACAAAGCAAGACCTGCTGAAGGTAGTGGTGGCTTGAGAAGGTCAGGCAGACGACTTGATACGGGATGAATAAAGTCTCGCTCGGCGTATTCGTAGAGTTTCTTCTGGTCATGTGATAGATCTACCGGAGCCTTCAGACCCCTTTCCAAACTCTTGTGTGTAGCGACCAGTTGCGATCCGAGCCAGGTGTTGAACTGTTCCTCAGTCTCTAGCACACCAGTACTGGATACCTTCTTTGCCCTCCAGATAATTGGCAAGAAGATGTTACCAAGAGCTTTGCATAAGGGGCACATGAACTCCTTCAGCTCAGGTCTCTCAGGGTGATTCCTCGCAATTTGGCTGACGTGACGTCTCTGTGTGGCATTCAGATACACCTCAAAGCAGGCAAAGTGCATGATGTGTCCGCAGCCAGTAGTGACAGGACCAGGGGTAACTGATGATGGAGGGAACCCCTTTCCGAGATCTTGTCGCTCACTGACGACCCGTTCACCCGTAGCAGTGATCTTCTCAACACTACGTCGGTTCTTGCTTGCCACTCCAAATGGTCGGAGATGGTCTGCTGATCGATCGAGACTGCCTGGAGTCTGGACGACTTCGTCCACCCATTCATCATCCTCTAGAGGGGTTTGCCGCAGTATTCTGCTCTCAGAGATGTATCCAAACGAACCGTAGAGCCGGTGCTCATTGCAGTCTTCTTGGCAAAGAATGCAGGTACCGAATGGATACCTCAGAGTCTTCTCTTGTTCAACCAGACCTCCAGTCTCGTCTTCCAGGTCACTGAAGTCATCCTCGCCCCAATCGAAGTCCTGGTTAGCCAAGAATTTCCCTTGTTGCTCCTTCATCGCTGCCATGACCTTTGCTTGTCGCTCACGCGCTTGCTTCTTCTGAAGCTCCTTCTGCTCTTTATCTTGGGGTGCGGGGGAGGCAGTATCCATTCTGTCAGCCGGCATGTTGATTGCTGCTGCTGCGATGATGAACGAATCCTGCTGGCGCTGCTTCAGTCTGTGGAGTATCAGGCTGATCTTAGGTTCACACGCCTTAAACGACTCGTTGTCCTGCAGAGACTTCAAGATTGAAAGTACAGTGGGGTGGCCTTGTATGCCCACATTTGCGTTTTTGGTCAAGACCGAGGTCACAAAAGACTCTGGTGCCTTCTCGGACCATCCATGTTCTGTTGTCTTGTCTTCGAGAATGGCTACGAGCAGAAGCTGTAGAGCGAACTGAATGTATGCCTCCACGCGAGTTGCTGGAATGCTCGGTGTAGCTGTAGATGCCTTGAGACCATAGCCCAGCAAGTAGTAAATGATTTGCGTGAACAGTGAAGTCCTAGTAAACGCCGACAGGTCTCGGAACAACCCAGAAGGAATGGGACGAAGCTTTGGCTCGTAGACAATATCACCTGGTTGCTTCCCGGTCTGCTTCGCCATGTAGGCCTTGTATGTGTTCTCTGCTTCCTCTCTCTGGTTGCGATTGTATTGATGAAGGTATGGATCTACCAGCTCAATGTACTGCTCTTTTAGCTCAAATGTCCCACTGTCTGATAGGCCCTCCGGAGCCCGGAACCTGGTCATCTCGGAGAGAACTGCGGGAAACTCGTCCATGTTCTGTATCCTGTCCGACAAGCGTTGTGTCATGTCAGAGAAGGACAGTGGCTTAAAGCACAGCACATGGGCAATGTCCTTGCGCATAGATGCCAGTTGAGACTCTTCGTTATCTTCGACGGGTATCAGGGATGTGCGCTCGCTAAGGATAATGATGAGCAGATGTACAAAGTCCTCCACCACGTCGATAGCTTGGCTGTCTTCAAACCCATGCTGACTGGCTTCGTACTTGCCAGTCATCCACCCGTTGAGTCCGAAACGATCGATCATTGAGGCCAAGAAAACTGACGGATCGCATAAGACCAACGC
Organism: Pyrenophora tritici-repentis; assembly: GCF_003171515.1. Lineage (NCBI taxonomy): Eukaryota > Fungi > Ascomycota > Dothideomycetes > Pleosporales > Pleosporaceae > Pyrenophora > Pyrenophora tritici-repentis. The sequence continues at coordinate 6,827,607 of NC_089390.1, forward strand.
AGACTGTAAGAGGAAGATGTCTCGCTGGTGTGAAACATCTCGTTGGGACACACCACGGTATTGAGTCATTTGATGTCGCAATGTTATGCCATTTCTAACCCAGATACCGGCGCGCATCTGAGCTAGCCAAGAGCAGACTCGAAGGGGGAAATCAAACATTGCGAGTAGGTACTCCTCAGGCTGGCGTACGGGAACAGACGCCATAGCTGGGCTAACGTCCATCTGCAGTTCGTTGTGTGAGAAGAGGAGAAGTCGTAGAACATCTTCCCGATCCATACTCCGAGCTCGGTCGATGAGCCAAGATAGAGTGTAATGAAGCGCGTGATGAAAGCTCATCGGTTGAGTAGCCACAACATAGTCTACAATATTGTATCTTGGCCCGAAAAAGGTTGCAGGCTCTGCGTCGAATTCGAAAACTTCCAACGTTTTGAAGGCGGTCTCTTCTTTCAATTCGGTTTGATCGAAACGTTTCCGCTCGGCACCTAGAGAGTTGATGATGGCCACCTTGGCGGCTGCACGTATTGCGCGTTGGATATTGGTGGGATCCTCGCCGCGAGTCCAGGTAAACGATTCTGCAAAGTGTCTGCACAATTTGTTGATCTCGCGTGTAATGAGAGAAGCGCTAATCCAAGCCTCCGACTCAAACTCAAGATGCTCACCCACTTGACGAACATTAGGACAGATACCTTGGTGAAGCTTAACGAGATCCAAGAATTGCAATAGATATCTTTGCTCCTCACGGATTCTCTCCTGGACAAATTCGGAGCCGAGTAGATACTTCATGTCGAGGAAGAAGTGATACATGCGACGATTGGTCACCGCCCCTTGGTCGAAAGCTAGGGTCGCTTTCGGATCCACGTTTGAAGGGTAGCCCACCTGTCGTGTAGTCAAGAAGGTGTAGAGGATGGCCATGAGATTTGTGAGGAAGTTGCCCCGCTCGACGACCTCGGATGTGATTGAAGGCGTGGTCAGCATCTGTAGAGAAAGATTGATGATGGAATGGTCTGGTTCACGATCCGCAATGAGGTATAGCTGTGCCAAGGCGGTGTAAACACCTGCAAAGCGTAGACCTAGCAGGCGCTTGAATTCGGGAATCGTGACCACTGTGCTGATGAAGACATCGCGTATGCCAATGCGCAACTGTTTCCACATGCGCAGGTCATACAGTATCAAGTGGTCAAGCCGTAGCCGCTGCCAGAGATCTTCATGTGGGGGAGTTCCTGGCTTTTTCCCGTAGCTCTCAGGCTTCTCCAACCAGTATCTGGCTGGTCTTGCCGGTCTCAATGGCAGCGATCTGGTGTGCGGTGTCTCGGGAACCTCCAACATTGGCTCAACATGGCTAAGTGATGGTGCGCCAACAGTGGGCTCACTATCTGACTCGGCTGGTGTGTCGCTCTGACCAAGATGACCTCGTAAATGTGCAGGTGGCAGCGGTATAATAGGATTGTCCGCCATGGTGGCTTCAGTGCCTCGAGGTGCTTCATCCGCGCTTTCGTAGGCTTCCATCTCGACATCTCCATCATTGTCCTGAGCACCAACCTCATCGATGTCCATATCATCTTGGGCCTCGGCTGCAGTCGTACCTTCTTCGTCCTCATCATCGTCGTCCGAGGCAGTAGTGTCATCGTTAGCATCAGCAGCCCGCTGTCTCTGAACTCTGATAATACGAGGCCGTCGCTGAATAGGCAATAGGCCGGTAAAGAACCCATCCCTCTCGGCTACTTTATCTTCCATCTCGTGGTCATCGAGACCGCTCTGGCCGATGCTGGAATTGGATGCCTCGCTCCCGATTCGCCATGGCTTCAACAGCTCCTCACAAACAGTACGCCTCAGTATATGGTTGTCTTCGCCCACGCTGCAGCCTGCGATATCCGCAATCCACTCAATGATAGCACCGCCCATCTGCTCGCGAAACGTATCCCGTGCCGATCGAATTGTGACTGTCAACTTAATCTCCTCGATAATTTTGGCCATGCGCAGGAGGTCTTTGATGTCCGCTCTGTATACGATGGCACTGCGTCCGACATCATTTATCTCGTAAGCTTTTGCGAGGCCAAAGGCCAATTTTTGCTTGCATGCGCGTGCAACTTGATCCCTCACATCGTTGACAGTATGTTTCTCATCGTTCCAGAGTACCAGACAGAACTCCTCACATTCCTCTGGCTCATCTCCAAAGTCATACCATCTAGACAAGAGGCGTGACTTTTGCTCATCTTGTCGAATCGACTCTTCGGTCTTGGGGAGGCGCAGTTGTTCGGGGGAGCAGGAAAATACGTCGATGAGGTAATCGAGCGTTCGTGCGATGGTGATGCGGATTGTGTCTATGACCTCGTCTGGCAGCATGGAGCCTTCTCTCACCTTACCAGCCGCGTTGGAGTCGTCCTGCTGGTCTGCAGAATGTATGTTGCAATGAACCGGCCGCACCCAGGCCTCGTCGTCTCCACAGTCGCAGCACCCAGAGTTGCCCGGCGAGACACTCACAAAGACCTGATGCCCCTCATGGTCCGAGGCATCAAAGCAGCGGGCGCATAAAACGCATGTGTCGTCTGCGGTGCACGTTTTGCAGCGGTATGTCGCCTCGCCGTTCTTGAAGATGTGTCCGCATGGCTTCCCTCTTGCTGATGGCATGTATTCTGCACCTTCCACTGCGCCCTGTGCATCGCGCAAGCTCCATGGCTTCTCGGCCTCGGCCGGTGGTCCATTAGGAAAGAAGAGGGACAGAAAGTCGTCGCGACCGGCGAGGGAGCGAAAAAGGATTTCGCGCAGCTCTTTATCGGCTGCAGAATCGAAGCGGTAGTTGTGTCGTCGTGGTAGTTCGCGCAGCTGTCGGCATAGCTCTTGCTCGTGCAAGGATATGTACATTGTGCAGCAACCTGTACGTGTGGCGGTGGGATGGCGGGGTCAGGTATCACTACACAAGCAGCACATAAAAGTTTGGTCCAGGTAGAATGTATTCAGAAGTCAGGCTGGAAGAGTTGATGCGTGGGCCAGCCACTTGGGGAAGTGTGTTGTGGGCTTGTATTGAGTCTGGGCCATTGGATAGCGTCGAGGACTAGATGCATGCTATGTCATTGCGTGAAGGGCGGACCCCCGAGACATGCGCCACGCCACTCAGATCAGTCACAACTTCCCATCACTGCCAAAGGAGCCACAAGACCGTGACGCGACTTCGCAATACAATCCATCAGGACTAGCTAGCATGGGAATCATGGAAGTAGGCTTGCATTTGTCCACTCCCAGGCTGAAGTCATCTATGGAACTGACTCCTAGTCTCAGAAAGTGAATTTGAGTTAGTAATGGTTGGACTGTCATATGCACTGGCGGCATCAATAGTGCAGTGCAGCGCATCACAGCTTTTGCCATCATGTCATAATTTCAAGAATCAGATACAAGATCAGCACCTCGCTTTGGTATTTCGCATGCTGTAGAATACTCCACAATACACAGTGTCCGTGCCCAGATCCGCAAACAATTGTCTATAGGTTTTGTGCGCGAATTGTAGGGTAGTCGACTTCCTACTCGTCGTCCTCGGCGGCCTCCATGTATCGCTGCTTGATGTCTTTCCATTGGCGCTGTCACAAGTATTAGCGCATATCTCCCACCGAAAATAATGTCGCTACTTACACCGCGGTTGAGGTTGTCCCAGATCTTGTCTGAGCCTGTGTCGAATGCCCTATTGCTCCTATCAGTCTCCCTGCTTTCCTGCAATATTGATCTAGTCGGTTTTCACATACAGTTGCATGCCAAAGGCAGCGCCAAAGACGGTGAACAACATGGTAGTGTTGCTGCGGAGGACCGCGCTGCAGTCGATAGTTAGTCCTGTCCTGTTCGAAGGCGGGCGCGCAGGAAGACTTGCTTGTAGATGGTGTTGACCATCTGCAGACACTGTTAGCCGACCATCAGAATACGTGGGCCCATCAATTGACTTACTCCAGACATTTTGGGCGTGACGAGAGGATGTGGTGAGCTGTGATTACGGGCGTGTGGCTGCTTCGCTGGCGATGTTGAAGATGGACGTTCGTCGAAGATTCAAGCTCTCGCGGTCACGGGGATTTACCCAGCGCTAATTGGCCGGTTGTGCCCTCCGCGCTGTCGGCATGAACTTTACCTGCAACCCCTCCGCTGCCATCGTTCCACCCTCGACCAGCCCACTTGATCGTCATCAGCTCCGTGGCAGCGACCGAAGCGATCTGGCGACAGCGGAAGCCGAGCGTTTGACGTGCCTCGGCGCATTGCGACTGCCCAACTCTCTCCGGCGCACACTGCCATTTCCACCTGCACGCCAGGCGCAACCGACACAATGCCTTCCATAGAGACTCCCGCCGTCTCCAAAGCCGGCATCACCACGTCCGCAACCGGCGAACGCCATATCCCGGCATCCATCCGCCCCGATGGCACAATGCGCAAAGAGATTCGAGTTCGTCCTGGATATCGTCCACCTGAGGACGTCGAACTCTACAAGAACCGCACTGCTGAGGGCTTCCGTAATAGAGGAAAGGCGGGCGTTCCAGGAGCTGAGGTGTTAAAGAGCGAGGAAGATCCTGGCAAATCAAGTCCTGCTGCAAATAAAAATGCTAAACGGAGGGAAGCTAGGAAAAAGGCTGCAGCCGCTGCAGGTGACGTCGACGAGGAAGTCAATGACAAGACAAAGCCCGAGCCTGAAGCTGCAAAGCTCGTCGATCCGGAAGCTGAGAAAGAAAAGGAAGCCAAGAAGCTCACCAAGAAGTTGAGGCAGGCGCGCGAGCTCAAGGAGAAGAAAGACAGGGGTGAGAAGCTACTACCAGAGCAGTTTGAAAAGGTCACCAAGATCAACGAACTGATTCTCTCACTGGATCGTCTCGGCTTTGATCCGCAGGGCGAGAGGAAGGGAGAGACTTGAAGCACACCGATGAGCCACCCTTCCAAACCCCCTATAAACTACAAACTGAGCCCATGGCTCTAACCACGGTGCCACGATTACGCATTATTATTCAACGTCCTCCCCCAGCGACAGGTGTGCGCCCACCCAATGCATACGCTATTCGACACCGACGAGTCTGGGCTGGGGCTGCTATTAATCACCCGTCATACCGACACCATTTTCAGTCACAGTTGCTCTCTGGTTACAGCTAGCTGTCAGCTCGACCCAGTGTTGTTTCACACCTCTAGGGTCGCATGGTATTCCAAGTTCCAACTCTTCCGCTCGGGCATCAAGTATCGTAGAATACAAACAAAAAACAGAAGCTTGAATAGCCTTATTACGTTCCAACCTGTGTTTTCGGGCTAGACTAATATGATAGATAGTGAATCATCTTACCATGTCTAGACACCCACCATCATCGACCTGCAGAAGAATAGTTCCATCTCCCAACAACATTTACAATTAGCAAAAAAACATACAACAGCGGGGATTCGCCAGTGGTCACCCACCTGACTACTAGTCCGCCGGTACACCGCTTGAGTACCGCTGAGCGAACGGGAAGCGCTATTTTCTCCCTCGCGACTGGCACAAAAACCCTTAATTTTCCTGTAAACGGTAATCTTAACGGCACCGTCTACTGTAAAGTGGTCCTAAATCCGGTATATTAACTCCTGTTTGCGTAGGGCTGTAAAGTAAGCGCTAATCTAAACGGGATAAAAGAATTATGCGCTAATGTAAAGGCAGCGATGCGGGCGCAAGTAGGACTCTCTAAGTGGTTAAACTATTATTAGCAAGCGCCTAACAACTAAGCCTCAGTAAGCTCAGAAAACCTTCGGGATACCAAAGTGTGACTAAGTTTATGACTCAGTCGCGTCGCCGTTACCCTCAACCAGCGCACTACACAACGAGCTTCTAACTCTACAACAACGCTAGACACGCGTCGCGTCGTTGTCCACAATCCAACACTTGCGCTACGTCACGCTAGACACGCGTCGCGTCCCTTCCCTATCTAATACCCGCGCTACACCACGAGATTCCTAGGAGGTACGATGGGTCCACATATATTCTATTGAGTCGAAGACGAACATTCTCGCGCCCGCTACATCGATAGACAGGGTATAATTGCAGAGGACAGAGATACCTCAGTTAATTTTAGAAAGAAAGGAACTACTTTGCTAGACTAGATTGCGCAACATCTCGATTAGAGCAATAGATATCCTACGCCATTCATTTCAACGTATTGTGACGAGCAGGTAGCGTGGGAAGAAGTAGAACGGCGAGTGACTGCAGGAAAGAGGGACGTGAAGATCTACAAGATTGATATGTGTGATGGTTTTGGGCCGTTGCCCCGCACAGGCCACCTGCCAGATGCCTTAGCGTTGTTTTGATGTTCGCGCACGAGCCACCTGTTTGGTGGCCCATGCACACCCCCACTTAGATATATTCCGCGCAGAGCTTCTTACAAGCTCTGCACTGCAATTACTTTGTAATTCAACACAGTTTCAAATACCTGACCTATGTGAGACCCTTACACGTAATTGCAGTCACCGAACACTGGCCCAACGGTGCGCCTCACGAGAAGCGCCCCGTCGAACAAGTCATGAACCCTCTGGGGGCTCGTGACTCCCCTCACCCCGAGATCGTGGAACTCCTCACTGAGGAGACATCGCGCGATACTCGCCCCAGCACTACAGAACACCGAAATCCTGCCCTCGGCGTCCCTCGTTTCATGCGAGAGACGGCCGCAACCATGAACCGCTCCCGTATGGACGAGAGCCACGAGAACTCAGCCCCCGAACAGCCTTCGCGTGCGACGGCGCCCACCTCCCAGACCAAAGAAACCCTAGAGCGTCGCGCCAGCGGCCTCCCCGAGCACACGGCAAGAACAACCTCTTCGACAGGGACGTACGCATTCCAGGACGCTACCCCTCCCTCGGCCACACCGATAGTGTACAGCAGCCACTGGACATTTCCGACGACTCTGACGACGAGCTTCCGACCACAATCACTACGCGCAAGAAGGGCGTGGCCTTCATAGACCATCGCGCCGACTTGAGCAGCCCATTGGGCATACGCTACCCATTAATGAGCGAGCAACGCCGCTACTCGCGCCAGTCTCAGGCCGAAGTCGACACTGATTATTTTTCTGAAGCGTGGCTCTCACCTGGACCCGCCGCGTCCTTAGAACCCCTAGTTGAACACGCCTACGAGCGTGCGCAATTCGAGCGACAGCCCTCTACGTCCTACGTCATTCCTCGCGAGGATAACGTGACCACCTTCGACCTCTGGGAGAACGATGCGCAAGGCAACCCCCAACGCAAAGATTCTCTCCACACTACGCCTATCGGACATACGAATAATGACCAGTCTAAGGCGTTGAACAGACTATATGATCAAATCCGCGATATGTGGAGAGACCTCGGCAACGAGCGCAAACACAGCGATCAGTTAGGCGAACAGCTTCTCGCAAGAGACAAGGTCATCGAAAACCTCCACAGCAAGGATCAAGAAACCCAAGATATCCTTGAGGGTTACAAGGGCGACGTCGCTGACACACAGGCTGTCCTTAAGAACTGCCAGGACCAACTTCAGTCTTCCGTCGCTACAGTTGCACGCCTAACCGAGGAGCTCCGCGACGCGCGCGGAAGCGCTCACGAAGACTACCAGCAGGCCCAGAACCAGGCAGAGAACCTCGCCGCCCGCAAATCGGCCTACAAGGACAAATACCGACAGGAGCACGACGCCCACCGAGCCACATTAGAGAATATGAAGAAACTCCAGGCTAAGCTAAAACAGGCTACAGCCAAGGTTTCTAGGTCAGCCAGGCGCGGCCACACAGGCCCTTCCCCCCAGACTCATCGGACTCTGAAGGCGACGATGCCAACAGTCCTCTACCAGCCCTCTCTCGCCAAGGTCAGCGCGGCACTCAGTCTACGAAAAATCGATACTCCGATGACGAAGAGTACGATCACCGTCGCCACCCCCGCCCAAAGAAACCTGAACCTGAGGCATTCTCCGGTAATGGCACCACTTCCGCCGACTATCTTAAGTGGAAGATGGACGTCACCGATTGGTTTGCTGATTATCCCTACGAGTTCGCCTCAGAAACCAAGAAGCTTAGCTACATCCGCCAGAAGACCAAGGACAAGGCTTTCGGATGCCTCCAGCATGGGTACCTCGAACCTGGAGCTGAGTTCGCGCACAGTAACGAGGCTTGGTCTATCCTTGACTCTGTCTATAAGTCGCTGAACACTAGCATCGAAGCTCAGTCCTGGTATGAGAGCTTGAATTCCACTATGAAGCCCACAGAGTCTATGGGTGAGTACATCGCCCGCTTTAACGTCGGCACCTCGGCCCTTCGTTGGCCCGACACCCTCAAGATCCAGTTCATGCGCAACCGGCTGCCTGTATGGTGGCGCGACATGACCGCCATGAAAGTCTTAGAGTCTAGCCTCACCTACCTTGACTTCTGTCAAACCCTTCGTCTCCTCGAACAGTCCAACCCACAACGAGCCACTACAACTGGCAACCGTAGAGGAAATCAGAGTTTAGAAGGTGGCGGGGGCGGCGGAGCAGGCGGCAATAAGTCCACTCCCTCTAACGGACCCCGGAACGGTGGATCCAGCTCGGGATCTGGCCCCCGTGGCCGCTCTGACATCCAGGTCAAGGTCCTCCGTCACTTAAATCGTTGTTTCAACTGTCTTAAGAAGAATCACACCTTTAAGGCTACAGGAGGTTACTGCTCTAAGGAGCCGGTCGCCTCTTTTGACTCGTACCCCGAAGTTCAGGACGCTCTTGAGAAGGCTATTGCTAACAATGGCGTACCCGTCGGAGAGCCAGCCCGCCCTAAGGTCAAGGGCGCCGCAGCTAGCGTCACCTCCACCTCTCCCCAACCTTCGGAAAATGCTTAGTCCCTGGCGACAGTCGCCCCCAGGGACCTCCCCGGCATGAGAAGCCACCCCCAGTACAACCACCAGCACATCCCCTAATTCCCCTGCCCCTTCTGTCGAAGACAGCGAAGAAGAAGAGGAGTTACATCCTAACCGCTTTGTCGACGATTCTTTGACCCTAGCCCTTTCCCCTACCGTAGAAGTCAGCTCTGACGATGAGTCCGACCCGGATCCAACACTCCAGGCAATTGCGAACCGTGTCAAGGCTCTAAAACAACAGAGCCAGACTGGATCCCGGATCACCGTCTCGGCCATTGCTGCCGCCGCTATACGCGGTGATAAGTATCAGCCTCTAGTAGGCCAGCAATTAGTCTTTAAAGGAATCATTTCTTCTCATCGCTCCTCTCCTCAACACGTCGAAATCATGGGTGACACTGGTTGTGCTTCTCTCTTCATTGATTCTTCTCATGCCCGCGCACATAAATACGACCTTATCTCTCTCTCCCAGCCTGCTACTCTAGAACTCGCTGATGGCTCTCTAGTGGCAGGCGTTACCCATATGGCCCGGGTAACTGTCACATTTGGCACCCACACCGAAGATGTCCTAGCCTATGTCACCAAACTCTCTGGTGTCCAAATGATCCTAGGAACGCCCTGGTTCCAAACCCATGAACCCCGAGTTAACTGGAAAGACATGTCTCTAAGTTTTGACTCGGAGCACTGTCTAATTAACTGTATCCACGACCACCGACCCTGTCACACTCAGAGCAGCCGGCACCACAAGCAACCTCTCCCCCAGGTCCCTGACCCTTGCCGGAAGGTTGCTCGTCACCCCAAAGCACCCCCACCAATTGATGTAGCTTTCATCTCTAGCCGCGTAGCCGCGGCAGCCGTCTGTCACGACCAGGACATTTGTATCACCTCTTACGATGAAATCGGCCGCATCGCCGAGCTATCCGACAAGGAATGGGAGGACACTCAGCACCTACGTGCTGCAGGAGCCAAAGTGCTCCCAGAGGATTACGAGAAGTTCCGCGACAAGATGGAACGTCCGCACATGACGAGACAAGAAATCCTCAAGCGATTACCTAAGGTCCTTCATCCCTTGTACCAAGGTTTTGACCCTAAAGAAGCGGACGAGCTCCCAGAGCTCCGGGGTAACCTTGACCACAAAATCGAACTTAAGCTCGACGATACTGGCCAGCCGCCTAAGCCGTCATTCCAGCGTCTACGCCCAATGTCCCGAGATGAAGCCCGAGCGGTGAAACTCTATGTGGACGACATGATCAAGAAAGGACACGTCGAACGCAGCACTTCCGCCTGGGCCGCACCCCTTCTTGTTGTGCGCAAGCCAGGTGGAGGCATCCGCATACACAGTCCGCAACAATCAATTAAGTGGGTCCTAGAAGGTTCAGATTGGATTGATTGATTACCGCTTTAAGCCTAGTAGTTACCTATAGGAGTTTAAGCCCTACCTAGATAGGTAAGTGGGTCTAGGAGAGTGACCGGATTGAATTGATTGTTGCGGAGTCTACGCATATGCGTCGACTATCGCGGTCTGAACGCCCACACTGTCAAGAACCGAAATGCCCCACCACTAATCCGGGACATGCTTGCTAAGCTCTCAAAATCGCGATACTTCTCCAAGGTAGATGTGATCGCCGCATTCAATAAGATACGCATCAAAGAAGAACATAAACACCTCTCCGCCTTCATCACGCCCTACGGACTGTACCAATACACTGTTATGCCCTTCGGCATGTGCAATAGCCCAGGAACCTTCCAAGCATACATTAACGACGTCCTACACGAATATCTCGATGAGTTCTGCATGGCTTACTTAGACGATGTAATTATCTTTAGTGAGACTCTTGATCAACACGAGAAGCACCTAGTACAGGTAGTCTCTCGGCTCGCAGACGCCGGATTGCCTATGGACATTCTTAAATCCGACTTCATAACGACAGAGGTTAAATTCCTCGGGCTTATCATCACCGCCGACGGTATTAAAATGGACCCAGACAAAGTCAGCGCCATTCAGGACTGGAAGCTTCCGCAATCTCTAAAAGATGTACAAGCCTTTTTAGGTTTTGCTAACTTCTACCGCCGATTTATACGCGGTTTCTCGGATATCGCAAAACCTTTAACGCATCTCACTAAGGGCGACCCTAAGCTATTCAAGATGACTAAAGAAGCTGAGCGCTCCTTCCTCGCACTGAAAGTCGCCTTCTGTAGCGACGTGGTGCTCGCCCACTTTGACCCCGACCTAAAGACTATCGTAGAAACTGACGCGTCTGACTATGTGTACGCAGCAGTGCTCTCCCAGGTCCAGCCAGACGGATCAGTCCGGCCGGTCGCCTATCTCTCAAAGAAGATGTCGCCCACAGAGTGTAATTACGAGATATACGACAAGGAGCTCCTCGCTATAGTCCGCGCCTTCGAGGAATGGAGGCCAGAACTCGCAGGAGTTCCTGAGGCGGTAGAAGTGCTAACAGACCATCGCGGGCTCGAATACTTCCGCTCTAAACGCAATCTCAATCGTCGACAAGCCCGCTGGGCTGAGTTCCTAGAGGAATTCGACTTTCGCATACAATACCGCCCTGGTAAACAGGGTACTAAACCCGACAGCCTTACCCGCCGGACAGGAGACTTGCCAGACTCAGTCACGGACGACCGGGTCCAGCACCAATGCCAGACTATCCTAGGTTCCAACCGATGGGGCGGCAGCTATGCCGCTGTACGCCTCGCCGGAGTATGCCTGGGCGACAATCCTTGCGACCTAGGCTCCGTCCTTACACTGATGCAAGAGAGCGGCGAAGGCGCTTCACTGTCCACCTCTACAATGTTGGTAGGGTTAGCCCGCTTCTCCCTAAAGGGCACCCATGACCCATATGACGACATCGAAGGAGCCGACGATCGCCCCCTCGACGATGTCCTCTTAGAACTCTGCCTTAGCGACCCACGCCTACGCGATGTAAAGACAGCCCTCGCTTCTAATGACCGCCGTATCCCACATTACCTCATAGCGGAAGGCATTCGGATGGAACTAGCCGACCTAGAAGCCAGCAACGACGGCAAGCTATTTATTGGCAACGGGCGTCTTGTCGTCCCCTTCAGTGAGAAACTCCGTACGAGGATTATCGCACACATCCACAATAGCCTACCGGGCGGCAGAGATGTCAACAAGCAAGTCAAGCTGGCTTGATTCTTATCGATTGCAGATCACAGACAATATAGAGGCTCGTGCACAGTGGCACGTCCCAGAGAATGGTCTGTGATCTGCAATCGATAAGAATCAAGCCAGCTTGACTTGCTTGTTGACATCTCTGCCGGGCGGCCACGGAGGTCGCACGACGACGTACCAACAAGTAAGCCAGTGGTACTACTGGCAGGGCATGACGAACACAATTGCGCGCTTTACCAACAACTGTCTAACCTGTAAACGCTCTAAGGTTAACCGCACCGCCAAACATAGTTTGCTTCACCCGCTGCCTGTCCCTACTCAGTACTGGGATGACATATCCATCGACTTCATCACCCCACTGCCTAAGTCAACCTGGTGTGGTCACTCTTACCAACACATCATGGTCGTGGTTGACCGTCTATCAAAAATGAAGAAGTTCATTGCAATGGAAAACCTAGAGGTGCCTACAGTCGTTGACAAGTTTATGGAATACATCTGGAAAGAGGAAGGATACCCAAGGACTCTTGTATCAGATCGGGGCCGCCAATTCACGTCACATTTCTGGAATCGCCTGTGTGCCCAGGTGGGAACGCACCCTAAACTCTCTACCTCCCATCACCCAGAAACCGACGGTCAGACCGAGAATGCAAACGCCGATCTCAAACAATACCTAAGGGCGTACGTTAACTACCTACAGACGGATTGGGCCCAGCTATTGCCTTTAGCAGAATTTGAAGCCAATTCGGCCATTAGCACAGCTACCGGGTTATCTCCGTTCCTCGCCACAAAGGGACGCCAACCGCGATCTGGACTGGAGCCCGCTCACCTTCTGCGCCCCCTTAACAACCACCCTACTATCGCCCAACAGCAACGGAACGCTGATGCCCTCGCCCAGCGCATTGACACAACGCGCACCTTCCTGCGACAACAAATCCTATGGGCTCAAGACAAGATGAAAGAGTTCGCAGACGCGAACCGATACCCAGCACCACGGTTCGACGTGGGTGACTGGGTGATGCTGAACGCCCGCCACATTAAAACCGAAAGACCAGTTAAGTCACTAGACCACAAGAATATAGGGCCATACCAGATCACTCGGGTCATTGACAACATGGCCTACGAACTAGACCTCCCTCCTCAGCTTAAAGCTATCTTCCCAGCCTTCCACCCATGGCTCCTACAACCGTACGAGGACGACGCCTTACCCGGACAACCTCGTCCAGGCGATGCCGCTCCCCCGAAGTCCACCTTGGCAACGATGGAGTCACAGAATACGTGGTCTCCCAAGTCCTAGACTCTCGCATACGACGCAATCTCGTCGACCCTCACACAGGTGAGCGTGGATTGCTGCAATACAAGGTGGAATGGGTGGGCGACGATCAGTCAGAGCCATGGCAGCCCTACCATAACCTGCGCAGCTGTAAAGAGTCAGTCCAGGACTTTCACAGCCGCAACCCTGGCCGACCAGGACCACACGCCACATTTCATGACTACGATGACGACGGACAGCTCGCTATAGCCCTGCTCCAGCTACTAGATAGCAAGTACTCAAATAAGTTTGCGCCTCAGTCGGAACTTTGAGCGCTTTTCGGGGGGGGACGTGTGATGGTTTTGGGCCGTTGCCCCGCACAGGCCACCTGCCAGATGCCTTAGCGTTGTTTTGATGTTCGCGCACGAGCCACCTGTTTGGTGGCCCATGCACACCCCCACTTAGATATATTCCGCGCAGAGCTTCTTACAAGCTCTGCACTGCAATTACTTTGTAATTCAACACAGTTTCAAATACCTGACCTGTGTGAGACCCTTACAATATGGATGCTAGAAACGAGCGCACGGAGTATCGTAACATCCGACTTCTTGCTAGGAACCTAGGCTATTATATTCCCTTCGATGCATAGAACAACTCGAAGCACAAATACGTCTTCCTTTATCGCATTCTAGACAGCGTGGTTGTAGGATAGGAAGACCTATAAATGTTTACAACATCGTGAACGAGAGAGCTATAAAGTGCAGATTGTAATGCGGATTGTAGTTAGAAGCATATTAACCGTGTTTATTAGTTTTACGAATAAGAAGATTGCTGTTTTGTCTTCTGTGAATTTGCTATAACAAAGACAAATGTTCTAGATAGCAACAAGATAAGGTTAGCTATTTAACTATTAGGTAACAAGGAGGGTGGCTAACGCGTCCCTATAGCGTAGGAGGCGATGTTATATAAATATAACTAAAGAGGAGAATGCTGTCTCTAGATAAGGTAGCTTCTTGCTATGCATCGCCACTGCCCGGCTAATTCTCATCTTTCACGAACATGAATAATCTAAAACTCCTCATGACTAGCTGTTAGTTGTATGACTGCAACAATTATATCACCAAATTGTGCTCTATATTAGCTTGTGTCCTCCCCCCCACATCGAATGCTCATTCAACGTGCTGAAAGTAGAGCTCGCTGCATCGGCGCTAGTGGGCTCAAAACATAGGAACGTGGTGGGCTTGATTAGGTCAACGAAGAGAATAACAGCGAGCTTAAGCGCGTGGTAATGCTATATCTCTAAGTTACAGGAGGTAACGTTGGGATCGTTAGCACGGGGATCGTGCAGAGGCAAAGGCTAGCTGCGGGACAGTGGGGCGTTGTCTGGTGAGCGACAAAGAACTCGGCAAGCGAATCAAATGTCGCCGCGCTCCCATCGCGCATCTCGACATAACGTTTGCATGTCTGCCTGTACTCATTTTTCATATCAATACTATCAGACTTTGTCATCTTCTCCTGACTAGCTGATGTCGATGTTGCCCCACCCGCGCATAAATCGTCCTCTCACGGCCGTCCGTTACGGAAACGTGCGCGCTCAGCCGTTGAAGCTGAAGCAGCATTGCGGAAGAAACAATGCACTTTAGCACCTACTGCTGCGAATATAAATCCACTACACACTCCTTCTCCATCACATTCGGAACCTTATCTACGAAGTCCGAGGAAGTCACAACGTCTGAGGGATAGGCCGGTCGCAGCGGCGGCGGCGACAGAGGGTGAGGTCGAGGCACATTCAGCTTCATATCAACCTGATGCTCGCTCCATTGGAAATAGAACTGCTGCGCTTGTGAACCCTAGCCACAATGTGCCAATTCTATCGCCGCCTATATCTTCGTCCTCGCTATATGTAGCAGCGCTCGACTTGGACGCTGTTGCAGACGTGAGCAAGCCCACGACCAGATCCCAGACCAGCTTGAAGCGGACGAGGACTCCAAGTCCAAGGAAGACTCTGCGCGATTTGAGTATGCTAAATAAGCCTATCGAATATGTTTCTAGCCGCAGCCGCCTACCATTAAAGACCTCTCTACACTGGCAGGCTTTAGGCAGCATTTATCGCGATGTAAAGACTATCCCGGCAGCTGTTGCGCTACGACTGGAGAACGAATTCATCTAGAAGGATATGATTGATCATGATGCCGATCGCAAAGGAGTCGAGCTTAAATACGAGACTTTGCTTGAGATCCACGCAGAGGCTCAACAATGTGCGGACAGCGGGTCACACGAGGCACAGTGGAACACCAAAGTACACGATTGGATCTTATTATGCGCCCTACGGCCCTTCAAACCACGCTTCGAGTCCATTAATATATTTGTCTCTCTCACCTGATATATTTGCTTAATTAACCTGTGTCTAGAACTTCGGCAAAGCCTATCCCTAACTTCGCCCCGCTCTACAAGGACAATCCCTCCGGCCCTAAGATCGTCGACTTCTCCATTAACCTCGTCCCTCCCCATGGTTCTTCTCTCGAATCCGCCATCCATGCGCTCCTCCTCCACGAACCCCCGCAGTTCCTCTCTATTAATTAGACGCTCAACGAAGCTTATAAAAAGCCCGCCGTTATATCTATCAAAACAAAGAAGGGTTTCTATAAAGAAGAGGACGCCAGGTTTAAGCTAGGCATGTGGGTGGCCGCGTGGCAGAATCGGGTCGCTGCATTACGACTTACAAAGAAACTGGTATGCACGCCTTTGCCAGGCTTAATTGTGTTTGGGCATAAGTGGTGGCTGTACTAGGTTGTCAATCAGGAGACATCTGTGGACATTATTAAGTTTCCTATTAGTATTGGATGCACAAGGACTATTACTGGTTGTTATTAATTGCTGGCTGTTATTCGGTACTTGTTGGGTGTGTGGATACCGGAAACTTTTCTGCCATAGTTCAAAGATAAAGTCTTAGGTCTGCAAGAAGAAGCAGAGTAAGTTTCTTACTACAAGTCCTAATTCTTAATAAACTGCCCCAAATTCGATCTGAAAAGTGCCGGCAGCTATGTATTTACTATAGTTGGCGTCTTGCGGCCCTGGCGGAACAAGCTCGCTTAGATAGATCCTAGCCCAAACAGACTATCTCAACATCGCGGCCATGTCGACGCCTTCATCTCTATCATCTCTATCTACTATCATTAAAAAGGCGTCTCGCATCACTTCCTGCATCACAGAGCTGACGGAGGCTGTCAAGTTAGACAGTATAGAGTTAGTAATTAATTAGTAGGGGTTGCATCGTAGCTGTAAACTCTTATTATACTTTGTCAACTTAAATGCATCTTCCTTCCATTCGTTACAATTCTGAACTACCGCCTTCCAATAAACTGAGTGACATTATCCCTTAAAGCAACCTAGAATGGCAGCAGAATCCTAGATAGCTGACAAAAAAGAGCCCTAAAGCAGCAGCATTACTTTTGGAACTAATCGGTAAGTCCAAAGGATACAGTACCTAAATGCTGACCTGCTTGATACTAGCTCTCTTCTGCAGTTAGGTTAGCATTGCTGTTCAGCGCCCTTGCAACGGCAACAGGACCCAAATTTCTGAGCTTCCCAGTGCATCAGGAAATAATAATACAAGAGTGCAGCTTACCTTTAGCCCTGAGCTCGCAGCGTCTAATAGTACTCCGAGCTATATGCTTGTTTACAAACACCTCTCTTGCAGCCCTCACAGAGCTTGGACTCGTGCGGCAGTCCCTTTTTTGGACCAGAGGACCGTGTCTCCAGTTGAACTCCTGCCCACTTCTTGAGCCTGTATGCGACTCGATCGACATATAACTCCTCGTCCATTTTCAAGGTGCCTAGCTTCTCGCAAGACCTGCAGCGCTGATTGAATACTACAGCGTTGTACTCATTCTTTGGGTATCCCCTAATCAATATAGCCACCTTCTTACTAGCCTAGCCACTATTGGAACACGTTCTGTTGTTGCACACAAACTTGCCCATAATGTGAGTTGAGTGTGTGCTACGGACACCGTTGTCGCTATCATTCATGTGAAAGTGTGGTGAGGCAATCTCATTAGAGACTGCACTCACAACATCTTGATGAAGCGACGGAAACATGTAGGAAGTCTTCGCACTTATCCCACGATTATGTGCCTTTCCCCGAGCTATTGTTGATAGTGTAACGGTCGTGCCGCGAGTTAAAGCGATGAGGTTACTAATGCAATGTTAGAGGATAAAAAACAGAAGATGTAGAAGTGATTGAGTTGGAATTTTAAAGCGGACTCCCGCTATCTGGCACATTCTCGAGTGTGTGTTTTTGGGTTCTAGGTGTAGACGTACGATCGAGCTAGCTGGCGCGAGTATTAGTACTGTATGAATATAGCGTGAGAGAAATTAAGATAATTAAACGTACTGTAGTCCGCAGAGAGGCTGTGTAAGGCATAGAATGCGGCTGGAGCGGATGAAGAGCGGGAGTTAAATGGTGAGGTAAGTGAAGTGTGCTTTATGAACTCTGTAGGTGCGAGCAATCCACGAGGTAGCAGGTGTTCAAAAGATGGAGGAGAAGAGGAGCTAAGTACCACGAAGGATGATTCATATATCTATATTGCATCACGTCTCGAAGTTTCTAACAGCGTCGTTGTTTGATTCCCGTGGCCTAGTGACCTGAACAAACGGGCATCCAGCGAATCATCGACTGTACTGCTATCGCTCCTCCAAAACGAGCAACTGTCAGCTGATATAATTATTGTAATCACGTGGCATGAGTCAAATGATTTCCCATTTGTACGCACTGCCTTGTAGGCAAGTGCGCTCCCCTCCGAACACAACAACAACAGAGATAGCAGTACAATCGTTAATCCGAAGCCTCCACCCGACACTGCTCATGCAGTTACAATTATCTTCATTTGAGTTGCTGTTAGCAATGTGTAGCGAAGAAGATAACTTTACTGTAGATCCTTGACCAGTGTAGTGTCGATGTAGCTCTATGATAAGAGTCAAACAGCAAATAAGTCATTTGACTCTCACTCACTTACCACGAGCTTGTCTCAGCTAGCGGCTTGTACAACGCCATCATTTGTCCGCCGCGCCCCACTAATATCAAACACAGTTTGCCACCCGTACGTGCGCCTCCTCTCACCTAGAACATTCGGGCCTATCGTCACCTATGTTGATCCACCTTACTCACCACTTTCTATCTCGTGCACCTACTCAGCAACTTCTTCAGCCTCAACACTCTAGTCCCCTCCTGCTAGAACTCAGTCGGTTCTCACGATACCTATGGGTGACAACACAGTAAAAAGCATGTCAAAAAGCGACGAGGAACGAAGCAAAGCAGAAATCTGCTCCAATATCATCCAGTTCAAACATGCTAGAAATGGTTCTAATTACCCGAATCACCAACAAGCGCGTGCGGACCCTAGTCAGAAACTGAAAGAGGTCTTTGGTATCGACAACATTTTCACCAACAAGACCAACAACACAAAGCATTTCGTGGAAAAGGTGGAAAAACTGATGTGGAAGGCCATGAAAGCGAACAGTTTTAGGGATGATGGAGACTGGCGCGACCTGCGTAATTAAGCTATCGTCTTCTTCGATGAGTATATGAAGGAGTCTGACACCGAACCTATCAAGCTTACTAAGCTCACCCAATTCATCGTGTTGAAGCAGTCCCTCTGCTACCTCTTTAAGAACGCTCAAGAAGCCCTGAAAACAAGCAAGACACAGTTCGACGACGTTAAGTTTATTGGTCGTCGCATTAATGAACTTTGGATCTAGTCTAAGATGACAGAAGCCGAGCTAGGCAGAGCGAAGGCACCTATATGGAGCGACCAGAAAGACCTTTATGCTGCACTACGCCGAGTGACTGTTAGCAAAAAGATTTTCGACATGCTAGGTATGTTCCCTGAAGATGTACCCGACGACAAGCCTGGAGACACGACAACACTCGATCCCACGAAGCCCACGGAGAACCCGATGAATCTTCTTCTGCCAGCATATGAAACGATGTGGCGAGTCGTTATACGTTGCTTCTTGGAGATCAAGTACTGCGGTGCGCCTAACAAATTGGATTGGACAACTATTCTTAGAGGCTACCTCGAAGATCTTGGTAACGCAAATTGCAAACTAAATGACGCCTTTCACAAGAGCTCCACAACAGCTAGCAGTGTACGGCCAGCTGAGATCGTCAAAGAAACTTTGCGTCTATACCCTCCTACTCGTCGTATTTATCGAATGTACTTTGACGAGCGAGTTGCTACAGACATAGAAGAGTGCCACAGGTTCGAAATACTTGGAGGACAAGACCCTCTTACGTTCCGCCTGGAGCGCTGGCAGAACATTTGCACTGCACAACGGCAGGACTTCTATGACAAAGCAGCGCTATCTGCTTCTATTTAGACAGATTGGTTGAATTACCGGACCGCCAAGGATACCCTTAAAAATGAAGAGGCAAAATTAGGATATATGCTATTTGCGCACTACTGTGCCGCTGATCACCCTAAGACGAAAGAGTTTGCTTCTAAGATGATTGCATTGGTCGTGGCTGTTCTCTGCAATGGGCTCAAGGACGAGTGGGAGTTGGTCGATCCTACGAGCCTGCCCTTGACTGGAGTACCTTTGGACTCCGATCGCGCAGCGTACGAGGGGCTGAAGTTGAAGCGTAAGGCTTAGTTAATTGGCAATGAGTGAGAGGTTTCGACTAGGCGGGAGGCTCAGGCGGATATTGATGGATTGCCCACGCGAGAAGGAACTAAGAATTTGACTGACTTTTAATATGGTACTTTCTGTGACATCTGTTGCTCGCCTATGTGATTTCTGTAAGTGCACTAGCATGACTGTGTTGAATGTTGATGTAACGGGCTAAGCCTCAGGCATAGTCCGCAACAAGCAAGCCGGCTTAATAGGTTTGGCTTGTAGGCTTGATAGCTTAAGGCCATAATCAAGCCAAGAAAGCAGTCTGAGACTTGAAGAGCAAGCCTAAAAAATAGTGGCTGTAGGCTTGGTGGCTTGATAAGGCTTGACCCGCTTTTTGTGGTGTTTTGAGTAGAGGGTAGTGTTGTCAGAATATGGGCATATTTTGGGTGGTGGACAAAATCCGGGTGTTCGGAGCTGTGGATTTGTGGATCAGTTAAATTAGTCAGCACGCACAATCCACCGCGACCCAACTGATCGAACAGCGTTGGACAACAGAACAACACGACATCAGACCAGAACAATACAATCGATCCCCATCATATTATTATACTATTATCCCCGTCTTTGATAACCCATCACAATCTGACAAGAAGAAGTCGAGAAAAGCACTATTAGGGTGTCCAGCACCTCACCAGGCACCGATCGAATCACCGTCCGGCTTCTCAAGACCTGCTAGGCTTAGGTTAGGACCTACATCCGCTCTATCTTTTAGAAGTGCCTTAAGCTATACTACTTCCCCACAGCCTAGAAAACGGCCGAAGTCGCTATAATACTAAAGGTTGGCAAGAAGGACCACACCTCCCTAAGATCTATGCGCCTAATAGCCCTCCTATCCTGCCTAGGCAAAGGACTTAAACGGGTTGTAGCAAGACGGCTGGCCTAGACCGCAATAACTCACGAGATACTTAGCCCCTAGCATATAGGCGCGCTCCCGAAACGCTCTGCAATAGACCTGCTGGCCTCCTTTACATACGATACACAAAGAGCTTAGGCATTAGGCAAGAAGGTGACTATAGTTACTATAGACGTTTAAGGAGCCTTTAACGCACTTCTTAAGAACTAGCTACTTAACCGCATAGCAAAGCAAGGCTAGCTAGACCTAGTGCTTAAATTTATTAATAGTTTCCTCACAGATCGCAAAGTCAGGGTCAGATTAGGCAAGGCAACCACCCAGTGCTACACCGTGGCCTGCGGAACACCCCAAGGATCACCACTGTCCCTAGTCCTCTACACACTATCAGATTTGGCAACAAACAAATAATTTGCAAATATTATTTGCAAATATTATAGAAACTGTTAGAACAAGGTCTCCTCTGGTGGTATGACTACCATAGGCGACCGAGTAGAGGTACGAAAGGTAACCCTGTATTGGATTGAACTTCACTAAGAGCTATTGTTCTATCTACTTGTTGTTATGATGATCTTAGGACGTACATGACAGATCATCATTCCGCGTCGGTCCTTCTGCTCGGGCTTACTCCACGAACCTCACCTCGCCGACCTGGACTGAACCTAACATATTCTTAACAGAAACTGCAAATCAAACAAATCAAATAACATGATCCATGGGCGAGCGGCGCACACGGGCGAGCGGCGCACCCCACCAACTTTTGCAACTTTAAAGCGATGCATCTCAACAACGCGATAATATTATTGCTAGATATTGATACAGTAGATTACTCTATATTAATAGTATCAGTCTTGCATGTGCGCGAGTTGTGCCCAGTCTCCTTGCACCTAGTGCAGCGCCTTTGAGCCCGCTGGCTGAGGCCTGATCGCGCTCCTCCTTGACGCTCTTCATGAGCAATCTGCTGGTCAGCCTCATTTTGAGCCAGTATGTCCTCTCCAGCTCCCTTTGTGAGTACTCCATGCTTCTGTATACGCCTTTTAGAGCGCCGCCTACCAGAGATGTCAACAAGCAAGTCAAGCTGGCTTGATTCTTATCGATTGCAGATCACAGACCATTCTCTGGGACGTGCCACTGTGCACGAGCCTCTATATTGTCTGTGATCTGCAATCGATAAGAATCAAGCCAGCTTGACTTGCTTGTTGACATCTCTGCCGCCTACGCGCTGAGGCTGCGCTATTGGCCTTCTCAAGACTAGAGATCCGATCGCGCATCAGCTCAGCAGAGAGCATCATCACCTCGGCGCCCTTCTTTAGCTGGTCAATCGCCATAATAATTGAAGCTGGTGATGAGCTCTTGTGCTGGCGCACGCGCTCACGTATTAGGCTTGACTGAGCCTCAAGCTCACGCGCGTTGCTCGGCGTTTGAGCTACCCAGGGAGCCTCTGGCAGAGCTGCTGGAGGAGTAGGTGTACGCAGTTGTACATCTACCTTTGATAGAACAGCCTCTGGTTGTAGAGGAACAAGGCCTGCGCCGCGGAAGGCTGAGCAGATATTGGCTGGCGTGAACGCTTGATCAAATGCTGCCTTGAACGCTGGCAGAAACTCTAGCTTGGTGATGTGGTTGATGTGGTTGCGCATAAGGCTCTCCACCTCACGGCTGTACGCGCGCTTCAATGGCGAGAAGCAGCCAACATCAAGTGGCTGGAGTAGGTGAGATGAGTGAGGAGGCATACAGAGCGTATGGATATTGTTCTCCTTGCAGAGCTCCTGGAACTCTAGAGATTGGTGGCTCTTATGGCCATCAATAATAAGCAGGCGACGCGCGCCTACACTACGAGCCTGCGTGTGAGCGTTGAAGTGCTTTAGCCACTCAACTCCAAGCTCATTATTCGTCCAGCCATTATCGCTGACTGCGATCGCCCAGTCGCGTGGGATCTCAGCTTCCTTATACCAGGCTGATAGGTGGTACTGGCCAGCGAAGATGAGGAACGGTGGGACTGACCAGCCAGCAGCGCTGATAGCAGCGATCAGCGTTACCCACTCGCGATTGCCTGGCTGAATACTCTTCGGCCTGCCTCTCCTCTCTGCTCCTGTTATAACTAGCTGCGTTGTAATCTTGCCCATCATAAAGCCAGCTTCATCAAAGTTGTAGACGTCCTCATCGCAGATACCTAGCTCAGCCTTTGTCTCTTCTACAAGCTTAAACCACCTCTTTATTAATGTTGCATCCTCACAAAGAGCTCTCTGCCTATCGTACGCTTGGTTGAAACACGTCCGAAGACTGTCTGTACGCTTAACAAAGGTAGATGGCCAGTTGACTCCAACCTGCTCTCCACCACGCGCAGCCAGCAGCTTATCAGCCATATCACGTACAGCTGTGTAGGTAGGCGCAAATCCACGCAGATCTAGCTGAAGTATATAGCTAATAATCACCTCCTCTTCTCTCTGGGTAAGCTTCCTTGAGTTGGGCGGGCAATCGCGTCGGGCAGGTATACCAGCGCGTCGGCGGCGGAGCGTTGTTTCGGCTACGTTGTAGACTACTGCAGCAGTACGGGTACCTTGGATCTGGTGCGCATTAATAGATGAGATAGCAAGCTGAATATCTGCTTCATTTGATAGTAATTGAGTAGCGCTGCGTTGAGCCATTGTAGATTAAGATCAGTAAGGTGAGTAAAGTTGGTGGGGTGCGCCGCTCGCCCGTGTGCGCCGCTCGCCCATGGATCATGTTATAGGGTTCTGAAAACTCTAAACAAATCAAATAATAAGGCCGTATTTGTTTGTATATTTGCAAATATATTTGGAGTTTAGGGGCATATTGTATAGGCGTAGAGGCGCGTAGCCGCATATACGACTGTCACTATCGCGTTCAATCTCACGATACTTGCCGTAGTGTTGAGTTTTCACGGCCTCTGATTGGCCGACAGCCCAGCCGCCAAGTATCGGCTGAAACTCAACACTATGTATACGCGTTTTCTATCAACTTTCAAAGCTCTGTACGCTAATACACGTTGTTTTATTATTATTATTGTCGGATCGTGAGTATCGGTAGAGACGTCGGCTGCTGGACACTTCGGCCCGACTTCGGCCCACCTTGCGCAGAGCTTAGGTATACCTTCGTAGCAGCTGTGTTCGTAATAAATAAATCACCATCACCGAACAGAATGCATTCCTAGTTATCGTTATTTCCTTTCAGCACTAGTGCTATAGACCTTCCAACACTGATCAGTGATTGCTTAAGGCGATCACAGACAGCAAGGTAGAAGAGACAGACCGCATCTTCGACGAACTCCCTGACGCACGACGTTATACTCCCGGGAGAAGATTCTGTGCTAAGAACAGAGCGAGGCAGAGATAACACAAAGCACTCTTAACCTCCCTCTACAGCTGCTGGTTTAGCTTAATCCGCGAGCACAGAGCGCGTCAGCAACGCAATACAACTCAACCGTACGAGCGTCTCCGGACGATCCGATCACGTACAACAACAAGCGCTGGCACGACCAACCAGCGAGACAACAACACCGACAACGCGTCAACACCCGCTAGCAAGATGGCGGATAACCAAAGCGAAATAAGCTCTGCAGACTCTGCTGAAGCTCAGAATCAACTACAGAATGAGCAATCAGAACACCTCTCAGACTCACCATGGGCCAAATTTACCGCGGAACAACTTATGGAAAACTGTCCATACACAGTTGCACTCAAGGTCATCAATACAGCTCTCTGGGGTGTACCCGCACCGGCGGACGCAAATGAGACACACGCAACAACGTGGGTCGCTAAGGCTATCCACGACTACAATGTGTCAATGGCCTGGGACGATGACCTCTTCATTGACTACAAATGGGACTTTGAAGGATGGACGAAGGAGCTATTTAGCAAGGTTGAGCGTGGTACACTAAGGTCTCTTAAGAGTGTGCTACGACACCGGGGAGTATACACTGGCAACAATCACGCCAGGGTGGCGGACTCTCTCTACAACATTCTAGGTATAGAGAATACTCTTGAATGGGAACCAGCAGAGTTTCGAGCCATGAAATTCGACCAACAGTCCGAAGCGTACCAGCGCCAGCAGAGCAATAAACGCCAACAGGACACTCAGCACACAGTCTATCCAGCTGTACAACAACCACCGCAAGTACAACAACTGCCGCAATTACAACAACCGCCGCAATTACAACAGCCACCGCAAGTACCACAGCCGTCGCAATTACAACGACCGTCGCAGGGCGAGCAACAAGAGCAGTATAGAGTGAGACAAGGCGTCCAGAGCCGTTCCCAAACAATAGAGCCACAACAGCCGCTACACATGAGCGGTACGCTAGAAGGGCCTCAGCATCGACAACTGTGGGAGCAGGCCGCGCAGCCGCAACAAGGGCGTGCGCAACTACAGACACGGCCGCCAGCGACTGCATATCGCGAAGTCACGCCATTTCCGCAACAGCCAACGAACCGCGTCCCTAACAGACCACCCGAACTACCATACGACCCGTACAAGACGCTACCGCCGCGATGGTCCCGCAACGATCGACTCGACGCTAATACGATCACGCAGTTCTCTAAGCTATGGGACAATAGCAACAAGTATACAGGGAATGCGTACGATCTCCTAGACGATAAGATCAAGATCTTCTTCAGCATCTGCTGGCAGGTAGATATCCAAGAAGAGCAGTTTCACGCAGTGTTTCCCCGTATCCTTACCGGACGTGCAGAGACATTCTACATACAGGTTGTAGAGAGAGATGACAGCTTTGCTGATGCGTACATGGCAATCAAAAACCACTTCGACCATGACGTCCATCACCAGCACTACTACACAGACTGGACGACTACAACCTTCGCTCGCACCCGCACAGAGAACCCCGACAAGGGACTACACGAGGTTCTGCAGATCCTGCTTGACAAGCTGCAGCTATGCCAGCGTGCCCTTGGCAAGAACTTTGAGGGCGAGGATGCCCTACGTACCACTGTCATCAATGCCTGCCGAGGAGTACCAGAGCTTGAGATGGCACTGTTCAAACCAGCCACAATCTGTGAAGGACTCTTCTCAGACCTACGTTCTGCAGTTGAGACACACCTTGCACGGCAACACACTGCCCAGATGGTCACAGAGGACCAATATTACTTAGATCGCCGATACAACGGCAATGGAAGAATCCGAGGTGGATCTCGAGGTGGAGGAGGATTCAGAGGCGGATCCAGAGGAGCATATCGAGGAGGCGAGCAGCGCGACGACAACGGACGAGGATTCAAGCCACGCTGGAGGAAGAAATGCTTTGTTTGCCAGAAGGAAGGATGCTGGTCTACCAACCACACAGACGAAGAGCGCAAGGCTGCCCGTACACAGTTCTTCTCTACGCTATACTTTACAGGTACACAGCCCCCCAAGGACTTCTCCGTACATCTTGCAGAATACGAAGGGATCGAGCACACTAGCCAGTACAATCAGAGAGGCTGGAGAGAGGAGGAAGACTGCGAGGATGACGACGATGACGACGTCGCGGAAGCATACCTTGAACACCAGTTTTTCACGGAGCAATGCCTTGCAGATCAGGCGTTCTTGCACCACATCTCTGGCGACGACGTATACCGCCAAGACGCGCCATCAGCGCCAGCGTCACAGTTCCTGCTTGAAGACCGCTACACAAGATCTGTGTACCAAGGGATCCTACCGGATACAGGCGCTGCCAACGTATCCACAGTTGGCAAGGAGCAGTACCTTGCACTCACAAGGGAAGATCCTACAGTTAGGATGGATACGTCTACAGCAGGAAAGGCATCTATCAAATTCGGCAAGGGCGAGGCTACATCATCTATTGGCACTGCACAGGTCTCTACAGACATTGGGACGATCAACTTTGAGGTGCTTGACGCACCTACACCATTCTTATTGTGCCTTGCAGACATGGACAGGTTAAAGGTCTACTTTAACAACACCACAGATGAGCTAGTCCAGGGTGACGTACACATCCCGGTGATTCGCAAATGGGGACATCCTTGGTTCCATCTGAACAAAAGAGAGAGAGCAACTGTGTTCCTGACAGAGACAGAGTTGCGACGGCTCCATCGACGATTTGGACACCCAGCTGTCACGCGACTTGTTAAGCTCTTAAAGGATGCTGGCTATAACGACTTCGAAGAAAGAACCCTAGAAGAAGTCACTAAGTTCTGCCACCACTGCCAGCTCCACAGCTCCGCACCGCGCCGATTCAAATTCACTCTCAAGGATGATCACCACTTCAACTATGAGATCCTGGTGGATGTGATGTACCTGAGCAACAAACCTGTACTGCATGTGGTCGATTCCTCAACAGCGTTTCAAGGCGCGAGGTTCCTTAGCGCTATCTCAGCTAAAGAAACATGGCAAGCACTGCGGATACTATGGATCGACACGTATCAAGGACCACCAGACATTATCACGCATGACGCAGGCACTAACTTTGCAAGCACAGAGTTCCGCGCAGAAGCAAAGATCATGGGAGTCACATGCAAGCAAGTACCTACGGAGGCGCACTGGTCTATCGGCAAAACTGAGAGGTACCATGCACCTCTACGCCGCGCATGGGACATACTCTATGCAGAACTCACTGACACTATGTCCGACGACGCGATTCTCCAGATGGCTGTGAAGGCTGTCAACGATACTGCTGGCCCCGATGGACTAGTCCCGACGCTACTAGTCTTTGGAGCGTACCCACGAATGACTGCAGAGTCACCGCCATCCCCGTCAATGGTTAAGCGCAGCGAGGCTATTCAAAAGGCGACGAAAGCCC